>NW_026622952.1:20626669-21939526 GCF_023065955.2 Ursus arctos
AAATACACAATAAGCATTGTTATCCCAATTTTACTGGTGAGGAAACAAGCAGGTTGGCAAAGAACCTTATCTGAGGTCACACAAGATAATAACACAGCTTTCAGGGGACTCGTGGCCACGATATCAAAGCAAAAGCAGACACACACACACACACACGTACACACGTACACACGTACACATACACACACAAACACGTAAACTCCTAAAGAATCACAAATCTTGCACAGCTGGGAAAATAATGAAAGACCATTTCTTCCAACCCTCCCCCAGGCCGTAAATCTCTTATCTAGCATCTGCTTAAACAAGCAGTGAGCCTCCGCTGAATATTTTCTGCCCAGGAACCCAATGGCTCCTGAGGCAGCTCTTTATATTCGTGGAGAGCTCTAAATGCATCACCTTTCGTTGCTTTGTTTGTTTCGTATACAAGCCCAATCTATTTACCAATGTCTTCTCCCCTTTGGCCCAATCCTGTGCCTGGGAGCCAGGCAGGCTATTTGCACACAGGTATGTATCCCCCTTGTCCAATTCATCTTAATTTGAACGATCTATGTGATAGAGCAATTTTGCAATATTAACTAGTTTTGTTGGTGTGTTTGCTTCCACCACATTTCTAGGTACCTGCTTTGTCCTTCCTTCATAAATCACCTAGGACATTCCTGCCTACTGCCTCGAGGAAGGAAAACAGCAGAACACTGAGCACAGAGTCAATTCTGGGACACGGCAGAAAGAGCGTTGCGTTGGAAGGAACGGCCCCTGTAGCAAGGAGGGATGGGACACCGGTGTGCCTGATGACCAGGGCCAGCCAGGATGACGACAGACCTCTCTGGGATGCCTCCCCAGGTGGGGAATGTCCAAGGACTAGATGAATCCCAGATGCCACCATGCACACGACGATCTGGTATGAAAGGGCAACCAGTATTAACTGGGTTACAGTCTCTACCACTGAGTAAAGGTATGAAACAAAATTTTCGTTGGGTTATAGAAAAATCTAGTTACATTCCTACATCGGCTCTTATCCGGCACTGAAAAGGAACTAGAGAAAATGATTCTTCGCTTTGAGACTAGTCCTATCGCTGGAAGGATCTAGATATAAGGGTGGGAAATCACGGTCCCATGGAAATACCGCGAGAGTCACGGGCATATACTTTTATCTTCCATTGGTTCCTCAACTCACTCTTTTCAGTTGCCAATATTCCTTCAAAAAGCATTTAGTAAGTGCTTGGTGTATGCTGGCCAATATGCTAATCACTGGAAAATCAAAGACAAGGGAGCCCTTGTTACCAGGAGGAAAACTAAACTGTGGGCAAGCACGATTGAATGACAATATTAAAGTGGTTTAAAAACGTGTAAGAAGGTCTCCGTTTCCCTTCCTCCGCAGACCTGCTTAAAGCAATTACCTGAATTTTTATCATTAAAAGTGACTATTAGGGAACCAAGGTGCTACTGAATCCATCTCTTGAAGCATGTGAGACCCTGAAAAAGTCAGTCAGGGGTAGAAATTCTAAGGAGCTGAACTTTATAATGGTCAGAATCACCCTGTGGAGTGTAACTGTCCTCATAGTTCGTAGGCAGGAAGGCTAGGCAGCGCTGGGCTTGCTTGCTGAGGACAGTGGCCTTTTCCGGGTCAATGCAAATGCATGAGATACGTAACATTATTGAGCAGTGGCACTCGGGGCTTGACACATATTTTTTGATTTAATCCTCA
Organism: Ursus arctos; assembly: GCF_023065955.2. Classification (NCBI taxonomy): domain Eukaryota; kingdom Metazoa; phylum Chordata; class Mammalia; order Carnivora; family Ursidae; genus Ursus; species Ursus arctos. Next base: position 20,628,375 of record NW_026622952.1, read on the forward strand.
CGGCAAACAATGAAATAAGTATCATTGTTAACCACTATTATGGATAAGGAGATAAAAGGCTTAGAAGGTAAAGTAACATGCCTAGTGTCACCCAGGTAATTAGCAGCAGGGCAAAAATTCAAATCCGGGTCTGATCCAGAACAAAAGCATTAACCTGCTATATATTATTGCACCTTAAAAAAAATGCAAAACAGGAGGCACCTGGGTGGCTCAGTCGTTAAGCGTCCGCCTTCTGCTCAGGTCATGATTCCAGGGTCCTGGGATCGAGCCCCATGTCGGGCTCCTTGCTCGGTGGGGAGCCTGCTTCTCCTTCTCCCTCTCCCTCTGCCTGCCATTCCCCGTCTTGTGCTCTCTCTCTCTAATAAATAAATAAAATCTTTTTAAAAAATGCAGAACAGTCATTTTAAAAGCTGAAGAGTTATAGATCTTTTTTATATTTCTGCTAAATCATCAACTCTAATAGGAATCAGCAAACCCTTTTTTGTAAATAAAGTTTTATTGAAACACAGCCATGAGCATGAACATACGCCCATTGGTTTATATATGTCCTATAGCTACTTTCATGCTACAATGGCAGAGTTGAGTGGTTGTGCCAGAGACAGGATAGCCTGTAGTCCTGAAAATATTTCCCAGGCTCATTCTAGAAAACTGTTGCTGACCTATATATAATACAGAGAAATACAACAGAAATATCACATGTAATTTGACCAAGTTATGTTCTCTTTAATCAGGAAGCCCTATCTTCCACATCTATCTTGAACCTGGCCTCCTTGTATTAGATTAACAGGATTTGAGGGGCATCAGACAGTCTTGCTAGGTCTCTGTAACCCAGCTTACCATGTTTGAGCAGAAGGTAGTCTCCCTGTGCAGCATCCTTCTGGATCTCTTATGAGTGCCAATATCATGAACAGACTTCTCAAGGATCTCATTTTTTATTAGTTTGGGAATTAGTAATATGGCCCAAACACCTTTGAGAGAAGGACAAAAATAATTACTTTAAAACTTGGAACATTATCTGGGTTTGGGAGCGACAAAGTAAGTGATTCTCCTGGGATTATCTCTTCTGAATTATCACAAGTCATGGCATGCCAAGAAAATTACTCTCAAAAGCAAAGGAAACGTGTCTAGGTGGCTGTTACCCTCATTTACAAAACAGTGTTTATGCCATATGCAGAGATATGTCCCCACACATGTACACACACACACACACACACACACACACACACATTTCAGGCACACCAGTTGAGGTTTTTTGTTTTGGTTTTTTTTCATTCCTGTGTTGCTTCCAAGAGACCGGAGTTAGCCCTGTCTTCATTCTATGGCTCTTCTGTTCCACTCCGAGACTGACTGTACGTGCCTTGGCCTTTTCCTCTTGTGTTGAATGCACACTGATGATCTCAGAGCGCGTTGCATTCAGTCTTGCAACTCATTCTCCACCCCAACAATTTCCCATCACCCCTCCTCGTCCCCATTCTCACTGCTCTTTAGATTTGTTTCCTGGACAAACGTCCAGGCAGTGACTGGGACAGTCACGCACCGCTAGAGTAATGACACCATCAACAAGCTTCAGGGGGTGCCCATCCTCCCCGAGCGGTGGTGCCTGCCGTGAGACGTGATAGGAACATGGGGGTGGGGATGGGAACAGCTAGTTATCCTGGCACAAGGGATATTTCCCGGCAGATCTGATTAGGATCTTAAAGAATGAGTAATAAGTGTTCCCAAGAAAGTGAAGAGAAACCATATGGAGGGGCGGGGAAGAGTCTGGACCTAGGGACGCGCGGGGTCACGTGTTTCAGAGAGCCTTCCCTCTGATTGAACTCCTGGCTCCGCCCTACTGCCCCCTGCGGCAGGTGCAGACGCTGCCAGGGGAAGATCAAGGAAGCCATCCATGAGAATGAGGAAGTGCCTTCTGACCTCTGACCTCTGTTAAGCTCTCACTTCTCTCTGTCTGTGTCTTCTTCTGCTGACAGTGCCTTATGGTGGGAAACCTGCGGTCAGCGTTTTCCTCCTTCTAACTCGCAGGGTGGGCTCACCCTGCCGGGTACCGAATTCCCTTTATCTGGACTAGACGAGAGGCAAGATCCGCCAGTGGTACATTGAGTCAAAGAACTGCCCTCAGGACTTTTCTTATTTAGTGAAACTATTGTTGACAAACCAAAACTGCACGCCGACTCCACGCCCACCGCTTATCCAAGCCAGGTAATATACTAAGCGCATTGTATAAGTAGCAGCGTCTTTCTTTCCAGAAATCCTTGGCTCCGGAAAAGAGAGTTCAGATGTCGGTCTGGTGGTTTCATAAACATCTTGGATAAAGATTCATGTGGGCGAAGTTTCTGTGGGATCTGATTTAAACGTGAGACAGCGACCAGTGGGGCATGTATAATTCACGTGTAAATACTTTTTCTCTCTGGTGTTCACACCCTTAGAAATGTCTCTTTGCTGAATTAAATAACAAACAAGAATTTTAATCAAACACTTCCTGAATAAGAACTTTAGAAAGACGACTACTAACTTGGATCTTTGGAAGAGGGGGCTGATTAATAGTCTCAGAGCTCACATGTCAGTGTTAAGATTTGTTGGCGGCCGTTGTCAAGCCTACATAATATGGTTTTGTGTAGTGACATGGGCACTGCCTTACACAGCAGTGTGACATGGGTCCATGATATTCAGCACATTTTGGAGCAAAAGCATGACACTGAGACCCTTCTGACAGGCTCCCATTTTGCCCCTTTTGGCATTACAATGGGGATATTGTTTTTCCAAGACAGTCATGAGACCAGCACTATCAGATTATGGCTTCATAGCTATTTATCACTTTGGGTTGATGTAAAAACCAGGCATTTCTAATCACTCTCAGCTTAGAAAGGCCACAATGTTATCAGAGAAGAAAATTTTAAAAGAGATATTGGAAAAATTATTTCACAAACTTTTTTTTAAATTTTTTTTAAAGATTTTATTTATTTATTTGACAGAGAGAGACAGCCAGTGAGAGAGGGAACACAAGCAGGAGGAGTGGGAGAGAAAGAAGCAGGCTCCCAGTGGAAGAGCCGGACATGGGGCTCGATCCCAGAACTCCAGGATCACGCCCTGAGCCGAAGGCAGTCGCTTAACGACTGAGCCACCCAGGCACCCCTATTTCACAAACTTTTTAAACCTTTAAAGAAGTCTGGCTTTCCCCTCAAATATTTGGCCAACGAATGCACGAAGCAGTTGACTGTGATCACTTTTCTAAACCCCTTCTGTTTTACGTACTTAATGTGGGGAGGGTCAGAGGACAGAAAGAATGTCACTGTTTCTTCCAGGATTTATCACAAACACCTTGGTTTTTTGTTCTGTTTTGTCTTTCTACCTCTAGGAGGTTTTAGAAAGAAAAGTCAGGACAGGATAAGAGGGAAGGCTTGGCTGACTCGGTTACATCTGATGCATTTGTCAATTGACTGAAATGATCAGATTTCAGATGTCCCTCTGGGCAAAGGAAGCAATCCCCTGAAAGTGAGAGCCAAGTGTCTGGTGAGGGAGGGGATGACCCCCCGGTCCTGAGTAACAGTAGTGAGGATGTCCCCCACCCCGAGGAACAGTCTTTTGTCCTGCGTTACCCGCATAAGCACCCTTCGCACACCTCTAGCCTAATAGCCATATAATGAGGATTAATTATCTGCCCATCACCTGCTTCTCCTACTGGACTGTGAACACCTTGATACCAACCCTACGTTATTTAAAATATTTTCCCCAGGGGCACCTGCATGGCTCAATCGGTTAACCATGTGCCTTCGGCTCAGGTCGTGATCCCAGGGCTCTGGGATCAAGCCCCGTGTAGCTCCCTGCTCAGCGGGGATTCTGTTCTCCCCCTGCCTCTCTCCCTCCCTCCTGCTTGTGCTGTCTCTCTCTCTTAAATAAATAAATAAAAGCTTTTAAAAATATGTAAGTAAATAAAATGTTTTCCCCAGGGCACCTGGGTGGCTCAGTCAGTTAAGCATCTGACTTCGGCTCAGGTCATGGGATCAAGCCCCACGTCCCCCATGTCAGACTCCTGGCTCAGGGGGCAGTCTACTCCCTCTCCCTCTGCCCCTCCCTCTCCCTTTGCCCTTCCCCCTTCTTGTGCGAGCGTGCGCTCTCTCTCTCTCAAAGAAATAAATAAAATCTTTAAAATATTAAGTAAATAAAATGTTTTCCCAAATCCTGGCCAGAGTAGACACTCAGTAAGCATTCTGGAGGAAGGATGGGAGGGAGGCAGGGAGGGAATGAAAGGAGGGAGGAAGAGAGAGGCAATAGTTCACTTACAACGTCTAAAAAGGTATTGGACAAAGTAGAGCGTGTGTTTAGTTTGAGGAGCCATTTTATTAAGAACCAGTTATGATTTACTCAGAATTAAAACACAAGTTACAATTTCACAGGCACTATAGGCCTTATGTAATGAGAGATAAACACAATACATTTTGAAAGGCTTTCGAGTACTAAATATAAACTAAACTGATGAGATTTTTCATCCTCAAGAATTACCCGGGATATGAGCTTTGCAAAGAGTAAAAGGTAAAAAACGGGGACATTGCTGAAATGAGGCCAAGTGGATTATTTGCATAAATATTAGTCACTACAAACTTCCAAAGGATTTTAAAAGTGAACAAAGAATTATTTCTAAAGCAAAGCAGTTTTATTTATCATCCTTACATATTATGAAAGCAAAATATTTTAGTAAGTTCTACCGATGAGTGGCTGATTTAATTCTTTGTCAATGAAGTTCTTTTTTTTCCCAACATGGATAATGTAAATATGTTGGTTAATCATTAGAGACGCCCAGTCTTTGTCTTTGTTCTACTCCTTAAGTAAGAAGATTATAAATCCTTGAAGTTTCCTTGGAGTTATCTTAGGTAAAGTCCAAAGTTTAAGGTAGTGTTCTCCACACCATAAACCATGCTACCAAAGTACCTCTAACGGCAGAGAAGAGTCAAAGGACACCTTGAAATTCTAGAATATTCTTTACTCAGCTTGCCTTCAACCTATTTCTTTAAAGATTTGTCATCTTGGCCCTTTAATCCATGAGCTATCTAGATTTTCAAAAAATGTGTGTATTTTTTTTATTTCAGAACGGTTTTAGATTAGAACGCTCACAACTGTGGTACAGAGAGTTCCCATACAGCCTACACAATTTCCCCTATTATGAGCACCTTACATTATATTAGTAAGTTCATTTGTTACAATTAATGAACCAATATGGATACATTATGATTAACCAAAGTCCTAGTTTACTCAGATTTCCTTAATTTTTACCAAATATTCTTTTCTGTTCCAAGACCTGTCCAAGATACCATGTGACATTCCGTTGTCAAATTTTCTTAGGCTCCCATTGGCTATAACAGTTCCTCAGATCTTCTTTAGATGATTTTGACTCAGATCTTCCCTCAGTTGGGGTCTGCCTGATGTTTTCCTCATGGTTAGACAGGGGTTAACGTATAATCAATATGACATCACCGTTGCTGTTGACCTTGGTCTCCTAGCTGAGGTGGTGTTCATCAGTTTTCTCCACTTCAAAGTTGCTCTTCTCCCCTCTTTTCCATACTGTCCTCTCTGCAAGGAAGTTAGGAAGTTGCCAAGCACAACCCATATTTAAGAAGTGGACAGTCAAGCTCCACCTCCTGGAAGACAGTACAGAAATTATTTGGAATTATTGAGATTTGTCTCTTTTTGCAATTTATTTATTCAGTCATATATTTATAGTAGCAATAGGCTTACGGATATTTTTTTCCTTTAGATTATAATCCAATTCTACTTTATTTTGGTGCTCAAATTGTTCCCCTTTTGGCTCTCATTAGGAGCTCTCTGAGTTCGTTCCTATGTCCCATTGACATTTCCCTGTCATTGCGGGGTTTTGTTTTGGGGTTTCTTCTTCCTCCAGCATTTTTTACCTTTCTGGCACTGTAAGATACTGCAGGCTCATCTTGCGTGTTTCCCGCTCTGGTCCTAGAATGAGCCATTTCTCCTAAGAGTCCCGCCTGATTCCTTTCACTGGAGAATGCTCTAAGAGACCAAGATTCTAGGGGTCCTGGCTTCTGGGTCCTCTCAGCTGACAGAGCAAGGAAATGGTGTGTGTGTCCTAATTCCTATATACATGTCTATAAATACTTGCACATCCATATGTATCCCAAGTACGTACAGATACATCTCTACCCATATTCAACTCAATGGAAGCTCATACAGCATTTCCAATGTGACTCCATTAACACACGCACCATGCTAGCCTTCTCCCTTTGCTTATCTGTCAACTCTCATTCCAACAGCGAGAAAGCTGATTCCAATCACTGGTTATCCTCTTACTGATTTGTTCATTCCGGGCGTACACGTGTAGCAGGAACTATTGTTAATCCGCGTCCCTGTGGAAAACAACTTCATCAGCTAGAGCACAAAGCTTATGTACAGCTCCTCTCACCTTTGGTCTTGCAGACTCCGCTGATTTCCGAAGTTACTAAGGTCAGGACCAGCCCCACCCTTCCCACCCCACCCCCAGCACACATCCCCTTTTCATGCATTTACATTCTGCTTTGCATCCTTGAGATCCCTGGTCTCCCAGATGATTTTTTAAATTTTGCATACATTCAGGTTCATGCTTACAGATTTATTTTAATATTAAAATAATGTTTGGGGCGCTTGGGTGGCTCAGTTGGTTAAACACCGACTCTTAATCTAAGCTCAGGTTTTGATCTCAGGGTTGTGAGTTCAAGCCCCTCATTGGGCTCCACCATGAGCATGGGGCCTACTTAAAAAAACAGTAGAATAAAATAAAATAAAATAAAATAAAATAAAATAAAATAAAAGTTTTATTTATTTATTTTTTTAGGATTCCAATTCCTTTTCCAGTTTTTTAAAAAAAATCATTTTATTTATTCATGTGAGACAGAGAGAGAGAGAGCACAGAGGCAGAGGGAGAGGGAGAAGCAGGCTCCCCGTTGAGCAGGGAGCCTGATGTGGGGCTTGATCCCAGGACCCTGAGATCATGACCTGAGCCCAAGGCAGACGCCCAACCACCTGAGCCACCCAGGTGCCCCAAAAGTTTTAAATTATGTAATAACCAGCGAAACTGACAAACCACAGAGATGTATTAATCCAACAGATACCTTCCAAGCGCCTCCCTCACATTAGGCCTTATAACAGTGCCTCTCTGAGGGGCTTTATGTTGTAGTGCCCTTGGAGCACCCCCGGTGCATCCCGGCAAAACCAGGGCATAGGCACGCCAGCCCAAGACGCACAGACTAAGGAAACTGGATTGTGTGATTTATGGCCACATCTCTAAAATTCTAGGATTCTCTAGATTTGTGGAACCCTATCTCCCTCAGTGGTTCCAGAATCTGCAAAAATAATCTATTTAGAGAATTGCATTTACATAAAGTTAGAATTGTTGTTGTTTTTTCCTTACTGCTCCTTTGCTCCTAGTAAGAAAGTAGTTTAAACTGCAGGGGAGAATAGTAACTACCGAAGTCAACTACTAGCTTTTGTCTAACACGAATGCCAGCAGCACAACTTCAATGATCATCCCCTTTGTCATTCTGGGTGTGCTGAAAACAATAATTAAGTTGCTCTGCACTTGCAAGTGATCTTCTGTATTGTTGTTTTATGGGCTTTCTTTGTTGCAGCCGCCACATTATCTAAACAGCTAATGAAATTGCGAGTGTAAAATTATGCCAATAAAGAAAGGAAAGGCAATCATTGCTTGTGACTCTTATCTTTGGGGCTGGGGAAGAGGACTTGCTGGCATTAGCAAATTCACCAATAGATTAGCTTTCTTGAGGACTTTAATGTTTTGTGAAGCTTTCCAACGTCACCTTGCCTAACTCCTAGGGTGGCCATCCACCTCACGGTTGTATAAGGTTGTCCCCAGTGGGCAATGCTTACTGCTAACACTGCCACATCGGGTTGAGGACTTGGTAGGAGCAACGCCCCGGAGTTGTATGATTGGGAGAAAAAGTAGAAAAGATAGAAAAGATGAAAATCTTGATGTTTACCTAGTAAGACACTGGGCTATATCTTTTGAGGTGCAAAACTCTGCCCCACTGGAGAATACAAGCACTCTTTTGGGGGTGGAGCCTCCCCTGGGGTAGGAGGACGATTTAGTACGATCTTTCAGCACGTTAGTCATGGGCCAAGTGACTGCCTCTGTGCAAAGGGAAACCGGAACCCGGAGAAGGAAGGAATCCAGGAGCTGATGCTTCAGCTTGAGGTGCGACCAGGTGCTGAACAATGCTGAGTAGATGTAACGATGGAACTCTATTATGAAGAGATAGAAAGTGGTTTCCCCCCAGACTTTCCAGGATATTACTGTTGTTCATGGGAGGTAGGTTGACTTTGTCGTCCACACACTGGCTTTTAAAAAACTAGGAGCGAGAACTAGCTTTGTCAGTCAAATCGAGCTTACTTGAACTTGTGTCCACTTGGGGCTGAAAGGAAGTAATAAGGAAAGGGATGGCCGGGCCGGGTCCTGCAGCCTGGTCTGTGTCATCGCCCATAAGAGCCGTGATTTAAGGTGACCTGTGCCAGCCACTGGGAGAGCTCCCATGGCTCCAGTGATTGCTGTGCCCACGCTCTGAGGGGCGGGAGATGCCTGCTTAGAAGAAGGGTGGGATTTACCCCAACGAGAAGAAACAATGACCACTCGTCCTGGCAGAGCAGAAGGGTGGGTTTTGGACTGGCAAGGTAAGGTTCCTTTTTTTCCCCCCCATGGGAACTGAGTTGGGCTTGGACTCTGAGGTGTGGGAAGGCTTATGGAAACTAAGCCAAGGTGCAGAGGTTGGGTCTCAGTCTAAAATGCCAACGGTATACATTTCTAGAAGCAGTTGTGAATTTCACTTAGCTTGTGGCCAAGTCTTCTGCTCTCCAGTGTACCACGTACCATGTGTAGGTGTACCATAGGGAGTTAAGGACAACCGTGGCCTTCCTGTAGCCTGCAGAAAGAGATGCGTAGCATGACAGAGAGGACTGGATGACTGGCCTGGAAGAGCTGTACTGTTGTTGTTGTTGTTGTTTGTTTTTTGGGGGTTTTTTTTGGTCACAGGCGGACGTCATTGGGAGGAAACATGGTTACATACAATAGGCATGCTTTCCCTCTTATTATTGGTCTTGCACACACACACACACACACACACACACGCACACACTCATCTCCAGCTTCTTTTTTTTTTTTTTTAAAGATTTTATTTATTTATTCGACAGAGATAGATACAGCCAGCGAGAGAGGGAACACAAGCAGGGGGAGTGGGAGAGGAAGAAGCAGGCTCATAGCGGAAGAGCCTGATGTGGGGCTCGATCCCATAACGCCGGGATCACGCCCTGAGCCGAAGGCAGACGCTTAACCGCTGTGCCACCCAGGCGCCCCTCATCTCCAGCTTCTACCACACACATAGTCCAGGTCTCATCCACAGGGTGGGACTCTCTCAATTCCTAAGACCCAGAGGCAATAGGGGCAGGAGAGGGTCAAGGGGGTGAGCCGTGACCTGGTTCACAGGTGGGGGGTCTCAGGAGCAGAGTTCAGAGAGCCATGGTGGGGCCTCCCACCCCATACTAGTCCTCTCATGGGGAGTGGGAGCAGGGCAGGGCAGGGGGCAGGAGCGGCTCAGTTCTGGGGCTCCTCAGGAGCCTCACCCCCTTTTCCTTGGTGTTGTGAGCCATCCCCAGCCTCAGGCTGTCTTGCAGCCACTGCATGATGATGGTGAGGGTGTGCAGGTCCGCCATGGCCTCGTCGAAGGGGTTGTTGGCCAGTGAGACAGCCTCCTCTGGGCTGTTGGTGACCTCATAGAAAAAGACCAGAAAGCTCCTCCAGGCCCAGGCAGATGGGGTTGGTGGCAGCATTTCCTTGCTGATGTCTATGGTCTCCTGGTAGGCCCACAGGGCAGGGTCGATGATACACTTCTGGTCCCCATTGGAGGTGACCTCAGCCTGGTAGGGTGTAGTCATCCTTCAATTTCAGGTGGAAGACCCAACTTTTAGCATGACCAGTGTCGTTGATGAGGTGGTGTCCAGCAGGCCCACCAGTGTCGCACACCTTCTCCCAGTCTCCACCTTCTCCCAGGACTCTTGTACCTCCGGGCCCTTCTCTACCTAGCCCTCCTCATTGCTTTTCTGCTCAGCACGGAGCAGGCCCCTCCAGGCAGTGCCCTGGCCCCCCACCACACCCTCATGGGCCACCGAGAGAAGGTTTCAGTCTTCATGGGGTGGCTCCTCCCCTTTCCCATGGCACCCTTCATGAAGGCTGCCATGTCCCCATAGCCTTCGCCTGCTCTGCCAGCTTGGCCTTCTGGATCACAGTGGCTCCCTCCATGGCTCTGGGGATAGACAGGCAGTGGGCTAACTGGCTGCCTGGAGACCAGTGCCAGAGTCTGTCACAGCTGCACTCTTGTGAGGGGCAACAGCAGTAAAGGCTGCAGGCCAAGAAACAAGAAATAAGCAAAACCAAGAACTTGTTCCAGAGAACATACACTTTGGCACCTTGAGAAGCCTCATGCTAACTGGGAGGCATGGGACGAGGATGGATGTGGGTGCCGGGAAGTGGGGACTGCATTCAAGTAATTAAACCTGGAGGGGCTCATGGCATTAACGTCTTGGGAGTGCAAAGATAGTAACCTGCTTTCAGGTCAAGGTCATAGTTTGGGATGCCCGGGGCAAAGAGGTCACACTTCATTTTCATCAGCTTCTTAACACTTTTCTATAAAATTTCTACCAAAGGTTTGCTATCGCTCATCAGAAATAACTTCTATACTTAATTTGAAAAAACTAACATTTAAATATAGAACAATATTGGGGCTCCTGGCTGGCTCAGTTGGTTAAGCGTCTGCCTCCGCCTCAGGTCGTGATCCCAGGGTCCTGGGATTGAGCCCCACATCAGGCTCCCTGCTTCTCTCTCTGCCCCTTCCCCGCCCTGCTCATGCTCTCTGTCTCTTTCTCTCTCTGTCTGAAATAAATAAATAAAATCTTTAAAAAACTAAAATAAAAAATAAAAATAGAACAATATTTTAAATATTTTACGATGATGGCAGTCTGTTGGAGCCACGCGTCCCCTTCTCCGCAGAGCCCCTCGCGTGTGTGTTCATGGGCGCACACATTCACTGTTCTCTCTCGAACATCCCCGTGCAGGTGGAGGACTTATGTTCTTACAGTCTTAAAACCTTCGATGATAACTCACACTATAACAGCAAAGGTAATAAAGCGTGTAGGTGGAAGCTTGCCAAACATTTATAGAGGACCGTACCATTCATAAAGCACTTTGAAAAGATTTGATCTCACTTGAATCATACTTTTCAGCAAGGGTACCGGTAGAGGTTTCTTTCTTTTTTGTTCTGTTTTTAACCAAAGGTATGTACGACAGCTCATTTAAACAGACTAGGCAGATGTTAGCTCCGACCAGCATTCTGGAATCAGCACACAAGGAGAACTGTGTTCCATTTCCTTTTTTTTGGTATCACAGGCCTTGATCTCTAAGCAAATACATGAAGTGGGTCTCTATACTCTGAGTGGAAGTAAGGTAATCATTGACATTCGAGACTCTCTGCTACTTGACACACTTTCACAATAAATGTCCAGCCACTCTACAAACTAAGTTTCTACCGTGGCGAAGAATTATCCCCTTGAGGGGCCCTCGCAGCTCTGTTGAGGTGTTTGGCAGCCTGCAACGTCTCTGCTCCTTTTTCAGTGTCCCTCAGAGTGCCCAGCTCAGAGATCGGCCCAAAGGCAGTGGTTACTGTTCTTTGCTGAACCGGGAAAAACAAGGTAATTGTCACCAAAGAGGAACACCGTCAGTCCTAGGTGTTTGCTAACAAGCGACAGATCCTTTTAACTACTATGCAATGTATTCATCATCATCCTACTCAGAGCTGGAGAAACTGAGGCTGTGATATACTGAGGAATACATATTTGGTCTTTGTCCTCAGTTCCTGGCACAGAACTCTAAAACTCTTGCAATTTCCCTAAGCGAGAGTGGTAATTACCCTTGTAATTTCCTGAGAGAGGGCATCTTTTGTTACAACATTCGGTCTTAGTCCCTGACCCCAAACACAAGCGTTTTAAGCTGTTGGGATCTCTGGAGTGGTAAGAATGTGTTTTGTATGCTAATGAGATGACTGGTGGTTGGGGACCCCTAGATAGCTCCAGAAGGGGGGCTGGTCCGCAGAAAGACTAAGACATGATCAGAGGGTTGGAACTTTCATCCGCACCCCCTGACTTCTGGCGGGGTGGGGAGAGGCTAGAGATGGAGGTAATCACCAGGGGCTATGGTTTAATCAATCGTGCCTATGTAATGAAACCTCCATAAAGGTCCTGAAACTATGTTGGGGGTGGGGATGGTCAGAGAGCCTGCTGATTGGTGTTCACCTCAAGGTGCTGGGAGGGTGGCGAGCCTGGAAAGGGCATAGAAGCTCCAGGCCCCTTACTCACGTATCTCGCCCTCTGCATCTCTTCAATTTGGCTGTTCCTGAGTCGTATTCTTTATAATAAACCAGTAATGGTAAGTAATGTGACTTCCTAAGTTCTGTGAGCCACTCTAGAAAATTACAGAACTCAAGGAGGGGGTTATGGAAACCCCCAATTTATAACCAATCAGTTAGAAGTATGGGAGGCCCCCAGGACCTGTACTTGCATCCAATGCCGGGGGCAGGGGTGCCTGGGTGTCTCAGATGGTTATCTTTTGGCTCAGGTCATGATCCCGGAGTCCTGGGATCAAGCCCCGCATTGGACTCCCTGACTGCTTGGTGGGGAGACTGCTTCTCCCTCTCCTTCTACTGCTCCCCCTGCTGTGCTCTCTCGCTCTCTCTGTCAAATAAATAAATAAAATCTTTTAAAAAAATAAAGCAAGGGGCAGTTTTGTGGGACTGAACCCTTAATCTGTTGGGTTTGACACTGCCTCTGGGTAGTTAGGGTCAGAACTGAATTGAATTGTTGGGCACTCACTGGATGTTAGGAGTGTTGGAGAATTGCTTGGTGTGGAAAACCCACATTTAGTGTCCTAAGAGTTATGAGTAAAAATGGTTTATAGAGGCTCAGAGCAGTTAACTTATTTAACTTCACACAACACGAGAGTGGGAGAGCCGGGATTTGAACCAAATACCATGATGTCCCCTGTTTTATCTGTTTAACTGCTGGAGCATTTGTATGAATGTTAACACTGATAAAACATGTATTTTGCAAGAAACCCACACAATAGCACCTCAAAATGAATATTTCTATAACCTTCACCAGAGAAAAACCAGCCTAAAGACACCCCTGAATGTCACATTGAGTTTATATGACTGGAGTGCTGTATCTGAAAATTAAGGCCTGGTCCCAGGTTCCCAATGGACTAACAATATCATTTCTCACAAGATACATGGTCTCTCACTGTGGCTCCTTTTCTTCTACCCTCTCAAAACATAAGCAACTCATTATCTGTGTTTTTGCTTCTGAGATAACAGGAAGCTTCCGGAGATCACATTGTTTGCTTCAGTGGGAACAGTTGGGAGAACGGTATGAGAAAGAGTTGAAGGATTCCACCACCGCAACCACCCCCAGCATCATCGGGGTCATCACCGGCCTCATCCGGGTCTCTTAGGCCAAGACGAATGTGGTAGGTTTCTCGGCCGTAAGTGAGTACCACATCTATGATTTTCCTTTCACTAAATGTTGTATCCCGTAATTACCCATGCCTTCCAAACAGCAAATATTTTAAACAGGACTTTGACAGGGCATGGACTTTGAGTAAATAAAAGCAAATATCGAAGCCGCATTAATCGCAGAGGTAGTTTACAAACTTCTCTGTTTGATCACATTCTTCTCATTGTTTATTTAGAAGTGATCAGCTTCAAAAATGTCTTTGAAGTAAGTTTGAATCTCTATTTTCCTGACTCATTCCCTTCCCACTGCTCAAAACCTACACACTCACACTTGTTTCTACAACATTTAGCTCTTGCTTATAGATTTACGTTATATGCACACGAATGTCTCTCCCAAAGCCTGGTTTTCAAGGTTCACGATTAATATACTGTTTGTCTAATAAACCGGTGATCAGCCTGGGTCTCCACATTGTAGCTTTTCATCTATAATGACCTATAACATAAAACAAACCCTCTGCTTAAAAACTGTAACTGATCAATAATGACTATTAAGATTAACTTCTTAACCTATTAGATTTTGAGCACACAGATATTGTCCTTTTCTGAATATCAGTATGAAAAGTCTCTAAGAATCCATCTGAAACTGCCCTCAAAGGCTGTGACATCTCTTATGTAGGGTGGCAAACTATCTCTATTCAAAAGGGATTTGATTTTTGAAAAAGGCCTCATTCAGAGGCAAGCTGTTGAGTCAAGGGAGTAATCAAGCTGAGTTTTGGTTAAAAATAAGCTTTTACTAAAATATAATGCAGTGATTCTCAATGGGAAATAAAAATTCTAGGGATGGCGTGTTGGTGATATATTTTGAAAATGCATTCACAGATGTAAAATAGGAAAAGAAAATCCTGATTTCATTACATAAACAACAAAAAATAAATTTTTTTAAAGTTTTATTTATTTATTTATTTATTTATTTATTTATTTATTTATTTGACACAGAGAGAGAGACAGCCAGAGAGAGAGAACACAAGCAGGGGGAGTAGGAGAGGAAGAAGCAGGCTTCCAGTGGAGGAGCCTGATGCGGGGCTCGATCCCATAACGCTGGGATCACGCCCTGAGCTGAAGGCAGACACTTAACGACTGAGCCACCCAGGTGCCCCCCAAAAATAAATTTCGACTTAAGATTTCAACACTCTTAGGTGATACGTCAATGATATGGTTGATGGTCATTTTTTTCACATTTCAAAAGCTGTATACATTTAAAAAGGTTAAAAAATATTGTAATAAGACTGTGTTTCTTGTGTGGCTCCCAGCCTGACTTTAAAATTCACAAAATAGGAGTCCAGAAATATTTTGAGAAATGGCAGCTTCATTGAAATACAGCTATAGTCTTCTAGTGTAACTGTTTTGAAGGTTAATGCTCATTTTTATACTTATTTAAAGATTATTTATTTATATTAGAGTGAGAGAGAGAGAGAAAGAGAGCAGGCGCAGGGGGTAGGGGGTAGGGACAGAGGGAAAAGGAAAGGGAGGAACAGACTCCCTGCCGAGTGTGGACCCAGACTTCCAGACTCCGGCTCAATCCCAGCACCCTGAGATCATGATCTGAGTGGAAGTCAGACACTTAACCGACTGAGCCACCCATGCTCCCCTCATTTTAGTATTAAAGTTCTAGTATTCTCCCTTAAAAATTAGATTAATACTTGATAATCTTTCTTATCCAGATGCTTCCTCCAAGAATTGAAGGGCTTTGCAAACTTCAGAATAAATTTTTCACCATCCTTATGAGAAAAGAACAAGTCATATAGGGGTTTTTATATGGGTTCCCAGGTTCTCTGAAAATTTCAGATCCTAGAGAAATACCAATTGTAATTTACCATAGTTTGGGTGTTTTTTTGCTGGTGGCGTTTGGGGCCAAACTTAGTCCCAGTTCTAAGTTAGTAAAACTGAGAACCTCCAACTTCTGTGGACATATCTAAGTACGCTCACGATTTCTTCTGAAGGAGAGTGGGTCTTGCAGATTTTAACTAGCGTCCCCAGGCTGTTTCCTGCCCGGACAGAATCACCTGGAATTATCAAGCACCATAAAACAACAACAACAACAACAACAACAACAACAACAACAACAACAAAACACTGTGATAGAATCTAAGTAAAGAAAGACCTGTATGCTGGCTCCTGTCCTGTAGTTTCTCTACTGTCTAATCAGAGACGCAGGGTGGGCGTCATGTGTGAATCCTTTCTACCTCCAAAACTGAAACAGAAATGTATTTCCTGCCCCTCATAAATCCCCTGTTTTGGACATACAGGTTTTGCCAATGTCCAATTTCTAAGCAAGAAAGTAGCCAGTCCAATGCAGGGTCTCCACCGACCACTGTTTCTAAGATCTAAGACCCTTTGTTTCAGCACCGTGTGGCACATTTGTGTAGCCGGGCAGCTGTGCGTTCGTGACGATCCATTGAAGTCAAATGTTGGGAAGGAATTCCCTGATGGGGCTCGGAACATGATTCAGCTATTTTTAGGGTTTCAGCTGCTGTCCTAAGCAGTTCCATAGGATCTAGACGTTGCCCTCCTTCCTTCTATTGAGATAATTTGGGAAATGGGTATTAGATGGAATTTTAGTCTTTTTTAGAGCACTATTGCTGCTTGAAAATAGACAAGTTCTTAGGCTTCTTTCTACCAGCCTGATAAAGTGTAGTTGCTGCCTCAGGTTTGGGGTGCCTTAGGAAATTGTGGGAAAATCAACCAAAGGGATGGAGAATCTTGTACCGCCATCACTTTATGGGTGACTCAGAGAGTGAGCCTCACTTAGGATCCTCTTGCAGGGCAGGTTTCACACTGGGCTCTGCTGAGTGTCACTGTGAGGCATGACTGTGAGGGGGAGGGGCGGGCATAGCCTCCACACCCCCTGGGGTGCTTGTTAAGACCTAGACTCTCAGACCCACCCAGATGTTAGAGGTTCTGATCAGCCCATGTTTTATCCACTCCCAGGCGAGAATCACATACTAAATAAAGCTTGAGGAACACTGCTGACTCGGGTTCCATAGATCTAGGAGTTGGAAATTGGGGTTCTGGGCTGTCCTCACCCCCATTTTGAACTCATCTATTTTATACACTGGAATGCTTTCATTTGAAGAAGCGCTTCCATGACCAGAACCAAAACCAGAACCAAACCCTAAAAATCTTGAGAAATGATGACTCCGGCATACATATCTGAAAGATAGCTTCTCGTGCTTACCTTCACCGATGATTTCTTTCTGGTGAAAATGCAAATGAAGGCATAAGAAAGTGATTTTGTCCAGATAACTTCAGGACAGAGAAAGCCACTTACTTAGTCTACCGCAAGGACACAGCTCTGTACCTCCAGCTGCAAGTGATTTGTGCAACTCAGGAGTTCCTGAAGCCCCCCACGAGTGTTAGCGTGCTAGCTGAGATTAAAGCTTGACCCTCGGTTGCACACCCAGGACTCTACCCGCCCCCCTCCAGTCCTCAAATCTGGCCTTCAGTTCAGGAGCTCCTCATTTCAGACGAAGTTTCAGAATGTGCCATATACAAACGTGATTATGGAATGCATTCCGCACGCTGGTGTTTAGGTCGCACAGCACGAAGACATTAAGAACGTGTTAATACAGCCGTTTGCAAGACAACTTTGTATTGCCGTTTTTGCTTTCCTAAATGTCTGAAGTAAGTCTTTCCTCTTGTGTCCAATTTAGCAAGCAATCTAGATGGGGAGAGCGACTAGTGGACTTTCACATTTTAAAACCATCCAAAATTCATCTAACATTCCAATGAGTTGCATATGTTATAAAAACTCATTAATGCGATTCAGGTCAATTGGGTAGCACAAACACTTTAAACCCATTAAATATGATACATAGTTATCTCACATATTGATTTATTAAGCACCTACTATATACAAAGCTTATACTAAAAATATTTCAAGAGCTACAAAGAAAATAATATACTTAAGTCAGGCCTTCAAGAAGTGTATAATCAAACAGGATATAAGAGTAAAGGAGGGAATGATCACACTACACTCGTAGCAAAGGCAAGGATTAGAGCTCTGTTATTATACATGAGAAAAGGGAAAGTCAGAGGGCTTTTTTTAGATGTTTTACTCCCACAAAGGTGAGGTACACAGTTTAAAGATGGTACATTTTACCACGGGTTCCTTGCTGTATTTGTGTATGTGTGCGTTTGCACACGTGTGTACATGCACATTTCTCTGGGTATTTGGTTCTGTATATAGTTTTTCTCCTGATTTTTAAGTCTTTAAAAGATATCTTGCTTTCAAATGCGTATGCACTAGAAAATTTTAGAGCTAACCCAGAGGCAATTACTGTTGTGAATTTCCAGTGCATCTTTCAGAGATATCCTATGAAAATAGAAGCATAACATATGCACATATTTTTGGTCTCTTCTTTTTTAAAAAAATGAATAAACAGTATGCATGATACACACCATTTTTGCTTTTATCTTGGAGATTATTTCAAAGAATTACCTACACAGCTACTGCATTTTTTAAATGGCTGCATAGCATTCAATTATCCAAACTCTATTCATAGCATTTTACTATCCATGATTGTTTTAACCAATTCTCTATTGATAACCATTTACAATGTTTTTCATTTGTTGCTATTTTTGTAAATTCCTGGAAGTAGAATTGAGTATATCCATTGTATTCCTTAAATGGTTGACTTGGGAACTTTTCAAATGAATATAAACTTAAAGTCTAAAATCAGTCAGCATCTTTACCATTCTCACAAACTATCCAATCTATAAACACTTCAACTTCAATCACCTCTTCTTTACTTCTATACCATTGTTGTATTTTAGTTCTTTTTTTTAACTCTGGAAGAATATACTATCATTATTATTATTATTAATTTCCCACATTAAAAGTTTACATATACGGACAATTTTGCTAATTTTTTTACCATTTTTTCTTTCATCCTAGACCTTTTGTCTGGAATTAGTTTCTTTCTATATGAAATGCTTATTTATAAGTTGTAGCAAAGGTCTGTTTCTTGGAAACTCTATTAGGTTTTATTTGTCTTAAAATATCCCTATTTCATCCTCATAGTTGAGTGACAGATTGTAGATATAAAATTTTAGTCTGTGAGTTAAATTTTTTTCGGCATAGTGAAAATTTTATTCCACTGTCTTCTGATTTTCATTGTTGCTGTTAAGAAGTCAGCTGCCAGCGCAGCTTTTGGACGCCACTTCTTCGATCATATTTTCCTTCTGGCTGCTTTAAGATTATCTCATTACTTCCCTTCTGCAATTTGATTATGATAGGTATAGCGGTAGATTTTTAAAAACTTAACTTTCTTTGAAAATATCTTTCTTTTTAATTTTTTCTTTTTTTATTGAAGTATAGTTTACATCCAGTGTTATATTAGTTTCAGGTGTACAATATGATTCAACAATTCTCTACATTACTCATCAAAATAAGTGTATTCTTGATCCCCTTTCCTATTCACTGCCCACCACCACCCCCCCACCCCCGCCTCACCTCTGGCAATAACCAGTTTGTTCTCTATTTAAGGACCTGATTTTTTTGTTTGTTTCTCTTTTATTCCCTTTGTTTTGTTTTGTTTCGTTTCTTAAATTCCACATATGTGAGATCATGTGGTATTTGTCTTTCTCTAACTGACTTATTTCACTTAGCATAATACCCTCTAGGTCCATCCATGTTGTTGCAAATGGCGAGATCTCGTTCTTTTTTTATGGTTGAGTAATATCTCATTGTATATACATGTGTATTAATCTTTTTAGTATGAGTATTGGAATCTTTCAACAGTAACAGAAAATTATGAGCCATTTTCAATTTGATATTGCCCCTTCTCCGTTTTCTTTATTATGTCCCTCCAAAATTCCAACTGTGATTTTATGATTCTACAACTCACTCTGTATTATAAGGTTCTTAATGACTTTTTAATTTTTTCTACCTCATTTCTTTCCGTGCTGCATTCTGCGTAATTTCTGCTAAACTATTTTCTATTTCATAAATTGGTCTTAAACTGTGTCTACTATGAATATTGGGCTTGACTTTCGATTGCTTTATTTTTTTTTAGACATTCTTTTGGAGGCTTTTGAATCTTCTTGATTGATTTTACAATCTGTCACTCGTGCCTTGCATTTATGTGTTCCTTGTGATACTGACTACGGACTTATGTTCCCTAGAAGTTTTGAGTAATATTTGAGTCCTTGGTTGAAGGCAAGTTCCTTTGAAAAGAATATGCATTTTCTTCTACCTGGTACCAGTAGGACACTCCCAACTAAGGGCTACTTTAAAATCAGTGGTAGATTTGAAGTACTGTGAATTTGGGCTGAAAATTCTCATGAAAACTGGATTATAGTTATGAATTCTCAGGAGAAATATTTTTTCCTTCAACCCAGCTTCAAGGCTGAAAGAAACAAGTACTTTTTAGCAGTCCTTTCTGTGGTTTCTGATTTGTCTGATTTCCTCGATTGTTTATAGGTTTTCCTTTCAGATTCATGTCTTCAGTTGGGCTCAAGGCTTTATTTCATGTCTTACACATTGCATAGTTGTTAAAAACAGGAGTTCAAAGTAATCACGGTTTAATATATTACCCCAGAGCAAAAGCAGATTCAGTGTTTAGTTACCTCTATGTATTTCTCCTTTTAATTAACTTTTACCCTCCATTGATTTTTTTTTCCTTTCTGAGGATTATCTTTAAAAAATAAGCAAAAATAGCATCTATCTTTTTTATTTTCAGTGGAAAGGTAGATTATGCTGTCTCTTCAAAATTATGTCAAGAAACAGCAGTCTATAAAATTCTCAAGTGCTGAGCCTCAGTTTCTAATTACTTCCCACAGACACTTCAATTCTAGCCTCTCTGAGGCACATACTAAAACCACAGTCATGGGGGCAGTTACGCTACAATACACTGGGGAAGCCAGTGCCCATCTGAGGGAAAAGGAAGGGTCTATACTCCTGCTGCAGCAGCCGGGCTACACTGGCCCTGTATTTCTCACTTGCCCAAGTTAGGAGGATGTTGTGTGAGTTTCTCCTACTACCAAATATTTCTGATGCTACTGAAATTTGTTACCTAATACTAATTTTATGACCAGCTTTGAAGAAAGTATTAACTTTAGGTCGAATGAGTGTGTGTGTGTGTGTGTGTGTGTGTGTGTGTGTGTGTGTGTGTGTAGGGTTCCGGGCACAGGAATAATCTGGTGAGTGTCTTAGTCAGCTGGGGTTGTCATAACACAATACCACAAACTGGGTGGCTTAAACAACACGAATTTATTTTCTCACGGCTTGGAGGCTGAAAGTCCCAGATCAAGGCCTGACAAGGTTAGTTTCTGGTGACTACTCTCGTCTGGCTTGCAGATGGCTACCATCTTGCTTGTGCTCATATGGTCTTTCCTCAGTGTGAGCACACACACGCACAGACTGAGAGAGAGAAAGCGTGATCTCTCTTGTGTTTCTTCTTGTAAGGAAGGATACTAAACCTATCTAATTCAGTTGGATCAGAGCACCACCTTAACTTAACCTTAATTTCTTCCTTACAGGCCCCATCTCCAAATATAACCACACTGGGGGTTAAGGTTATAACATATGAATTTGGGGGGACACAAACATTCCATTTACAACAGAGTCTCGTCTGAATTCACTTATATGAATGGAGAGGTTTAAGGGAGTATTTCAGGTTACAATTTGAGGCAGTGACATCCAATTTAAGACCTTTTGGAGGGCTTTGCTCTATGTTTAATTGCTTTGATACACTAAATCTGTGTTTACCAAAGGGAAATGGATACTCTATCAGGAGAATAAAACGTTAGCGCTCTATTTATAATTATTTCATCTCATCCTTTTATAATTTATTTTGTGGTGTTTCATAATACATGGAACGTATTGGTACAGTTTTACTTACATGCAATTTATGTAATCATAAACACACTTATAACAAGGAACATGCCTAGAATAGTTACGATGGGTGTGCATCACAAAGGCTCAGAGAAACAAAGATGGCTTTTTTCATGGTGTAAGCATCCACGAACACAGTTAAGATATTAAAACTTGACAGCAAAAATAGGTCACAAGAAAAAAAAATCATCAAAGAAATAGGGAAGGTTGATAGGAAGGAATGAAAAGGGTAGACCATGGCACCCCAGCACAGAGGAAAGGAAATGGGAAATGAGAATGAAAAAAATACTATGTTTATGTCCCAATACCTTTCAGCTGTCTGCTTTGTGTGCCCAACTTATTCTTAATAATCACTCTGGTGGTGTGTCTCCAACTAACCACAAATGATAATCGTGCAAGTGTTTGCACTTGTAGGGTACAATGATTTCTTGCAGGGGGCTCTGAGTTGCTCAGAGTTTATCCTGAACGATCTATGTGTTTCGTTCGATGAAAGAATAATGTTTGGCCTTGACTCAAACATTCTTTCTGTTGCTTGATTAGAGGATTGAGAAGCAGAGTTAACTGCACCTCCATGATACTCTTGAGGTCCTGGAAAACCCATTAACTAATTTTTTTGAGAGGGTATTTTAAAACTTGATGTGTTGAATTCCCTTCTGAAAAGGGAAAAAGTAATCAGGGGATTGGCGACCTTGCAGTAATGGGCTGGGAAGGAGTCCTCTATGGGCTTATACAGAGGCCAAGAGCCTCGGTCCTTCCCTAACTGGCCCCCATGAGGCAGGTAGAGTTTCACGTGTAGCCTCGAAATTGCCCCAAAATCAGAATGGCCGCTTCGAATCAGTTCTTGCAAATGGTCAGGGCTTGTCTCTCAGAGGCAAATGCACATACAATGCCCAAAGAACAAAGTCCTCGTTAGCACCAACACTTGCAGAGAGTCTGGAGTATTAAGGGGAGGGGAAGATTTTCTGTCTCTTAGGGCACCACAGAGAGACATCCTAGGTACGGGGGCTGGATGGGAGCAGGATGAGCCTAACTCAATTATTTTATTCTCTGCTGGGTTGTCGAAGGTACAGAAACGAGTGAAGCAACATCACTTCCAGGAAGAATGCACACACAGTACAGGGACTCAGTAATTTCCCCACCGTTTTCTTTCTTCTTTTAAAAATGTATTTATTTGAGAGAAAGAGTGAGAGACAACAAGAAGGGGGAGCTGCAGAGAACAAGAGGGAGAAGCAGACTCCCCGCTGAGCAGGGAACCCAACACGGGGCTCCATCCCAGGACCCTAAATTATATATGCATTTGGACATATGCACTTGGTGTTCCTGAGGAGGTATTTTTTACTTGCGAAAAGGTCTGTGATCCCCCAAAATGGTAAGAATGTTGGTCTCAGAGGAATTAGAAGCCCACACATGCTTTTTCTTAGAAACCTTTTCATTCAGAAAGGGTGTTAGTTCTTAGATAGAATGGCCGAAGGCGGGCAGAGTAAAATAGAAGGAATTGGCACACCTTTTCAGAGGTCAAGCCCTCTCTTACCCCAGTGCTAAAACACTCCCAGGCAGTGGCATCGGTGGTATTGGGAGATTCTATTTTTAAAGACTTTCAGGCTTTTTTTTTTTTTTACATTCACTTAGCTGACTGATAGATTTCTCATGAAAATCAAAATTTGTTAAATCCCAGCATAAGCACTTTGAATAGAAAGAGAATGCTCTATCATAATATTTTAAAACTTTCCTTCTCCTGCACATCTTCAGGGAAGACAACTCTATGCTGAGAATAACGTGTGGCAGGGCACTGATTTCTGAGAGCCGTTACTGTAGCGGTTAAGGGCACAGACTCAGGAGCCTGAAAGCCTGGGTTCAAGCCCCAGCTCCTACGATCTGACACTATTTCACCTCGGTTTCCTCGTCTGTAAAATAGGAACCGCAATAGTGTCTGCCTCATTGGGTCGCTGTGGTTTAATGAGTTAATGTATGTAAAGTCCTTAGAACAGTGCCTGATGCATTGTAAATGCTACATTTGTGTTTGCTAACATTCTTTTTTTTTTTTACAGGATTTATTTATCTATTGAGGGAGAGAGAGACCACAGGCAGGGGGAGCGGCGGAGGGAGAGGGAGAGAGAGAATCTCCAGCAGACTCCCCACTGAGTGAGGAGCCCATGCCAGGGCTCGTTCCCACCATGACCTGAGCCGAAATCAAAAGTCGGACCCTTAACCAACCGAGCCACCCGGCACCCCTACTTTTGTGTTTGCTAACATTCTTAACAATACTTTCCCCACCGGTTCCCTCTTATACCTTACCCCTTCTGTCCTTCAGTAATTAGACTGTAGCAAGTGATCATTGACCCAGGGAAGGGATCTGATAGAAAAGATCAGTGGGAAAAGTCTCTGTGGCCTATGAATTTCAAAAGAATAGACTCTGAGGAAACAGAAACAGGGCAGAGGTAAATAGGCAGATATCAGACGAGAAGTAGGAAGGCACCCCCGCTTCACCCCCACATACACACCGGCTGTGAAAGGGTGTCATAGACTGGAAGGAGAACCAGTTGGACCTGTGGAGTCATGAAAGCACAGAGCTGGTAGGTCTCTGAGGAAGGAGGCCATGAGTCCTGGTCCCCATGTCAAATGTTAGGGATGCTGGAACCTAAAACCAAACAAACAAAAACGAAACCAACCAACCAACACAAAAACCTTCATACGTAAGTTCATAGAAGCTGAGACCAGAGCGAACCTGTGTCCTATCCCTTTAAGGTTCCAGGGAAGTGGCCATGACTATTGAGTGCAATTTGTCAGCTGTGACCTCAGCCAGCCTACAGGGTTCCCGGGCCCTATCATGGTTTTTCGGCCCCCAAGAGCGGCACAGCGGATGTCAATGAGGCCACCTCAGCAACCACATGGTGGGCGATCATGTTAGATGAGATGGGGTGGGGCTTCCCAGCGGGAACCAGAATGAAACGATGACACTGAGGACAAAGAGCAGGTACGCCCTCGCTCAGACAGTGTAAGCCTCAGATGCTTAGATGCTGCGCTAGGGAAAAGGGAGAGGATGGAAAATGGACTCTGCTACCCTAAGGGGGAAAAAAATGGGACTTGAAATAGAAATTAAATTGAATTATGAAAATATCAAGACACTTTTTCCCCCCCGTTTAGATTTGCAGACAGAGACTCATACCTGCTGTACCTGTTTCCTCCATGACTCAGACATTGGGAAAACGAAGTCAGTTTTGGCTTGGAAGATTTTACTCACCACTGGCAATGTGTGAGTCACCAGGGCATGTCTCCACTGCCTGTGAAGGCCCCACAAAGATGAGAAGAGCCTGGGAACTTGGGAGCACATGAGATCACAGTTGTAGCCCATGAGGCTGGGGAGGAGGGGACTGTAAGCATGTCGTGGGGAGCTCTCGATCATGAGGGATGAGGAAGAGGGGCGTGGCTCAGACCTTTGGACCTCTATGCAATCTCAACATTTCCAACTGTTTTCCAGCCAGGATTCTCTAGACAAATATTAATGTCTACTGTATTCCAGGCTTTGTGTTGGGTGCTCGGAACGTTCCTGGGTGAATAGGACAAGGTTCCTGCCCCAGATGGTCCACTCTAGTCTCTCAAAGAGATCCTTCAATGTCAGGTGGGCAGCAGGTGTGATGGGAGCCCAAGAGGAGGAAAAAGAGGGTTCCTAAGCTGGGTCTTGGAGGATAAATGGTGTTCATACAGCAGACAGAGATGAGTGGGACAGAAATTTCTGCAGACGACACAGCCTGGGCAAAGGCATGCAGGAGAAGAGCAGCAGAGAGAACACAGAGAACAAAGCAGCCAGCATCTCTGAGCTGTCAGGTCAAGACACTGATTGGAAAGACAGAGTTCGAGATGGGAGCTTGGGCCGTGTCATGGATGCCTTGAATGCTATGATTAGGAATTTAGCCTCTGTTCTGGAGCTGACAGGCTACTGACAGGTTTCTGGCAACAGAGTGGGATAAACAGGTTTATATTTTACAGCGACACGTCTGGCTGCATTTGGTGGACAGATGGGAGGGGACGTGAGGGACAGCAAAAATGCCACTGAGGATTGCTCTGCAGGCCTCTTGCTCACCAGCCAGCTCGAGCAAGTCCCTAGTTTGGACCATGGGCTTCACAGACCCATCCACCAAGTCTTGCTTGTAAAAGAAGTTCCAAAGGAGGTTTTTGACTAAATGGGAATCCTATTCCGACTAAAAAGGATCAGGCACATCTGAGCTGAGGGCAGGGACTTAGGTGAGCTTTTAATGACTGAGAAGGGCAACAGACAACTCTCCTTGGCTTCCAGACCTCCAACCTGTCTCCCCTCTGGCAGCCTCAAGATCTAGGTTCCCCCACTTGCCAGCTTCCCGGCCTGGCTGCTATGTGGAGCTCCACCCCCTCTAACCATCCCTGTCCAGCTGTGTCCTGCCCACTGTGGCAGTGATATTCTTAGAATGAGCAAGCTGGCCATCTAGCCTGTGATCCCACTGGATCTGACACTGGACCTGACAGGCAAGCATCTCTGCACCTTCCAGAACTCCCAGCTTTAGCCCCAAAGCAGAGTATGAAGCATTAGCCTGCTTTTGGACGATTGCAGATCCTTACTTACTCAAAACTGCGTTTTCATAATGAATAGTATGTCTGGGGGTTGCGGTAACTTGATACCACCTCTTGCTAAGTCATTTGGCTGCATTTCTGAAATACTGTTCTCAGTTCTGACTGACTTCAGTCTGGCTCTCCCAATTCATTATTCATGCCTGTGTCTCAGATTTTCACATCCTCACAGCCACCGGTGGCCCAGCAATATTGGCTGGAAAGAAGGGAGTGGGAAGAAGTGGGGGAAATGGGACATTACAGAGGAAAACCTGGCCAAGGGGTGTGGGGGCACACGGCAGTGGGACCCACCTGTGGACGATGAGATGCGGGGATGGATAGGTTAAGAAGGAATAAGAAGGGGGAAAAGGTGTCAAGAGACAAGAGAACAGGGCAGAGAAAAGTGTGGTGCTGCCCTGGAAAAGGGAATTATGTGACATGATTGCAAGATCAAAATGCGGCGCTCGCTCTTGATTACATTAGTTTATCTCTGCCGCACAGCCCTGCGCCGCAAAACGTAAGTCGGAGCTGGGGAGGCACAGGCAAATGAGCTCGCGGTGCAGGCTTCTGAGAGACACGAGAGCGGGCTTTGCTGCGGGCCTGCAGTTTTCTTAGGAGCCGTGATGATTCTCTTTAAACAATAGGGAGGATCCCCTCCCCTCCATCGAACTCCTCACTCTGTAGGTTGCGTATATCTGGTTAATTACATTGACTGTTTCAGCAGCTCCTGTTGGAACTGTGGCCCTACTGACTTCTGCACATAGAGGGCTGGGCTGGAAAGGGTGCATAGCTGAGGAGACTCAGCTGACGGGGGTGGGGGTGGGGTGGGGTGTGTGTGTGACAGCAGCAAGCCTAGCAATGCTGGCGGTGGAGAGACCCTGGAGCTCCCCTCGCCCAGCAGTCCTGCACCCTGACTGCACGGAGCCAGACTCACCTGGGAGCTTAGGGAAAAAATACCCAAGTCCGGGTTCCACCCCCCGAAGTTTAATTTAACTTGTCTGGGGTCAGATCCTTGCATCACTATGAAAAAAAGAAAATCAAGTGAGTCTACCATGTAGCCAATGCAGAGTCCCCAGATTTAGTCCAAACTTTTCATTTTACAGCTAAGAAAACGGAGGCTCCCAGAGGTGCTGTCGCATGCCCCTGTTTTGACAGCTAAGATAGCCAAGGGTCTCCTGATCCCTCAGGCCAGTGTTCACTCTGCTAAGCTACATGCTTTTCGGCATCAGTGCCTTCAGGCAGGACTTCTGACCCTTCGTATGAAGAGGCGACTGAGTGGTCACTCCCTAACATGGCCATCTGGAGCTTCATACCCTCCAGGGAGGTTAATTCCAGCTTGCTGAACATTTTGCAATAGCCGGAAGAGAGGTCAGACATGTAAATCCCTCCTGCATGGCATCACACACACTGAGTGTCCCCCAGCCCACCACACATGCACGTACCCAGGCACGCAAAGACTTAGCATTGCTTCGCTTGCATTTGACGGCAGGTGGCCTTGTTTCCGAAAGGTATTCACTGCTGGCCATAAAAAAATGCGGAGTGACAAAAGTGAACCAAGGGAGCAGTAGTGCTGATATCCCATTCCAGAAGCATTGCCTTTGATCCTGGCTGGGGCAGAACATTTCTCAGAAAGCTTCAGAGTTCCTACACATTTGACTGAACAAGGGGACCTGGGGATGGTAAAAGTGAACTCTGAAGTTGAGAAATCAGGCAAAGGGATGCACATCTTTCTTTATAGGAAAAATCCAGATTATTGACAGTATGTGGACTTTCAAACGTAGAACACCCTGTATAGCTTTCTCTTTTTAACATCAAACTTCAAATGGCTTTTCCTTTTCCTTTAAAGATATTTTTACAAAATAAATAAAATAGCTTTGCAGCCTAATAATACTCAGGACAATTATTCTGTGATAAATTATAAATAAGAGATTAATTTGATTTCATACAAGGCTGCATGCTGTTTTGGAAGCTCTTTTGGTCACATGTGAGGGCAAAAGGAAAAGATAACAGAAGAAATAGCTTAGCATGGGAACAGCATTCTTTAACACTTGTTTTCATTCATGCTTAAATATAACTGAGCATGGTGTAGAATACTGTTTTTCGAAACAATGATGTGGGGTAACTCCCCCTCCCACAGAATGTTTCCAGGTACATCTTAAACCTTAGATCATGGAAGATGAAAACAGAGTCTCATAACACACCTGTCAGGTGGCAACGTTCACTCCTGGCAGAAATACCTCCCCCAAATGTTACAGCCAGAGGCTTAATTTACATACCATGGAATTCATATTCATGTGCGCCCCATTTAGGCTTCATTATGTTTACAAATCTTCTGACGAATGAGAAGTCAATAACCAGAAGAGCTGTAGATGCAGAAGCAGATGAAAGATAGAGGACACCATGCATGACAATAAATGTCAGCCCGTGTATGCAGCATTACAGAGTCTCAGACCATGACCAGCATCAAGTTAACCTATGGGTGCAATTGGCAACTATTTACCTTAAAATGGGACACTGGAAACTTAAATTGCTTAAAGACAGGCATCCTATCAGTGCATTATTGAGATTTTTATGGCTTCAGTGGGCAATTTCACTACCTTCCCCCAAAGTTTTCCAGGCAGAAATCCTTCCAACATTCTATGGGAAAGGAGAGCTTATGACTGCAGACCCCCGCGGGCCCTTGGACCCTGTGCAGAAGATGGCCTAACACCTACAGGCCGAACAGTACTGTTGTACAAAGGTGTGCCATCCTGTCGCGTCACTGTGCATTTTATCATTATCATCACTACTATTTATATGTTTGAAAGTTTTTTAATTTTAAAAAGATATTCTGTACTTGCAGAGGCTAGGAACTATTGGCATAAAATTGGGGGCTTTGGTGACCCCTTTATTTGTGTTTTAGTGTATTTCCGAAACTGTGTTCTGAAGAAAGTCTTGGTTCTCTTCTGTATGGGTTTTTTTTTTTTTTCTTGGTGGATGGGGCGTCTATTCAGATACAATTCCTTATTGCCCCTCAATTTTCATAAGATAATGCAAAGCCCTGTGGACTTCATAAGCAGGGTTGAGTTTCTGCCTTTCAGTTTCTTACCTGCAAATCTAACCCTGTACGTTTTCTACCTGCTGTCGTTCATTGGACCCTTCCTACGTGAAACACCAGACTCACGGGTAGGCAGATGTCCACGTCTGGCCAGTTAATCTGCTTCACGATCCTCAACCTGGTGATTGCTCCAGTGGTGGGGACATGACCTACACTGGCCTGCTTTAGACTTTGTCTATGGATTTTCTAAATTCGAAGTGGAGAATAGTTTTTCTCTTTCTTCTTGCCTTGCGGGCTCTTAAGTGCCTAGAAATGGTGCCTGGCACATATAAAAAGTCCCTTCTCACCCTTGTTAACAGGGTGTGCCTTCAGAACTGCTGGTGACCATGGCCCCCTTCCCTTGAAGGAGCCTGAATGAATGGAGCAAATGCAAACAAAAGCTCAGATGAGAGGTGAAGAAAGAAGTCTAGTAGCTTTCACGTGAACTCTCCTTTCTATAGTCTGGGGCCACGGGCAAGTACTTCCCTGTTCTTGGTTAATCTGAATTGACATTCTGCCATTTGTAATGAGAAATTCCAACAATAGAAGTAACATGATGTTATTTGCCAAATGCCTAGAAGTTAGGAATAGAAAAGGTAAAGAATAAGGCAGGAGTCTTGAGTTAGTAGAGTGGATGCTGGGACCAAAACAGAAATCCTGAGAGGCAAGTTTTAGACACGATGGTAATGAACTTAAATTTTGGCATTTTGAGTTTGAGGATCTTGGGATCTTGGGATTTTTCCATGTGCAACTGCCTTTTAGGTGTTTGGAAACATGCATAGAAAGTGCAGGGAAGAGTTCAGAGAGGGGGATGCAGATGGGAGTCAAGAGAACGGAGCTGGGGCTGCAGCACGTGGCACCAGATGTCAAGACTGAGACTTGGAGGAGGCAGGAGGCATGGAGGAGAAACAGGCAACAGGAGTGATGTGCCCAAGGACAGAAGGACAAGGAGAATCAGGATCTAGAACGTGAGAGAGGTCAACACTAACAACACTCTCAAATAAGGCCAAGAGGCCGGGCTGGATGAAAGCCTAGAAGAGGCATCGCATTTTACAAGTTGTTTGTTGGTATGCCTGGAGAGAAAATTTCAGTGTAGCAGGAGCCAATCCCAGGCTGCACGGGGTTGAGACATGGACGGGAGCAATGGATGAGAAAGGTGAGGGCGGGGGAGGGGGGGTAGTGAAAAGCAGGAAAGGTGTGGTAATTCCATAGTTTCAGTGGAATCAGATTCCCCCCCCCTTTTTTTTTCTTAATTTTCTTAGGGGTAATTGTGATATAAGCACATTTGCATATTGAAGAGGAGTCAAAGAGCAGAAAAAATTACATCAGATGGGTAATGATTGAAGAAGCAAGCTAAAGAAGAAGTGATAGAGGATAAAGGAGGAGACTCAGAGAGCAGAAAATATGTTTCCTTACTTAGGGCCACAGGGTGAGGGAAAATGACCATGATGAGCCTGGGAAAACTTAATGTAGGAAAGCGAACGCTAGTTGGAAGTCCACCTAATGGTGTTGATCTCAGCAAGACAGATGACAAAGCCCACACTGCATGATGGATGCACGAAGGAGCTTTGGTGTGGACAGAATCTGAAATCACTATGAGAAATTAATTGAATTTATTATAATAATTCTGGAGCAGCACTGAGATTAGAAAGAACAAATTGGCAGTGGATTCAGTCCACTTCTACAAGCAGCCTGAGATAAGGGATGGCAAAAACCAAAGCTGTGTGTGCCCACTCCAGTGGAAAATCAAGGAATGAGGACATGGAGGATGCCAGTGAGTCTTACGGAGCTAAGGGGACACATTTGTCTCAGTTATTAGCTTGATATCAGGGACTTGTCTTACTGTGAAGGCAGTGTAGCCCAGTATCTGGCACTTTAGGGATAAGCAATAAAGATTTATCTCATTGAGTAAAAAGGCACTCTAACTTTTATGATGTATTCTTTCATCTCGTTTCAGCTCTGAAACACAGGAATCACTTTCCTTTCTTCTCCACATTTGTTCTGGCAGTTTGATGAAAAAGAACAAGATGTTTTTGGAATCATCCCTGTGGAGAGATAGGGTGGTGATGGCAGTGGGATAAATGTGAAGAAGAAATTCAAGAAAAAGAAAAGAATGTATTTGCAGTAGCATTGTGAAGAAGGAACTGAGGGTGTTTGGTGTGTGCTCGAGCGTGTGTGTGTGCGTGTGCGTGTGTGTGTTGTAGACACAGTGCTGATGGTTGGAGCTGAAGCAGTGCATGAGTCAAACGGGGAAGGATATAAAGAGATAGATGGTAAACAAGCATCTCTGGGTATTATGTAGGGTGACCACCTGTCCCAGTTTGCTCAGGATGGACAGTGGACATGGGACTTTCAGTGCTCAGATGGGAAAGTTCCAGAGAGATCAAGGTGATTGGTTATCCTAACATGTGCAGAGACGCACGGACAAGTATATTCAATATCCGTTTCTCCCTAAATAGAATTTAGGGAGCTTCAGAACTCCTGGAGACTTTGTGGAAGTTGGTACCTTAGGAAATCCTCTGAGAAGGAACATTTGATTTTTATCGGCAGACTAAAAATGTTCACTCCACAAACTATGCACGTTTCTAAACTGAGCTTCTTGGAAGATTCCTAAAACTTCTAAATAATTGATCTGAAGCTAAAACTGTAAGGCCAGCCTTTATGATGACATCTTAGATATACTATCTTATTGCCCCATTTTAATTTTTTTATTTTTATAAAGATTTTATTTACTTGAGAGAGAGAGACAGAGAGAGCACAAGTGGAGGGGGGAGGGGCAGAGGGTGAGGGAAAAGCAGGCTTCCGGAGCAGGGAGCCCAAAGCGGGGCTTGATTCCAGGACCCCAAGATCACGACCTGAGCTGAAGGCAGACACTTAATGGACTGAACCACCCAGGTGCCCCCTATTGCCCCATCTTTATACATAGTATTTTTTGTTAGAACCTCAAGGAGTTGGCCTTGAGGCTATTCACCAACTTTTTTGCAGTCCGGTTTACAGAATACTGGGGGAAATAACGGATTCTCTTTTTCTGCCCACCCTCCCCCAGCTAAGAAAACCGTGGTGAGGACCACCTATTGTCTTGAATGTTAAGTCTTCTACTAGGTTAAACACCTGGGTGTTTCCTAAGGCCAAACAAAACACAACCACGCAGAGTTTTATTGGCCTGCTTTGGTGCTGATCTGAACGAAAAGCTGAATAAAATGCATCAACATAATAAGCACTGTGGATGAAATCTGACAGAGAAGAGACACATATATAACGGAAACATAATTGTCTTTAATTTAGAAATTCACAGTGGATTCCAAGAGAATAAATAGAGCCTCCTCCTGGATCTTCTTTAACACTTCCTTAACACTAGTCAGTGAATTCAGGAACATTAACAATTCGATGGTAGTAGAGGGGTGAATGGGTAGGAGGATCGGGCGTATGCGGAACTTCTCTTGGGGACAGGGAACCTGCAGTGGACAGTTAAGGAAGTAGTGGTGGGAAAAACAAACACGAAAATTCTGAGCAAAAGAAATAGTGGTAACTCCTAGCACTCAAAATTATTGATACTCTCACACACTAACACATTCACATAAATGGTATGAATGACTTACTGCTTCATTCAGAATTCTTGCTCCAAATCAGTGGGTCTCAAGCTTGGCTGCACATTGAAATTGCCGGAGGAGTCTTTAAAAAGCTGGTGCCTGGGTCCAGTCCCAGAGATTCTGATTTAATTGCTCTGCGTTGCAGACTTGGCACCGGACTACTTCTGTGGAGTTAAGATGGATAGCCACCGTGCTAGCAACCAGGAAATCAGGATAAATGGCCGAGTTCAGAGGTTCTTAAATTGTGTATGTCTAAGAATCACCTGGAAGGTTTGGTAAATAGTTTGCAGGAGCCATCCTCAGACTTTTCTGATTCACTAGGTTCAAGATGGGGCTGGGGAATCGGCACCTAACAAGCTCCCAAGGACTGCTGGTTGGAGGACCACACTTCGAGGACCACTGGCCTGGGTGGATCCTATGTTATCATGTCCTGAGACAGCTAAGCCATTCAGCACTCCTTGTGTGCCCCACAGAACGAAGAAATAGAGCTCTGAGGATCTTCCTCGACATGTGCTTGGAGGGCACGTCCCAAGTTAATTTGTCCGGCTCCCTCAAGCCAACTGCCGGGGGGTAGGTAGCCTCTCTTTTTCCAACCTGGAAGTGTGAGGCCTTTATTCTTTCCTGCTCTCGTCGATTTTTTGGAAATCATCTGATTACCCTCACGGGTGTCAGGTGCCCCAATCCAACAAGCTGGACCCACAGGGCATCTGGAATCCTGCCCCGGATAAGGCCCACGATGTTCGGAAAGCTTGGTGGCCCACGCACGGCAGCCCGCCGTTTCTGGCTTCTCCAAGTCAGTCTCAGTTACCCGCAGTCAACTGCTGGCTAGAAGCAGAGTCTCCTCCTTCTGACGCTGCAGCGTCGTGACGTCAGGAGCCGCTAAGGTTACGCCACGACGCCTACGTCATTCCCGCCGCAGCCTCTCATCTCCTCGGCATCATGGCCTCACTGCATCTCAAGAAGTGGGGTGAGTACCATGCAAAAATTTGTTATACAATTTTATTATCGGTTGTTGTTAATTTCTTACTGCATCTAGTTTATAAATGAAACTTTTTCCTATGTGTGTATGTATGAGAAAAAAATCTTATGTAGAGGTTTTTTTTATTATGCCTGGTTTCAGGCAGCCGCTGGGGTCTTGGGATGTATCCCCCGTGGGTCGAGGGATGACTGTAATGGAGTAAGTCCTAGCTCCATTTGGGGGGCATTTACTGTGTCACAAACTACGGTGGCACTTCACTCACATCATTTAATTTGACACTTAAAGTCCTTCTTGAAAGATGAGAACTATTATACCCATTCTACAGAGGAAACAGGCTCAAGCAGGGTGACTTTCCCATACCTTAACGGTTGAGGGAGAGAGGGGAGGAGGGATGTGTGGCTGGCCTGGCTCCAAAGCCCGTACCTCCCCAGCATACCGTTCTGCCTCCCTCACGCCAGGTAGAAGATTGTGGCAGGAGGAGCACTGGACCCGGGCTGCTGAATGCCTGGCTGGGAACTCCTAGACGCAGCCGACTGGCTGGCAGCCTTGGACAGGTTGCCGAGTGCACCCTACCTGCCTCGGTCCTCAGATCTTATCTATGAAATGAGGGTGTTGGACTGGATCGCTAAGGTCCCTTCCCACTCGTACTTCTAAAAGTCTCACTGCCGCTAGTGCAGCAGTGTTACACCCTCTCATGGGACTCTGCCCTGCCTGGTGATCACATTATGTGTGCAGCCGACCTGTTTCCAGGGAGATCTCTTCCCAAAGGTCCAGGTGGAGTTACCGTGGCGCCACTCAGCCAAGGTAGCTGGAGGTTGTGTCCACCTCTCTGAAACTCCCTTGATGACCATTTATAACCCAGGTGTAAAACGTCCATTTTCTGGTGAAACCTGGTATTCACTTACCTGGGACAGTATAGGATTGAAAACTGGTCTCCTAAAACCCAAAGGACAGGTGTTCAGAAATCAGACACTCTAATGCATGGCCCCTCTGGCCGTCACCCTAGAACACCAGCCTTGGAGGTGTGCTCCCTAGAGGAGGCCAGCTTGTGGGGCTCAGGTCTCTTGTCACCCTTCTCCCAGGGCCAGCAAGAGTGGTGTGATGAAGGAGGTTATAGATTTGTACTGTGATAGTTACCAATAGCGTGGCTTATTGCTACAAATGATACACAGAATGAGGTACCACTTGCCCCCGAGAAAACAGATTTGGACCTGAAATTAGGAACCTTAAACGATAGTGAACGGTTTTGTTCCAAAAGAGCCTCATTCCTCATCTGTAATGTGGGAGGAAAGGGTAAGGAGGGTCACTGATCTCCAGCCCTTCCAGTTTTAGTCCTCTCTCAACCTCTGTGAGGTTTTGATAACAGATCAGAGGGCAAGCAGATGCAAATAGACAAAACAAGGGCTGCGGAGGGGATGGATGCCAGGAAACCTGCTTCCTAAGCAGCCAGGTAACGTAAAGGTTTTCTGTTTTTGTTGTTGACTCTTTATTTACATATTTATTTTTTTAATTGTATAAAATACCCAAAACATAAAATTGACCATCCAAACCATTTTGAGGTGAACAGGACAGTGGATTGAGTACCTTCACATTGCTAGTGACCATCACCACCGTCCAGCCACAGGACTCTCTTTATCTCTAAAGATATGTTAACAGTGTTTGCAGAACACTAAAAATAATGTCTCAAAAAAGCAATAGTGTTTTGAGTTTATAAGCCTCCTTTGTGGGAATTCAAGGCATTTCACAAACATTATCACGTCTGTCCTCACAATGACCTTATATAGAAGCAGAGAGAATAGGAGAGTGGGCAGATCAGAGAGAGAACGAAAAAGAGGGGGAAATGCAATTTTGCTCCGTTTCACCATGATCCAAAGAGGCTCTGAATCACCCAGGGTCTCAGTTTTCAGATAGCTGACAATCTTAGAACTCGGATCAAGTATCAGTTCAATTTTCAGTTTCCTGAGACTGTGATTGTAGTGTTGACCAGAGAGGGAAAATATATTTTTGAAGCTACAGGATAGCGTGGTGTTGCCATCCCTTGTGAGAGGATTTTTTATCACAGCACATTGCTGGGGTGGGTGTGTCAGTCTGGGAGTGGGGACTGGGGGGACAGGCATGCTTAGGCAGAGGCCCCAGGGAGTGCATTACTCTTTCAGGTTCTCTTGGTCTCTGAGCAGCTGCTAATAGTGACCTTTGGGTAGTAAGGGCTGACTTGGTTGTAAGGCCAAGAGAGGAGCACTCACATGTGCAAAAGTTTTCATGGTCTGGGAATTAAAGCTGCATGGCTTCAGGTTGCATGTGCATGTGTGCGCATGTGTGTGTATGTGTGTGAGTGAGCAAGAAAGAGAGCGAGAACGTGAGCAAGCGCCAGATGTAAAAAGTATACAAGAGAAAGTATGTGATTTGTCCTGGTTGTGGATGCAGGATCAGATGGAGAAGTTAATAATCAAAATTAGTACCTTCCATTTTTTTTTTAATTTGCTGATTCTTTTATTAAAAATGATAGTCCCTGTTGGAAAAGGAAAAAGAAGAAAACTGCATTCATGTAAAGTTGTGTTTCAATTAGATTCAGCCTTTTGGTGACTGGAAAATTTCCAGTGAATTTCCAGGAACAAGAAAATGTCACTTTTCCAGGTGCAGAATTTAAATCCATGCAGTCCAGGAACAATCATGTGTAAATAAACTGTGATTAAAAGACAGAAATGAACCCAAGAAACAACTTGGCAATTAGAGCCAAACAAGAAGGATACTGTCATTTAGCCTGGAACGTACTTTTTCAGTTCATAGGGAGAAGGAGTCTCCTTCTGAGTTCACAGCATGTATAATTAATTGGTCTGGCAGTCTCCACTCAAACACTTATATATTTAATTGGTTTCTCACTGAAAGCACACGATAAATATTAGCTTTCTTATTGTGACTTTTGTCGTTGGCCACATTCTAGTGGATCAGTGGGGAGGCCAAGAGTAGTTGTCTTCAGATATCTTTCCTTCCTTCGCTGCATTTATTTGGAATCTGCTTTGGACCAGCCCTGTGCTGGGAGCTGTGAGTAGGGTTTCAGCCTTGGCCTTGGTGGAGTTTACAAACCAGCAGAGTGAGACAGACATGTAAAGATATTGGTGCAACCAAGTGTCATTGGTGCAGTGAAAGAAGACTATAAAAAAGGGGTCAAAAGGTACAAATTTCCAGATATAAAACAAGTCCTGGAGATACAATATACAGCATGGTGACTGCAGTTAATAATATGTATCGTGCATTTGAAAGTTGCTAAGAGAGTAGATCTTAAAAGGTCTCATTACAAGAAAAAAATTTTCTAACTTTGTATGGTAACGGATGTTAAATAGACTTATTGTGGTGGTCATTCTGCAAAACATACCAATACTGAACCGCCTCTGTACACCTGAAACTAATATAATGTTATATATCAGTTATATCTCAATAAAAAAAGTTTGTGCAGAAAGTACAAGGAAGGGATTGATTAGCTTACGTGCGTGGTGTGTAAGGAACTGAGGAAGGCTTTTGTAAAAGATGACATCTAAGTTGTGGTTTTTAAAAAAATAAATCATAGTTTTCAAGTCTGGAAGTGTATGGGAGGATTGATTAGAGGCTCCAAAGGCAACGTGGAGCAACTGAAGTGAAGGTTCAGACTCCCTACATGATCTTTACAAGAGGATTACCAGACGGAATGGGGTTTGTACTCTTGGAAGGGAGCTGGCCATGAGCAGGCGGTCAGATCCTCCGAAGGGAGGAGAAAGGTGAAATTAAATAATGGAAAGAAGGAAAATGACAAAAAAGAAAAAATAAATGAGAAAAGTTGAATGGTAAAGAGTAAAGACAAGTGGAGGGTTGAGAAGAAGCATATCTTAAACCCCAAATGAAGAACTACAAAGTGATCAGAGTTAAGCCAGAAGATCAATAGACAGACCTTTCCAGTTTCAAGCTAGGGATGATATGGCCCACATCCGGCCGAACACCTAAACAGAACTAGGATAAGACGGTTCTACCTAGGCGGCACAGTCTCAGAAAGACCAGAAGCCATAATTTTCTTTTTGTCACATGCAGCCTGGTCCCAATTCTGGTGGAGCTGTAACCCCACGAGGGAGGGAGCCCTGGATGGGCAGTAATGAGGTCCATCCTCTGCCCTTTGCCTATAACCTCTCTCAGGAGAAGAGTGGGGAGGGGGCCAAAAGTCCCAAGTGGCAGAAACCCTACTAGAATCTGGCTACCACTGGGAGACTGGTTGTCTGTTTTCACCTCCCCTTATCAGGTCTATCATGGCCAACTTTGTCCTAGGACATAAAATCACAGAACCACAGAATTTTAGTGTGAGAAAAAAGTATGAGTATCTCCTAATCTAATGGTTTTCAAACTGTTTTGATCATTTACCCAAAGCAATAAAATAATTTGAACATATAGCCTCAATTCATGTACATTTATTCATTTTTAAATGCCATATGTGTATTTCTATACTAGCATATTTATTTAAAAATATATACAAAAATTATATTTAAAATTAACAAATAAATTTATAATAATTTCTTCCTATGCCCTAATGGATTGTCTTTGTTCCCTCTGTGGTACATGAAATCTATTTTGAAGGCAACTCACCAAATTCTACCAGATGTGTTCATCTTCTCTATAAAAGTCTCTTCTAAAAGGAAATCTAATCTTCCCTTGAACACCTAGAGGGACACCATTCCATTTTTGGAAACTTCTGGGAGTTCCCTAGTTACCATGTCCCAGATGGTCAAGGGAGGGGCTTCTGTACAGGATCACACCTGGCATTTGGTCCAGACCTGAACACCTCTCTGGGCATGCAGAGGGAAGGAGCCCTTGCATTTGGCTCTCCCTGGGTCCCAGCACCATTGAGTGCCAGGGCTGTGAAGACAGCAGGAAGGGCCTTTTGCTGCCACTGTAAATATTATTATTGCCTCTGGTATGCAGAAAAGCAAGAGGAGCAGCGTTTGCTGCTTCCAGGTGGCAGACGAACAAAAATGAGGCTGGGGTGGGAGGAGACAGAGGGGTGTCTGGGAAAAAGAGATCAATAAAACCTCACTAGTGTGCAGTATTTACCATAAACAGTCCAGGGTTGTTTGGGGTAGGGAAAATCGTCAACAGAGATCAGTTCTTTCTCAGTGACTATGGGAGCAGGTGTTCCAGAAGGAAGGATAAAGAGGGCAGCCTTGGTGGGATCGATGATCAGACTGATGGCAGCAGAGTCACTGAACGTTCATGTGGATGGGCAGCCAGTGCACAGCACACAGGGCCCCCTGCCATTTTTTAAACAAACATTGCAAGACCTAAATTGCCCAGCATTTACATATTTTCAGACTGTGGACTTTCCTCAGTTCTTCAGTGAAGTTTTCCCAGAACTCAAAAATGCTACTGGTAGAGCTGGTTTGGGGCCAAGTATTCTTAACTGACGAAGAGTGCAGAAAGGCCTAGGTAAGATTAAAAAAAAAATTAAGGCATATCTTACTCTAAAACCTATCAGGACTCTCAGAGAACTGACTGGAATTGCTTCTCTATGCAGCTTTTTGTGAAAGCAGTTGAGAGAGACTCTTCCAACAATTAAGCTGATGGGGGATTCAAAATTCTCTCTCTGTCCCCTTCCCTATTCCACCTGCTTTTGAATGACAGACTACGCTGTATCCTGAGGCCAGACTTAAAATTACTGTGACTTTTAATTTGATTTCGTGAGTGCCCCATGTTGGAAGCTGTTCTGAGTTTTGGGGAAAGGAAGAGCCTTCAGGGTCTGGGAAAGAGGAGAAAACTCAAAGGGAAAACAAGTTGGTTTTTGTTGGGGTGGGGGGCATGGGTTAGACCGTTTGCATGCCTGGAAATGTTCTCCTAACTTTGCAATCCCAGAAATGTGTCTTTCTGCCCTGAGGGTATAAGCGCTCGTGGGGATGTGTATTCTAGGTCTGGACAGTCGTGAAATGCATCTCCCTGACAACAGTGACTGATCCAAGGGTTGGCCCCATGACCAAAACAGGACCTTATTGAGGTCTGATGAACAGATATGCTCCCATGATTGTAAATGGGAGGGTATAAATTTGCAGCTCTTAGACACCATGTTATTACCTGCCATGTGGAGAATTAGAATGAGCCAAAGACAGGTGGAGATGGAAGATGGGTTAATGCATTCATGAGGATACATGGGCAGGGAGAGAGTCCTGGTAGCAGGGAATCAGCCATGTCTCGCTGTCCTTGCAGCCCAGTGGAATCCATCAGTGAGTCCTTTCATCCCCACCTTTGAAATAGAACCAGACCCTGATGACGTGATGACATCTCATCATTTCCTCCATGACAACCTAAGTTCAACCAGCACAGTGTCTCCCCTGGAAAATATTAGCCTCTTACCTGTCCTCCTGCTGCTGCTTTGCTTCTCCAAACTCAGTTTCCCATACAGTGAAGAGGTCATTTGGTTGTTTGCTTGCACGAAGTTTTGAAACATTAATTACACCCTGTCACTCCTCTGAATCCTTCAAAGGATTCTCATTTCACTCAGAGAAAAGCCGATGTCTTATAGTGGTTTACGCTGCAACCTGCTGTCCCCTCTTCTCTGAAGCTCACTGGCCTCCTCACTGCTCTTGAACAAATCATTATCCTCTGAGGTGGATATCTTTTTATTTTTGCATGTATTTATCTCTCAGTTTTGTATTGCTGTTTCCACTGCTGTATCCCACACATCCAGGGGACCCCAGAACATGGTGAGCACCGTGAATTCCAATGCTGGCCTCTACAATGCTGGCTCCCTCTGCTCTTCCCTTCATTCTGTTGACTATCCTAGAGTCCTCCCCAGCCACCTGAGCCTACAAATTCCCTCTTCTGCTTAAGCTACTTTGAGTTGTGTTGGAGCGATGCCATTTTTAAACCTAAAAATTTGAGGCGGGCCTTTTTTCCCCAAGCTTTTGATGTTGGTTCAATTGAAGTGTTCTAAAGACGCCAAGAGTTGAGCCCCCCCAAAACTTAGAGCTTATTATTATTTTTCATAATAATTTTTTATGCTTAGATTGTGTGCTCTTAAAATTTTGCTGCATTCTGAAGCCTGCCTTAATATGTCTTGGGGACAGCATTTTCCTTTGAAAATTTATGACTGAAATCAAACCTCATTCAGTGAGCAAGTGGGATTTGATTTAGAAAACTTCTGTGTATAGTCAACATTTCAGTCAACTTTTGCTGTTTTGAAAAATGAGAGTCACTGGGATGCTAGCATTCCATTTCTTTATCATCTGGATAATGTGGGGCTCCAGTGGGAGGACAGGTGATGAAACATCCAGGAATCCCTTTTTTTTTTTTAAGATTTTATTTATTTATTCGACAGAGATAGAGACAGCCAGCGAGAGAGGGAACACAAGCAGAGGGAATGGGAGAGGAAGAAGCAGGCTCATAGCGGAGGAGCCTGATGCGGGGCTCGATCCCATAACGCCGGGATCACGCCCTGAGCCGAAGGCAGACGCTTAACCGCTGTGCCACCCAGGCGCCCCAGGAATCACTTATTTTTTTATCAGTAGTTATAACCCCTGTCACTTCCTTTAGGCTGGAGACCCCTGGTTTTCCTTCATGTGTCAGAATCCCCTGGGTAGCTTTTCAAATCCCTATATCTAAGCCTCACCACAGCGCAATGAAATCAGATCACCGGGGGTGGGAAAACAACCGCGAAAACACTAGGCAGCATTTATTGAGCACATACTACATGCTCATGCTACATGCCTTACACACATGATCCCATTATATTTCCCAGCACTTCCATAAGGCAGCACCATTATGATGGCACCTAGACACAGGAGGGGCCATTTCGGGCTGATTGAGGTTAAGTAGATTGCCCAGCATCCTGTAGGATACAGGGATGAGGACCAGTGACTAATCCAGGCACCCTAATGCCAGAGCCCAAGCTCTTTTGGAATTTGGTTTTCAATTTTTATAAAAAATAAAATACACATAGTTTCAAGAATCAAATGGTTCTCAGAGCTCACTACCAAAAATGCCACTCTGTCAGTCCCCCAGTGCCACCCCCGACTGTCCGGTTTCCTCTTCTCAAGGCTATCACTTTCAGTTGTTTTACTTTTTCTTTTCATATGTATGTGTATGTCTCTTACCATGATTGTTTATAATGCGACCTTTGTTTTTTTCAGTTTTAAGCGTTAGCCCAGATCTTCCCACACGGAAGATGACGGCATAGATTTTGCCGCCCATCCCTGCTCGCTTCTGTTTAGTTGCACCATGCTTTTGATTATATCATAACAGATTACATTATGTAGATTACGTAAATACTGTTTTCAGCTGAGCTGTGTAGTACGCTCACTACATGGTTATGCTTTCCTTTCTTAAACAACTCCATGCTTGTTTCTAAGTTGTAGTATCTGTTGTTATCTCTCTGGGAATGATAAAGATCAATTTCTTTCTTGTTTGTTTTTGACAAGGGTGGGGAGTAATTCTCATGCCCTTGCATAGTATTTGTTTACACCAGGTTGCTTTTTTCTGTTTATCCTTCCTGGAATCTGCTTTTCATATGTGAGACCTGCCTCAGATGTCCTGTGGTCCTTGGCTGTCTGCTCCTAGGTGTTAGAGGAAGCCTAAGCATCACACTGCGAACTGTGTACCTGGGGGCGGCTAGCTGGCTTCACTGTGCATTTCCACAGGAACCAAGCTCAGTGTCTTTGGGTCTTTTCTCTCAGGCTGATTGTATTCCCAAAGAAGGATCTTCCAGTCTTCTCTGGAAAGAGTGTTACCCTGGATTCCAGCACTTTCAAAGTAGGGAGGAAGTGTGAGGATATTTCAGTTAATCCTCCTGTTTTCAGCCAAGTATTCTAGCCCACAACTGGTGGTATTCACTGGTCTGTAGATTCTGTTTTGTCCTTCCTGGAGAATAATCCTCCAATCTCCTTGGGGCAGGGGTGGGCACAGGGAATTCGTACAGTGTTGGGAAGAGGACTGTGCACCTCACTGCTTTGTAAACAGACTTTTAGCCAACTACTCCCTTTTTGGCCCTGCGTTCACCCTCACATCCAGTGGTAACTATGCTAACAATTCCTGAGGCTTCTCAAGGTTCTGGATGCAAACTGAGTTGTCTCCCAGATTCCCCTGCTGCTGGCTTAGAATGCACCTGCTAGAATATGCCAAGTGAGTTATCATTCATGCTTGTGCTTTTTAAAAATACTACACATATATGCACATCTCCGTTCCCGTATGTGTGCGTGTATTTCTTAGATTATCTTCTGTCCAGTCTCTTTGTCCTAGTAACTTAATGCCTTCCCCTCATTCTACCAAGAATGCAGATAGGAGTGGAGTTAAATAAGT
Source organism: Ursus arctos (assembly GCF_023065955.2). Taxonomy (NCBI): domain Eukaryota; kingdom Metazoa; phylum Chordata; class Mammalia; order Carnivora; family Ursidae; genus Ursus; species Ursus arctos. The sequence continues at coordinate 20,671,357 of NW_026622952.1, forward strand.
GTGATCAATCATCATCCTTACAGAGGAGTCAGAGCTCTTCACTACTTCCATCAGAAGGACAGACAATCAGCTATTTTCACACTACTGAACATCGGTATCAGCACTTTCCAAGTCCTTGATCCATTGGCTTTTCTCAGCCTGGTTAGACAGATCATGAGACTATCATAAGCCCATTGCACAGATGAAGAATGGCATGCAAACAGTAAGTTCCTTGCCCAGGAGCACATCACAGGTCTCCTGACTTCTAACCTGGTACCATTTGCATGTTTCCATATTGTGTCCTGGCCTGTGCTCAGGACACCATCTGCCACTAGGAAGGATGATGTTCTCGGTTCCACCAGAGATTATGGGAAGCCATGATCCTGTTTATCACCTTGATTCAAATTTCAAGTTCACTGCCTGAGTCTACAAAGAAGAGAAATAGAAGAGGGAAGCCTGGCCTAAAATGCTTTTATTCCATCCTGGCCCTTCTTTATCTGCTCCAACTGTTAAGGCTGTTTAACATTAGCAGATAAATGCAGAGATGACCACATTTGTGGTACAAAGGGTGATGAAAGGCATAGGGAGTCCCAGGCACTGGAAGAATGAGTAAAACAGGGACCTTTGTTCCCAGGCTGGAGAAAGTTGCTATATCGAAACTGAAATGGGCCCACAGGATGGCATTTGGAAGCCAAATGAACTACAGCTCTTTAAGTTAGTGAGGTTAGTGGTTCAGCTAATGTGGAAACACAGGCACTCCCCCACTGACCCAAAAATCCTTGCAATTCATGGCTTAATTCGTTGTGAAGGTGATTTGTGCAGTTCATTTTTGAAAATAGATCTGGGTAGCTCTGGTTGGTACACATGTCCTTTGTGGCCCTCCCTTGAGGCTTAAGAACATGGGCAAAATCCAGCTCTTTGCCCTAAATAATAAAAAGAGACCAAAGGATAAAAAAAAATCCAAACATCACAGTGAATGGGCTAGACTTAGTAAGGCGCATGCAGAAAACCACTGTATTTTCTCCCTGGTGTGTTCAAATCCATTTGGTAATTCTGTGGGTTGGTTTATTCCCCATTGCTGGGGGAAAACTCGGGTAGGTCCAATGACTTTGTCCCTGTTAGTTATAAAAAGTCCTCTGGGTTCTCTAAGTCCCAAAATGAGTCTCACTTTGAAAATTAAGCATTTCAATAATTAAAATGGCCAGTCCAGCATATATCTTTAAATCATCCAAACCTAAAGCTTTTCTCCTCCTATTTTGTGCCTGCCTTGGGTTTAAGGTCTGACATTAGGATTTTCCCTCCTATTCCTGCTGCACAAAACTGCTTCTCGTTTCTTTGAGGCTGAAGCTGGGGCAAGGGAAATATGAGAAGGAGCTAGAAGTCCTTCAGAAGGGGCACAGATGTCATCAGACAGCAGATCACACATGGGGCATGGCAGATGACAGGTTTTGCTTCTCTCTGTTTGGGGCACTTTTGGGTTGTGAACCTGATGGTAGGGGCAGTGCTGTTCCTCTGGGCAGCTCCTTATGATAGCTCCCTCCGTCTTGGGACCTCTGCATGTGGGTCCCTCTGTTGGATCGCAGTGCCCCTCCTGGAAGCCACGTGGGTCTTCCAGGGCCTAAGGGGACCATGAGCAGCACTTCACACTTCCCGCAGCAATCCCTCTGCTCTATCCCTTGACTCCTCCTGCTCAGGCCAGTGCAGCTGTACACTCAAGAAGGATGCAACCAAGCTAAAACTCTGTCACCAAGCTCCACTCTATTCCTGGCAGCACTTTCCATGACCTAGAGAAGGGGGAAGTTCTCTGTCTTCCTCCATGGGGGTGGGGCTGAAATGAGCAGCATCCTGATGACCCTCTCTGGCCTTTTCAGCATCCACTTCTGTTGATATAGGTGGGTGATTCCAGGTAGGTGATGGTGTTTGGTGTTTGACTCCTCTTTTTCCCCCTTTGGATGGTTTTCGAGGCCTGCAGTGGCCTTCAGGAGGTGTAGTCAGTTGAAAAATGTCCCTTAAAGATATCAGGTGACTATTACCTTATATACCGAAAGACATGGTTAAATTAAGAGTCTTGAGGTTATCCTGGATTATCCACGTGAGCTCTCAATGCAATCATAAGTATCTTTATAAGCAGAAGGCAGAAGGAGACTTGACACATAGAAGTTGAGGAGGTAATATAAATAGGAAGAGAGAGTTGAGAGAGCTGTGGCCACAAGACAAGGAACGCCAACAGCCGTCAGAAGCTAGAGGAGGCAAGAACTCGCCTGCCCTGCCCTAGAGCCTTCTGAGGGAGCACAGCCCTGGTGATGCCTTGACTTCAGCTCAGTGATACTTACTTGGGACTTCTGGCATCCAGGGCCATGAGAAAATGCATTTCTGTTGTTTTAAGCCACCCAGTTCGGGCTGATTTGTTACAGCAGCCACAGGAAACTAATACAGGTGCCTGACCTAAAAGTAAAGCAGAAAGAATCCCATTTTTAAACTGTTGTAAAAGAAATGATTTTAAAAATTGTCTTAATGCCTCTGACAAGGACTACTTCTCACTCTTACAGGTCAGTGTTGATATATTTGACTTTTAATGTGTGTAGATGAATCTGGGGCATGTGATTTGACTGGCAGTGTCTCTGCATTTGTTACTGCTTCTGACTGAGTGACAGTAGGGTCTTCCTGAAGGTACTTCATCACTTTTCAGCCTGTGTAATTCTTTCTTCAGCATTGCCTCTGTAGACAGAACCTGCTTAATGGTCCCATTCTCATGTAGCATCCTTGACCCAGTTATACTTAAAAATAACTGTATACACATGTCTGTTTCCTTCCTTGGGAGGTTTAACATTAATTTTCCCCCAGAGGAGCTCCCAAAGATAATATCAAACAATGTACCCTGTGCACTCACTGGAGGAAGGAGGATTCCCTTATAAGAGGTAAGAGATGTGATTGACACCTTTGATGCTCAGCTGGCTCCCAGTTCTGGCGTCCTTGCTGTTGACTCACAGAAATGTCAGTTTCATACTAGAACTCCAGGTTTTTAGTTCAACACCCAGAGTTCACAGGTGAAGCCATCAAGGCCTGCTGAGTTCACCGGAAGAGTGGCATAGTCATGAAGGGGCACTCCCAGGGCCATACTTGCTGCATTCTGCTGCTCGGTCACACTCTTCCCCTTCCTGTGCTCATTTCCTCGTTGCTATGGAGAAAGGGAAGGCAGGGGTGGGCAGCATCATTTGCTCATGCAACAAACAGTTGTTAGGCAGCCACCAAATAGCAGATCTCCTGCTAAGTGCTGGAGTTATCAACACCAGCCAAACTGCCCCAGACTAATGGAACTCGGTCAGGTGAGCTACACACTTCCCTCAGGTCCCCCATTCAAGCTAAGACTTACATGGAAGTCCACTATATATAACAGAGGAAAGCAGAAGAGTTGTGGTTGCAGCAGACACCAGGGGAGACGGGCTGGGGAGAGAGGCAGAGAGTAACTAGGTGCCCCCCAAATTTGGTACTTCCTACACCCAACAATCCCAGGGTGTCTAGCAGCCCAAAGGCTCAATGGTCTCCTAGGTTGAAAAGTGCTGTTTTAGAGCCCAGCTTAGTGAAGGGGCCACAAGTCCTGACTCTGGAGACATTCTGCTCTGTTTCTAATCCTGACACTGCTGCTTCTAAGCTTTGGGCTCTTGTTCAAATTACTTAATCTCTCTTTGTGTCAGTATCTTCTTCATCAGTAAAATCAAGAAAGTACCTAATTCTAGGGGCGCCTGGGTGGCACAGCGGTTAAGCGTCTGCCTTCGGCTCAGGGCGTGATCCCGGCGTTATGGGATTGAGCCCCACATCAGGCTCCTCCGCTATTAGCCTGCTTCTTCCTCTCCCACTCCCCCTGCTTGTGTTCCCTCTCTTGCTGGCTGTCTCTATCTCTGTCGAATAAATAAATAAAATCTTTAAAAAAAAAAAAAAAAGAAAGTACCTAATTCTAATACTTCCTAACTCCTTGGGTGTTGAAATGATTAAATAAGTTAGTTTATTCACACCAGGCCTGACACAAAGTTAGTCCTGAAGAAATGTCAGGTAATATCATGTATGCGTTTGTGAATTTTCAACCCTCCACTGTCCACTATAGCTGTCTTCATTCTCCAGTCAGGGTGAAAGATGTCAACAGAACATACTTGAAAGTTTAGGAAAGTTCCACTCCACTTAAAGCACTTTGATGAATGATCATATAATTCCTGCCTTCTACTGGACAGAACTGAACTTCAACAAACCCTGAACCTGGTTGGAACAAAACCCAGTCAGAGGGCATGTGAGGGAAACCATGTGGGTTTCATCTCACTCTGCCAAAGAGTCAGAAGGAAATTGCTTTTATTGGCAGTTATGGCTTTGCCACTAGAGAGGAAGAAGAAAACTTGCAGAGCCCTTGGCCAAGACCAAGCAAAAACATGAATGACAAAGCCTGGGAGTGACCTGAAGAAATGAACTTTGGAGACTGGGTAGGAGTTGGGGGGCGGAGGAAGGTGGAAGGAAACAGGGAGGGAAACAGGCTTAGACAAGATGTTAGGGGTGGAAGGGGAGGAAACAGAGGAGGCTACATAGGTCTTCTTGCTAAGGACAGCTCATCCTGTGGTACAGAGCTGTTGTTCAGGGCCTCGGGGGCCTGCATCCTGGACAATGGCAAGCAGATGGGGCCTGGAGGGCCTGCAGATGACTCTGGGGAAGCTTCAGCTGGTGCCAGATGCAGCTGAGGTCGGTGGCCACCTGTGCTCTGGCGCCCACGCTACCCACCTGGCCCGTCTGCATTTACTCAATCCACCAATTACATCTGTAAAGCCCCTGGGGCTCCAGATCAAGTTCCTAAGGAAGGCTGACATCAGACCCAAGGAAGGAGTACTTTCTTTCCGGTTCACATTCTAACCAACAATGCAGCCTGTGGCAGGCTTCCCTGGGTTGCAAAAATTGCAAGGAATATGAGACTGGGCTGAGTCCCCAGTTCCTGCCCAGGTGCCCTCCTACCCATTTGTCTAAGCCAGCTGTGTGAGCCCCGCCAGAGAGAAGGGGTATTGCGAATTCCCCACCCTGCTGGACAATAACCCTGTGCTTCCTGGGGGAGCATCACTTCCGTATATAAAGTGACACGTGGGAATGAACTAACAAGGGATGTTAGTTCATCCCTAGCATAGGGATGAACTAACAAGAAGGAAGATTAGCATTGGATATCTACAACACACCAGACGTCATATCTAGAAATTTACATACGTTCTCTGGTTTTTCTCAGCAATGATGGTTCAAGGTTGGGGTTATCATTTTCACTTGAAACCCAGGTTCACTGATTTCAGTCACTTGCCCAAGGACACGTAGCTGGATTCAAACCAAGCCTGTCCTACTCTAAAGGAGTTCTTTCTCTCACGCACGTGGCTCCCAATGCTGTTTTTGGACTGGTGGTGGGGAGCTGCTCAAGGCTGCATATGTCTAGACCCACCTCTAGAGACTCTGAATCTGAGCATCCGAGGTGAGGCTGGGGAAATGTGCCTAGCGGATGTTTCTAAAGCCCACTTAGTGATTCTGATACTCAGACACCAGACCTCTGAACCACACTGCCTTCCCAGCAGCATCTCTGATTGCTGCTTAAAGCAGCCCTAGTGCTTATAAAGGGCCTTAAAACCTGAGGGAATTTCATCTGTTAAATCTGCCATGGCCCGTTATAATTCCCTTTTCCCAGATTCCTGAATTTCCTGAGAAGAACCATGGAGACACCTAGTCTCCTGCTTCCCGCTGGATTTGTTTTACAGCCCTCTTAAAGATGGCTGAATTCCATAAACTCAGTCAGGGATTTCTTCATTTAACAGACACTTCTGTAGCAGTAACTATGTGCTTGGCAGCACCATAAGTGCTTTACTCAGTAGGCAACCAGTTCTCATTATTTGTGGTAGTTACGTTCTATAAAGTCGCAGTGAATGCTGAATCAGCTTAAACTGAACCATTGCTCCTAGAGGAGATCCAAGGGTAGGTTCCTGCAAGCCTCCAGTCACCACATTTGCGTCATCCTCAGTACACAATTTGCTTTATGTGTGTTTCTGTTTAGTAGATATTGTTGACTCATTAACATTGAGCTCATGCCCAACAGCACTAAAACTTGTGCCTGAACGAAGCTTATCTATGGCCCATCAGAGCCTTCTGTGCTTACAAACACTACACAGCACTTTAGGGCTTTGCTAGGGGGCCATTTTAAACAGCAGAATCCCTAACAAAAGACACAAAAATGCAAAAACATGGCACTAAATAGACTTCAAAAATGACACTTCGAAAATAGACTTCAAAAATGACAGTTTGAAAGCTGAAACAAGAAGGCAGAGTGTTAGTTTTGTTCAGTCTCAGCTGAGACTGTGCACATCACAACACACATTCTTCAGCATTGCATGTGTCTGAGAATGACCATGAAAGTACCATAGGTATTGATTTGGGGGTTACAAATAAACTCGTGGCCTGTATTCACTTGTTTAATCCTCCCTACAGTATGAGGTAGGCACTGTCATTGCCCCTCCCCAATCCTGATAACCTTTAGAAAAATTTATTAGCAAAATTCAGAAATGTCACTGCCATTTTAACAGATGAAAAATCAAGTCACAGAGAGGACAAGTAACATAGCTCAGTCCAGCTTTAAACCCACTTGACTCCACAGCTAACCCCGCAGCTCTGCTGCCAGACTGCAAACTCGAAAGCTTCTCTCTGCGGACTTCAGAACCTGTCCATCAACAGGACGCTGATAGAATTAAAAAGGACAAAAATAAATAATTTTGCATGGTTATAGGCATTACTGGATATTCATTAAGGCTGTTGTCTTGAGTCCCCTTAAGTTTGGGTTTCTCAAAGAGTCTTCCAGTTCTCCCCCAGCCTCAGAGCCATTTGGTGTAATGCAGATTCTCCAAGACCTAATTTAATTGGAGTGGGGTGGGGACCACATCTTTAGTAAGTACCTCAAGTCTGATGCTTTAGGATTTTGAAAGTACTATCTAAAATTCAGCACTGGGGCACCTGGGTGGCTCAGTCAGTTAAGCGTCTGCCCTCAGCTCAGGTCATGATCTCAGGGTCCTGGGATTGAGTCCTACATTGGGCTCCCTTCTCAGTGGGGATTCTGTTTCTCCCTTTCCTGTTCCCCTTGCTTGTGCTCTCTCTCTCTCATAAATAAATAAAATCTTGAAAAAAATAAAATAAAATTCAGTATCTTCTTGAAGAAAAATTGTACATCGAAAATAACATTCATGAAACTTGTAACATTCAGAGTCCTTCAGACCTTTTATCAAAAGGCCACAGCTTTTTTTTCTTAATAAAATAATGGGGGAGAGTGGGTCCAATAAAGATTATTAAAAACTCAATTAAAAATTAGAAAGTATTTTTTTTAAATGAGTTGCTTCAAGATACCAAAAGTTAAAGAAAATTTGGTTTACCCCAAGATCTATTTCTTTCTGAAGAGTGGGTCCAGACCTAGCTCAAACTCATAAAATGCTTTGGCATGGGAAGAAGCAGGTTGTTATCCCTTCTCTATTTATCAACTATCCCAAGATCTGATCTGGCCTTTAAAAGAAAAAAATATTACAGCTTTACCTGAAAATAACGGAGACACTAGATTAACCTGTTAATGTGCTTTTAGAAATGTGAGCACTTAAAATAATGACCGACTGAATGATTGTGACGCCAATATGTGCACTTGTCAAAATCCACTATATTCCTGTGGTCTGTATACTACACTTCAGAAATTATACTTCATAAAAATACACAACAAAATTAATGACTGCTTTTGCATAAAGTCTCCTTGATTTTTCTCCTTTCTGACTTTTCATAGAAGCCAAGATCCATGTGTGCACCAACTTATTCTCAGATTTTGTTCTCACTTGTTTAGTCCTGTGCAGAAGTCAAAGGAGTAATAGGCTAGAGGAGCTGCAGAAATATTCACCAGCTTAATGTTACCTCTGGGAAGAAGGGATAGGTACGGACTTGCCATGTCTTCTGCCGTGTTCGTCTTAAAAAAATGGAATGCACTGTGAATTTTTCAAAGAAACGGTTATGCACCACATCAAAGGACCTAACTGTAAAACTAGCTCCCATCCAAGGTTCCAGGCATCAGGGTTCCAGGCATCTCAATGGTTGCAGAGCCTTGGCGAAGCACAGTCTTGCTTCTGTGAGACATTCTGTCTGGGCAGCCATCTGTTAACGTCATCTCTTCCTGCTACACCAGCTCTTCTATCATCCGGGAGCTTGGAAGATGAATGGGTGAAGGAGTACCATGTAGTCATCTCTGATCATGAACTGAACCTGAGGGCTCTGAACTATGGGCCTGGATGGAGCTCTTTTTCAGACACTTGTCTTTTTAGCAACATAGGTTTAGAAATTAGAAAATGGGACAAGTTGCTTTTTATGTACAAAAGGAAGGCCACTGACCCTGGCTTGTTCATGAGGCAACAGAATGATTGATGCTGACCTGTCTTTTCCTTCTTGACTGCTTCTCAGGGGAGGAAGCACACATAGTTGAGTCACCAGCCAGGGTTCAGAGATAGAACAGCACTGTGGGTTTTGTGATGGGGGAACATACTCCCCAAGCAATGAGCTGCCCCTGATTGCAATGCTTTTCTCCAGCTAAGGGATTTGTTCCCTGGGACTCTTGGCTACATTGTAGAACAAGGATTGCCATATGGAAATCATAAGCATTTCAAATTTGTGTTACCCCATATTTCTGTCAATTTACGCTCCCAGTTAGAGGGGGTTAAGAGAGTCAGCCCTCTGATAGCCATGGACATGGCCAGACTTTCAGTGTCTAACACTAATTACTGTGAATAACCTTAAGGTTTCTTATCCTTTCATCCCTCATACCTGGAAAGCAGTACAAGTTTTTGCCTCAGGAACTATTCACATGCTCATTTTCATGCGATTGATGACCTCCTTTCGAACTCACTGCTCTGCACACCTGTATGATAAGTTTTAGATTCTCAGAGAAGTTGCATGATCTAATAGCTTTGAGGGAATTACAAGAACTCAAATAAAAGTAGATAATTAGCAATTACACTAATAGATGTCAAAATACCTGAAAGGTTCTCAGTTGGCTTTGGATGCCCAAGTAGAAATCTGATTCAAATTATTAAATCATTTCCTTAGCACATTTGTAAAATGTGGATGTGTGTTTGACTATATATTTTTAATTCTTTTTTTTTTCTTTTTTTTGTTTGTGCTAGTAGCCCTGCAAGTTGGCTGGGCCCTAAATCAATCTGTTATGAACAAGTAGGCAGCAAGAAGAAGAATGCCTTTCCGCTGTAGTTTGGGGCCACTCCTCAGTTTTCAGGACCATGCCAGAAAGATCAAATGGCCCCTGGATTAGCAGCCTCTGAGAAACCAAAGCTGCAGAGAGCACAGGCCAGGGCTCGTCTGACAAGACTTGGCAGTCCTGACACAGAATTCTCTCTGGGTAACCACTCCCTTCTGAGCAATGCAAATGCCACGCAAATCCTCAGCCTTAAGAAAAATTAGCAACATTCACTTTAAGAAAGAAGGGACAAATGCTCAAATGTATCAAGCCAAAAATTGAGCATATTATATGACTTCACACAGTACCAAAGCTAGATCATATACACAGTGTATAAAAAGAGCAAAATTTTTACCCTCCCCAGGGACTTAGGATCTAATATTTCTCATATAAGCAAAAGATGAAAATATAGTATAATCCTTCTTCTCTTGAGATTAGACATCACGTGTTGAGGGGGGAAATGTCAATGAGGGAAACAGAGGTTTGGAATGTGGAAATTTGCATCCTGTTGCTGTTCTGGTACCGGAGAGCTCTACATGTCAGCGATCTACCTAGAGGTGAGGAGGGTTAATGACTCACCCTCTAAATTTCCCTTTCAGCTTCTGGCACTCTGATTCTGTTGCCTCTGATTTCCTGTGCTAGCAACAGAATTCAGGAGAAATGTGAACAAAGAACATTCTATGAGATGGTTAAATCATTGCCATCAAAGCCATCCATTGCATCAGAGGAGGACAGTGCCTGGTAGCGCAACCTAGCACATCATGTTAGAAAAATATCTGTATGTTAAGGAGGGCACATATTGCATGGTGCACTGGGTGTTATACGCAAATAATGAATCATGGAACATTGCATCAAAAACTGGGGATGTACTGTATGGTGACTAATATAACAAAATAAAAATTATTAAAAAAAAAGAAGAAAAATATCTGTATGAATCCAAGACCTTTAAAAATAAAACTCCGTCATTATACACCTGATAGATTTTTTCATGTTTTCACCAATAGGCAAAGGAATACAGAAAGGAGTTGCAAGGTGTCTCTTACCCTTTTGATTGGGTACTAAGGAATTTTGCCACCAATATTTGTTTGATATGTCCTCTTGTTCTTCATCTCTCCACTTCAGTGATCGGCCGCAAATTTCTGCGCTTGAAAACACGATAGACAAGCATAGTAGGTAAAGCAAGAAATGTCAGTGCCAAACCAACAAAAATTTATTGAAGATCTACCACGTGTCAGTCCTTGAGCTAGAAACCAGAAGGATATATGTCCACATTCCCAAAGAAGTAAACTAGGATTCTTTCACGTGAATTTCTCGTGAAATCTAAGAAGGCTTCATGAAAGAAAGAACCAGAGCACTTCTTTGTTAAATGTAGCTGGACCTCAGCTCACACCGACAGTTCCTTCATAGCCATAGAGGATTATTTTAACCCATTCCTTTAAGGACAAGATGTTCTATGATAATTATATTTTGCAAGTCATTAATAAATTAAGCCTAGACTGAACAGCGTCTGAATAGTGTTTCTTTGTGTAGGGGTGCCTGGCTGGCTCAGTTGATTAAGCATCCAACTCTTGGTTTTGGCTCAGGTCATGATCTCAGGGTCATGAGATCAAGCCCTGCATTGGGCTCCACACTTAGCAGGGAGTCTGCTTGAGATTCTTTCTCTCTCCCTCTCCCTCTGCCCCTCTCCCCCTCTATCTCAAACAAATAAATAAATAAATCTTGTTTTAAAAAAAGTTTCTTCATGGGGCGCCTGGGTGGCTCAGTCGTTAAGCGTCTGCCTTCGGCTCAGGGCGTGATCCCAGCATTCTGGGATCGAGCCCCGCATCGGGCTCCTCTGCTAGGAGCCTGCTTCTTCCTCTCCCACTCCCCCTGCCTGTGTTCCCTCTCTTGCTGACTGTCTCTCTGTCAAATAAGTAAATAAAAATTTAAATAAATAAATAAATAAATAAATAAAAATAAAAAATAAATAAAAAACATTTCTTCATATAATCACCATGTCCTAACATATTTATAAGTGAAATTATTAATTTAAACCAAAATGATAAAATGAATTTTGTCTGGTATAGGGTATTTTGGATTGGAAGAAAATCATCAAAGGCCCTTCTAGCCCTCAGGTTCTATACTTCCATCCTACTTGTTGTTATTTTAAATATATTTATAACCCATTTTTTAAATTAAACTTGTTATTTTGGGCTAATTATAGATTCATGGGAAGTTATAATAAATAATACAGAGAAATCCCATATATCCTTTACCCAGTTTCCTGCAGTGATAACATCTTGCAAACTGTGGTACAATGTCACAATCTGGATATTGATACTGATACAGTCAAGATACAGAACACTTCCATCCTCATGAGGCTCCCTCATGGCCATCCCCACTTTCCTCTCACCCATCCCCTGTTTGATCCCTGGTAACCACTAATCTATTTTTCACTTTTATAATTTTGTTCCTTCAAGAATTATGTAAGTGGAATCATATAGTAAGTAACCTTTTGGTTACTTTTCACTCAGCATTATTCTCTGGAGATCCACCCAGGTGTGTATCAATATTTCAATCCTTCTTACTGTTGCATCGTATTCCATAGAACAGAATTCCATAGTACAGTACAGTATGAATATACCATGGTGTGTTTAGCCATTCGCCTATTGAAGGACTTTCACCTGTTGTTTTTTATTAATAAAAACATCCATGGATAGGCCTTTATGTGGACATAAATCTTTATTCCTTTGGGAGTGTAATTGCTGGGTCATCTATGGTAACTGCACGGTCAGCTTTTTAAGAAATTGCCAGACTGTTCTCCAGAGTAGCTAGACCATTTTCCACTCCCATCAGCAACATCCGAGTGATGCAGTTTCTTCACTGCCTTGCCAGTCTTTGATGTTGTGACTATTTTTTATCTTAACCATTCTGATAGCTGTGAAGTGATAGTTCATTGTAGTTATAATTTGCATTTCCCTATTGGCTAATGCTGTTAAATATCTTTCCATGTGATTATTGAATCTCTGTATATTCTCTTTGGTGAAATACCTGTTCATGTCTTCTGCCCATTTTCTAATGGGGAAATTAGATTTGTTGTTGTTGTTTTTAAGATGAGTTTTAAGACTATTTTATACAGTCTAGACACTAGTCCTGTGTCAGATAAGTGGCTTACAAATATTTTCTCCCAGTCTGTAGCTTATCTTCAAATCCTCTTACCAGGGCCTTTCACAGAACAATGTTTTTAATTTTGATAAGGCCAGTTTATCAATTTTTCCTTGTAGAAATTGTGTTTTGGTGTCAAGTCTAAGAATCTCTTACTTAGCCCTAGAAACCAGTGGTTTTTTCCTATTTTTTCCCTAAAAGATTTATGCTTTTATGTCTTACATGTGAGTCCATGATCTGAGTTCATTTTTGCATAAGGTGTCAGACAGTGAGGCTTACATTTTGCCTATGGATGGATGTCCAATTACTTTAGCACCGTGTGAATTGCTTTTGTACCTCTGTGTCAAATAACGGTTGGACTTAATTATGTATGTCTATTTCTGGATTCTCTATGTTATTCATTTGCTTGGACTGCCATAACAAAGTATCACAGACTTTGAGAGCACCACAACAGATATCTATTGTTTCACAGTCCTAGAGGCAAGAAGTCTGAGATCAAGATGTCAGCAGGTTTGGTTTCTTCTGAGGCCTCTCTCCTTGACTTGACATTTGTCTTCACATGGTCTTCCCTCAGGATGTGTTGTTTGTGCCCAAATTTCCTTTTCTTATGAGGACACCAGTTATATTGAATTAGGACCCACCCTGATGATCTCATTTTAAAACCTCTTTAAAGTTCAACAAATATGGTCACAAAATGAGCTGCTGGGGTGAGGGCTTCCGGATGGTTAATTTTATGTGTCAAGGTGACCAGACATCTGGGCAAACATTACTCTGGATGGGTCTGCAAGGGTTTTTTGGATGAGGTTAATATTGTAATGGGTAGACTAAAGCAGATTGCTCTCCCGGACATGGGCAGGTTCCATCCAATCAGTTGAAGTTCTGAATAGAACAAAAAGGCTGACTCTCTTCCTGTGAGTAGAAGATAACTCTTCCTGCCTATCTGCCTATAATCAAGACATCAGTTCTTTGGCTCCTTCTAGTTCTTGGGTCTGCAGGCATTCGGACTAGAAATACACCATTGGATTTCCTGGTTCTTAGGCCTTAGGACTCAGACTACACCCTCAGCTCTCATGGGCATCCAGGTTGCTAAATGAAGATTTTGAGGCTTCTCAAACTTGATAACCCCGTGAGTCAATTGCTTCTAATTTTTGTTTCTGAAAAAATAACAATTTCTGTCTCTGTCTCTCTTTCTCTCTCTCTCTGTCTCTCTCTATATAGAGAGAGGGAATATTTATATTTACATATATGTACACATGTATAAAAACTACACACTCAGGCCTTTGAACTCACACTGAATTATGCCACTGGCTTTAATTCTTTAGCTTGCAGACAGCAGATGTGGGATTTCTCACCTTCTGTAATCATGTGAGCCAATTCCTAAAATAAATATATATATTTGCAGCCTCTTGTTTTTGTTTCTCTGAAGAACCCTGACTAATACAAGACTTTAACAAATGAATTTTGGGAGGGATTCGGTTCCACCCATAACATTTAATCCATTGCATTGATCCTGAATCTGTCTTTCTGGCAGTACCACACAGACTTGGTCACTATAACTATTTAATAAGTTTTGAAATTTGGTAGATTGTTTCTTCCCACCTTTTTCTTTTTCAAAAGTGTTTTAGCTATTCCAGTTCCTTTGTCTTTTCATATAAATTCTGGAGTAATTTTGTTTGTATCTACAAAGAAAATCTTGCCAGGATTTTGATCAGTTTGAAGTGAATCAATTTGCTGAGACTTCCAATCCATAAACATGGTATATCTCTATATTTATTTATTTATTTTACCAGTATGGTATACTGTTCAGAATACCAGTCTTGCATATGTTTTGTTAGATGTACACTAAGCATTTAATTCTTTCTTGAGAGAATACAAATGGTATTGTATTTCTAATTTCACTGTCCATGTGTTCATTGCTAGTATATGGAAATACAATTAATTTGTGTATGTTTATTTTGTGTCCTGTGTCCTTACGGAACTCATTTATTCTAGGAGATTTTGGAGATTCTTTGGGATTTTCTACAAAGACAATCATTTATTTGCAAAAAGGAATACTTTTATTTCTTCCAGCACTATGTTGAACTAGAGTGGTGAGCAGACATCTTTGCCTTGTTTTTGATCTTAGGAGGAAAACATTCACCTTTCACCATTAAGTGTGTTAGCTATAGCCTCTTTGTAGATGATCTTTATCAAGTTGGAGAAGTTCTATTGTTATTTTTCTGAGTTTTTAAAATCATAAGTGGATATTGAATTATGTGAAATGCTTTTTTTACATTGATTAATACAATGTGATTTTTCTTCTTTAGCCCTTTAATATAGTACATTATATTGGTTGATTTTCAAATATTGAACCAGCCTTGCATCCTTGGAATTTTATTTCTTGATGTTTTGTTAAGAACTTCTGTATCTTTAATTATGAGGGATATTGGTCTATAAAGTTGTTTTTTTTTAACTGTGCTGTCTTTATATGATAATGTAATATTAACTTCATACAATGAATTGGGACATATTCATTCCTCATCTGTTTTCTGGAAGAGATTATATAGAATCGATGTTAATTCCTTAAACATTTGAAGTTTTTTCCAAGTGAAGCTTTCAGAGCCTTGAAATTTCTGTTTTGGAAGTTTTATTAAAAATTCAATTTACTGAGGCACCTGGGTGGCTCAGTTAAGTATCTTTGGCTCAGGTCATGATCTCAGGGGCCTGGGATCTAGCCCCGCTTCAGGCTCCCCACTCATAGGAGAGTCTGATTCTCCCTCTGACCCCCCCCCCCCACTCATGCACTCATGCTCACTTTCTCCCTCTCTCTCAAATAAATAAATAAAATCTTTTTTTAAAAAAATTCAATTTACTTAATAGTTATAGGGCTGTTTGAATTATATATTTTCTAGTGGGTAAATTGTGGTAGTTTGTGGGGTTTTTAAAGAATTGGTTCATTTCCTCTAAGTTATTAAATTTATGTGTGTACAGTTGTCTATAGTGTTCCCTTACTGTCCTTTTGCTATCTGCAAAGTCTGTAGTGATATCCCCTGCTTCATTCCTGATATAGGTAATTTGTGTTTTCTCTTATTTCTTCATTGGCAGACTTACTAGAAGTTTGCCAATTTTATTGATCTTTTCAAAGAACCACATCTTTTTAAATTACTTTTATGGGTTTTTTAAAAAAAATTTTAGTTTCATTCATTTACACTCTTCATTACATCATTTTTCTGCTTGCTTTGAGTCCATTTTGCTCCTCTCTTTCTAGATTCTTCAAATGGGATCATTGGTTTGAGACTATTCCTCTTTTCTAATGCATGCATTTTAGTGCTATAAATTTCCATTCTAGTGCTGCTTTAACTGTATCCCCCAAGTTCTGATATGTTGTATTTTCATTTTTATTCAGTTTAATATATTTTGCAATTTCCTGTGAGATTTCCTCTTTGAGCCTATTTCCTAAAGTTTCTTCTTTTATTATGTCTTACCTGTTTAGGAACTTCGTTTAGCCATTTTTTTAAGGTAGGCTGTTGACAACAAGTCCTATTAGTTTTCCTTTATCTGAGAATGTATTCATTTCCTCTTCATTCCTCAAGGATATATTTGCTGGATATAGGATTCTTGATTGGCAGTTCTTTTCTTCTGGGGCTCGAAATACATTGGGCTATTTCTGGGTCTTTGGATTCTGATGAGAAGTATGCTGTCATTCTAATTGTTTTTCTATGGATAAAGTGTCATTTCTCTCTTGCTGCTTTCAAGGTTTTTTCTACTTATTTAGTTTTCAGAAGTTTAATCACGATGTGTCATTGCATACATTTATTTGGGTTTATTGTGTCTGAATTGTACTCAGGTTCTTCAATCTATAGGTTTTTATCTCCTGCCAAATCTGGAGAGTTTTCTGTCATCATTTCTTTAAGTACGTTTTCAGCCCTGCCCTCTTTCTCCTCTCCTTTCAGGAGAATAATGATATGAATGTTAGATCTTTTGTTAGAGCCCACAGGTTCCAGAAGCTCTGTTAACTTAATTTTAGCTTATGTTCTCTCTCATTCGGATAGAGTGATTTCTATTGTTCTCTCTTCTAGTTCTCTGCTTATATCCCTCTAATCTCCCTGTGCTCCTGGTGAGCTTTTTATTTCAATTATTTTATTTTCAGTTCTAAAATTTCCATTTGGTCCTTCTTTAAATTTTCTATGTCTTTCCTGAGACTTGCTATTTCTTCACTGATGCTTCCCATTTTTCCATTTGCTTTTAGTGTGTTCTTAATTTCTTTCTGAAACATTATTATGATGGCTGCAATAAAATCTTTGTCAAATAATTCTAACATCTCTGTCACCTCAGTGTTAGCATCTATTGAATTTTTCCTTTGTCCTTCTTTTTAGGATCTTCCTGGTTATATGATTTTCTATTGATCATGTTGATGAATGATTTGCTATTGAAAGCAGAACATTTTTGCATTTTGTTATGTGACCCTAAATCTTATTTGGACTTTCTGCTTTATTGTTTTTTGGGTTTTGTTCATTTGTTTGTTTGCTGACACCACTCACTCCAGTAGGGGAACAGGAGTGTCTTTACTGAGAGGTATATGTGGAAGTCCAGGTTTCTCACATCCTCTGTTGATGTCTGAGGAGGCAGGGATGGGAGAATCTTTGGTACTGTTGGTTGGGAGTGGGTCTTCACTGACTCTGAGGGAGGGGAGGCCTCATTACTGCTGGTAGATCTTGGAAGTCCCGATCCCCACTAGGTTTCCCCTGACACCACCCTAGACAATAGGGGGATGGATACCTCAGTTGGATACCTCATTACTGCTGTGAGAAAGAAGGGCTAGGCTCCCCATGTTGCAACAAGAGAGCCTCATTATTGGTTCTCTGTTTGGCTTTTTCTGACACTATCTCCACCTTGTGATAGCCCGTGTGGGTGGAAGTCCAGTCTTCCCACTCAGTTACATTGCCATGGATGGGGATGAGGCTGCAGTGTGTTTTCTGAGGTGTTTGGAGTACAAAGGTTATTGTATGCAAGTGCTCCGACTTGCTTTGGCTAACGAGAGCAGGCTTTTGTTGGGGGTTTCTCTTGTCTGCACCACTGGGTAAAGAAGCCTTATCTGGCTTTTTCAGCTCCTACTCTGTGATATATGAGACCAAAAGAAAACCCAGTGAATGCTGTGGTATTCCTCAGGTCCTTAGGTCCCTAGATTTTCTGCCTTCCTTTCTCTACCATCAGAGTCCTCTTATGTTTATTGTAGTTGTACTTTGCAGGAGGAATAAATCTATTTCGTAGACATCTATTTCATATTCCAGGAAGTAGAACCTCTAACCTACATTATTTAAAAACAAAACAAAACAAAACAACCTTTTTTAAGTCAAAGCTAGAATAACTTTTCAAAGATTCTCTAAACTGTAAACTTTTATTCATTTGTTTACTTACCAAACGCATTGACCATCCCTGATGTACCAAGCACTGAACAAGACAGACAAGGCCCCTGCTTCTGTGGAGCATACATTCGAGCGATAGAGACAGCCATTAAACCAGTAATTACACAATTATTCTGTTGTGGTCTGGAAGATAAAGGTCAGCTTACCTGTGAGTTATCGTCATGGCTATCATGGAAAAACACTCATTTAGGGCTTTGTCGCACATAAAGATGTACAAAGAAAAGAAAACCCAGTCAAATGTTTGGTTCTACTAACTTATTTAAGAAGCAGTTTTAGTCTTGGTCACGTTCAAAAAGGCAGTTGCAGAGGTGATTGTTTTCTTTACATATCTAAATATAATGTCAATGAAAGAAGCTGCCTCCCACGTTTATGACAAGACTGTGTTTAGTTACTTGGCATTAACCACTTAGAGCACACAGATGATTCCCACTCCCACCCCCTCGGCCCACACAAATGCCAAAAAAGCCTGGTTTTCTTTCAGTCTTCCCCATTTCTGAAAACAGCATCTCCATCCACCCTGCTGTTCGAGTTCCAAACCCAAAAGTTGTTCTTTCCTTGCCAGTCCCCTACCCCCATCCAGGCTAGCAGCCCTGGCCAAAATCTCCAACTTCTCTGAACAGGACTTCCACAGGAGCTCCCAAACTGGTCTATCTGCCTTAACTCTGCCTCATAATCATTATCCCATGGCAGCAGAGTGTTCTTTCTAAATCTTGAACCAGGTCATGTCATTTCCCTGCTGTAAACTCTCCTAATGCTTTCCTAACACACTTGGCATAAAAGTCAAGCATCCTACCCTGGATTTCAAAGTCTGCCTTGAATTCGCATCTGCCTCTCTCTCTTTCTCTCTCTGTCTCTCTCTCTGTCATCTTGAGCCTCAGTCCCCTTTGCCCACCATATACCATCATAGCAGCCATCTTTCTGGTTTACAAATACCACCATGCTTGCTTGCCCTTTGTACTGCCTGGTCTTTCTGCCTGGAATGTTTTTCCTGTTAACCTTTGATGGCTGGCTGCTTTTTTTTTTTAGATCTCAGCTTAGATTTTATCTCCTCTGAGAAATCCCTCTTGACCAGCAAATTTGATGTAACCCCTCTGGTATTCTTTATCAAGTCCCCTTTACAAAAATTCTCAACATATGCATCACCTATTCTTTTTCTTAGTTATTTATTTGTTTTCACTCTATTTTGTCCAGTAAAATATCAACCCCACGAGAGAAGAGGGCCACTCTCTGTCTTCTTCAGTAACCATAGTAGTAGCTCAGTAAACATTTATGGAATGGATAAATGAGGGGTCTGGGCCCTTCTCCCATTGCTGTGGAAGACCTGATGGAGAATAGACTCAAATGGCCATGGAAAGATAGAAGAATAAGTGATAGTAAGAATTTACACATTGACATCGCCAGAATCATTTTGTTTTTAACTACTTTAAGCTTTCCCTTTGCAGAGCCATTTTTAATAAGCCAAAAAGTCTTCTAAGTATCCCCTAAATGTAATACCTATGCATAGCTGCCTACATAGACGCCTGTCCTGAATGTCCCAAATGTGAAAACTCTTGTCACAAATAGTCCAGATGAGCACTCTGAAAGGCAGAACTTCTTCTCTTATAGGACCTGTGTTCCTTCTTGGGATAGTGCAGCAAGTCCTTGCAGGTCAACAGCCGTGGGTCCAGGAGCAAGGGTGGCCACACTGAGAAAGGTGAAGGGTCTCAGAGGGTTACACCCTAAGTGACACTTTGCCCAGACATCCTTGGTTACAGTTGACAAGTATTTGAACATGCCAAGAAGATTTTTAGATATAATCATTCAAACTATGGGCACAATTATCTTCTCCATCATAGCTGGAGCAATTACATTATGGCAACACAGAGGACATTTAAAAATAAATGGAAGGATTGAGTGTATTTTGTAGAAGTAAAAGCTGTGGAAGAAAAAATAATAAGAGTTAGGTCTCCCAGGTTTTACTGCTCTTTTTCCTGAATATGAAGGGGCTTATGGTATAGAAGTTAAGCTTAGGCATCTCCATGAATCAGAAGAGAATGATTAACAGGAAGACATTCAGCAAGGACCTGTCAAGTATATTCCTTTGAACAGAAAGGAAATAGGCTCTTTCCTCAGAACTCTCATCTGCCATCATGAAATCCAGTACCAAAATTAGCCCAAATTACCCTCAAAATTAGCCTAATCAAGGAGCGAAGCTTAGTTAAATCATGAATCATATATTCAGCAATGGTACTAGCAAACTCCACTTTTAACAAATCAACACTGTTTAAGGATGTTGAAAATCTAGTAATAATAGTAATGATAGCAATAACAACATTAGTAACAATAATATCTAACATTTAATAAGCACTGTGCTAGGTACCCTTTCTAAGGACTTCATTATTAATAATACTATAAATTGATATTTATGTTATATTAAGTCAGCATTAGCAAGTTAACATAAGTTAGTAAGTGCCACCCAGTGATCTGAACGTTTTACATGTATGAATATATTTAGCCCTCATAACAACCTTATAAGGTAGGTACTATTAATATGTCCATTTTATAGATGAGGAAATTGAGGTCCAGAGGGGTTAATTGATTTGCTCAAGGTCACAGACCTGTGAGGGGCAGAGCCAGGCTTTGAACTTAGGCACCCTGACTCCAGAGTCTGCTCTCCTACAGACAACATAAGGCCTTTGTAGTTGGCCCTCAGCCTACCCACATTGCTGTAGTTGTGTACACAGCATGGTTGTTAAGTGCTGGTAGGAGGGGAACTAAGCAGGGAAGGGAAGGACCAGATATAGTCCCTCCTCTCAAAACATTAACAATGCCATGGATATCTGAGAGAACATTTAAGTTATACCCTTAGACATGATTAAATGCCAAAAAGCATGGACCAAAGATTTCCAGCCTTGTAGTCCAGGATTCATGAGGGGGTTTTGAATCTTTAGCTGTACCAATCATTGTCCCTTGATGAATAAATAGTCTCAATCATATATGTACAACTCTTTTTAAATGTATGCAAAATATATGATTATGAAAATATTCATTTAAAAGTTACTAAGTTTAGGTGATTGTGATGATTCATTTTCTCAACTAACAGATATTAAGGGTACATGACTAAGGTATACATAGAATTTCTATGGAACAAAGTTTGGGAACCATTGGCTGAGTAAATGCTTAGTGGTGCACAGGAAAATGAGAAGCGATGTTGGCTGAAGTGGTTAAGAAGGCTCTGTGGGAGAAGTGGAGATTGGACTGTGATTGGCTATTATATCAGTCAGCTATTACTAGTCATAAACCACTCCCAAATCTTGGTTGTATAATGTAATAAAGACTTCATTTTGCTCACTACTCTGGGTCTGATGTGAACAGGCTCAGCAGGACTCACTTATGCATCTGTGGCCAGCTGTGGCAATCTGGGCAGTTTGGGTGATCTTGGTTGGGCTCTCTCCCCAGTCTGGGGCCTTGGCTTGGCCCACTGGGCTGACTCTGCTCTGTTGCATTGTCTCAAACTCCAGCAGGCCAATGGAATATGCTCTCACAAGGTCATGGTGAGGGTAGAGGAACTAGAGACAGAGCAGAAGAGTTCAAAGGCTCAGGTTAGCAACAGTCATATTGTCCCTTCCACTGCATTCTGTTGGCCAAACCAAGTCACAAGACCAAGTCAAATTCAAGGAGCAAAACGACTTCTTCATCTCTTGATGTGTGTAGCTGCAAAGTCACATTGCAGAGAGTGTGGATATAGGAGCTAATGGAGCAATTGATCTACACGTATTAAAACCGAGAAGACCATTTGATAATTGAGGATTTATAGGTACTTTTGGTGTATGAGAGTAGTGTGTTTTCTTGTTGCATTTCACAAACAGCAGGATGTTAGACTCTGTGGTATAGGTGAAAGGGACACTGTAAAACCTCTGATCAGAAGATCTTCTGTTCTACAGTGAGACCCCCTTCAGGTGTCATAGAAGGGAATGCTATGCGAGGACTCCAGGACCTCGTTTGGGCTCAACCAGAAAGTGGTATGGGTTATTCAACCGTGTTGGTCATGAGGAAAGAAGGAAGAATGGGGGCCACGGTTGTGCCATGCATGTGCCATATCTTTGCCACTTTGGCCTTAGGACATCTCTAACTGTTTGGAGCACTGTCTTCTGCCCACTCCTAGGGAAGGAGTGGCTATTTCCACGGGAAGCAGAATTCCACAGTGGCAAGAACACGAGGTCTAATCTGGTTCTAAGATTAGAACAGTACTAACAGAACAAAGATTTTTGTGTGTATGTTCTGGTCATCATCTGAAATACACACAGTGATCATATTGTTCAAAGCAAATTTCATTACCCACAGTCCTAGCCATGAGTTGCTTTTTTAGAACCTTCTTTGTTTCAGATTTGCTGAGTTATTCAGACTGTTAAAAAGCTAAGTGCATGTAAGAGCCCTAAATCAAGTCATCTGTCTAGAATATTTCCTTTGAGGAAAGTTCCCTTTAAAACCTTTTTCTCTCACCCCCCCTTTTTTAAATAAAAAGACTTCAAAGGGTAAATTGTTTTATTTTTCCTCTAATGGTATCCTGGAAAGAAGAGGCATCCTTTTGAAATGCATGTCTCTTTGTAAATGCCAGGCGAAAAAATATGCACGGTTGTTATCAGCTCTTGCCATCAAAATTCTTTAATTTAAAGAAATATTCAGCTGCCTGAAATCAACTGTAGGGTTGAGTATCTTGTGGGTGGTATTTCTTGGTGCAATAAAACAGCATGCAAGAACTGATATGCAACTCAGGATGGCAAAAATGCAGACAGCGAAGAGTAGAAGGCACGCTGCACTGGGAGAGGAGAGGGTGTAGATGGTGGGCAAGGTGGAAGGGGAGAGAAATTGACTGCACAGCAGCAATTCCCATTGCGGAGAGTTCAGCAAGCTGAAGATTTTACTATAGGTGTCTAGAAGTGGATGTGTCATTAAGCTTTCTCAACCAAGAGACCAGCTTCTAGGAGAATATTAACCCCTTACACTTAGACCACTGTTTCAACTTTTCCCTCTAGCGACTGCTTTAAAAAGGTCATGTTATCCTCCAACCCAGAGTCCCTCAACCTTGACACTGTTGACATTTGGTGTTGGATAATTCTTTGGGGAGGGGGACTGTGCTGTGCATTGCAGGGTACTTACCAGCATCCCTGGCCTCTCTCACTTCAGCATACCCTCTCCATCCACCCCACCCCACCCCAACACACATACCCAATGACAACCAAAACTGTCTCCAGACATTATTAAGTCTGAATAACCCTGATTGAGAACCACTACTCTAATACGTTGGACCACAAACTGTTGAGCAAAACATAAATTGCTAAGAAATCCTGACAGGCAGATAGAAACCATTGCTATTTTTTTTTTTTACCCACCCAAGGAAGGAAAATTACCTTTAATTTCTAACCAGAAATAGATAATTCCTTCCATTCAAATCCCAGGATGATAACAAGGCAGAGCTTAGCTCTGTAAGAAATACTGTAAACTGTATTTGCAGCTTTTGCTGTGGAATAAGTGAGCACGAGTCAGTCACAGCTGGTAATTTTTAGGGTGACACACAATTCCATGAAGAGAAGGTAGTAGCCAAAACCCACTTCACTCACTTGACTCCTGGGGACACTGTGAAATAGGTTCCATCTGTGCATCGCCCCTAAAATTGTAGGTCAGAATGTCACCCTGTAAAACCAAATGGGAGGTTCCACCATGGACACAGCAGGAGAATTAACTTCCCTCTTTCACCTTCACATAGACTAGGCCACTCTCACCTTTGTGGCCCCATTGTGTTTGGTTCACATGTCTCTCTGTTATCCACACAGCTGTTTATTGCCTCTCCCTGACCCTCCACTGAAGCCTGATCTCAAGACCCAGAGATTGTGTTTTATTTTACCAACATGGTGCCTAGTAGGCCCTTAATAAATAATTGATTAAGCCCTTACAAACTCACCATAGGTGAATTCAAATGGCCACAGAGTTTCTAATGTTTTCCAAAATTATTTCCGCTAGTAAATCACTACTCCACAGCTGATGTTGCCAAAAATATGTTGGGAACTATAAATGCAGATAACTTATTCTCCTCCGTATATATTTGTAAATATACACAAAACAAGTAAACTGCATCTCTGTGCAAACCTACAATAATTACATAAAATACGTATATATTTGTGATACATGTGCCTACCTGTATACTGTGACTATATCGCATAACTTGTGAGAGTAGTTTGTGTTTGAGCACTATTCATTTGCTCCAATCAGTGTGTGTTGAAATGATAATACTCCTGAATAACAAGACAGTGCAATGAACAACTACTTTTTTATGCAAGAAAAGACATTTTGGGGGCATCAAATAAATGTTCTTTGTAAAAATACACATTTTTACTCCTATCTTGCACTTAGTGACATCTGAAATAAACCCAGAGAAATACAGTACTAGACTACTGGGAAATCCCTGTCATTTTGTTAGAAATCTCCGAAGAAAAGGCTCTGGTAAAGCGTAAATATGACAGCTAATTTCAACAGCTACCGTCAGCTGCTGTGCATGTTTCACTAACACAAGACGCTGAGCTGGGAATCCGCAAGCCTGTGACTGAATTAATAAGCCTGGCTTCCTTTTATGATGAGCGTTCCTTGAGGGCATGCTAATAATGGGCCTCCTTGTTCTACTTCAGATAGGGAATGTCAGAACAACAGTTATAATAAGACCTAAGATGTGAAATGGCCTGTGGACTTTTCAGTTTTACAGCAAGCTCTTTGGTATATGCTTGAAGCTGGTTACTCAGCTGAGGCTTTTCATGAAGTCCACGGTCCAAGGGAGCCTTTCCGCTTCTGCAGGAGAGCTACCGGTCCTGCGCCCTCGCCCCCTCCCTCCCACCGCCAGCCACGGGACTGGCGCGAAGAGTGATGAAGTCACTTCCAAAAGTCAACTGTGTTTTTCAAATGTTTCTTGTGGAGAGTGGAGGAGCTGTCACTGCGAGAGCAGTAAAGCTCGGTTTGTCATTTCAGTGGCATCTCATGGCCCTCCCTGAGGCATGAGAGCTTCCATAGTCCAGGTGGATGGTGAGTCAGCCACGGGATGTGAGCCTCCTGCCCCACGATGTGAAATTAAAGCAAAAACGTCTGCAGGCAAGCACAGAGGGTGTAGCTCCGATGCAGGGTGCAGCACGGACAGCAGCAGGAGTGAAGCGTGGCCTGAGAGCAGAGCGCTCCAGAAATACCAGCCACTTGAATGGATGAGGATACGTCGGGCAACACCCCTAAATCCTATTGTAAAGTACATTTAGTGCATGAAAAAGCAAGCTAACAACTCAAACCTCCATATTACAAAAAGGTTCATTTTATGCTTTTTTAAGGTTTTATGACCCTCTCATGACATTTAAAATGCAACCGATCAAACAGTGCAGGAACGTTTCTTCCTTTGCTTCTCTGTGTTTTTCATATCTTTTTCCCAGAAATAAACACATATTACTCGTTGAAAAGGAAAAACAATAGAAGTAGTTTCGGAAAAACAATTTAATTTACCAGAGTGGCATTTCCACATTCATTTTGTGAAGTAAATTTTATTCTTAGAGCCTTAGAGCGGGAGCGGCTTCACTTGTGCAGCAGCTGGGCACTAGCCACGACCAACTCAACAGCCTCTTTGTGGGATGAGAAAGCCGAGGTCCAGGCAAGTGAGCAATGTATCCACAGGCACAGCCATCATGAGAACAGGTGGACTCGGAACCTTGGACTCCTTTCCCAAGAGTACATACTTAAATGAAAGGGCCAGTGAGGTTGAATGTAAAAGACAGTTAATGCTAAATGGAGTTACTGGATTCTAGAATGCTTCTATAGATTATCTTTGGTTTCTTTGGGTATGCAGACATGTATGACATCCAATGGTAAATAGCAGGACTATCACCATCATGTTCATTACCAGGTACTTGACTGGAATACCTGAAACCATGATAATTAAGCTTTTTCTTGGGAAAAAAATTCAATAAGGTGTTCACTTTTCTGTATTGTGTGTGCCAAAACTGAGTCTGCAGCCGTATTATGTAGTACAAATCAATTTACCCACACCTCCAGCATCAGTTTTCATGGGGAAGAAAGCAATTAAGATTTAGAGCAGGTGCTGCTCTGACTATTAATTATAAACCCTGTGGAACACATTGAAATGTGCAGTATAATTCTGAGAAACATCTCATTTTAAATTGGAAATGTTTCCTTGCCTTTTAAGGGGACTGTCTTAGGCAAAAACAGGGTATAAATATTTTAATATATGCAATAAAAATTTGAGGTTTTCTGAAGCTTTGGTTATGAGGGGACTTGATTCTGTTAAATGATTCTAGGGATGAATAGGAGGTTGCGAACGTAGCAAAGTAAAATTTTGATATTTATAATAAAATTAAATAAAAGTAGCCCAAGTCAAGAGAGAAGAGGTCTATGTTATTCATGGCTTGTGTGGCTCTGGGGTGTTCCTGGCTCCCAGGGGTGCAGGGAACAACAGAATGAGAAGTTGAGTTACCACAGAATGGCTGGTGAGACTGTTTTCCTTCAGTCCAATAAAGGAGCAGTGAACGTGGGCACGTTGGCTCTGAGAAGCAGTTCACAACCAGAGGAGCATGGAATGCCCAGGCCCAGAATACCAGCTCTCGATCAGTACAGCACCTTGAGAGCACACTCTGCCTCTCCCCTACATTGCTAGAGAAGCCTCGTCAAAAACACATCGTATTCGCAAATAGGCAAGAGAGAGTCTCACTAGAAATGTGAACCCACGTGGGAATTACCTAAAACACTGGGTAAATTAAACACTCTGAGGGAGACACCAAAACTTATAAACAAAAGAACTAAAATAAAACAGAGCCAATAGAGGAAAGAGACTAAGGCACTAAAAAAAAAAAAAGTTATTATGATATCTTTATAGGGGCTAAGGAGATCATACAGCCCTAAAACAAAATTAGGTTGTATGAATCATCATCACAGAAATGGAAAATGAGAACCATGATGATGGAAATAATAATTTCAAGAGATGGACTAATGGTAATAGAGACAAAGCTTAAAAACAACATGCCGGAGAATGAGCCAAGAAATTGCCTGAGAAGACAGGTCAAAAAAACAAAAAGAGGGAAAATGGAAAAATGAAATTAAAGTATTAACATTCCCAAAACTGTAACATCTATCCCAAGGAAGAGAATAGAACAAAGAAAGGGAAGCAAGTAACCTAAAAAATGGTATGGGACTATTTCCTGGAGTGCAACTATAATACCATTTGGTTAGATTTTTTTTCTACTCTCAGAAATTAACTATATCCGCAATCACCATAAATTAAGTGGATAACATTCACCTGCTAAATCCTGTCAGACTAGGCAAAAAACAGAAACAAGATAATTTGATGACATGCTGCTTATAAGAGACACAAACACGACACAGAAAGAAATCTTGGGGGAAAAAAAACCTTCGAAAAAGATTTACAAAACAGATGGTAACAAAAAAACCTCAAGTGTGATAACATTATATCAGACAAAATAGAATTCAAAGCAAAAAGAAAAAGGCATCAAAAGAAACAAAGAGGATATATTTCAGAGTCTGAAAAGGTGCAATTATCCAGGAAATTATAACATGAATCCTAATGTAACCAGCAAATTGCCTGAGCTACATAAAGCAAGAACTGGTACAAGTACAAAAAAAAGAAGAAAATTTACAACCCTAAAGGGAGATTTTAAAATATTTTCCACTAAAATGGATGAACAGTCACAGATGCATAGGATTCGAATGACATAATTAATAAACTTAATCTAGTATGCATATATTACTTATTACAAAATATTTACAGTCACACAAACAGTATGTGTGTGAATATAAAACATATACACAGACTTTGTAAACATACAGAACATGGAACATTCCCCCAAACTGTCTATGTATTAACAAAAGGAAAATCTTAACAAATTTTGAAATTTCTAATCAAGCAAAAATTAGACCACACTCATTGACTATAATGCAATAAAATCAACATCAAAGAAATAGAAACAAAAAGTTCCAGAACAATCCAACTGGAATTTTAAAAGCTCGAAAACCTTTCAAGTTAAAGGAAAAACCAAAACAGAAATTACTAGCTACTTAGAAGTGAACTACTGTAAGAAAAACACATCCAAACCTGCGGCATACAGGCAATGCTCAGAGGAAAACATATGGACCCCAGTGGCCTTATTGGAAGAAAAGGCAAGATTCCTTCATTTATGAGGGTTTGAAACCCAACTCAAACTGGTTTAAGCAAATGGGAAAACATATTTGCTTATGTAATTAAAGAATCCAGGGTAGACTTCAGACTGGGGAAGATCCAGGTGCTCAACGAATATCATCAATTTCTGTTTCATCTGGGTTGCCATCATTCTCAGGTAAACCCCCCCAGTGTGACTGCAAAACCATGGTCACCTGCAGTACATGTCCTGTCCATTCTTAGCTCAGCACTCTTGAGACTAACTTCAGTGTGACGACTTTGAATGAGGAGTGGGTCTGTCCCACTCAAAACAGAAATACTAAGTAGGGGTGGGTAGGAAAAGCAGTGCAATAGAAAAGACTGAAAATAAACTAAGCTTGTACTTAAAGAGTAAGAAAGATAATAAAGCAAACCCAAAGACGTAAAAGAAAAAAGTCAACTAATGAAGCAAAATGTTATGAAATATGAAAAATTAGTCGGATTGATGAACAAAACAAAAATTCACTGCTTTACAACAACATAGACAAATCCTTGGCAAGTCTGATCAAGAACAAGGGTAAAAACACATAACATGAGCAAAATTAGGGTTGAGAAAGAACAGAACTCAAGAAATGGACTATAAAAGAATACTTTTAGGGACTTTAAATAAAAATACAGGTGAAAGAGATAATCTTCTGTGAAGATAAAAAAAATTAATTGAAAGTTGGTCTTCTAAGACCTGACATGAAAACACAGATACACACACACACACACACACACACACACACGCATCCTAAAAAAAGCAGTCCAAGATACATACCTAATAAACGCCACTAAGTTTGGAATTTGGGCAAGTACATTCTACCAAACACAAATATATATACAACCAATAACACATAAATTGTTCCAGAGCTTAGCAAAGTATAAGAGCCCTCTTAATTCATTACATGATTTTGGCATGAGTCTGATGGCAAAACCAGGCAAAGCCAGCGTGAGGAGATGATATGCAAATGTCACATATGAACAAAGGTGCAAAAAATTCTAAATAGAATATCTACAAATTGACTCTTGCAACTAATAAGAAAACTCAGCAAGATACACAGATTCAAGATACACATGTAAATGGAGGTAACATTGTATTCGCTGGTAATAACCAATTGAAAGTTTCAATGAAGGACTCATATTTTCAATAAAAACAAAAAATAAAGTGTTTAGGAATGTCCTAAGAATAAGAAATATGCAAGACTTAAATGGAAAATTCTATAACATTTCCAGAAAGACATGTACTAAGAACTGAGTAAACAGATCATCCAAGTTCCTGTACGAGAAGAGGAAGGTTCATCAACTCCCCCTTTAACTTCCGTACTTCTTCTAAAACTGGCTGCCTACAGATGAGGAAGACACCTCCTCACCCAGAGGGATGGTTTCAGCCCACATAATTTCAGGACTAGGGGGCCTGCTTGCTGGGGGCTCTGCATAAGACCGTGGGGACAGGTTCTTCTGGCAGATTCTCCTTAAGTATATTATCAAGTTGCTTTGTTCTCCCCTGGAAAGCAAAGCAGCGCCCTCGCCCCCCCTCCCAGCCCCCAGGGTCCCCTGCTCTTTTCCTGTTCTCAGTGGCAGGTCTTCTATGACCCATTTCCCATTCTCTAACAGTTGCATGTCCATTTTGGGGAAAGGAGGTATTTCAGAAGCTGCTTTCAGGGACAGAATGATTCTCCGCTCTGCTCCCTTGTCACCCCTTTATCCTTCAGCTAATCTGCAGATCAGTGAAGAGGAGGGGTGGGAGGAGGGCTGAGGAACTCAGTTACTCTGTGGAACTCTGTTTGAGGTGGTCACGGCCGCTTCTGGGCCTCTCCATCACCTCCCCACCACCACTAACAGGTGCTGAGCACACTCGGTGAAAGGGAACACCTAGCTGCAAAGGCAACAAACACCAGCTATCCTCTTGCCCTTGTGTCCCATTTGCTAGCCTTCAGGTCCCAAACCCCATTCTGGCACTGGCCTGCCCATCAGTAAGAGGGACATCACCTGGAGCTGGAAGAAGAGGAGCCATAGTCTGTCTGCATTTAGATAAGAATTCCTCAGAAGCCCCTGAATGGGCTGGGGGTTATACTCTACGGAGACTGTAATCCACTGGGGAAAAAATGTGTGATACTCACTAGTAGTCACTATCATAGTCACTATGCATCTGCCCTTTTCCCTTTGCTCTCCTACTAACTGACCCTCATTCCTCCAAGTTTTCATTTGCTTCTGTTTCTTACCTGCTTCCCACTTTCTTTCTGAGCTGCTTCTGCCAGTCTTACACCCACACTGCCCTTCCTGGTTTTTGTTTGTGTTCATTTTTATTTGTACTTATTCTTCCCCGCCCCCTCCCTTTTTCCTGCATTGTGGTCTAACCCAATTCACAGATTCTTGAATTGGAGCCAAAAAAGATGTTGTCTTTGGCTCATCCATTCTACTTTCCTCCCCACTAAGCCTTCTCTCCAGCCTCCCGCCCCGCTTCAGGCTCAGCATTTTCTGAGGCCAAGAGTCAGCACAGGGAGAGGGCTGGACAGGAGGCACTGGGGTTGCAAACTCAAGCCCCACCCCCTCCAGGCAGGTGATATTGGTTTGTGAATGCGCCAGATGGCACACTGGCAGGCGCATGCCCAACGAGAGGGAGCAGCTGCTACTCAGCTCCCCTGATTGGTGCCAGGTGGGAGCGCGGGCCTGGAGCTGCCAGAGCTCTCAGTTTTTAAGAAGCCAGAAATGTCTTTGTTATCAGAAACATCTCCATGCCCAAACACTATACAGTTCTTTAGCTAGGCCTGGAAAACTGTGGGAGGGAACTACTGGCTGTAGCTCAAACTTATAGCTTGTTGAAGATTGTTATCTCCCACCTGGGGAATGGTGCTCAAACAAAGCAGAGAGCAGATGGGAGTCCCACAGGAGGCCTGGATGCCCCCCTCCTTTCTCTCTCAGGACTGACTCGCAAACCTGCTGGTATCTCTCATGCAGTTATAGTGTGTCAGGCCCTGCAGTGAGCCCTTTACATGTGTTATCCCAAGGAATCCTTGCAAGATCCATAAAAGTGGGCTTGCAATATACAGCAAATAAAAACACAAGACACCATTAAATTTGGATTTTTGTGTGGGATATACTTATACTGAAAATTTACTTCTCTGAAAATGCAATTTAACTGGACATCCTGCATTTCATCTGGTGACTCTACATGGGAGTGAAGTACTGTCTTTATCTCATTTTGCAAAAGAGGCTCATCACTTGTGAGTTGCCAGAAGTAACATAACAGTGAATGGTGCAGTCAGGATTCAAACCCAGACCAGTTCATTTCCTAAGTCCACACTAAACCTCCACGTTAGTGTTTCTTTCTTGGTTCACTGGTATCATGGGTCCAGGGATTAGAGAGTAATACCCAAACTATTTTTTTTAAGTTAATGACAGTCTTAAACACTTGCTAACTTACTAGTTATACAGATAAAAGTTGGATCCTCAGTTGAATAGGCCAATTATAATGAAACATTTATAAGACATTCTGGAAAATTTGAACACAGACTAGATACTTAATTACATTGAAAAAGTAAATGTAATGATGGAATTGTGATTTAGTTTTTGGTGAGAAATAGTCCTTATCTTTTAGAAATGCATATTGAAGTATTTATAAATGATATGATGTCTGGGGTTGGCTTTAAAATAATACACTGGGGATAAATGAAGGATAGAAGCAAGACTGGCCAGGGGCATCTGGGTTGAGTGTCCAACTCTTGGTTTCAGCTCAGGTCCTGATCTCAGGATTGTAAGATCGAGCCCTGCGCCAGGCTCTGTGTTCAGTGGCGCTCAGTGCTGAGTCCACCTAAGATTCTTTTTCCCTCTGCCTCTCCCCTCTGTGCATTTGTGCTCTCTCTCTCTCTCTCAAATAAATAAGTAAATAAATCTTAAAAAAAAAGAAGACTGGCCATGAATTGATGGCTGTTGAAGCTGGGTGGTGGATACATCTGGGTTCCTTATACCACCTCTTTCTCTGTACTTTTGTGTCTATTTGAAAATTTACATAATATGAACAAAAATTAGACCTGTTTTCCAGCAATAATTACAACTAAAAGATATTTTTATGAGATAGACTAGTTTCTCAAGTCAGCATTTATTAAACAAAAGTCCAAGTACTCTTTGGGATTCCTGAGAATTGTATTTTCTTTGAAATAAGTGTATATAATTTTCAAATTTGAGAAATCCCAAATGCCACTTTATTTTAAATATATACAAATGCAACAGAAACACTTCCAGGATTTTAAGGCTATTGGAACTCTATTTCTTTGACGTTAAAATGGATAAGAGCTGCTTCTTTTTTTTTTTTTTAGAATTTTCACTGTGTGGGTGGGTGACAAAACTTCCAGACTATGCAACCAGATAACTGCACACACCTCTAACATATGATGAAGGAAATTCCAAGACTGCTCTTAGTTTTATACAATATGTTTGTCCTGGAAGTATCTACTGAGTTAGAATGGCAGGACTGGGAAATGGCCTCATGGCTCAAAAATGTTGGGCTAAGTGATGGTGACTGCAATGGGCCCTGACTTGCGTCTAGCCTCAGACAAGGGTAATGCTGCAGAGAGCTCGCTGGTAGGAATGTGTCCTGCCCCTTGGACAGCAGCATTACCACTGGCCGCCTTCCAAGCACATGCCTGGTCATCATCTCTATGTGTGTTCTGGCCTTCAAAGGCAGAAACAAGTTTGTTCCTCCAAGAGCTTCCCATAACTGGGCATAATTAATAGTTATGGGGAGAGGAAGAAGGAAGACAGGCAGAACAATCGCACAGTATGAGAAAGCTGGGCAGAGAGGTAGCATTGAATAGGCTTAAGTTGTCGCGGGCTGTCAGAAATTGCCCTCAGGTGGAACTTGGGAGAATTTGGGCAATAGATACAAATGCTTCCCAGCCGTGTGCCTTGGGATAGCGATCCCTCCATTGTCAGGGCCCCAGGCTCTGCCTGGGTGACTAGACACCCACGGATGGTCATCTTCATTGAAAGCTGTCTTATCTGGGTTCCAAGTTACCTCCAGGTGACATCAGTGTGCCACACAGATGTTGCCATTTTTCACAAGTAACATGATCTGAAAAGCGTAATATAGAATTTATATTTACATTTGCACAGAAACAGCCAAGCAGACCCAGGACGCCCTTGCCATTCACTACCCATTAGTTTAAACTCCATGTGGAAGGAACTTCAAGTCCAAGGCTGCAAAACTACATGGCTTCCTCAGGTGAAGGACTAGTTACCATGCTGAGTTTATACCACCTAAGTACATAGCCATGTTGAGATAACCAGTCTGAAAGACCCATGATTATCTTTTCTCATGGAGCCGTGCCCAGCAAAATTACTGTCAGTGTGATAGGGTTCACTGCTCAAGCTATATCCCATAACTCAGCTAGGATCCTATCAGAGACACTGAGGAAATAATTTTGTATCTGTTTAAGTACTTTAAAACATTGAGTGGCAGAGGGGATGTAGTTCCTTTAAACTTTTTTTTTTTTAATCTCAGTTTTTGGATTAGAGAGCTTAGTTTCTTTTTTTCTCTCCCCTTTTAAGCATATGAACAATTTTTAGAAGCCTAGTCAGGTTGTTAGGTAGAAAAGCAATTTCAATGCACAAAAAGATAATTACTCTGCAAAAATAGTGAGGCGAAACACCTGAGAGGAAAAAGTGATCTCAGCTGACCAGGCAAAGGGAGTTGGGCATGTGCCAGATAACGTGTGTGATCCTAGGTCTGTACTATGCCTCTTCTTAAGTGCTTTGTTAGTTTGTCCATGAGGGGACTGTCAATGCAGACCATAAGATAGCCTTGGGTGGCAAGGCTAGGCGCTTGGAGGAGGGAGCTGGCCGGGAGCTGTCTGGCAAGGATTCGAGATCATGAGATTAGCAAATTTCCGAAGGGATCTGCAGTAACAGTCTGGTCAGCTTGACAGCCTGGCTCCTGCCAGTTTCTCTGCTGTGGTTGCATCTGCAAATGGGCCAAAGGCCGTAGGCTTTCATTCTGCAACAACTCAGGGAGGCAGAACAGGAGTGAAGTCCAAATGGGCGTGCCAAGGAGCACCCAACCATGCAGGGGGAGAGATGCATGGAATAAATGAGCTTCTAGGGATTTGAATCAAATGGGAAGGAACAGGCACAAGGTGGGACCCTATGACATAGGAGTTTATTCCATTGTCACAACAGGGCCACCATCACCCACTGAGCGTGGAGGTTAGCTGGTGCTTGCTAGGTATGGAGAATCGAGAGGTAGCAGGCATGTGATGATACTCAAGAGAGGCAGGGCTTGCTGCGAAGACGTCTGAGCCACTGGGACAGAGCAGAGAGACGGACTCTAGCAGAGCTTGGGTCTGCAGGTAATCGAGATGTGTGGTATTTTGGCTGGGAGTTTAGAAGGACAAAGTGGTCTTCTGTGCAAGATTCAAAGAGAGGCTTTCCTGTTAGAAAAGGACCAGCTAGGGCGCCTGGGTGGCTCAGTCAGTTAAGCATCTGGCTTTGGCTCGGGTCATGATCCCAGGGTCCTGGGATCGAGTCCTGCATCGGGCTCTCCGCTCATCAGGGAGCCTGCTTCTCCCTCTGCTTGCTGCTCCCAGTACTTGTGCTCTCTCTCTCTCTCAAATAAATACATACATACATACCTAAATAAATATCTAAAAGAAAGAAAGAAAAGGACCAGCTATGGTCCACAGCGGTGCTTCTTAACCTTAAAGTGTGCAGGAGTCACTCTGGGATCTTGAGAAAATGTGCATCCTGATTCCGTAGCTCTGGGGCAGGCCTGAGAGTCTGCATTCCTACAAGTTCCCTGATGATGTTGTTGTCTCTGAAAGCAAAGTTCTCTGACCAAAATGCCAAAATCTAGAATTCTCCCAAAGAAGATTTTTGAGCTGAAGAGAAGTAAAAGACAATTAGTAAGCCAGTTTTACCTTGAGCCTGAGTGTGGCCACGATTGGATTAAATAATGATTTTTAGCAGGTTCAGAATGTTGCTAAGGGTAAGAAATTGTGCCTAGGTGCTTGTATTTCTTTAGCATTTGCTCTAATGCCGGTCAGTTTGTAAATATAAAATTTTATGTCCATGCTTAGTTCATTTAGAAAAGGATTCATTTCTTAAACTGGCACATGGTAGGTATTGAGTAAATATTTGTATTTAGTGAGTAAATAAGCAAACAAACAAGTGAAAATGACTTGTGCATTCAGACTTAGCCAAGCTAATGGAAAAGACTTTATTTTAGTTTGAAATGCCATAGCCTCTAGCTTCTCAGGGTCTCCCTCAGCCTCTACCTTCCATCGCGGTCTTATTTAAGGGAGAAGCAATAAGAGGCCATCTAGCTCCTCCGTGGGGCAATGTCAGACTCCAGCCTCCTGCCAGGATCAGGGGCCTGTGCCTCTGAGCTGTGAATGCTGCCAGCCCTCCTCTGCGTCCTGCACATCCCTGAATGTAGCAGCCAGGCTGGGCTCCTCCCTGAAAGGGAGGATGCTCCCTTACTCCTTTAGGCCTCTCTCCCTTTCCCTCCCTCCGACTTCATTTTTCCCCTTAGCCCTTACTGCTCTCTGACATTCTGCCTATTTACCTGTCTGTTGTCTATCTTGCCCCCCTAGGGCCTGAGCTCCATGAGACAGGGACTCTGTTTCATCTGTTGTATCCCAGCTCCAAGAAGAGTACCTGGCATCCGATAGGTGCTGGAAAGATCTTTGTCAAATGAATGAATGTGAGAGAGAATGAAGTGGACTAATCACGAGTGTCTCACCTTCTGTTGTATCTGACCTTCTCTTCCCTTAAAATGAGGCTCGAGGTGATTTTTCAGTCCTTATTAAATAAATTCATTCCACGCAAGGCATTCCCCACCAGTGTCTCAGTCTTGCCCAGACTTATCTAGATACCAATGGGGAGCAAAGCTCCCACTGGAACCTCCTGCTGGACCACATCTCTCGCCTTCATCCCCACCCTCCTCTCATCTCCCCTAGTGATGAGGAGCAGTTCAATTTCTCCTTTATATCTCTGGCCCAGATAGATAGATAGACAGATAGACAGACAAACTTTGATTTGTAGTATCTGCTATTGTTTCTAATTAAAAAAAAAAAGTTTAAAAAAGGGAGTATATGGTCTAGGGAAAGCATTTTAAAATATATTTTTCTGAGTAAATAGAAATATGCCAGACTGAAGAAGACAAAAGCAATGCAGTATTCACCCAGAGAAACCACTATTTTATTTTCAAGATAAATTATTATTTTATGACTAGGGTTTAGAACCTTCTCATTATTTTATTTCCTCGGCTTTGTTTGCTGAGATTTTGTTAGTATAGCTTAATCTCCTGTTGCTCTCTGTAGATGTTGACTGTAGTGCCCCCATACCAGACAAGACCACCCGTGTCTTCTTACAGTTTCCATTGTGTGCACACCAAACGTGGATACGTTCCCACATAGCTCTCTAAAAATCTGGATCTGTAAGACCTGAAAGCTGATGATTGGTATATAATTTTATGTAGTTTTTGAAAATTATAATTCCTGAAATATGTAACTGTTCCTCTCACTCTACTCCTTCTGCCCCTCCCCTCTGTCCCAATAAATATTTGGGGTTGGGAATGTGCCCTCATAGAAGCCCTAGTTACATTTACTTATAAATACAAATCTAGTAGCTTGGGAATTTGGTCGGGGAAGAAAAAAATCTTCAAATAACGTCCCCAAAAGAGCAAAAGTCATGATGAACTTTTTATCACCTGGATCTCCTGCCAAGCAGAGCTGCTCGTGGAGCTGACTTTAGTTTTTGTGTCTAAGTGCATGAGGAGATGTGGTGGGAAAAGGGAGAGGCCCCTGCAACAAAGAAGGAAGGAGAAGGTCAAGTCCAGGGAGAGAGTAACTGCACACCCAGGGCCAGCGTGAGGAACTTCACATATATTTGCTGACTTCTTGGAGGTGTTCTGGGGACAATGGCGGCAGCAGATCCCCCTGATATTGCTAGACCCTTCACAGAGTCCATGTCACAGTGCTGGCATGGGGGCAGAGGGGGTGGGGTGGGGTGGTGAAGGCACTGTCTGCTGCCACCTGCATAATGGAGAGATTTAAGTCAGACAAATGGAGGCCTACTTCGACCAGGAATCAAGTAGGCCAAGAGGTCCAAATTAGCAAGAGATGTTAGAGATTCGACATTCAGCTAAGCCAATGAGCAAGTCCCATGGTCTTCTGCCAAAATACTTTGAATCAGTTACATAAAAATGTTATTTTTTAAACAGGAAGAAAAAAGGGAAATTTTGTAAAATTTATCTTTGCTTTGGTAAGAGATAGTGCTGTTTTCATCTTTTTAAATATTCAAGTAGCCTGAGAGTTGATTGTTCCCAAGGAATGGAAACATTTGCTTTAGAATCTGTTGGGAATAGAATTCAAATGCTTTGAAACTGTGGGCTAGGCCCAAGGCTCCCAGACCTGGGTGTGCATTGGAACAGCCTGAGAATCAGAATCTCAGGCTCAGACTGGCCTCAGCCAGGGGTCTTCAGAGTGGGTACAGGGACACAGAGGGTGTATTAGAGAACCCACTGCAGGGGAAGAGGAAAAGATTAGAGCTTCTCTTTTTATATATTTCATCTCATCTTTAAAAAATATTGGGGCGCCTGGGTGGCTCAGTGGGTTAAGTGTCTGCCTTCGTTTTAGGTCATGATCCCCAGGGTCCTGGAATCAAGCCCCGCATCCGGCTGCCTGCTCAGTGGGGGGGACTCTGATTCTCCCTCTCCCTCTCTCCCTGCTTGTGCTCTCTCTCTCTTTGTCAAATAAATAAATAAAATCTAAAATAATAAAAAAAATAATAATATTTATTATTTATGTTCAAAATGTATGTAATATATGTTTAAATATATATAATATATTTAAAGTATAGTAATACCACTTATTTTGTATGTTTACAATATACACTAGCCTATTTCATGTATAAGTAAATAGATATTCATATTTTGGGTTCATGCTCAAAAAGTTTTACACAGGGAAACATGACTAAAATTTTGAAGGCCACAGACCTAGATCACTGGAGCAGCCTCCAAATGGTCTGTCCCTGTGGCCTGTCTCTCATCCTTATTCTTCCCATTTGTCATCTGACCATGTCACACCCCTCAGCAGCCTCAGGAAAAACACGTCGCATGCACCCATCTCAGCTGTGCGGCAGCTGCTTCCCTCCCTCCAGTCTCCCTTCTCTCCAGCATCCTCACTCCGCTCCACAGTCCAGCCATTTGGGACCAATCCTGTGCCCCAGACCCCTGTGTTGGTGGTCTTTCCCAGGCCTTTACTCACACTGTTCCTTTTCCTGGGACATTCTCTTCTTTCCAACCTCACTTGGTTAACTTCTATGCAACCTTCAGAGCTCAGTTTGGATATTATAGGCTTGGACCCCAGAGACTGGGCCAGGGGGCCTCCCCACATGTTCTCAGAGCCACCAGTGCTTCCCATCAGAAGGGACAATCATAATGCACGGAAGCTCCCTGTTTCCCTCCTGTACCGTAAACCCTTGGAGGGCAGGCTTGTCCAGCTTATCATTGTAATTCCAGCAGCTGGTATGTAATAGATATGTCAGATGTAAGTGGAAACCATTCCGTTGTTATTTTTCTAAACAATAAAAGTGGGTCCTCTCTTGATGTTTGGTCCCCTCCTCCTCATCTTTTATGGTTTCATAAGAAGAACAAGAGAATTCACAGTTTCCATCTTACCCAATGCATAATCCCAGGATATTAAATTGTATGATCGAGATATAAAATTGGGGACGTGTGAATGAATCTCTCATCCAGGCCACCCAATCTCATCAGAGGACATTTGGCTATTGAAAGGAATAAAAGAAAGAAAAAAGAAAAGTAGCAAAGGAAGAAGCATTTTCATCTACTTGGAAGTAAAGATTAAAATACATTCTGTTCTCTTTGCAATCTCCAGCACTAAGCAGCAGTTGTTATTACTTTGTAACCCACATTGTACACTATTCACCACGCAGCCTTCGCTACAGAAAGGTCATTTCTGTAAAGATGCACAATGGGATCACTTCATTGCCAACAACAGCTTATAAGAACACAAGATAGACAGCCTCGGTGTCCACCCAGAGTGGAGACTATAGCTCTCATCCAGGACATTGCCATGAGTTTCTAGTTTATATGGGAGACTGGGGCAGAGGTTATCAAGTGACATAAATAAAACATCACACACAAACCCAGCTAATCCCAGAATATCATTCCTTGCATGGTTTCCTGACATTAGAAATAGACATCCAGATGGGTCCAAATTCCCCTAAATAAGTTCACACGGGCTTGAGTCCACAGTTTGAGATCAGTGCCAACGCAGGACTGTTAGCTCTATGTTCCAGCTCTGCCACTGCCTGAGGGAGCAGAGGTTCTGTAGTCTGCATACCAGTCAGTGACGGATTGGGCCACAGCATTAGCACCGACTGCCCATCCATCTCCTCAAGGGTGCCTTGCTTCTCATTCCTGTTTAAGGAAATCACTGCTGTAAGTTCAAGTGTGGCATCCTTGCAATCATCAGCTCATCTCATCCCCACACTGTTTCCCCATTCTGAACCAAACTCCACCCAGACCAAACCCTCCAAACCCTTCCATGTGTCCCCCAAAGTCCCAGAAAGCGCACAATATCTTCAACCACATTGCTGAACTTGCCCTTCAGCTCTTGGCCTTCTCAGAAAGCCGACTACTCATTGAGACTCTGCAAATGTCATGTTCTCTGGTGGCCAATGCAAATGCAGGCTATCTCCCACTCCCGCATGCGTGCGCACACACACTCATACACACACACACACACACACACACACACACCCCTGCCAACAGCAGGGGGCTCAGCAGAGGCTTCCCAGAGGAAGGGCTATCCAAGGATGCATGCATCTTGCAAGATCAGTTACAGATTTTGCAAGGCCCAGGGCAAATAAAAATTTATGTCCTGTTGTTCAGAAATTATTAAGATTTTCAAGACGGTGACAGCAGAATATTAAACCAAGTAGGAGAGCCTTCTGAGCACAGGATCCTGTGTGACTGCATGTGTCAAATGCCTATGAAAGTGGGCCTGCTGTCAGCGTCTCTAGGGCTTGGATAAGAGAGTGTAAATAAGCATGATTCTGGAAACGACACAACCTAAGATTTGAAAATGAGAAAGACCCTCATTTGTCCAGCGTCTTGTTTGAGAGAGGTGATATATTATCTTCTCTCTTTAAAGGAGTTTTCTGAGGCTCAGAGGAGTGAAATTCCCCCCATCTCAGAAAAAGTCAGTACCATTAGGGTATTAGAGCCATGCTTCCACCAGGACAAAATGATTCTCAAGGAAAAGACAAGTAGTATGTTTTCTCTCTGTTTCTTGTGTGAACTGAGGAAGTAGGGGAGGAGGTGAAGCTAAGCCAGTGAGTGCTGGTGCAGCCTGACATCTTCTGTGGGGGCCGTCCAGATGAGCCTCTAGCTAGGCACTGCAGAAATGGTCTTTGCCGGGAGATTTCCCCAGGGACTAGTGAGACTGGCCAAATTTGCCTCCAGCAAAAGTGTCAGCAGCATTTGCTTTTGCTCACTTGATGGCCTCTCTCCCTTGCATTGATCCTTTCTGGTCCTCTGCGTCTTTTAAATATCAAAGGAGTCCTTCATGGTGGACTTCCATCATTTGCAGGTTCGTGGTGGGAGACACATTCATGGTGCTAGAAGCCCAGTCCTGCTACAGAGGTGGCCATGCATGACCTGTGTCTGCAGCTATACCCTCCCTACAGAGAGAACACCAGTCTATCTCCTTGGAAGACTTGCCTGGGACTTGTGAACATGCCCAGTGTCGGCTGCATAAGACCAGCTGGTGTGAACAAACAAGCCAGGACACATCACTGGCAAGGCTGGGCTAGAGCTTGACAAGGTTCCGTTGGGTAAGTTAGGCCAACCTTTCCTCTTTGGGAACAACATAAGTCTCTCCAAAACAAAAACAAAAACAAAAGCAGCCACTAACATGGCTGCCAAGACTCTGAGCAGATAGATGCATGTTTTTGTGTGAGGGCTGCAGGTTTCTTTGGGGTGTCAAGCAGGATGAGGGCATGCTGTGGCTTCGGTTTAATTTAACGGAGACATAAGAGCTTTACGCTTCAGGCATGTGTGGGTATGTGTTTAAAGTTACTGTCACACCCAAAAGTGAATGCCAGGAAAGAAACTTCACATTTTCCATGCCCTGCAGCTTCTTTGCCTCAAGATCATCCCCTACTTGCCATCTCTGTACTTGACAAGGAAAGCCAACACCTTCCATAGTTGTTGGTACATGACAGAAGCAGACCTGTGACGGATGTTTGCTGAATGGGTGAATGAATGAATGAATGAATGAATGAATTAATGAATTAATGAACTCACTGCTGCTGGGCTTGGCCACCACCAGATGGAAACAGATGAAGCTGTAGTCTGTCAAAATCAAGTTGGATTGCTCCAGTGCGGTACTGTATTGACTATGAGAAAGCTCACCTTTCTACGAGTGCTAACTAGCATGCTCCCATTTTTGCATAGTAATAGACTTCTGTAGCCTATTATGTAGTGTATACATTTAAAAGGAGGAATGCTTTAATTAACGTATCTGTCTATTTTATTATTAATGATATAATGTGTAAAATGCCTTGGGATTCACGAAGATGAAAGCGAGCAATTTAAATGTGGGATATTATTACGTTTCTTATAATTACAGTATGTGTATACAACAGTTCGCCGTCATGAGCAGCCATCAAACAAAGTACCCCACCAAGCTGCTGCAACAAAAGGCAGCGGTTGGAAGGGTTCAACAAGGCCAGAGGATACCATTTTTAAAGGATTTGCGTTGGCTCGCTGTTTATGGGAATGCTTTGATGTGATTCAGGAACTTCAAATTCCATTGGCCCGGCCTTGAACATCAATTAATTTTTAATACGTTCAAAGAGTAAAACACAGCTCCTCCTAAACTTCCCAGGAGAACATTCATGGCACCTCCTGAGGCAGTGAGCGCTCGTAGCATGAGAAAGCTCTCCAACCTTATGGGTAGCCTGAGTCATTCAACGCTGGGGAATGGGGGTGGAGGTGGGAGCAGTGGGAGCATGGGGGGTGGGGAAACAGGCCCTTCTCATTTCTCATACACCTATGGACCCATCTTTCATCGACTCAACATGAATTTTCAGTGAAGCCAATATGTCCCCCAAGTAGGCAAAAACTGATTTTAAAAATTCTTAGCCTTTTTATATGTAAAGCACGGGTATTCATATAGTACATCAAGAATAGCTCTTAAAAATGTTTCTGCGGTATTAAAATTCATGGGGGAGGAAAATTCAGAAATAAATATCTAAGAGGTCTCCTCAGGGGAGTGAAACATGAAGAAGAAGGTTGAGAAACACTGCTCTTGATCTCTAAGACGAGTCTAATTGATATTAGACGTGCAGTTTCTCCATTCCATGCGAGGCAAGCTTCAGGGGGTGGATCACGGAATACTGGTAAGAGACAGGTCTTCCCAGGGAACTGTCACTGCATCATTTAATGGAAACCCGGCATTCCACAATTATGGATTTTCTCTTGTGACCTAAATTTTGAACCCTTGCCAAAGTGTGAATATCTCTGAGTGAGGTAATACTTTTAATTTTATCATCCACTTATATCTTGGCATAAGGATCTATCAGTCCGTTTTCTGACATCAGTTTAACTAGGAGCAGAAGAGACTATGAGGGTATTTGGTACGTGATGGGGGGAAGGGGGCACAAGTGGGGAAGGAGGTATATAAAAAGGAAAGGTCAAAAATATGATGGGGCCAATTACAGAGTTCCATCTACAGTCTCAATGGAAGAAATATATTTATTTTCTAGAACTTTATTTAGCTTTTTAAAGATTTCATTCTGCTGAGGTACCCAAAAATAAATCATGGTCAATTCAGGGTCTGTCTGTGTCCCAGAACTGGGCATGAGTTCCGTGGTAGTTGTGTAGAGCCAGGGCAGCGGTGACGGTGGGTCATGCTGTGACAGGTCTTCACTGTCATCTGTCATCTCATCTGGGCTTGGTCATGCAGATCAACACAGCGTCACCCTGCCAGGCCCTT
Source organism: Ursus arctos (assembly GCF_023065955.2). Lineage (NCBI taxonomy): Eukaryota > Metazoa > Chordata > Mammalia > Carnivora > Ursidae > Ursus > Ursus arctos. The sequence continues at coordinate 20,714,386 of NW_026622952.1, forward strand.
CAGGTTTACTCTACCTCTGTGCTGGGAACTTGGTGAGACTCTCTAGCCCCAAAGGCCTAGGTACACCACATTCTCTTGGTCTTGCCTTCTCTCTGTGATTCCACCCAGGTGAGGGCACGGGTCTTGTCTAATTCTCAGTATCCCCCCAAAGCTATGTAGGGTTTTCATCTTCACCCCACACCCCCTACCTGTGGGAAGCCCCACTTCACAGAGGCAGGCACAAGGGGTGTAGAAGCCACCAGCACCTGAGCTCCCATTGCCTCCACCCTACCTTTCCTCCCTGCTGCAGCCTTGGAGTGCCTGCCAAGTTTCCAGGCTGAGGAGCTCCATCAACAAAGAATCTTCCAAATTCAAGGCTTGCGCACGTCTGTCCCTTCTATCTCCCCAAAGACCTTGGCTTCTGTGATTCAAGAGCCCTGAATGGACTCTTCTTTGCTCCACTCTCTGCTATATCACACCTGCCCCGAGGCAGCATGTGCAGAAATGCCAACCTGACTGGACAGAGATAGGCCAAGAGGAAGAAGGAAATGCCAAGGGAGCAAAAACCAGTTAATATTTCAAAATATTTTACCACCTTAAAACAAAAAAAGGCATTGTTTCACAATTTGGAGGTTGGTCTACTACCCCAGCACTGATTTTGCTGACTTCCATTCTAGACTCTATTCGGAGAAATTGCCATGAATTTTAGGTATACAGGTGTGTCCTTCATAACACAAACCAAGTAAAAGCTGCCTCTCCTTTTTGCTCAGATCGTCCTATATTTCAACAGGGATAGAATCATAAAATTGTGAGTTTAGCTCCCAAGGTGAGAGTGGCATAAAAAAAATCATATAGGTGATTAATGAATAACAATTTTAAAAGGCTGTGATTATTTGAGTGTGAAATAAATGCTGTTGAAATGAATTATTCCAGGTCTGATAAGAACCAGGTAACTGTAGATATTACTTCGAAGTGAAAATAGGTTGAAAAAAATTACAAAGCCTTTCTAATAGTCCAGATGGAAAGTATATTCATCATTCTGCCCTAAAAAGAAGCTACTGATGCTGCTTGGGTTGGGGGTGACTGGAAACCAAGGGTAAAATCTGTAAATGCAGGAGCTGGGTTACATCCCAGGCTATTAGCATAAGCTAAACTATTCTGGCTTGGCTTTACTGAGCATGTGGGGGTGCTTGTCATTGCTGGGGATGCTGTCATCACAGGAGAAATCAGACTTTCGCACAGGGGGCTCTCAACTCACTTGGTAAACTTGTTTCGTCCTCAAAGTGATACTTCAGATATGAGGTGGGGCAGGGGGTGTCTTCTTTTTTTTTTTTTTTTAAGATTGATTTATTTGAGAGAGAGAGCCAGGGGAGAGACAGAGGGAGAGAGAGAATCCTCAAGCTGACTTCCCACTGAGTGTGGAGGCTGACTTGGGGCTTGATCCCATTACCTTAAGATCATGACCTGAACCAAAATCAAGAAGTTGGCACTTAACCGACTGAGCCACCCAGACGCCGTGGGGAGAGCCGTATTCTTGTGTTTTCTGCAGTCTGATTATCTCATATTTACAATCCACATGTGTTCCTGAGGAGGAACTCAAGGTGTCTTACTCCTTACTTACAGATATTGCTGGGGAAACCATGATGGGAAGAGGGATGAACATCAATTTAAAGAGCAGTAAACACTGAGGTACAGTGAGATTTCTCTTTTCTGGTCACAGTAGGAATCAGAGAAATACTTTTTTGGGGAAGTTGCTTTTTATTCTCACTCCTAAATCCCACAATCCCAATAAATGCAGAGCTTTTCTGATTTTTTGTTCCCATCTTAGCGCTTACCTGACTACCAAAGCAAACAGAACAAAAACAAGCCTAAAAAGCAAAAAAAAAAAAAAAAAAAAAAAAACAATGAAACAACAACAAAAACTCAGAAAAACCACCCATTTACCTGATAAACAGATGATTTTCAAAGTTTAGCTTTCAAAATATATTGCCAAGTTCACTGTTCTTTGCATTAAGATGGAATGACAATGCAGTGCTTGGAAAGGCCGACAAAAACAAGTATGTCATCCCAGGTTACAGAGAAAACAAAGACACCAGAGAATCCTCACCAAGTTTTAACATGTGGAGATGGCAATGCACTGAACCAGATCCTTGGAGGCTAAATCAAGGGGAATAAAGCAATGCAACAGCTCATTTCCATGCGACAAACCAGCCCTGGGAACCCAGATAAGGCCTTAGCTTCATAAATGCTACAAATCTGTTTTCCGTTTTCCTGAAAGTCTTGGCAGTGATTCAAAGCCAAACCATGAAACAGACAGGAGGCCTGTTTCTGGCCAAAGTCTGTGACGGCGGAGGCTCTTTCTCCAGGCAATGTGAACAATAAGCGTCTTCTTTCTGGGTGGCGACTGAGTTCTCCCACAGAGCCCATTGTAAGTCAGGAGAATTTCTAGTAACTAGAAGCTAGCTGTAAGACAACTCTACTAGCGGTTATAATAATAATAATAGCTAACGTTTATTGAGTGCTTATTACATGCTAAGCACTGTCCTTGGCATTTTACATGATAACCTCCCCTATTATTTGCAATAACCCTGGTTATTATAGATGGTACTATTACTGGCTGTATTTTATTGATGAGGTAAATGAGGTCCAGAGAAGGTAAGTAATTTTTGTTTAGGGTCCTATGGCTAATAAATGGTATAGTTGGACTGGACTATGGAACCTATGCTCTTAATCACTGTACCATAATATTGCAATGTTCATAATAGCAAATATTATTATCCTCCTATATGTGTATTTGAAGGGTAGCATAACTAGGTAAAAACACTGCAGTTACTAGTAGACTACCTAGGAATTATTACTCTCCCCTAGATGCCAGACTGAATGTGACATACTAATGTGTAAGAAACAAAATGTCAACTGGTGGCATATTTGTAGAACATTTTGAATGCCTTTGAATGGTCATCGAAAATCACTGTTAAAATTTGGGGGGAGGGGAGGCAGAATAAGGTAAAACAGTTGCCCAGACTTTTATTTGGAGGACACAATCATCCTGTCAAAGTATAGTTTTCAAAGGGTTAAAAAACATGATTCCCATACAGCTACAAAATGAAGATGTGCAAAAGATTTTATTCAACTTATTAATTAATGGGGGAACCAGTAAGATGTTAAAACTGGTCCAAAGGGCATTTGGAAAGTTGCATATACACAGGCAATTTACTACATTGTTGAGTTAGATATAAAGCTGGTTAGTGTCCAATTCAGCTTAAAATGTAAACTTTGGGGTTATCTATTCCACCAGAACGAAATTATTTACATCTCTCTAGACAAAAATTTACAACTCGATCTCTTTCCCTACAAAGATATAAATTAGATCAGTAAATAGAAAGCGAAGCCTACCATTGCACTAGAAAAACAAACAAAACCCAAAACCCTACCCACTATTCTTTTACCTATTTTCAAGTTCAGATAATTTTTTCTAACAATTCTTACTAAGGTAGGGGGGCAGAGCCTGTGTCTAGCCAGCTCGAAATGGGGGGGGGGGAATACATAAATATCTCCCTAACATGGGTAGGAAGTATGCTTTAAAATTTCTTAATAAAAATATTCTGTTATCTAATTATCAAGAAAGGACTAAGCCATTGGGTCAAGAGGAGGGGAATAGGCAAAGAATGAAGAAGAGGGAAGAGCAAAAATCTCAGTCCTCCATTTTGCTTTAGTGGAAAGTGCAAAGGATAGTGGGCTCATTTTATAGGCAGAAGTGATCAGTGATCAAATTTTAACACGAGGGAAGACAGATAATAAGAAGTCAATATGCTTTTAGCATATGTCCCTCTATATCCCATCAAAAGCCATTCCATCCCCTAATCAAAGTAGTCTTTGTTTCTACTCATGTAAAGAACATGAAATTAAATAGGTTAATTTACCCAGGGTAGTGTAACCTGATCATCGAAATCTCTGTTTTCCTTGAATTAGTTCTCACTTTTGTTTGTGTTACAGGTTAGAAATAAATTTGAGGCTCTTCAGTAACTAATTAAACATTTGCTAATTCTCAGGGCTTAATGTAACAGACTCCTGATGTCAGTACCTTACTTGTGCTGAACTTTTTCTGAGCATTTCAGGAGATTTTTGAGGTTGGACTTTTAAGATGCCAATTGCTTATTCCTTATCTCATAACTATGTTTTATGTACGGTGCTCTGGTTTTTATTCAGATTGATAGATAAATATAATAGTGTTCCTCCCCTTTTTTTCTTCTTGAGCAAATGAAATGTCAACTCTTCCCTCCCAACAAAACAAAACCAAAATATCCTACTATGGAAAACTACAACTGAATAAAACTGCCTTTGAAGAAGGTTAATGGATACTTTCTTAGACTATTGTAGAATAACTGGAAATCAAATCATTTTCATTGAATGTTACAAGCATCTCTCCCTCCCCCAATTCTATGAGATCCAGAAGCTAAGCTTGGAAAACAAGAATGACTTGCCAACTCAGCATCCTTTGTGCCTTTTCAATAGGAAAACATGAATTGATAATGTTTATATCTGTAAGATTTCAAGGCATTTTTACTAGTTTTTATACTTAAATATTTGAAAAAGTTTAACAACAAATATTTAGCATTCCTATAGTGAGAAAATAACTCCATGCAGCTATTTTACTTATTCCTTATTAACCTAAATTTTTTTTTTTTACCAAGACTTTTTTTTTTTAGATCAGTTTAAGATTCACAGCAAAATCGAAAGGAAGATACAGATATTTCCCTTATAGCCCCTGCCCTGCACTTGCACAGCCCCTCTGATTATGAACATTTTTGTCAGAGCGGTACATTTGTTACAATTGATGAACCTACATTGACACGTCATAATCACCCAAAGACTAATTTATATTATGGTTCATTCTTGGTATTGTGTATTCTGTGGGTTTGGACAAATGTATGATGATAGGTATCCATCATTATGATATCATACAGAGTATTTGCACTGCCCTAAAAATTCTCTGTGCTCTGCCTATTCATCTCTCACCTCCTGCCCCCCTCAATCCTTGACAACCACTGATCTTTTTATTGCCTTTTCCAGAATATTATATAGTTGAAATCACACAATGTGTAGCCTTCTCAGATTGGCTTCTTTAACTTAGTAATATGCATTTAAGATTTCTTCATGTTTTTTCATGACTTAATAGTTCATTTCTTTTTTTCCTGCTGTATAATAGGCCATTGTCTAGTTGTACCACAGTTTATCCATTCACCTACTAAAGGACATTTTGGTTGCTTCCAAGTGTGGGGAGTTATGAATAAAGTTGTTATAAACATCCATGTGCAGGTTTCTGTGTGAACATATATTCTCAACTCCTTTGGGAAAAACCAAAGAGCATCATTGCTGAATTGTATGGAAAGAGTTTAGTTTTGGGGCAGCTGAGTGGTTCAGTTGGTTAAGGGTCTGACTCTTGGTTTTGGCTCAGGTCATGATCTCAGGGTGGTGAGATGGAGCCCTGTGTCTGGCTCTGTGCTGGGCATGGAGTCTGCTTAAGATTCTCTCGCCCTCTGCCTCTCCCCTCCCCTGCCTCTCCCCCCCTCCATCTCCACACTCTCTTTCTTTCTAAAAACACACACAAAAAAAAAACCCCACAAAACAAAAAATGGAGCATTTGGTTTTGTAACAAATTGTCAAACTATCTTCCAATGTGGCTGTATCATCTTGCATGCCCACCAGCAATGAATGAGAGTTCCTGTTGCTCCTCACCATCGCTTGATATTGTCAGTGTTCCAGTGACAGGGTTTTAGGTTTTGGCCATTCTAACAATCTATCCCTGTTGTTTTAATTTACATTTCCCTGATGACATGTGATGTAGTGTAGCTTTTCATATGCTTATTTGCCATCTGTATATCTTCTTTAGTGAGGTGTCCATTAAAGTCTTTGGCCCATTTTTTAATCAGTTTTTTGTATTGTTGAATTTCTAGAGTTCCTTTGTATATTTTGAATAGCAGTCTAAAAGCAAATGTGTCTTTTGTGTCTTTTTTTTTTCTCCCAGTCCTTGGCTTGTCTTCTTATTCTCCTGACATTGTCTTTCACAGAGCAGGTTTTTAATTTTAATCAAGTTTGAGTTTATTGATTAATAATTGAGTTTATCAATTTTTTTTATAAATTGTGCCTTGAGTGTCATATCTAAAAATTAATTGCCAAACCTAAGGTCCTCTAGGTTTTCTCCTGTATCATCTTCTAGGAGTTTAATAGTTTTGTGTTTTACAGTTTGATCTGTAATCTATTTCAAGTTAATTTTTGTGAAGGGTGAGTGTAAGGTCCATGTCTGGATTCATTTTTTTTTTTTTTTGGAACTTTTTTTTTTAAATAAATGCTGCTTATGACTTTTTCAAATTTACAAAATACTCCAACATACCCTGCAAACTGCAAAAAATCGAATACATTTAGAGTCATCAAAATGGAGAAGGGAAAGAAACTTTCTAGCCACAGACTCTTACCAAACTTCCAGTTGAGGAAACAAGTTTCCTCCTAGAGTTTGGGCCTAGACCACAGGGAGAAGGGGGGAAAAGGACCTAGAGGTTTCATCATGTCCAGCCCAACTCAGTAGTTTAGGAAAACTGGCAAGGTTTGAGGACAAATCTTAACCAGGAATAAACAGTAATATTTGATTGACTGTGTCCTGCATCGTATCTCTCAGGAATCTAATACTGGTTGAATATGGACACATTAATTGCAAACCCTGCCATCTAGCATGCTTGATAACATCTGGGTAAGTAATATTCAGGGCGGGAGGTGGCATACACTTTTGCTAAGAGCCTCCAATGATAAAGGCAAGAGGAGCTACATTTTCCTTGGACTTTGTACTATATGGAGAGAGTGATGCCGCTGCATTAGCAGAGGTTCTTGATTTGGGTGCAGATTTAATTCTAACCTAAGGCAGATTTGGGATTGCTACTATCATACAGTTATATTAGCTACTTCAAGGTGTTGCTGGTATTATTACTGTTACTACTATTGATACTAATATAGCAATAAGAGGCATGATTTATTGTGTACTTACTACGTGCTTACTTTTTCTATGAGAAAGATATTCTTATGTCACCGTACATCTGGAAAAACTGAGACACAGAAATTAAGCCTTTTGCCCAAAGTCACACAGCAAGTAAATATCAGAACCAGCTTTTTAATCTAAATTATTTGAAGTCACCACTGTGGTTCTCTTTTCCTATTTCCGTATTTCTTAGTTTGTACACAGAGATCAATGTGCTATTTAAGGAACCTACTCCCACTCTTTCTGTTAAGGGCAAGCTGACATGTTTAGCTACATCAGCCATCAACGAGGGAGAGGCCAACAAGAGTGGGTTTTTAGAATTCCTGAGGTTTTTCCACAGATTGTCAAAGGCACCTGACCATGAACTTTACATACTGAGAACCTGAGATAAGCCAGTTTACTTTTTTTTTTTTTTTAAGATTTTACTTATCTATTTGACAGAGAGAGAAAGAGCAAGAGATCACAAGCAGGGGGGAGCAGCAGAGAGAGAGAGAAGCAGTCTCCCCACTGAGCAGGGAGCCAGACACAGGGCTCAGTCCCAGGACACCAGGATCATGACCTGAGATGAAGGCAGACACTTAACCGACTGAGCCACCAGTACCCCGAGATAAGCCAATTTCTTATACTGACTGAAAGGGCAGAAATATCCTGGAAAAACACACAAAAGATGATCCATTGTGGTCTCCACTGCTAGTGTTAGATGGTCAAATGGGCCTTCTCTTCCCCCAAGGAAAGGTTCCTCCTGGTTTAGGATTCTCTGTGAAACTTAAATCAGTCCTGATCAAAGGGGTGGAATCAGAGTATTTACCAGAGAAACCTTGAGCCATTTAATCAGTGAAGAGATACTTAAAATGAGTGTCTTCTTTTAAACAGGGAATTAAACATTTTCTTAGGTGGATGTTAAGGAAAAATTCATGGAATTAGCAAAATTCCAAGAGCTAATGAGGAATTTTTAAAAAATCATATCCATGGGACACCATGTTTCTGAGAATTAGGTTTGTTCTAAAGAGGAAGTGTCTGTTTTCTGTGGCTAAGACATCTTCAGAGACTGCTCATGAAGCCAGAACTGTGACTCAGGAGATAGGTGGCTTTGGAAAAAGAACAACACATTCAGAGAAAAATGGTATTGGATATGAAAATGCAGTTTTATTTTGCAGTTAGGACAGAAAGAGTGGAAACATGAAACAAAGTGGGAAGGAAGAAAATATGGTTCAGCAAAAAGTCTTGAGGTAGATAGAATTTAAGTTGTGTGTATGTATGAAGAAAGAGAGAGAACAAGGCACAGTGTTCGGTGCTGGGAAATGAGAGAGTTTGGTGACTCTAGAACGATGCCCAGGTTTCTGACATGGCAAAGGGTTTAGATTAAAATGTCATCCATTAAGTGGGGCAGTCTTGGGAAGCAGTTTCCAGAGGCAACTCTAGTTAAGAGGAAAGGTGGGGGTGATTCTTCAGCTGTCAAGAGTAAAGAATATATGCTTTTTTTTAAGTGAGGAAATTCCCTGAGATTTGACAGCTACTAGCCTAAGCCACCAGCCAGTGCAGGAGGCAGAGAAAGGCACTCAGGAGGCAGGGATGGGACTTGGCATCCTGTCTGGCCCTGACAAGTTCTTGTGCTGGGACTGAACAACAAAGTTTTTTCAACCATCACGCTGGAAGCTCTTACTGCTCAAGTGGGGACTGCTGATTGTCGATGACCATGACTATCAGTGTTGACTGCAGATGAGACCACCAGAGCATGAGAAGTCAAATGATCATGGAGGTTGGTGGAAGACCATGGTAAGAGCCTGTGACTAGAGAGTTTGCTTCTCAGAGACACCCTTTTAGACAACTTTGCCCTGGCATATGTCACATTACAGGCTACCATGGTCCTGTGTATTTGTATTACTAAGAGCTTCTAATACAATAGCAAATATGAGCTAGCCAAAATTTCACCAACAGAGTGAAATTTTAAAAGCCTGATACATTCTTAACCGTATTCCTTATTCTTGTTTGATAGACACACCTCTGGACTTTTCTCTCTCTCCCTCTTCCACAACTTCCCATTCTTCTCCGTCACCACTTCTCTTCCTATGCTCATGCCCTACGCATTTTACAGATCAAAAGCTCATTTACTTCCATGGTGAATAAGCAGACACATTAAAGTATTCCCAAGGCAGCTATTCACTTCATTTGATCAGATGTAAAATGTCTGGAATTCGGATTAGCTTTGCAGCTATGGAAAGCTATTTCCAGGAAACCCTGACCCAAAGTTTAAAAGTTAATGCATCTGAGCATTTCTCTGGACTATGAAAATTAAAATAATCCTATTCCCCAGGAATCAAAGAGCATTCAAAACATTTTCACAAAATCATCACGCTTTCTGCAAGATACACTCAAAATTATGCACATGATCCCATCATTAATGAGATCTTGTTGGATTTTCTGAATGGAGGCTGAAGCCTTGCCTGGAAAGCTTTTGTTTTTGTTCCTATAAATGAGCAGCTGCAAAGATTCAGCACAAGCCCTGCTTCCTCAGCACTAAAATACAATTTTGAAACAAAAGACAGGAAGAGAGAGAGCTCTCAACCTGAATGACTTTCAGCAGAGGGTGCTGTTTGGAGTAGGCTAGCCATGTTTCCAGCAGGGATGAGATGTTCATTACTGACAGGTCAGGCATAGTGTGGGATATGCGGGCAAAGCTGCTGCAGGTTGGAGTGATCACATCATTTCCAGAAGGCAAGTGGAGGCAAAAGTCAGGGACCAGATCAAAATGGGACGGAGATTCGAGGGCAATAAGTCATCCCAGTCAGAAGGCAGGCTGAGGCCAGTAAGACTGGTGGGGGTCAGTTTACTAAACTGACTTCAGAGACCTCAATGAGTGCTCTGGGAAGGAGGTGCTTCCATGGTTTGGGCTCCTTCATGAAGTTTTTTGTTTTCATTGCCTTTGGCTCACTCTTAGTGGAGTCAGCTGTTCTTAAAGATCCAGGTCTGTTGCAATATGCAGGAAGGACTCACTGAGTGACTTTGACCTTGAGGTCAAAGGAATTTTGACCTTTAGGTCTAAGGAAGAAAAAAAAGAAGGAAATCAGCCCTTGTAAATTTTAGGTTTCTTCTCAAGCATTCTTTCATAAATCTTTATCTCAAGAAAATGGAAAGTAAGTATAATTATCCCCACTTCAACACATGATGAAACTAAGGGTTAGAAAGGTTCAGTAACTAGCCTAAAACCAACAGCTATTAAATGGAAAATCCAGAATTGAAAAACAACAATATATGGGGCGCCTGGGTGGCTCAGTTGGTTGAGCATCCGACTCTCGAATTCGGCTCAGGTCATGATTTCAGGATCCTGAGATCGAGCCCCGAGTCAGGCTACACACTCAGCGCAGAGTCTGCTTGAGAATCTCTTCCTCTCTCTCTCCTTCTGCCCCTCCCCCAGTTCGTGCAGGCACTCTAAATAAATAAATAAATAAATAAATAAATAAATAAAATCTTTTTTAAAAAGAGAGAAAAACAGCAATATGTTCCAAAGATCATGCTCTTCTTCCCCACCATATTACCCCATCTTCTGGAACAGCAGTTTGTGAACATTATGTTCTCAGTACCCCTGTACATTCTTAAAATTATTGAGACCCAAAAATCATTTTGTTTATGTGGGTTGTATATATCAGTATTTGTCATGTTAGAAATTAAAGCAGAGAATTTTAAAAATATTTATTCAGTTAAAATCATCAATCCCTTACATGTTAACATTTAATGAAAAATGGATATATTTCCTCAGCAAAAAAAAAAAAAGAGTAGCATCATGAATTTTTGCAGGTGTTTTTAATGTTTAGTTTAAGGGAAGACAGTTGGATTCTCATATCTGCTTCTGCGTTCAATCTGTTGTGGTATGTTGTTGAGGTTGAAGTATATGAAGAAAATCCAGCCTCACACAGATCTGTAGTTTAAAAAGGGAGGAGTATTTAATCTTTTCAGGTAATTTTGTGTCCTGTTCTTTGAAGAATGTTGCAGTGTGGACTCTGAAACTATATAGATGAAGTTTCCATACTCTGTTGCATTAAAATCTCTTTTTAATCTCTTTTACATTTATTTTAAATCCCTTTTTAGGGGCGCCTGGGCGGCTCAGTCGGTTAAGTGTCTGCCTTCGGCTCAGGTCATGATCTTAGGGTCCTGGGATCTAGCCCCGCATCAGGCTCCCTGCTCAGCGGGGAGTCTGCTTCTCCCTCTCCCTCACCCCTCCACTCCCACTCATGCATGCTCTTTCTCTCTCAAATAGATAAAATCTTTAAAAAAAATAAATCTCTTTTTAAAAGTTTGTCTTACACTTTGAATGGATCTCTTACTTATGCATGATTTTGTAATGCTTTGGTTATGGTATACTGACTTATGCCAATGGTAGCATTCTCAATAGTAGCACATTTAATTACTCACTACCTAAAGGTCACAATTATTAATATCAACCCTGTTCTCTTCAGAAAATTTGTGAAGAATTGGGATGCTGTTAAGCTCAAGGTGGCAGATACAAGTGTTCCAATATTCTGTTTTCACCAGAAAGGTCAAATTTTCTCACTGGCAACAAACCCTATCAGGTTTTCTAGAAGTGACAGTTTCACTTCTTTCCTTTTTGAGAACATATCTACCAGATATCCAAGTCTGAATAACCATAGTTTGCCTATCAGTCATTTTTTTCAAGCAAAAAATGGTATTCCACAAAAAGCAGCCAGTTCTGCTCAGAACTCAGTCAGGCAGGTGCTTTCCCTCAGGACAACCACTGTCCTCAGGGGTGCCGCAGCACTGCCTTCTGGGTACTTCCCACTGTGTCACACAGAATGTTAAAAATATATATACTTAAGAGTCGAGAACTCTAAAATTAATGATTTTTATGGCTTTATTAAAAAGGGCATTCTTCAGTGATACTGGACTCTTCATTTATTTCGTTTTTTAAATTTTTGCTGTGAATGTATGGCTGTCAAGAAAACTAGTGCAGTTTGTTCTGCTGTCTTGATTTATATTAAGGCACAAGAAGCTTTTTTGCCCACCTTTGCTTTTGCCCTATCAGTACAAATGCTAATATGGTAAAAAGGCAAATAGGGCCTGAGCGTTATTATTAAAATAGATTCGATGTTGTGAACCCATGAAGTGGTCTTTGGTACCACAAGGGAGTCTTTGGGCTATACCTCGAGAACCCCTGTCTGGAAGAACTGGATGAGCTTTCAGAGTCTGTCAAGGCTGTTTCCTCTCGCTCAGTGCCTTCAACCCGATGTGAGCCAGTCACCTGTGTGCAGGCTGGAAGCATGAACTCAGGACAGAAGCAGAATTCCCATCAGGCTTGGTCCTAAGATACCTCCTCTTGTCAAATTTACAACCTTTTCTGTCCTCACAGAATTTACATATTAGTGGCACAATGAACAGTATGAATAAGTAAATGAAAAAAAAAAAAAAACCCTCAGACCTAAGTTTTGCTTCAGTCACCTGTTGAGGCAAATATTGTTCCCATTTTAGAGATGAGCAGATAGAGGTGCAGCTGGATTAAGTGAGGTGTTCCGTGTCCCATAGTTAGTAAATGATGAGCTAGGATTCAAGGTCTGAAGGCCGGCTCTCTCCACAGGCACGTGATTCTCACAGGTCCGTAACAGGCCTCAGTCACCACAGTAACATTTCAAAGTCAGTGACCCAGCTTTCGAGTTCTAAAGCTATTTAGGGAAATGAGATGACAATTTGCCAAGTAAAAGAGTGAGGAAAAAAGCACAATGACTTTCGAAGGCACTGAAATGTGTGCTTCAAAGGCAATCCTCAGGTTTTGACTGTTAGGCCTTCAAATGGGTCTCTTTCTAGATACTAGGGTTCTTCTCTTCACTTATTCTGTGGGTGTTTAATAAGCATTTTCTTTGGGTCCTGCTTTGTGGTAGGTGCTGGGAGCAGAGACAGTTCCTGTGCTGAAGCACCCCACAGTCTTGAGAGAAGAGAGAGAGAAGGAAGAGAGGACATTCTGGAGGCAGAGAGACATTAGCATCAGAAAGTGAGTTTAAAATGGCTGAGTGTGTGTGCGCAAGCACACACACAGAACATTCTTATTCTGGGATCTGAGACCTCCTGCAACTATAATAGATGCAAATTTTAGAAGGACAGAAACAGCTCCCACCTCTGTGTGACCCACGTTCTCCCACAGGATAGGATCCTCAGAAAACAATAACCCTTTGTAATTCTAACAGCCGTACAAGGAAGATATCTGTAGTCTACAGATGAGGAAATTAAGGCTTAAAAAGTCTGTCTGCTTTCTTTTGTCCCATCTCTGTAGGTCTAAACTGCCTGGCAATGTCACCACCTCCCAGAAAGAGAAGTGCCTGGTGTCTCAGTCCTGCTCACAGCATGTCCCAGGGCCTGAGCATCTCACTCCCTCTTTGTTTTTCTCTTTCTGCCTTCCTCCTGTTTCCACAGGGCTCTACTCTTTCTGGCTGTGTCTTGCATTCCGCAAACACTTGCTCACCTCTTACAAGCTCCTCTGGCCGAACCTTCTACACTTCGCCTCAAACTTCATTTTGTTTCGTTGTTTTGGTTTCTTTCAGACCTTTGGTTTTTACTGATTCTGCTTCTCATGACCTGGGGTCAGCCTGTCTTCATCCTGTCTCCACGACATCTGAGCCCCCTAGAGTCGGCCTCCTAGTTCAGGACTCTGATTCTCTGTCACTCAGTGTTGTGCAAGTGCAAGGTCGCCTTGAGAATAAAGCCTCCTTAAAGTTTACTCCCTGCACCTCTGTCTTGCATCTCCCTAGTGCTGGCCTTGCAAAAATAGGATGCTTAACATCAAAAATTCCCTGGGCATTTTTTTTTTTCTTTCAAGGACTATATTATTTTGCCATTACTCACGCAGTAGAGGACCCGTGGGTATAAAATTACCGGAAAGAGTTTAAAATCATCTCAACCTTCTCTGAATCATAAACCAGTTTTCTCATGCATTCATAGCTCATCCTTGGGTTCTTTTAGTTTATTTTCCTTCCTCAGTAATGAATTTTTCAATGAGTTTCAATGAGTCAAGAAGCATAAATCATTGATTCATTCATTAAATTATTCGAACATGTATTATTAGCACCAGTGTGCCAGAGTTTTTGACTGCTTCTGTTTTTTAATGGTCAATCCATGATTGGATGAGTAGGATTCATAAAGTATGATTACAAAAACAGCTTCATTATGTTTTTTCCTCACATCTTGACATGGATTCTATTTAATGTGGGTCCCTCTCCTGACTCTGTAGGCACACATGGGTAGTTCTATGACTCTTCTGGTCACTCCTAAGTAAAAAAGGAAAGAAAAAAAATCCTATAATCAATTTAAGTAAGATTCAGACATTAGAGTGTCTTGCTCAATATATTATTTAACACTTCAATCTTTATTTTCAAGCAAAAGCTCACCCTCCTTCCCCTGGTTGTAAGTTAGCTCACTGCTCTGAGTGACTCCTTTGGGATTGGAACGGGAGAGAGGGAGGTGAAGGGAGCTGCAGTTCCCACTTGACTGTCAGAAGTGTGAAGCTTCATACTCACTGGCCCCGGAAGTTCTGAAGAGGGTCTCTTGCACTGGCTGGCCCTTCCTTCCGCAACTCCCTCGATCCAGGCAAGGCTTTCTTTTAGATGGCTGCTCCTGTACCCTCTCAGATCCTGTCCCAGCCAGCTTGCCCAAGAGCTCCCTTCCGCTGCCATATCTTCATCCTGGGGCTTGGCCTCAAAAGATACAATCCTCCATTCTCCATTCCCCATAATATCCATAATATTAGCCATTCTCCTAGTGTTGGATGGTTGCGGTGGTTGTTTTCAAGATTCTGATGTTCTAAAGTATGGTATGTTGACCTGTCTATGAGGAAAAATGTGTTCTTACGTCGTTTTTACAACTCCTCAGACTTCAAGCCCAGCATTCTTTTCTATACAATGACATGGATTCTCCCCTGAAGCTATTTTAGTGTGAATTTCACTCTACGAATGGAGGCCCCTACCTGGTTGATGCATTTTAACTGTAGAATAAAATGGCATTGGTCTTGTTAAAGATGTCTCAGGCATCAGTGGGTAATCTGGGATTGTTCTTCCTGGAGCCCTAAAGTCAGTCAGAGAGACATGGAAATCACCTGTTTCGCAAATTATACTTTGTAGGTAATGCTTGTTTATAAGTCAAGGTTGCTCCATCTGGCACATTCATTCTGTTAGGATTAGACTTGGCTCAATTGTTCTGTTAGACAATAGAGAAAAACACAGGGTGCAAATGTGTTAAATTTCTGCCCTAAGGGAAGAAGTTGGTACACGAAGAAAGAAACACTAGTGCAGGTCTCCCTGTAAACTTACAAAAAACTAAGAAAGCGAGGGAGTTGCATGAACCTAGGGCTCAGGTCCTCAGGAAACCTTCCCTAGGTGACTCTTCCTGGCCAGCAAGTGCATCCTCGCCTCCGACTCCTCAGCCCTGAGGAGTATAATTGGTTCCTCAGTTACAAGCATCTTTTCCTTCTTCTAATTTGCTTTTTGTTGGTGATGGTGGCGGTGATTTAGCTCCTGTCCTGTTTGCTGAACTTTTATTGAGTACTAGTTAGTGCAAAGTATTTATTGAATAAGTAGATAAGTAAATATGAATAAGATAGTACTTGCTACCAACAGCTCTGATCTGGTTGAAGAGAAAGATATATAAGCAATTAACTCTAATACAGGCAGAATTAAACATGTGTCACAGGTGAAAATTATGGCTCAGAGGGAAAATAATGCATTTTCCCCAGTGAATCAAGAAAGTCTTCTGGAGAAGTTGACAGGAGAGCTTTTCTTTGAAGTATGATGGCTATTTTTAGAAGTAAATAAGCAAAGGAAAGCATTTCAATTTGAGTAACACAGCATGCGTAATGGCAAAAAATATATTGGTATATTTGAGGAAAAGTGGATTATGAGTTAGGCTAGAGACAGAGTTTGGGTCTAGAGATGAGTTGCCTAATGCAGTAGCTGCATGTGCTCACTGAGCAACTGAAATGTGCTATAAATATAAGATATACACCATATTTTAAAGCCTTTATGTGAAAAAATAATCTAATCTGTCTTGATAACTTTTATGCTTATTAAATTTTGAAATGATACTTCGAATATATTGAGTTAAATAAAATTAATTCACTTTTTCAATCTGACTTTAAAAATTTAATATTACGTATGTGGCTCATATTGTAATTCAGTTAGATAGTGCTGCCCTAGCAATTAGAGGACTGTGAATTTTAAGAGAAGGAGTTTGAACATCCTGCTGCAGGCAGTGGGAGACTTTGAGCAATTTTGAATAAGTAACCCGTACTCTGTTCCCAAATCAAAAAGCCATGTTTTATCGAGAAAAGAAAAAAGCCTTATTTTCCATATCATGTATACTCTGATCCCCATAGGCGTTTAATGCTTGCTCAACAAATGACTTCTTTGGATATACACACTTTATCCAACTGATTATTGATCAAAATTACCCTACAAAATGCTTCATTATAACTTTGACTTTAATGCATGGGTATTAAAACTCAAATAAGCAAAAAGAAGGACTTAAAACTCACCCGGAATCTACTGGTCCAGATAGCTGCTATAAATATTTTAGTCCGTACCCGTCAAGTGAAGGACCATGCTGAGCTACTGTTCTTAAACAGCTGCATTGTATTAGCAGTATGGTGTACAGTTGACCGTGGAGATAAATTTTGTTCCACGTGTGATTTTTAAAGGCTGTATAGTATTTCATTGTATCAATATATTCACTTAGTTAAGTAATCCATTATTATTGGACATTTGTTGTTAATTTTCACTACATAAAAGTTTCTCGGTGCTTTATTTCAGTTAGTTAAAGTTAAAGAAAAAAGCAATGAAAATAAAGATGTTAACATGGACTTTCATTTCTCTAAAGACATCTAACAAAGCAGGTGCATAGCAATCACTGGCTCCCTTCAGGTCCAAGGCTGAATTTTGTATTTAAATGTCTTTTAAGTGTTCCCAGTAGCACAACAAAGTGATTCTAATTAATGAATCTCTCTCTCTCTCTCTCTCTCCCTCTCTCTCTCTCTCTCTCTCTCTCTCTCCCTCTCCCTCCCTCTCTCTCTCTCTCTCCCTCCCTCTCTCTCTCCCTCCCCCTCTCTCTCTCTCTCTCCCTCCCTCCCTCTCTCTCCCTCCCTCCCTCCCCACTCGGTTTGTGTGTATGTGTATGCATCATACAAATAAGCATAAGACAACTTTCTCTGGCTGAGTTAGCTCTCCACTCTCTTCTTGTTGCTGTTTGAAAAACTTGTTTATATAAAAGTTAGAAATATAGTACAAAGACCTTTTTTTCCTGAACCATTTGAAGGAAAGTTGCTGACTGGTGTTAAATCATCACCAGTTTAGTGTCTCTTTCTGCAGACAAAGACCCCTCCTGTGTAACTAAAATACAATAACCAAATTCAGGAAATTAACCTTGATACACAACTACTATCTAATCTTCAGACTTTCCCCAGGTTTCTCCAGTTGTCCCAGTAATGCTCTTTATAGCAAAAGGATCCAGTTCAGAACCACACCAGGCATTTAGTTGCCCTGCTTCTTAATTTCCTTCAGTCTCTCCTTGATTTTTGTGTTCTTGACACTTTGATTACATGCCAGTTATTTAGAAGAATCCCCTTCAGTTTGGGTTTATGTGAGATTTCCTCACGATTAGATTCCAGTCATGCATCTTTGGCAGAAATATTACAGAAGTAATCCAATGTCTTTCTCATTTCATCCTATCAGGTAGCACACAATTTCAATTTGTCCTACCACTAATGACATTCATTCTGTTGGGTCTGCCAGGTTTCTCCACTATAAAATAACTCCCTTCCCCTTTGTAATTAGTATTGAGAAGGGGAAGTACTTTGAAACTATGTAAATATTCTGTTCGTCCTCAGGTTCTCAAAGTATTCATCTATTTATTTATATCAATAGGAACTCATTGTTTCTTACTTTATTCAATTTGTTATAACCTATTATCACTACTTATTTTAATGCCCAGATTGTGTCTGATGTGGCCTGTGGGAGCCAGTTTAAGCTGGCTTCTGTGTCCTTCTAATGCCCAGTCATTGTTTGAGCATTTCATTGCTTTCTGGCACAGGATATTTCAGACTAAATTTGTATTTGCCCTGTCTTAATCTTGGAATCAGCCCTTGCTTATTTTAGTGAAAAACGGTATCTAGAAGCCAAGTTTTGGGTACTAGGAGTGCTTGTTGCTATTGGGGTGTCATGTTCTCAGGTCCTCCCAGTGGACAGAACCAGGAAGCATACATATCCACATACAATTACCTCTATGTTTATGTCTACATCTATCTTATATGTTGAAAACTGTAAGTTGATCCTGATGACTCTCATTCAAATCTAATACCCCAAGGTTCATTTTGTTTTTCTTTCTATATTTGTAATGCCCTTCTCTAGCAGTGAGAAAATGGGCTCCCCTTACTCTTAATATTTATATATGTGATCAACCTCCCTGTATGTACATGCTTTCCATCGCTGCTGCCAAATCCTCTCCCATCACTGCAGATGGCTCCCTCTCCCTACTTGGGCTCTGACACACCATCCCAGGTTCTCCTTGACCTTGGAGACTCCCTTCTTACCCTGCTAATGCTTTAACTTCTGATGCCACCTGACTGCCCTCCTCACCCTGCTTAGCCTCCACCACCATATCAGGAGACCCTTTTCTCTATTCAAACTTTGACACAGCATTCTGAGCTACTTGCCCCTCTTGTCCCTCTGCACTGACACCTAACTTAAAGGCTTTGGGACTGAATCATTCAAGAATGGAAGGAAAGGGGAAGGGAAGAGGAATATCTCCAGTTGTCTTTTATATTTAAAAAAATTCCCTGTTCCTTTGGACTCCAATGGAAAAATACTACTCACATCAAGTTATAAAGAAATAGCCCTTCTTTGTTGATAATTACAATAAGAGTCCTTAAAACTACTCTTTGAGACTCTGTACTTATTTATCTCTGTTACTCCTGATATACAATATCATTTGTTAAATGAGGGACAGGGAGAAAGTTTAAATTCCCATGTGCTGATAACAGCAAAGAAGAGGAAATGTTCAGCCTACATGGCATTTAAAAAAAATAAAGAGGCAAATGTCTTCCAGCCTTGAGGATAGTGTATCTGATATATTCATTTGACTATTGAGATGTTACAAAAGAAGACTCATTGTTTAGAATCTTTGCAAGTTGACTAGATTTAAAAAAAAAAAAAAGAAGAAGAAGAAGAAGAGGAAGAAGAAGCCTCTTTGTGGGCTTTGAAGGGTTCCCAGGGCTATTCTGAAGGCCCTTTTCCACCTCAGATCTGCTGGTCACAGACGTCTGGCACTGCCTTCTGCGTTACAAGGCTTCACCAGCTAGAATGTGCTTCCTGGGCTCCCTTTGACCTTAGTAGAGAGCTCTATTATTTAACAGACACAGTCTGGTCAGGGGAAGACATTCTTGCATGTGTCAGGCTAATTACAGATCACTCTAAGTGCTACCAATGCAGATGTGTCATCCCCATCAAGGGCTGCCAGCACCACCCCTCCCCCCACAGCCCCTTCCCCAGGCCTTCCCTCTCAAAGCTGAATTCAGAAGGGCTGGCCTGGAGCAGACAGCCGCACAACTCCACACTATGACCAGGTCAATGTCTACAATGCAAGGCCTTTTAAAATTGAATTTGGTCAAGACCAGGCATCAATGGATACCAGTATGGGAATCTAAAAATAAACCAGGCAGAAGAAGCTTCAAAGACTTTCTAGAAGGTGAAAGGAACTAGAGGTTATAGAGGGCAGTGGGATGACTTCTAATGGCCTCATGGAAGCTATCAGGAATTCTTAAATTGCCAGGAATGTCATCAAGTACTGTACCATGCTGTCATGAATGGGGACAGGCAGAACTAAGCATAGTGAATATAATAGCTCTTCAGTATTTGGAACAGAAGTGTGTGTGTGTGTGTGTGTGTGTGTGTCTGTGTCTGTGTGGAGGGGGTGCCTTGTGGTGTCTGCCATGCATTGAGGATTTGATGTAGGTACACTCCATGCGCTGATGTCCTCAGAGTTTAGTTCCATCAAGAAATAGCCTATCAGTTCTTCATTTCTAGTAAATATCTGGTGCCGGATTTGGTGTGCAATTCTCCCTGCCTATCAGGGTTTTCCTTTGATCCCATTATGTCAAATTCAGCATGTCTAACCCGTACTCATAGATATTCCTCACAAAACTACATGAACTCCGGGGTTTCCTTTTAGTCACACAGTCTTAAAAACTCAGTACTCCCTTTATATTCTTCCCTCCCTTATTCCTCCTTCCCTGCCAAGGACTCTCAGTTGCCAAGTCCAGAAGATTCCTTTACAACATCTCTTAATTATCTGCTGCTTGGTCCTTAGTTCAGATGCTAATTGTCTCACACTGGACTGCTCTAATTTAGCCTTATTTTTTAGTAAAATATTTTTTATTTAGTGCATACACATTTACACTTATTTACTAGCAAAATTCTATAAATTCAGACTATAACCTATAGATCATTATGGTAATTTTTTTTTTTTTTTTTACAAAATTTGAACCAAAAAGTGGCATAAAACTATTCTCAATTGTATTGTGAAGTGTCATGGGCAGTCCTATTCTATTGTTGGAATAACGATTTATACAAATTTTAAGAAAATTATAAAACATTTAGGAAGGCCAATTTCTCCCACTCAAAAGTCCCCTTCATCACCCCGGGCCAGTCTTCCTGAGCAAACGGAGCCATGAGGGGAGGTGGGAAGTGACGGAGATTGCCAGTCATCACTGTTTATCCACGTGATCTGGACTCGTACCTTCACCCGTGTTTGCAGTTAAAGGCTGCTGTTGTCCATCACAGCCAAATGATCATAGTCTTGCTTGGAGTCTGGCAGTATTTATGATAAGTGGTATAAAGATCGTAAGTTCTGACTGTAAGGTAGCATCTTCTTTGTAAAATCTGTTTTAGTTTTGCAAGTTAAGTAGCAGATTTGGAAGAACATAGAATGAGGCCACCCTACACACACATGGAAAAAAGTAGAAACTTGTTCCTTCTCTTCACATCATGCTGAACATTTGTCAGAAAAAGACATGGCGATAGAATTGAGTGGACGACAAAAAAAATAGAAATGAGTCTCTTTGATTTTGTTCTTTTTTAAATGTTTTTTATGAAAAATAGTACTAAAGTCATCCTAACAAAAGAAATAAATCTGTTTGGAAATCAGTCAGCCCATCCAGGCACTTAAACTGTGTAGTGAAAAATCTTATGCCTTCTAGCTCTGTCATTCCAAGTACCTTTGGGAAAATAACTAATTTACCTTCCTAATGGAATATTAGATGGACCATACTTGCCACCAGATATTGTTACAACATTCTTTGTGACCCCTTGTGAAAAGTCCTAGTGAGATACAAGAAAGGACACAGCCTAGAGGACACAAAGCACGTGTTTCAGCTGCTAAAACCAGGAGTCATCTGATATGCTTTAAAGTTCTCTCTCATCACTGCATTTATAAACAAATTACAATAAGCATTTTTGTAAGCACAATGACATCTTGTTACTAAGTATCTAATATTAAAGAAGTGTACCCTTTTAACTTCATTTAAAGTTAAAGACAATATGTAAAATATAATGGAAATTTTACATAACTACTTTTATGTTGTTTTAAGGCTGCCTTTGTGTGTTAGCTAAACGTTTCTGGAGCTTAAATGGTTGTTATTTTAAGTCTGCAAAATCAAAATTGCTTTGACCTTTTAGGGTATTGTTTTGGATTTCGTTATCACAGTGAACTTTAAGGGTATGATTCTTTTTTCTATTATCAAATACCTCCTTCTTGCAGTCTCATAATAGAAAAGTCACAGTCCTTAGCTCCAATACCCAATAGAATAAATATGACTATAATTTAACACAAAGAGTGAATGGCAAGGTCAGATTTTAAAAGCCACATGGAGATTAGATTGGCACAAATGAATGTATGCATGTATTATATTCAATTGAATAGAGTCAAATTATGTCTATAGTGTATGCATATCAATGGGTACTTCAGGGAAACTGTTCTCTTGGGTAGGAATTAGCTGTGGTTGACTGAGTTTGCAAAGTACGGCAAGGTTATTAAATAAACAATATAGTAAGACATTCCACTTAACCCAGATCCTAAATGAAATCGGTTGTAGGCTGTTTATGTCTGTGACGCGGAAGGCACAAATTGCCTTTCTCTTTCGGCAAGTGCGCTGATAAAGAGAAGAGATGCATCATGGTTACTGCTAAGCTTGTACTTGAAAATTATTCTACAGAAAGAAAGAGACAAAGACAGAAGCTGACTAATGGTGTGATGTTCATTGTTCAAGGCAACCAAATGACAAGGGCTGCCTCAAACTTTCCCCACTGGCTGTAGTTATAAAAAAGACAAGTTACTTTCTTGGGCTCTCCTTCAGGAGGACAGCAAGGTCCAGGCAGAGAGAGAATCACCGCAAAGCAGAACAGACCACTACCCTCTGTGTTCACACAGCCTGTCTGGCACCATGGAAATGCTTTGGCAGACCAGTTCTACCCTTCTGTACAGTTCATTCAGGGGCCTTACACTGAGAGGGGATAGTTCAAAGGGATGAGGCGCTCTTTGCAAGAGAGAATCTGAATATACCAAATACCAGAGCATCCTGGAGTTCTTCGGTTATACACTCCCTTGGGGGGCGTTTGTCAAAATGGGCTCTGATGGAGTCAGGTTCTTTTGTTTTAGGTAAATAAAATGGAGGGACTTATTAAAGAAACTCCTAAGTCAACTTTCCTGAAGCCTGGAAGCCCGCAACAATGGGGTAGGGTTAGGGGGAGGGCATCAAGGTAATGGAAATTCACAACCAACTTTCTGATTGGCGTGCATCTCTCTGATGGGGGAGAAAATCAGCCTTCAGTTCAATAACATATGCAGTGCAGACCTAGGTATTTGAGAAAAGCAGGACCTGTTGCATCCTCATCACCATGAAGACCCAGGAGCAGACGTTCGAGGTTTATTCACAACCAAATGTGCTCATGACTGGCTTCCATCCTGATCAGACAGTGTCCTGGCCAAAGTGTTCTGATTGGTTGAGGCTCATCTACCAACAGTTACTACTCTGACCATCACCTCCACTGGAGTTCTTGCTAGCCCATGGCCCTTAAAGAGGCCAGAAAATTCACAAAACTGTCAGCTGCAGTTTTTCTGATTTGGAGAAAGAGAGAACGACAGACAGAGAGACAGAGTGGACCATATATTTTGTATCCAAAGATGCAAACAATTTAGCTATAGTTCTCCTATATGGAAAACTAAGCATTTTCCTCCCACTAGAGCCAAAAGCAAGCAAAGAAAGATGTAGGGAGATACGCTGTCTATGGTATGGTACTCCTGGAGCATGCCCTAAGAGGCGTGACCCAGTGTTTCCTCCTCACCATCTCCCTCCCCCCCCAGCCCCCGCATCTGTAAAGCCCTTTCTTTCAGTTTAGATCTAACCTTTTGCTCCACGAATATGTACGCTGCTTTTTATTATTGGTTTCATTTTACAAGATCCTTGAAGGCAGGGAGGAACCATGTCATATTTTGTGTTGCCTTTGTTTCTCCTGCCTTATCTATTACAGAATATTTTGTCAACTGATCAATTAATACAAATAAATATGGTGTTGCTCCGTGGATTCAGTTCTTTCCAAGCTAAACAAGACTCCAGAGAAAAAAACTCTCTCTCATATCCCACACTTTTATTCCCTACTTTTTTATGAAAGACAGCCCCCAGTGTGTGGTTATGTGGTTCTGCGACGGTCAACCACAGCTCCTTCTGTGGGGAGGGCTGTGGGCACGGCAACATGGCTGCTAACCCATAGATTCTGGCAGAATGACTTGCTTTCAGGCAAAGAAGTGGGTGGATGAGTCTTTGCTTAATCATCTCCAGAGAAAGAAAAAGGACTGACAAGCTTCAGTGAGCTATTTCAGTTTTTAACTAATCTTTCATGGAGGAAGTTCTTTTTCCTGTCCAATCAAAATCATTCTGCCACAAATTAAGCCAAATTTTCCTGGTTTTCTTCTTTTTTGAGATAGATCAGAGGCGGGTGTCATCCTGCGTTTCGTAACTGGTTATGGGTAAAAATACATAGATCATCTAGATTGTTTACTTAATGACATTTATTAAGATGAGCATGTTACCAGAAGTCCCACTCAAAGTCAGTGGGACCTAGAAGGAAAAAGAGAGCTCACATCTTGCTGTGAAAGTGTGTTGAATTCCCCGAGTGGGGACAAAGGTGTCATGGGACAGTCTCTTCTTGGACAGGGTCTTGGGTGTCCTTTTTGTGTTGTTTGGGTAGGTTGTGTGGGAGAGAGGATGTATTTGTTCAGCTGGTTTGGATGTTTGAGGTGGGGATGTGAGAGGGATTAGGTGAGGCTTCTGTGTGATAAAGGACAAAGAATCTTAAAGCTCTCTCCTCCTCACCTGGCTGTATTGGGAAAAGCACCTAACTCTGTCATCAAGGCTGTGACTTTTATACAGACAGGAACCACATGGAATATTTATACAAGATTGTCTGTTGTGTGGAATTTGTGGAAAGCAGACCACCCTTCCTATGGGTCCACTGCCAATGTCCTGAAATAGCTCTGAGGGCCAGGACCTTTCCACTATGGTATTTTGCTTTTCTGTGTTGCATACAACTAGGGGAAAGGAGGGTGACGTCCCATCATTCTTCATTGTGGCCTCTCTGGCCCCCAACATGTTACCACCCCTTTATTTCCTCTCATGCCCTTTCATCTGTCCAAACTTGGGAGAAAAACAGAGAAAGGGAAAAGAGGAAATGGAGTCTAGGACAGGCCTTCAGCTGAGGACAGCTGCCTGCAGCTTCAAGCATTTCTCGGGCATCTCCAAATACCTTCTCCAACCGCTGACCCCCACAGAAAATTCTCTTATTCCCTCCCAAGTTCAGATTTCCAACATGGATTGTATCATTCATTTTGCTTTATATTTATGCAATGAATTTTATTCTCCCCACATCTCCCCTCTACATAAACACACACACACACACACACACACACACAAATCCTCTTAATAATTTACCCATATTCTAGAATTATAATAAGAACATAGAGCACATTAGTGAGTACTCCTTGAGACTGTGAATTAGGAATTTAGAGAAACCTAATTCAACCCTCTCACTTTTCAATTAAGAGACTCAGAGGGGTAAAATGACCTATCCAAAATCAGACAAATCGTAAAATAAGGAACCAAACTAAAAATTAGTACAAATGCTTTGTGCAGGACTGTCTGCAGGTCATGGCCCTTGCAGCCAGTCAATGACCAATAACTGATGTGACTTTGAAACAAGGTATTAGAACTCTCTAATAATTAGGAATAAAGAGAACAGAGATGAAGAAGAGAAGATTTGCCCCAGGCTCAGGTACACTCTGAAAGGTTAAGTCTGCTGAAACCCAATGGAATATTAATTAAGGGAGCTTTATTCTGGGGCAGAAGCACCTAGATAGCTATTGTGATAGTCAAGACAAACTTCTGACCTTTCAGTCTGTCAAGTTTTATTGCCATGATTTAAACATTATGAAGCTTGTTTGAGCCATTACCTGCACCTCCTTTTGTTATAAATTACACTGAAAATGCTCCACGGCATCGCAAGAAGAAAAAAGGACCACTATCAGTAGAATACATAGAGTTTTGCTGGTTGAATAAGCCAAAGGGTTATTCAACAATGGCTAAAAATTCATTCCCCAAACCACATGTGTCCCTGCTAGTGTGTCCCCATTACCTCCTGCCACGCTGGGTTCAATGGATTATCCACCAAAGACAATGTCATGTCAAGTTCAAATATGATATATGAAGAACCAGGGTACAGACTCTCAGAGTTTTTAGAAAATGACATGTGATTTTGCAGAGATGCAAGATGTGGGAGGTGAATCCTGTTAGTAGTGCTTCTTTCTGTGAAATCCTAATGAAAATGTTTTTTGCTAACAATTTTTAAAATTAAAGTAGTCTACTACTAAAAAAAAAAAAAAAGCACGAGCAGTGATTAAAGTCAGTGGATTCCTCTGATCCTGTGCTATATTAAGAAATACAATAGGACAAATTAGGCTGGGCTTCTTTCACTTTTTGAAATGGTTCTGAAATCCTTGAACTTAAAGTCAGTACATAAAAACGTTCCATTATCTTAATTATCAGTGGTCATGGTTTTTCATGGAATGCCTTTCATTTCAGAGATGGCAGCTGCTTACTCAGCATTAGCAAATGTTAAGGGACACATTTACACTAACCCACTATAAGGTAGTCTTCATGGATAATTGAAATTCACATTTTTTCCAACTCTCTTTCATCTTTGAGGTAATCAGGAGGTACTGTCAAGGAATTTATCTCCTAGCCAATCACAAATTTTCCCATTGCTTCAGATCAGTACTTCTGATTGATGTAGTTTTTATGTTCGTAAGCTCTTCTGTCCACCTTTTGGCAGGGCCATGATGACATAAAGAGGATACCATTTTAGGAGTCAGGGCATTTGGGTCCAAGTCTGAACCCTGAAACATACTGGGGACCTCTGACAAGTCACTTTACCTCTCTATCTTGTTTCCTTCATCTGTGAAATGATAGCAGTAGACTCAACAAAATGCACATTTTCTTCTAGTTTTAGCACTCACTGTGTCTGAAATGGCAAAAAAAGAAAGAATGAAAGAGAAAGAGCAGAAGGGAACAAAGGGTTGGGCTAGGCCATGTTACAGGTCTTTAATGCCTGCATAGTTGGCAGTTAGCAGCACCAGAGAAACCAAACCCTGCCTGCTGGAATCGTTTTAACCTGGAGTGACAGCAGTCACCTTCTTGCTAGGACAAGATCTTACTCCATATCAAATAATACAGTTCCTCCAAGAGCTAACTTGGAATTAGTCATAATGCAAGAATTCCAAGGTATAATCATGATTGGATCACAATTCAATCACAAAGTGCATCTCTATATCTAACTTCTTCCAAGATCATTTTCTATATTAACCCAGGAATTTTTATCCCTTTTATTGTCCCTTTTTAGATATTTAACTAGCTTTTAAAACAAAGATGAAACTAACCTTTTGCAATTGCACACTGTAGTGTGAGGTACGATTCAGCTAAGGGCAATTTTTCTAACCATTTAGTGCTCTGGGAAATTACGCTGATGCATATTTATATACAAATGCTCAGTCATTTCCACTGAGAAATCCATACCTAGACATTTACCTGATGAAATCAGTTTTCCCCATTAGTTGCATTCCTGGCAATCCAACCCAAAACAGAAGGCCCCTTTGCAGAATCTGAAGACAGAGGTTAGGGCAGGGGGCATCTAATAGGATCTCTGAATCAGAGCTATTCTGGGGAAGCCCACGAGAGAACTTGCCTTTGGTGTCGGGGGCCGGGGGAAACACAGCATATTTCTGTCGGTTGGCCCTGGAGCTTTTCTGTCATGGAGCCCATGAGGTTTTTATTGAGAGGTCATGACAGTTAGAACAAGGATCAGAATGTGGCTTATGTGAGGCAGCTGACTCAGTTCCCTGGCGTGCCTGTGAGGCAGGCCTGGCAGTTGGTTTTGCTTCACAGCAGGTTATGCAATAGTGAAGCCCCAGGGCCTTTGCTGTCAAGATTCTCAGCAAAGTGTCCTTACACCGTTGGCAGTTCCTCTCGTGCTCGTGAGGGCGGCACCATGTGACAGTGCACGTCCAGTTGCGCGAATCCAGCAGACATTGTTGAGTGCCTGTTCTGCATCAGGCCGCGTGCAGCCCTGAGAACATTGAGTTAATTATTCTCAATCCTTATCCCTTGAGAGCGTTTAGCTCCATCTGAGTTTCACAGAAACCTTCCTGGAGCAACTAATGCCTGCAGGGAGCCTGAAAAAAGAAGGAAGAGAGAGCCGCATGGACAGACTTGGGGAAACCTTTCCGAAAGAGATCTAGAAATAAGCAGAGTCTGGAAAGCTCCATCTCTAAAGGGAAAGGCAGGCAGGTTGGTGTGAGTAGAGCCCGGGTTGGCACATTTTTTTAAAGGGCCAGATAGTAATTTCTTCAGGCTTTGTAACCCTGTAGTTGAGAATACCCAACTCCGTTGCTGTAAGATGAAAGCAGCCATTACAGTTGGGTGTGGCAGTGTTCCAATCAAGTTTTATTTCCAAACCAGGCGGTATTTGGCCCAGGGACCGTAGTTCGCCGGGCCCTGGAGAAGAGCATCAGTTGCGTGAAGGGCAGAGCAAGTGTGGTGACTTTAAGGACAGGGCCTGTTGTTGTGGGACTTCTTCACCAGGTCAAGCAGGTTGGATTTGTGGGAAATGAGAAGCAGTTAAGGCCTCAGCTGCCCCTCTGAAGCCAAAGGCTAACGGGCCTTAGTAGGCCTTCCTGAGACTCAGAATGGAAAGTCCATACCAAGCAAAGACATGGGTGATGTCATCTCTTCTTCAGAAGGCCAAGAGCTCTTCCAAGGCCTTCCCTGCACAACTGGCACCATAGGAGATTCCAAGCTAAGCCAGGATCTTCCTGCATGTGACTAAAACAGCAGTGTCTCTTTCCAGTTCTCTCCAGAGGCTTTTGGAGACAAGGGCATAATGAGATTTTTTTTATGTTTGTTCAAGAGCAGGGGAAGGGGAACAGGGGTTCTAGATAGCACCAGGGATCTTCTCAACAGAATACATGTATTTTCTCCATTCACATAGAGATTTGGGAAATCACAAGGATTTATGCAAATGTGTTTTCCATTACATTACCATTTCCTGTCTCTATTTGCAGACTCCCACTCCAACCATATTTGCTATGAACCCAACTGAGAATAATTTGGCTTGTTCCTTTCATTGTATGACAGTTTGGCTGGCCCCCTGCCACACATTCAGAATGTACCCTAAGTGAAATAGTATCTGCACTCTTCTTGTAGCTCTGGGTGAGGCAGGAAATACAGGGTTGCCAACACTCGGAGGAGTACAGCAAGGTTCGATCCAGCTGGGCAAAGGAGAAGTGAATGAATTCTCTTGGTGATTAAGTTCTCCTTCTAAAACAAAGAGGAAGGAAAAGGGGAAATCAACATTACCCCAAGAGCCTTACATGCTTTGTCTCATTTGATGTTCCCAACAGCTGTCAGAGAAGGTTAGTGATGCCTCTATTTTCTGATGAGGAAGCTGGGTCTTAGAGATGGCTAAGCTAGGCTTCACTAGGTCAGCACGATTATCTTTGTAGTGTACATTTTTGCTCTTATAAATTAAAACAGTTAAAATTTATGAGTCAATATCACGAAGATTGAGATAGTATCTAAAGGTTATTGGCATGCAGTTTCCACAGTATTACTAGAAGTTAACACTGATTCATAGCCTCTCAGGGATGATGGGACTTCAGAGGTTATCTAAACTAAGCATTAGCATGGAGTGGCTGGAGCCTCGCCCAAGCTGGTGGATACGTAATGGTAAACCTGTGAACTCCTCTACCATTGGAAATGTTAAGTGGTGATATGGAATCAGCCCAAACTATTTCGGGGTTTGAAAAATAGAAACATAGCTGGTAAAGACACCAATTAAAAATGACCCCTCTGAGCTACAGAAGATGGTGGGAGTTTTCAGCACATGGTACTTGTTAAGTATCTTTGACTATTTCAAAGCTTTAAATGTCTGGGAAGCTAAATAAGCAACTTGAAATCTCTATGCAGTTTCTCAGGGCATTGCCTAAGAAATACTAGCTCTATGATTGCAAAAGACTATTAGGGATACCTACCTCATTTACCTCTAGAGGTGAGAAATGCTGACTCCAAGAGGAATTTGTCTTTAACTGGAGCCAAAATGCTGTGGATAAATAGAAAAAGGAGCACGAGTATAATTGTGAAAGAAAACCCTAAAATACGAGGGCATCTACAAATACCAAGGGCTTCCCAAAAAACTAGAGAAGTATTTCATAGAATATGACTTTAGACCTTGAATTTATACTATGGCCACCGAAAGAGGGACACTTCCACCAAGAGATAGAGGAAATGTTCATGGATAGTTCCTTAAGATAAACGCTTCCTCAAATGTCAAGGCAACTCTGACCCTTGTAAATTATTTAGGGGAAAAAATGTAATTAGACTCAACAATTATGAAATGAAGACTGGGATAGGTTTATAAATTTTAACACAACCATATGCATCAGCTATAAGTCAAGTCCCTGTTAATACTAATTAAATCTTTAAAGTATTAATCATCTTTTGAATTCAATGCAGCTGTTGTCTATGGAAATATTTAGTCATCAAACGAAAAACACTTAATGGCAAACTCCAAATGTTAAGTCACTTGTTAACCTACTTTTAATCTTAACAATTGCAATTGATGAAGGGATAAGTCAATATTTTTAAAAATGTAAATGATCAACAGAAAAACTGGACATTCTGCTTAACTACAAATAGCATTCTCTCGGTTTATCTTCAGGGGCTCAGAAGACAGATACGAAAAGCATGGAAGCATGTCATTATCAAGGTTCTCAGCAGTTTGGGCATTCTTAAAGTCAGGACAATCCACTGTCACAGCTCAGAGATCTTTACAGCTCAACTCAGAAGCTGTGGGTGGTACCGTGAACTCTAGCCCAGTCCTTGCTGGACACTCAGATTTGGGTACCCACCCTACTCTCATTTTGTCATAGTAATTTCGGATATAAATTTTAAAAACCACTGTGAAATTAACCTACCTTATTTAAGATATGGGTAAATCATGTTGAAGGAAAAAAAAAGGACTCAAAGCATAGATGGAACAGGACTCCAATTTCCTGAGATATTTAACTTAGTTCTGTCTCACTGTTGGAATTATGGATGACTTTTCTTTTTCATGCTTCCCTACATTCAACAAATATTGCTTTAATAGTTGGAAAACATTTTTAAATACTCTCTGTTTTTAATAAAGTATATAAGAAAACTAAAGGTGTTAAGCATGGAAAGTGTTTAAACTCAGACACTTAACCAACTGAGCCACCCAGGCACCCCTCATAAAACCAAGTTGAAAAAACAGAAGGAAAATACACATATGAGATGATTATAATTTATAAAAATATGTATACTTGTGGCCAGAGATTACAAGGAAACACAAAGAAAATAAAATAATTTTGTCTGAATCATGATTATGGGTGAAATTTTCAAAATAAAAGTTTAACATTTTATTTCATAAAGAAAATTTCTTTTGATAAAGTGCTCTAATATACAGTGTTCTCTTCAACAATGTGAAGCTATTCAAAATACAGTAGATGATGTGGGACAGGAATAGGGCAATCACCTCTTTATTTGTATCCTAGATCAGGTAGGTTAGCCTGTTAGAACCTGTTAGAATCTGTGTTCTGAGGAAGACATAGGAGTAAATGTTCATGATCAATATTAGACAATTACACAGGACACTGAGAGCACAAATGGCAAAAGAAATAATAGATACAGTGAGCTTCGTCAAAATCAAAAACTGTTGTGCTTCAAAGGATATCAAAAATGTCAAGAGACAATCTACAAAAAGGGGACTATATTTGCAAGTCATTTGTCTGACAAGGATATTTATAAGAATATATAAAGAATGACTACCACTCAACAACAAAAAGACAACAGAATTTAAAAATGGGCGAAGGACTTGAATAGTCATCTCTCCAGAGAAGATATGCAAATGGCCAATAAGCACATGAAAAGATGCTCAACAACATTCATCATGAGGGAAACACAAATCAAATCCACAATGAGGTATCACTTTATACGCACTTAGACGGCTATAGTCAAACCACGGACAATAACAGGTAGTGGTGAGGATGTGGAGAAATCAGAAATCATACGTTGTTGGTAGAAAGGTAAAATGGTGTGGCCACTGCAGATAAGCTTCGCATCTCTTCAAAACGCTAAACATGAAGTGACTATAAAACCCAGAAATCCCCCCCCCCACCCCGGGTATATATACTCAACAGAACTGAAGACATGTGCACATAAAAACTCATACAAAAATGGTCAGAGCAACATTATTTATAATAGTCAGAAAGTGGAAATAGCCCAAATGCCCATCAATTGATGAATGGATAAACAAGATGTGACGTGTTCATACAATGGAATATTATTCAGCCATAAAAAGAATGAAATACTGGTGTATGCTGCACCAGTGATGAACCTTGGAGAATACTGTGCTAAGTGAAAGAAGCCAGACACAAAAAAACCACATACTACATGATTCCATTTATATGAAGTATCCAGAATAGACAAGCCTGCAGACAGAAAGCCGATGAGTGGTTTCCAGGGGATGGGAGGAGGGGGGAATGGGGAGTGACTGCTTCATGAGAAAAGGATTTCTTTTTCAAGTGATAAAAATATTCTGAAATTAGATAATGGCAATGGTTGCACAACATTGTGAATGTCAGAAAAAAAGCAACACTGAATTACATGCTTTAAAATAGTTAAAATGGTGAATTTTATGTTATATGAATTTTACCTCAATAAAAAAAAAAGAACATGCAAGAACATGATTGCTGCAAGTTTTTAAAATTTATTTATAGAGATCTGTTCAGTCTCAAAGTCGAAGAATTTCCAACTTTGAGTTTTGAATCAGAAAGTTGTTTCGTTTCATCTCACCGTGTCTCCTGCCCAGAAGCTTTAAATCTGTTTGCCCATAACTAGAAAAGGAAAAGAGTCCCTTCTGCCCCTGGCAGCCAGGATGGCATGTGCCTAGGCTCAGACAATATAATTCTCTCACCCAGAATTTTGAACGTAAGGGACATGACACAAAGATTCGGGGTCAGTTTGTCAATTATTCCCGGAAGCTATGGCAGCATCAAGAGCTGGCAGAGGCAGCCACCTGTGCTCAGCTGAGTCCTGTGGCTTATCCTGGATTCTGGTTCATTTGTCCAGCTTCCCTGTTTCAATCAATCTCCAGGGAGGAGAGCATCATCTCCCACCCAGGGACTTCTTTGTATGTCAAGAGAGAAGACACAACACACCCACCAATGAATAGGAATAAAATGTATGTAGTATTCACAAGAAGCTGGGATTCCCAGCAAGGGAAGGCTTACTCTGGGTTTGATGAGAAGGTGACCAGAAGGCTTGGGGTGGGGATGGAGCATGGAGCTTCGATGGTGGGAAGGGGGTGGAGCTGGGTTGGGGCTATGCACTGGGCCAGAGGCTGAGGCTGTACTAATTGAGAATCTTGGCTGCCAATGGCAACATGGAACATCCACAGGTCTTAACTGGGCTGCCCAGATGTAGGGAAGAAGGGTGGGGACCTAAAAGCCGGCAGTGGTCAAACATTGAAAATTGAGTCACCTTCTTCATTACATGCCCTTTTTGTCATCTAGTTCTCCATTCATAGAGCTGAATCTATGACATCTCGAAGAATCTTCCAATGGATTCTTTTTCATACAAAGTTAGCCAGACTTAATTTCTATTGCTTACAATCAAGGATCTTGACTGATACCAACAGCATTGGCAATTCTGAAAAACTATTACATACAATTTCAAATGAGAGAAACAGTCAAACAAGCATAAAACTATAAGCACAGAAAAACTGTGGAAAAATGATTTTCACAAATGCATGTTCTTTCTGCAGGAGCAATTATAACAAGTCTCATGGGTCACAGTGTTGGAAGATGTCTTAAGAGGTCATTTAGTACAGCCTTCGACACAAAGCTGATTCAGGTGCATAGAAGCTAGAGCTTGAGGAGACCCAAAAGACTATTAAAACAAAACAAAACTTTAATTTAATGATGAGGAAACCATCACTAAAAACAAAGTGCTTTTCGCAGGCGTATCAAGACTTAATGAAGTATCAGACAGCAGGCATTCAGACTTGTAATCAAGGGACTCTTACAGATTCTCTGAACTCACTTCAAGAGGCTTTCTTATGCCGTGGTGCTGGGAAGGACAGAATTACCCTTCACAACCTATAAAGGCTTTATCCTGTATCAATTCCACAGTGCTCTGGGGCTGCCTCGCTCATTTATGTCGGCTAATGCATTGATGAAGTCAAGGCCGTAGGCTTGAGTCCAGAGTGAGGAGCCAGTTTGGCTCATTTCCACAGCATAGTGTCCAGATGTTGGCTGGCCATGCTATAAAAATGAGATCTTGCTGGGGGCACCTGGGTAGGTGTGCGTGAATGGCTCAGTGAGGTTCATGACCAGAACACCAGGCAGAAGCATGCTCCCAGGGGGACTGAGACGAGGACATGGCATCAGCTTTACAGATAAAGGATAGAATACTAAACCCTTTGCTTTAAGAAAACAAAGTGTATTTGACAGAAAACAGTAAAGAATTCCATTGCTAAGTATAACAGCCTTGCCCATTTAGGAAACCCCCGCTATCTCAGGGCAAATGCTAGGTATTCTTTAACTTGAGAACATTTCTGTTCCTCCTCAGCTTCCTACTCCAGACCATGCCTGCCCTTTAAAAAGGGAGAAGGGGAGCGGTTCAGAGAATATTCCATTGCCATGGCCATACAGTTGCCAGCACCCAGTCTCTTATTGGTGGGATAAGTTTGGAAAGAACCAGGAACACCAAATGAACGCATATAATTGACTTAGTAAATTCAAAACAATGAAAGATGTCACTCTGGGCTGAACTAATTAAGAATTACTTGGAGAAAGAACAGATTCTTGAAGAGTGAGGAGGATTTTTATGGAGTGAAGGGAGTGTGGGAGGCATCCCAGTACTGAAGGAACAATTTATAAGCCAAGGCACGGGGAAAAGGGTGTGTGAGGCATCCTACAGAAAACCGACTGAAAAGGAAGGTGCAAGGAGGAGATGGGTTTGGAAAAACACTAGGCTAGGGCCATATTGTAGGGAACTCTGGTGACAGGCTAAGCAGTGTGCCGTTCTCTCTGTAGGCAGTGGGAACTATTTGGAGCTTTTTGAGCAGGGCAGGGATGACCGTCTGAGGCATATTTAAGGAAGAGAAATCTGACAGTGGTGTGTAGGCTGTGTTGGAAATGGGCAGCAGGGGGACTAGAAATTGCATTAGTTCAAGCAAAAGTGATGAAAAGTGACCTAACATCAAAGGGAGGTCTTCCTCCCTGACAGGCATGGACAGAGAAGAAGAAGTTACTTTTCTCTGACCGGTCCCAGAAGGCATGCCTTTGCCTCAGACCAAGATACCGAAGACCACTGCTCTGTTCAGTGGGCCTGGCGCTGCCCGCACAGACAGGCAGCCGAGCAAGCGAGCCTGATCCAGGAGCAGACAGGCCACTCTGGACCACACAATGCTTGGCCACCGTTTGTGCTTAGGGAGTCTTTGCTAGATGAGAGGTTTCGAGGAAAAACCAAGTGTGTTTGGTAGAAAACAGTGAAGAATCCCACGGGTGCCTTCATCTACCTTGTCCAGGACCCGCTCAACCAGATAGGATCTGACATCCATGAAAACCGCGTCTCCTTTGCAGGAAGGTGATGGGCTGAGGGTCCCGGCCCCTAGCCCCATGGAGCCTGGCCTCCAAACCCACTGTTTCCCTCTAGATGAGGAGGTGATTGCACCTGTCACCACGCCACCCGGGCTGCAGGACACCCTACTTCCACCCCCACAGACTCACCCCATCGGATGGGGCTGGGGTGGAAAGGAAGAGACGTGAGAGAGACATTGACATTTTATTGTCAAATCTTTTAACTAGACTACATATCAATCTTAAGAATCTGGGTGCCTTCCAGTCCATGTTTATTCAGGTCTGTGGGTCAGATGATTTTGCCTGAATTACACAGCCCTCTAGGTCGAACAGACGGCCTAATGGCTATTTTACAGAAAGGACCTAATCATGGACTATATCATCTGTACAGTTCCTATTATCAAAAGACACAGATGCTGCACTTCCCTGAAATTCTGCAGGAAGACTTTCTCGCAGACCCTGGCATCTTACCACCACGTTTGGAATAATAATCTTTTCTTTTCTGTTACCGCCTACATCCAACACATTTATGTGTAGCAAGTTTTCCCTGTCACAGAGCTTTAGAATCTCTGATTTGTCTACCCATAAGGCCAAAGGGGAAACTAGGTCTCAGCCTTGACAAAATCAGTAAGGGGAAAAAACGTGAGATAAGGGGAGTACAAAAACGCTTGGGATGCAGGCATATTCAGCAGGCATATGCTCTGGGCTCACGAGATGGAACAAGAAGGTCCCGGGTCATTGGATCCCCGAGCCCAGAGCAGAAGCAGACAGACCAGGTGAGCCTGGAGGGAAGACTCAGGTCGGCCCAGCAAATCCTTGGCTTTGGACAAGCAGGCAGCACAGTAGCCTCCCAGCTGTGGAGCGTCCAGAGGAGTCCTCTGTCTACCGGGGCAAGTTCTCTTCGCCAGTACTTGCTCCCCTCAGCCCACCACTGAGAAATTCAAGGGTTTAAGTGGCAAGAGCATTTCTGGCACATGTGTGGAGTCAGGGGAAATCACTGCCTGCTCAAGTTTGCCGGAATGTTCAAGAGGCTGGTTTCATTTGATTAAAAGCTCCATCCTCCAGGAAAGAAGCCAGGTCAGTGGGGAGCCTGATTACGAGCAGAATTCCACAGGGAAGCATGAAGACAAGTGAGGATTTGGGCTCCGCTGCTACACAGCTGCGTTTATCTGTAGGGAGCTCCGAACCTTTCCAGCCCCAGGCTGTGCTCTGGGCACAATCCTATGATCCTGGTGAAAAACCGACTAAGAAGACAGGTCAAGCTCAATCCCGGGTGATGCTTTCCTAGGGACTCAGTCAGGGAATATACCAGGCACATGTCCAAGAAAGAATTGTGCTTGTTGGTTAGATTTCAGGTCCAGCCTTTGCATGCTCTGTTCTGAAGGGTGGCAGGGGCGAGTGCATTTGGACAAGGCTCTGCATCCTGTCCTGGCCCTAACAGAGCAGTTCCATGGGTGTCCCAGGCGTCCCTCAGGCCCTCCCAGCCCTTTGCAAGTCAGCTAAAATTGCCAATTCGATTCCCAAGACTTCACTTCTGCAATGTTCTCCCCACGATGTCTTCAGACCCGTGGAGGGTTTCCAGTGTCACAGTCCTTTCTGCTGAGTGACATCCTGCCTCCTTACCAGGTTCTGCATCACTTAGCTGAAGACCAGAAACTACCTGATTTCTTTGGGGGAAAAGAATAAAACAAAACCCAAAAACCCCAGCCATGAGAAGCATATGTGAGCACAGTAGACTAAGAAAGAACTGGATGTCACAGGGAGAGAGTCACCGTGCACCCAACATGGCAAGACATCGAGAAGCCTACAGTAGGCTCTCCTGTTCTGTAACCTCATTTCAGGCTCCCCATTGCTGGGCTCTGCTCTCTTGGCCCTTTACTGAAACAGAGCTGCAAAATGTCCCCACTGATGACTCTTTCCCTTCCTCTCTTCTTTCCTTCATCTACTCCATCCTCCTGGGAATTAGCTCATGTCTGCCTAGGCCCCTGGAGTATCACTGCCTACCTGAAGCGTCATCCAGATATTTTTCCACAGACCCAGCTGATTCTTGCTATCCGCAGTTGTTGGTTATGTTCTGTAAAATCCTCGTGCGCTCTGCATTAGGGAGTGCCCAGCCGCTCCTCCCCAGAGAAATACACGGTTAGGTTCTTAAAAGCCTCTGGTCACATTTTTCAACCAGTTGATGGCGTAACTTTGATGTGCAGTTTTCTTTAAAGACACCTTGTTTCAGAAATTTCGTTGATTCATTAGTGATTCATGGCCAATAGCACCGTAACTGGAGCCTGAATGAAATGTACATGACACATACATTTTCTCTGCGAGACACACCACAGGCTTCCTGGCCTTTGGACGATAGACAGCACTTCGGCACTATGCTTGGGGGATATCGTAAAGCAAAATCACCAACAAAAGCACAAAAATGAAAAAAAAAAATGTGGCACTAAGTAGATCTCTAAAAGGACAATGTGTTGACAGTTTGAGAGCCGAAAGAAAAAGGCAGAGCGTCGCCTTGTTTGACCTCAGCTGGGAACAAGTAGGTCCAATGACAACTTTTTTTTGCTGTTCAGCAGATGTCTGTGGATGACAACAAAAGCACTGAAAGTATTGATTTTCTAGTTACACACATATTTTAGCAAGTAGGTGGATTGAAAAATATGCAATGGGCAGATAATTGGGATCAATGGTGTGTACTTTTGTAAGAAGCACCGCGGTGGCAACTGTTAACGTAACAGCTTCTCCATTTTGTCACATTTACATTGGCGTATGATTTCATTTGGAAAATTGGTTCTACTGTCTGAAGGAGATCTAAAAACCAGTGCCTGCCTGAGGAAACCTGATCCATGGCTCATTCAAGTGGTGATTTTCAGTCTGGTCTAGTGGCAGGGAACCGGTGAAGCTTGCCAGCCAGGTTGAGTCCTATTGAAAGAGAGCAAGGTTTGCCCACGTGAACAGAACAGAGTCCAAAAATGGGGATGTCACCTGGGAATGTTACTCGAAGTGGGGATGCCCCATGGTATTTTATAGATTCCTATTTGGTAGAGAAGGATGACCTCAAGGTCTTGATTTCATTGTCTGTAGGACAGTAACCAGTTTTGTATCTAATCTAGTAATCTTATTTTAGAATTCCTTTTTCCCCAAATGTCTATGTAGCAGCCCTTGAGAGTCTTATCTTCCCCTTCTGCAAGCCCAAGAAGCATTCTTCAGACCTTTCAAGGCCTCTGGGTATATCTTGCAGATGGTTGCAAACCTCGGAAAGATCCTCTTGTTTCAATTAAAAGACAAGAGCTACTGTAATGAACTTGTGTGTTTGTGTTGAAAATCAACACCAGTTTCTTCTTGTTGTGAAAAGTTTACCCTGAGGCTCCGGGATAAGCACCGGTCGAAATGCAGTAAACTCATACCGATGATAGGTTTACTGCAAGATATTTTATGTTTTTGGAGCTTTACCAAGGTTCCCAGGTATGCGGCCACTAACTGCTTTCACAGCTCCCCTCTGTTTGCTTTCAGCCATTAGATGTAATTGAAGGATAGAAGGTGGGTGGGGGAGCATGTGTGTTATTTTCATTTCAGTTATTTGAACAGCATTTACAAGCCTCAGTCTTTTGTGGTCCACTGAGCATGATTCTTGGCTGTGGAAACCTGACACCAGCTCATCCTCCAGCAGCCGACCACGGGCATGTGTGCAGTCGTATTTACAGATGGCATTTCAGTCACTTAGCTTACACCTTCCTCCACTGTCACCACCATTCTGACAGAAATGAGTTACATTTGCTCCATTTTGCAGAAGGGTGAAAGACAACAGCAGCTTGCCAAGTTTACACAGTCAGTGAGAGCAGCATCTCGTCCAAGGTCGAACAAAACAAAGAAGTGATTGCAGATGTTAATCAAAGTGGAGCTTTTTAATTTGAGAATTATTTGATATGTTTATTCATTTGCTAAGAAAAATGATTGTAAACTTAGAAATAAAGCAACACCAAGAGCATGTCCTCTCAATGTTGTATCAGAGCACTGTTTAACAGGGTCACCCAAAGATTATATAATTATTTAGGGCAGTGGTTTTTAAACTTGGCTTCACGTTGGAGATATCTGTGGATCTTCAAAACTACGGATGCCTGACTCCTACTCCCAGGCATTCTGATTTAATGATAGGGGCTGATGTGAGGAGCTGAATCATGCCCCATACCCAAAGATGTCCACAACCCAATCCTCAGATCCTGTGACTATGTTACCTTACGTGGTAAAAGAGATTTTGTAGTTGTGATTAAGTGAAGGGTCTTGAGATGGGGAGAGGATCCTGGATTATCCAGGTGGGCTCAATATCAGCACAATGCCCTGACAAAAGGGAGGCAGGAGGATCAGACTGGAGAAAATGGACGCAGAGGTGAGAGAAGAGGAAGGAGAGCCTCCTCTGTTGGCTTTGAAGATGGAGGAAGGAGCCACAAGACAGGCAGTACAAGTGGCTTCTAGAACCTGGAGCAGGCAAAGAGTGGACTCTGCCTCGAGCCTCCAGAGGGAGGACAGCCCTGGGAGCCCCTGTGACACTTCTGACCTCCAGAATTGTAAAAGAATAAAGTCGTGTTGCCTTAAGCCCCTGTGTTTGTGGTAATTGTGTACAATAAGAAACTGATGCAGGTACAGCCTTGGGCGTCAAGATGTACAAAATCTCCCCAAGTGATTCTGATGTGCAGCAAACCTTGGGCACCCACCGACCTAACGAAATGTATTTGCATTTGGCTTTGCCATTAACTGATCAGAATCAGCCACTACTGTGAGGTTCCGTGAAAATAGAAAATAGATCCTAGTAGATATCTTTACAGATAGGTAGAGAAGATAACCTCGGGGTCATGATTTTATGGTTCCCTGGGACATTAGCCAGTTTTATACCTAATCCACGAATTTTAATTCCTTTTTTTCCCTCCAAAATGTCTATAAATATCTAGTTCTTCAAAATGCTTTTGGAACCATCTTTACTTTCATGCTAGCTCTCTCAGTCGTTGAATGCATTTTTGGCACATGTTCATTCTATATTTTTATGAGTGTCATGCCTTTAACTCTTTGAAAATATACTTTCACATAGTCAATAATAAATATTTGTGAGGAGGCAAAAACAGTGTGAGGATGCCAGTTTCCCCTGGAAGAGCCAGAAGTAAGGTTGAAGAGTTGCTTCAGAGGTTATGGCCATAAAGCCAGATCACATGTCGCTGAGGCCACATGGTTGGAGCAGGGACGAACCATCTCCTGCAGCCCCCTTCCTGGTTCTCAGGCGCTGCCAGGTCGGGCTGGCTTACATCTCCACTCTGCTGCTTAGTAGCTGTACGATCTTGAGAAGATCTTCTGAAAGCCTCAGTTTCTTCATCAGAAAAATTATAAAAATCTCCATCACAGCATCACTGGGGGGATGGAGCGAGAGAAGACACATGAAGCATGTCCACCTGGGGACACTCATCATAAACTGGACCCAGACGACTGAGCAGTGCTGGCTGGAGGACCCCCTCTCCTTACCTCTGGCACTACCCATGACCGTAGGGACAAAAAGTGTCAATTCCCTTCCCAGCGGGTCTCATTTTGGCCAGGTCAAAATTTCACCCAAGGAAGAAGCTGACCCCATTTGCCCCATGCACTCAGGCAGCCTGCAGGCCTTTTGAAGCCGATGGCCTACATTTCATACTCGGGAGATGATGCCATCATTGGCCAGCCTTTCCTTTGACGTTTCTACCATTCAGGTATTCCCTTCTCTCCGATAGGCTGGGCCCCGGCTTCAAATTACATGCTGGCAGCTAAATGGGAATTAATGGGCTTTGCATTTCTCCCCATAATAATCTCTCAACATGGCTAAATGAGTGGGCACTGTCTACAGAGGAAAAGACTCTACGACCATACGTTGAGGTGGCCGCAGAGGCTGCATTAGCTTACAACCCTCCTTTGCTGGGCTTCCAGTGACGGCACATCCATCAACATAAACAGGTCGTCATCAGAGCTGAAGACTCCTATACCTCACAGGGGAGTCTGTGCAACTCTCGCCTGGGCTGCTGAGGTCAAGTATGGTTCCAGAGGCTTGTACCTTGGACCTGGAAGGAAGTCAGACCCAGCAGAGTCAAATGATTAAGAATCTGGAGAGACTGATTTCAGGGATTAAATACCTACTCTGTCAGTTAACCCTCCTGCGAGTCAAGAGAGAGAGGAATGATAACCACGCAAGGAATTTTGACCAGATAAAGTACCAGATAGGTAAGGTCTCATTTAGGGTCACCCAGAGGTTATATAGAAAATCAGTGAAGCAAGACTACATCCATCACTAGATAGGAGGGGAAAAAAAAAAAAAAAACAACAAAAGCTTAACATTACTGAACTTAAATGAGAACAGAAGTCCCTCATTTAGATAAATCATGCGGATGATCAGATAGCTTCATTTATAAGTTGAAAAATTCACCAATTAATTCAGTTGGGTAGTTGTTCAACAAACATTTACTAACAGTCTGCAAATACCAGACAATGTGCCAAGTAAAGAAAAGCAAAAAGTATACCCCACCCCAAGGAGTACATGGTCCCTGCAGTGAATGTAATAAATGCTACTCTGGAGGTCTATACCTAGTGTGGTGGGGTCATAGGAAGGAGTGATATCCTACGAGAGGCTTCTAAAAATTACAGTGATCTTATGTAATTTCACATCTACTTCTGTATATATAGTTAAATATCCCTATTTTTAGACATCTAGAAATAAGCTCTTTTCTCAATTCTAATTTTAGTAGACTCTGACAAATGTTGGGCAGTATTTATTTTCCACAGGCAAGATACCACAAAGAGAAAATTTTCTCTGCTTCCCTCGAGAGGTCTGAAGTCCCTACTCAGGTCTTGACCAGGAGCAGCTCAGCCCTGGAGGAGCTGGCCTGTGGGAGAGGTGCCATGAGCTCTGGGAAGCCAAGACGCAGTTGGGCTCCCCAGCAGCAGGCCCGTGACCCTTGCTGCAGTGAGATCTCCAGGCACGGTCCCTGGCCAGGGGCAGCTCCTAGGGATAGCTCAGGCTTACATGCACGGAAGTGAGCCCACAGCCTCATACCAGAACCCTGCCATGGGAGCTGCCCTCAAAGACGGAAAAGAGAAGGCTGTGAGCTTGCTTTTTTGCTGTTAGCAATCAGCAGCTGTCTGGTTGCAGCCAGGAGATGCCTTCAAGTGAAGGAAGCAGAACCATCATGTATAATAGATTTGTTTCCAGGTAGAAGGTGTAATTTTTACAGTATTCGAGGACATTCAGTTCTGCTGTGGAAGATAAGCATATACATAGGAAGGGTGAAACCCATAAGATCTATTAGGTATTAGATGGCATTGTGTAGCGCCCACCCCCAAAATTCACGTTCACCAAGTACCTGTGAATGTGACCTTTTTTGGAAATAGGGTATTTGCAGATGTAAGTTGTCAAAATAAGGTCATTCTAGATTAGGGTGGGCCCTAAATCCAATGGCTAGTGTCCAGAGAAGAAGGCCATGTGAAAACGGAGGCAGAGATTAATGTGCCTACAAGCCAAGGATCACCCAGGATTGCCAGCAACCACCAGAAGCTAGGAGACAGGCATGGGTCAGAGACGACAAAAGGAACCAACCCAGCTTCAGAAATGTGAGAGAATAAATCTCTGTGAGACAGGTTAGACACAGACAGAGTCGAGCGTGCACGTGCTGCACACAGATGGTGAGCAGTGGAAGGCCCAAGGGACACCAATATTCATGGACCTCTGAATATACAGAAGGCACAGTAGGCAATCAAATTCATGAGGTCTTAAAGTGTGCAGTCATTGGAGACACCCATTCCGGCTCCACCTGTCTATCTACCACTCAAAATATTTAGGCAAAAGCAGCGACTGCTCAGGAGATCATGGTGAATTCCAGCAGCGGCCAGGAGTAATTCATTGTCCTGCAACTGTCTGATATAACAAGTGTGGGGTGGCCCCACATACCTCCTACCTGTGCGTCCCTTTGGCTCAAACCTCACCTCTAGTCAGCAGGGAAAGCTTCTATGGCAGAGAAGGAGGAAGTGGGGAATGGACGGGAAAAGGAGGAGGGAAGAAGGGAGAGAGAGAGAGAGAGAGAGAACCTTCAACTCTTGTGTGACCCAGGGTTCAGGTAGTGTGGTCCAGTCTTGCGCTTTATCCTAAGTCCGTTAACCAACTCTCCTCTTTCCCCTTGCTTCTCACTGCATTTTAAATTGAATCCATATACCATGTATTTTAGCATTATAATTTGGTCATGAGCCTTTCTGTTCCATGAATTCTGGAACAGCTTGCCAGATAGTATATATGGAGGCAACAAGATAATTTCCCATATCACATAGGGGACTCAGTTTCCCTGGTGGTATTTCCTGGAAACTAGTTACTTTTGAACAAATACGTATTAAGGACCCACTATGTGCCAGGCACAGGGTTAGGCCCCTGCTGTGCAATAATGAGCAATGCAGACTTGGCCTCTGACCTAGTCATTCGAGTTCCACAAAAAGAAAAATAATCAGTGTCTAATTTAGTGTAATAATTTCCCTGACTGTGGAAGTGTCCACATGACAGAGCACTTGGGAGGAGCACATAACCCAGTCTAGAACAGTGGGGGAACACTTCCTGGAGGAAGGATGTTCATACTGAGACCAGAAGAGCAGATAAGCAGTAGGGGGTATGGAAGAGTGTTCTAGGTAGAAGGAACAGAATGAGCAGAGTCTCAGAGGTAGAAAGCGGAAGGGGAGCTCTTGTATATTTCCTTCTACCTACCCTAAGGATTGCTTCTGGAACATATTTTTGGTCTAATGAGCCATGTTAGTTTTCCTACATAGTACCTAGTATTTGTCTCTTTGCTGCTGATGAAATAGTATATTCTAAATTAAGCCCCCACCCCCTCACACATTTTTTTAGGGCTGATATTTCCATCTGCTTTAGTATTGATAAAATATGAAACTTGTTTATAACTATGGAGAGTCAAATACATTATCAAGTTCTCAGGCCCCTGAACCTGGAACAAAACCAACCCATTACCATTAGATAAGACCTAG
This sequence comes from Ursus arctos, assembly GCF_023065955.2. Classification (NCBI taxonomy): domain Eukaryota; kingdom Metazoa; phylum Chordata; class Mammalia; order Carnivora; family Ursidae; genus Ursus; species Ursus arctos. Next base: position 20,758,721 of record NW_026622952.1, read on the forward strand.
GTCAGCCATCTTTCCCCCTTCCCATACTCGTTACACCATCTCCTGAAAGCCCCTTCCTCCAGTCTCTGCCTCAGTTCTCCAGATGTTAAATGGTTGTTACACCTCACTTACCTGCAGAACATAATGAAAATAAGAGCAAAGAGCATTTTGAACATGAAACAATTTTGTTACTTATGAAGGACTGTACTTCTGCAAAGATGGCAAAATGTTGCTTCTTTTCCCCATAGCTCCTCACCCTGTCCCCATTTCCTTTTCTAGAGATTGTTAAACAATAAACACTGTGATGTGTGTGGGACTGCTAGGGTGCAGAGATGTCCAGAACAAGCATGATAATTCAGACAACATTTCCAAGTCCTGTCTGAATCTCTAAGCTCTAACTTCACAGATGTATCTTTTTTTATATAGTCCAAATATTTCTGAAAATTTGGAAATTGAACTTTATAGATTAAATAATATTTAGATTATACCTAATTAGCCTGCTTGTTTTAAAAACAAAATCCCGAAATAAATATTTTGACAAAATGAATTCTCCAAGTTGCATTTTATTTTTATGATTGACTTAGAATACAAAGAGGAATTTAGTTATGTTGGTAAATGTAATATCTGTGTGAAAATGTTTTGCAAGTGTAAAAAACTGTTAGTCCAACTGTTTAGACAGTATTAGTTATCTAAATATCTAAATATTTGCTGCCTAACAAATTACTCTAAAACCTAGCAGCCTAATATCTCAGGAACGGTAAGAGGAGACATTATTTAAAAAATCAGCAGTGGGGGCACCTGGGCGGCTCAGTTGGTTAAGTGTCTGCCTTCGGCTCAGGTCATGATCCTAAGGTCCTAGGATCGAGCCCTGAATCGGGCACTCCACTGAGAAGAGAGCTTCTCCCTCTCCCTGTCTACTTCTCCTCCTGCTTGTGCTCTCTGTGTCTCTCTCTCTCTCTGTCAAATAAATAAATAAAAATCTTTAAAATCAATCAATCAACCAGAAATGTAAAACAACAAACGTTATATTTCATAGTTTCTGAAGGTCAAGGTTCTTAGCTGGGGGGTTCTGGTTGGGATCTCTTAAACCAAGTTTCAGTCAACCTATAGGCTAGAACTGCAGTCTTTGAAGGCTTAACAGGGGTCAGAAGATCCACTTCTAAGTTCATTCCCACAGCTGTTGGCAAGAGGCTTCAGTTCCCTTCCTATGTGGGACCCTGTGGGGCTGCTCACAACGTGGCTTCCCCCAGAGGGAATATCTACATGAGGAAGAAAACAAGAAAGACAGAAGCCAAGGTATCTTCTAACCTAATCTCAGATGTAACGTTCCATCACTCTCTATATTCTGTTGGTCACCCAGACCAACCCTCACACAGTGTGGACAGAGTGGCGCAATGCAGAAGGTGTGCATACCAGGATGCAGGGAGCACTCGGGGCCATTTTGGAGGCCAACTGCCGAAAACAAGTTAAACAGATGATTCTTTCCAAAATCCTTGCCCTGTGACTTTTTATACGTTCATATTAAGATTAATCAACAGATTTTCCCAGTGGGGTCTCCAGTTAGCCATAGAATCAGAGCCATCAATTTGAGACAAAAAGTTACATTAGATCAACTAGTATAGAAATACGTTAACTTGAAATATTTAGGCAAGGCTCTGAGAAAAGTATCCAATACCAAAATTAGTTGTGAGACAGAGAAGCATCTGTTTTTTAAAGGAAATATCTGAAAACTGGTTATACAAGTCTTGAGCTTCTCACCCAAGAGCTATTCCCACAGATCGGGGGTATAAAAAGGTCAAGAGGGACATCAGAAGGAACACGTAAGGAGAGTTGGTTGGAGAGAGTAATTTATTGCTGAGTCCCATCTAAAGGAGATGAGTGAGAGGTGCTCCGAGAGGGTTGTTTTGAGAGTGTGAAATATGTTCTCTATGGCCAGAGGGCAAAATGGTTCATGAGAGAGTCAGTTTCAAGTATCTGTAGGTGCAAAGAGGGTGAGCCCTCTAAGAGCAGTACCACTTGAGCAAGAACTTTCCAGTACCCCTGACCCTCTTCCTGCTCGGGTCCTGGTTGACCAGCTGGGGCAGGGTGCCACGGGGCGGGGGGGGGGGGGGGGGGGGAGACCAGCCACAGGCAGGAAAGCAAGAGGAGACCTCTTCATGCCAGGCTACTCACAGTAGGTCCTGGCTGGGGAGTCAAGGTTTAATGTTCACTCAAATTTAACATTTATTACCTACGACTAGACACGTTTAATTATTGTTATGCTGGATCTCTTCCCGAGGCTTCTTCTGATGAAACAAGTCAGAGGGGTCATCAAGTTTTTCTTCCAGAGGCAGGGTTATAATGGGACAGCAGGAGACAGCATAAAATTATTTATATAATTATATCCCATGATGTTTTTCTTGCTCAGTTTACAAGTTGCACTTCCAATTGCCTCTGTGTTTGAAATTAGGATCATTTTTTTTTTAGAGATATTACTTATTTACTTGAGAGAGAGAGCACAAGCAGGGAGCACAGCAGAAGCAGACTCCCTGCTGAGCAGGGAGCCCAATACGGGACTTGATCCCAGGACTCTGGGATCATGACCTGAGCTGAAGGCAGACACTAAACCGACTGAGCCACCCAGGCGCCCCGGAATTATTTCTCTCTAGGTGAGTTGCAGCCAGCACAGACCGTATTATCATAGGGGACAGCTTGACGGATAGAAAAGTGAACTAAGACAACACACAGAGCCCAATGACCACTTGTCACATGCCGGTAGGATTGAGGCTGTGATGTCTGTGGTTTCTCAAGGCCTGGTGGTGGGTCCTTACTTGCTTCGAGGCCCATTCGTCTGTTTATTCAATCATCTCTTCATTTCACCTTTCTCAGAGCTCCTACCACATGCTAGCATCCTCCCACTCCTCCGGAACACTGGCTCACCATCTTCTGCATCCAGGTCATTTCTCCCGAGTCCCTCAGCTGCTCTGAGCCAGGTGGCAGCCTTCCTGTAAGAAACATTTGGATAGGGTTTTGAGAAAGTGAGTGTTCTATGTAAATGTGATACCGCACAAGGGCCTTGGAGGTCTCTGACACTTTTCTGTCCTAGATAGAACATCATATGTATATATTTTTTAATATATGTATGTAAATTCACATCATATATTTATATTTACATTATATGTATAGATATTCTTAGTAGCACATTTAGAAACAGACTTGCAATCTGGGAAGTTCAAATAAAAATAATACTGTGTATATTTATACTACTTTAAGAATGCTACCTAGTTTTATCTCCCAAGAAAGTCATCCTGACTTTTTACAGCCCAACCTGCTCACAGGCCCTAGACCTGTTACCCGTCTTGGTGAGGACGAGGGAAGCTGGATCATTGAACAATGAGATAAACTAATACCATCTGCTTTATAGAACACTTTAAATCACACTTAGGGGTTTTAAGTCTTTTTTTTTTTAAGGAGATTTCCCCCTTAATTAAAAAGCTATCTTTTTCATATATATATATATATAATATTACTATCACATAGTATTTATATTTATATAACATCTTGATACTTAGTATATCTGAAATTAATTTGGATATGTAATGATTGATAGGAATGCACTGAATCATCGTTTCAGACAAATGGTTTCCTAATACCACATACTGAAAAGTCCATACCTGCCCCACTTATCTGAAAGGAAATCTTTAACAAATACTTAATTTCCATGGCTCTGTTTCTCTGTTCTGTTTGGCTGTATTCGTGCTGGTATAAATCCATTTTAATTACTACGGCATCAAAGTCCATTTTGATAGCTGGTAGCTATTCAGTGTTCCTTGACCGGCCTTATTGCCCGATCTTCTCCCCTCATCAGAATGCCTGCACCTCCTCTCCAAATCAGCCATCCTTGACATGCAGCTCAACCGGGGACACCTGGCTTAGCAGCAAGTTTAGGTACAAAAGGGTTTTTTGGTTGACCACACATTTGCTACTTACTTACAATGCAACATGGTGGCTGAAACCTGAGGCAACATTAGGCTGTATCAGTCCTGAATCATGTTCAGAGAATGACAACGTAAGGTCACAAGATGGTTGACTGGAATACACCCAGGGTGCTGCGCTGAGGGCTGGGCACCGCCTTTGGGCAGGAGCGTTCCCTGACTAGAATGGCCAGCGGATGGTGCGGGAAAGAGGGAAGGATGGTTGGTCTGCAGAGGAGAGGATCCCAGGGCTGTTGGTGGTTGTCTTCAAGTCTGAAGAGGGGTTGGGTGAAATTTTCTTGTCTGGAAAGGAAAACAAAGAAAAAGGGAGTTAAAGAAAGCCAGATCTCGGCTCTCTGCTGAGGAGAAAAATAAATAAATACAAGGGTCAATGTGTGAGGTAATGGATACTTGCTAGGGAAAGGTTTGAAAAGAAGTTGTATGCCGTGGAAAGGATGTCTGTTTGGGAAGGAAGATAAACTTGATACTTCTGTAGGAATTTTCCACCTCCCTTAATTCCATTTCCCTCTGCTGAAACGTTTCAGCTCACAGCACTTGAACCCTCCCCCCAAGGACTCTGGAACTTCTAGCCTGTACCATCCATCTCCCAACATTCCCTGAGCTGAGTTTTCCCTTAAGTTGTTATTTAAATTTTCCCTCCTGTCTTTTTTGCCTGCAGGGACTCTTTTTCTTTTTCCCTTTCACAGCGCCTAGCTCAGCCCCTTGCATTTAAATGTGGCTTGATAGGCGTTTATTTATTGTTCCACAGTGTTCTGACTGAGGTGCTAATTGTCCTGACTCCAGTCACCAGAACTTAACAGTGCTTGTCCTGGGGTTCTGTTTCAGAAATACCCACCTTTTCCTGTCACCACGTCTGAAACTGCCCGTCCTCATCATTCATTTCCCCCTCTCCAGTTCCCATCCCGTTTTTTTTTTTTTTTTTTAAGGAAAGAACAATCCTTTGCCGAAATTAAACGCTTTTTTTGTGCGTGTGGTCAGAATTATAGACAGGAGGGGACCAGATGGCTGAGTTTTAAGGAGACAATTCCAGGCCGCTGAGGCTTAACAAGCTAATAAAAGGTAATTTACCAGAGACTTAGAGAGTCACGGGGCATTTGAGATTCTTTAAGGCCCCCAACCCACTGCCCTTGCCAAGACGTCCCCTCCCTCTCCCCCCTGCCCTTCTATCCTTCCGAAGAACGTGAGGTTGCCAAGCTGCCGCTGATGTAGCCACTCTGAGGCTCCGCGCTCCCAGGCACATTTGCTGGGCTGTCTGGGTAACAGGCTGAGGCCCCATTGTCTTCCGGCAAATGGTCTTGGCACCGTTCAGCTGCCCAGGCCATGGCCCTGTGCACCTGGCTGGGGTCCCAGAGCCCCTGTCGTGAGAGCCACACAGACAGTGCAATGCTGCATTGGTGTCTTTATTTCACTGTGGGGGGAATGCCTTGTTTGGGTTCTCATTTCATTTTCCCCTCCCGAAAGGCCCAGCTTGACGCTTCCTACATCTGCTCTGTTCCATTTAGCGTTTGTGTCCAAAACCTCTTTTGATTCTGTTCCTCATTTTCTTTGAATAGAAAGCTTACGAAATGGCCCCATCTGCCTCGCCCAGGCTTCGTCCACAAAGGCAACCCGGACCTACATCAGCCATGACGGGGTGTCCCTTTGCTGCCCCCCTGGGCTGGGATCGCCACCGCCATACCCCGCACAGGCCAGCCTCCAGGACCACCGAGAGAAAATGCCCTTTGTGGCTTTGTTTTCTTACGTTCAGGAGAGGATACTGTAAAACGTGTGTGACTCACTGTGGAATATCCAGGGTGCTTGGAGCCCAGGCTGGGTGAGGTGATGTAGACAGAACCTGAGTGGAGGCAGGAGTCATTAGCTACACGATGTCCTCCCTGCATCTGACCTCTTGGTTTCCAGTGGAGACCGAGGGACTGGGGAGAAATTTGGCTTGATAGATTTATGCGAACCTAGTCTCTGAGCTTCGCCATCAGAGCAGCAAACGCTTCGGGACTGGTATGACTTTATGTGCCTGGCAATGTGCAAAGTATTTGCGGAGGGGGCGAGAGGAGCTTATGTTCAGTTACAAGAGGCAGACGGTTCTGCATGGTGTGATGATTGTTACGGGGAAGCGTGTGCAGGAAACCGCGGGTATACTCAGCCCTCCTTCTAGAGGGCTCCGAGATGTTGTCGGAGGTATGACTGGCAATTGAATTCCCATCCATCAGACAAGTCAGTGCAGAAGGGGGTTTCAGGAGCAAAGTAAGAAAACATGAAACACCCTATCTAAGACCCAGAATCACGATCTAGCATGCTGCATGGAGACTCCCCTGGGTGGTTTGGAATTGTTCTAAGGTAGGGCCATAGGAAATGAAGTTGGAGAATAAAGACAGGGCCATATCACAAAAGGCCTCCTGTAGTAAATGAAGGGGCTGTAGGTAAAGGGAGCTGCCAAAGATTTTGACGGAGGAGGGACAGGATCAGGTTTGCAGTTTGGAAAGCTTGCTCTGGCGGGAGGATGGATTCCGAGGAGGGGTTCTGGACAGGGAGAACCAGGGGTGGGTCCACCACTCAGGTAGATTATCTCCCTATCCCTGACCCCACTACTTCTCTCACCATAACCAAGCAGTCCTTATAGTCCTTCCGGAAATTCCACTGGCTTGACTTTCAAAGTATTTCCAGAATCTGCTGTTTCTCACCAGCTCCACTGCTACAACCCTGTCCCAGCCACCAGCATCTCTCACCTGCATCATTACGACAGCCTTCTGCCTGGTCTCCACCTCTCTCCTGATCTCCCTAAGTCTGCTCTCAATGTGGCAGCCAAAATGATCCTTCTAAAACATGTATCCGGTGCCGTCATTCCTCTGCTCAAATCCTAGCGATGACTACTGATTCTGCTCTGAGGAAGCTGAAGTTCGTGTCATGGACACTGACCTAATTTCTGACCACCTCCCCTCCCTTCCTCAGCTCCAGTTGTGCTGATCTTCTGGATCCTTCTTGAACTCACTAGCCACTCTCCCATGTTAGGCTCTTTCTCCTTGTCCTGGCATGGTATCTCCCATGCAGATAACTGCATGGTTTGCCCCTTCATGTCTTTGCTCAAATGTTATCTTCTCAAAGAGTCTTACTCCAAACACCCTGTTCAAAATAGCAAACTGCAGCCTCCCCTACTCCCTCCCTCCCTACACTCCCACCCTACTTTTTTCCATTGGAATTATTATTTTTTTTATTGGCTATGTAATTTACTCATTTATTGTGTTCTTATTGTCAGCCTTCTCCCTTCCTCTACTAACATGTAAACCCTTCAGGGCCAGGGATCTTTGTATATTTTGTTTGTTAATTGTATCCCCAGTTCCCAGAACAGTGCCTGGCTACAGTATATCCTTACCAAATATTTGTTGGACCAATAATTAACAGTAGTTCAAATGAGAGGTGATTAGGGCCTGAGCAAAGACGGTGATGTGGGAAGAAGGAGAGAAAAACTTTAGATACATTGATCAGACTTTCTGACTGATTGAAAATGCCAAGTGAGAGAAAGGGAATGACCTAGAATGAATGCCAAGCTTGGATGAACAACTGGAGCAGAGGACCACTTGGTATGGGGGAAAGGGAAGAGAATAATGAACCCCACTCAGGACATTTTGAGATGCCGTTGGCTGTGAAATACTCAAGTGGAGACCCAGCAGGCAGTTGGAATTCAAGCAAAACTCTCACTAGCAAGACCAGAACTGAGGTGTAGAATCTGGAGGCATCAGCACCAGCATATTGACTTGCAAATAAGCTAATGTTACCCTAACTTGCTCAAGGGACAACATAGCAGTGGCCAGAAAGACATGTTGTACTTTCTGTTATATGCACACTGAGGAGAGAGATGTCCCAAGAACATGTCAGAACCGTACGCAAAGGGGATGGCTAACTTTGTCTATAATTTCAAATTTCCTTCTCCAAGGGCAGTTTCTCCTGTGAGACGCGATCTATAATGTCTTAAGATAAAACAAGGTTAAAGGTAAAACATTCTTGGGGTAATTGTATTTTGTTCAACTGAAAAGTACTAAGCACACGTAAAAATAAACTTAATTACATGGCTGGTCTCAGATAATCATCTAGATGTTGCTGAAGGGGCAAACTCTCATTTTTCCCTCTAGACAAAAACACAGCTCCTGCCTGGGAATCTCAGAGATTTTTTAAAAAGGCATTGTACTAAGGCAAGTAATATTATCTGCCTTTCCAGAAAGGATCAGGTCACAAGAAGGTTAAGGTAATTCCCAAGGATTGAACAAAGTCAGAGGACAACTCCTGGAACAAATCTTCAAAATCATGGATCCCAGGCCAGTGTCCCCCAAATTGAGGTCATCCTTATGGTCACAAAAGCTTTAGGCAGATTTACGAGACAATCAAGAAAAGTCACAGCAATGATATTCGACTTCTTGGTTTGAACGCTAAGAGTTCACTCTTCTCTCTGATATTTAAAAACTCATCTCCTTTCATTTCAACCTTTTTAAAAAGCCTAAAGTCTCTCTTCCATTTGCATATTCTAGTCCTGGATCCTTCTGACCCAGACAGATTGGGGCAGGGGATAGAGGGGTCATCCTGCTCTCTCTCTAATGGAAAAGGGGCTCCTGATTTTTTTTTTTTTCCTAGCAGTGTGAAACAGTGAAATCAGAAGCCAAGAACCTGAAACTCTGGGCAATGTTATGGCCCTAAGGAGCTGAAAGTGGCTGCGAATATTGGCCAGTGAGGCTCCAGTTTCTCACACTGCAAAATGAGGAAGCTGACCACCTTTGCAGCTGTGTCTTGCTCCAAAAGTCTGTAACTCCGTGTAAAGAGAATAAGTCTATTTGAATGCTATATCAAGATGTAGCCAATTCCATTCAAATCAACCAAAATGGGTGTATGTATTTATAGGTCAGTGGTATTTTTGTCCACTGTAATGCTGGGGCTCCCTGGGACAGACTGAGCACATGGAGTTGCTCCCCAGCTGGAGGAAGTGTGAGAGCTGGGCCATAGCAGGGCCAACATGAAGTGGGAAAGGTTGTCCATCTGGCAAATGGGCCTTGGGAAGTGTTGGCAGTGAGGCTTTCGGGAAGGCGCTGTGGTACACGATGGGATGCTTTTCTGGAACACCTCAGATTTCCAATTAAACATCATAAAACACAGGCGGGAGTATAGTGTTTGTGGAAACTAGAGAAAGGACAAGCTATGTTCAGCTTGATGTCCACATTTGTCTCAGGTGGCACACCAAAGATTCCAATGGGCTCACAAATAGAAACAGGAAAGCAAGAGCAAGAGATAGAAGTTGTGCAGAGGTCTCTGAATTCCTCTGACCCCAGAGCAAGCGTTAGAGTCCAACTTCACCTAAATTCTTGGGTGACAAGGTAGCCAGCCCCAAGGGATATGTAATGAAGGAATATTTTAGGCCAAAGCCAGAACTCTTTGTCCCATTATTAATATGAATTGTAATATTTAATCTATTTATATTATTATATATAATATCATTATTTCAATTTAAATTTATATTTAATGTAATAGTAACAGTTAATATTATTAATAAGTATAGTATATATTGCACCTACGGAAATTTGAGTCCTAATTGAAACATAAAATTAGGCAAAATAATTATTATTGATGACTACAACTTTGTTCAAATCCAGTACTGAAACAATGACACACACATAGTATAAAACATCCCTAAAATCAAATACATGCCGTCGTTACAGATGTTTGCGTGTGCCTCTATTTATTGACAGAGAAGAACTACGCAAGGTAATGTTGTGAAAAGAAAACCAAAACAAAACAAAACCCAAATGGCAGAGCAATTCGTGTAAATCTGCTTTTCCAATACATGTGTGTATGTATTCGCTTGGGGGGAAATACTGAGACGGATTTACATGATATGCATATGCAGTGTCTATCTCTGCATGACAGAATTTCAAGTTTTATTTTTAAGACGTTTATCAAATAGGAGCGCCTGGGTGTCTCAGTTGGTTAAGCATCCAACTCTTGGTTTCAGCTCAGGTCATGATCTCAGGGTGTGGGATCGAGCCCCGAGTCGGGCTCCGAGTTTGGTGCAGAGTCTGCTTGGGATTCTCTCTCTCACTCTCCCTCTGCCCCTCCCCGCCACCACCATGCACACACTCTCCCTCTCTCTCAAATAAATAAAATCTTTTTTTTAAAGTTTATCAAATAAATTTAATAAATAAATAAATGAAATGTTTGTCAATATATTCTAGCCTTTTTGGTGTGTTTCTGTTTAGTTCAGAAAGTTGATTACAATCTGAAATCAGGGACTAGAAACCCAGTCAAAGGTGATGCCTCCTCACTGGCTTCTTCCCAGGGAGGCAGGGATAACCTTGTGTTAAGAACAAGTTGTCCCAGCAGCACTGTCCCCATCAGAACCCAGACCTGATTCCTGAAGCCAAAAAGCTACAGCCTACAGCACTGTTCACATAGAGTGAGGAGAGGTGGCCTCTCGGGCCCAGTTCCTCTCTTCCTGCTCTCTCCTGGGACTGAGTTCCCTGCCGAGGACCAAATCAAGTTCTAGGGTCCTTGGCGTCACCAATGACCATTTTTGTTTAAGTGCTCTCCTCCCTCAGAAGCTATTCTTCACAATGAAAGGAGAGCAAGTCAGATGAGAAGGAAAACTGGATGAAGATTGTGGATGGAATAAGGATGTGTCCTTGAAGGCCTGTGGACACATGAAAAGTAATGCAGGCTTTCTCCTCAGATTTAGAGATCTGTCATGTCAGAATGTCTAATGTGTAGTCAAGGAGGCCAGGGCTTGAGCTTCAAAGATGTTGGAAGCCCATGGTTCATCAAAACAAAAAGAACTAATGTGACTTCAGGTCATTTCTGGGCTGCAGAAGGGCCAGTAGTCATTTTGGATGGAAGTTCCATATGGCTCTCACTTCAAGCAGAGCTAATCCATTTGGAATAGTCAAGGGCATTTATTAGCAATCAATCAGTGAATATTTATTGAGCGTCTTGGACGGGGACTGGCTCTCTTGCTTAAAACAGTAATGAAACACTCCACGGCTGCATCAGAGAAGAGTTTCAGAAGGAAATTTCCAAATAAACAGAGGGAGGTAGAAAGCCAGCCTCATTCTGCCCTACCCTTCCTGCTATAAGTTTATCTTTCCCTTACGAACTTCAATTACTCCTACTATTATAAAACCCACCTCTTCTTCCTTTAAACCCCTGGTACAAGCTTAGATAAAAATGCCCTTTCCTTAGTTCCCTCAATAAAGCCTGGACAGCCTGACATTGGCAAGAGCAACTTAGCAAATGTTAACACAGAACAAGAACAGTATTTTATAAAAAGTTTACCAGAAAAAACAATGGTCAGGATTGCGAAGTGGCTTAGTGCGGCCATGAGAGCACAGATGGCAGGCCCAACTCCAGAGCCATCATACAGAACCTTCTTCCCTCCTGCTCCCTGGCAGCAGCCTTCGGACATCTCAGGGAGTTCCTCTTTCTGCTTCCCTGATAATTCCAAAGGCCCACAGTTCTCTTAGTTTCCATATGCTGTTCTCTAGGGAAGTACAGCATCTCTTTAACTGAGACCATGACAAGCATGTAATAGTTCAGGAGTGTTTAAGAACACCAGTCTTACCTCCTGGCCTTTCTCCTTACTTTAAATGTGTTATACGAGCCGAGGCCAACTTTTTGAAAGATGACAGTTGACCCTTTTTAAAATCTTGGTTAGGGCCAAACTGTAGTAGCAAATTCTAACCTCAAATAGTATGAACAGTTTTTAAATAGTGGGAATTGAGGGACGCCTGGGTGGCTCAGTGGGTTGGCCAGCCGACTCTTGATTTTGGCTCAGGTCGTGATCTCAGGGTCCCGGGATCAAGCCCTCCATCCAGCTCCACACTCAGCGGGGAGTCTGCTTGAGGATTTTCTCTCTCTCTCCCTCTGCCCCTCCCCCTCTCATGCTCACTCTCTCTCTCTTTCAAATAAATAAATAAATCTTAAAAAAAAAATGGGAATTGAATTCAAGTCAACAAATATTAATTTAATAACCACTATGTGCTAAGTAATGCATAAAATATAAAAAAGGCTTACAAAAATAAGTAAAACGTGGCTTTGTCCTTCAAGGAGCTTAGAATCTAATGATGGGAATAGGACAAATATTGTTTTACTGTAACATAAGACAGAGGTGGTATTGCAAGAATTTTGTTGTTGTTTTGTTCTGTTTTTTTTTATGTGCTGAGGCAGCTTAGGGGAGAAAGACTACATCCAGTTGGAGGCTACTTCTTTTTTTATTTTTTAAAGATTTATTTATTCGTTTGTGAGAGAGAGAGAGGGAGAACATGGGGTGGGGGGAAGGGCAGAGGGAGAGAATCTTCAAGCACACTCCACGCTGAGTGCGGACCCTGAGGCAGAGCTCAGTCTCAGAACGCATGAGATCATGACCCATGAGATCATGACCTGAGCCGAAACCAAGACGTAGACACTTAACCAACTGAGCCACCCAGGTGCCCCTGGAGGCTATTTCTTAGAAGAAGGAGTATTGAAGGATGAACAGAAATGAAAGCACTCCCGAAAGGAGGAGTATTACTAAGCAAGGCCCAGAGTTGAAAAGCATGACAGCAGTCAGGTCACTGAGTATGTGGGAGGTTAATCAGAGAAGAAGCTGGAAGCAGATTCTGAGTCAAGAGTTTGGACTTAACTGCCAAAGATTTTTGAGCCTGGACACACTGACCTGAGCGGTACATTAGATAAGGCGGCTGCACGTGAGTACAGAGGCTAGGTTGCCCAGGGGCGGGACAAGGGGCAGGGAGCCAGGTCAACTGCAGAGGTCTAGATGAGAAGAAATCAAGGTCCGAACGGGGGAGGTGTTGCTGGGGGAGGGTGGGGCTCAGAGCCTGGGAGAGGTAGTATCTGGTCTGCATGACGTAGACACCACCACTGTGCGGGGAGGGCAAGGAGGAGTGAAGGGTCAAAATAACTCTCAGGTGTGCAGCCTCGGAGGCTCAGAGGGTGCTGTTGCCTTGACAAGGAAATCAGGAGGGAGTACCTCTTTGGATTATTCAAAGTAGGAAAAACAGCCCCATGAAGCAAGCCAAGGAAGACCTCTTATAAGGAACGGAGTTTTGGATCTTACTGCTTTTGTCTTTGTCCTTCATGCAGTGTTCAAACGCGGGTAACTTCCCAGTTTCAGTCCCTTCCTTATAGGGATGGAAGGTGGAATGAGGACTTGTAATTGGTAGTTCCCACTCTTTCCACCTGGGAACCAGGTTTGAGGCTCTCGGGAGGCTTGATTCTCTCAGCTCGCCTCCAAGGGTCATCTAATTGATGACAGAGGTGAAGTGCAGCCTAGGGATTAGGTGATCAAGGGAGGTCAGAGAAGTCATTGATTCAGAAGCTCTTACAAAAAACAAATGCATAGGGCAGAGCTCTAACTCTGCAAATAGAACCTTTAAAGGAAGAGTCCCAGCAGAGAAAAGGGTAGCGTTCAGGATGCTTCAGATCATAGATAAGCTCCCTCTCTAACCCAGAAAATCAGCCCCGGAGCCAACACTGCAGAGAAAAGCTGTCCTCCCAGCACTCTTTCCCACTCTCAGTGGCAGGCAGGGTATCAGAGGGTCAGACATTCGCAGAGCTCTTGTCTTGCAATGACAGCAGAGAAAACAGCATCCAGGGCAGACCCAAAATTCAGTGCAGGTGTGTGACATGAGCATGTCCTGCTTCAGAATGGCCCTTTGATTACTGTTCCTCTTTGATCCCTGGGGATCTGGGAAGGAGGCTAGTTTCTGCTAATGATCAGCTGAATTTTTTCCTTGCTTCTCCTAGAAAATGGGGACTCCTTTGTCACTTTGCCAATCTCTTCTGGAAGCCTCCAGACTTAGTGACAGACCATACATCTCAGTTTCTCTGGGACCACCCAGGTCTAGGCGTTGATCCCATATCTTTTTTAAGTTAAAATTTACATACAGTAAAAATACAACTCGTAAGTTCCAAGTCGATAGTTTTTGACAAACATATCCATCTGTGTAAGCACAACCCAGTCAAGATACAGAACATTTCTATAATTCCAGAAATTTCCCTCATGCCCTGGTCCAGCCGAACCTTCCCCCACACACATACACAGGCAACGGCTGCTCTGATCTCTATCACCACAGATTACTTTTTCCATATCTTAGAATAAAAATGAGCTTCGTATAAATGGAATCATACAGCTTGTACTCTTTTATGTTTGGCTTATGTCACCCAACATAATGTTTTTGAGATTTAGCCGTATTGTTGGTGTTCGTTCTTTTTTATCCCTGAGTATATTTCATTGTGGATGGACATGTGTGTTGTTTCCAGCTTGAGGAAATTATGTACAAAGCTGCTGTAAACATTCTTATACAGTCTTTTTGAAGGCATGTCTTGTATTTCTCCTGGGTATATACCTAAAAGTGGAATTACTGGATCATAGGGCAGATGTAGGGTCAACTGTTTTTAGAAGCTGTCAAGCAGTTTTCCAAAGGAATGTCTCGTTCTGTACACTTACCAGAAATATATGAGTTATAGTTGCTCCACATCTTAGCCCATATTTATCATAATCAGTTTTTAAATTTTATCCATCCTCGAGTATGAGAAGTAGCATCACACTACAGCTTTAACTTGCATTTTCCTAATAACTAATGATGTGCTTACTGATCATTTACTCATCTTCTTTCAACAATATGTATTTGGGGCCCCTGGGTGGTACAGTCGGTTGAGTGTCTGACTCTTGGATAGAGCCCCGAGTCAGGCTCCACGCTCAGTGAGGAGTCCACTTATGACTCTCTCTCCCTCAGCCTCTCCCCTCCCCCCAGATAAATAAATAAATAAACCTTTAAAAAAATAAAAAAATATGTATTTAAGCTTTTGCCATTTTTAATTGAAGTGTTTGTCTTTATTAAGTCTATGTAGAAGCCTGTTACATATTCTTGATTCCCATTCCTTGTGAGATATTAATGTATTGAACATAGTATCTTCCAATCTGTAACTTTAGTTTTTATTTTCTTATTGTCTTTCCCGAAGCAGAGTGGTTGGTTAGTTTGTTTGTTTTTGAGATAGAAACTCACAACAAGTTGCAAAGACAGTACAGAGAGATCCCCTGCCCTCTTCACCCAATTTCTCCCGAAGGTTGCATCTTGTGTCACCATCGCGTGACATCAAAACAGGTCACGGACATTGCCACAGTGCGCATGTAGAGTTTTATGTCACTTCACCACAGGTGTAGATTGCTGTGGCCACCGTCACTTTCCAGATAGAGAACAGCTGCATCACCGCAGAGATCTCCCTCATGCTACCCTCTTACAGTCATGCCCATCGCTGCCCCCATTCCTAACCCTTGGCCATTTGTTCTCCAGCTTGATAAATTTTTCATGTTGAAACACTGTATAAATCAAATCACACAGTATATGACCTTTTGAAATTGGATTCTTTCGCTCAGCGTAATGTCCTTGAAATCCGTCCAAGTTGTTACGTGCATCAGTAGGTCAACAGTAATATTCCTTGCTATGGATGTACCACAGTTTAACCTATAGAAGGACCCTCGGGTTGTTTCTAGGTTTTGGCTATACCGATAAAGCTGCTATCAACATCCACGTACCGATTTTTGTGTGGACAGAGGTGTTCGTGGCTCCTGGATAAATAACCAGAGTGTGATTGCTGGGTTGAATGGTAAGTGGTATGTTTAATTTTTAAAGAAACAGCCAATATTGATTTCCAAAGTGATTGTACCTGTTTCACATCCCCACTAGCAATGTGGGAGAAGTCCAGTTTCTTCACATCCCCACCATTTGATACTGTCACTATTTTTTATTTTAGCTGTTCTAATAGCTGTGTAGTGATCCGATACACCTAGTGCGTAGTGATCTTAAACATCTTTTCATGTGTTTTTCATTTGCCATTTTTGTATCCTTTATGATTTGCAAACATTTTTCTCCCGGCTTGTAGATTTCATTTTCATCCCTTCAACAGAGTCTTTCACATGCAAATACTTTTAATCTTGATGAGTATCAGGTTATCATTTTTTTCCTTTATGGATCTTGCATTTGGTGTCACGTCTAAGAACTCTTAAGTAGCCCTAGGTCCTGATGATTTTCTTCTGTTTTCTTTTAAAAGTCTTATAGTTTTATGTTCTACATTTAAATCTATGATCCATATTGTGCTAATTTTTTATATAAGATGTAAGGGTTATGTAATGGGGTAATGGGGAGTCAGTGTTTAACAGATACAGGGTTTCAGTCTGGAAGATGCGAAAGTTCTGGAGATGAATAGTGGAGATGGTTGCACAATATGAATGTACTTAATGCTACAGAATTGTGCACTTAAAAGTAGTTAAAATGGTAAATTTGATGTTATATATATTTAATCACTGTTTTAAAAAAAATTAATTCTTCCAAAAAGAGTGGGTATACTTCTGGATTTCTATTCTGTTCCACTCATTTATTTATCTATCATTATGCCAATATAACATTCTCTTGATTACTGCATAAAACCAGTATTTGTATAAAACAATTATTGTAGTAAGTATCAAAGTCAGGTAGTATGAATCATCGAACTTATCCTTCATGTTCAGGATAGCTTTGGCTCTTTTAGGTCCTTTTCATTTCCATATGCATTTTAAAATCAACTTACCAATTTCTACCAAAAAAAAAAAAAGCTTGTTGGGACTTTGGTTGAACTTGAGATCAATCTTAGATCAGCTTGGGAAGAATTGGCATCCCAACAATATTCCAAACCATCGTGTGATTGTGTCTTCTTTTATTAGGCCTTATTTAATTTTTTAAGCAATATTTTATAATTTTCAATGTAGCAATGTATCTTTCGTTCAATTTATTACTAGGTATTTTTTGTTGTTGTTTTGGTGTTACTGTAAATGGAATTGTTTTTATGTTGTTTTCCAGTTGTTGCTATTAGTACTTAGAAATACAAACAATTTTTTGTATATTCATTTGTATTCCTCAACCTTAACTATATTAGTCTGGGCCTTCCAAAGAAATAGAACCAGGGATATATAAAGAGAGATTTATTTATTTTTTTTTTAAAGATTTTATTTATTTATTTGACAGAGATAGAGACAGCTAGTGAGAGAGGGAACACAAGCAGGGGGAGTGGGAGAGGAAGAAGCAGGCTCCCAGCGGAAGAGCCTGATGTGGGGCTCGATCCCAGAACGCCGGGATCACGCCCTGAGCCGAAGGCAGACGCTTAACGACTGAGCCACCCAGGCGCCCCTAAAGAGAGATTTATTATAAGGAATTGGTTTATGTGGTTATGGAGGCTGAGAAATCCCAGGATCTGCAATGAGAAAGCTGGAGACATAATTTCAGTATGAGTCCAAAGTCTAAAAACCACAAGAGTCAATGGTGTAAGTTTCAGTCTGAGTCCAAGTTCAAAGGCAGGAAAAAAAGATGTCCTAGCTCCAAGATAGTCTTACTCTCCCTTTTTGTTCTATTCAGGCCTTCAATGGATTGCATGAGGTTTACCCACATTGTGGAGGGCAATCTGCTTTATGCATCTACCAATTCAGATGTTAATCTCATCCTCATCCGGAAACATCCTCACAGATACACCCTGAATAACATTTAACCCAATATCTGGGCACCCCATCATTTAGTCCAGTTGACACTTAATATTAACCATTTATTGATTCCTTAGAATTTTATACACACATAATTATATTATCTGCAATTATTTTATTTTTGTTTTCCAACTTTTATGCCTTTTTTAAAAGATTTTATTTATTTATTGGAAAGAGAGGGAAACAGAGGTGGGGGGAGGAGGAGAGCGAGAAGGACAAGCAGACTCTGCACTGAGTGCAGAGCCCGACATGGGGCTCAATCTCACAACCCTAAGATCATGATCTGAGCCGAACCAAGACACTTAACTGACTGAGCCCCCCAGGCACCCCCAGTTTTTATGCCTTTTATTTATTTTCTTCCTTCATTGCATTAGTTAGGATCTCAAATACAATACTGAATAGAAATGGTAATAGCAGACATCCTTGTCTTGTTTTTGATATTAGAAAATATTCAATATATCAAGTATGATGTTATTAGCATTCTTTATTATAACCTTTATAAGATGGAGGAAGTTCCTTTCTATTCTTGATTTGTGAGAGTTTTAATCATATATGGAGGCAAATTTTTCTTCTGCATTTATTGAGATGACCATATGGTTTCTCTCTGTGATGGTGAATTACGCTGATGATTTTCAAATGCTATATAACATGCACATTTATTAAAATTTCCCTTTTCATTCTCAAAAGTGTCCCATTTTTTTACAACAAATTATATGGTTATTTGTTCTAGGTTCCTCTGTCAGTTCTACATTAACTACTGGGCTTTCATTAATTTGGAACTTTATGGATCTGCTCTTCGAGGTAAATATGCCAGGCTCCCTCAGACAGCCTAAAGGTTTGAAGGCCTCCCTGATATTAGCGAGGAGGCTAGAAATTTGGGAATCTAAATAATTTCTTACCTGATGAGATTTTAAAATACGTAGAATTCTAAATACTACCTTTACCCAGATCTTCAAGTGCAGTCATCTAGGTTGTGTTTAAACCCACAGAAAAAATCCAAAATGTGGGCCATCAGTTGAGAATTAGTACTTATCCTTTTCTCTAGCCCCACCCTATACATTGACAAATATAATAATCATAGTTATATATATGTTTATTGTATATAAAGGGAATACCAGGTATATTATATGATTATATTATTATATTTTATTGATATGATATATGATATGATATGATATATGATATGATATGATATTTATTATATACTTATGTGAGGGACTACTCCAGAACTGGGGTCAAAAGTGTCTCTTGGGGGGCGCCTGGGTAGCGCAGTCGTTAAGCGTCTGCCTTCGGCTCAGGGCATGATCCTGGCGTTCCGGGATCGAGTCCCACATCGGGCTCCTCGGCTGGGAGCCTGCTTCTTCCTCTCCCTCTCCCCTGTTGTGTTCCCTCTCTTGCTGGCTGTCTCTCTGTCACATAAATAAATAAAATCTTTAAAAAAAAAAAAGTGTCTCTTGGGGGTTCTCACTGTGGTCTGTTGCAGCTTCAGAGGTGAAGCCAAAGCTTTTCAAAATTGCTTCTTTCCCCCACACCCCCAGTTTTATTGAGTTGTAATTGACATACACACCATATAAGTTTAAGGGGTATGGCATAATGATTTGACTTACATACATAGTGGAAAGAATACAATAAATTTAGTTAACATCCGTTATCTCGCATAGATACCTTAATCCCCCAAAAAAGAAAAAGAAAAATATTGTTTTCCTTCTAATGAGGACCTTTAGGATTTACTCTCCCAACAACTTTTATGTACACTATATAAGCATGTTAACTATAGAGAGCATGTTGTACATATATCCCCAGTACCTGTTTATCTTATAGCTGGTACCTTTTGACCGTCTTCATCCAATCCCTCTACCCACCATGCCCCACCTCTGGTAGCCACAAATCTGATCTCTTTTCCTAAGAGTTTGTTTGTTTTAGATTCCACATATAAGTGAGATCATACAATATTTGTCTTTTTCAACTGTCTGGCTTATTTCACTTAGCATAATGCCCTCAAGCTTCATCTGTGTTGTTACAAATGGCAGTATTTCCTTCTTTCGCATGGTTGAAAAATATTCCATTATATATATTATATGTAAATAATGTGTTTGTTGTGTGTGTGTGTGTGTATTCTCACAACTTTATCCATTCATCTGTCAATGGACATTTAGGCTGTTTTCATGTCTTGGCTATTGTAAATAATGCTGCCATGAACATGGGGGCGCATATAGCTCTCTGGCGTGGTTATTTTGTTTCCTTCAGATACATTCCCAGAAGTGGAATTCCTAGATCATATAGCAGTCCTATTTTTACTTTTGAAGAACCTCCATAGTGTTTTCTGCAGGGCTTTACCGGTTTACAACCCTACCGGAAGTGCGCAAGGGTGCCCTTGAGAATTGCTTTTAAATAATATCTAAAATTAATATGAAGAGAAATTACCTTTGTGGAGTAAAGTAGATGGCATTTTGATACCATCTTAGAATGGAACCTTCTTTAGACTGGGATTTCAGAGACCTGGTTTCTAATCTCTGCTTTGTCCTAACTCAATGTGTAAGACACGCCACTTATATAATTAATAACAACAACAACAATAATAATAATAATGGCTGTTGACATTTATGTAGAAGCATGCCAGGTATTCCGCATATATCATTTCACTAATATAAAAGACGAAAGATTGCCAGGGTGAATCCAAGAAAGAAATTCAAGAATAGAGATAATAAGAAATATCCAAAATAATAGCTGTCACTGTGATAAAGACTTGTCACTAAGTGTCTCACTGAATCTTCACAACAACCTGATGAGGTGGGTCCTATTACCCCAGGAAAGTGAGACTCAGCCTACCTTACCCAGGGCAAGGCAGCTGGCAAATGAAATTTGGCTGAAATTCAAATCCAGGTAATCTGACCCTAAAACGTCTGTTAGTAATCGTGATGCTCATGTCCTACCATGGAAAACAGATACACAGAAAAAATAGATAAGCTTTTCATCAGAGCATGATCACAGGGATGCAGGTCAAGGAACTCTCTAGAACTCTTACTACTTTAGCCATTTACCTCACGGCTACCATTACTGAGTGTTAATAGATGAAAAGTTTTCCTGCAACACTTCACATGCATTTCTATTTTTACTCCTGAAACTGGCTCTTGCCATTGTCTGGTCTTACCCCACTGGCTCTGTAACATTGCTCCAGGGCCGTCTCTGGCCTCCTTGCTGTGGATGCCCCTTCTGATGCTCAGCTACTTAGGATTTAGCATATTTGTAAAGTTTCCCTGCTTTGCTCCCTCCTGAGTTTCTGAGAACCCATTCCCTTTGCTGAGGACAATCCAGTCCTTGGTCCTGGGAACCCTGACCAATTTCCTGGCCAGTCGCCAGCCCTCATCCGTGAGGGGTGACGGAATGATAAGGCCGTCTGCACCAGCATCTGCAGGAGCGCACGGGGCAAAGTTTTTAAACCTGGACTAAGCATTCTGAACTATATGTGATGAACTTGAGCTTCTCCTAACCAGCTGTGGAGTGGAACCCAGTGAAAACCTGCCCTAGTTCACTCTCAGGGGAAGCAGCAGCCACATGTCAAAGCCTAAGAGAACAGAGCACACAAAAGTAATACTGTGCACCCTGGGTCAGGACAATACAGCCAGGTGCCACACAGAGTGACAGCCAGAGCCTGAGGTTTAGATGAGAACCGAAATTCAGGTCTCGAGTTCAAGTCATGACTGGTTGGATTTTATTTTGTTTTTTTTTTTTTGGTGTTTTTAAAAGATTTTATTTATTTATTTGACAGAGATATAGACAGCCAGCGAGAGAGGGAACACAAGCCTGGGGAGTGGGAGAGGAAGAAGCAGGCTCCCAGCGGAGGAGCCTGATGTGGGGCTCGATCTCATAACACCGGGATCCTGCCCTGAGCCGAAGGCAGATGCTTAACCACTGTGCCACCCAAGCGCCCCTGGATTTTATTTTGGTGGACAATGTTATTATGTGAAAACCCAGAGCCAGAAGCTTGGTCAAGTAGGAACCCAAGGCAACACCTCTGACTGGGGTATAACCTTGGCTTTTTTTTTTATTTTTTGTTTTTCATTTAACTGTTTCCCTCAGTGGGTGACAAAGAAGAGAGAACATGAAATCACTCAGTGCACTTGAGGTCAGAAAGTCCTGGGCTGGGACGTTAGCACCATTTTGTCCCGGATGTGAGTGTTATGATCTTGCCGCAATGTGTAATTATGGATTCTTGAAGGTCCCCGATAGTGGTCTGCAAACACTCTTTGTAAACTGCAGCTGTGGGCAGAATACTATCCCAGAAGCAGCCAATGGCATGATTTTTACATATTGTTTAGGGGAGTCTTCCAATTCTAGTTTTTCATGCAGCATGCCAGAGTCTCATTGTCATAGCGAATTCTCTCTGAAGTGTTTGTGGGCTCCTTGTAAAGCGAGAGCAAGGAGAACACACGAGAAACTAGTGCAGTGCCGTTGGCATCTTCAGATCCAGAGCGCGGGTAAACTTCTCACTTCCTGAGGCTTGGAGGGGCTGAGGGGGTGAATACTAGACCTGCCTGTGTCCTCTGGGCAGAAGCTGCTGCTTTCCCACAGACTCCTGGCCCAGGCACAACGCCTTTAGAACAGAGCCAGGAATGTTTCCTGGAGTTTAATGTAGCCCGGAGGTCATGGGTGTGACGTTGTGCAATGATTAATGACAGGGAACGCTTAGTCAGGATTATATTTAATTTATACTTAGGTGTTGGCAATTTCTTGTACACAATTATTTCTCCAGGACATTGCCCCTGAACCATAGGACAATTACTGTTAGATGTGCACTAGGGATCCCAGACTTAACATGAATATTTGATGGAAGACGCACAAGGCAGCAAATGTGTCCCTGATGGGCACCTGTCCCTTATGGTTCCTACGTTCATCCCTATCGTATGTCCTAAATTGGTGCCACTTTCCTCTAGTTAGAGGACTGTTCAGTTAATTGAATACTATCCAAAGAAGAAGAAGAAGAAGAAGAAGAAGAACAACAACAACAACAACAACAACAACAAAGGGAAAAAGAAGTGTCCTCTTGTGCTGCCTTGTGTTCCAAAGTCTGTAAATGCAACATGTTATATGGTTCTGAGTTACATTATCCTAAATAGCCATACGTAATCTCATACCGTGACAATGTCAGACTCAGCTCGAAATGTAGATGGTAAGTCCATCCCTTATGTTTATAAATTTTGATATAAAATCTGAATCTCTGGGTTTGCTTTTTAGAGGAAATGGGGCTTCTAGTGATTTCTTAAGGAAACAGAGTTTCCTTAAGTAATTTACCAAAGTTAATTTATCCACTTACGTAAAATAGGCAGCAAACAAAAAATGATCATGGGTGAAAAATCACTCTAACATGATCATATTGCCTCAAAGGCAAAAATCCTGGGATCTTTATGAAAATCCCCAGTAACATACCCTTTATCACCACAGCGCTATTACTCCCAGGTGAGAAGCCAAGTTTAGCGCTCACCCATGTGGTTTGTGCTGATTTATCACGCTCCCGTGAGGACCAGGCTCCTTTCCGCATTCGTGTGGGTTGAGTGGATACGTGATCCATTCCTTCCTCCCAGCACTGGGGCCAGACAATGTCCACAAGCGTTTACTCACAACACATCCGCTCTTTCATCAACATGAACTCATGCCATAGCTTTATTCTCTTAATATAATTAGGGTAATTTGGTGTTAAACTATAATTGATCTAGCTGTTTCCTTGTCAACTGACCTATGAGGCAAGGGGAAAAAAATCAATCTCTAGAAATCTAAGGCAATGCATCTTCTCTGCCCAGAAGTTAGGCTCAATCCAGAATCCTCCAACAGATGTACCTTATCCTGGGGGAAATTAGACCAACTATATAGAAATTAGTGTTTTCAAATAGTAGCTGTTTTCTACCTGGGAAGAGTTCATTGTCCCAATAACATCCTAAGTTTAATTATGACATAAAACTCATTATCATTATTGAAACTGGAACTTCTGGATTAATCTTAATTAACATGATTTTAGAATACCTAGTATTATGAAAGCATTTTCAAGCATACAAGCATTGGTTGCCTAGTTTCAAAAAGTGGAACGAGTCTTGATTGCCTTCAGAAACTGGCAAAATCAGCAGAGAACCAGGGTACACGGGAACATAACTGAGACTACCAAGATACTTGGAAAAGGAAGAGCTGATTTATATACTGTTGCCTGCAGCCTTGTAGAACATATTTGGGTGATTTAATTAACCTTTCTGAGCTTCATTTATTCAGATATAAAATGAAAAAATAATAGACCCTAACTCATTGGTTTACTGTGAGTATTCAATAGGAGGATGCTTATGTGGGTCATGTGGTAAGTGCTCAGTAAATATTAGCTATTAATTTTTTAAAATGAGGACAGAACAATGACAGCCCCTGAACAGAGTCCCTCTCTGCGTCTCCCAGTGTCACGTACAATGGGAGTCAAGTCCTAGGTAGCATCCCACTTAAACTGAGGGCCCCAGGCTTTTATCCCAGAACTGCTCTGAAGCCCCATAGTGCTAAAGTCAAAGGGCCACAGAGCTCCCGAAAGATTTTGGCCCTTCTAAAATGACTCAGGGTGAGATTTCTACTAAATCCTGGTAAAGAAAACCAGATGTAAGTTAAGTTCATCACAGTTAAAGCTTACTTGGTACTCAATTCTAAGGCATACCTTTTTTTTTTCTTTTTTTTACCATTTTAGCATTTAATAAATCAGTTTGCCTTAATCAATGTGGCTTTTAATCAATTTGCCTTTAATCAATTTCTACATGTAATTTAGAGTTTTTTCTCTCCTGTCCCACTCCCCTTTTGAATTGATGGTGTGTCTTAGAATCAATATTGATGTAAAATTAAATGCAGTGTGGGCATATATTATTGCTAAAACTTTTTACAAGTTTTATAACTTCTTTAAAAGTACCAGTTTGCTTTATTATAATTCATGGATTATTGGTATTTGATGACTGTTGTAATACAGAGTCGATTCTGATGGAAAAGCTTGATTGATTACATTGTGGGCCCATCTTGCTGTTAGTAATCCGTGGAAAGCTCGCACGGATGAGGGACATCAGCGCTTCTTTGAATCATAGGAGTAATATTTCGGAGGAAACAACACTCTGGAATGAAGCCTTGAAATCCCGCAGTGGTTCTCTGTGCCAGTTTGGGTGACGATTATGAGCCCGCTGGCTGCTCATGGCAGTACTTGCCAGGCAAAACCTCACACCTGATCACTTCTCTACACTCTGCTTCTGCCGCCTCCTCTGCCGAGCCCCAAGAAGAGTGAGAATGGTCTTCCACAAAGATCACCATATAAAGACAGCGAGATTCCTCTGGCTTGAAATATTTACCATTCCCTTTTTTGGGCATTAGCAACTTTTGGCTTTAGATGATGTAACACATATGGATAAGAAATGTGTTAGCAGGGGCGCCTGGGTGGCACAGCGGTTAAGCGTCTGCCTTCAGCTCAGGGCGTGATCCCGGCGTTATGGGATCGAGCCCCACATCAGGCTCTTCCGCTATGAGCCTGCTTTTCCTCTCCCACTCCCCCTGCTTGTGTTCCCTCTCTCACTGGCTGTTTCTATCTCTGTCGAATAAATAAAGAAAATCTTTAAAAAAAAAAAAAAGAAATGTGTTAGCAATATAAACATACTGATAAATATTAGATATATAAATTCTATGAAGTATATCAACTCTATATATCTAACAATAATAGATTTATATTGCTAATATTATAATAATCACAGATACTTATTTTTATAATACCCATTATTAGCAAATTCTACACCAGAATGCAGACATTCCATGGATAAATGCATGTTAGAATTACAGAATGTTGGATTGTATCATATATACAATCCTCCATCATTTATCAATTAATTGAGGGTTTGGCTTAGATTTTTTAATAATTAGAATTCATTAAATTTTTAAAATGGAACGATTAAAATTATCAGTCAGTGTTAAAATAAGGAATATTATGATGTTTGAGAATATTGCTTTTAGTCTTGAGTGTTACCTTTATTATAAGCGGCAGAGCAAGTGACTAATTTTATAAGCAGTACAAGTCTCTGTTAGAATAGGGAGACACCCTTCCTACTCCACGTGGCTTAAAATTTTCACCTTTGGGAACAGGGCTCTGGCAAGCATTAATAAAATTATGGATATGTCAAAATACTTTAATCAAAACATGTGTAGAGGTAAGAATTGACAACAGAAAAAATACGTGTGGTCCATTTACATATGAAAATGTAAACTTAATAATCAAAGAAACACAATGAAAATTATCATTTAAAAGTACCATTTTTGCCTTTCAAACACAAGGGCAAAAAACTTTTTTCACATGATGAAAATATTTTTCATCATGGTAAAAAAAAATATTCTCATACACTTTCTAGCCCTTTCTCATTGGAAACTTTACAATACATATTAAAAGTCTTAAAAATGTTTAATCCCTTTGACCCCAGAAATCCATTCCTAGAAATGTACACCAAAGGAAAAAAAGAGAGAGAGAGATGCCTGTTAGTATTAGGTTTAAAGATAATCCATAGAATATTATTCATAAGAACCAAAATTGGAGGCATAACACATGTCTCACAATAGAAGAATAAACAAATTATAGAATATGCATGTGAAAAAAGGTTACAAATTAATTTTAAATTATGTTTGCAATTATTATTTTGTGACATGGGAAAATGTTAATAATCAGTGAGAACTGAGAAGTGTGGAAAAAGCAGTGAGACAAACGATATATACACACTATTTCCAACTTACTAAACTAATAAATTTGTAGAAGTTTGCCCAGGACCAACATTGTGGCCATATATTTTAGGGACACGAGAATTTTCACAAGATCCAAATTCGAAAGTCCAAGGAGGCCTCAGGCCCCATTTCAGGAGGACAGAATTGTCCTTCTTAACAGATGTCTTCCGAACAGTTTAGGTTTGTGACAACAGCAAAACAAGTTCTTATTCATGTGAAGCTCTTTCAGTTTACGGACGTTTTCAGATATATTTTCTCTCTGGACCCTCAAAGCAGTTACATCACATTATCTCCATTTTATGGATGAGAAGACCGAGGCTCCGAAAGTTACAGAGCTGGCAAGTGACGGGGTTCCCAGCTTTACCATTACCCTCCCTGTTCTCCCATTAGCCACTTCCTCCAGGGATGTGATTCATAAATACCTTCCATCGACTTTGGAATGCATTTCTATTTCCGACGTGCACTGCCTCCTGAGAAAGTGCATTGCTCACATATAGTCCGTCCTCTTTGTTCTCAGATTGCCATTTGCAGTGTCAGTGGGTAGAGAATAGATATCTATTTATATAATATATGGTTAGACAAAAGCAGGATAAGGGTGAGCCCCATCACACCACCCACCACCACCAGCAAACATGTTTGTAACCACCTTTCTCAGGAAAGTAAGATGGGTGTCAGGAAAAGCACCATTCAGGGCACGTCCCTGGGGACAGGAGAATTTCTAGGACAGCACTGAGAATCAGCAGTCACTATGAAGGTAGGCCAGCTAAAGGAGTTAGAAGCAAAAGCTGAACTTGGCCTCTGTCTGAGGCCTAGAGGGAGGTATTTCCCACCCGTAGTTATTCTGCTCCACCCTGTGGCTGTCTAGGTCAGGCTTCTCAAGCCTCCCTGGGCAGATGAATCATTCCGGGATTTGGCTGAAACACAGTTCAATGGTTCAGTAAGTCTGGGGTGGGGACTGAGAGCGTGCATTTCTAGCAAACTCCCAGGTGACGCTGATGCTGCTGGTCCCATCCACACTTTAACCAGCAGGATCTAGAAAACCACCACCTAGTGGGTTGGGACAGAGAGATTGCACTTGATTCTCATTCCATAGAACAACTCACTTCTGTGTTTCTGTGTTCTCATGAATATCATTCCTTTATAAAACTCTTGATCTTGGCTCTATATTATAATCACCTGGGGGGCTTTTTAAAACTTGATTCCCAGGTCACACGTGAGTAAAACTACATCAGAATCTCTGTGGGTGTGATCAGAATGTTTAACCTCTCACTGGGAGGATGAGGAAGGCTGAAAAGATCCCCCAAAAATCTGGCTCCAAGCTATGCTGCTGACATTTTTAAGTCTGGGTCTTTCCTTTGCCTTCGTTAACCTGAAAGTCGACTGGAAATAATTCCTTCAGAAGTCTATTTGCAAAGAAAAGTCACCTTCTTTGGAAACAGAGAAGATAATTTCAAGGAGACAACAGTGGAAGAAAGTCCATACAGTAGCTAAAGACTGAGTTTTTCCTTGATTTCTCTGTGATGGAATTATAAATTGATTCAGGATTTTACCATTCACTTCTATATCTTATAGACCTATTCTTTGAATCATGTTGGAAGAAACGAATGATTTTTTTTTTTCTCCAAGAAGGTGCAACACTTTAGACAAAAATCCGACTGATTATCTAGGTAATTAAATAATCACTTATAGGTTCTGGGAGTTGATGACACCATGAGACAGGAGTTTCAAATAGGTGAACCATTAAAAAGGGAAAAGCCTTTTTTCTCTGAAGTTGGCTCATTCGAGCAAAACTAGAACTGAAACCATGTTATTTTAAAAGCCAAACTGAGATGAAGAAGAGTTTTTAAAAATACAAAACATGTTATTCAGGGTGCCTGGGTGGCTCAGTACGTTAAGAGTCTTACTCTTGGTTTTGGCTCAGGTCATGTGATCTCAGGGTTGTGAGATTAAACCCCAAGTCCATGGAGTCTGCTTTAGATTCTCTTTCTCCCTCTCAGCTTCTCCCCCTGCTCCTTCTCACTCGCTCTCTCTCAAAAAAAAAAAAAAAGTAAAAATAAAACCTTTTGAAAAAAACATGATATTCATTCCAGTTTTTAGTTTTTCATTCATCTTTTCAAGTATCTGTGATTACTGTGATTATGATTCATTGCAAAAAAAAAAAAACCCAAAAACAAAAAGCTCCTTTTCTACAAATCAACCCGTATGTGATATATATTTTAAATCCCTATAATTCATTTGAAATTTTTTATTCTTATGATCCTCCAATTCTTTTCATAATGTCCTTATGATATAGGTTGCTAGTACATTTGTCCCCCACCAACAGGAAAAAAGCACAAAACATTGACTGGGAAACAGCACACCCAGGCTGAATAAAATAGCCTCATCTCAGGAAATCGGAGAAAGCTTCGAAGTTCTGAGCCAATGTATCGTTCAGCCCATTGAGCATGTCTAGCAATGACATTCACTTGATACCTGAGAATTAAGTTTTCAGAATTGCCCAGAACATATGCATGCATTCATCCACACATTCATTCAGCAGGTATTTACTGAGGGCCTATTATGTTCCGAGCACTATTCTTAGGTGCAAAATATGGAAGTCATGGCCTTTGGCCTCAAGAACTTAGAGGCCATTGGGAGAAGTCAACTTATAAACAAAGAGGCAACGTGATACAAAGATGAACTCAGATGCTGGAGTCAGACAGATGGAGATTTGAATCCCAGCTCTGCCACTTTCTTTCTTAGCTGTATGATCTTAAGTTATTTACAGCCTCAGTTTCCACATCTGTAAAATCGGGATAATAGAATCTATGTCAGAGGGTTGCTGTGCAGGGTCAATGATATCTTAACCCTTCATGTAAACCACTTATCCCAGCGCCAGAAGTAGACTAAGCAAGCTAGGAATGCGAGGCCACGTACAGCTCAGTGGTAGCTCAAAGAGGACAGACTGGTCTGACTGAGTGGACAGAGGCACTTCTGTTTCAAGACCTTATGAATATAAGTAATACTGTGTTAAAGTCAGTTAGCCAAGAGCAGAGGGGCGATATCTCTAGAGTCGCTCTGTAGCCACAAAACATTCAACTTTTGAAGGACAGAGATACCCAATTATCTGAGGAGCTGAAATCAGAGAGGATCTTGATTAGCCTGAGAATGTGCAGTAAGATTTGATTCTTCCTGTCTCCTTGTGAATATACTGATAGCATATATTTCCTGTACATGCATATCCTGTTAGAAAATAGATATCATGATAAGGGTCTCATCAGAGTGTCATTACTGTCAAAACAGAAAATGCATGTGAAATTCTAAACAGTAAAGCATTGTACAAATACATGCCTGCCCCAATTATGCAAGACAAGATGAGGTACTCTCTCCAAAAAGCATGCCAGGCAGTCCTGAGTGGTGGCCACGATAGTTTTTCCAGAGCCATCCGGCTGACCTCTGCTCTTCTCTGCCCCCAGTTCCCCACCCCCTCCAAATCTGAGTCTAAAAAAAAATCAGTCTTCCCACCTAGGGGAACTGGGCACAGTTGATGAAGAGAGGCCCTGAGAATAATGAGGACATTGAGTAAGAAAGAATGAGTCAAGCAAATTCCACAGACTGGTCAGAAGTTAGAAAGGTCTTAGTATGCAAGGACCCATCCCCCTGGAGAGAAAGGGAAAATACACAAGGCGGATGGCACCTCCATTTGCCTAAGGAGGATGAGTCAAGGATTAGAAGATCAAAAATACACTTGCCCAGGGGCGCCTCGGCGGCTCAGCTGGTTAAGCATCTGACTCTAGATTTCAGCTCAGGTCGTGATCTCAGGGTCCTGAGATGGAGCCCCACATTGGGCTTCAGGCTGGGCGTGGAGCCTGCTTAAGATTCTCACTCTCCTTTCCCCTCTACCCCTCCCCTCCCAGCGCATGCTCTCAATCGCGCGTGCCCTCTCTCTCTCAAAAAAAAAAAAAATCAATTAATTAATAAAAATATGCTTGCCTGAAACTGTAAGATGAGTAAATAGTAGCTGGAGTAACAGTGAGCTAGGGCAGATGGGAACCCACACCAAAGAGCATATGTTAGAAAGCTCATACCGTGCCGGGACTGAAACACAGACAGAAATCAGAGTGTTGACAGCCCCCCATGCACGGGCACTGTCATGTTTGCCTGCCCGCCATCTGAATACCTGTGAGGAATCCACCATTCAGTGAGTCTTGCTAGGAAGAGAGATCCTGGGATTTGGAGTTTGGAGCAAGGGAAACAAAGCAACAGGAATCTCTTCCCTGCCCCAGTACGGGAACATCCAGCGGCCGGTGGTAATAACAGCATGTCCTAACCACCCCCTTCTTTGGCTTGGCGAGTAGAGCTGCTGGATGCCAGCTGTCATCTTATCTGACCTGGGGATCTAGCCAGCTCAAGGACTCAGATTCTAGGGGCTGGCTGTTTCCTCAACCTTTCACCAGCACCCCTTCACCTCTAAGGTGCCTTCTCAGACTTTTTTTGTCCTGATCATTGCCTTGACCCCATGAAATTTTAATACTACAGATACTCAGTGTATCTGTTTACGTTCTATGGCCCTTTGTAGAGCGTCTAAAGACCATTGTAATAGTTAAGCTTTTGTTCGCTTGGCCAAAAATAATGTTCACCTGTTTTCTGGTGGCCACCTGTTTTCAAGATCGCCCCCACTGAGAAGGTGTGGAGTCCTTTCTCCTGCTTATGTGGACCAGAGTCAGTCTCATATGAGCCCCATCTCTTGCTGGTAAACCCAAATCCATAAAGTTGATCTTATTCTCATGTAACCTACATCAGAACTTTATAGGATTCTGTTAAAATTTTAAAATTTGGAAGAAATTAATATTTTTAAAAATACCAATAATGGCTGCCCTCTATGTATCTGTGCCAAGTGTTTTACCCATTAGCTAGTTCACTCCCCACACCACCGTATGTACATGTCATTAGCTCTGCTTTACAGATCAGGACCCTCGAGTTCAGGCAGATCAATAACTGGGACAAGGTTACCCTGCTGGTTAGTGGCCAAGGGAGAAGGTGGGCCTTAAACTGTGGTGCAGAGTAAGACACACTCCCTGCTCACGTTGCCTCACGGGAAGTTTGCCTAGGCGCTTGAAACAGAGCTGTTTGCAGAGCGGATAGTTGTTTTAAAAATATTCATTTGTGGGGTGCCTGGGTGGCTTGGTGGGTTAAGCCTTGGACTCTTGATTTCGGCTCAGGTTATGATCTCAGGGTCGTGGGATTTAGCCTTTGTCGGTTCCTCTCTCAAGGGGAGTCAGTCTGCTGTCCCTCTCCCTCTGCCCCTCCTTCCTCTCTCTCCCTCTCTAATAAATAAATAAATAAATAAATAAATAAATAAATAAATAAATAAATCTTTTTAAAAAATATTCAATTGCTTTCCCATTTACAGTCCTGTGTGTCTTACCTTCCCCTTAGTCAGCGTGAGATAGGGAAATGGGGTAGGGATGAAATTTCATTCACTAAGTAGCGCATGTACCAGCCAAACAGAACAGATCAGGCAGCAGCCAATCACAACAGACCAGGAATCAGCCAACACAACAGTCCAGGCATCAGCCAATCACAACAGACCAGGCATCAGCCAATCACAACGGTCCAGGCGAAGCATTCGGAAAGAGTCCTAGTGGCACCCGTTTTGCCCTCTGCTACCTTTGACCCCTTCCTCCTAAGGAAAAGGCCTGTGTGTGGCACATTCTGGGGACTTAGAGCAGCAGCTACTTAGCTACCATTGTGGAAGCATTTTAATATCTACCAGCTGATAGAGTCATATCTGGCGTATATAGTTATGTGTGTATGTGGCATTTATATGAGGGCACTAGGAAAGTTATAGGAGAAAGCAAAGAAAGTTAAGAGAAAAAAAGTAAATATTCAGCCTCTAACATTCAAAATGGCATTTTGAAGTAAGAAGATAGACTTGAAAACCAAAATCTGTTGAGAGAGAGATTTTCTAAATGTCTTCCTCAAAAATATGGAGAATCAAGTCTACAGGGCTCAGCGGGCTTTTGTTTCCTAGTGTAGAGAATATCTGAGTTATGAAGGACATTGCCCTAGGGTAGGAAGACAATAGAATCTATTGAGAGGAAAGGAGCCTGAAGCCCAACTCCTCTAGTCCAGAAGGGTTTGAGGAGGGAATAGGAGACAAAGGGAAGCAAGGAAGGCAGAAGCCAGAATATTCATCTGCACTTCACTCTTCTCACCTAACCTGGAGCGGGGGGGGGGGGGGGGGGGGGGGGGATTTAAAAACATCAGTTTGAGTAAAGTGACTCCCAAAAGGAAAGGCGGCTTTCTCTGCTTCCCCTGCCTTAGCTTCGGCACCTCCAAAACGGTACAGGAGTGATGCTCAGAAGGAGGCAGTGGAAGAAAGATAGACGAATAGTTTTGATGTGTTGCTCCTGCCTCTTCCCATGGTATAAAGTGGCCCAGAGGGGATCCAGAAACTCCAGGGCTAGAGGACTGGCAGAGGCCTGGCATGAAGATAGAGACGCTGATAAAGGCAGCATCTTTTAAGATGTGGAGCAAATACTCAGAACCATGGGTGGTGGGTGCAGTTCCTTGTGGAGATGCATGAAGACCACCCAAAGGAGGATAAGCAGAGGCTATTCATCAGAGTTTGCCCTCGCAAGGAGTCAGCCACTGTCGCTTGTGTTTTTGCAGAGCCTGGAAGACAGGCAGAGGAATGGGGAGGTTTTATAGTGGGGAAAAAAGGGAAGGCTTCAGATATGCGGTGATTGGAAGCTGTGAGCATGGGGAAGCTGTAGACAGACTAATTAGAAGGCTGACATCCTATGCGATTGGCTAAGGGTACATGTTTAGTTTTCTCTGGTTGGTCTGAAGTTGGAAGCAGAGAAAAAAATTAGAGAATCAATCAGTTATTAATCAAGCCCTGGCCATTTGGGGCTGATTCTTTAGGAAGCTATCTTTTGGCTTCCTGGATTGTTATTAGAGATAGCAGTCTGACCTTCTTCAAGCCTGACTTCTAGCAGGCTGGCTTCCCGGGCCAGTTATTGTAAATGGGTGATTTCCTGGGCGGTTCGTTTCAGGTGGTGGGTCAGAATTCTGTTTTTCTCCATGGGCTGGCCATTGTCCATTCGTGTGTTCTGTCTCTCAACTTCAACCCTAAAGGCCACATGGGACCAGTCATGTCTTAGGGTTATGAGTTTGGCTGAGGAGTAAGCCACCTCTCCCCAGCAGAGATCAGTGAAGATCCAGTGGAACTGGGTAAAACAGAGAACACCCCTCTTCAGCCAATACGCAGACTATAATGTGGAACAATGCGTTTTCAGAGAGGTAAGCACCATAAGGTTGGCAAAATTGTTACAGAGACTCTGCCCCCCCTTCTCCATATCTGTCCACCTCTGCCCACCACCCACTTTTAGGCATTGGGGTCCTGCTGCTTGCCTGCTTCTTTTCGCTCAAAGGAAAGACTCTGACGTTGGTCATTTGTACTTTATTTCAAATTAGGGTAGGCATTGTCCTTAATTTTTTATCTATACACTGTTTACTATTTATTATTCTATAATTATTATTTCATTTAGTTATGAAACAGGAGGTTATATATAATTTTAAGGCTATGGGTCTTTTTTTTCAGAGCTCCTGAAATCACAATACATTGGCTCTTAGCTGATTTATTAGGTTGACCTTTATGAAATTGCTGGAATTCATCGTTTTTGTCCCACAAAATAGCAATTTCATAAAGTCCAACCCAAAAACAAACTAGTGTCATGAGTTTTACTCCTAGGAACCAACTGGGTGACACGAAAATACTTTTTAAAAAATTACAAGACCACTTTAAAATTCTCCCTTTTATTTAGGAGAACTGCTGAGATGTTTGCCCCTCCCCACTTCAAAAATACACACAATGGTAACCAACTCCTATTATTGTTTAAAGTGTGGAGGGAGAAACTAAAAGCACATCCCTCTCTAATTCAGCAGAAGGACTTAACCATTACAGGGGAACAATTTACTGAACCATATTTTACTTCTTTCATTTATCCACTCTGGCGTAGAGACCTTCTTTTAAGCCTCAGAGTGATACATTTGAATTTCTCTCCCGGATATGATAATGAATAAAATTAAATGTAATCTCCTCTGCAGAGAGTTGGCGAAGGGAAGGCAGAGGGAGGTTGAAAACCGTGTTGTTAGCCTGTAAAGAAATATAGATGCCAATATTAGCTAAACCACAAGCGGTTACACGTTCCTCCCTGGCTATCAATTAAGGGGAAGCCATCACAACTCCCTGATGTTGAAAAGTGGGCTTGTCATTGATTTTCTAATGTGCTGGTGGAAATTTTGTCAGCCACTGTCAATTTAAAGCCCCATGTAATTACACTTCTTGCAAGAGAGATTCTGAGTGTATTTTCCGTCCCAAAGCCTTGTCCCCAAATACTATTTCATGGTAAATCAAAAGGGAGGCTGCAGCAATTGGTATCACAAGGGCCACATAAAGCTCCCTGAAGACTTTTCCTTTAATTAATGAATTAGACGCTCTATCTCTCCTATGGAGACCATCTGAGTCATTTCTCTTTCCCACTAGAGTGAAAACCTTTCACATGTGGGACAAGTTCAAGGTCGGGGAGTACTGTCACTGAAATTCCTGAAGCAAAAGAGCTGTCTACCAGGTTACATCAGATTTTTCTTTATGGACAGAAGGATATTCTATTGACATAACGATAAAGTCAATTCCTCTTGTCTCTGATTATTTTAGAGATCACACTTAGCACATATGAGTATTTCTTCCCCTCCCTTGATACTTAAAGGCAGCCTTATGATATATTTTATGTTGCTAGTTTTTCTTATTTCTTTTACGTCATAAATCCAGTGAGAGAAGAAGCACCCATTTCAATACTGGCCATAAATTCGTATCTGTTGAGTAGTAAGGGGACCTTCATCTACACAGGCTGGACCCTGTGCAACTCTTGAGAACCCAGGATAGAATACAAGCTAGCACTGTTGCTAAAAGGTATTGATTTGAACACTGGATTCAAATTCTAGGCATTAAAGTTTGATAGTTTTCTCATAATAATGGGGGATTTTGAGAAGCAAGTGGAAAGAAAGCTTTTCTATGCCTGGACATCAAAGAGAAGCCCATGCGGGCCTTAGCCAAGGTTAGATGATTTTCAAATGCAAGAGCCAAAGGAAAGCAGATAACTGACACTGTCTCCTGTGTCCTCCCTCAGAAAGGAGCCCTGGGGTTCTGGCCTTTCCACGTCTCTCCCACTCACAATGCCTGCTGTGTGCTACAAAACGGATTTTGCTCTGGCCCCTTGGCAAGATCTCCTCTCTCTGAATTCTCTAATAATGTCTCTACAAGGTTTCTGTACACCAAAGAAATATAAAACCAAAGATATCACAGGAAAAGTCAGAAAAACCTCACCCTCATCTTCACCCCTGGGAGCCAGACATTCAATGTGAGCGTTTGGCACAAAAAAAAAAACAAAAAAAAACAAAAAAAAACAAAACATGTAAAGAAAAACAAAACAAACAAAAACAGCCCCTTGACTCTTTGTTCCTCTTTGTTCTCTTTGTTTGAAATGAAAATTTCACCTTGGAAATCAGGAACAAAGAAAATGGCCAGAAAACATAAAATCCTCCCGCGTTGGCTTCCGGCACGGGGGCTCCTGCACTGCCCGTTGATGCCTTTGCCAGATAACCCATTACAGGCGTAAAACCTCCAAAGCCCGGCAAATACATCATTCTGAAAGCTGGGGCTTCCCAAGGGTAGCATCAGAGATTATCAGTCAGGCAGAAATGTTAACATCCATTTTCCCATCGTTGTGAAGGCTTTTGTTGATGCGGGGTTTTTTTCCTTTGCAGAAAAGGCACAATGCCCTGCATTATGGGAACATTTTATGCAAAGCAGTTAGACTCTGTGAAGCTGCTCTGTGTTAGTCACTGTCCCCCAAGCAAATGCCCATTACGGAGGGATTTTCATCCCAGTGCAAAGTCACCTCACATGGCCCTCATATGAAAGGGTTGACACGGCTTGTCTCCACTCCCAGGTGAAAGGATCAGGCTTTGAGCTGACTGAACTCTCAATGGCGGCCCAGCCAAGGGGAGGCTCTATCCCACAGCAGGAAAGGGAATCTTCCAGGTCTCCTTTCCTGAAACTGAAAAGCAGGTCAGACCCTGGGTCAGTCTAACACTAGGAATCATGGGATTTCTGAGCTGGGAGCAGCATCTCATTTTATCTACTTACCTCCACAGAAAAACTGAAGCCTGGAAAGGGGATGGGGCTTGCCCAAGGCCAGGGAGCCCGTTCATAGTGATTCAGCATTGTATTTACTGGGCCACACACTGCCTATATTCATTCATTTCCTTAATAAGTAAAAATACTAAAGCAGGGTTCTGAAGAGCTAATAATAAATAAGATAAAACCTATGTCCCCTACAGACACTCACAGTCCAGAAGAGGAGGCAGAAATAAAGAGATAGACATGATGGCAAAAGATTGAACAACCTCAGTGCCTCTTATCAGGGAACTGGTTAAATCAGTTGCGATACATCCATACCATGGAATATTAGGCTGTTGTGAAAACAGTTCTAGGCAGATCTGTAGTACCAATGTGGAAAGATCTCCAAGTTGTATTGCTGGGTGAAAAAAGCAAAGTCTGTGTTTTTCAAATGTAAAATGATAAGCTTGGATTTGTTTTTAAAGACTTTTTCTAATTTATTTGAGAGAGAGTGAGAGCAAGAGAGATCACAGAGGGAAAGGAAGAGAGAGAAGCAGACTCCCCACTGAGGGGAGAGCCTGACACGGGGTTCGATTCCCAAGATCATGACCTGAGCCAAAGGCAGACGCTTAACCAACTGAGCCACCCATGTGCCCAGATGGGTTTGGATTGTATCAGTGGTTTTCTGAACCTTTTAAAAAATTATGGTAAAATATACATAACAAAATTTACCATTTGAGCCATTTCTAAGTGTATAATTCAATGGTATTAAGTATATTCACCTTATTGCGCAACCATCACCACTACCCATCTCCAGAACTTTTTTCATCTCCTCAAACTGAAATTCCATACCCTTTGAACATTAACACCCATTTCCCTTCGTTACAGCCCCTGGCAACCACCATCCTAGTATCTGCCTCTACGAATTTTTTTAAGATTTTATTTATTTATTTATTTGAGAGAGAGAGCATGGGAGGAGGGCAGAGGGGGAGACGTTCAAGCAGACTCCCCACTGAGTGCAGAGCCTAATTTGGGGCTTGATCTCACAACCCTGAAATCATGACCTAAGCTGAAATCAAGAATCGATGCCCAACCAACTAAGCCACCCAGGCATCCCTGTCTCTCTGAATGTGACTACTCTAGGTATGTGCAATATGTGCCTTTGTAACTGGCTTCTTTCACTTGCCATAATGTCTTCAAGGTTCATCCAAAGTTGGTTGTTGCATGTGTCAGAATTTCACTCCGTTTTAAGGCTGAATACTATTCCATTGTACACACATCCCACATGTTATCTAGTCATCTGTCAACACTTTGGGTTGCTTCTACCTCTTGGCCATTGTGAATAATACTCTTATGAATACAGATGCACAAATATCGCTTCAAGTCCCTGCTTCCAATTATTTTGATTTTACACCCAGAGGTGGAATTGCTGGATCATATAGTAATTTTATATTTAACTTTTTGAGGAACCCTTATACTGTTTTCCACAGGGGCTGCACCATTTTACATTCCCACCAACGGTGCACAGTGGTTCCAATTTCTCAATGTCCTTGCCAACACTTGTTATTTTCTGGTTTTTGTTTTGTCATAGCCGTTCTGATGGATGTAAAGTGATATTTTATTGTGGTTTCAATTTGTATTTCCCTAGTGATTAGTGATGTTCAGTATCTTTTCATGTGCTAATTGGCAATTTGTAGATCTTCTTTGGTGAAATGTCTGTTCAGGTCTTTTGTCCATATTTTAATTGGGTTATTTATTATTTTGTTGTTGAATTCCAACCTTTTAAAAATCTGTGGAAACTACTATCTTTAATGAAATTGTTTATCTAAGCCCAATATACAAAACAGGAAAAGGCAATGCAACTCCAGTTGATTTGGATTAATGTGGAGGGCCTAGAGCTTTGGCCCAGACCTTCCCAAGGGATCCTCATCCCAACTCTCTCCCCTCTATCCCTCTTGTGCCTCCCTCCAGCAGGAGGTGGCCTCTGGGACACCTCCATGCAAACCTCAGCACTCGCAGAACTGAAAAGGTTTGAAAACCACTAGACTAGATAACCTCCAGGTCATCTCTCAGGTATCAGGCTGTGTTTATGTGCAAAATTGCCAAAGTTTAATTTGCATAAAAGAAAAAGCTATTTAAAGTAAGGGAACCTTCACCAATACTTACTTTCAGAGGGTTTGCTGTGAGGTTCACTTCCTTCCAGGAAGTCCCTTCAGTTTAACATGTAGGTCAGATTTATGCAACATTTTTATGAAACTCTATGAAGGTTTTATTCATGTGTTACCATTCTTGGAGTAAATCTGAATGCTCATCATGTCCTTTGGAGCACATTGCCTGGTAAGTCTGTTTGCAAAGTTTTTAAAAAATAATATGTTACTAGAATTATCCCTGTAGTACGTAGATGGCAAATTTTCCTTAATTTTTTCTCCCTTCCCTATATCCACCCTTTCGGCCCTTGCAATGTAACATTGTGGCCCCTTCATTAAGAAGTAGAGTCTGTTTTTCCATTTCCTGTGTCCGGGCTGGCCTTGTCATTTGTTTCCATCACTAGAAAGAGGTAGAGACTGTGCTGGACCAGTTCTGAGCCTCATTTCTACTCTCATTCTTAGAATCCTGTCCAGAGACAGTGAAAACAAGCCTGGCCTACCCTGTCTGATAATGAGAAACAAGTGGTTCTATCATCTTGTTGCCCCAGTTCACAGCCAGCCAATAGTCACACATGTCACTAAAGCCACCCTAACCTATCCAGCCCCAACCACTCTACCCACTGACCACAGATACATGAGAGAACCCAACACAGATCAGTAGAAATGCCCAACTGGCCCATAACCCCATGAGTAAAACTGAATGCTGCTTGTTCTAGGTTGCTGAGATGCTGGGTGGTTTATTACATGGCGGTGCCCAGCTGATGTTATCACCAACTCCTTCTTATAATAAAATCTGAAGTGTCAGAGGAAGCGGTACAAAAGAGGTAGCAGTTCTGAGATCCTTTTGGGTCCTCTACGGCTTAAATCTTTCTCTTAGTACCTTCTTCTTCAACAGGTACTTTGCCTTTCACCATCAGAAAGAAAGCACTACGAATTGAGTTCAAGGGGATTTGCACAAACCACAGAAGGGCCTGGAGAAAATGTGTCATTTCAAAATTCTCAGAGATGGGTAGAAACAAGTAGCTGGGTCCACCAAGGAAACATCCCTTGGAGGGGTTTTGTCCCCTACCGCCACGTGCTTGCAGTTGATAAGCCACATTTCTGTATGACACCCTCAAGCTTCACCAACATCATCTGAAGTCATTTCAGAAACAACATGTTTTTGTTTCTGTTTGACTACGCAATGTTAAAAACAAAACCAAAAAGCAAGTAGAAATAACATTATATGTAATGCCCTTCCCACGTCAGAGAGTAGAGGGCCACAGTTGAATCCCAAATGCAAAAGGGAGTGCAAATCCTGAAATATGTCCTCTCTGTAAGCCCACAAGGGCTAGCCTTCTCTGTGTCAGGAGTAGCCCTGCAGTCATTTCCACGGTTAATTACAGGCAACCCTCCCCAGTATCAGATGGTCACCACAGCTCGGCCTTCTGGCTCCTATTTTCCCAAAGGCTGGGAGGTCTTTCTTTTGTGAGAGCTAAGCAGGAAGAAGGAAAATGAGACTAATTTATGCAAATGTATGCCACATAAATCAGACTGTGTCTGCCAGATAGCACAAATCGCAGACTTTCCCACTCTGCACAGAGAGCTCCAGACACCAGTTCTTTACTTTGGTGGCGGTGTACCTGGGTCACCAGCTAGGTTTTGCCACAGTAATCTGTTTCTTTACCTTCAAAGAAAAAACAGGCACACTTCAATCTAACATACAACACGAATAGGTAAATCTACAAAGGGCGCGTCCACGTCTGAAATTCAGCAGGCCGGCAGAAAGGTAGAACATTTTAACTTAAGATCGAGTAGAATAAGAAAGAATTTTAAAAGGGAAGAATTTGAAAAAGGAGATGAGCACTTGGTCAACATTAAATATCTCAGGGACGTGGGAGATCAGGGAAACTCAAAAGAAACAATTATTTTTTGTGAGCTTTGTAAGCTCAACAGCCTTAGAATAATGGTGGTGGAAGCCAAATGAGAGCAGCTTTAGGAATGAGCAGGAATTGAGTGAGTAAAGATAGTGGGCGTGTTTATAGGAAATTGAGGGAGGAGAGATAAGAAATGCAGATGTAGTTTAAGGGGCAGAAGAGGTCAAGGAAAGAATTGTTCTTGGTGAGCAGGGTAATGAATTGCAGAAGCGTGACTAACCCAGAGCAGCTAGCAAACCGAGATTAACTGCATCAGCGAGAAAGGGGGCAAAAAGACTGTCCCAAAATAGGCAAGAGGAGACAGCATTCAGATAGAACAGGTTTAAAACTTACCTTTCAGGTGTTGAAATGTGCAACTTTATCTCCTTGTCTGTCATAGAACCTAATTTAGCTTATTAGCCATTTCAACTCAGGATCTCTGTCACTTTGGGTTTAAAGTAGGGTCAATTCAAGATTTAAACTCGGGTAACGGAATGTTAAAGATTGTCCTCCTCCCTCTTCTTCTCTGTTCCCCAGGAGGGATCTGACTTTCCATGGTCCTGGCACTTTGGCTTCCGCTGCAGTGTAGGTGGCTGTGCCTGGTCGTGGGCCTCATCATGACCTGACACACGCTGCTCACGTCCATTCTCCCACATTCCCACAGTTTCTGCTCTCACGTTCCATCGTCTCTGCATGCTCCTCAACAGGACGTCTGTGCTCAACCACAGCCCGGCAGACAGGGGGCGCTTATCTGCCACATATCATGCTGAAGGGCTGCTCTCTGGCCCAGCCACCTCTTCACCATGCCTCTAGCCACTGTCCAGCCACCGCGCACACATACATGCGGACCTAGTCTGTGAGTCTTCTAGAGTCCCCAGCTAATTCCTGGTAAACTAGGCACTGGTCTCTCTGTCTGGAATCCCTCAAACTTTTCTGGTGTTCTGATACTCTCCCATCGGCCAGCAGAGTGTGGGGTTACCACTTCTCAGGCAACATCTAGCTATTAAACCCCAACCATTTCTCTTTCCTCCTCCCTGTTGGACCAGCTGTGGGAAATTTCATGGCCATTCCCAGTGGCCATTCCTAGATGCTGCTTTTTGGATTTGAGGGAAGATATACTTGTAGTTAGTCGTAATGTTTTTATTATTTAAAAAAAAATTGAAAATAACTAACTATAAGTTCCACTCAAGAATCTACAGCAGAAACCACTAAATAAACTAAAAACAGGCTGGAAATAGGCACCGGTTAAAAAAAAAAAAAAAGCAGCCAATATGTTCACTATTAATTCTCGTGGACTTCCCTCAAATCCCACTCAGTAACCCTGGATGCCCTCATCCTTCCTCAAAAGTCAAGTCTCTATTGGCATCTCATCCATGTCAACAACTGTAGAGGGTCTGAGATTTTACTCTCCTTGCAAGCTAACCAGTTAACCCATCACAGATTCATGGATGTTGGCACGAGACATGAGACTCCTGGGTCAGAGACAAAGAACTTTATTACAGCAGTACCAATAGCTAGAGCATTAGCATTTTCTTGCTCTGGTTTTCTTGCTCTGATTCTCCAAGTCTCAGATTCCGGAGTGACATGAAGAGAACCTGGTGTCTCCTTCACATGCAGTGGATTGAGTTATGAGAGAGGAACTCTGAGTTTAGGGAATCCAAATCTTTTCTAATAGGCAGCAAGCATACCTGCCACTTGTTCTGTAGGGAGACATTATCTCTATCTTTCGAGATGGCTTGCTATACGAACATCCTGGAAAAGATATTCCAGAACAAATGCAGCCCGTGCCTCTGCTCAGAAACTACAGAAATGCAAGAAACCCGTGGAAAATTGTCTTCTAACAGGGTGGGGCCCTGTTAGTTTTCGGTAACCTATAGAATGTTTACAATTACATTGTTTCATCATTTCACTGAGAACTTGGGAGAAAGAGAGAGCCAAGTGTGTGTTTGGAATGTCATCTTTGTCTCTGAAATGCTGAAATTTGCCTGAACTTTGTTATGACCATGTTTCGCTCTCATAAAAGATATACTTAATTTATTTTAAAAGGAAGTTTTTTATGTATATGATAGAGTGTAACATGTTATGCATGTTTTACCATTTCTTTCATTCTGTGTACTCGTAATTGCATTTTATCCACATGGCCCTAGTGAACATCCCCCATCATGTCTATTGCTATAGATGGAGGGAGAGGTGGGGAGAAGCTGCCTTTGAGATTAGAAATGTCATATGAAAATATAGTAGCCTTGCTTCAGTCATGCTATGGGAACTAATGTGTCAGATACCCTCTTCTACAGGAGGAGAAAATTTCCCTCAGACAGTAGAAGAGCTGCACTGATTTCTGGAGACAGAGAAAGATAAATCTCTATTTGCTCAAGCTGCCCTTTAACATTTCTAATATGGCAAAATCTTGACTTAAAGAGGAAAAGTGTGGGGTGCCTGGGTGGCTCAGTAGG
This sequence comes from Ursus arctos, assembly GCF_023065955.2. NCBI lineage: Eukaryota > Metazoa > Chordata > Mammalia > Carnivora > Ursidae > Ursus > Ursus arctos. The sequence continues at coordinate 20,801,634 of NW_026622952.1, forward strand.
TTACGCATATGCCTTTGGCTTAGGTCATGATCCTGGAGTCCCAGGATCGAGCCCCATGTCAGGGTCCCTGCTCAGTGGGGAGTCTGCTTGTCCCTCTCCCTCTTGCTCCTCCCCCTACTCATGCTCTTTCTCTCTCTACCTCTCTCTCGTGCACTTTCTCTCTCAAATAAATAAATAAATAAAATATTTTTTAAAAATTTAAAGAGAAAAAGTGGTTATGTCTCCATCATTCCTTCCGAAACCATCTTCAATGGCTTCTCCTCCAACATCCCTTTAATGTTAGATTCTTACTTCCCATATCCAGTCCTCTTTTCTTTTCACTCTACCTCATTTTAGTTGGCCTTATCTATTCCCAGCAAAACAATTACCTTATAGATTGCTAGTATACCAATGTAGCTGCTCCCCAGAACAAGAGATCCGTATATTGACTTTCCCAAGTCACTCCTAGATCAGGTGATCTACCAGGGTTTAGGTCGGTTTTATGATTTGCTAAGGTTGTGTCATATAGTTCGCTCTTAGATAAGAGGAATTAATCTTTCATGTATGAACTTTGGCACACAATGGGCCTTTCATAAATATGTATTGAACGAGTGAATGAGCTAGATAAGAAATAAGGGATGTAGACTGGTAATGGTTAATGATCATGTCTCTATTTGTAGATAGTGCTTTTATATAATATAATTGGCAGTGAACTGTCCTTCATACACATAAATATCACTGCTTCACTATTCATACAGTTCTTTCCTCCCACGCTGGTGATGAATTTGTAGTGAGCGATCTACCATTACTCTTTTGTCTGGTTCTCCTTGTAAAATGAATGGCACATACTGGTGGCCCGATAATAGACACTTCTACCTCCATGCTTCTTCCTTTCCGAGGTCTCCTTATACCTCTCACTCTTACTCTCCTTACACACGTCAGTTCAGTTGAGGATGGGGTAGTCTGGTTATGAAACAGAATGTAAGGAACTATGTCTTATGAGGACTGAAATCAGGACCTCATGTGTATAACACTTGTAACCAGTGAAGAGATGATAAATCTTTGTATTTATAAGAGTTAGTTAAATGTTCAGCTTTACTTTATCTACAATAGCCAAATTATGGAAACAGCCCAACTGTCCATTGACTGATGAATGGATAAAGAAGATGTGGCATATGTATACAAAGGAATGTTACTCAGCCATAAAAGGAATTAACTCTTGCCATTTGCAATGATGTGGAGGGAGCTAGAAAGTATTATGCTAAGAGAAATAAGTCAGTCAGAGAAAGACAGATACCATGTAATTTCACTCATATGTGGAATTCAAGAAATAAAGAGGAAAGGGGGGGGAGGGAAGCAAACCAAGAAAGAGACTCGGAACTATCTATAGACAACAAACTGATGGTTATCAGAGGTGGGTGAGGGGATGGGTGAAATAGGTGATGGGAATTAAGGAGGGCACTTGCTGTGATGAGCACAGAGTGATGTATGGAAGTGTTGAATCACTATATTGTACACCTGAAACTAATATTACACTGTATGTTAACTAACTGGAATTTAAATTAAAACTTAAAAAAAATAGAAATTAAAAAAGCCAAACTCATAGAAATGGAGAATAGTGGTGGTTGCCAAGGACTGGGGGTGGGGGAAATTGAGAGCTTTGGTCAAAGGTAGAAACTTTCAGTTCGAAGACGAATGACTTCTGGAGATCTAATGTACAAAGTGATGACTGTAGCTAACAATGCTTATTATAAACTTGAAAGCTGTTGAGAGTTTAGATCTGAAATATTTTCACCAATAAAATAATGGTAATCATGTGGAAAAAACAAAGTGCAGCTTGAAGGAACATGCCTTGGGAAGGGGCTCCTAGAGCTAGATAGGTAAATACTCTTTTTTACAGTGAAATTTCTGAGCTTTATACACATTATCAGTAAGGAAAATCTTGAAATATCACTGCAATCACCTCGATTTCCTTAATGTGCATATCATACATCAGACCGGGGTGGGAGGGGGGCAGAAAATGCAATGAAACCGAAGTACACGTGCCATGTTTGCATCTTCCGCCTCAGAAGTCTGTGTCTCTTTTGGCCAAAATTACTTTCAGAAAATATGAGTCCCCTGTAGTCAGCTTAAAGGCTTCCTGGAATGTCATGGCTAAAAATGAATCAAATTCCTAGCTAATTTCCTTCAAGACAAGACAATACAAGAAGATATTACACTGCTTGCTTCTGCCTGGAGTTCCTCCTATCTAAAAATAAATAAGCATATTTAACATGAAAGAAATCCTAAGCCTTAAAAAAAAATCTTGATTTACTGGTTACATGAAACTCTTGTGTGCATACGATTGGTTATACTTGTCCTTACTTTGTCGTAGTTTTCGGCGCTTCTAGGCACACCAAAGAGACATCTTGCTTAAATTACCAAGGTTCTGTGCTTTCAGGAGACACTGGATTAGGAGCAAGGCGCTTCAGCCAGACTCTCCCTGGTCTCTCTGAGCATGTTCACAGCCTCCAGACAAGCCGACTACTCCGAATGAATTTCAAGTATTTGCGAAACTAAGTTGGGTTGATCACCGCCTCTTCACTGTTTTGTGCTCAAGCCTTAATTGTGAAGTTCACTTTTTTTTTCCAATCCATTTTCTATATTTTGTAGAAATATAAAAATGTAGGAAACATTCTCTGTGTATTTATATTTTTCTATAGTTGTATATATTGATGAACTCTCCATTCAATTAATTTGGTATGCATTTTGGGAAGCAAGTTGGTAAATGTATCAGAAGTCATGAACTGTTCATAGGTTTCCTCCCTGTAAATCCATGCTTGGGAATCTTTCCTAAACAAAGCACCCTTAACATCTAAAACTTTATTACAGTCTTATAGCGTTGAAAAGGACCCAAATGTTCAATACGAGGGTGCTAATTAATATTAGCAAATATCTGTTATTCTATTAACTCAAAAACTGGATGCAAAATTATATTTTCTATATAATCATAGTATTCACAATGCAAGCACAGTCCTGGCACATAGTAAGAATTTTATAAATATTTGTGAAATGAATAAAGGAATGAGTCACAATTATGTTAAAAAGAAAAGATTCTTGCATAGAAAAAGAGACTGAAACAGTATTTATACCTGATATGGTTGTCTCTAGATGATGGAACTAGGCATGATTTTTTCCCTCTGTATTTTAAAAGTTATTGTAATTTTTTAAAAAGTTATGATAATTAACACCTAGTAGGTTCATAACAGAGAAAATAAAATTTGTTTTGTGAAAGAAATATGTTCAGGAGCATATTCTGAAAAGTTTAACGCACAAGAAAAATTCAACTGTATCTCTAGGCTTTCATTGTCTAATAACTTTTAAAAAATATGGTCTATAGCCATCTGAAGTAGTATTTCAGATACTAGTTGAGAAATGTCATACATGACATGACGTTATTTATTTATTAATTGTAATCAAACTACCCTTTATTGAGTACCTAATTTATATCAGGTGCCCAGATAACATTATATACCATTGTTGTGTGGGTCTCGGCCTATTGCTGGTGATGCCGTCAGCTCAGAATGCCTGAGACACTCCCCTGGGCCCATACTGCATGGGGTATAGCAGCCCATTGTGGCTGGACTGGCTCTTGTGATTCTCATCATGATCACAGCCACAGCTGAGCAAAAACTGTCAGGGAACTTTGAAGAACAAGATTTATTACACACAGCTCCTGGAGGGCGCATGGCACTCCCAAGTGCCACACAACAAGGTCACAGTAGAAGGGAACACAGACCGGGGTTCTGCCTTTATGAGGGGCAAGGGTGAGGTGCCTAGGGTTTCTAGGGTTCACTCTGTATTTACAAATTTAAAACATAAGAGCAGGAATTAAGGAGCGGGGAGAAGTGGGGGTCACTCAAGTGATCAGTTATGTAGGTTGCCCGGGGCTTTCTAACAGGGGAGCTTCATGGAGGCCGGGGCGTGGGGGTGGCCTGGGTAATTACCTAGACGTTCTGCTAGTAGCTATGTTCTGCAGCTGGCAATGTGCTTACTCAGATGGGTGTCTTGGAAATGGATGCTGTGGCAATCAAAAGCTTAATGTCAGGCATTTATACTACCACCATTTAATTTTATTTTATTTTTATTTTATTCCTTCATTTAAAACATTTTTTGAGCACCTGCTAAATACGAGACACTGTTTTAAACACAGGAATATAAAGACAAATAACAAAGAGTCTTTACCATGAAGAAACTATAAGGAGATTTGACCTTATTCAAGGACAGCAGTGCTATACGTGCTGACAGACATTTGCAGGGACACGAAGGAGGGGTGATCACATCCGGGTCAGAGGAGAGGGTCACAGGAAGGGCTAATAATTGAGCTGAAACTAGGATTAAAGGAAAGCCCTGTTGCCTCCAGGTTGGCGGGAGAGAAGGCAAGTCTGGGACATAGGTCGAGGCTGTAAGAGGAATGACCTGGCTCCTTCTTCAGAAACCATTGGTCGGGTTTCCCCAGGTTCCCAAAGTTCGCTAACGCAGACGTTCTAGACATTTTCCATTTTCTAATGTATATATGTTTTTGTATTTTCATGCCATTTTACCAAAAACATGCTTTTTTACAATCTTTTCTTCTCTCCTAATAATCCTCTAAGCTTCAATGCATATTCTTAAATGGCTATAAACAGCTGATCTTTTTGAGAATAAAAATGGCCCATAGACACTTGCTTCCATAATGATGGATAACCTTGACTTTAGATCTTGCTGACAGGTCCCTGTTAGATATTTAAACCAAATGGCTTCCTTAAATTAAGGGCCTAGGAGAGAAAAGGGTGGAAGACAAGTGTTTCTGCAGAGTCTGTCAAACACTGGAGTATAGTGGACCATCGTAACTTCTTGAGACCCGAGTTTATATTGACTACAAAATATACTTAGTAGTCATCATAGACTCAGGCTCACTTATTAGTGATGAAACCACACTACCTAACATTTTAAAGAGCTATCTAAATGCCGGGCACTCTTCAAAATTCTTTATACGAATTGCCTCCATTGAACAATCATACCAACCCCGCAAGGTCTTCTAAGCCTCATTTTACCAATGGCTAATTGTGGGAATTCCATTCATGTTAACTATTTTCATTAGTCATTTGCTGTCTGCAGTAGACAAAATCAGAGATACTATACCAGTTTCTAAAGAAGCGATCTTGTTGCAAGTCAGCTCCAATCTTCTGTTTAAATACTACGGATTCTCTTCAAATTATCAGAATGCACCAACTCTTAGTTAAGCACTTACACGTGGCAAATATAACATACCTTAGGCTAAGGACAAATTAATTGCCTCTTTATATACTTATAAAATATTCTGCCTCCAAATGCACTGTAATAAAAATATTCTTCAATGATCTATCTTAAAAGGACATGGTTCTGAGGAAGTGACTTGAATTTATTTAAATAAATGAAAAAGGAGGCGGAGGGCATTCCAGAGGGGGTCCCACCACTCCTGTTTGCATGGATCTTACCTGGAAGCCCAGTTTCTAACTCTGGGCTGTTTTCAGGAATTGCCAGGTACACGGAGTTCAGGGATCTCCTTCTTCCTATTAACTTGATTATAATGGTTTCCAGGATGAATAAACAAACTCAGAACTTAGCACAGGAAGCAGCTATCATATTATAAGTCATAATACCCACAACTTTGCCATCTAAACAGATAATGTATCTAAGTGAAGTATTTCTATGGGACGAAGTTTAATAGTACTAAGCAGAATGGAATTTTCAAGGAGTAGAATCCCCTTCTTCTTGGGGTGTTACAAACCCTTGAGATCTCCCCCAGTTTTTCCTGCAGGTAGATGAAAAAGTTGTACAGCTCTAAGGGTGCTTAAGCCTTATCCAGAGAATTGCAAGTTCAACAGAGAAATAGGAAATTGAGACCCAGGACCGTAGGAGTTAGGCTGTTATGGAATGAATGGCTAACCAGCTTTGCTTCTTCTTGATTCTCTTCACAAAGCAGTAATTGATGAAGGAGAATCAGAATCCCTTACTCCCATAGCACCGTCCCTCTGGAACACCACACTAACTGATAAGAGACAGAAGATGAAAAGCAGGTGTGCAGACTTCAAACTTGGGCCTGAGAAGCACTTCCAAACAGTTATCTATTCAAAATCACAAGCCATTTTTGATGGGAAAGTGGGGAAAAAAAGATATTATTTTTTTGTTTTTTACAGCATATGTGTTCTTGAAGAAGGGATAGAAAATAGTAAAACCCACACGTGTCAGTGAGTGCTTCTTCTCTTGCCTTTACGGGCAAGAGAGTCTTTAAAGATGTGTCTACCATACCACTAATCAATGAAAACCAAAGATGTTTGATAAAATCTATTTGAGAAATCCCAGTAGAACTTTAAAAACATCTTTCCTTTGGGGCACCTGGGTGGCTCAGTCAGTTGAACATCCCACTCTTGGTTTTGGCTCAGGTCATGACCTCATGGGTAGTAGAATCAAGCCCCGAGTCAGGCTCTGTGCTCAGTATGGAGTCTGGGGATTCTCTCTCTCTCTCTCTCTGCCCCTGCCCCCGTGCACATGTGCACACACTCTCTTTGTCTCTCTTTCTCAATAAATAAATAAATCTTTAAAAACATCTTCCCTTTTATAATTTCATTTAGTAGGCCTACCTTGAATACCAGGCTGATATATTTGCTAGCCAATAACTCTTCAATAAAATAATGATCACAGGACTTAAGCCACCCCTTGATATAGAAGCCAGATGCCTCTTCAGATCCTGAGGGATTTATTGGTTGATTAGTGAGTTAAGAAAACTGTGGTCAATTCTTCTACTAAAACAGTAAAATTAAGAAAAGTAAATTGGGATTAAAATAAGGCAGTTATTTTTTCATCTATTCACTTTGAAAAGGGATGTTTGCCGGCTACATCCCCCCCAAAAATGAACTTTCATTGAGTAACTATAGGCAAGATACCACTGGTCTGAGGCCATTAGATGAATCGTGTCATGGCCCAGTGTGGGAGAGAGCTAGCCAACAGTGATGAGAGAACAGAACAAAGACACCATGGTGAAAGCAAATGGCAGAGACCGTCTTGTAGCACAGTGAGCTATGGGGCAGCAGGCACGTCACAATGGGGAAGCTCGTTCTTACCCTTAAGTTGCTTGTGGGACTTAAGTGACCTGAGAGAGTTTAGGTCAGCTTCCTAGCTCCGCAGGAAAGGAAAACGAGACTAAGTCTGGATCTCACTGTCCCGTAACTGCTCTAACTTTTATGGCATCTACAGGTGGTCCTTTTGAGAAAGGAAATGGCTGAACTCCCTCATCAGGAAATGTAAAGGGGCACCTGCTAGTACATATATTGTAATAAAATAGGTAGCTGTTAGAAGGTGGAGGAGGGTCGGTCATATATTCTCCCAACTGAGGAGGCACTTGGACACGGAAAAACGAATCAAGCCACTCCATACCACTAACAGTGTGGTACTCAGTGTCCCGTGGAAGATCTATGGCAACTGATTCTCTGCCCCATGAGGACCTAAAGCACAGATTTTATGGGACGAGGGGCATCGTGGTGAGGTCACAGGGTAGTTATCTAAAGTGGCCCTGTCTGTATACCAGTCATCTCTACTACAGACCTAAAGTGGGGTCCTCTTTGTGCCACTTTAGGGAAGATCAGAACAAGCCTTCCCGTATTCCAGTCAGGGCATACACTAACCTCCATAGGGCCCAGAACATGTGGCCGTGAGGGAGGTCATTTCATGGGCATGAACAAGATGGCAGGCCAAGGATGTAGTCTGTGTAATCGGCACTCCCACAGTAGCCCTTACTGAGACCTTACCTTGTGCTGTGTATAAACCTAAACTCTTTATATGCATTATTTTAATTAACCCCCATAGTAATCCCACAAGGTAGGTACTGTTGTCATTTCCATTGCAGAGATGAGGCAGCCAAGCCACAGATAATGTTAATTAATACATCACAACTGGCAGGGTCTCCTTCAGCATCTGCTCTCTAGACCCTCCTGCTGCTCTGCATATTATGAAGAATAATGAATACCTAACATGATTAAAATAATAGTATCACAAAGCATCTTATATAACCCAAGGGCTTCTGTGCCTCTTCATACTACTCTTTTAAGTAATATTAAATAAAAGAATGTTCTAATACAATCAGAAAAGTCAGATCATCTTTGGATGTTTCTAATAATGGAATTCGAATGATGATCAAACTGCTAATAATATGTGAAAATATCCAGAGGAAGAAGTCAAGGATTGAGGTGTGATTTACTTTTTCCTTAGACAGCCAAAGTAATCTGACAAAACAAAACCATCCAAACTACAAGTCAAGAGGTCTGACAAGCGCTTCCTGGCTCCTCTAAAATACAATTTTGGCAGCAACTTTTGACAGGACATCAATTCAAATACATAAATAGAAGGACATGCATTATTACAAAGAGGACAGGGCTAAGCTCAGACATTTCCTATTTACATCTAAAATAACTAAAAAGTTGCGATCACTCTTTGAAAATGTATGCCCTGTGGGCTCTTAATTTCTCTCTGCAGGTCCCTCTGTGAGAAAGCAAATAGCAAGGGTTCCCAGTTCAGTGCAGAAGTATTCCTGGTGGAAGGAATGATGACACAAAAGGCTGAAGGCAAGAGCATGCGTGAGATCAGAAGCTTCGATCGATCGTGGGGTGCAACTGAAGGTTAGTGACTGAGAAGGGGTGTGGAGAGTGGAGGCAGAAGTGGCTGCAGGGGACTTTATCCCTAGGGCAAGAAGAAGCTATTGAAAAGTTTCAGTCGATATTAAGCGGATCTACTCTTTCCCAGGCCTGGTTTAAAGGATTCATGAAATCCTATTTGTAAAGTACATCTGTAGCCTTTAAACATGAGTATGAAGAAAATGCAAGGTGTTTATATCTCTTCTCCCAGATGGTAAGTGCAAAACATCATCCATAAGGTCTTGAGGAAAGAAACCCATGGCTCTCCTTTTAATTGTGAAAGCATTCCCAGACATTCCCTCATGGCAAATCCCGAGAAGCCCAAATCACAGATCAAAACTCCACATGTTTTAAATGGCCAATCTCGACATATTTATAAACAGCTCTGGGAGAATTACACTTCCAAACACGCTTTTGCTCATAATTCTCCTTAAAGTGGCAAAACCATCACCGACCTGTGAACTAATTCTTCCGGAACACCTTGAGTCTACCCAAGTAACAACCACCAAAAGTTCCCAAACCACGCTCAGTGACGGACTTCTGAGGCATACAACAAATGAGGAACCACAGCCCTGATCCATGTAGCCCCTGTAACGAGGGAAAGCTGTAACAGGTACGGAGCCCTTGAGAGAAAAGTGGAAAAACCCACTCTCGGAAAAGACAGAAGATTAGAACCCAATTCCAGGACCCAGTTGGTCGTGCCGCAACATGCCTAGGTAATCATTACTTTGCCAACAGGGACACACAATAGGTACACATGAATCTTCATCTTTCTTTATCCCTTTCTAGCCTAAGGACAATGATGGATGATTATGACCATCTCTCTCTGGAACTTATAATCACTATGCCTATTCATCCATTCAACAAATTTTATTGAGCTTCTGCTCTGTTCTGGGCACTGTTTTGGGCACCAGAAAAGAGAAATTAATAGAACCTAATCCTTGCCTTTGAATTGCTCACGGTGAGATGGAAGAAGTAGGCAGGTTTAAAATATATCCATATTTGTACATAGAGTCAGGCCTAACAAGCATTGGAATATACAATGCTTTATTTGAAACTATGAGATCTATGTTATCCCCAGAACCAGGGTCAGAATGAAAAATAAACAGGAATTCCCAGCTGCAAGGTCCTACCAAACAATCCCTTTAACCCAGGACAACAGTTAATCTCTAATAGGAAAACAGGAAGCATCCTATTCAAAATCCTGGCTGAAGGATGCAGGCTGAATATTCATTAGGATGAGGGTGGAGGGGAGCGAGAGTGAAAAAACAGCAAGAAGCCAGGAACAACCAGGGCAGGAGAATTTCTCAAACTGCTGAGATGTGTTCCCTAGACAGCCTACCCGGAGGAGGGATGTTGAAATTTTCCTGTTGTGAAACTAAATATAACTAGTGTAGATAATAGAATGTTCGTTAGTCCTCAATATGGTCAGCTCACAAACTCCTGATACACTTTCACATTAAGGCATGTTACAATAAAAGCATCGCTTGCTTTCTTTACTGTCACCTGAAGTCAGATTAAAGGAGTTCAGAAGCCATAGGAAATGATAATTTTGATGTAGTACAGCCAGGAAAGCTAACAAAAAAAGAATACACTTTCTCCTTGCTCGTTCTGTTGCTCTTATTAAGCTACTGCCTTCCTACTGCTGCTAACTGCGCTCATTGGGCTTGGCTGAATGGGTGGTGGGCAGGTCAGCCTCGAGGCCAACTGCCAGAGAGGGGATCATATAGATACAGTAGTGCTATAAATGCAGGACGATGAAACAGCTCACGAAGAATGAATGGCTGTCTTTTTCTCTCCCCTCTCTCCAAAAAAGGAAGGAAGAAATGCATATTGGCAGCATAATTAACAGTCAGCCTCCTTTCTGAATTGAGACATCGTCACTGAATGCAGCTCCTCAAAGGGACAGCTAGGGAAATTTTAAAGGTGACCTAAAAAGGGATTTTATTATAAAAACTGAAAAATACTTGCTGGCAATATTTGAGTAGAAGCTAAATGCATTTGGCTGTGCTGCATAAAGGAAATCAATGTTCTCTATTAGCTAAATTTGAGGTCATTTGCGTTTACTTTCCCAGCCCCTGAGAATTTATAAAATCAGACAACCCAATTCTTTCAGAGTGAGTCACAGCCTTCTCACCTTCCTTCCCCTCCTCCCTCCCCCTGCCCACTCCACCTCCAGCCCCATCCTCTAGCTCTCACAAACACCAGGAGCTTGGCAGGATTGGCCCTTTGTGTACCTACTCTTTCTCCCACATCTTCCTGGGGGAATGGGCTGGGGCGGCGGTGGGAGCTGGGAAAGGGGTGACTCCCTCACACTGCCACTCTGCCACCAGAGCTTCTTACGGGTGTGCAGAGAACACCCAGCTCCAGTAAGGGGGGTCCCTAGGAGGCAAATGGCACCGCATACTCTAGGGTCACCTCCCCTTCCTCCCTCCCCCAAAACAGCCTGCTGGAGGGCATGGTGGGGTGTTCGGTAAGGTGGGCAAGGCTGAGAAAGGGAATTTTGATTCAGGTTGATTCAGTTCAATTTGATTTGAGAATATAGGCCTTGTGGTTTGTTATTTGCGTATCTTTCAAGTTGCCCCAGCTCCTTTCCTCCCTACCATTCTACCTGAGCTCCCCACCACCACACTCATGCCCTTCCTTTTTTTTTTTTAAAGATTTTATTCATTCATTTGATAGAGAGAGAGAGCACAAGCAGGGGGAGTGGCAGGCAGAGGGAGAAGCAGGCTCCCCATTGAGCAGGGAGCCCTAGGGGACCCAGGGCTCAATCTCAGGACCCCAGATTCATGACCTGAGCTGAAGGCAGACGCTTAACAGACTGAGCCACCCAGGTGCCTCACACGCCCTTCCTAAAGAAGGGAAGAAGCTGGGGCGCCTGGGTGGCGTAGTCGTTAAGCGTCTGCCTTCGGCTCAGGGCATGATCCTGGCGTTCTGGGATCAAGCCCCACATCAGGTTCCTCCGCTGGGAGCCTGCTTCTTCCTCTCCCACTCCCGCTGCTTGTGTTCCCTATCTCACTGGCTGTCTCTATCTCTGTCAAATAAATAAATAAAATCTTAAAAAAAAAAAAAAAAAAAAAAAAAAAAGAAGGGAAGAAGCTTTTGGGAGGAAGGATCAGTGGTCACCTATGCTTATAGCCAGGGGTTCTCTCCCCAGAAAATGAACATACACACCACATGTTTGCAAAAAAACTTCAGCTTTGGCTCCCCCCTAATCCTTCCCATGGTCTGCTTCTGCAAGTCAGAAATCCACCTCAGAGCTCCCCAGAGGAGACGCCATCCAGCCCCTTCTTTGCGTGACCCCGTCAGGCGACACCAGGATGTTCCCTGGGGCAGGGCCGCCTCCGAAATCTGAACTGCCCTCTTTCCATGCCTCAGACCCAACCGCTTGTGCTGCAGCATGATTTTGCCCTTTATAAAGCACCATGTACCTTATTCCATTGGAACCTTCTGGAACTTGGTGTGGTTTGTCTTCCCACTTAGAGATGAGACACAGGGACCTGAAGGCATCTTGCCTGAAGTTGTTCCTCCAGGGAGAGGGAGCTGAACTCCAAACTCATCTCTTGACTATAGGGCCCCCCACACCTCGCAGCTTGTTGTTAGTGTCTCCTATGTTTAAGCCCTCATGACTGGGCACTTAAAATGAGAATCTGATCCAGATAGTTGCCCAAGGATTTGGGAAACTAGGGAGTTCCACAATAAGAGTGAAACCCCCCCTTTTTTTAAAATTTAAAACATTCTTTGGCATTGCATAGCATGAAAATAAATACTTTAGTGTACACACCCTTCTATTGGCAGATTTTCCACGAAGGGGTCCTTCAACATTCTTGTGAGACCAGGCTCAGCATTACTCTTTAGTGCTCCCTGATGTGCTCCTCATTTGTACTCCACCTCCAAGCACAGGGTATCCGAAAGGCCAAAACCTTAAGGTGGTTAGGAGCAAGGAATGTGAGATTAGCAGTTAGCAGACAATTAGCATGTTGCCAGAGTTAACTTTTCTTAGCTTCTTTTTTTAAAAAAAAAAAAAAAGGGTTTCACAAGAGAACAATTTCAAATAAATCATTTTATCTCTGTGGGATAGCCTCTCCATCCATAAAATAGGCATGACCTTCTTGGCCTTTCTGTATAAAGCAGAGACGTAAGGAAGACAAGGAGCTCTTCCGAGGTCAGAAGGCTTCCAAGCTCCTAGGTGATGGTGAGTGTGTTAGTGTCCTAAGACTGCCTTAACAAAAGAGCATGCACTGAGTGCCTTAAACAACCAAAATGTATTGTTTCACAGTTCTGGAGGCTAGAATTAGAGATCAAGGTTATCAGCAAGACCATGCTCCCTCTGAAGGCACTAGGGGAGGATCCGTTCCAGTCTTTTCTTCTGGCTTCCCTTGGCTTGCGGCAACATTAACTCCAGTCTTCACATGGTGTTCTGTGTGTGTGTGTGTGTGTGTGTGTGTGTGTGTCCGTCTTCTCACACAGCACCCTTTTTATAAGGACATTAGTCATACTGGATTAGAAGCCCACCCTACTCCAGTGTGACCTCATCTTAACTGATTACATCTGAATGACCTTATTTCCAAACAAAGTCACCAAATAAGGTGCTGGGGGATCAGGACTTCAACATATGACTTTGAGGGGGTGCAATGAAATCCGTGACAGTGAGCAATAATACAGCTGCCTGGAGAGGACAGTCCTGTGTTAATGTGCCCATGTCTGTTATCAGTAATGATTCTCAGTAATTCAAGGGATATATTAGGGGAAGGAAAAAACAAACAGCTTGCTCCTGCTCGTGGATTGTATGGCTGTGGACCTGCCAACGTTGAAGTAGAAGTCCGAGAACTGCCATGCCAGTTCCAAGTAACCAAGGGGAGGTAACCACGTGCCGGTGTGTGGCCGTACAGGACAGCTGGCTTCGTTGGCTGATGGCCACAACAAAGGTGGGGCAGAGCATGACAGCAAGAGGCTTGCAAGGTCCCAGTGAGAATGTGACACGAGGCTTCTGAGCCTGCGGCAGATGGCCCTAGCTCACTGCTTCTGCCGTGTGCAGGGGCTGCCCCTCACGCCACCAGTGCCCTTCGAGCAGATTCCCGGAGGCTGAGTCACCTCGCACGCAAGCACGCACACGAAATGCCAGCCTTTCATTTCTGCCAAAGGTTCTTTCTTTCCAGTAACAAAAATGCTCCCATTCCTGTCAGGAGCCCAGAAGCTTAACATCCTAACATGAATTAGAAGGACGCTGACTGAGCTTGGAGTGAAGTCTGCTGAAGCCTGATGCACCGTCCTCACCTGACCCACCACGGTCAAGGTCTTTCTGGCAGGGAACCCACGTGAGGGTTCCTCCCTCCCCTGGACGTTCTGGGTGAATACTGCCGAGCTCTGCCCCCGCTGTCCTTTCTCTGCACCACGGGCTGGCCACTCCCTGACGCTCACATGGTCTTTCTCCACCACGCCTGCAGTAAAGTCTTGTGAGGGTTCATCCAAATGTCCCCAAAGGAGCCCAGGGAGGGAAGGGGAACGGGGGTCCTTTGTAGTCTCCACGGGACTAATGAGATCTTCTATGTGTCTGAGAAAATGAAGAAGCTTCCTCTCTCCCCACCTTCACCAGCCCTCAGTAACCCTCGGTCTTTTCAGCAAATCTATCTCGGTGGGTCATGTACCTGAGGATGAACGCAACTGCCAGGGAGACCTGCTCCAGCACCCAGGCAGGTCAGAGGTCAGAGAAACTCTAGGGGCCACTTAAAACAAGGATACAACAGTTAAGCTGCACCCTCTTCTCCCCTCCTAACACACACGCACACACACACACACACACACACACTCTCTCTCTCTCTCTCTCTCCCTCTCCCTCTCTCTGCCTCTCTGTCTCTTCTGACTCCAGACAGGACCTTCAGGAGAGGAGTTGCCTCTATTGCAAAGCTGAGGTGTTGGAGCGCCCCCTATGTGTAATGCAATGCTAAGACTATTCTCCAGAAAGTTTCTGTCTGCCAGGATTTGGAGGAACATCAAGAATTAATTTGTTAATTCCACTCCTAAGAACATACTTATTGAAAATAATTCCATAAATCTACACTATATACATACACACACACACACACACACAAAGTTGGTCACTGGAGCTTTTCTTATATAATAGAAAAAAATTAAAAACCTAAGTGCTAGCATTAGGACCTGATTTTAAAAAGTATGTTTTATCCATACAATGAAATATGAATCAGCTGATTTAAAAACAAATTCTTGCAGATTTTGCCATGTCTTTGGGAGATGCCCACAAAATAATTATTAAAAGAAAAAAGTACGGGGGCGCCTGAGTGGCTCAGTCGTTAAGCATCTGCCATCGGCTCAGGGCGTGATCCCGGAGTTCTGGGATCGAGCCCCACGTCAGGCTCCTCCGCTATGAGCCTGCTTCTTTCTCTCCCACTCCCCCTGCTTGTGTTCCCTCTCACGCTGGCTGTCTCTATCTCTGTTAAATAAATAAATAAAATCTTTAAAAAAAGAAAAAAGTAGGCTATGAGACTATATTAAATTAACATTCTCTAAAAGGTTAGTTTTAGTACATGAGTGTACTAAATTTTTAAGTGTTTAAGTTTTAGTACATGAGTGTATTAGTTTTCATCTTTAGGCTCTTTTTTTTTTCCTTTTTCTTTTTTTTCCCCCTTTAGGCTCTTCTGTATTTTCTAAGTTTTCTATAATGAATATGTGTTATCTTTATAAACAGAAAAAACCAACCATAATGGATGCATAAGAAAGAACCCATGTCTTGTTCTTTCCCTGATACGTTCCACCTGGACCCTGGGCCTTCTGCGGGGGAATTTCCCTACTTCTTAGCAAGCAGTGCTGGATCCAATACCTGGCCCAGGTCAACCTTGCTTTTCTTCACTAAGACAAGTCGCTCTGTCTAAATTCCTCTCCTCATTTCTCCTCCCAAGGCCCTTGACACTCCCAACTCCAACACAGAGAATCCTCCCAAATGCAGCAAGGAGCAACCTGGTCTTTGCACGTAGGCCCTGCAAGGTTCCTTTGTCCTAGCTAGGGTGAAACTTCCCCAGAGAGAGCAAGCAAAAGAGGGAGGGAGAGACAGAGTCAGAGACACAGAGAGAAGGGGGGAGGGGAGAGAAGTTGACCGATCTGACATTCAGCCGTCTTGGATGGAATTTGTCCAGTTCAGACAGGATGTATGAGGAACACAGGCCCATTCCTTCCCACATGTTTGGAACCCTGGCCCCGAGCCCTGAGCCCAGCATTCCATTTATCCTCTTTGTGGGCCGAACAGATGAAATTGCTTTAGCTGGAGGAAGTGGCATGAATTTACTTATGTATTAGATTCACAGGACACATCCAGCATACCGACCTTTGGATCAACTCGAATCATGAGACAAGTACACTCGAGCAGACAGATGAGGGCTGGGCGCTCACACCTCAGGGCCAACAGGGTGGGCAGCACGGCCCCCATCCATGCACATGGGCTGGAAGTTGGCGGCTGGGCTGCTCCCCTTCTGACATGTAGGGTGGATTGTTTAGCAACGCTCAAGAGACCCCACAGCTGGCAAGAGGAAAGGCTGGTCACTTGCCATCTTGCCACCGCTGTGAGACCCGGACCAGAGGCTCCTCGAAGAGCTTCACCGTCCTCACATCTCCAGCCAAGTGGACAGTGTGAGACTTGTTAAAATAAACCATCCCAAAGGCAGTTCTTTGTATTTTTCTTTCCTTTCTGCCCACCACCCCCTCCCGCCCTTCCTTCCACAGACAAGAAACCATTTAACAAAGGACTTGGTCTCTCACCTGTTCTAAGACATCTTAGGCTGAAATGCCCCAGGGCCCATCTCTGATGAATATTAATATTAAATGCTCTCCCTCCCAGCACCAGCCTCTCCTCCAGACCTCAGAAGGCAGCCCCCCTCCCGCCAGGCAGCACTCCAATTCCCATTCTCACACCCCCACAATGGCTGCATTCCTCCCTTGCCTACCTCCCTTGCCAGACAAAGGCAATGTGTTAACGTGTCCCCACCTGAGACAGAGAAAGGAATCTTTGTTATACCTGCAAGATCCTAAACATTATCATCATTTAATTAGGGCCATTCTCCCAAGCCAACTTCTCGGCAGCGGGCGCAACTCCACTTAAATAGGCTTTTAAGTTTTCCCAGGGAGGCCGCTTCAGAGGTAATTTGTGAATGGAGACTAATTTAGGGTGTTGCTGCTGGGGTGTATAAAGAGGTGGCTCCAAAGTAACAGAGCCTTAAAAGACAAACGGGGGAAAGGTTAAGCATTTCCATCAGGCACAGATCAGCTTTTGGAAAGCACCACTTCTCTCAGATTCAAGGTCTTGGGCACAAACCAGTGGACTGCGTTATTAACTGGCCCAGATTATGTTTATTCTTTCTTTCTTTCTTTCTTCTTTCTTTCTTTCTTTCTTTCTTTCTTTCTTTCTTTCTTTCTTTCTTTCTTTCTTTCTTTCCAACACGAGGAGAGCTGGGTCACACTCATTATGCCTTTGGTGGCCGGGAATTGTCTCTGGGTTGTGTGCTCAGGCACAAGGACGACTTTCCTTCAGTCTTCTGCTACGTGCATCAGCCAGGAGTGTCTGCTTGACCCTAAAAGGTGTCAGAAGCTTTCAAATTCTAAAATGTCACTCCATCTCCAAATAGTACAAGGATTCCACACCTGAAAGGATGACATTCCAGGCAAAAATGGCCCAGACTTTGGAAATGGGAACCCTGATTTGCTGCAAAGCATTAATGTGACCATGGGAACTCAGACTCAGCTCACACTGCCTGGACGTTTCTAACCATATGTGGTTAGGTCACAACCCTGCCATTTTCCTTATGACATTCTCATAGAACATCTCTGATTATGGGTTGCTTTAATGCTCCCAGCTGGAGTAGTTCTTCAGTGGTACTCAGCTTGGGCCACCTCGGTTGAAAAGAAAATCTGCTCCATCGGGTCAATGAGATCACTGACCATTCCTGATATCGGCAGACTGGAACTAAAACCCACGTGCCCAGCTTTTCTTTCTCCATCCTAAACTTATTATTATTATTATTATTATTATTGGGACGTAGAGTACATATAACATTGTGTAAATTTAAGGTGTACAATGTGTTGACTTTATACATTTGTATATTGCAGTGTGATTACCACCATAGCATTAACTACACCACTATACGTCACATAATTATTTGTTTTGTGGTAAGAACAATTAAGGTCTAGAGTCTTACCAACTTTGTAGTTTATAATACAGTAATTACGACTGTAATCTCCATGCCACGCATTAGATCTCCAGTAATTATTTATCTATTAATTGCAAGTTTGTACCCTTAAATGATATCCCCTGGATTCCCCCAGCCCCACCCCCTACCAACCACCATTCTGCTCTTTGTTTTTACCAAGTTTACCTTTTTAAAATTCCACACATAAGTGGAATTTGTCTGCAGTATTTGTCTTTCTCTGTCTGACTTATCTTACTATTATCTTACATCATGCCCTCAAGGTCCATCCATGTTGTGGCAAATGGCAACATTTCCTTCTTTGTCATGGCTGAATAATATTCCATCGTGTGTCTTCCAATGGAATATACACCACCCTAATCTCAAAGATAAGGGTAATTGTACCTTGCAAGTTCTATCATCAGAAATCATTCTCAGAGCACCATTTGCTTCTAAACTCTAGAATAGCTAATAAAATTACAGGAACAATTAAGAAAACATATGGTGAGGTCAGAGGAAAGTGGTCAAATTTGAACTTGGGTGAACTCTGCAGACAGAAATGATGATATTTATTGATGATAAATATATTAATGATGATAAATACCATACTAATGATGATATGGCCACAAAAGAAAAAATAAAGAGGGGGAAAGAGAATACACATCACCATGATGGCAAAACTTTATTTAAAAAAAAAAAAAAAGAGGTAGCTATCTCACTATATTTATCTCCTTGAAAGATATATATCAAGATTATCCATCACATGCATTTTCCTATTATCAGACCCAAAGTGACCATTCTTTGTAAGTATGTGTGTTAAATATGGAAAAGTGTTCCTTTGGAACATGTTCAGGAGGAGGTGAGGGGGTGGAGCGGAGAGACGGAAAGAAACGTAGGACAAGTCAAGAAGAGGGTTGAGGCATGCGTAGGGACATTACCAGAAATCGCACCCTAAGAGGCCTTGAGGAGAAAAGTGAAGTGGGAGGTTTGGGGCCCTCTGCTTAGAGAAATGCCCCACTCAGAGTCCTTAATGGTTCATTTATTTCACCCTGACATTGCCTTCTTGGTTCTGGTGTTGAAAATACCGTGGGGTGGAGGGATTCTCCGCACACCGCCCAGTGAGGGCTCATGTGTGACACTTTCTGATGCCGGTGTGTCTGCATCAGCAAGCAGGTGCTTTGCTGGAATCTCGAGGTGTCTGTGTAATAGTCTCTCTTTTCGAAGAGACGTGCAGCTCCTGGACAACGATGCCCCACCGTGTCATCTCCGGGCAATGCAAGTAACACTTTTCTAAAGGAAAAATCCTCCCGTGCCCTTCTCTGCCCCCCTCTTCTTACACTGAGAACAGCAGTTATCGGGCCCCTCACTACTTGCCAAAATCTGGGGTAAGTATCTTACATTTACTGGAATGTAACAGTCTCATTTAGCGTGTTCAACCCACCTTGCCAGCTAGGTGTTATTCCCATTTTACAAATATGGAATAAGCCTCTAAAAGTTAAAACAGAACAAAAACTGTCCCAGGTCACTGGTAAGAAGTCACAGACCTGAGATTTGGAGCTGTTTTCTTAAGTTCAAAACTCCCACTTTTTGTTGGTTTGTTGTTCTTTGCTCTTGGGAGAGCAGACAACGTCCTTTTGGCTGTGGCTTGCATCCTTTTGTTTTGAATGAGGTTAAATGACCTGCGTGTGGGCTTAGGCATTTACCCACACATGTCTTTGGGGGGGGGGGGGCATCCCTGTATCTGCCTGGCCGCGCAGGGCCTCTAAGCACCTTTGCTGAAAGTTTTTATTATTTCCTTCAAATACCCTTTTATAGCACAGAAAAAGAGCTGTGCCCTCTCTGAGGCTTGAACTCAGGACCTTCAGATTATGAGACTGACGCGCTGCCCACTGCGCTAAGAGGGCTGCAAGGCTGAATGTCAGCCTGAATAATAATGCCTCCTTAAATGGTAAGCTCCTTAAAGAGAAAGGGCTTGTCTTTGTAGTTCAGTCCAATGAGTGAGTGGATTTGGAATAGCATCAGAAACGTTCTTTTCCCACATCTCCTCGCACAGCAGTAGATTCCTAAGTAACCTGGAAGATAACTCAGCAAATGATACGTGTACTTTGGAAAAACAAAAAGACCTCATTACGTTAATCGTAGCCCACAAGCAAAAGAACCAAAATGTTTTAGGCTCATCTAAAAGCGCAGGTGTATAAACATATAAATATTAACAAAAATTAAATGCTTGTCAACTTTGGCACAACTATCACTTCTTCCTTGGATATTGGAAGCTTATCCAATCTAGAAAAACCAGAGTCAAGGTGTAGACAGTTGAGTTGAAAAATTATTGAACATGACTTCTGAGTGAAAATAGAGCAATGGGCATACCTCCCTGTGGCCACTCATTCCTGAAGCCTCATGAAATAACAATAAAAGGATTTGGAGAGACATAAATGCAAAAGGCAAAGGGAGAAAGAGAGGGGACACTAGCAATAAACTTGGAAGGTGGAGAACAATGTCATGGAAACCCTGTCTTACTTTGTAGAAACTTCCAGAAACTCAAGAGCTGGTAGCACCAGATACGTCTGAAAGTGGAGGTAAAGATGGAGCTAAACACAGAAAGTTGATCTAGTTAGTTTGTTGAAAAAATAGTGAGGCCCTTGGGTGGCCTCCCCCAAACCAAGCACCAGGCAGATTCTCCTGCCCTCAAGGGAGAAGACTGGAAGTATATTCTCTAAAGGGTAAAACAGAAGGTCTCTAGACTAGAAAGACCAAGCCCACTGAGGGTGGGCCATGCTGAGAAAGGACCCACATACCAATGTAGAGCTTCTCTAGTCTGTTCCCCTAGTTGGCTCCCCAAATACTAGAAGTCAGGACTGGACTTCTGCTTAAAAGTTCGTTCTCTGTGAAATATGACCAGCTCAAGAGAGGGAGGAAAGAACGAAGGGTGCTAACATCAGGAATCTCGTCCAAGAAAATAGGGCAGCAAGATCACCCTACGAGGAAGACCACCCGTGAGCACAGAGTGCTAGCAATCAGCTGTTCAGTACGTCACGCACACACATGAGCAGAAAGTCAAAGATCACCAGACATTGGAGGAAATCATATGAAATAAAACACAAAGACTTGACCAACCTGTATTTTAAAGGAACTTGGAAGAAACAAAGACTATCTGGGGGTAAGGAAAAAGTATTTAATTAATATTAATATTCTTGGAGAGCTAAGAAAAATTTGGATCCATAAAGCAAGAATAAATACACAAAATGAACATTTAGGATATATTCAGGATATATAAATTGCATTTTATTCATACAGCAGAGTTACATAAGTCCATGAGACTGAATAATTATTGCTGTGTATTGTGATGAATCTCACAAGCATGGCATTGAAATTTAAAAAGCCAGACACAAAAAAAGTACATATTCTCTGGTTCCACCTATATAATGCTCACCAAAAAAGGCTACGGTGTTAAATTTAGCATGATGGTTACTCTTTGGAGGGAAGGCGTGGAGAAAATCTTTTCCGTTTCCAATACAAAAATAAACATAAAACAGGTTTTATACAAAGGATTGGGAGTCAGAGTGATACTGAATTTCTCAACAGCAGCTGTAAGCTACAAGGTAATAAAGCAAGCCTTCATATTTCTGAAGGAAAGTGATGCCCGTATCCTGCTAAATTATCAATTACTTGTGAAGCTATGCTAATGGCATTTTCAAACATACAAGATATTTCAAGATTTACGTTCCTTTTACCTTTTTCAGGCAAGCAACTGGAAGGTCTCAGGAGCTAGAGACACAGAAATATACCCAGGAAAAGGGACACAAGGGATCCAGGAAATAGATGCACCAATGGAAGAAAAAATCAATGAGAAGTCCCAAGATGGTGGCCAAGAGGGAGCCTAAGGAGACAGGTACGCAGCAAGCCTAAAGATCAAGGGTACAGTGGTGTCCTCAAGATTCATTGACCCACCACATAGAGAGAGGAGATTTACACAATTAGGGAAAGTTTAGGATTAAATATATATGTATATTAGATACATACATTCTATATACCTACCACTGTAGGTGTATATAATTAAATTGCATATGTGTAGTGTTGTAACTAATATATTATGCACATTATGAAACAAAATATAAATAAGAAAGGATGAAATAAAAATAAATACAGTAAGAATTCTGTTGTTTTCTTCCCTCACCCTGGCCAATACTGAACACACCTCCCGCTTGCACCCCACAGTTGCATGCCTAATACAAGTGATCACTTCCTGTGGTGGTTGATAAGATTAGCCAGGGAACATGGTGCCTCGAGGAAATGGATCACAGAAAAAGTAAACGTTGACACCTGGGAGAGAAGATCAAACCCTGGTAAATGCCAGCCTCTACTGTGGTGGGCCTTCTAGGTACCACAAGCAGGCCCCAGCCAACATGGGGTCCTAGAACCTCAAAAGGCCTGTGTCAGAGAATCATAAACTCTCAGAGAAAACAAATGCCTTTAAGACCATCTCAATTATAGTTCTAAGTTTACCAATGAGAATACACTTCAGAATCTTGCCTAAATCTAGTTCTAAATCCATTTAACATATCTATATTTTATGGATGCCTGAATGAATGTATGAAAAGCAAATATAAAGAATTTTTTAAATTTTTTTATTTTCAAGTAATCTCCACATCCAACATGGGGCTCGAACTTACAATCCAGAAATCAAGAGTTGCATGCTCTAACTACTGAGCCAGCCAGGCACCCTGCAAATGTACAGAAATCTTATGTGTGTTTAATCTCCTGTCCTCACTGTCTTCCACTGCCTAATTAGGCTGCCAACTCTCCTATTTGCCACAATCCAGGATATGAGGTTTCTCATAGTCAATGCCTCTGCAGTTCCTATACAGGCTCTGAGCTGGAGCTGGGCAGTTTCTTCCAAAAACATCCTTGGGGCGCCTGGGTGGCTCAGTCGGTTGGGCGACTGTCTTCAGCTCAGGTCATGATCCCAGGGTCCTGGGTTCAAGCCCCACGTCAGGCTCCCTGCTCAGCAGAGAGCCTGCTTCTCCCTCTCCCTCTGCCTTCTTCTCTGCCTACTTGTGTTCTCTCTCTATCTGTCTGTCAAATAAATAAGTAAAATCTTAAAAAGAAAAGAAAATATCCTCTGAAATATTTGTGAAGAGCTTCACAGAGCCCTTGTTATCTAAGAAATAGACCAAAAATCTGACTACAGGCATGTTTTCTTTTTCTGTTCCATCAAAGGAAAATAAAGATGAAAAGACTTTTTCTAAGTGCTTATGTCTTATTAGGACATTTTTAAAATAAATAGCTTCAGTCATTAATGTTAGAGGCAATCTGCCTAAAGTATATTTAAGGGGCTAGATTTCATAAATTCCAATTTACAAATTGAACTCATTGACCATAATTGCTTGCAACAGTTGGCTCTAAACAGAGAGATTAACATAATTGGATTGCAAACTCCTATTAGCATTTATAAATATAATTATAGCCAAGTATTGGGCTGTGTTGGAAAGATGCCACTGAAATTTATCTTGTGAAGACTTGAGAAGCACATATTCCTCCACCAGGAGGCAGTGTCATGATTAAGGGATGGATTGGTCCTGTGACCTTTAACCTCTCAGTGTCTCGTTTTCCATCAGCAAAACACTGTGTTTCAATACACATTCAATATGCATTCAGTTTGCATGGTAAAAGAGTGCTGGTTGAGGAATTCCACTCAAGACAGAGTAAAAAGGACAGATTTTGCCTGATGCCTGAAAGAAACAGACACACAAACAAAAAGCAAAATATATTACACAACAGTTTTCAAGACACTGGTTATCAGGCAATGGTGGACTGTGGTCTCTGAAAGACAGGAAACAAATTGGGAGACCTCTACTATTGTCCCAGCTTACTACCTTGAGAGAGTTTCCAAGCTGTGGCATAGGAAGAGGGAGCCCAGGCCAAGCCTGGTGGACTCCCCAAGGTGAGGAGATGCAGATGAGCGTCCAGGGAGGCCAGGGAGACCAGGCAGCGAGAGTGTACAGACAGAGCACCAGACCAGAGACAGTGACACCAAGAGAGAATGCTGGTGATCTGGAGGAGGTCCCCTCAAGTATTCAGCAGAGGTCTCATCCTTACACACATGCAAATCTACTACCCAATGCCCAAGGAAGAAACAATCTGATGGGATCAGGTAAAAGCACCCGGCACTCTCACAGGGCCAAGAATATAGCCTGTTCCTACAGTCAGCCTGGGGGAAAAAATCAGACTTTTCAGGACATTGGTCAGAATACTCATGAGGGTGCCTCAGTAGTGGGAAATATTTAGACCCAGACCAAACACTGACCCAGATCCACCTCATAAATCAGAAAACAGATCTGAAGAGCTCAAACTAGTAACTTCATGGCATCCCAGAGCAAAGCTCAAGAATGGCTATAGGAAAATAAAATGTCTCGCATTCAAAGAAGGTAATAACACAATGGCTGGCATTCAATCAAGGATTGCCAGACATTCAAAGTATAATGAAAATGTAACCCATAATGAGGAGAATAATCAATTGATCGAACCTGACTCAGAACTAACATAGATATTAGAATATTAGCTAATAGACAAGAATATTAAAACAGTTGTTATTAACTGTATTTCAGATATTACAAAAGTTAAGTATAGACATAAAGTTTCCAGAAAAGCACACCCAAAATGAACGTCTACAGATGAAAACTGCAACACCTGAAATGAAAAATAAACTTATGGGATTAATAGTAGATTAGACTTTACATAAGAAGACATTTGTAAACTTGAGGGGCACCTGGGTGGCTCAGTCAGTTAAGCATCCAACTCTTGATCTCAGCTCAGGTCTTGATCACATGGTTGTGAATTCAAGCCCTGCACTGGCTCCATGCTGGGCATGAGCCTACTTTGGAAGGAAAGAAGGAAGGAGGGAAGGAAGGAAGGAAGGAAGGAAAGAAGGAAGGAAGGAAGGAAGGAAAAGAAGAAAGAAAGAAAGAAAGAAAGAAAGAAAGAAAGAAAGAAAGAAAGAAAGAAAGAAAGAAAAAGAGAGGAAGGGAAGGAGGGAGGAAAGAAGGAAAAAGGAAGGGAGGATGGAAGGAAAGAAGGAGGGATGGAGGAAAGAAAGAAAGAAAGAAAGAAAGAAAGAAAGAAAGAAAGGGAGAGAAAGAAAGAAAGAGAAAGAGAGAGAGAAAGGAAGGAAAGAAGGAGAGAAGAGAAAAGAAAAGAAAGAAAGGAGGGAAGGAAGAAAGAAAGAGACATTAGTAAACTTGAAAACATGGCAATGGAAACTATGCAAAATAAAACCCAAAGAGAAAAAAATCTGAAAAAAATGAAGAGTATCAAGTGGCCTAATATATGTGTAATTGGAGTTGCCAAAGGAAAGGAGAGAGAAGAGACATGATGGAACAAATATTTGAAGAAAAATAAGGCCAAAGTATTCCTAATTTAATTAAAAGTATAAATCCACAGATCCAAGAACTTCACCAACCCCCAAGCAAAATAAGCGTGAAGAAAATTACATCAAGACCTGCCATAATCAAATTGCTAAAGAACCCAGTGATAAATGGAAATTTTTAAAGCATCCAGAGAAAGGGATAAGATATTACATAAAGAGGCACAAAGATAAGGGTGGGAGCAGATTTTTCATCAGAAACAATGTAGACAAGAAGATATCTTTAAAATACTGAAAGACAAAACTGTCAGACTAGAAGTTTATGCCCAGCAAGAATATGTTTCAAAAACAAAGGTGAAATAAAGATGTTTTGTTGGTTTTTTTTAAAGATTTTATTTATTGATTTGAGATAGAGAAAGAGCAAGAGAGAGAGAGAGCATGCGGGAGTGAGTGCGCACAAGTTGGGGGGAAGGGCAGAGGGAGAGGGAGAAGCAGGCTCTCTGCTGAGCAGGGAGCTCCATGTGGGGCTTAATACCAGGACCCTAGGATCACGACCTGAGCCGAAGGCAGATGCTTAACCCACTGAACCACCCAGGCACCCCAAAGATGTTTTTAGACAGACAAAAACTGAAAGAATTTACCAGCAAACCCACACTACAGGAAATTTTAAAGAAAGTCTTTTGGGCAGAAGGAAAATAATGCCAGATGAAAATATAGATCTACATAA
This sequence comes from Ursus arctos, assembly GCF_023065955.2. Classification (NCBI taxonomy): domain Eukaryota; kingdom Metazoa; phylum Chordata; class Mammalia; order Carnivora; family Ursidae; genus Ursus; species Ursus arctos. The sequence goes on from NW_026622952.1 coordinate 20,827,584, forward strand.
ATGAGTAAAAAGCACCAGAAATTGTAAATATATGATTTATTCTGATTAAATCTCTTTATATGATAACTGATTATTTAAACAAAAATTATAACAATGTATTGTGGGGTTTATAATATATGTATAGGTAAAATATATGACAATAGCATAATAACCAGAACGGAGAGATGGAAATATTCTATTCTAAGGTTCTTACATGCACGAAGTGGTAGATAATCACTTAAAGACAGTGATAAGTTAGAGCTGTATACTACCTTATACACTTTACACACCGTATCTTAGCAGCCATTTAAATAACAAAATAAATATTTATAGCTAAGAAGCCAACAAAAGAGGGTCAATGGAAGCACAAAAAAAATTAGTTAATCTGAAAGATGGCCAAAAATAAGATAAAGTGAATGAAGAACACATGGAATAGATAAAAACAAATAGCAAGATAATAAACGAAACCTAACTCGATAACCACAATAAGTGTAAATTATCTAAACACCTCTATTGAAAGACAGAGATTGTCGCATTGAATAAAAAAATCAAGTTGCAAATGATTGCTATCCATAAGAAATGTGGTTCAAGTATAAAGTGTAAGTATAAAGACACAGGTCAAAAGTGAAAGGATAGGAAATGATACACTATGCTAACAAATCAAATGAAATCTGGAGTGGCGATGTAAATAACAGAAGCACAAAATAATAGAACTTCAAACTACACGAAGCAAAAAACTGACAGAACTACAAAGAGAAATAAATCCAAAATTATAGTCAGAAATTTTAATAATTTCTCTCAATAATTAATAGTTCAAGTAAAAAGAAAACCAGCAAGCATATAGAAGATTCAAAAGGCGGGGTGCCTGGGTGGCTCAGTCGTTAAGCGTCTGCCTTCGGCTCAGGGCGTGATCCCAGGGTCCTGGGATCGAGCCCCACATCGGGCTCCCTGCTCCACTGGGAAGCCTGCTTCTTCCTCTCCCACTCCCCCTGCTTGTGTTCCCTCTCTCGCTGGCTGTCTCTCTCTCTGTCATATAAATAAATAAAATCTTTAAAAAAAAAAAAAGATTCAAAAGTCATTCATAACCACTCGTAACCAACTTGATATAGTTGACATTTATAAAACACTCCACCTAACAATGGCAAGACCCACATGATTTTTAAGTGCACACAGATCATTTACCAAAATAGACCATATTCTGGACTATAAAACAAATTACAATAAATTTTTAAATGTTCAAGTTATACAATGTCTACTCTTCAGTCACAATGGAATTAAATTAAAAATAACCTTGGAAATAATCTCTGGAAAATCACAAATCTTTGCCAAATGGAAACTAAATAAAACACTAACAAATACTAAATGAATTAAAGAAAAAATCAAAAAAGATATTAGAAAATATTTTCAGTGAAGTGAAATGAACATATCAAAATTTGTGAAATGCTCTTAAAGCAGTTCTTAGGGGAAATTTATAGTACTAGGTGCTGTATGCTTCAATCAATCAATCAATTACCTCAACTTCTACCTTAAGAAACTAGAAAAAGGAAGACCAAATTAAATGCAAATTTATGGATCTTTGAGTTCGCTTAACACTTACAATTTTTTTATGAGCACTGCTTTAATCCTTGTCAGAAAATTCCAATATTATATCATCTTATCATTGGTGTCTGTTGGTTGTCTTTTCCCATATGATTGGAGGTTTCTGTAGTTATTTATATGTCAAGTAATTATGGTCTGTGTCCTGGACATTTTGGTATTATGCTATGAGACGATCGATCTTATTTATATCTGCTAGTTTGATAGGACTTAGAATTCTGGGTTCCTCCCCAATCTGCCTGCTGATTTATTTTTCAGCATTCTCAAACAGCTGTTCTTGCATTCTGTCCAGGTTTTAGAGTTGAGTTCAGTGGGAAATAAAGTGAGACATGTGCTAATTTCACATGATCCATAGACTTCTAAGACAGGTCCCAAGATTCCTGCCCCTCATATAGACGCCCTTCCTAATCCCCTCCCCTTGAGTGTGACCAGGATTCATAAATATGATGGAATATCACTCCCATGATTATGTGACTTTATTATTTTTTTTATTTTGATGCAGTCCTATAGTTCTTTGTATTTTTTTTAAGTAAGCTCTAGGCCCAATTTGGGGCTTGAACCCACCACCCCAAGATCAAAAGTCGCAGGCTCTACCAACTGAGCCAGCCAAGCTCCCAGATTATGTTATTTTACACAGCAGTAGGGATCTTGCAAATGTAATTAAGGTCCCTAATCAGTTGACTTTGAGTACTCAAAAGAGATGATCAGATCAGGAATTAGATGAGCCCTTAAAAGCAGTCAAAGAGGTTCAAAGCCAGACAGGCTCTCTGGCTAATAACTTTGAAGATGAAACTAGAATGGCAGCTGAATTCTGCAAAGCTGAGAGGAAACGAACTCTGCCTGCAGCAGCTAAGCTGAAAAGAAGCCCTCAAGCCTCAGATGAGATGACAAGCCCAGCTGTCGCTTTAATTGCGGACTTGTGATATCCTGAGCAGAGGACTCCACTGAGCCCTGCCTGTACTTCTGACTTAGAAGAAACTGGGAAACTGACCCAACTAGTAGTGTTGCTTTGAGCCTCCGTGTTGGGATAATTTGTTACACTACAAAAATCTAATACACTTTCTCTTACCTGCAACAGGCTTGGAAACAAAGTGCAGGTACTGCGTAAGCAAATGTTATTCCACAGGTGTTGCGTATTTCTCAATATGTTCTTTTAACCAAGTTCTTTGTTGCTTTTCCTTCCTCTGAATTCCCAGTATAGTATTAGAGAAATATCTCAACATTTCAGATCTGTTCCGTATCAGCTTTCTGGCAGAGTTCAATGTAGCAATTTATCTGTGTGCGATCATAAGCTGCTTTGTTATTTTCATTTCCTTCGCTCCTCTTGGCTCATCAGGCTCACTGAGTTTTAGGGAAGAAAAGCTAATCTTATTAAATTATTGTATTAATTATTACCACATGAATCACCCAACAGGGACAAATAGCAAGCCTGGTATAATTAGTAAACCAGAAGTCGCCATTTACAGCCACCCATCAGATATGCCAAGTTAAGGTCACCATGAACTCACAGGTTCTCCCCCCCCAGATTTAACAGTTGTCTAAAGAAAGTATGATCTCCTGGTGAGAGATAAGAAGTGTCATACAAATCTAATTCACATATGGGGGGGGGAACATGGGACACATAGAAACAAGACAGCATATCTTTTGGGATACTCCTTGAGAAAAAGATCTCTAATCAAATATTTGAAAAATACTAAATACAAACAGGCCCCCCTTAGAGATTCACAAAACTTGATAAAGACAGTCCAGGACCTGTTTAACTTGATTTATGCCAGCATTTCCCAAATGTATTAACTATGTATTCTGTCCCAGTTTTACAGTTGAGTTCGGTGGGAGGCGAACAGAGGTGTGTGTTTAATTCACATGCTAGGTACAGTCATTTCTTTGGCACGCTTATTATTCCCTAGAAACTCAAACATTTTTGCATGGAAAATATTTTGGGAAATGCGGATCTACAGATTTAAATGGATCGTGTGTTTATTTATCCTGCCCCCTCCTTCTGATGATACTCCACTCCAAGCCAAGTGTTGATAACATGTGAATTGGTGGGAAAAATTCCTAGCATAACTTCTCAAATAGAAATTGCTGCCCCACCCTCACTTCAAGTTGATGTAAAGCGCTATCGCTCCTGAGATAAAATGCATCCTCTGGAACTCAAAACTATCACACCAAAGCATTCACCAGACATTTGCTAGGAACTGACTTTGTGCTAGGCTCAGTGCATTCCCAGCACGCCAGCAGGACCCTGGCTTTGCAGGTTCACAGAGGGCGTGGTCCTAATTTACAGAATGCCCAGTCCCCCCGGGGGGGAAGAGGATGAGCGGCCCCGGCTAGAAAATGACATTCAGCCCCAGCACAGAGAACCTCAAACAAGGTAATGGGGTGAGAGCTGCCGTGACCTCTCAAGCAGGGCCTTCGATGGGCCTGGATGGGGTAGAGAACTCACCCCCCAAAAAAAGCAAAGCTAATTTACAGCAGACATTAGGTTCAATCAACCCCTGAAAGAAATTTCTTCAAATCAAGAAAGGAAAAAAAAAAAAACAGTAGGAAAGAGGGGAATGTCAGAAATGGAAAGGAGTTACTTTCCATTTTGCATTGATGCTAAGATGTGCATTTTTTTTTTCATATTTTAACAACTCTAAACTCTGAAATCGGAATCTATCTTCTGACACAGAGCATCGTATAATTGTTGTCCTCCAGGCATCAACGCGACCCAGTTGTCGTTGCCTGCGTGTGTCAACTCATTCACAGCTGTTGCTCTTGTCATCACTTCAACGGAATTACGAGCCTTGTTGGTACTACACGTGCAGGGTTTAATTGCCATGTAAATGTCTTCAGAAAGATTCCACTGTGATTTCGGACTGAAAGGAAAACTTATGTGTATTCAAAAAGACGAGGGGACAGAGCAGTGGGGCATACATTTGTTATTTGTGAAGTGAATATTCATTAGAGGAGAAATGCTTGCAATTCCATTGTTCACGAAACAAACCAAGTGTTAGCGGCGCTACTCAAACTGTGGTCCACGGACCGGCAGCATCACCTGGGAGATGGTGAGAAATGCCGACTCTCGGGCTCTGCCTTAAACCTACCAAATCGGGATCTGCATTTTAGCAAAATCCCCAGGTGACTGCCCATAAAAGTTTGAGAGCACTGCTTTAAAGGATATAATGTGAAGCTGAGTCAACGTTGAATTATTGAGATACGTGCAAGGGAATGCTCATCAGAAGCCAAGCAGTGCAGCTGACAGCGGGGAGATTGTCAAGTCCTTCAGAATCAAAAGAAATTTCAACACAAGAAGAGGCACGTGTGACCATTTCACTCACAGGCAGGGCTGTCATAAAGACACGGTGTCACAGCCTCGTTGGTGGGGGTTTTTTTCTGTCTTTGCAAAACATCAAAGAATGGTATGACTTAAAATGGAAGGCATTTTAGATTCAATTAAATTCAGTCGGTGAAAGGATCTGCCTTCGGCTCAGGTCATGATCCCAGGGTCCTGGGATCGAGCCCCAAGTTGGGCTCCCCATTCAGCAGGGAGTCTGCTTCTGTCTCTCCCTGCCACTCCACCTGCTTGCGCTCTCTCTCTGTCAAATAAATAAATGAAATCTTTTTTAAAAAATAAATTAAATAAATGTGGCAAGTAATCTTACTCCAGGGCCATGTGAGAAATTACAATAAAGGCATTTCCTTCCGTGAGGGGGAGCTGGCAGGCCACAGAACAGGGAAAATGGAACTAGAAATCTGAGAGAGAAATCTGAACTGGCAGGGGAAGGGAGGGACGGAGGTCGCAGGGGTGCTGCTGAGTATGAGCCATCCCACCTGTGTGCTGCTGTAGCCGTGGGTTCCAGGCTGCGGACCATCCTCCAGCTAATGACAAAAATGACATTTGACTCCCTATCCTTTCAAGTAATACGTACATCCATGATGTTGTATTATTTTTCTTTGATAACTCTTACTATGCCTTAGCCCCTTATCACCTCCCGAGTCTGACGGCAATCCCTGGTGAGTTGCAGCATGAACCGAAGTGGGAGGTTTGGATGATATTGTCCTTTCCAAGGTAGAGGTGAGGAAAATGGGTCCAAGATTGCCCTGCTGGTAAATAGCGGAATTGGGATTAGAACCTCAGGCTTCTGAGTATACTTTGGAAGTTCTAACAGGAAAGCAGGTATTGTTGGCATTTTGTGCAAGAATAAACAGGCTCGGAAAGTTCAAGTGAGTCGCCCAAGCATGAAACTATCACAGATGGGAGCTATCACCCCGTTATCCTGGCATCTAACTTCACTGCTGTTTCTTCTACTCCCAGCTCCTTGGCAAAATCTGCTTAGTTATTCGTGATTTGAAGAGCTTTCTGTTATGACTCTAGAGTAAAGAGCTGAATGACTATGTTAACTTGACCAAAGAGCATAGGTATTATTTGAACATACTGAGGGTGGTCCCCAGGGAGGTGTATCACTCCCACGTATCTTTGAGAGCACTTCATACGAGGAGTGTGGCTGGCGCACAGCTTGCACCTGCCACACCTTTGATCCACGGCAGCTTTAATGCCGAAGCCCCATCCCTCCCGTGTGGTCCCGAGAACAACCGAGCAGGGCAGGGCTACAAGAGCCAGGCCGTTCCTGCCCGATGCAGGAATCCTCTGCTGGTTAGTCTTTGTGCTGGTTCTCTCCTTCAGCTGGCCAAGCCTTTCGCAGAGAGGCGATGCAGACCGAGTGTCCTACCCCCTCCTCTCATAGTGTCAGAGCGGCATTGAGGTGAGGAGGTCTTCTCTGCCTTCTCCTGCTTCCTCCCTCATAAATCCCCTCCACGCATCTTCCTCCGATAATTCTCTTGCTTGTGCATTTCCACCTTGGCACCTGCTTCTCAGAGGACCTGAATGAAGACACTGCCTCTTAAAAGGAAACTTCATAAATGAATACGATTGTGTGCTATTTGCGAGACCATTTTATCTGTATTCCTCAACTTACCTTTCAATTCTTCTGATTTTTTTCACCAATTTATTAAGAAATCTGTTTTTTCCCTCTACATTTTTTTTCTTCGAAACCATTGGTAGACAGTAATATAAAAGCTTATGGAAAATAAAGGTTGAGAGAGAAAATAGAAGATAAAAAGTGAAAAAAAATGCTGTGATTCCAGAACGCAGTGTTATTCTAGCATTTTTTTAAAGATTTTATTTATTTATTTGAGAGAGAAAGTGAGTGAGAGAGAGACAGAGCATGAGCAGGGGGAGGGAGAGGGAGAAACGGACTCCGCACTGAGCAGGGAGCCCGACGTGGGGCTCGATCCCAGGACCCCAGGATCATGACCTGAACTGAAGGCAGATGCTTAACCGACTGAGCCACCCAGGCACCCCCCATTCTAGCATGTTTTGAATTAAATTTTTAATTTTGAAATAATCATAGAGTCTCACACAGTTGCAAAAAATAATACAGAGAGATCTTATGCACCTTTACCTAGTTTCCACCAGTGGTAACATCTTGCAAACCCATCATACAGTGTCACAACCAAGGTATTGACATCGATACAGTCAAGACATAGAACATTTCCACCGCAAGGACCTCTGTGGCCCTTTTATAGCCACGCCTTCTTCCCACCTGCCCCCACTTCAAGAATGTTAGATAAATGGACTCATGAAATGGTGGAGCTTTGGGGGATTGTTGTTTTTGTTTTTGTTTCTCCACTCAGCATAATTTCTCTGGAGATCCACATACGTTGTGATGTGTATCAACATTTTTTCCTTCTGACTGGTGAGTTGTGTCCATGGCATGAGCACAACACCATTTCCCTAACCATTCATGCATTGGAGGACATCTGGGTGGTTCCAGTTCGTCGTGATCACAAATAATGCTTACTATAAACATTTATCTACAGTCTTTTATGAACATAAGTCTTTAGTTATCTGAGATAAATGTCCAAGAGCACAACTGCTCAATCATGTGGTAGCCACATGGCAAGTTTTTCTAAGAAACTGCCCAACTGTTGTCCAAAATGGATGTACCATTTTATATTCCCACCAGCAATGGACAAGTGACCCCGTTTCTCTGCATCTTCTCCAGCACTGGGCATTGTCAGCGTTCCAGATTTTGGCCAGTCTAATAGTGTAATGGTATCTCACTGTCGTTTTCATTTGCGTTTCCCTGATGATATATAGAAATGGAGCATTTTTGGGGGGTGCTTATTTACCATCTGTACATTTTTTTTTTTAAGATTTCTTTATTTGAGAGAGAGCGAGTGGGGGGAGGGGCAGACGGGGAGGGAGAAAGAGTATTAAGCAGACTCCATACTGAGTGTGGAGTCCAACGTGGGGCTCAATCTCAGGACCCCAGAATCATGACCTGAGCCAAAGCCAAGAGGCAGACACTCAACTGACTGCCCCACCCAGGCGTCCCCATCTGTACAGCTTCTAAGGTCTCTGGCCCATTTTTTAATCTGGTCATTTGTTTGCTTTTCCACTGTTGAGTTTAGAGAGTCTGAAAATATATTTTAGATGCTACTTTTTTTGCCAGAGGTTTGATTTGCAGATATTTTCTCCTGGACGGCAGCTTGTCTTTTCATCTTCTTAACATTTTGTGGAAGTTCAGTTGGTCCGTTTTTCCTTTTATGGATCATACTTTCTTTTGTCATGTCTAAGAATTCTGTACTTAGACCTAGATCCTAGATGGTTTCTCATATTTTCCCCTAAAACCTTCACAATTTTACATTTTTACATTAGGTCCATGATCCCTCATAAGTTAATTTTTTGGTATGAAGTGTGAGACTGAACTTTGAGGGTATTTGTTTATTTATTTTTCAGCCCATGGAGATCCAATTGCTCTCGCACCATCTTTTCAAAAGCCTGCCTAGCCTCTGTTGATTCTGCACGTTGGTCAAAAACCAGTGGGGCGTATTCACACGCATCTGTTTCTGCGTTGTCTCTCCTGTCACACGGATCTATGTGTCTATCCCTCTGCCATTACTAGTTTTGATGGTCGTCGCTACCAAATGCGTCTCCAATTTGGGTAGGCTGATTCCTTCCACTTCATCCTTTTTCAAAGTCGTTTTAGATATCTCCGTCCTTTTGCCTTTCCGTGTGAATGTTAGAATAATGTTGTCATCTACACAAGTTTTATCTTGCTAGGGCTTTGTTAGAAATTGTGTTGAACCTGTAAATCAATTTGGAGATACTCACATCTCTACCATACTCGGTCTTCCGATCTGAATCCGGTATCTCTCTCCATTTATTTATACCTTCTTCGGTTTTTTTGTTTGTTTGTTTTTTAAGTAGGTTCCACGCCCAGTGTGGGGCCCAACATGGGGCATGGACTCACGACTCTGAGATCAAGAGTTCCATGCTCAACCAACTGAGCCCCCAGGCACCCCTACCTCCTTTGCTTTTTTATTAGCATTTGTTTTTCGTGTACAAGTCTTGTACACGTTTTGCTAGATTTCTACCTATTTTTCTGTCTCTTTGTTAGCAAATGATAAATAGTATTGTGTTTTTAATGGCAGTGTCCACCTGTTCATGGTTAGTACACGGAAATACAATTGCTTTTTGTATTGTGATCTTATATCTCGTAACCTTGCCAAAGTCATTCATAGTTTTAGTATTTTGTAGATTTGGGGGGATGTTCAATGCTAGGCTTTCTAGCATTATGTTGAATCTGAGTCATGAAACCCAACGTTCTTGCTTTGTTGTTGCTTTCTTCCTGATTTTCCAAATTTTATCATTTTACCATTTCTTTCATGTTTGGAGAACTTCCTTTAGCTATTCTTTGAGGGGAAGTCTGAATTTATTTTACAAAAATCAGAGCAGAGCCTTGGCCATTTCTTTACATACTGTCTGTAGCTCCTTTCCTGCTGGAACGGACAGTTGAAGAGCTGGAGGCAATGTTCATCGAACCCTCTTCCACTCCATGCGTCTCCCCAAATTGCAGATGTTGAGGGCCTCAATGTAAGGCTTTCTAATTCCTCACAGAAATATTCCACACCCCTAACACTTCTGCCCTTCCCACATTTGCCAAGCCGGAAAGTTTCTTGTAACTCCCTGAACACCTGTCGTGGATGGAGGAGAAAGACTACTGCGGAATCTCAGCTCAGGGAACCCCACTGCCCCCGTCCTGGGTGCCATGCCCCAGCAACAAACAGACCCTCGACTCCGTCTGCGGTAGGCTGCAAGCTGGTTGCCCAGAGACGTCAGGTCCCAATCTCTGGAGCCCACAGAAGTTGCCTTATATGGCCAGTCTTTGTAGATGCAGTAAAATTAAGGATCTTGAGATGGAGAGATCCCCCTGGACTATCTGGCGGGCCCTAGATACAAACACACTTTCCCTATTAGAGAGAGGCCAAGGCAGATTCTGCAGGCAGAGGAGAAAAAGGCAACGTGACCATGAGGCAGAGACTGCAGCGACATGGCCACAGGCCCCAGAATGCCCCAGAATGCAGGACAAGCCCGTCAGACTTCCAGCTTAGACCGTAAGAGAATCAGCCTCTGTGGGCGTTAGTTGTGCAGCTACAGGGAGCTAATAAACCCTTCCTTTACTTACCGGTGCAGAGGCTAGAAGCCAGGTTTTTAATGTAAATTGAGCTACTGTCAGCGGAAGAAGTAACGATGAGGGGAGGCATTCGGTGATGTCTCTCACCAAAAATTTCCCCCTAATACTCTACGTCTCGAGTGCCCTATGCAAGTAGAGAAGTAGAGAAGGCTAACACGTTCTGTGGCTTCTTATCCTGAAAGGTAGGGAAGGTTTTGTTCTCATCCTTACAGATGAGTTAGTGGTGGCTCAGAGTTTAAATCACGTGAATACCGAAAGTGACAAAGCCCCTGGAAGATCTGCCCCGATCTTTAGACCCCCAATCTCAAGCCATTTCTCAAAGACGACACTCTGCCTCTTTTAAGGAAGCCGTAGCAAACTCTGATAGAGGCCCTACTGGTAAATCACTACCCATTTTCTTCATCTCTCTCCCCCCACCCCCAATTTGGAGACAAAAGACTGCTTCTGGGAATCAGTTGTATTTCACGCCCTGAGATTTGCTGCCACCTGCTGGCAAAAGGAAGACTGGCACAGAGTAACGTTCTTGTGAAAAGGCCCCTGTGCTGCCCTGCAGAGCTGTAAGCCAGAGGCCAGTGCAAACTTCCCCGCAGGAGACCGTAAAATAAAAGCAAAGAGCACTAGAAAAGGCACCAGGAGCTCGGAGCCTGCCCACCGGTCTCAGGCCAAGCAGGCAGAGCCACGAGACCCCAGTTGCGCCATGTAAACGCTCTATGGCCCGTGGGGCGGTCTGACGCGAAGTCTCAGAGTTTCTGTGTCCTGGGCAGCACGTACCAGGTGACTCATTTCTTGCAAGTACTAAGCTCACGGAGTTGCTCTGAGCAGAGCCCTGCAGTTCCTTGCCTCTGCTTTCCTGTAGCACCCCTATGACACACATTCTAGAATTATCCTAACTAAACTCTTACTGACATGGGTATGTTTAGATAAATAACCACCATACACATGAATACACAAAGGCCATCCTGTTTACCACTGGGTCGAAAGACGACCACCACGTCTGGCTTGTAAGACAATACTATACCATTTTATTCCACTAGGCGGAGCCAAAAGATCAGCCGAAGCGTATCCTGGGCCTTGACAAGTGGTTTCCAGCGCTCGGCAGTTTTAAATTTGGTGGGCTCAGCGAGCAGGGTTTTAGGGAGTCCGTATCCATCCTCATTTATATGACCCCCGCATTGGCCGTCCTTTTATGCCCAGCTTACGCTTCCGCCAAAACCCCCGCCGCATGTGTATAGATGGGAGCTCTGAGCGCCAGGCCTTGCCTCCGTCCTGGCTACCCTCGCCTAGTACGTCTCTCTAATCTCAGCCCTAAAATTGGCAAATCATGCTATCAAAATACCAAAATGTTCCACCTCGCAGACGCTGCTTCTTCCTCAACTGTACTGACCAAATCAAAGGACCAAAAACAACAAGGAAAGAAACCATTTATTGAGTACCTGCTGTATTTCAGGCATTTTCACGTGCCAGCCACAGGTGCATGGATACACAAAATGAGCTGTATACATACCGTGGAATACCTTCCAGAAGAAGGAGTGAAATTTTAGGGGCGCCTGAGGGGCTCAGTAGGTTAGGCATCCGCCTTCGGCTCGGGTCATGGTCGCAGGGCCCTGGGATCCCTGCTCAGAGGGGAGCCTGCTTCTCCCTCTCCCTCTGACTGTCCCTCTGCCTACTTGTGCTCTCTCTCTCTCTCTGTCAAATACATAAATGAAATCTTTAAAAAATAATAAAAATAATAAATAATAAAATTTTAAAAATCATCACCTGTTAAAAAAAAGAATGGAATTTTTATACATGCCACGGCATAGATGAACCTTGCAAATATTATGTTTGGTGAAATAAGCTACACACGGAAGACAAGTATCATGTGATTTCACTTATAGGACACGCCCAGAATCAGCAACTTCATAGAGCCAGAGAGCAGAGTGGAGGTGACCTAGGATCGGGGCGGGGGGCGGGGGGGAGCGGTTACTGTTTAATGGGCACAGAGTTGTGTCGAGATCGTGAAAAGCTTTGGAGACAGTGGTTGCACGATATTGTGAATGTACCATTGAATGGTACACTTACAAATGCCGAAAATGAGAAATATCCTATTATGTACCATTTACACATCTGTATACTTACACAATTTTTAAAAATGTCTACTCACGTGCCTACCTCACCTACTGGATTGCAGCTTCCGAAAGGACCAGATTTTACTCATTTTACCCTCAACCCCAAGCCTAGAACCTGACACATGGAGACAATAAAGGGCATCATAGTAAAAACATACAAAGAAAAATCATAGATTTTAAATTTATTCAACAAAAGAGGGGGGGACAGGAGAAACCAAATCTACTGAATGCTTACTGTTTACTAGCATTTTAAAAGTCTCACTCACTGCATCTGAATGTCACGAGCGTGTCCCCGGTGCCAGGCACCAGGAGTGGACGGTGAAGAAGATGGGTTTCTCTGTCCTCACAGACTGTGTCTTTTCCGGATAGGAGACATACACAGAAAGAGATCAGTAACGAATACCCTGTCAGATGGAGCTGGGGTCTGAGAAGAGAGTAAAATGGCGTCACAGAGAAGTGTTGGAATGCGGTGGAAGATTCCCTGTGCCGCGCACGTCAGGGACTCTGAGAAGGAAGCATCTAAGACCTAAACCCATGAGGAGGGAGCACATGCCAGTCTCAGGCACAGAATTCCTGGCAGGGAAGAGAAGGTGCAGGGGGGCTAAGGCACCGGGGACACGCTCTGGTACTATAGCACCTCTAAGAATGAGGCCAAAGTCCCTGCCAAGGTTGGAAAGACAGAAATACATAGTGACCTGTTCAGTATGAACTGAGCAGACTCTATTCTTGAATTTCTGTGCAAAACAATAGATTCATTACACACACTGAAGGCTGTCGCTTTTTCACTTGTTTGGAATTGTGCTAGAACTGGTTTTTTTTCCTAAGAGTTTTTATAACTCTCTTAGGTGAAATATTATATACATGTAATTATATATAACACAATATATAAGCTACATCGATTACATAACTATATTTATATGAAATTGTTTTAATTTTGGATCACAAACTTAATCAGTCATTCTTGGGGAAAACGCCACACCTGTCCGTGCTGGAATTCCACCTGACCGTGACTGCCAAGTGCGGTCCGCCCGGCTGCTGGCCTCTGGCCCGGGACGCAGCCCCCACTGCTTTGTACAACTTGCTAGCATGTGTCTCGGTAATGCTCGCAGAGACGGTAACGCTAGCAGAGACGGTAATGCCCGCGGAGACGGTAATGCCCGCGGAGACGGTAATGTTAGCGGAGACGGTAATGTTAGCGGAGACGGTAATGCCCGCGGAGACGGTAATGCCCGCGGAGACCGTAATGCCAGCGGAGACGGTAATGCCCGCAGAGACGGTAATGTTAGCAGAGACGGTAATGCCCGCGGAGACGGTAATGCCAGCGGAGACGGTAATGCCCACGGAGACCGTAATGCCAGCGGAGACGGTAATGCCCGCGGAGACGGTAATGCCAGCGGAGACCGTAATGCCAGCGGAGACGGTAATGCCCGCGGAGACGGTAATGCTAGCCGCCATGAGCGGCTTTATGCAACTTGCACTTGAAGAGTGATTTCGACCAACGTCCATTTTGCCAGCTCTGTATGAGGCAGTACGCGGGGAGCCCAGTGGCTGGCACCGTGTTTCCGATGTATCTGATGTAGTCCTTTTTTTTTTTTTTTTTTTTTTTTTTTAGATTTTATTTATTTCTTGGACAGAGAGAGAGCACAAGCAGAGGGAGCAGAAGGCAGAGGGAGAGGGAGAAGCAGGCCCCCGCTGAGCGGGGAGCCCGATGAGGGACTCGATCCCAGGATCCCGGGATCATGCCCTGAGCAGAAGGCCGATGCTACACTGACCGAGCCCCCCGGGCGCCCCTTTCTGATGTATTCCCACGGCACCCCGGCATCCCCTGTTCCTTTCTCTGTGTCTGTTCTCTCCTGAATTTTTTTTTTTTCTTAGCGCAGGTCAAATGGTCAACATTAATGAAGTGAAGATTCGAGGAGGCGTAACCAACATAATTCAGGGCCAGCCATGGGGTGAAATGCCCTGTGTCTTGGCAGAGAATCTGAGAATGCGGGATGCTCAGAGCTGGTACAGGCTCCCAGGAGAAAGCAGCCTTCAGAGACCACCCGAGATTTCTCCGCAAAAGGGCCCTGTTTTGGGACTCTGCTTCCACGTGGACTGGACACGGCACTGAGTGTGGCCATGGGTTGAATTGTGTCCCCACACACCAAAGATACGTTGAAGTCTTAACCCCCAGCATCTCACAATATGAACTTATTTAGCAATAGGGCCCTTGCAGATGTAATGAGTTACATTAAGACGAGGTCATATTGGAGAAGGATGGGCCCTGAACACCATATGACTGATGTCCTTCTAAAAGGAGGGAAATGTGGACAGACACACAGGGAGAAGGCCGCGTGATGATGAAGTCACACAGCCACAAGCCAGGGAGCGCTGGGCTGGGGCCTCGGGAAGCTGCAAGGTGCCAAGAAGGAGGCTTCCCTCAGCTTAGAGAAAGCACGGTCTTGCCAACACCTCGTTTTCCGACTTCTGGCCTCCAGAACGGTCCGAGAACCCATTTCTGTTGTTTTAAGGCACACAGTTTGTCTTACTTGGTTCGCTCCAGCAACCCTAGGAAACTAATAGAAGTGTGGACTGAAAAACGAACAAACTCCAAATGCCAACCTTGCACAAAAGCAATACAAGAAGTAAAGGGGGAGGGGCAGGTTCGTTCATAAGCTAGCTTCCCAATATCCTTGTATTTCTTATTCTACGCAGAGACTCATAACACACTTCTTTTCCACGGGCTTATTTAACCAGTTCAGATGGGAAAGTGGACCTTTGCGGTTGGGAGATATCCTGAGCCTTTGCTCCAAACTCTGGGAACCAAAAAGGACACATGTGGAGTCCAACGGGCTTTGGTTCGTATATGAAATAAAACCCAAGGGCCGCCTGGGCAGCTCAGTCAGTGAAGCGTCTGCTTTCAGCTCAGGTCATGGTCCCAGGGTCCTGGGATCCAGCCCCACATCGGGCTCCCTGCTCAGCGGAGAGCTTGCTTCTCTCTCTGCCTCTCCCCCTGCTTGTGCGCACAGGCTCGCTTCTCTCTCTCTGACAAATAAATAAAATCTTAAACAAAACAAAACAAAAACAAAACCTCGAGCTAACCTGAACCATACAACAGCTCAAGCCTGACACGTCTCTAAAGCGTCCTTTAGAACACAGCGTTCATTATAGCAAAAAAATGCTGACTGACCAACTCAAGTCATCATTTTCTCAGTGGATTTTTTTTCCGCTTTGGCTCGTGTCGCCAGGAGGTGGGTGACAGGTGACGGTGGCAGAACAGGTTGTACAGCGGCGTCTGGCATCTCTTGTTCTCAAGCTTTGAAGCTTCTGCCAAATACACGGAGAATTCGGAAACGTCACATTTAACCCCCTGTTGCAAAAGCATAGAATGAGTTGGTGTGAGCTCAGGATTTCGCACCCTGCTGGCACACGGCAGGCGCCTGGAAAATGCGAGCCATTATCGTTTCGTCATGAAAGAGACACAAGCTCAATTTTACCCTCGGGAGAATAGTTGCTGAAGTTGGCTAAAGTCTTGAACTGTACCTATAACCGGAAACTCCACTTCCGGAATAATAAAGTTGCCACGTAATCCTGTTGTTTCAAGGCTCAATGAATGGGGATGAAAATGCTTTCAATCTGAGCTTCCCAGCGCTTCGAGGAGACATTTCGAGAAGGCAGAGTTCATTTCCTCCCTTCTCGTGGCCTCTCAGGGGCGGTAATGGAGCAACTCTGCAGGGCACAGACCGGAAGGATGTCCCAGTGTCTATTACTTCCGTCTATATGTCAAGATGGGAAAAGCATATTGGGAGAGGAAGCAAAAGTGGATAAATATGAGCTATGGCTATAAAGGTAAAAACAGAGTGTGGAAGGTAGGAAAACTGACAGTTCTATGCTCCTTAAAAAAAGTATTGTTATGTTAGTCACTTTTATTTTCAAGTGGGTTGACCTGTATTCTATTCAATTTCACTCTAAATATTAAAACAGTCCATTTCAGCCTTAAAAAATGTATAATTTTTATTGTTGTATACAGAAAGCAACACTAAAAATCTAGGGGACTATAAGTTGACAACAAGATCACCCCAACAGATGAAAAGAGTCTGAAAATGTTGGCAGACCCAAAGAGGCACTGAGCTAACTTAAACAAGAGGCATCACATCTCACCCTGTTCGCTATCAGAATCTCTGAGTCATCTATGAAATCTTTTTTTAAATTCATTTTTATTCATTTTTTTACTTTTTTAATTTTAATTCCAATATAGTTAACATACAGTGTTGTATTAGTTTCAACTGTACAAAATAGTGATCCAACAATTCTCTACATTACTCAGTGCTCATCATGACAACCGTACTCTTTTTTTTTTTTTTTAAGATTTTACTTATTTATTTGACAGAGAGGGAGACAGCCAGCGAGAGAGGGAACACAAGCAGGGAGAGTGGGAGAGGAAGAAGCAGGCTCCCAGTGGAGCAGTGAGCCCGATGTGGGGCTCGATCCCAGGACCCTGGGATCACGCCTTGAGCCGAAGGCAGACGCTTAACGACTGAGCCACCCAGGCGCCCCTGATAACTGTACTCTTAGTCTCCACGTATAACACTCATTCCCCCACCCACCTCTCCTCCGGTAACCATCAGTTTGTTCTCTATAGCTCAGAGTCTTGTTTTTGGCTCGTCTCTTCTTTTTCTTTGTTTGGTTTCTTAAATTCTACATATGAATGAAATCATATGGTATTTGTCTTTCGCTGACTGACTTATTTCACTTACCATTATACTCTCTGGATCCATCCATGTCATTGCAAATTATTCTTTTTAATGGCTGAGTAATATTCCATTGTAGATGTATACCACCTCTTCTGTAGATGGTATATATTCATCTATCAGTGGGCACTCGGGCTGCTTCCATGATTTTCCTTTAGTAAATAATGCTGCTATAAACATGGGGGTGCATGTAACCGTTTGAGTTCGTGCTTTTGTATGCTTTGGTGAATACCCAGGAGTGCAATTATTGGATCATAGCATAATTCTATTTTTAAGATTTTCAAGGAAACTCCATACTGTTTTCCAGGGTGGCTGCACAAGTTTGCATTCCCACCAACAGTACAAGAGGGTTCTTTTTTCTCCACATCCTTACCAACACTTGTTCCTTTTTTTCTTTTTTTCTTTTTTTCTTTTTTTTTTTTTTTTTTTGCCATTTTGACAAGTGTGAAGTTTATCTCATTGTGGTTTTGGTTTGCATTTCCCTGATGATGAGTTATGTTGAGAGTATAGAATCTTTTTTTTTTTTTAACTTCCAAAGTTTCCAAAGGCAAATTCACCCACACTCATATCCACAAGCCCTAGCCCTCTTCCTTCTCCAACACCCAAGAGTTACGAGTCCCCATCTTAACTCTTGGACGTGATTTTCACCTTCATCCAGACGCCAGGCTAAACACCACCGCCACCCTTCCCTCACCACGCTAATTTTGCTTTTCTCTTCTCCAGTACGATCGCTTCTGTCCAAGTCTGACATCTGTCACCTGAAGCATTACAATAAACAGCCTCCTAGCCAGTCTCCCGGCTTCCCACTTCTCTTCTGTTCTGCTCGAGAGATGGCTCAAACCCAAGTCAGAACAGGGCGTTGCCTAGCTTTACAACCGCGGCACTTCTCTTATCTGCGGCATGGGGGCGCTCCTGAGCACGGCAAGTTCTTTCAGAGCACTGCCGCTGGCCGTGTGATCGCACACATTTATACAAACACACATTTGCGGATTCTCAAGAACCACCCCGTGGTTTTGCTCCTACCGGTTCCTCTCCCTGACCCCCTTTCCCCTTTATCAGCCTGGTGGAGTCTCATCTCCCAAGACCAGTCCACCTTGTGTCGTCTCGCTGGCTTTCCTCAAGCCACCCCTTGCCCCCTCCCACCCAGGAAGACGGCTCACCGCCCTGTCTGATAGGACCCCTGAGGACCCGGCCCAATACCCAGCCGAGTCAATGTGTGCGCCTAGGATGGTGGCGGCTGGGGCTGGGTGAGGCCTTCAAGAAAATCAAAGCAACAAGAAGACACCGTTTTGTTTATTTATTTATTTATTTATTTAGGAATTATTTCTTTCTTTTTTCTTTTTTTTTTTTTTTTAATTTATTTGACAGAGAGAGACAGCCAGAGAGAGGGAACACAGGCAGGGGGAATGGGAGAGGAAGAAGCAGGCTCCCAGCAGAGGAGCCTGATGTGGGGCTCGATCCCAGAACGCAGGGATCACGCCCTGAGCCGAAGGCAGACGCTTAACGACTGCGCCACCCAGGCACCCTGAAGACATCGTTTTGAAGTGACAACTATGGAAGAAAACCGAATGAATAAGGAAAGAGTCACTGAAATGAGAAGAATGAATCATGTACAACAATGTGTCCATACTTTTAACTCACAAAATAAGATGAGATGAATCTGTATTTTCAAGTGGCTTGATGTGACACTTTGTCCAAGTTTACTTTAAGCACTAGAATAGCACAATGCAGCCTTAAAAAAAAAAAAAAAGAGCCATGTATTTCCACATTCACCAGGAACAAGTAATTTGTCAGGTGCTCAGAAAACAATCTGATTTTCTTAATAGTGTCAACAGTGCAACTTGTGAATGAGGATGTGGGTAAGTCAAGATAAAAACAATGTTTGAAATATTTTTCCCTGTTATCTACAGGGATAAACAGATTAGACTTACAGACTGGAATTTTAAAACTCCCAGGAACACATTTCCTTAGTTACGTAATGAGACAATGAGAAACACTTGAGTCTGGGCCACATTCCAAAAAATGATATTTAGATACACTGCATCAGGAAGTTCAAGGACATGTTCTGATGACAAAGGGGAGTGTGCTGAAGCAGGTCAGGGTGAATTCATAAGGTCTTCTCTTCCATCTACTGCCCAGAAGGAAATCAATCCATTCATGTCACAAATGCAGATTACCTTCAAAAGCCAAAAGTCATGTTGGGAATTATGTTCACCTGTCCATGAGGATAAAATTACCAGCAGTAAAACTTATATCATACTGAAAAGAAAACTGCAGAAAGGAGACAAAGGATAAATCCTGAACCCCCTAGCAAAATATTACAAGAGTTGTCCTTTTCACTTTACAGACCCTAGTTGGAACTTCTTGCCGAAAGGATGGTGAAGAGCTAGATTGGGGGAAGTCAATCCAAAAATGGACTGGAAGATGGGGCACCCGGGTGGCTCAGTCAGTTGGGTGTCTGACTCTTGATCTCAGCTCAGGTCTTGATCTTAGGGTTGTGAGTTCAGGCCCTGGGTTGGGCTCCATGGAGCCTTCTTAAAATAAATGAGTCAAATAAATAAATAAAAACAAAACAAAGTGGATTGGAAGAACGGGGTCCACCACAGGCAAAAGGCAAACCAAATCCAGTCCTACCACCTGGTTGGAAGAGTGCTCACCATTTCTGAAAACAGGCTTGCACTTAGCCATTTCCGGGTCTTTGGTCCCCTTGTCTCTGCCTGGAATGTCCTTTTCCAACCTTCTCTGGCTCACCCATCTTACTAACCCTTCATGACCCAGAGCAAATGCATGCCTGTGACCCTTCCGTGCTCACTCCACATTCCCAGAAACGGCACTCCATGCAGACCTCTCTTACAGTGTTTATCTCTCTGTATCCACAACTGTTTACTTACAATTCTATCTCTCCCTCTAAACTGAGCCAGTGTATTTCGTCACCAGGAATTAATCCTCAAGGAGTGAGCTCAGTGAGCACTCATGAATGTGTGGTGAAAGAGCGAATAAATTAATGCATTAATGGAAACCAAATTTCTGGACACAAGCCTGACGCAATGACGTCACCCCTCATTACGCTCCCTAATCCTAGCTTCCAGTACCCCTTCATCATAAAGAAACACAATGAAATGATTTCTAAAATAACTACAACTCTAGGACTCTATGGCCATGTCCTTCAATATCAGTGAATTATCCCCACATAATAAATCACCCCAAGAATGAATGACTTACGATTTATTCTTTCTCTGCACTTTGATTGGTTGAGCGCTCTCATGCAATGGCATTCTGGTGGCTGGGATGGAAGGGCTATGAGGGACTCACATGTCAGGGGTCTTGGTGCTAGCTGGGTGCCTTGATTCCCTCCCAGGCCTCTCACCCACCAGCCACTGGACTAGCACACTAACATGGACAGGCTCCCCTGAACACGCTCTGATCAAGCCCCCCTTATGTCCTCTATGCACGTGTCCATTGGCCTGGGCGAGTCACAGGAGCTTACACTCTACCCCTTGAGGACAAAGTGGCAAAAACTTTAAGTCATTTTTTTTCAAAGATTTTATTTTTAAGTAATCTCTACACCCAATGTGGGGCTCGAACTTACAACCCCGAGATCAAGAGTCTCAGGCTCCACCCACCGAGCCCGCCAGGCGCCCCTGTAAATCATTTTTAATCTGCTCCAACATCGCAGAAATCCTAGTAAGTTAATTTTGTTGCTACCACTATTGCAAGTGGAGAATGGGACTTTTTTCCTTTGCTTTTCTTTCTTTCCTTTTTCTGGGGGGGTGGGCAGCAAAGCAAGGTTTATTGAGTGACAGCCAAGTGATAGTACAAAGTTCCCAAGGACGGAGGGGCCCCGAGTGGTTTGCCACCAGAGTGTCTAAGTCTAGGGGTTTTTATGGGCTTGTTGGCGGGCTGTTGGAATCTGATTAACGCTCCCTCCTGTCATCCAACCAGGTTTTTGTCACTTATCGATCACATGGGAAAGGGTGGAGGGCTCCTTCCAGGGTGTGTAAAATCCTTTTAAGGGTGGTTTCCTCTTAGGGCGGAGGCCCTTGTCCCTGCCTGCCTACCTTCCAGCTATCCTCCATCAATCCCCCCTCCAAGGAGGGAACCCTAACAGCTGTTAGGGAAGAAGGGCGGTGACCCACCAACCGATCGTGGCTACTTCCTGCTGGTCAGGGGCATTGGGTGGGGTGGCAGTCATCTCATCCTGATCTCTCACGGGGTCTCCTGTAGATGTGTGCTTTGACCTCCATGTCAGGCTCCATCTGAACCACCGTTTGGAGTTGATGACCTTTATCCTGGAAGATAGAAAGCGGACTAGGGCATTTAGGAGGGAAGGCCCAAAGCACAAAGCAAGACCCAGCACAGTCAGGAGTCCTACGAGAGATAGAGGATGTTTCAGTGAACCCCCCACATACTGTGAAGGGGGGGGAATGCAATAAGAATTAGGATTTTGATGGGATATAAGGAAAGTAACTTTTAAGAAGACTTAGCTGTATCTTGTCGCTTCAAGACTAGTTTGAAGTCCTCTCTGGGTTCACCGAGGGATTTCAGTTCCTTGTTCTCAGCCCCCCACTGGGGACCAGGGTTTGATTCTGGAATAGTGGACAGGCTTCAAATGGAGGCACTTTGACACTGTTGGAGTGGCTGAAGTCACTGTCTGCGGGCCTTTCCAGACTGGCTCTAACAAGCACTTAGTAAATATCCCACTTGTTGCGTTGATTCCCTGGGCCAAGGCCATTCCCTTTAAAGCTGGGGCACTAAGCAAGGTCCTCTTGAGATTTTTATGTTTTTCTGACTCTGGATCCCACATTAATAGATGGGGGGCACCAGCTGTCAGGGTGTCCTTGGTCAACCAATAGAAGGGGTGTGCTATTTCTCCAAATCCTGGTGTCCACTTTCCAACAGTGAGTGTCCTGTTAAGCCCCAAACCCCTTTCCGACGAGGGAAAGTTGGGGGGTCCTTAAGGTGTATGGGAACGGGCACTGCTGTGATGACCCGATTCACTTCCCAGCCTGACTTGCCCAGACCCGGGAATTATTATCAGCCTCTATTAAGGGGAGGCAATGGCTAGTCTGCCCAGGGGCTACCAACATGAGAGTTAATATCTCTGCCTAAGAGAGGTGTGGGGCTCTCGGGCATTAAGAAAGACTGAGAGAAAATTCACTCTCCCCAGGTGCATCCCAGGGGCGAGAAAAAACTTTGACTATCGGGTCACCCAGTGACGCCTTTAACGACAACACTGCGGTTGGACAGTTGGCCTGGGGTGAGAGTAGAACAGAAACGTGGCTCCAGGAGCAAGAAGGAAATCGACTGGTTTTCCTTCTATGTCCAAAATCACCTGAGGCTCTGGGTTCCCGGTGGTGAGCTGTTTCCAAGGAGTCACCACACACAGCCCTGGGCCCCATCAGCCCGAGCAGGGGCGCTGGCCACCCGAGCCCTGGCAGCTTGAGGTCCCCAAGGGCATTCAGAGTTCCAGTGTCCTCCTCCACGAGTGGGACAAGGGTTACTGGGCCTTGGCTTTTGCCATTGGGGGGTATTCCAGGGTCCTGGGCGGCTGCAGAGGCCGCAACCAAAGCCTCAGCCTTTCTCTTCGGCTTCTGTTCCTCTCTCTCCTCTCGGTCCCAACTGTGAAAGACCCACTGGCAGCTCCTTAGAGCTCTTCTAGGGTCCCCTTGGAGCCAACAGCCAACTTTTGCAGTTTTTTCTGAATATCTGGGGCTTCTGGGTCTTTAAGAACCATTCTGGCTGTGGGAGAACTGGGGGAGATAGTTGTGTATTTAATGAGAGCCTCTCAATCTTTCCAAGAAAACTGTTGGTGTTTTCTTCCTGAGTTTGGGTGGACAGTTAGCATGTTTACCAACAGACCCAAATATCCTTTACCAGAGACTCTGAAAGCTACCTTAACAATCACCCATGAAAACTCTGAGACAGACAACCACCATTTTTCACCAACAGACCCAAATATCCTTTAAAAGTGCAAACCTATGTCCGGCCATCGATGCTTTAGCACTTTATCCTATTGGGAAAAGACCTCGAGGTAATCCCATCGACCCTCCAAGCAAAACTTTCTCAACAATTACCCAAGAAAACTTTGAGATAAACAAGATTAACTGCCACT
This sequence comes from Ursus arctos, assembly GCF_023065955.2. Lineage (NCBI taxonomy): Eukaryota > Metazoa > Chordata > Mammalia > Carnivora > Ursidae > Ursus > Ursus arctos. The sequence continues at coordinate 20,850,637 of NW_026622952.1, forward strand.
TTTTTTAAAGATTTTATTGATTTATTTGACAGAGAGCACAAGCAGGGGGAACGGCAGGCAGAGGGAGAAGCAGACGCCCCATGGAGCAGGGAGCCCGATGCGGGGCTCCAACCCAGAACCCTAAGCCGAAGGCAGACGCTTAACCGGCCAAACCAGTGAGGCACCCCGATTAACCGCCGTTTTATCGCGAGTTTATTTGACTTTCAGCAAACCTAGATGGAATCATTCCCGGTTCTAAACCTCATCTGCTTGGACAGCTGAGCAAGCAGACTCTGGTTTTTTCCACCACAGTGGAAACATGCCGTCCATGTCAGGCCAGAGAAGACAGAGAATTTCCCCTAGACAAAGTGAGTTTCGGGAGTTTTGTGTTTTTTTGGTTTTTGGTGTTCGGTTTTTTTGCCTCCTTCTTCCAACACGTCTACACTCAAATTTCAGCTCTTACGTCATTCCATTGCTTCGCCCTTCCAGGTCCATGTGGAAAACAGCTCTGAATTTATTGGGAATGCTGATGCTGTTTTACCACTTTCCTGTTGGCTATTGACCTAAGGACATACTCTCACCACTGGGGGAAATCTCTCTTTCCTATTTCGCTAGGGGTTTTCGTTGTTATTTGTTTTAGTTATAGTAATTCATATTGAATGTGAACAAATAAAAGAAGCTTTTAGGGTGATTATTTCTTTTGGTTCATTAGCACGATGGATTGTATTCCATTTCCTGCTGTTGAGCACTCATTCTGTTTCTTATCCGGGGCCTCCCTCCCCGCCCCTCGCCCTCCGCTGCCAGGGATGTGTGCGGGGCTAGGAGGGCTGACTGCTCTGCACCCGGACTGTGGATTAATCTCAGTCTTCCGGTCCCACTTCTCCCCCTTCCTCACCTGTTAACGGCCACATCTGTGCTGCCCCAAAGCACAGGGGCGACTGGCCACACAAAGTTATCGAGCACTTGGAATGGTACGAACGAGCTGAGTTGTGCCATAAGTGTAAATAAAACACGTCGGATTTTGAAGGCTTAGCACACACTAAAAAATGTAAACGCTCTCATTAATAATGTTTATATCAAGTACATTGAAATGACACTATTTTAAATATATTGGGTTAAATAAAATACGGTATTTTTTTTTAAGATTTTATTTATTTATTTGACAGAGATAGAGACAGCCAGCGAGAGAGGGAAACACAAGCAGGGGGAATGGGAGAGGGAGAAGCAGGCTCCCAGCAGAAGAGCCTGATGTGGGGCTCGATCTCACAACGCCGGGATCACGCCCTGAGCCGAAGGCAGACGCTTAAGCGCTGTGCCACCCAGGCGCCCCTAAAATCCAGTATTAAGATTAATTTCACTTGTTTCTGTTTACTTCTTTTTAATGTGGCTACAAGCACATTTAAAATTACTTTTTCCATATATAGACACCTGTATGCATACATAATTATCTCTCTTGTACCACATCAATCCAGATGAAGGCTACTTTTTGGTTACAAATATTTCTAAGATATTTTGATGGTCTCATTCAAAGATAATTGGACAAACCTGTGATAGATGGTTGCAGGATTGGCCCCAATTTGTTCTCATCTCTCTCTCCACGCCCTGGGTAATCCCTTCCCACGCTCACTCTGGCCTTGGCCGTGTGACTTGGCAAAGTGAGCAGAGCCTTGCAGAGCGCTGGTGCATGAAGGGCCGCCCTCTCTTGCTGTTAGAACCTTGGAATCAGACTGGAAGTATCCCTGGCAGCCTCCTAGAGGCCGAGAGACCCTGAGGAGAGGCCAGGCTGTGTGGGCATCCCAGGTGTTCCAGCAGAGCCTAGCCGCCAGCCCTGACGTCAGCGGGCAAGAGGGACAGAAGGATCACCCAGCCAAACCACAGAATCAAAAGAAACCATAAATCGTTGTTGTTTGACGCCCTGGAATTTTGATATAATTTTCATGCAGCAAAAGCCAACCGATTCAGTGCTTTCAGTCTTGAAGATAGAAATCATGCTGTAGAATGGGATTAGTCATAATTCAGTTTAATTACATGTCAATGTAAACCACCTTCTCAGATTCTCGATACTATCATATGATGGGTTTTAAAGTAGTCGATTTGGTCACCAGGATGTCATTTCCTACCAATGTCCTCCCTTACTTTTACCCGCCTTATCATGCAGTTCAAAATTCACGTACTTTATAGATCTCTCTCTCTCAAGAAACTTCCTCTTCTCCTAACCACTTACAGATAAGCACGCTTGCCTCCAGGAGGTGACTTTTATTGCCCCTACAATAAGCAACTGTTTACAGGTGCTGTGACTAACGAGTGGCACCGCCAGGATTTCTGAATCCTAGTCGTTACTTCTCTTGGGAATCTTCCAGCGACTCGTCCTCCACAGCCAGCCTCCTCCCAGTGGGACCGGCAGGCGTTCCCCCAGCAAAGAGGGAACACATCTTCCAATTCATCAAATCTGTTACTTACAACAGAGCCAACAGCCAAGAAACATCATGACTAGAATTGTTTATGAATTGCACTCCAGTAAAATCAATTTTGCCCAAGAAATTTAAAACATTTTTTTTTAAAGATTTTGTTTATTTATTTAAGAGAGAGAGCACAAGCCAGGGGAAGGAGCCAAGGGAGAGGAAGAAGCAGACTCCCCACTGAGCAGGGAGTCCAATGCGGGGCTCGGTCCCAGGACCCTGGGATCACGCCGTGAGCGGAAGGCAGACACTTAACGACTGAGCCACCCAGGCGCCCCTTAAAACATATTTAAACCAAAAACACAAATAACATGTGGCTGGCTTCTGAAAATCGCATAAGGTATCAAGTGGCTGTCCTTCTAGGTATCAGGCAGAAAGATTCCAATTCTGATGGGGCCCCTTTCTTTTGATTCACTGTCTTCCTCGTTATACCAACGATATTTTGTATGTATCTTCAACAAAGCGTTATTCCAATTTAGAATTTACATTTGTAAAAAAAAAGAGAATTTTTTGTGTTGTCCAGTTATACATAAGCATATCCCACTCTCAGCAATGTTCTACTACACTTTCAGTGACCGAGAGAAAATATTTTTAATCGGCGTTGGAGCTCCGTATCAACACTGGCCAGAACCAACTGCTAAGATTTCTATGTATCTCCTTCTCCAAAACAAACGAATTTTTAAAGTATGTAGGTTTTCAACACTTGAATTTGCTTTACAGAAAGAGTGACTGAAATCTGAAGATAAAGGGAGCGAGAGCTGAGGATTCAGGTTGTTGTTAACGCTACATTGGTTTGTAGACTGGACACACTGGTTTTGATTCCCCACCAGCACGTGTCGGCTCTTCGTCTTACGTCCCATAGCTATAGAAAACTAGATACACCTAAACTTTGCCTTTTATTCCAAGTCACTCCCACATCATCAACACGAACACACTACCCTCTGCTACGCCCTTGAAACTTACAGGTTCCCATCTTTATTATATTTTGGAAACATTATAAAGGTTAACTCATTCATCTTTTTTTTTTTTTTTTAAGTAGACTCCATGCCAAGCATGGAGCCCAATACCGGGCTCGAACTCACGACCCTGAGATCAAGACCTGAGCTAAGATCAAGAGTCAGACACTCAACCGACTGAGACACCGAGGCTCCTGACTCATTCATCTTTATAACAATCTGGTTACGTAGGAACTAAGTGCTCCATTTATATTTGAAGGAAGTTGAGATTCTGGGACGTGAACTTGCCCAAAGGCAAACAAAGCATGGCAGAGCCGGACTTACACCCACATCTGTTCAGCGTCAAAGCAGGCGCCAAATACCTTCGCTCCATAGGTCTGAAAGCCCCCTCTCCTCTCCGCGCCTCTGACTTCACATCGGGGACGTGGAGAGGCTGGAGCCCACCTTCTCATGGTCCTGCCAGCCCCAGCATGTGTTTCCTTGGACACACCTGGTAGGCTTGCCCGTTCTCTGCTGCTGGGTTTCATCTGGGTGTTTCTGATGGGAAACAGGGTCAGGAACTGAGTGCGCCTGACCAGTCGTTAACATTCTGTGGGGTTTCCTGATCCAGGGGAACCGAAACACTGAGAAAATGCCTGGCAGATGGCATCAAACTTCACAAACAACTGACAAGTTTTACAAGTTTAACAGGTTCCTTTTGGAATTGCTTCTACAACAGAGAGGTGGAGAAGCACGCGGGGCTGGCCAGAAAGGGGTCTTTCTCAAAAGTGCCGGCAGAGAAATGGCACTGTGGCGTGGCATTCATTTGCCAGGTACCAGACTCACCAAATGCCACACCAACCGGAAAGGGAGTAATAACACATTTCTGCAGGTTTCTCCGTGATGTGCTTGTGAAATCAGTATCCAGAGGTCAGGGATATAAAACCCTTCTGTTTCTCATACTCAAGTTGTTTCGGTGAAATTCCCCCCTCTCCCCATCTCTGTCTGTTGATGTGAAACGTAACTGTGAACGGGAGCAGGACAAGACAAAGAACTTCCCAGCACAGTCTACACTGCATTCTCCTCTTAGCACTGAGGAGCAGAGATCGAAAATGTGCAACTGTCCAGACAAGGGGGATTATCTTTGCTCTGAAATTAAGGAGGGAGACAGGTTTTCCTCTACTCCTTTTTTGTTACTGAGTCCAAAGGATCCATCAGGCAAAACAACGGCTTGCTACATTTATTAACTTTTACTTTGTCCTGATAAATTAAACCCTTTGGGATGGGGCAATAGTTTCTTTTAAAGGCACTATAGTTTTGATATCTTTAGGTCTAAACTTCCCCTTCAATCTAATTGAAACTTCGTAATTGAAGCCTATGGACTAGCAGTATACGGTTCCTGCCCATTACTGGGTTCAATGCATTTCCCACACGTATTCAGACATAGCATAACATGGTAAACACAACACTGGGTCCTTCACAGCAGAGTATTATCTGCTTAGCAACCACAAGAAGTGTATTCAGAGTTCCAGGAAGAAAAAGAGAGAATATGTTTCTTAATATTCTTAAGTATGCACATTCACCACAATTATGAACATGGTATTATTAAAAATGCCCTTCCAAAGAAGAAATAACATAAAAACGAGAAAGTGGGGTGTGTGGTCATTCTGTTAGGAATGAGTTGGACAGTTGGGTAGTCAGGACCAGGGTCCCCAACAAGAACGTATGGAGTCAGGACAGCTAAGAAAAAACAGCACTGACGTCCTGTTTTGCACCTTAGACAGGACCGCGCTAGCATTCCGCTCTGCTGCCGTTGCCGAGGTGACTTCTGCAAAACGTCCTACAATAAGGCCACTAACCACAAGGCATTTGTCACTATCACAGGCAGGGGCCAGTTACAGCACAAGCCCGCCGCCCGCTGTCAGAAAAACAAAAAGAGCATCTGCATGTTGACATTAACCTAATCGGTAGACAGATGATGCGACCAAAGCCCAGTTTAGCAGGACTCAGCACATTCTGACTGCTGAGGATACTGCCTTTTATTCCAAGTCACTCCCACATCACCAACACGAACACACTACTCTCTGCTACGCCCTTGAGCCTTACAGGTTCCATCTTCATTGTAGGGTATAGATGATCGATTTGTTGCTATGTAAAGAGTGTTTCTAGATCATGTAGAAGCATGAAAAATACTTGGAAATATAAAAAACAGCACCCAATCTTCTTTCCAAAATAAGTGCATATCATTTCTTGTGTCTGCATTTCTTTCTTTTTTTTTTTTTTTTAAGATTTTATTTATTTGACAGAGAGCTAGGGAGAGAGCACAAGCGGGGGGAGCAGCAGGCAGAGGGAGAGGGAGAAGCAGACTCCCGCTGAGCAGGGAGCCTGATGTGGGGCTCGATTCCAGGACCCTGGGATCGTGACCTGAGCCAAAAGCAGCCGCTTAACCAACTGAGCCACCCAGGCGCCCCTTGTGCGTGCATTTCTGAGAGCAAGTCAATGCTACGTCACAAGAGAATTCAGCTCTTTTACTTTTCACTTAGGACTAGGCTTACTTGCGGCCAGAAAAGATGGTGCATTCACAATTGTGAAAGAGATATTAGTGTCGTAAGAATATGGAACTTGACTTTCAAAGTCAGAAAAATGGAGGAACTTAACTGACGATGAACTTTCAGAAGTTGTGTTTTTCAAATTTACAAAAGTCTACGGGAAGGAAAATTTGAAAATTTAGACAAGCTCAAAGAAAATGAAAAGTAATCATAAATCACATCACTTCAAGAATAGCTAACATTTTAGTATATCTCTTTCTAGTGTCTTCCAAAACACACATACATCTTTTTAACCTAATTGGTCTCATGCTGCAATACTATTTTATAATCTGTTTATTATAAAGCATACTACACCGAATAGCCTTATAGCTAAAGTCTTTCCACATCCTCAGTTTATTTCCTTGAAGCAAATACCTAGAACATTAATTGATAAATCAAAGAGACAGCACATCTCTAAGGCTTTAAAAAGCAAACTATAACATCACCTCTACAATAAATACACTATTTACTTTCCCTCCGGTAATGACTTTTTCCCCAACTCTAGCCAAAACTGGGTAGCATTTCTCCCCCTTAACATTTCCTGTTTAAGAAAACTGGTTCCCCCATGTTTGGTTTTGGATGCGTGTGAATAAAAGAGTCACTTAATTGATCGCCTTCGAACAAGGCTTATTCGATGTTTATTTTCCTCTGTGATTGTGCATTTTCTTTGCCCGTTTTTCACTCTGCTCTTCACTATTCCTGTGGATTTGCCACGCAGATATGAAATATCAACTGCTTTTCCGCCACAAAAACTAAAAAGATTCGTCCAAATTTTGAGAAATTATTTAATTAAAAATGGTACGTTTCCATATCATTAAGTCTATCGAGCTTTTTCTCTATAATTGTCATCTTTGGTGTTTTGCTTAGAAAGCCTTTCCAGGGGCGCCTGGGTGGCACAGCAGTTAAGCGTCTGCCTTGGGCTCAGGGCGTGATCCTGGCGTTCTGGGATCGAGCCCCACATCAGGCTCCTCCGCTAGGAGCCTGCTTCTTCCTCTCCCACTCCCCCTGCTTGTGTTCCCTCTCTCGCTGGCTGTCTCTATCTCTGTCAAATAAATAAATAAAATCTTTAAAAAAAAAAGAAAAGAAAAAAGAAAGCCTTTCCACAGCCCATTTATTCACCTCCCCCTCTCCTTCCTTCCTCTTCTCTCAGGATTCCTTTCTACATGTAACTCTGCCATCCACGTAGACATTTTTCCCTTCGTTTTTTACATATTTTGTGATGCAAGGACTTATGCTTTTTCTTCCCCCGAAGCTCAGCAGTTGCCACAACACTGTTGAATTTTCGTGCCTTTCTCTACGAGCTGAAATCCCACTTTATCGTATTTATAAGTTTGTGCATAACTAGGGCCCCCTTTTTGGCCTTGACTATGTTTTATTTCTCCACCTTCCCATTCTAGTGCTAAGTTCACACTATTGAATTATTAATTACAGCTTTGTAGCACATTCAACAGCCAGAGGGTGATACCCTTTTCATTTCTGCTGTCTCCAGAGATTTCTTAGCGTATTTCATTCACTTATTTTTCCAATTGAACTTTGAAATTACCTATTCAATCCTAGCATGACTTTTTATTGGAATGGCATCGAATCTTTCTGTTAACTGGGAAAGCATCCCTAGCATTACAGTACCAGGTTTCTCCATTTAGCAGTTTGCCACGGCTGCAATGGAGTGTAGATTTTGGCACACGCACACACACACACGCACACGCACGCACACCCACACAAACACTTGCAAATAAAAAAATACCATTCTCAAACTGAAAACTATCTCAAAGACCTACAGGCATCTAGTCCGTGGCCTGGCAAATATTTTTGCTCCGCGGTAGACAGGAGCGGACAGGAACGGACAGGGCTGCAGAGAAGCAGGCCATGTACGGCCGCCCGAGCCACTGCTCCCCCAGAGCACGCCACCCACACCTTGCTGCCCCATTTTTGCACAGCAGCAGCCTGATGCTAAGGCAAGAAGGGTTTGAAGCCTTTATTTTTTTTAAAAAGGGCTTTCTTTGTTTATTTGAGAGAGAGAATGAGCCAGAGGGAGAGGCAGACTCCCCACTGAGCAGGGAGCCCGATGCGGGGCTCGATCCCAGGACCCTGGGATCATGACCTGAGCCAAAGGCAGACATTTAACTAACTGAGCCACGCAGGCACCCAAGCTCAAAGCCTTTTGAAGATAAAACTTAAGCAACTTCATTTTGTTTTGTTTTGAAGTGGCATGATACCTTCCGATATGTACGAGAGGGATGGCAAATAGGTTCTTGCTTTAGATAGGCAATCACCATACAGAATGAAATGGAACAAATTGGAAGTGATATGCCATCAGGGAAGCATTATGCACAAAAGCCAAAAGGTGGAAACAACCCAAGAGACCATCGACAGATGACCAGATAAGCAAAATGTGGTACACACATGCAAAGAAATATTATTCAGCTTTAAAAAGGAAGAAAATTCTGACATGCTACAACACGGATGAACCTTGAGGACATTATGCTAAGAGAAGTCAGGCATGAAAAGACAAAGAGTGTAAAATTCCACTGATATAAGTTGCATAGAGTAGTCAAATTCACAGATTTTTTTTAAAGTGTTGTATGCTGTGGGGCGCCTGGGTGGCTCAGTCGGTCAAGTGTCGTCTGACTCTTGATTTCCACTCAGGTCATGATCTCCGGGTGGTGGGATCGAGCCCCGCATCGGGCTCCACACTCAGTGGGGAGTCTCTCTCTCTCTTTCCCTCTGCTCCTCCGCCCTCGAAAAAAAATAGATATATCTTTTTAAAAATAAAGCGATGTATGCTGTAACTTCCTTATGTGATATTGTGTGGAAATTTTATAAAACTTCTTTCATCAATGTAGTACATATTTACATATTCAAACGATTGAGTACCTACTAGCTAGGAATATTCTAGGTGCCAAAATACAGCCACAAACAAGACCAGCAAGGTCCCTAGTGTTTGGAATGTTACAATGCAGTGGGAGAAACAGACTATAAGTAAGTCAATACATAATTAATTTTTTAAAAAATTTTTTTAAGATTTTTTATTTATTTATTTGACAGAGAGAGACAGCCAGCGAGAGAGGGAACACAGGCAGGGGGAGTGGGAGAGGAAGAAGCAGGCTCATAGCGGAAGAGCCTGATGTGGGGCTCGATCCCGGAACGCCGGGATCACGCCCTGAGCCGAAGGCAGACGCCTAATGACTGCGCTACCCAGGCGCCCCCCAAAAAATTTTGGTAGTGTTAAGTTCCATAAAGAAAATAAATTAGGGTGATGTGATACTGAGCCGACTGGGTGCTATTTTAAATTAGATATCAAAAGTTATTTTGTTTTACAGTAAGAGGCACAAAGGCTAGCAAAAGAGCAGTCGGGGTGTTTGCCAACAAGGAAAGCGAATGTTATATTGAAGGGACTTTGTTCAATTCTAGCTGTTTTAATGCTGTTTTAAAATAGAGAATGACAAAAACAAAATAAAGAATGATTATAGTTTAATTTTTTAAATTTATTTTTTATTCTATAACCTACTGAATTTGCCGTTGAAAAACTAGCGACAGTGTTTAAGGCCTTTGTCTGTGGAGAGTGAAAGGTAAGGACCTTGCAGAGGGGCTCTGGGGACACCTCGTAAGAGCGCACGGCCGGGGGCGGCTGTGGGCCCCCCGAAGTTTGTCACGTGACTTCCAAGATCAAGTCCCTGCAGAAGATTGGCACTGCGAGCTAGGTGTCATCTGTGACCCAGCCGGTGAGGGATAACAAGGGACCTAGCCTTCGTCCCTTTAGAATTAGTGGCTGGGAGCTCACTATTCATCTGGAATCCTAGGGCATTGTACATAGATTCGTGTCTTACCATAGGACCGGTCTTCAGAAAACAAAGCTGTTCTAGGGCCTGGGGATCGGCTTACACTGACAGCTACGAATCTGAGCGGTAGTTCATTCCTGCCGCACCGTGATTCGTGCTTTCTCACCCCGCCTTACGATGAACTTGGAAGCCCACGGAACAAAGAGATCGGCTGATGCAGGTCTGCAATCAGAGGCTACCCTTACTGCCATCTCTTCTTTCTCTTACTCCCATAAAAGTTACCCCCACGGGGCTACCCTCCTTTGTCAGAAATCTCTGGAGCTAGCCTCCATGTCCTTGTTTTCTGCGCTGAGGAAAAGTAAGCGCTCATACAACAAATAAGTTGTATCGTTTACTGAAATGTGGTAACGACCTGTTTTGGCCAGAGGTCATCTGTGACATGGCTGCTATCTGGGAGAATGCAGGGCAGAAGGAGCTGCGACTGGGTCGTTGAGTGGTACGTGGCCAGGCCCCAAGATGGACAAACATGACCCCCGCCCTCAAGAGTTTACGGCCTCGCTAGCCAACCAGGTGGCTCGTGTCATGAGGACCTGCGGCAGGTGCTGTGGCAGGAGAGTGTGTGGCCGGACCCAACAGGAAAAGCTAACTCAATCCAGGAGACTGAGAAGCCCTCCCAGAGAAAATAGTATTTAAAGCAAAGATCTGAAGGGTGCCTTGGGGTCTGGAAAGGGCAGGCAGGACTCCAAGAAAGGAAACAGCATATGCCAAGATCTTTGGGGAGAACAAAACAGAGCACAACACTTGGGAAAAAAATGAGAAAAAAAAATTCAGGTTTTGGGGGTAAAGGTGTGAAAAAGAGCTAGGGGGGAAGGGGAGGTGGGCAGGAGTGGGTAGCTGGGGCTGGGCTGTGGACAGCCTTAAAAGAGGTTAATGTAGGAGTGCCTGGGTGACTCAGTCGGTTAAGCATCTGACGAAATAGGGCAGCGTCGTGAGATCGAGTCCCAAGTCAGGATCCACACTGGGTGTGGGGCCTGCTTAAGATTCTCTCTCTCTCCCTCTGCCCTGCGCCCGCACGTTCTCTCTCTCTCTCTCTCTCTCACTCTCTCTCAAAAATAATAATAATAATAATCTTTTTTTAAAGGTGGGTGCTAATATAGGCACAAGATTCAGTTTCAGTTTTATAATGTCAGTTCTGAGGGCCTGTGGGCTAAGAGAAGGGGAGAGAGGAAGTGTGGGTGTAGGAAACCAGTTAGAGGCCAGTTTAAGGGGAAGACGGCAGAATGTCAGGGGCTGAGGAAGAGGCAAAGGCAAGGAGAAGCGCAAGGGCAGGAGACAGGTTTAGGAGGCAGAACAGAGCGATTCCCGCCCTCCTCCCAGGTCACACTGCCTGGGCTTCATTCATTCCACGCAGGAATCTACCTGGGAAGAGGATGCAGATCCCATGGAGTCTTGGGAAGTCTCTCGATGTTCTAAACAACAGTAAGAGATAAGCTGTGAAATGCATTCAAAAGCAAAAATGTCCTCTCAGAGCTGAAGGGGATTTCAGTTGTTTTTGGCTACACTGGCTTTGTGTCCCGCACTTCCCTAAACCTAAGAATCCCCCGGGGGCTTGTAAACCCACAAATTCCATCACACTGCCCTGGGGAATCCCATTCGGTGGGAATCTGTGTTTTCCCTTAGTGATGGCCCCAGGTCATCCTGAGCGCGGACGCGTTAGGGGGCTGCTGGACCCGGGGAGACTTGCTGGTAGTCTTCTGCATGTGATCCACTCATACAAAATTCTAGAAAATGTAAACCAATCTATACTGACAGAAAGCAGATCAGTGGGTGCCTGGGGATAAGGGTGGCAGGGGAGATGAGAGGGCGGATTACCCAGGGCAGAAAGAAAGTTCTGTGGGTCATGGATGTATCTACCACACTGATTACGGTGATCGTTCCGCGGGCGTTATATATATATCAGAACTTAGAAAATTTAATGTGTGCACTGTATGGTACGTCATTTCTACCTCATTAAAAATACATAGGTCAGTAACTTCCAATACTCAGTCTCGGAGTGTCTTAGATCAAATTTCGGACCACATTCACCAACAATGTATTAGCAAGCAGGTGCAAAAACAGTCTTTCGATCTGTTCCATAAATCTGACGAAGTCTCAGTTCTCTCTGTCCATCGAGGCGCTCCACGAGCATCCGTCAGGGAAGTTCACTGGAGGCAATATCCCAGCAGCAGGATCGGCTAACCGTCTGGCTGGGGTCCAGAGAGGTGACTTCTCTGAGGCAGCCTCTAAACACGGGGTAATGTATAAATCAAGGCTGGGGCAGTATTCTCGCAGGTATTGGGTGTCGAGATTCTAACACGTTGTTCCTGGAGGGCCAAGAATGCTTCGCTGGTATTTCTAGCCAACCCACAAATCCAAGACAGGAATGACTTTGCCAGTGAAAGAGCATTAGTAACAGGTATTGGGCACATGATCGAAGTTTCTGGTACTGATTGGAGACGAACATGGCTGAAGCCTGTAGATACTGCTTCCGGAGCGTGACGTTTTGATGCAAGGCCCTGAAATGTCATCTAATCGGCCAGACAGTAACTCAGAAGGTGGAAGCAAAGTGTGCATCAAAGGATGAATGGATAAACCACGGAACGACATTCTGAGACATGCGACTACATGGTTGAACCTTGAGGACATTATCTAAGTGAAATAAGCCTCACAAATACTGTATGAAGTATCTCGAGGACTCAAGTTCACAGAGACAGAAAGTGGGATGGTGATTGCCAGGGGCTGGAAGCATGAGGAGTGGTGGCGGAATGGGGAGTTGTTGGTCAATGGGTAGAGTTTCAGTTTGGGAAGATACAAAAGTTCGAGACACGGATGGTGGTGACGGTAGCACAACAGTATGAATGTGCTTCACGACAATGGGCTGTATACTTAAAAATGGTTAAGAAGTAAATTCCACGCCATGTGTATTTTACCACAGTTAAGAACAAAAAAAAAAAGTTTTTAAAGACAAAGGTTATTATCCACTCTAGAATGTTTAAAATTATTTCAAATCAACACTTTGATTTTTAGAAAGTTTTTATTTTAACCAATTATAAAGGTAATATACCTCCATTGTAAGAAATATGGAGAAGTGAGAAAAACATCATTAATGATTTTTAGAAAAATGTAGGGGCGCCTGGGTGGCTCAGTCATTAAGTGTCTGCCTTCGGCCCAGGGCGTGATCCGAGGGTCCTGGGATCCAGTCCCATATCGGACTTCCTGCCCCGCTAGAAGCCTGCTTCTTCCTCTCCCACTCCTCCTGCCTGTGTTCCCGCTCTCGCTGGCTGTCTCTCTCCGTCAAATAAACAAATAAAATCTTTCCTTAAAAAATGTAAAATCATGACTTCCACACAAATATAAACTGAACACCTGTCAAAGATTTTATTTAACTCATTAATAAGTATGATGTTACAACCAGTTCAAAGAAGAATGCAGAGCACACATTTACAGATAAATGGCTAAAAAATTTACAAATCAGTGTCAAATTGGTCAGTATCTGTTGGGCACTAATCATTTAGGTTCTACTGACTCAAGCTCATTTTAATTTGTTTGCTTGTTCGTTTGCTTATTAAGGGAGGGGGGATGCAACCGGTAGTGGCAGAGGGAGAGGGAGAGAGAGTGCCAAGCAGACACCTGGCTGAGCAGAGCCCCAGGCTGGGCTGGGTCCCACACCGGGAGAGCACCACCCCAACGGGAATCAAGAGTCAGAGGCCCAACCCACGGAACCACCCCGCAAACCACCCAGGCGCCCGTCATCTGCATTTCTATGAACAGACGTCACTGGCGGTATTCTAGGCTTTCTACCATTTACAGAGGGATGCAGTAGCTCAAACACAATAAACGGACCCTGGACCCTATATGGTTGATACAACTGAAAAGTGTGCCACACAGGACACCCAGTAACACTCTCCCCTTTTTTGGCCTCTTCAAAATTTTCCATGGGTCCAATAATAATAATTATAATAATACGGGGCGCCTGGGTGGCACAGCGGTTAAGCGTCTGCCTTCGGCTCAGGGCGTGATCCCGGCGTTATGGGATCGAGCCCCACATCAGGCTCTTCCGCTATGAGCCTGCTTCTTCCTCTCCCACTCCTCCTGCTTGCGTTCCCTCTCTCGCTGGCTGTCTCTATCTCTGTCAAATAAATAAAATCTTTAAAAAAAAAAAAAATAATAAAATCCTCTGGAACTCCTCATCCCAGAAAAGCACTCCTTTTGATTCTTTTGAGTGGAACGGAAACTGGAGTAGGGAGCTTTTACTAAGCACGCTAAACACGGCTTGCTAAGAGCCTAAGCGCCGCATCCGGGACAGGGACCCTCGCGGCCCACCCGCCCCGCGCCTCCCCTGCCGCGCAGGGAGGAGCGCTGGCACCGCCCCTCGGCCGCGAGTGGCTCAAAGTCAACAGCGCAAACTTCGAGCTGACATCGGACCCGCAGCGAGTGGAGCCGGCAGAGGCTGCCTGCGCCGGGCCGACGGGCGGGGACGCGGGAGACTCCGGCAGACCCAGATCCGCCGCGAAGCCGGGCAGCGGTGCGGCCCCCGAGCCGGGTGCGGCCGTCCGGGCGGTGCCGCCTCTCCCCTCCCCCCGCCCAGGGCCGGCCCGGCCGCGGAGCCGCGCGAGGAGCAGGGGCGGGGCGACCTTTGCTCGGTCCCGGAGAGTCCGGCGGGGTGTGGACGCCGCCCGGAGCCCGCCGCGCGCGAGCCTCCCCGCCGCCCTCTGCTCGCACACCCCCCGCCCCTCCCACTCCACGGGCTGGGCCGCGCCGGCCCCTCCGGGCGCTCGCACCTCGGCCCGCGGTTTCGGTCAGACCCGCCCGCGAGCTGGTTTCGATTGAGGACGGCGGCCGGGCGGGAGGCCGGAGGGGCGGGGACGCGCGGAGGGACGCCGAGGCGAGCGGCGGAGGGAGGACGGTCCCGCGGCGACTTCGGCGCGGGCGGCGGGTGCGCGGGGTGACGCGAGCGCGGCGCGGACCCCGGGATGCGGACGCCGGTGGTGATGACGCTGGGCATGGTGCTCGCGCCCTGCGGGCTGCTGCTCAACCTGACGGCCACGCTGGCGCCCGGCTGGCGGCTGGTGAAGGGCTTCCTCAACCAGCCGGTGGACGTGGAGCTGTACCAGGGCCTGTGGGACATGTGCCGCGAGCAGAGCAGCCGCGAGCGCCAGTGCGGCCAGCAGGACGTGTGGGGCTACTTCGAGGCCGAGCCCGTGCGCGTGGCGCGGGGACTCATGGTCACGTCGCTGGCCGTCACGGCGCTGGGGCTGCTGCTGGCGTCGCTCGGCGTGCGCTGCTGGCAGGAGGAGCCGCGCTTCGCGCTGGCCGGCCTGTCGGGCGCGGTGCTCTTCGCGGCCGGCCTCCTCAGCCTCATCCCGGTCTCCTGGTACAACCACTTTCTGGCGGACCGCAGCGTCCTGCCCGCCGACGCCAGCCCGGTCACGGTGCACGTCAGCTACAGCCTGGTGCTGGGCTACCTGGGCAGCTGCCTGCTGCTGCTGGGCGGCTTCTCGCTGGCGCTCAGCTTCGCGCCCTGGTGCGAGGAGCGCTGCCGCCGCCGCCGCAAGGAGCCCCCCCGCAGCCCGCGCCGCAGCAGCGTCAGCACGGTGCACGTGGACTGGCCCGAGCCCGCGCTGCCGCCCGCCATCAAGTACTACAGCGACGGCCGGCACCGGCCGCGGCCCCACGACGTCGCCAACGCCGGCAAGCCCAAGGCCGGCTTCCCCCTGCCGCGGCCGCAGCCCCGCGCCTACACCAACCAGATGGACGTGCTGCGCGGGGAGGAGGCCCACTCCGCCCGCGACTCCGCGGGCAGCGCCGGGTCCTGCCACGCCTCGCTGCCCTGCGACTCCGACCTGTAGCCGGCAAACCCCCCGCCCCCTGGCCGCCGTGGGCCGTGGGCCGGTGCTGCGCGGACGAAGGCCTCGCCCCACCACGCCCAGCCTTGAACTTGCCTGTTACTGTGCGGCTGCAAACCCCTGCCTCGGAGTCTGAACCACGGACGCGTTCCTGTGACTGGTTTGGAGGGTGCTCTTCCTTTCTGGTGGCTAAACTAGACTCCTTGGACGGTTAGATCTGGTCGGGTTGGTTTTCTTTCTGTAGAATTTAGTTTTCCTCCCCAGAGGGATGAGGCTCCTCTTACAGACTGACGAGGCTTTTCATACTTGAAGCTGAAGATCTAGAAAGGGCGCCTTTGCATCGTGTTGACACGGGACTACGACAACAAGGCGAAATCAGCAAATAGAGGCTCAGAAACCATTTTAACACCTCGAAACAGTATCCGGATATGCCAGTGACGTTTATATCAATATAATGTTTTTCCGTTGTATAATTTATTCTCCTGCAGACTCTCAAGGGACCAATAAACTGGCTATGTTTGATTGAAGCTCTTAAAATAAAGATAGAGCCATGCAAACACCAGCTTTTGTGGCTTTTATGGAATAACTTGATTAACTCGTATTTACATTTCTTCAAGTATATATAGGATTTATCTTTGTTACTTATTTTTGGTGTGAACATTGAGGTCACTGCAGTTTCTCTCCTAGAAGCCAGGTGGAATTACCAGACTAACTCTACTACTGTATTCCTTGCGTACCTCACACTGGACGTTGAGGACCATAAATTAAATATTTGTTACAGAATGGAACCTGTTAATCACATTACGTTAAAGAACAAGGGCATATATCTCTTATTTATAAATAAAAGCTGAACAGGAGAGTTTCAGTATACACACAAGCTTTTTTTGTCTCCAGTACAAACTTTGGGAGTTTACTCATTCATTACTAACAATTTCCTGGCTGCTTGGGCACTGTTTCTGAAATCTAGCTCTCAGATCTTTGCCCCTCTTAGCTTAAGATTACTAAAAGGAGCCAATGGGCCCCACTTAAATCCCTGATTGCTTTATTTTCAAGTTCGTGCTATTTTCTGGGCAAAGCCAAGTCTATTGTTGAAAAAACTAGAAGCACCAGTTTCCAACATGAAGTGAGACTAGAAATCTTTTCCTCTTGTAAACTGTGGTGCCTAAAATCACAGGTAGGCGGCTGTGTTCCAGGAAGGGGACTAAATCTCAGGCAGGGCCCGCTCTAATTTCAAGGGGTTGATTTAAGGGAGCCTTTCACGGAGTTGAATTTCATCTTTAAAAACCTGCCATTGGCAGCCATCAGCGGTAGGAACGTTCAGTAAGCACTGATAACAGAGAGCTAGAGCAGAACTAACTAAACAGCACACGCCACTCATTACAGCAGAAGGGACAGTACAGATATATTTTATACCCTTCTGCAAACAGACCTGCAAATGCAGGCATATCACCCGGTGATCTCTTTCAAATGCAAATTCTCATTGAGTGGGTCTGGAGTGAGGCCCAAAAGTGATTTCCTGATCAGCCCCCAGGAGTGAGCCAGAGCTGACGGTTGGTGGCCCCCATTTGGGGCTGCAAGGCTTTCCTTGGGACCCTGCCTCATTCAAAGTGCAATCCCAACTGGAGGCAGAGAATGAGACCTTGGAGAGCTTGCGGCCTCCACGAGCTAGGGCACTTGCTCCAGGGAAGAGAGCCAGATGGAGAAAAGGCGACACTGCTTTCTCAGTTAACACCTCCAAAGGCAGGGATGAAGGGTCTGGGAAGTCGGGACCTAGCCGGTAACAAAGATACTGAGTTCCTAGCAAGTACTGAATTTAATGAATCTTGCCTGCTTAATCATTCCAAATATTTCTCAGGGAGGCCTGGGTAAAAACAACACTAGTGTTTTGTATGTTTTTATTTTCCTCCCTGCCCAATTATTCTCCTGTGGCTTATATTCAAAACACTCCCCCTCTGGTGATTAAGGATTTGTTGTCAAGTGAGAGCTCCGTTTTTGTCCAAGCAACAGAAATGAAACCAAAACTCCCTTAAAAAATGCAAACTGGTTTTTGCTATAAAAATAGTCAAGACAGCATAGAGAGGCACTCCTGCGTCAGGCTGGGTTCTGTTTTGGGCACACGGGTCATTCTGTGCCACAGCAGCACAGAGAGACAATGGCTTAGACACTGAGGACACTGGCCCAGGTAGGAGGCTGTTGTGGGCGTCAACTTCTCCTAAACCGAATACCAACTAGCCAGGCAACCTCCCCACAGGGAAGACACGGATGGGGAACAGCCCTGCCACCTTGCCTCAAACCCTCCCTCGCCCCCTTGCACCATCACAACCTGTTCTTAATGATCCCAATCACAAAGTATGTGTCCCCAATTCATGGGCGAAGCCTTCTCAAGATCACTCAGATTGTGCCTACAGGGACCGAGGAACGTGTGAAAGTAGAGCAGACACCGCGTTCACAGGGTTCCTGCTCTGCCTGCTTGCCAGTCTGGCTCTGATCTAGAACCGTGCCCTCACTAAGGAGGGCTGAAGTTCTTAGCACACAGGCTGCTGAGCCTTTGCGGCGGCTGTAAAGGTGCTGCCAGTGATGCTTCTCGACCACTCTCCTCTTCATTGCATAGGTCATCCAACCAGTAGGTGTGGGGACACCTGTCGTTCTGTCAGCACATTTGTGGACACCTTGGAAAACGAGCATTCCAGGCTCTGCCTTTGGGGGAACTTAACATGCTCAAGCATAGCGTGAGAGCTGTGTACAAGGAAAATGACGAGTAACAGACCAGGGACAAGAGCTGGAGGGAAAACGGGTAGTATTTTGAGAAAGGTGGTCAGGAGGGAGGTGATGCTTGAACAGAGAATGGCGAGAAGGGAGAGGAGTGCATTCCAGGCCCAGAGCACAGTGATGGTGCAGCAGGCCTGGGGGCAGCATGTTTTCTTCTGCTTGGCTCTAGAACTGGCTGCTAAGGACAGGAGGAAGCTGGCGGTGTCTCTGAGTGAGGCGGGGGCAATCTTGTCCTCTCCGCTTTGTCAAGCTAAGAGCTTCTTGAGGAGGGAATGCAGTCTGGCACAAACGCAGTCTTTCATAGAATGTTTTCGGAATCAAATATAAATGAGTCGATCTGTGACTACCTCGTAAGGAACCTCACACTCTGTCAACGTACAGACAGCCCACGGTGCCGTAGCAGAGAAGGAAATTCGAATCTCCAGGCCTTGTCACATCCCCAGATGCGGATCTTGCCCCCATACCCACCTCATAGCTTCAGTCCCACCTTCTTAAAGTGAAGGCCTGTCGATCACGTCTTTAAAAGCCTCAAGAACTTCCTTACATGTCATCCACTCTCTGCTTGAATTTCATTCATGGCTTGGCCAAGGCCTCCGTGATCACCCCCCCCACACACACACACACCCTAAATGGTTACTTTCCCTCCTCAGCTTCGAAGGGTCATATTGGAACGTATCACTCACATGTTCAAGTGTGTCATTTTCTTGATGTACTTTCCTGTTTTACCTCTAAATTGAAGGTAAGGGTACGATGGTTTCTATGTATGTTTGTAGTTCCAGAATGGGTATTAACACTTGTTCAGGGCCCGTTAGAAATTTAATAAGTTAATGTTACTTCTAAAATCTGTTTCTGTACCCTAAGTGCCTCCTTGCCTTATACACGACTTGCCTTGTACAGAGTCCTCTGTGGCCTGAGGCCACGGGCCTACAGCGGTGGAGGCGCATGGACATGGGTGGGGGGGGAGGAACGGGCTGCAGGAGCAACTTTGTGAATTGGGTTATGATCGGCTTGCCAAGACCAGTCCAAAGCAACTGGTGCCTCCTCTGGTCTCAGCACATCATGGATGAGATTTTTTCCATGTACGGGGAACAAAATAAGAGACAGCGTCACAACGTCAAATAAAAATTTGTGGGAGGGGCCAAGGAGGGGAAAAACAAACTTGTATGCAATTCTCATCCAGTCTTCCCAGTGCCCTCCACACACATTCCTCTCTTCCCTCACTGCACGCGGTTAAATGACCCCCTCCAGCAACTCTCCATTACACAGGACTGAACACAGGAAAACAAGGACCTTTGTCCGAATCAAGGAAAATACGGACAAGGCTTTTGGGGTGGAGGACCAGGCGGGGAGCCCGAGATGGCAGGTGCACTCACGGGCACTAGTCACGTGGCAAACGCCCCGCCCCTGCTCTTCCCAGCCACCACGGTTGCCTCCCCAAGAGCTGCCACTCATCACAGGGCTGAGGGCCACTGCATTCTAGTTTGGGGGACATAGGCTTCCTAACAGCGTAAGCCCTGCCTTTGAAGGATTTCCGTTTTCTCCTCTGTACAAGTAGGAAGACTGGGTTAGATGTGATCACAGAGCCTTTCTAAATTTAATATCTTGAGAGTGAAGCTTAAGAATTAGGTGAGGCCGAGAGGAGAGAAGCGTATGTGGGGAGTGAAGGCTGGGGTTGCCGACTGACCTGTAAATTTAGTAACTGGTCTGATGGTAATAAGCTCCAAGTTCTAGTTCCTGGTTTCTCTGAATTTCACAAGCCTTCCAATAGTTAAAATAGTAGGAACGTGGTGCACTCCTCCCATCATCAAGGATCTCTCCCCTATTTGTTTCCTAAAAAGAGTATCGAGTGTTTAACCAAATTGCTAGCTAGAGACCTAAAAGGTCAAGTTTTGCATTGGGCTCTTTGAACCTTAAGCATGAACCAATGAACTTTTCTTACGTTCCTTGTCCCTAGAAGAAAACCCAAACCAACCACCTGGTTACAGATGTTGAGTTCCTATAAGAAAATTCAAATTTTACATCTGCTACGGAGTTCACTGCCTCATCTATATAGGTGGAGAGAAATTAAGAAATTAACAATATAGAGATCATCACAAAAGAAGGCTCTTCACAGTTAACATGCCTTCACTCCAAACAGATAAGATTATGAAACTGACCTATGAAAGCCAATTTGGGGGGCAGGGATGGTTAAGGATTGTTAATCTTCGAGTGGGTACTTAACACTTATACCTGTCTTTCCGGTGAAGACGATGTTCAGACGTGTCTTGTAAATTCTTGAATTGGGGAAGCAGAGCAAGGTGCATTAAACTAGCTTCAAGCGGGATAATACTTAGGCACGGATAATACTTAGGCACGCATTCATCGGAGACCGAAGGTAGGAAAAGGTGTAACTAAGCTGGGGCAGGGCGTAGAGGGAAGGGGGGCCTACGTGACACACAGATTTGACTGCAGTCAGCCACCCTTTCCTCCCGGGAGAGAAACGGTGGATGTGTCAGGGGTCTCACCAGAAGGTGGACCTTGCAGAGTGGAAGGTGGGGCCACGAGTCCCGTTCCAGCGCACAGCCTTGGGAAGTCGGAAACAGTCGGAGCTGGCCAGAACACAAGCCTTGGATGTCTAGTGGCCGCTTAGGGTCTGAAGGAGGTGAAGGCAACAGCTGAAGTGTTAACCAAAGTGGTAAAGCTGTCTTTTTTACTCACTCTGCCACAGACAGGCAGAGCCTTGCCAAGGGCCAGCAGGGGGATGCTCTTGGGAGAGGTGGCAAGAGAAAGCAAAGAGTCACTCCGTGGCGGACAGGGTCTCGGGCGCTTTGGTGCTGAACCGGTTCCTCTCGAATACAGCTAAGTGCCTGAGGAAACCGAATGCTGCTCCCTGTATCTCTCAGCCCCAGGAAGGGCGGAGCCCCCAGCATTGTTTTTCCAGCCAAGTTGATCTGTACTTGGGAATTTTTATACTTGACTGCAAAGCACAGTCGATTTTATGTACCGTACCCCCAGTAATAAGTCTAGAACTTCTCTTTACGCCTGGTAGCCTATACAAATGCGTTCTGCAAGAAACTAAATATGAATAGTCTAGAAAAAAATCCAAGCAAGAAAAGACTTCCAATTCATGACTATAATTTGGACTTAGGTTCTCAGCCTCTGGTACTATGCACTGAGCAGTGTACAGGCATTTGTGTATTTTCATGCGATGATCCATTGGCCTGATGTAGGGTTCTGTTAATCCTCTTGTTATCATTGGGGAAACAGTTCCATGATTAAGTGATTTGCCCAACGTTGCTACTGAATTTTAGCCAACACTCCTATGACCCGTCTCCCATCAGAGATTCAGTGCCCTTAATTCCTCACATAGGAGTGTGAAGGAAGAGGTCATCTGGAGGGTTAAAGGCAGTCTGGGATGTAAGCAGCACCCGCGAGTTCCCCCAGCAGGCAAGAGCTCATTAAGATGAACTCTGGCCCACACCTGGAACACCATGCCGAGGCCCCCAGTGTCTACCCACTTGAAGTCTTAGACAAATCACTCGTCTGAGTTTCTACATCTGTAAAGTAGATTCACCTGTACAGTTGATGTTTGGGCATTCAGGGGTTGGGGCGCCCACCGACTGCAGTAGAAAATCCACATATAACTTGACTCCCCCAAAACTTAACAGCCTACTGTAGACCAGAAGCCTTACCCATAACAGTCGATTAACGCATATTTTGTATCTTACATGTATTCTATGCTGTATTCTTTTTTTTTTTTTAAGATTTTTTATTTATTTATTTGACAGAGAGAGAGAGAGACAGCGAGCGAGAGAGGGAACACAAGCAGGGGGAGTGGGAGAGGAAGAAACAGGCTCCCAGTGGAGCAGGAAGCCTGATGCGGGGCTTGATCCCAGAACCCCGGGATCACGCCCTGAGCTGAAGGCAGACCCTTAACAACTGAGCCACCCAGGCGCCCCCCTCTATGCTGTATTCTGACAATAAAGTAAGCTAGAGAAAAGAAAATATTACTAAGAAAATCATGAGAAGATACAGTCACACTGTTGCACGTGCTGACTGAAACAACCTGAATGTGAGTGGGCCCACACAGTTCAAACCTGTGCTGTTCAAGGGTCAGGTGGACTTAGTTTTAGAATCAAATGACAGCATAAGAAGAGCACTGTTTTTACAAATTTTCAGCAAAAGTGAGTACTAACTTTGCAGTAACACGTATCTGAGAGGGAGTGATAAAGAATACTTGAACACTCACTACACTGCAAAAACTTGACCTTCACCTCATTCCCTTTTGTAAGACGAGGAAGCCAGTTCAGAGCAATTAAGTACACCTCCAAGTTAGTGACAGAGCCAAGATTCAAACCCGGAACCTCTGACTAGCACTGGGCCGGGCACGCTGGGACTGACAGTTTCTGCAGATGAACTCTAACCGAAACCACATGGAGCTTGTACTGAAATCGGCCCCCGCCTGTGACCGTGCAGTCCTCCAACACCCACCAACAAAACCAGACGACCTCTTCCAATTTAAAAAGCAGTTATTTTAATAAATCACCATTTTAGCATATAGTTACAATAAGTTACAGACGTTAAAACAGTACACAATGCAACGTATAAACAATTTTCATTGAGATGTTTCAGCTCCTTTTTTATCAAGTTAGTCACTTTGTAAAGTTAGCAGTTCCTGTAGGAAAAGAGACGTGAAGTTAGAGAGTGCGTACTATGATAGTTTTTTTGGTTTTGTTTTTAAAGATTACTTTTCAGTAATCTCTACACCCGACATGGGGCATGAGCTCCCAAACTCTACATCAAGAGTCACCTGCTCCACTGACTGAGCCAGCCAGACACCCCTTAATATTGACTGATTGACTGATTTTTTTAACTGTAAGCTCCATGCCCAGTGTGGGGCTTGAACTCGTGACCCTGAGACCAGGAGTCACCTGCTCCACTGACTGAGCCAGCCAGGTGCGCCTGAATGCACACGACGTTAAAACACGGCAAACGCAGAGGTGGTTGAGTGACGGAGAGGTTAGGAGAGATCACAGGGGGACACAGTTTTAGGGGTAAATCCAACTAACCCTAATAACACCCCACCCCAGGACTGAGCCCCTTGTGGAGGTTCAGCAAAAGCTGAACGTCTTAGTTACGATTTCATGCACATTTCACTTTGGTTTGAACTAGAGATTGAACAGAGTCTAAACAAGTTACTGAACGTTCGTTTGATTCACCTAACAGCGTCATTCACCCATTACAGAAAGCTCTCTAAGGTAACACTGCCTGCTTTCACCCAGCTCGGATTTTTCAGAAGGGGCCTCCTTCAGCTGTCTCTCACCATCTGCTCTCCTCAATGACACTTCCCAGGCGTACCTGCTCATCACAGGCTTCGTTGACAAAGGTCTCACTATTCATTAGGTTCTCCTCTTCTTGGCCGTTTTCTTTATGGCAGGTCGAATTTCTTGATGTTGCTGCACGATTTCTAAGAATCAAAAGAACAAAACAAAACAAAAAAACAGAGTCAAAAGAGTTGTTCCTTGAGGTTGAAGCCAGGATGGGTCTATGGTTGGAAAGGGCCAACTCATCCCCTATCAAAGGCTATTGTTATGGGAATTATGTTCTGTTTTGTCTTCTGAATGAATCCAATGACCTAGAATGGGTGATACTTGAGTCAATTATGATTTGTTACTAGGCATTCACTTAACTTCCAAAACAATACACCTTCTCAGTTGGGGCACACTACTAATTGGGGTCAAGCAGAACAGAATCCAAGGACAAGTAGGTGGCGATTAATGTGGTAGAAAGACCTGAGGTGACCATCAAAACCCCAGGGGTAGCATTCAGTCAGTCTTAATGTTAGTAATCTATCAACCAGTGTTACCTTGGGCAAAGACGCACCATTTCTTCTGGCCTTTTCTTCAGTCTGTGAGTGCGGGACAGAAACGTAACTTTTCCAACTTTCCTCATCTATTTCTTGAGACATAGGCTGCTTAATGTCCCTCCTCAGCATGTGTAACCTCAACAGCGTTTTCCGTTACTACAACTTCCCATACTAAAGCCAATTCTGTCATCATCCCTACTCTAAGCCAGCATTGTATTATCGTTTGTTTCTTTAATCTCTCTTGCTCTTGGGCAAAACTTAACGTGTTTGCTTTTAATCTTTCCCGAGTTCATTTCACCTCCTGCTATGGGCTGAGTTGTATCCCCTCCAAATTAGTATGTTGAAGTCCTAATCCCTAGTACCTCAGCGTGTAACTGTTTTTGGAGATAGAGTCTTTAAAGAAGTAATTATGTTAAAATGAGCTCATCAGTTTGGGCCCTACTCCAATATGACTGGTGTCCTTATAAGAAGAGATCAGGACACAGACAAGTACAGAGGGAAGACCATGCGAAGACACAGGGAGAAGTCTGCATCTATAATCCAAGGAGAAACCAGTCCCACAGACGCACTGATCTCAGACTTCCAGCCTCCAGGACGAAGAAAATAAACCTTTTGTGTAAGACACGCAGTCTGTGGTATCTGTTACAGCAGCCCCGGCAAACTAACGCACCTCTCGATTCTTCCTCCTGTCGTTGGCACCAACTCTGCCTCGTTGGTAAAGAATCTCATCACTTCATCCCTGAGATTGTGCAGACTGCCGCTGAGGCAAATTTTACCTGCACGAATGCCTCCTATTCCTTACAAGATCATTTGCCCCGGGTCTCAAAGACGTGGCCTCTCTTGTTTCTCCGGGTCATCTAACAAGTGATGGCTGCTTCGTCACCTAAATCCTTCCCCAGCGGACAAGGTCTTAGGGGAAGAGTCATACCTCCAACCCCACTAATCCTAGAAGGCTTCTTGGGCTTGAACTCTCCCATGACGACATTAAGAGCTGCTCACCTTTTAAATTTGTGTTCTCTTCTGAAATAGACAAACGCTCCCAGAGCGACTAGCACCACTGGCAGGACAACAGTGAAGCTGAGGACGATGTAGCCAGGGGCAGGTCCACGCGCTGGCTCCTCACAGAACTGTCCGCCATATTCCATCAGACAGCGGCACTTCCTCAGCTCGCCCACCACTGTACAGATCCCTCTCCCATTGCAGAAATCCGTGCTGCAGGGCAGATGTGCTGCCCCCTGTGAGTCCTTGGGCTGAACGAGCTCGCCTTTTTCCTTGGCTTCTGAAGTCTTGCTTTCTCTAGCAGGAATTGGAGGAATTAATGTTTTTCTGAGAGGATAACTCATCCCTTCTGGACCCGGGTATCTAGCCTTGGTGGACTTGGTAGCTTGGAGAGGAGGCCGGGCAGCTTTTGGAGTCAACCTTTTTCCAGCCTCTGCATTTTTAGATGTTGGTGTTGAATGGGTTTTATCTGGATAGGTACCTACAAAAACAGGTACGAGCGTGGGTATATACACATATTTGTCAGTTATGAAGGATTTTAGGAGAATAAGAATTCTAGAAGATTTAACCAGATAAGTTTGAATTTATGAAATCATCAAATCATTACCATTACTTTTGGCCAACCAAAAAAGTATTGAAAACATATAAAAAACTGCATATCCTAAGGCACTTAAAATGTTTGGTTTTGAGACCAGTCTATCATACCAATCTACTTTTAAACAATGGTATGCCCAGTTTTAGCCATGGCAGATTCCCTCAGCTACAAAAATATTTTATTCTATAAAGAATAGTATGGTAGATCTAAGTGGTAAATATCTAGAAAGATTTTTAAGATGTATGTTTATCTGTAAATATGGATTTTTTTAGTCCAAGTTGACTGTTGGTTTCATAAGATGTACAAGCTGCAAATCTTGGACCAGATTTGGTGGCAGTCATGGGCAGGAGGGAGGAGGCAACAGGCTGCTTCTAACCAACGAATTGAAAGTTAGGTCTGTGTGTAAGACATTTCACCCTATCCTCCATCATCGTTGGCACAAGCATCGTTGCATACGTAAATACCAAAGACCAAACTATGGGGAGGGAAGGCAGCAGTGTTAGTGACAAAACCGGTTGCTGCCTCTGCCTCGAGCTGGTGTCACAGGAATGTTTCCACTCCTGGGCAGTCTGGGGTCCCTGACAGTTGGGTATACCCAGAGGAAGGCAGTCTAGCTTTACATGCCCACCACCATCCCCTCCGAAAAAGTTTCAGGTACAAGTCAGTGGGAAATACTTATTGAATAGAGCCAACTCGTGGTCATCAGGATGGGGGAGCAAGTGAGGGTAGGTCAGGCTTCCGGTTTAGGTCTAAAACCAGACAGGGAAGGCGATCCATTTCTCACGCACTGACCTGCCTCCTAGAGTCACTGTAACGTGAGGCTTTTGAGAAAACTGCCCTCATTCGAAAGACCATAGAATCAACTCTGGGAATCAAAATCTATTAACTTTCCTATTTAAGATGAAGTCATTGGGGGAACAACTGGTATTCCAACTCGTCAGCTTTGAGGAAGATGAGGATTTAAATTGAGAAGTCAGTAAGGACTCTTCACTGTAAGATTCCTTCTCCAGTTTGTTTTCTCACTAGTTATGACAAGTTTCAGTGTGGAGCCCACTGTGTCCTCGATGCCACGGCTTACGTGACTTGGCTACCACTGGAGTGGTGTAGAATTTGAGGAGAGTGACCACCACAGAATTGCTCTGTAACAACCGTCTACTAGCCAGCATTTAGGAAGTAACCTGACAACGGTAAGTACTAACATGGCCGCTTTATTCACACACTCTTGTATTCTGGAACTGTTTGAGATAGAAAGCGCTACTGCCCCATTAAAAAGGGAAACCGAACCAAGACAAGTTAAATCATTTACCCCACCTCCTCCTCCTGGGCCACCCTCACTATGTGATCAATTTAAATGGACAGAATCAAATCTAGTTAAATAAGTGCTCTTTCAGACAACACACAAACTGTCAAACCCTTTGGAGCTCTCATATCGCCCATTCTAAAACTGAATCAGAGGGCACGCTAGCTTTCCAGAAGGCGTCCGCGTAATCTATACCCAATTGCCCATAGTTAGAAGTTTTACCTTGTTCAGTTTAGAAGTGCCAGTAATAAAAGGCATGATTGAGAGGATAAAAGCTTCAGGGATACTGCAGAATTAGATATTAAGAATTAGATTGTGATACCAAGGATTATATTATAAAATATTCGAAGTATGTCATGTATGGTGATGAACAGTTGGCTCCTGGCTAGGAGTTACTCACAGCTCAGCTCATCAGATCCATCCAGACAGTCAGCATGACCATCACAAACTTGCTCCACGGAGACGCACTTCTGACCATCCTTACAGGCCTGGGACGGCTCAGAGCACGGGGCGGCTTCCACACATTTGCTTAGGTTAGCCAAGGAGTGCCCACTGGGACACTTACAAGTCAGTCCTTCAGGGTTTGGTAAACACATATGGCTGCAGCCTCCGTTGTCTTTTGAGCAGCTGTTACTACCTGTGGATCCCCCCCCCCAAAAAAAAACCCCCATTGATTTAATGGTTTCGGAAGGGTCTTCTGTAGACAGTGCTCTACAAATACACTGTCAGAGTTACAGAACCCAGATGTCCTTTCCGGTGGATAGCTTTTCAGTTTCATCCTTTTGGTCAACCAGGTACCAAGTGATTGTTGATTCTTCTTCACGGGTAAGGATGGCTTTAGAAAGCTGGGAGTTCAGACAAGGGACCAGCTTAATAAAAACTGAGCTGAGCTCTGGCCCACCCAAGACCCCTTGTGAGTTCTCCTTTCCCCTCACACCAACATCAAAACTAGGGGGTCTTAGAAATAACGCTCTCTTTAGATGAAAACATGAAGGCTGCGGTGTCTATTATCCCTAAGAATCCGAGTAGTGAGTCAGCTATTTATAGCTGACCATAGCTCAGCAAGGCTCATATCTCAAGCTTTAACTTCTAGTAAGGTCTTATTTTGAGATATTCCAGGACTTATGGAACAGGTATGTATGGAGTGCAGATAAAACCTACCTCAGGAGCGGCAAGGACCCTCCTTCTGCTTCTCAGAACTAAGCCACAGATTTTCATTTCACTTGGATGACCATAAATCACACTGAAGAATTCTAAGAAGGTTCTCTCCACAAGGCCAAGACTTCAGAAGTTTAAGCTTGACTAACACTAGCTTACAAAGTTTAGCTTTCCAAAACAAGGCAATGGAGCAGCATTCGCTTAAGACCAGTATACTCAACATCCCTGGTAGTGGTAGATGTGGTTAACATTTGCGCTCACATTGTTGGTGTTCCCCTCGACTAGGAAAAGATTATATCTATTACTACTTTAACTAAGCCCATCATTACTCTACTCAAACACTGGAGAAAAACATCCGAGCATGCCCAAGTTGGAATTTCAAGAATTAGTTAACATCGCAAGTAGATACAAGTAGCAATAAGTAGAATAAAGACTAGTTTCCACTGCAGAGCTAAAAGACGATTTCGAGTATACCACGGTTGTAATTCCACCTACAACAGAACTTAAAATTATATAAAACTCCAGCCCAACGTATTTACCACTACTTTGTCTCCTAGAAAAGTAACAGCGCTAGTTATATACCAGAAGTATAATCCATGTAACTGCATAAAGACAAGAGAGTTATGCAGATCTGTAAGAATTTGCCAGAGAAATAATTTAGTGGGAAACAGAAAGCCATTTCAAGGAGATCTTGCGGGAGACAGAGGATCCCCTTCACGGGGAAATTCAGCAGGCTTCAATGTTGTCATAATCATTACAAAGTTGCTTACCCTGTTGACTAAGTTTACTATAAACTTTTAAATCCACAATCTTCTGGTCAATTTGGAACCACTGGTTTTCTGAAAGTTCTGCCTTGCTGTACCAAACTTTAGTGATCTGGGCTGAAACAAAAGCCAGTGAAAAATCATTAAGAAAAGCAAAATTTAAATTTTTTTAAGAAAAGCACATTTTAATTTTAAGACAATTTCCTGTGCCAAGAAAATTGCTCACTTTGAAAACCGTCACCCGTGTGCGTAAACGCCAGTTGAAGAACAAGCGTTTTTACAGAAGAGACATGTGTTTTTCTAATTTTTTTTTTTCTGGGAAGAAATTTCAAGACAAATCAAAATTGTTCTATGCCTTCCTCCAAAATAAAGTCAAGTATAAGTTATGAGCATTCATATATGTCCAGATATACAAAGATAGATAATTAGGATCTGAGACACTTAAATGCAGTTCATGCAAATGATGGGTAATGATTTTAAACATTGTTCTAGAAAATACCTGAAAATGGCTTTCTGTAATAAGTGTTACCAGGGGATCTTAAAACAGATACCAAAGTCTCAGCCCACATCTAATAAGATAGCACCTCTCGGGTAGGATCAGACAACTCGTTTTTGCAATTGTGATGTGGCCAGCCCAACTGGTCAATGGACCAGCATTTGGAACTATTAGAGATAGATTTAAATAGCATTTTCCAGTTTAACCAAATCTAGACTCTAGGCATAAACAATGTACCAGGACACTGTTGTTTAGGCAAATCTCTTTAAATACTAGTGATACCCTGCAAGTACAGAATATTCCGTAGTTCACCTAGTACTTTTATGTGTACTGAGTCAAGTGAGACAGGTACTGTCTTCCTTTTACAGGTAAGGTGTTACAGCTACTAACTGACGGAGCAGTTATGCTACCTGGCTCCAATTCCTGGCCCAGCTCTCTCTGTACCGGATCACATTGTCCTTGACAGCAGAGAGCCTGAGATGAAAGCCAGAAATCTCAGGCAGAACAGGATTAAGCACATTCATATATAAAGAATGACCAAATAAGTCAAAGCTTCCCCAAGTCATAGAATCCCTGTTACACATACATGTTAGATTAGGGAAGTTGCTTAATTATTCGTCCCGAAGAAAGACCCTGCCAAAGATCAGTGCTAGGCATTAGCAGATTCGCTTAAGAGACCCAGGAGTAAATTCAGATCGCAAAGACAATCAGACGCTGAATGAGACTTACCATCATCAACTGTCGTCCAGAACATCATGCCTTGGCCGAATGTAAAGAGGGTGAGGCCCTCAATTCCTCTGCGGTCTACTCTGTAGCTAGAGCCATCTTGTTGAATACTCTCTAGGAGTCCTGTCCCTGGAAAGAGAGGCTCAGTGAATTCACTCGGCCTACAGCTCTACTCTACCCTGTAGCTGTGTCTTGTCTCGTCTCCCCTCCAGGAGGCCTTTGTCTACTCTGAGCTTTCTGAAGGACAGTTCTTTACTCACTCTACTCTAACAGTGATACGCCAAGATTTGCACATGCATATTTGTTAAGTTCCCGATTTTATGCCTTCACGAAAGGACAACTGCACGGCTCTGTGGGCCATGACATTCTACTCAGAATGGGGAATCACTGGGTTTGTTCAGAAGGTGGTGCAGAGTATGTAAACTCAGACCTAAAAGCTGTTTGAAGTCACGGCTGAAGACCAGAAAGCAGAACGTCACCATTTCACTCTGGCCAAAGTCCTTCCGACTCACGTTTAGGGTGTGTTCTAATTGCTTACCAGTATCAGCCCAGTAAACTCGGGTTCCCGAATCTGAAAAGGTCAGGCCCTCAGGGACCTGGGCTTTCTGCCACAGCACCTTCCTCCTGCTGCCGTCCATGCAGGCACATTCAATGCTGGACCCACGCCCACCATCGTCCTGGGGGCCCAGGTCCACAAAGCACATGACTGCAGAGGGTGGGTGGAGCACAACAGAGGTCGGGCGGTAGAGATTGCCGCTGACCAGGACGGTGGGATACTGGCCTTCTGAGGAAGCTACATTGATGTGAGGATTCTCACTGTCAATCCAATATATGTTTCCACTCAACCAGTCCACAGCAAGGTCGATCACTGTTCCCTCCACAGATACGATTTTCCTCCAAGAGAGTCTTCCGGATTCTTTGAGCCTCAGTAGCCTGATATCACCGTTATCCAACTCTGAAAGGTAGAGAGCCTTTTCCTGGACTATGTAGTCCAGGGATGCCAGCTGGTTCACACTGGTAAAGGGAAGTATCCTATGTTCGGGTAAAGCTGGTTGTCCTAGTAAAGCTTCTAGATTTTTCAGATAAATCTATGGGAGAAAAATTAGGTGGATGGCACCAGCTGAATCAAGTGTAATTCTTCATCTTGATTTTGCATTAGTGTTACAATACTTAGAATATATGAAAATCTGAATTCATCATCTAAAAACAGGTAGCCGTTATTTCTCTCGCTTCCTGGAGCTTTAAGCACTTAAAAGTCCTTGAATCCACGTGTTTCAAAGATTGACTCCTTTGTTAAATGCCCTCCCCTTTATTTTGTAAATATTGAGCTATAATTGACATATAACATTTGTCTAAGTTTAAGGTGTTCAATGTGTTGCTTGGATACATTTATATATGAAAGGCCCTCCCCCTTTAAATGAGACGCTACTAATATCTTACTGAAACTCAAGTCAATCCTCTACCCCAGCATTTGCCATTTTAAAGTGCCCAAGCTGATAAATACTCTATATGGTAGAAGACAGAAGTAACTTGTTTGTTGGTACCTCCTATGACTTAAGAAAAGTTTCCTCATAAAATGTACCTCCCCCTCACCAGGCTAGAACCCAGCCGAGCTGCTCGGATTCAGAATTACTCTGTATCATCAGTGAGATGCTTGGACAGCTGCACTAGGTGAGCCGCACTCTCAGATCCCTAACCTGTGCTCTGACGTACTAGTTCTCAAGCTGCAGTCTTCGTCTCATAGCCCCTTCGTTTTTGGTCACGATAGCTCCCAGAACACAGTGAACACGAAAATTTAAGTTGTTTTTGAAGACTATTCCGGGGCAGTGGGGAGCATCTGGCTGGCTCGGTCAGTAGAGCATGCAATTCTTGATCTTGGGGCTGTGAGTTTGAGACCCACGTTGGGTGTAGAGATTACTTAAAAAATTAAAAAGTGAAAAAAAAAAAAAAAAGAATACTCCAAGGGCCATGGCCCCTACTATGTATAATTGTGCCTAGAGAACTCGAATTACTCAGTCTGTAACAGATCAGCCCAGGCACAGACATGTGAGTAAGGCTGCAGAACAGTACCTGCGTGATAACTGTGGGCAACGCGAGGAACAGAAATGCGGACTCCTGGAGCGGAACACAGGTGATGCCGTCATCTGCGAGCAGGAGTCCAAGTGGGCAGTGACAGCTTCCCTTGGATCGTGGGCTCAGAAGGCACAAGTGAGAACAGCCAGCGTCCAGACAAGCATTAGGTGACTTGGGCTGGAGCACTTCATGCATTATCTGCAAGAGAGGAGCTGGATGTCACCACGCATGATTGAATCCTTACAAAGAGCACATGAAGAAATCTTGCTTTTTAATCATGAGAAGGAGGTCACTACAGCTTGTACTTGGGAAGCTCATACACGTAGCCTTTTCAGGGAGAAGTAGGGGGATATTTTGAAGAGTACACCGTAGACCTTGAGTCCATAAGGCTGTTGGGAACGCTTGATGAGGACCGCCCTGTTCTTGCCTGTCGTCTTCCTCATGCGCTGTACTGTTCTCATCTTCATCTCAGACCAGAAGACCTCATCCTCAAACACGGCGACCGAAAAGGGGCTCTTGATTTGTGTTAGCTGCAACATCTAAAACGGGGATGATGTGGTTTCTGGGTGAATTTTATACAGGCTTATAAGACATCTCCTGCAGCCTAATAACCAAGGAATACTTACGCTAACACCAGTACCGTCTAGGTTAGCAGAGCCAATGCAGTGAAATTTGTCATCCGACCAGAATATCTTCCAGCTCAACCGGTCGAGAGCTATGCTGGTTGGCCAGCCAAGACCTTGACTGATGAGGACTTTTCTGCTGCTACCATCCATCCCTGCTTGTTCTATTTGAGGTTCTCCTCCGATTTCAGACCAGTACATTAACCTGTACCGATAAAAGTCAGCTTTCAAGTATTACCTCCCAGAAAATATTGATTCATTCCTTATGATACTGATGTCTAGCCCAATTATTTCCTCCTCAAACGTGGTCTATTCCTTAAGTGAAATTGTGAAGTAAAAGAGAGTCTCCCTTGAAATCTAATGGTGCTTGTTTAGTCATCACTTGGGGATAAAATATCCTGATAGCTATAAGCAGCCAAGGACCACAGGAGTTCCTGGACCTGGAAAGTAGCCAGGGATCCCGCCAATCTTTCCTGGGCTAGAGAGCAGGTTGGTTCTATGGGAAGATGTGCACCTCAGACCTTATTCTTGGTCACAGTCAAAGCCATTAGATGCCTCGGAAACTACTGCCAATTTCCTGAGGACCATGGTAACTGATTCCCGGTTGAAGGTATTGAAAAGGTGAGAAAAGCAGATAAACGGTACCCAATCTGGGTCACCTTTCAGTCCTAAGTTTTGCTCTATCTTGTTCGTACATTGGATGGCCATCCCAATGAGGGCTTGGGTTCTGACAGCTGGGAAATGTTGTGTCTAAGTTCCTGGCCTTTTCCAGAAAGAAAGGACTCTGGATGCAAGAACCTAGATTCAACCTCAACACATAATTATTTCCACCACTACCACCAAGCACATTAGTGTAAATTAAACACTATCCTGGGGTGCCTGGGTGGCTCAGTCGGTTAAGCACCTGACTCTTGATTTCAGCTCAGGTCACGATCCCAGGGTCCTGGGATGGAGCCCCGCATCGAGCTCTGCACTCTGTGGGGAGCCTGCCTGAGATTCTCTCTCTGCCCCTCCCCCTGCTTGCACTCTCTCTCTCAAATAAATAAATCTTAAAAAAATAAATACTATCCCTAGTTTCATTCTCCTTCCTCTTGCCATTTAAAGCCATAAACAAATATACCTCTGAATGGAGAATTATTTTAGCAGAAGAAAGTACAGGTGGGCCACCAAGTGAGAACATCTATATCTCACTTTGCTGAAATAAAGACCCTTTTTTCAGAAGCTTTTAAGATTACTATACATATGGGGGCGCCTGGATGGCACAGCGGTTAAGCGTCTGCCTTCAGCTCAGGGCGTGATCCCGGCGTTATGGGATCGAGCCCCACATCAGGATCTTCTGCTGTGAGCCTGCTTCTTCCTCTCCCACTCCCCCTGCTTGTGTTCCCTCTCTCGCTGGCTGTCTCTATCTCTGTCAAATAAATAAATAAAATCTTTAAAAAAAAAAATTACTATACATATGGTTGACACACATCACCGTAAGATCTGAAGTCAAGTCAGATAGGTTTTTTACTCATTCTGTGTTAAGTGAACACAACCAAAGTAGAACTAAAGAGGAATAAACAACTTAGAGGACTTAGTGGCATTCTGACCCCTGGACTCACCCACTTAGGGGATCTAAAGCCAAAGACCGTGGTTGAGTCACGTCGTCATCCAGGACAATCGTGTGCTCAGATTTTCCTCTCCACACAGCGGTCAGCGGAACTGCCGAAATCTGGCCAGCTGTCCCATCCACCCAGTAGAGATTCCTCCCAATCCAGTCGACCGTGACACAGTCCGACTTTACCCCTGAAGAGAGAGCGGAAACCACTCAAGGTGTGAATCTAGGTTAAATTATGGCTTTTCCTAGGTTTCAGCTCAGAGGCATCGGACTTGAGTACCGTGTTAACTCATTTTACAACTGGTATATGCGTCTCCATCAGAGCAATCTTCAAATTCCTCCAAGGTTCTATTTGTAGAGGAAGATGACCGTGAGAGATAACGGCCACTGGCTGACAGTCTGCCGGGCTCCTGTGGTCTACTGAGGTGACAAGGCAGCCTTCTCATTTCTAGCCCACTAGCAGGCCTTGGTCACTTTGAGTTAAGATTTCATTAAATCAATGTCTAGAACGTTAATGGCCATTTTACTTTTCATGTTATGCATCATTCATAAAGGCAGGACAAAGCCCACACAGGGGACATACCCTTCACCATGGTCCCTCTCTTCTTTGCGTCCATACTCATCCACTTAATGCTTTCTGCACTGAGATCCGCCCAGAAGACTTTCTGGCCCACTAAGTCATAGTCAATAGAGATAATCATCACGTTCTTGTCTACAGTTGTCAGAATATCTTCCTTCAAGCTCCTCAAGCCATAGAGGAGGAGGCCGAACTGAATGGCCACCAGCAGGATCGGTTCGGTACCTGCCAGATAAGAACTGTGTTCAGCACAGGGCCTTACGGAGCTTGAAACTAACCTCAACACTGGCTAAGGAATTAGAGAACAAAGTAGCCTTTGCCTTCTCACTGCCAGGGCTGGGACACCAGCTGGCTGGTGTCTCAGCAGTTCTCCCCTAGATGTCATGCTTGTGCTAATACAATTTAAAGATACTTAGAATAAAGGCATGATTGGCATAAATTGGGGGAAAAAAAACATTTCCAACTAAGTATTTAGGTGTAGGTGGAATCTAGCACTTCTACGAAGGGCTTGGCAAGACTTTTGACTCTTGTTCTAACTTGAGGTAAGGCTGACCTGTAGCTACAGGGGCCAGAGTTGTGGTTCTGCTATCATGATGGCTTATCTGTCGACACCTTCAGACTCTATTCCATCGAACCGCTATATTTAAAAAGGGGATCTGGAGAATGTGCTAGGCTTGCTCGGCAGACAGAAAGCAGGCAGGAGCATTTAAGACTCAAGAAAGAAGGTTTGCATTTGTAGTCCTGGGAGATTCAGGGCTTCGAAGTTCCTGACCTGTGGCTCCAGAGACATCCCGGTTCCAGCTTACCTGTTGCTTTACAGGTGTGGCCATCGGGCTCCAGCAAGTAGCCAGGGTGACAGGTGCAGCTGTAGGAGCCCTGGGTATTGACACAGGTCTGACTGCAAGGCTGACCGCCCGGCTTCTGGCACTCATCCACGTCCTTGCAGACATGGCGACTGCTCCCCAGCTCGAAGCCTTGTGCACAAGCACATACCTGAATGGGATTCAGAAACATTAAGACTTCCTGAAGACACTGAGACATAACCTTGA
Source organism: Ursus arctos (assembly GCF_023065955.2). NCBI lineage: Eukaryota > Metazoa > Chordata > Mammalia > Carnivora > Ursidae > Ursus > Ursus arctos. The sequence continues at coordinate 20,886,833 of NW_026622952.1, forward strand.
TGAAAAGGCCTGACCTTGTTCTTAAAAGCACATGGCGATGCACTCAATTTCAGCAGCTCAACACGAAAAAGTTCTTAGAACCAACTTCATCTTAAATTCAATCATTCTCTCAGTCTTATCGATGCTGCCACACACCTCACACCCTTGCCACCACCGTGGGTCCTGAGTTAACAAAGGGGTCCAAGTTCAGCCCAGGACACCTGGAAGCCCAGCAGAACCAGTAAGACGCATGGAGACTGAGCTGAACTGGCTGCCCGCCACTAGAGAGGTTACCGTGATCAGACGTCAGAACACTGTTTTCTTTACTTGCCCATCAGAGCCAAGTTCACGATGTTCAGCCCGCTAATAATGCTAGACCAGAACACGGGCAGTCCTCGATTTAAGGGCGGGTCCATTCCAAATACAGCTATGGAAGAGACGTCCATAAAAACGTCTGGCTTAGTCCCAAGTGTCACCCTGAGCTCACAGTAGCAGTTTCTGGAAGTTGGGTGATAAAGTTCCAGGAGACACGACACAGGGAAGGAAGCTGACAGGCCTCCGCAGGAGCCAGCGAGGGCTCGGCGGACATGAGAGGACGGATCAGGGCAGCTCAGCCATGTAAGGCTCGGGGCTTCGTGACCAGTCAGGGCCAGACTGATGAGGTTGCCCCCCCGTCACTAAACCAAGTTTACAGCTGCTGGTGAGCAGTAGCTGAATGAACTCACAGGCCCGTGCGGGGACTGGTAGCAGGCGTGGGAACACTGCGCGTGGCTGCATGCTGACGACAAGCACCTTCCCCCTTCGTCGGAGCCGTCGGCACAGTCCTCCTTCCCGTCACACACCAGGTGGAGGTCGAGGCAGCCATGGGAGCGGCACTGGAACTCAGAGCTCTGGCACTTCTCGGGGGGGCCTACAGAGAATGACTTGTTACTTTTATAGTTTGCTCCCCACCGTCCCGAACATCCCTCCCGCAGCAAGGATGTACAATCATGACACCTCCATCCTGGTCAGGGAGTGGACGTCAGGGCCAGTGGCACTTGCCGGCTGAGCCGGCTTCAGGCCAAGAGGAAGCGAGCAGCCGGGGCCCCTGGAAGTGCCCTCCCCTCCGGGGGAGCGCCCGCGCTTACACCCAGCCTCGTCGCTGCCGTCCTCACAGTCTCTCTGGCCGTCACAGCGCCACATGTCAGGCACGCACTGGTCTCCGCCGGCACAGGACCACTGCCAGGAGCCACAGAGAAGCTCCTCGGGGTCACAGTCCTGAGGGGACAGTGACTCCGTCAGTGACACCTGCACTCAGAGCCCAGGATGGGGGTCTCGGCGGAAGAACGAGCCTGGCTTACAAGACAACGCTCGAGTCCCTTCTGCAACAAGGCCAGAGAAAGCCCCAAGACTCAGAAAAACGTTTTCAGCAGCCAGAGTTGAGGTGAGGAGGTCTGGGTAAAGCGAACCTGGCTGTGAAGTGAAAAGGTCTGTTTTATCAAATCAGGATATCTCCATTTAAAAACCTAGGCAGGAGAATGTGCTCTAGAAGCTTTTCTTCAGAATCCCTTTGCCATTTCAAAACCATCCCAGCACAGTAAACACTAGGGCACCCTTTGCACCTGCCCTGACTCGGACGCTAGGCTCTGGGGCAGGATGTACTAGAGGAGGGGAGGGGACACCTGTGCCTCTGCTAATAGCCCCGAACCTTCGGAGGCATTCTCACCCCCTCAGGCACCACAAGGCCCATCTCCTACCCATTTGACAGAGGAGGAAGTAGAACCTGAGGGGAGTAAGTACTTCCTTCAGGTCAAATGCAAGCAGCAGGATTCAAGCCAGGCTGCATGTCCCACAAGGTGGCAGGGTCAGGGCACTTCTCAGTGATGCGGAGGCAGAGCTTCGGAGCAGATCTCCTGGGCGACATTTACACCATGGCCATGAAGACCGAACACTTGCAAACCTACAATAAAAGCCTCTTAAACATTTGTCTTTTGACAAGAGATCTTCTCTGGACACTCTGATGTCATGACGAGTGGCTTTTTGGACAGTAGGGATGAGAGCCTTCACTGTTTTTGGGTTTTCTCATGTTTTCTATAAGGAGGGCATGCATTCTGGCTGTGAGGAGAAATCCAGTTTTCTGAAGAAGGGTGTCCTACCTTCTCGTCAGTCCCATCTTCGCAGTCGAAGTCACGGTCACACAGCCACTCCGTGGACACACACTCTCCGCTCCCCTGGCACTTCACCTCCCCTGACGAGCACCGCAGTGGCCAGGCCACAGAACAGCCGTCCTCGTCGGAGTGGTCCCGGCAGTCTCGGTTCCCATCGCAACGCAGAGAGTTTGAGATGCACTGGCCGTTCTCGCACTGAAATTCAGGGGCACTGCATTTTGCACGAACTGGAAAACAAAGCTTTAGGTAAGAACTCAGCCAGATGTGGAAGCCATTTGAAGGCACATGAAGCGGTCTGAAGACTCCCCAGTCTTCTGCTCTCACCTGGGGAACCAAACCCCAGCCCTCGATGGTGGTTTGAATAGTGTTAGGCCAGAAAAGGCTACTAAGCTAGCCCAGAAAAACCCTGTCTCGGAGAATGAGGGCTGGGGGACAGGCATGGGACACACGTAGACGGACACTGGGATAGGCTGAGGAGTAGGACTCTTCTCCAGGACCTTAACGTCATCCATGAAGAGAGAAAGTCTCTCATGACGTCCAACACACCCTACACGTTACGTTCTTGGGCTCAGTTCATAAAGACAGAAGTTGCTTGACTTCGCTCAAGAAAACTCAGGTCCTAGGCAAAAACCATACATATGCATTGAAAAGTAAATTATACCTGGGGTTCCTTCCTGCCTCTCCTCCTGATGTTCTTCTCATAAGCCCGAGTGCACTGATATTGCCTGGCTACCCAGTGGCCTCTGCATTCGAATCTATCATGGTACCTCACCCAGCCTCCTCTTCTTCCCACTTCAATTCTCCAAGTTCTCTCTTCTACCCTATTCCCATAATGTGATTAAGGTCCTTGAAACAGGTCATTGAGAAGACTTAAAAGAAAGATTCCCATCGAAAAGAGGGGAAAGCAATCACACGTAAAGATAAGGACCCACCACATGAGAAGACCTAGGATCAAAATTCAAATCTTCAAGATGGTCGATTCAAGCTCAAGAAACATTGTGTCAAGTAAACTGGTTTTTCCACTGATGGGAATCTCGTCACGGAGGGGAAGTGTTATATCACCAACATCCCTCCGACTCAGACCCTTTCACCCCAGTCTGTTAACTTTGTGGTAAGTACAGTCCATCTCCATTATCTGCAGATTCATTATCTGCACATTCCCCTACTTGCCAAAATTCGTCAGCCGCCCTGGAATCCATGCTCCCATGCTTTCATGGTCATTTGAAGACAGGCATACACACAGCAGAACTCTTGTGTTGCCTAGCGCATGCGTCCACTTGAGATGGGACAAGGTGACGCTCTGCCTTCTCGTTTCAGTCCTCACACTCTAAACAAGAGTCCTTTCTGTGGTCAATCTAGAGCCATACTTCCCACATTTTTGTACTCTGGGGGGATTCTGCTGTTGAAAAGGGCCCCCAGGGGTAGTGCGGAAATGCTGTCTGGTGTTCCTAGGGCGAGAAGTCTGTAGCTGCCTTACAGAGCAAATACATGTGTTAGGCTTTGTTTGGGCAGGAGTTCCAATGCTGTTGGCTGTGACTTCGATGTTAATGAGACAACAATGTGTGTATCACATGGTCTTTAAACAGCAATACACCTAAAACAAGGTTATATGTTGATTCGTTGACAAAAATATTGTCACGACAGATTCTCAGAAACCTCACCCTGTATTTTTTCTACGAGCAATGATGTGCTATCTGTTCACTCAGGGTTGGTGGCAACTTCGGAGAACGTAACCTACCACGAATGAGCTGCACGGTACTTACTGCATCCTTGCTCATCGCTCTGGTCAGAACAGTCTGCGTTGCCATCGCACAGCCAGCTCTTAGGGATACAGCGGGTCTTGTTGTCACAACGTAAAGAGCACTCTTCAGTGGGCTTCCAGCAGCCCAGCTCGTCAGACCCGTCGGAGCACTGCTGAGCCCCATCACAGTGGTATTTCTCCTCAATGCACTGGTTTCTGTTCAGACACTGGAAGACCCCTAAAATGGAAAGGACCAAGGGCTCGCACCATCTACTCAGTCCTACTGAAGGCTTAAAATTAGATGAACTCACCCTCTTCCCGGAGTTTGAGGGGTAAGTAGACTGCACCCTATTTGTTCGAGCTCGACAGTTCATCTAATCCAGAAGCAAGCCTTACTAAAGTGCTCAGGTCAATTACACTAGCAAGCTGAAGGAGGCTGTTTAAGTACCAAACGCTCATAGTGGTTTGGTTACTTTAACGACTTACTGAAAAACACCGCCAAATCTGTTCTAAGCGGTCCATTCAGGTCAGCTTATGGCTCAGCCTTTATAAAGGCAAATATTGGAACAGTTAAGCAAATTTGAGGAGGCAAGGAAGCAATAGTTAAAAATTACACCTGGTAAAACATCTGACTTAACTGCGATAACACGGATACTGGCAGAGTGCGTATTCTGACAGACCAGGACCTTCAGCTACAACAAGTTACCCAGAGGAAGCAAGGGTGATTGTGATGAACGCTGGGCATTCACACCACCAGCCCAAAGCCGCATCGGCATTCCTGACGCAGAGACAGACCTGGTCCGTTGCAGAACCGGGAACAGTCCCCTTCATCTGAGCCATCCTGACAGTCCGGCTTGCCATCGCAGAGGTTCTCCGGAGAAACGCATCCCTCCCCGTTCCGACAGGGGACAGAGGATGGGGTGCAAAGCAGTGGGGGTGCTAGAGGAAGTGCGAGGGGAGGACCGCCTGCGGCCGCCTCTTCAAGCTCAGGATCTGTAAGAAACAGTGGCTTCAGCAAGGCAGGCCCTGGGGTCTTGGCACCAGAGACGTACTTCTGTTGTCCCCCTCCTCCAAAAACCATGTCGGGGCTCGGCAGCTACATGTGTCTACCTCGTAGGAAGAAAAAAACGTGAGATGGCCTCAAAGCCTAGATCCTTAGGTGAGATGCTGTCCATCGGCCTATCATCTCATGGCTTCAAATTTGGGCAGATTGTTTTCTCCTTCCAAACCTAATAACTTCTCACTGCCTGATGCTATCTGCTAGGAAGGAAAAATAAAGTTTCGGGCGCCTGGGTGGCTCAGTCATTAAGCATCTGCCTTTGGCTCAGGTCATGATCCCAGGGCCCTGGGATCAAGCCCTGCATCAGACTCCCTGCTCGGCGGGGAATCTGCTTCTTCCTCTCCCACTTCCCCTGCTTGTGTTCCCTCTCTCGCTGTCAAATAAATAAAATCTTTAAAAAGGAAGGAAGGAAGGAAGGAAGGAAGGAAGGAAGGAAGGAAGGAAGGAAGGAAGGAAGGACGGACAAGAAAAATAAAGGTTCTGTAAGCAGGGACTTGTTCTGTCTGGCTTCCTAGCCTATGACAAAGTCCCCCGGATCCTGTAATAGGATTTCTGCTTTTTCTGCCTCATGAGCCAGAGTCTGATTTTTTGTCTCCAGGCCAAAGGCTCGTGTGAAGAGAAAAAAAGCAGCGTAAGCAGGGTGATCTGGACTACCCGTGCAGCTTCAACAGCAGAAGGAACTGCATGTCCTGGTATCCGCAGCCCCAAAACGGCTTTGCAAAGGATCCTCGGTGAGATGTTGCTGCTGGAGGAAAAGGGGGTTCCTCGGTGAAATCTGTTGGGGCAAGTGCTTTAGAACCAATTAAATGGATCTCTATACCGCCAGGTGAAGAGGTTTAAGGTGCTAACATGCAAGAGGACTCCCCAAAGGGGTTATGGGGGGCAAAGTTCTGGGAGTTTTGCCTGGGGTCTTGTGTCATTAAGCAACTTTGAGAAACGTGTCCGATTCTTACTCTTCCAGATAAGGCCAAGTTAGGGAGAAGGTCCGCTGCACTGTGGGCTGGGGCAACTGCCAATACAAAGATACCCAGGATTTTATCCTCAGAAAACACACTGATGAGAGGCAGAGAAAGTGGATTTCAAAGAAGAAACCCACAAAGGAAGACTCGCCTGAAACTTGCTGATTCTCTGCCAGGATGATCATTGTCCTCACATACGGCTCTCTTGACACTGCGAAGGGCTCCGGTGTCCTCCTGTCCCACAGCAGGAGGGCTCCCCCGTGCACGGTCACCAGGTAGGGCTCGTGAGCCGCTATAATGCCGTCACTCCAGGTCTTGTTCAAAGTGTATGTTCTATTTTTGAGGAGACTCAGACTTTGCAACCCTAAGGAAGAGTCAGGTGCTTACAAGCTGGCAGAGAACAAGGAGCCCATGACAGTGGGGGGGAGGGGGGCATGGGTAGCCCTCTATTGAGGTTCAATGAGCCCCACTGAAAATAAGCACAGATTCTTCCTACTGAGTTTTGTAGTTAAGGATAGCCCTGGGAAGTGTTTAAAGCTCCAGGAACGCGAGATGGGCCTCGTGGAAGCATCAGGCATGCTTTACCTCTTTCAGGCAGTGTGCTAACACACTCGGTCGCCTGCGCGCAGCCACCAGCCACCCGAGAAGACGGTCAGCGGCAGCGGCAAGGCAGGAGTCACATCTGCGACCCAGTGGACCTAAAGCACACCTCTGCTTCATTTGCAATGCAAGTTCGGGTCTGCTACTTCTACTCATGGAGACAGAAACACATTCTGAACAAACTGCGACTAAGTATGTTAGCTCTGCAGTTTTCTACCTTTCATGTCAGAAATCTAGACTTACAAAGGAAACCGGGTTTGAGCCGAGGGACGTGTGCCCAGGCTGTAACTATGAAAACCAGAATCTGAGCCTAGATCTAGCTAGTTCTAGGAATGACCGCGATCCTCATGCCGAAACGAGACTTACCATCACCACTCCCCAGCTTCTTCCAACCGCGTCGCTCTGGGTAGCCCTTACCTGACCCTTTGGTCGTCCAGAAGATGCTAGACGAGCCAAGGTCTAAGGCCATGTGGGTGTCCGCCGTCCAGGTGCCCGTCCAGACTTGCTGTCTGTTTTTGCCAGCGAGGGTCATACTTTGCAAGTGTTTCCCACTTTCTACCCAGTAGAGCACTCTCTTTGGCCAGTCGAGAAGAAGATGCAGTATAAGGCTGCCTGTTCTGTAGAGGGTCCATGTGTCCGGGCCAGGGATGCTAGTTTTCTGGATGGCACTTCGGTCACACGGCAGCCAGTACAAGTTCCCCGTGGATATGTCCACATTCGCTGAGCAGACTGTGAGGGGGGGAAAGGAACTCCCAGTAGAAAGGACATTCAAATACACTCGTGCTTGGTCTTACCGTTTTGGGTCAAGGATGGAAGGGAGACACTTGGAGGGGTGCAAAGGCTGGTCCCTAACAAGCCCGCATGCCTCATTTACACGGGGAGTCCCATCATGCCCACTCTGGTTCCCGCACCCATCTGTCATACGAGCTCATGTGATCCTCACGACCAGCTGGTAAGGGAGATACCCACCACCTTTTAGAAGTTAGAGATCTAAGTGGCAACGCTTGCATTTGAACGCAGACCTGCAACTTTGGATTCACCTCCCTCTTCGTCGGTTAAGTATGAAAATCAATCAATTACATGCCAAGTGCCTAGGACTGAAATCGCTATGGGAAAGCAGAGACTGGGTCAAGTGTCACCACAACAGTGGTGTGAAAGGTCACCAGTAGCATGGATAGTGAGGAGACCTAGAGCTAGAAGACAGAGATAGCATAGGGACCGAGTATATAGAAGCCACAAGGTGGTAGCTTTCAAGTGTAACAGACATGGGCACCAAGCCACCAAGCACTCCCTACTCCCATCCGGCCCACTAGAGCCGCACAAGTCTCAGCTAGGTAGTACGTACTCTGGGGTGCAGGATAGCATAAAAGCTAAGAGCAGGATGAGGCTAGCAAGTCAGACTGCCATTTTGGAAGCACATTTCAAAATAAGATGTCAGGTAATTACTGTGCTGTAGTTTCTGCAAACGCGTGATAGGGACAGGGCTTCTCTCAGGTTTGAGGATTAGAGTGCGTACCTACGAAAAGCTTAGGTGAGCACCCGTTATTTCAGAGCGGTGTGCTGGAGCTCGTTTGCACAAGATCGAAATGGCTGGTTGTTAAATTCAGGAATGCTGCAAGCTTGCTGTCCAGAATAGTCGTTATTAAAACTAAATTACATCAACTTAATTGAATTCGAAACGAAAATACTCCAGTCCTCACTTTCCTGCATTTTGCTACTACACACCCCTTCCTAACCCTACGTTAAGTGACATTACACTGGGAGCTTGAAACCTGGCACTGTGGGAATATTTTTAACCAGAGACATTGGCAAACACTCCATATCAGGGCTTGATTTGTTTTCGGTTTTGTTTTCTAGACCAGGGACTGACAAACAATGGCCCTTGGGCCAATTCCAGCCTGCAGTGTGTTTTTGTAAATTCCGGGGGAACACACCACGGTCAATCGTGCACATATGGTCCTCGGCTCCTCTGCAGATACAATGGCAGAGTGCCCGACCAGCCTGAAATACTTATTGTCTGGTCTTTTATAGAAAGAGGCTGACAACCCCTGGCCTGGACTTAAGTGGTAGAGGAAAATGTTAATACTGCACATTAAATTCATGTGTGTCACACCTATGGCCATGACATTTTAAAGACCACAAAAGTTGGGAAACCATTTTCCTAGAATTTGAAAACAATTATCCAAATCCATAAATAACTCCTTTAGTTCAATAAACTTATTCTAATTGGTCTTCACTGCTGCACTTCTTGCTTGTTTATGGAAACAAGTGTCACATAACGTTACAGGACTATATTCACTCAGGGATGGCAGCGACTCTTTGCCAAATCAGATCGCAATCAAGCATTTATTCATAGTTGGATTTTGTTAAAGTTTGACTGAACTGCAACTATAAACTGCTTTTTTATTCTGAATTCTTGGATCTGTAGCCAATCTGAAAATCATGTAGCTACAAGAAGTTTACAACAAAGAGCACTGTATACTTTGTTATTTGTAAATTGTGTTACAACCTTTGTATCAGTAAGCTTTATTACAAACATATATAATGTATCTATGCACACATCCCCCAACCCCAGAGAGCTGGGTCTTAATAGAATACCCTGTGGTGTGCTGGGATATATTTCAGAACTCCAATGTTAACTAAGGGGGAGGCTGACCAACAGACGAGGCGGGAAGCTGGGGCGTGGCTGGCAGAATGGACAAGCCTGTACACACAGGACTCCTGTGTTCTAGTTCTCCCCACTTCCTGGGTGTTAGGGGGAGAGGTCCTACTATTCCTCACATTTTCATGTGGAGGAACTCACACAGAGTTGTCCCCCACGTTCCTTAAGTCGCTCCAGGAAAGAAGGGCTCGAGGTCAGCCAGTTAAGAACAGACCAGCCACACCCGGTGCAGCTTCTCTCTGCTCCTTTGGGCTCCGCCATCTGCACAGAAGATGCTCTCTCTCTGGCATTAGATTTTACTGGTGCTGTGCAGATTCAAGGTTGAATGCCCAGTTGCCAGGGCCACGGAATGTTCTTTGAGAGATTCTACACAGGTTCTTAAAGACATGCACTCTTGCCTAAAATGTATTTTTGAAGCCCTCCTATTTTTTTTTATTAGCAATCTCCTCTGTATTTCCCAGCCTACACTTGTCAATGAGGACAAGATTAACTCATTCAAGAGAAAACACCGGGGCACCTGGGTGGCAGAGTTGGTTAAGCGTCCAACTCTTTGTTTCAGCTCAGGTCGTGATCTCGGGGTCAAGAGACTGAGCCCCCCATTGGGCTCCACACTCAGTACAAATCTGCTTAAGTATCTCTCTCCCTCTGCCCCTCCCCACCATGTGCTCTCTCTCTCAAATCAATCATTTTTTTTTTTTTTTAGAAAAAGAGAAACCGCTGATATTAGCACCCTCTGATGTAAGAAGCTGAAAGCTGCATGCTCACAAGGGCTGTAAGGAGGCCCTGAGATCTGCAAATAGGTCCTGAGAGGTAGTGACCAGCCTGATTGATCCCTGCTGTGAAGGGCCTGCCTGGCTTTGTCAAGCTTTCAGGCACTGTACAAGAAAAAACACACCGCTGTGGCTCCTTTACTCCGCCAACACTTCTGACACCAGATGTGGGGGTATGGGGGGGGGGGTCGCCATACCAAGCAATTCTGCAACACTAGCCGAATGTCTTACAATTCAGTTCTGACCCTGTCCTCCTAGACAGGCATCAGATCCCACAGGTTAAGGGCTCCATCCCAAGACTGCCCCCACTTCTGATGCCAGTCACAAGTCCGGGTTGTCACGTGCACGCTGATCCACTGGCTGTAAATCAGTGGATTTACAACCCCCTCGAGTTTGATAATTTGCTGCTCACAGAACTGAGGGAAACACATTTACTGGTTTATTTCATAAGCGATACAAATGAACAGCCAGCCAAAGAGATCCACAGGGCAACACCCAAAGGGCCCACGAGTAGGAGCTTCTGTTCCCATGGTGATGGGGTATACCGCCCTGCCAGCACAGGGATGTGCTCACCAACCCAGAAGCTCACTGGAGCCCCTACTTTGGGGATTTCATAGAGGCTTCATCACACAGGCATGATTGATGACTGATTCCATTTCCAGCCCCTCCCCCCTCTCCAGAGGACAGGGAGTGGGGCTGCAAGTTCTAAGCTTCTAGTCATGGCTTGGTCTTTCTGGTAAATACCCTCCCAGGGTCAGTGGTAAGGTTTTTAATTTTTTTCTGGCCTTAAGTCTGGGTAATGTAGAAATGGATCTTAAATTCAATTTTGCATTACACTGCAGACCCCACTAAATTTGCCTCATTCAAACTAAACTCTTGCAATCACCTAGAAAATTTCAAAGGACTTAGGGGAACTCTGTGTCCGATGCTATGACTCAGGACGTTGCAAAGGTCTTAGGAACTCTGTGCCAGTAACCAGGGACAGAGACCTACAGATTTTCTATTATTTCAGAGCCATCTACCACAGGGACTCAATGTTCCACCCTAGAAGCCAGCTCGAATGAAGTTGCCAGTCCCTTACAAATGTGATCACTGTAACACAGAAACCTATTAGCTAATATTAGCCAGTGGAGCGAAGGTGGCATTTTAACTGGTGGGAAGATATGGGAAGAAATTCAAGATCATGATTCCTCAAACAGCCATCAGAATGCTGCCCATTTCACTTTTTCCTGAAAGTTCTCTGGGGCAGGTACTGGAAGTTCTTAGGTGTCAGGCATTGTGCTTGCCCACAGGACTCGGTAGAGTCTACCGCTCTGAAGGATGTCTCAGGAACATGCATTTCAATATGGCGCTTCTTGTAGTAAAGCGTATCACTGGTACTTAGAGTACCCAGGGCGCAGACATTCAGAAATCAAATTACTCACCCTAGAGCTCTAGCCCCAGTTCTCTTTTATAAAGTAGATGTTTGCCTTTAGGTGGAGTACAAGGCGCTAAGGACGGGCTGTGCCATTCAACAGTGTGGGAGAGGAGAGAAAGCATATATTACCACGTTAAGAAGATATCTTGCTAGTTCTCTCAGAAATCTGCATTGCAAATCACTTCTAAATTAGTGCAAGAAAAATCTGCAATGCAAAATTGAAATATTTAAGGTCTATTTCTATCTTACCCAAACTTAAGGCCAGAAAAATAGAATTTCAAAAAACTTACCACTGACCTTAGGATTTCCTGAATCATGGTAGCCTTTTAACAGCCTGCACACCTCTTGTAAGTACAAGGGTAAGTCACAGTTCATATTTAAATTAGTTTAAAACCACTCTTTGGCATTAACGTTGATTCAGATCAGGAACAGGTACTTTTTTTTTTTTTTTTTTTTTTTTTGGTTCTAGTGAATATTAGAGCCAGAAAATAAAGGGGAAAATCCAAAAAAGCCATCCAGCTTACCTGTATGCTCTGTCCAAATCTCTTGCTTTTCTCCTGAATAGCCAGTTGAGCAGAACAGCTGTCCCTGGGCATTTGTCCAGTAGATGAGGTTTCTTTTCCAGTCAATATCCAGTAAATAGATGTTGCTAGGATGCTCTTGGACTAGGGTTCTCTCTATAGCAGTTCCCATAAAACCAACTTTCAACAAGTAGAGACGTGTGCCAGAAGAGAACACTAGCTTTAACTCTACCAAGAAAAAGGAGATTTGGCCATTTGTCAGATAAGCCCCATGCTTCCATAGTGAGCAATCTCTCCAGCTGAGGTACACCTTGAAAGGGGTCTTAGCAAGTTCGCTTCTGAGGCACAGAAACAACACGAATGCCCTAGCTTCCTAAGAGAAAGGAGTCATTTGGGCAAATGAAGAATTGCTCTGCTCTCCTGTATATATAATGTTCAAGGTGCAATTTTTAAAATTTTTAAAACATTTTTTTATTTATTTGAAAGAGAGAGAGATCATGAGCAGCTGGGGAGGGTAGAGGGAGAAGCAAACTCCTCACTGAGCAGGGAGCCTGATGCAGGACCAATCCTAGACCCTGGGATCATGACCTGAGCTGAAGGCAGACACTTAACCAATTGAGCCATCCAGGTGTCCCTCAAGATACAATTTAAACTGAAGTGCTGAGTTTGGCACAACAGCGTATTACATACCGTGATCACGTTCAGTGGCTTCCCCTGAGAATTGTGTTCTTTAAAGGTAGTTAGGGCATGAACATATTTACATCATTTATCCTTCTTAAAACCTGAGTGTTCTTTAGCAAAAAAAGTAATCTGGGGGGCACCTGGGTGGCTTGGTTGGTTAAGTGTCGGACTCAAAGTTTCAGCTCAGGTCACAATCCCAGGATTGTGAGATCAAGCCCTGCACTGGGCTCCACACTCAGCAGGGGTCTGCTTGAGATTCTCTGTCTCTCTCCTTCTGCCCCCTCCCCGCCCATGCACTCTTTCTCTCTAAATAAAATCTTTCCCCAAAAAAGTAATTTGGATAGAGATGTTCAAAGGAGCTTGTAAGCATCAATATTTCAAAGACAAAACAACATGAAGAATTTATGTTAACAATATTGAAGTAGACCCTGCTTACAAACCTAAGTCAGAGTACACAACGGTCATAAGACTATGGAGGATTTCTTTCTTATACCAACTTAATTTGGGGTAAAACTGAGTGGTGTAATCTGTTTTTCCTGTTTTATAATCAAACAAACCCAAATATTCATTGATGGATTAATGGAGAAACCAAATATAATACAAATAAAATGATTATTCAGCCTTAAAAAGAAAGGAAATTCTGACACATATTACAACACGTATGAACCGTAAAGATATTATGCTAAGTAAAATAAGGCAGCAATAAAAGGACAAATACTGTAGGATTCCACTTACATGAGGTTCCTAGAGTAGTCACATTCATACAGAAAGCAGAATGGTGGTCTAGGGGTGGGGCTGGGGGGAGACGAATGGGGAGTTATTGTTTAATGAGTATAAAATGTCAGTTTAGGAAGATGAAAAAGTTCTGGAGGGGGGCGCTTGAGTGACTCAGTCAGACGTCCAAGTCTTGATCTCGGCTCAGGGCGTGATCTCAGGGTCATGAGATCAAGCCCTGCGTCAGGCTCTGCGCGCAGCAGGGAGTCTGCTTGGGTGTTCTCCCTCTCTCTCTGCCCCTCCCTCCTGCTCATGCCCTCTCTAAAATAAATAAATCTTTAAAAAACAGAAAAAGTTCTGCAGATGGATGGTAGTGAGAGTTGCACAAGAATGTGAACGCACCTGATACCACTATACACTTGAAAGTCGTTAAAACAGTTATATTTTTAACGCAATGAAAAAAACCTAATCAAGATCTTTGGGTTTTTTTTTTTTTTTTTTTTTTTTTAAGATTTTTATTTATTTAACAGAGATAGAGACAGCCAGCGAGAGAGGGAACACAAGCAGGGGAAGTGGGAGAGGAAGAAGCAGGCTCATAGTGGAACAGCCCGATGTGGGGCTCGATCCCACAACGCCGGGACCACGCCCTGAGCCGAAGGCAGACGCCCAACCGCTGCACCACCCAGGCACCCCTAGTCAAGATCTTTGGATAACAAAACTTATCAGAGTAAAGTTGTCAGTGTAAAAGTGATCCCCAAACGGAAGCTATGTTATTTCCAGGCCTACCATGCAATGTGTCTCCTTGAGCCAAGCCCATTTCACCCAGCATACTTACCACTACATATACCAGAAGGTAAAAGGAACATTCCCTCTGGACAAACACACTTATAGCCCTTGGAATGGACAGGGGACAGGAGACAGAGGTGGCTGCACGAGCCTGGAGCACATGCTGGGTACCTGCCTATTTTCAAAGAGAAATAGGTTAGATACGATTTCAGAATTCTCCATACTAGTTCAAAACTTAATACTCAAGGGGAGTTAAATTAGTTTTGCCTTAAGAGGAATCCTAGTACACTTGTTACCTTCTAGGTTAGGCATGCTGACCTTTAAACTCCCGTAATCCCTTTTGGATAGTGGCAATTACTTAACCATATTAACCTCAGGCCAATATAAGGCTTCAATGAACAACCAAGTCTTTTGCCCTAGAGTTAAGACAAAAGGACTGCCTGGCTTCCGGATAGAAAGACTCCTTTAGAAGTAAATAGTGGTCTCGGCTCTCTACTTCAGTGAGTCTCTCAGACCCACTTAAGAAGCATTATCTGAGTTGAATCTGACATATAATTTCTGATTAACAAAAACTTTTAACTCCTAGTCAATGAATATTTGACTTCCTCCAATAAACAGGATGCTGGGCTTTCTTCAATTTGCTGTCAAGAACAGAAAACTTTCAGTCAACAATAATTAACACTTAACGTGTCAATGACATACCCTTGGGCTGTTGGGATTTGTGGAGCACCGAGAAAGCAGATATGGAAGCATTGAGCAATATCACTCTCTCCTTTGGGGTGTGGGGTGAAGTGTGAAACAGCCGTATTTTATTTGCCCAGAAGAAAGAGTTCTCGAATACAGCTAGTCCTATTGGGTTGTCATCTTCCAAGAAGATCTCAGGAAAGGTGTGCCTCCCACTGCCATCCACGTTTACCGTCTCTATGGACTGAAGGGTAGAGTCATGAGAGCCGGTGAGCATTAGCAAGAGATGCCAACGTCAGTGCGCCTCTTGGTGGACACCGATTTACCATCTTCACGTGCTATCAACTTGATAAAGATGAAAGCATCTTAGAATTCATGGAGGCTAATGCCAAAGCCAGTGGCTGGACTGCTTCTTGCACGAACTGGGGTCACAGGTACCCTGTACAAATAGCTACTATATCTCACTGTCTGTATCCAGACATTGTACCAAGTCCTTTCCCTATGTTCTCCAACTGCTTTCCGAGGTAAACATTCTCTCTTTTCAGAGAGGGCAATGGGAGCTCAAACAGGTGCCATAAATGGCCAAAGTCACGACTGAAGTAACAGACTTAAAAATACGATTCCCAGGGTCCCTGGGGGGCTGTTGGTAGAGTATGCAACTCCCGATCTCAGGGTTATGAATTCCAGCCCCACCCTGGGTGTAGAGATCACTTTAAAAAAATGGGGCACCTATGTGGCTCAGTCGGTTAAGCATCTGCCTTCAGCTCAGGTCATGATCCCAGGACCACGGGATCGAGTACAGCTCCCTACTCATCGGGGAGTCTGTCTCTCCCTCTCCCTCTGTCCCTCCCCCGCAAGCTCGCCAGCGCTCTAATAAATAAGATCTTAAAAACAAAAACAGAACAAAACAAAAAAACTAAAGTCTTAGAAAAAAACCTGTGACTCCCAAGCCTATGCTTTTAGCCACCATGTCATATTGGTCTGTCAGTTTGATGCTTCCAAAATAAGATAAAATCAACAGTAATATTAAGACCTAGAAATAGGAATGCAAGTAAGTACTAAGAGGTACTTAAGGAGGTGATCTGCCATCTTAAAAGGTTTTATATCCTGGGTACAACATATAATATGACCTATGCTACCAGGAAATTCCAGTGCTAAGTTTGACCGCAGTGTTCGAGAAAGTCACACTGCGTCTCCCCACCCATGTTGATCCGGTCGAGCTCTACTAAAGATACTGTGCCATCATAGCTTGCTTTTCTCACTCTTCATGGCCAGAAGGCACCTTGCAGTGCCCATGCGAGACTTCGGAGAACTTTGCGGTTACCCACTGTCCTACCAAGCCCTGACTAAAACGTTTTTCTTCCTGACCTCTCTCCAGTACCTTTTTATATTCACTGATCCAGTACAGCCGGCCGGCCACATAGTCAAGCGTCAGCCCCACAGGCTCCTCCATGTGGACAGCTGCAAGCACCTTCCGATCTGAGCCGTCCATCCCTGCAGCTTCGATAGTTCTCGCGCCTTTCTCGCCACGATTTACCCAATACAAGGACCTGAGGAACGCAGAAGCGCAAAGTGTTAACAGTTCCCCCACCCCCCGCGCTGCACATGCGCTGTCCTGAACAGCCCAGTCCTCCCCCCACCCCACCCCGCCCCCATCCACCACACTGCACATGCGCCGTCCTAAACAGCCAGGCTCCCTTAGCACTCTTGTTCAGGCCCAGGCCGTTGTGCGGCTAAGAATGCGGAGATTTCTGCCCTTAGACTCAGTGGGCTGAAAAATTGCTCTCCCTAGGATTCAATTTAGACTTAAAATGAAGACATTTCTGGAGCAAATGAGACCTACACTGAAAACGTTGAAGGGCTATCTTATCAATTTAAACATCAAAGATAACCAATGATTTAGGATATATTCTCAGAGAAACACTACTTACTTCTTTGTGGGAAACACGATTAGCTGCTCTGGCACCAGATCCTTTTCCAAGATTTTGACATAGCCTCTGCCATCACTCAGACCAGCACAGATGACGCTCGCGAAGCTGCTAGCCCAGTACAACTGCCCCGTGAGCCAGTCCAAAGAGATACTGTCTATGGTTTTAAGTTCTGGGGATAACGAGACAGTATTATGCTCCTGTATTCTTCTACCTTCTTCTTACCTTGAAAGAAAGATTCAGACTAAACTTTTCTACATCTGGTTTCAAGCTGTATGAGGTGGCAAATGGGACACAGGGAAGGAAGACCAGAGACATGCTATGTGCGATCTACAGTGGGCAGTAGGGCAAGAGAAGGACCTTAGCAGAAGCAGAACCAAGAAATCCAGCGAATGCAACAACCTCAGTTTGGGGCAACATCTATTACAGAAGTCTCAGGGGAATTGCTAGGAGTTGTTCATCCCATGTGCCATTCTACTTGAAGCCCCCCCTCTTACCCAATGAGACAAGGGCTATCGCGTTCGTCTTACTGAGTATGGTTCAAAGGAGTTAACAACTTGCTCAAAGTCGCATACCTAGGGATGAAGCTGAGACTAACCTTGGCCTGAGCCCACGTCCCCAGACTTTCTGTACGTCTTTAGAGCGATCCATTCTCTGGTTATGCTCTACCAAAGCTCCTGTTGAGCCAAATCACGTGGTCTTATCTCAAATCGGGATTGTATGTATACACTCTCATGATTCACGACAAGTGAGTCACAGACGATGTCCAGATGAATACATAGGCTGCTTATACTCTGCTGAAGTAGCTTTAAGAAACTAGGCTCTTAACATCAAGAAATATACCTGGATAGAGAGGAACTGCGTTTGGCTTCCCAAGGATGAACACATGTAAGACTTCATCCACCCAAAAGTACATGCTTCTCTCACGATCATAGGCAACAGAAGTAGGCCTCGATTTTATAGGTATCAGAGGCTCATAGATGCCTGTTCTTCGGTCCAGGACCCCAAGTTCTGTGTCTGCCGCTATGAGAATTTTTACAGCAGCATCTGCAATAGAAGGTGGAAAAGGAATAGTGACACATTCCTTTGAACTTTCTTTCACGCTGTTCTCTTTCACCAAAGATCCTGCCCCATCCGCCGTGCTGAAATCCACTTATCCCTCAAGTCTGGACTCAGGTGTGTCTAGAGGAGATCTTGCTCAGCACCCTAAGTCACAATTCCTCCTCTGAACTCCAACACATTCCAACTCATCTTTGGAACTTTGGACCTATTTGATTTCAGATGCAGCCCTTCCCCCAACCCTAGACAGAAGTACTCTCCCTGCCTCGGACATAGCAGCCAAATGGAATTCACTGTCCCATGATTAAAGCAGCACAGGCCAAGTAGACATTACATCAGCGGGGTCTCTGGAGCACTTATGTGTATAGCCCACAGAACAGCTCAGTCATCTTAAAGATCCTTAATAGGGGCACCTGGCTGGCTCAGTCAGCAGAGTATGCAACTCCTGATCTTGGGGTCGTAAGATCGAGCCCCATGTTGGGTGTAGAGATTACTTGAAGAAATAAAATGAAAGAAAAATAAAGACACGTAATAGCAACGGACACTTGATTTGGCCAAGGAATGCTGCAATAGCAGCTTCTTTATGGAAAGAATAAAGTCACCCCTAATACTAGACCCTAAAGTGAATCGATAGCACTTCTATCTATACTTACCACTAAGGACAGAGCAAGGGCTAGGCTTTGCGTAGGGTCTCGAAACTCACCTGTAACTCGACAACTGGTACCATTGTAGAGCTGGTGACCTTGAACACACGCACAGGAGTAGGAGCCTGGGACGTTATGGCATAGCTGGCCACAGGGACCGTAGGCCTTGGAGCACTCATCTATATCTGATGATAGAGAGTCAAAGTCAGAGGCGACCATGGAGTAATCTCTTGAGCATTTGGGGGCCATTGGGCCCCCTTTCAGATGCTCACTGGACATGTATTATGTGGAAATCCCTGTGCTGGGTGCTGGGACAGACAGTCCCTGGCTCTATGGAGCTGCCATACGAGTAAGTGTAATTCAGCCGGAACGTCAGTGTAGAGCCCCCGGGTGTGTGGCTGGTACAGAATCCAGATGGAGGTTACCCTAGCAACACTCTTGGGGGCGTTGCTGATTCAGAATGAATGGTAAGACGTGGAGAAACGGAAACACTTGTGTGCTGCTGGGGGGAATGGCAAGCGGGGTAGCCCCCATGGAAAACAGTTTGAAGGTTTCTCAAGTTAAACGTAGAAGTTACTGCAGGATACCATAATCCCACTTCTGGTGTATACCCTGGAGTATGGAAAGCTGGGATTCAGACATGTGTACGCCAATGTTCATGGCATTGTCCACGACAGCCAAAAGGTGGAAACCTCCCAAATGCCCGTCAACAGACGGATACACAAAATGGGGCACATACATACAATGAGGCATTTGGCCTTAGGAAGGGAAGGAGAGTCTGTCACCTGCTATGACATGGATGAACCTTAATGACAGGCTAAGTGGAATGAGCCAGACACAAAAGGACAGATGCCACATGACTGCACTTACATGCAGGACGAGAACAGGCAAATTCAGAGAGACAGAAAGTTGATGGAGTTTCCCAGGGACTGGGGACAGAGTTTCTGTTGGGGAGGATGAGAAAGTTCTGGAGATGGATGGGGCTGATGTTTACACGTGTTGTGAATGTGGTGGAGGCCACTGAATTATACCCTTAAAATGATTCAGATGGTAAGTTGCATGGCATGTATATCCCACGGCCATAAAAACTTCGGAGGATGAGCCAGATGAACTCTGACCTGCACAGCTCTGCCCGTCCGGCTGTAACTGCCACCCAGCTCCACACGAACACTGGACTCCCCAGGTGGTGTCACTGCACTGCCCCTCACAGCCCCCGTTGGCCAGGGAGCAGTTTTTCCCTGGTAGAGACAGGGCAGCGGTCAGGAGAGTTGAACATGGTACAGAGCAAACGTTTTCTAAACCATGGTGTTACAACCCCCTACATGGTGTGAGGGCTACAGAGGACCTCTAAAGAATAACCTTTGACCCTGCCCTCTGACCTAGGAATGTGGAGGCTTTGGGGAAAGACCATAGAACAGGGAAAGTGAGGAATCATGGAGCAGGAAAAAGGACTTTTCTAGGCAGACAGTCTGAACAATTTCAAATGCTGGTGTATTGCTCACCCACGGAAGGGCCAGCAACCTCTTCCCTATTTTCTCTAGAAAATATGAGTGGCCAGGACCCTCACCTCAGGAGGAGATACAGTAACTTCTTAACCTCAGTGATTTATCTCTACAGCACCGGAAACCTGTGCTTTGTCCCACTGTTCATGCTTTCAGTGTCTTATGTGTTCCTTTAGTAGAAAGCAGCTTTCTCAGCCCTCAGCAGCACTACAGGGGTCTCATCACATGCATCTAAGCCCAGATTTAAGGAGGAAATGAGACAGATGACAACGTGACCTGGGGACAGGTGCCCTCTCCCCCTCCCACCCAACTTGAACCAACAGTGATTTTTATAGTGAGAATCACAAGGTTTTAAAGCTTGAGATGCAGGGGCACCTGGGTGGCTTAGTTGTTAAGCGTCTGCCTTCGGCTCAGGTCATGATCCCAGGGTCCTGGGATCGAGCCCCGCATCGGGCTCCCTGCTCAGCGGGAAGCCTGCTTCTCCCTCTCCCACTCCCCCTGCTTGTGTTTCCTCTCTCACTGCCTCTCTCTCTGTCAAATAAATTAATAAAATCTTTTAAAAAAATAAAAATAAATAAAACTTGAGATGCTTGCTCAGGAACCTCCCTCCTCACCAGGAGATAGTCTTCCTCAGTCCTTCCTCAGTTAAATCCTTACAGAATTCACCATATGGTCTTGAACACGTGATCTGCTTCTCAGTGGCAAAGTCTATGTTCTTTATTCCAGAATTTTTGGAGCAATGTGGTTTGAGGTGTTTAGTCTATTTCCCTAGAGCCATAACGTGAGGAGAACTCAAAAACTTTTACAGCTCAGATAAGCTTTGCGCATCCACAGGAGACCAGAGCCAAGGCCTGGAACTTGTAAAATGTGGGGGACCCATCACAAAGGATGATTGCTGACATAGGAGTTTGGTCCAATCACTCTCTTGAGAGCGTGGACCCCCATGATAACTAAGGCATCGGCTGACGTGATCGGATTCTCCCCACCCCCACGTGACACCCGACAATTGGGTCCTCACCACATGTAACGGGTTCATCAGCACCATCTGTGCAGTCTGCTTCCCCATCACACATCAGGGATTCCAGGATGCATTTCCCTTCATCACATCGAACCATGCCTTCTGGACAGGAAGCTGTGTAGGAAGGAAAGCCGCCTTTTCCAACAGCACGTGGGGGAAGGGGGAGTCAAAACAGACAATTATTAATTACAGTAAGGTGGCAGTATTTCTAGAACCCAAGGCAAGTCTAGGTAGGAAAGAAAGTCTTATCATTTTAAGCAGAATTGTCAGGGAATTAGGACTTAAGACTTGATAAAGACAAAGTCAAGGGAAGCCACTTGGGCACTACATTGAAATAATAATGAATTCGAATTGAATTAGTATTAAGTAGTTCTAATTGAAATGGTGTTAAATTCTGTCAACATGAGCCCTAAAGGAAGACCCTCTTAAGAAACCAGTTTATACATGATAAAAATGTTAGAATCTGAATATATTCAATATTGCAGATTTATTTCTAGAAAGATCAAGTGGGATTGTGGTTTACTAAGAAGTTGGAGGTTCTACTGCATTGTGTATGTGGGGTAAAGAAAAGGAATGTGGTACTCATGAAGTTCTTTGCAGGGGTTGGGGGGTGGGGGGGTCCTCCTTTAATAAGAAATTTCCCCCTGTCATAGTGACTACACAAGGCCATGAGGCGTCTGTTAGGAGACCTCCTTCAGATATGGGCGCTCCTGCGTTCTGTGCCGTGGCCATATTGCCTAGAGTGTCCAGCACTGATCAGTGTTTCCATGGATAACTACATCTTGGTTATTGCTAGGAAACATCCTGTTTTTAGATATAGGATGGAAGTCTCAGTCATAGGAATTAAAATGCAACTTGCAGAAAGCAGCTCACATGGTACAACCTTCCTCTTTAAAGGACGGGGCGGTGGGGGGGGTTGTTGGGGGAAGGACAGAGGGGGAGGGGCACTCACCACAGGCATCCTCGTCCGAGGAGTCCCCACAGTCATTGACCCCATTGCACCTCCAGCTATCCGAGACACACACCTTGTTCCTGCACTGCCACTGGCCCACCAGGCAGCGGTTCGGGGAGCAGCGTGCTTCATCGAGACCATCTTCACAGTCCCTATGGACATCACAGAGTTCCCAAGCCTCGTGACACTGAGAATGTCCCGGACACTGGATTTTCTGGCCAGGGCACGCCGTGGAGTTCTCTGTAAAAGGCGGGTGTCGGCTTAGTGAGGTGGAACGGCTGACCTGCAGGCTTGTGTATTTGGGTATTCATGGTTTGCTCATGGATTTGGTCTCCAGAAAACCAAGAACTGAACGGGATGCTAGCCACTGGACATGTGGCCCCAACTCTGTACGCGGAAGTTTCACCCAAAGGAGTTTAAAAAGCCAACAGAGGCAAGAATCTTTTAGGTAAGTTTGCAACATGCAGAAGTGGATAAAAGGTCACATGTCATCCTGGCAACAAGTGAACATGTGGATTTCGCCCCTGTCCAGCAGAAGGCTATCTAGTGACTTGCTGGTGTCGCCTAATACCGTGGAGGTCATCAATGAGGCTAACACAGAGAGAACATGTCCGAAGAGAAAATAAATTGTACCTACCACAGTTCCCCTCATCGGAGCCGTCCAGGCAGTCCCCGGCACCGTCACAAAGCCAGCTAATAGGAATACACTTTCCGTCGTCACACTGCCAGGCCTGTGGATGTCCACGACACACTTCCTCTGCGGACCGGTGGCGTTGTTCGAGAGGCAGAGAAGAAGAGGTGTTTGTCAGGGCACTGACAGCTTTTCGACTGGGGTTTCATATGAAGTATTTTCAGTAGCAAAAAGAACAATTAAGTCCTGATCTGCCACGGAGGCCATCCTAAATTTGCCTGTCCTTTCCATGTCACCCTTAGCAACACACCATACCCCTGGCTTAGGGACAATCACCTAGCAGCCCAGTAATGCTTACGCTTCCCATCATGCTTCTAGAACACTGTCGTCCAACAAAAACTTCGGCAATGATGGAAGTGTTTTGTACCCACGCTGTCCAAAGTGGCCATCACTAGCCACGTGTGGCTATTGAGCATCTGAAGTGTGGTTAGTAGGATAAAAGAACTATATTTATCATTTCAATACATGTAAGTCTTCACATGTGGTATTGGCCAGTATAGCTTTAAAGCTTCACTTCTTGGAATCCCTTTGGTGTTTGAGACCATATTAAGATCGAAGATAACCTGGAAACTGTCAGTCTGGGGTCCAATGGGACCTTCGAATATTGCCACCTAAGTGTGCCTCCTGACAGATGCAAGTAAACCTTGACACCTGGGGGTGGAAATGTACCGGGGAGCAGAGCACAAGGCATTTCTGCAAGTACAAAATTTAATTCGAACCTGTAATAGTACAGGTTTTAATATCAAAGGTTTCACATTAAATTAGTTACAGTAAGTGGCCAGCCCAGGAATGTGCATGTGGGGCAGAGAAAAGGAATGGATCACTTCCCAAGTTCTTTGGCGGGCGGGGGGGGGGGGGTTCCCTCTTTTAATCAGGAATTTTCTCCTTCCATATTCACCGCTCGAGGATGTGAGGTATCTGTTAAGAGGCTTTCCTCATCTACAGGGGCTCAGGTGTCCCTTCTGGGGCTGGGAGCACTCTTAGCACAGAGGTGTTTGAGCTGAATTTCAGGAAGACATTTACCACACGGCTAACTTGGCTTCTATTGGTTTCGTAGTTTTCTTTGTCCTCAATTTAAAAAATCATCTTCTCATTGTCCAAAAGCTCTAAGCAAAGCTGAAGTAGTTGATTGTATATATTTACAAGTAAGTGTGTGCACTGGGGCACTGGGGCCGGTGAGGGTTTCCCATAAGGCAATCTGTGGCATTCCAGTTTCAGTACCTGCCACATGTTGAAGCTAGAATTGAAGGTAAGAGCCAGACTTGTACTGGATTTTCTATCCCAACTAGCCCTCCACACTTGTCTTGATAACAATGCTACCAACGTGTACATCCCTAGACTTACCTGCTGAAAGCCTGCAACAACCCAGAACACCGCATATTTCCGAATACCCCCTAAGAGGGAAGACCCTAAGACCCGACACCGTAGAGCCAGGCACGCAGCACTGAGGACCATTAATGGATGAGAACACGATACAGCGAGGAGTACTCACCACACTGCTCATCGGTCCCATCAGGGCACTCTTGCTGTCCATTGCAGAGCCAGGCCACAGGAATGCACCTTTCCCCACATGCAGCTTGCTGCGTCATGGTACACCTTACTTCATCTGCATTGGATGAATGAAAAGCAAATCCATGCGAGTTCCTGGCTTCCTCGGGTCCAAGAGAGCACCTTTTCAGAAGAAGCTGCAGTGAAAAGGTCATTCAGAGGAAGGTCCTTCAACAAACACCCAGGAAAACACTAGGGGGATTCAGTACCATAAAAATCCATAGGACTTCTGCAGTAATGATCCATGGAAACTGTTCTTTCTGGTGGCGTGCAGTTGGGAAACTGCCATTCGCCTCTGTTTTCCCATTCGAATGGGGCTGACTTGCACTGTGCTCAAAGAGACCCAGCAACGTCTTCAGCTCTGGTTTGATCTTAAAGACTCTGTATGAACAGTTGCATGTTTAGAAGTCTAAGCTCAAAGTCTAGACTCCAGTTCACTTTTAAGCATGTGCAGACACATCTAAAAATTAGATTAGGATTTGGGGTCCTACATACTATCTTCATAAAAATGCCTCTGATAGGTTGGTTATAAATATTTAAGTTTCCAGTTATTTGTGTGAGACTGATTTACACTATTTTATTCAAGTCACGAACTTGTGTTTATCAACCTTGAATGATTAATGCTCAAAAATAAGCCTGTTATGGAATGTGGTCCTCAGAAGGAAGCACCAGGAAGGGCTAACTATACTGAATTTACTATACTGTCCTAACCTTCAAAGAGAAAAAGCCAATCTTTAGTTCCTGGAAAAGATAAACCACATGGCCTATACTAGAAGTCTCTGTAAGATGCAGTGAAGACCCCCCCCCCATGGTCTTACTCCCAGGAACAATTTGTACATGGAATGGAAAGTGGTACGCAAAGTTGTGTAATGGAAGTTGACAATGGAAGGCCATTGTGTAGACCACACCTTCCAGGGTAAGGGACCATTTCTCAGTCTTACTTGAATCCCTCTAAGATAGTACTTTCAGCTTAGCTACTCAAGGTTTTTTGTTTGTTTGTTTAAGGCTGGCTTATAAAAAAACATTTTAAATAAAATATTCAGAAAGTATTGGTTACTAGTTGGTAGCTAACAACTCTGCCATCTACTCACATACCATCCAGGCAATCTCACTTAGCTTGACCAAAACCACTGAGAGCAGGTGATGTTACCAGCCACTAATATGGGAGCACAGACTTAGCTCTCTGGCTACATAGGCTGACCTTTTAGTGAGACCACTTACTAACAATATGACCTTGGGAGAGTTACATTCTCTCTCTGGATCACAGTTTTCTGTCTATAAAATGAGAATACTAAATAAGTGATAAGAAGAGAAAGATTCATAGATTAAATGGCCACAAAGCCACTTGGTGCCATATACCCACCATATAAATCTTCATAACGCTTTAACTCTTTTGCTACCACTTCCAGCAGGTCCTTCCAGAAGGATCCCAATTAGGGGTCCACTCAGCCCTCAAAGACTTACACTTCCAGGTGAGTCACACCTTGAATAATATTTTGCCCTGGTGCTTCTCAGTCTGGAGACCAAGTGTGAATATAGATTCTACACACCTGCAGATGGGCCTCAAAACATTACTTTTCACTTATGTAGATGCTTGCTGTGAATAAATAAGAGATGTATTAATATATTTACTTGTATGTTAAGTATAGTCTCATAGTCTGTTAATATGCCAAGTAGGGTGATCACATGCTATTCTAGAACAGACATCCTAAAGAGGGCTACATGCCAGAAGGCTTTGGGAACGACCGCTTAGTAAAAAATGCAAGTAACTGTAAGGGTGCTTCAGGAGTGGTGCAAAAAGACCACACAGAACAAGGGCTTCTCATCACTGCATAGATGCCCCACCAGGCTCGGCACAAACCCTGTGGGTTAGAATCGCTCCTGGAAGACAACTCAGTTAAAAGTGGCACCTCCACCGAACTAGTTAACACCCCCTTGACCAAGAGTCTGTGTAAGTTAAAATGATTTAAAACCAGCCCTCAATCTATGAGGGCCATTGAGAGCACCTGTCCAGAGAGCTCCGCAGGCCAGACGGTTTGACAAACGCTAGGCACCTCCTACACGTGGCTAAGCCACCAACCGGCCACCACCCCTTGGCAACTGTGGGTGTCTCGGTCACCCTGGGACATAGACTCAGCTCTCCTCTGCCCTGGGGATCTGCCTAAACCTGAGTGGAATCAACAAGTGCCACAGAAAGTTGCGTCCTAACTGCACCTCAGACCCAAGCCCCATTTCCCCGCGCTGCTTCTGGAGCAAGGTTATGTCTTCCCAAGGCCCCGGGCCTCCACCCAGGCCAAATCTGCTCCCCGGTGAACGCTGAGCGGCAGGTCCCCTCGGAGACCGCCAGGGCTAGACAGCGAATCCCACTGGGCCACGACGCTGGGGGAAGGAAGAGGGTGCGCCCTGCGCTCAGGTGTGCAGACAGCTCTCTCCCACACGCTTGGGGAGGGATGAAGGAAAGCCACCGCGTGGGTCCGCTGAGCCCACCTACCCTTCCACCCACTGGGCAGGGTGGGAAGGCGTCTGGGGCAGAGAAGCAAGGGGCCACGCGACTCCCCGGGCAGCCCCCCAGAAGGCCCGAAGTCACCCTCCTCTATGGAAGGTCACTGCAGAACAGAGGGTGGGGGGCGTCGCGCACAACAGCGAGGGTGCCCCAAGCTCTCCTCCCGCCCCTTGCAGCGCCGCCCAGCCCGCCACCCCCTCGGCTGCGGCCCCTTCCACGGCGCCCCGCCCGCGGCCCCACTCACCGGTCCCGGAGCCCACGAGGCCGCCCAGCGCGGCCAGCACCGGCGGCAGGAGCAGAAGGAGCGCCCGGCGCCCCATGGCGGGGAACCGACTGGGCGCCTCGGGGAGGGCGTCGCACTCACGGGAGGAGACCGCGGGCGGGAGGAGCGCGGGCGGTGCCGGGGGCGGGCTTTCCTCCGCTCGCGCCGCTCATTGGGGCTGGCTGGGGCCGTGGGCGGGGCTTGAGGAGCATCGGCACCGCCCACTCCCGGGGTCGCGCTGCCGGGGACTCAGCCAGGCTGCCCGGAGCACCGCGCCCGCCTCTCCGCAGGTCACCCCTCCTGCCGTGGGATAGCAGACGCTCGTCTAACTCGGGGCCTGGCCACTGCCACGCGGCGGGGAAAAGTAGGAGCGCTCAGCCATGCTTAACCAAAGCATTCCCAAACTTTTACGAGCACAAGAATCACCTGGAACTCTCATTAGGCAGACTCTGATCCTGCCGGTCTGGAGCGGGGCATGAGAGTCTCTAACAAAATCGTCGTCAGGTGAGGTCTTTGTTGCTGGTCCTCAGACCTCCCACTGAAACGCCAGAGCTTAATAGCTTCCAGACTAGGGCAGCACTGTGACCCCAGGTCTCCCGCTCTGCCTCCTGTCTTCCCAGCGCACCTTGGCAGAAGCAGGCCTTCCTGACCTGGGTCTGTGCTGATGACTGAGGCGTCTGTTCTCTTTGGCTGGCGGTCAGTAGACTGTAAATACAAAGAGTAACAGTAGAAAACCCTGAAAGACATCATTCCTCTTTCAGTCGGTGTCCCTGCGGGAGTGGAATGCTCTCATAAACAATGGGACCCCGACCGTGATCGGATTTGGTGGGTTGAAACCGGAGTCAAACATAAGCCCTGGAGGGTCGCAGACTTATAGGACTGGAAGTATTTGAAGGTCATTTTATCCAAATGCTGCCATTCCGGGAAGAAGATGATGGATAAAAATGAGAGTTGGTGACACATTACCAAAGACATAGACTACCGTCCCATCCCCTTATTTAGATAAGCTGTGGCATTCCTTCTTTCCAGTACACCGGGAGAAATGAATGTCAGATTCTTGGAGAGAACATGACCAAGTTAGAATTTTAGAATGTAAAACTGGCAAGGAACATTTATAGTGTTTGGGAGTGCAAGGCAGCAATAAAACACCAGGGGAAAAAAAAAATAGAAACAGAAAACTGAATTGCAAAGTGCCTGCTTAGATTTTATTTGCAACACAGTACTCCAACAGCTTTCTTTAAAATCATACCTCCTCTTCATGTTCACTGCTGGTCCCATCAAACCACACTTTGAAGATATCAGAATGCCATATGCTCTGAAGTTTTCTTTAAATTTGTTGTATGCTCTGATTGCATAAGCCACTTAAAAGGACCCCTCCACTTTTCACAAAAATCTCCTAGTGTATCATACTGATTTCTGCTGAAATGTTGTTTTAGAACCAGATTATCTCAGATGCTTCATGGTCTTGAGGGACACAATAGAGCAACTCAGAGTTTTAAGAATATAGACTAATTTTCCTCCCAGGAAGGAACTGAAGCTAGAGGTGAGTACCTGGACTCGAAGTGTGAGGACCTGGGGTCAGTCTCAGCTAAATGAAGTGATATGTGGATACCAATGGCAGCTATATTGTTATGAACAGCCAGTGTTGGCTCTTAATAACCCACACCAGCTGAAAAAAGCCACATCCATGAGTGACATAAGAATTTCAGTAACATTTATATTTGTCTTTAAATCCTTATATCCTAACTTGTTCTTAATGACATGCGTTGTCCTCTCCTAGGTCTGTCCCCACATTTCACCTTTTCAATCAGCTCTGTCAGCCTGTGGTGAGAAGAATAATGTCCCACCATTACCTGAAAAAGGTAACATTCTAATCCCCAGAGGCTGTAAATTGTGATTTATTGTTGTTTTGGTTGCAGGATATGAAGAAAATCTGGCCTCACAGAGATAAGTGTGGGCTTCAGAAGAAGTAACAGCCTTTCCAATTAAGTGTAGATATTCTTTGATGCTGCTCTTCGTTTGATTTTCTGCCTCCCAAAAAATATGTCAATGTCCTAACTCCCAGTACCTCGGAATGTGACCTTATTTGGAAGAGGATCTATGCAGATTTGCTGGAGTTCAGGTGAGGGCATTAGAGTGGCCCTAATCCAATATGACTGGTGTCCTTATAAAAAAGAAATATGGACACAGATATATATAGAAGGAAAATAGTGTGAAGAGACCCAGGGAGAAGGCCATGTGAAGGTGGAGGCGGAAATAGGAATTATGCTTCTATAAGCCAAGAAGCATCTAAAGCTCCCAGAAGAGGGAAGAGGCCAGGAGGATCTTTCTGCTAGAGCTTTCAGAGAGGACATGGGCACCTTGGTTCCAGACTTCTGCCCTCCAGAACTGTGAGGCAATACATTTCTGTTCTTCTAAGCCACCAAGTTGCTGGTAGTTTGTTATGTCCTCCCTATGAAATTAGTGTAGATACTAAGACCAAAATTTAAGAAGTGGTCATTTCTTAAAGGTTAACTGCAGTGTGGAATCTGAAACCACATCAATGAGCATTTCATACTGCTCTTATTAAAATCCATCACCCGAAGGGCACCTGGGTGCTTCAGTCGGTTAGGGGGTCTGCCTTTGGCTTGGGTGCTGATCCCCGGGTTCCTGGGATCAAGTTCCGCATTAGGCTCCCTGCTCGACGGGGAGTTTGCTTCTCCCTCTCCCTCTGCCCCTCCCCTGGCTCATGCTCTCTGTCTCTCAAATAGTAAATAAAATATGTAAAATAAAATAAAATCCATCAGCCTATTTTGTACTTCGAGTGGATCTTTCACCCATACATGAC
This sequence comes from Ursus arctos, assembly GCF_023065955.2. Taxonomy (NCBI): domain Eukaryota; kingdom Metazoa; phylum Chordata; class Mammalia; order Carnivora; family Ursidae; genus Ursus; species Ursus arctos. The sequence continues at coordinate 20,916,488 of NW_026622952.1, forward strand.
TTTGTAACATCATGCATTGGTCATTTGGAAAATAGGGGTTCACTAACTTATGCTGCTATTCCAAATATTGACACCTTCTATCCTACAATATCTTTAAAGTCACCCTTGTGAACATCCCTACTGATATCATCAGAAAAGGTTTGGACTGCTGGGAAGCTAGTAAGCTCATGATGGTAGACTCCAGTTTCCAAAAATTATAATTTTCCTTCGAAAGCTCAAATTATATCATTGGCAACAAATACTGCCAGTTGTTTTCCTTGAAGTGACACATATGCACCATTCATTTTTGAGAATCGTGTCTGCCAAGTACCCGAGTCTGAATAACCAGATGTCTATCAGTCATTCTTTCCTGGAAAAATGGTATTCTGTGAGACGTGGGGCTCATTATGCTTGCAACTCAGATGGTGGCACAGGCGGCTTCCTCCTCCAACTCTGGTACGCAGCAGAAGGGCTTCATGCAAGCTCCCCATTTAGTAACAGAGAATATTAAAAAGCTATATACTACCAGGCTAAAATTTAATAAAATTAATCTTTTTTACTGCATGAAGTACATTCTTAAGTTAAAAAAAAAAAGGCATATTTTAAAACTACAAGGGTGTGGCCGTGGAGAGTATACTGACCACTGGTCCAGCTTGGTGCCACCACCTTGATTCATGGTAAGGAGGTAGGAGTTTTGCCCACCGTTAGTTTTTGTTTGTTTGTTTGTTTGTTTACCATCAGTTCAAATGTCAACATAACAAAACAGGCAAATATTATTTTGGAAATCGTTTTGACCTTGCAGACCCACAGGTATCTCAGACCCACCCCTATCTCAGAGAGGTCTCATAGCCACCATATATAAAAAACTCTTACAACTCAATAATAAGAAGCCAGCTGACTCCTTTCTTGCTCCCAGCCACCTTGGCAGCTGCTCTTGGTTGGAGCTCTCCCGTACCTAAGGCAGGAAGATGGCCACAAAGAAAACAAAAGTCTCTGAATTCAATCGACTCTAGGCTCCAACTCATTATAAGAAGTGGAAAGTACGTGCTGGGGTACGAGCAGACTCTGAAAATGATCAGGCATGGCAAAGCAAAACTGGTTGTCCTTGCCAACAACTGCCCAACCTTGAGGAAATCTGAGGTCGAATACTACGCCACGTTGGCCAGAGCCGGTGTCCACCACCCACAGTGGCAATAATATGGAATTGGGCCCCGCATATGGGAGATACTGCAGGGTATGAGCACTGTCTCTCATCGATCCAGTGATTCTGATATTATTAGAAGCATGCCAGTACAGACAGATGAAAAGCAAATCACATAAGTTTTCTTTAATAAAACTGGCCAGAGCTTATTTTTTTTTTAAAAAGCTAAATGACCAAAATTTTTACCTGGTTAACCAAGATTTGAACAGCCCCTTCACAAAAGTAGATATATAAATGGCCAAGAATCCATAAAGAGATTTCTATACTTGTAATTGTTAGAGAAACACAAATTAGAACAAGTTAGGTAGACACAGCTTTACAAGCACTTTGATAAGCTAAAATTTAAAAAGCAACAACTTGACAATATTAAGTGTTGTGGAGCAACTGGAACTCTCATCCATTGCCGGTAAGTATGTGAAACAAAATGACCAGTTTAGAAAAACAGTTTGGCAAGTTTCTTATAAAATTAAACATCTACTTAATATATGACCCAGTGATCCCTCTCCCAGCTGTTTAACGAAGAGAAATGAAAGCATGTGTTCATAAAGAGAATTTTACATGAATTTTATAGCAGAGAATTTTACATGAATTTTATAGCAGTTCTCTCTAGCCCCAAATTGTACTAATGCAGATATTTATCAACAGTGGATCAAAGTGTCCGAGGTATAGCCATACAACAGAATACTGTTCAGCAATAAAAAAGGACAAACTACTGATAGGTCCAACAACTTGGAACAACTTGGATAATTCTCAAAACCATCGTGTTAAGTAAAAAAGACAAACACAGAAGAGTACATATTGTATGATTCCATTCATATGAAACTCTAGAACAGGCAAAACTAAGCAATAGAATGGAATTCAGACGAGTGGTTGCCTGGGGCTGGTGACGGACTGAAAAGGTATAAAAGGAAACCTTAGGAGATGATCGGGCATGGGATGGTGGTTGCCCAGATGCGTTCATTTGCTAAATGTCATTAGACTATCCCCTTAAAATGAGGGCATTTTTTCATAAACTGTAGTTCAATAGATGCTTTTTTTTTCTTTTTAAGTGTTAGGCTCAGGTGAGTTTTTGTTTGTTTGTTTGTTTGTTTTTTGTGTTTTTTTGCCTGAGATCTAGTTCACTTTTAAAGGAAAGATAATTTGGAAACTATTAAAACTATTACTAATCAGAGAAAATTTTGGAAGTAACTCCACTTTATCTTATGAAATTAATATAATTTTAATACTTCATAACTGACATATTACATATAAAATGGAGGCAAAACGTCTAAGCACAATAAAGCAAATTGCATCAAGTAGTTTAAAAAGCATAATACTGAATAACAAGTATGGTTTATCTCGGTAAGGCAAAGTTCATTTATCATTAGGAAATCTTCAATTACTTACCTCAAAAATTAAAGGATTAATGTTATATTATTCATATGATTTGTAAATATATGCTCAAAACCTTCGATGAAATTCAGCAGTCATTCCTACAAGATAGGGAAACAAAATAGGCAGTATAATAAAAGGTATTATAAAAGAAAGAAAATATTTTATTTACCAATGCCGCTATATCCAGAAAACTTAATAAACCCGAAGTTAAACTAAAATTAGTAAGAGAATTTGCTAACATAAGTGGAAACAAAATAACAGCATCTTCTCTGAAAGCAAAGAAGCAGTGGAAATGGAAATTAAAAAAAATAAAAACAAAATCTATAAGATACTTTGAATAAAAAAGATAGTGGACATAGATTGAAATTATAAAAACTTACCAGATTTTATTAATATTAAATACAATATATGGTAAATATAATGTTACATATTATACTATTATAATATTTCTATTAATATTAAAATAGTATATTATTAATAAAAAGATATATATGCTTCTAGATAAAAAGACCTTAATTTCAATAAATGTTTTTTTTATTTACCTGAACAGCAAACTACTCAAAATATAGAAAGACTTTCTTAAACAGGCAGGCAGTTTTTACAGGGTCATGCTAATCACTATTTTTCATATTATTACACAACATTTTACTCTAATTATCTCTTTACACTTCTGTTCCCCAACACCCTTGAGATTTTAAATTCAAGGTAAGAAACTTTTCTCTTTTTTTTAAGGTTTATTTATTTATTCATTTTGAGAGAGAGAGAGCGCGAGTGCACATACTTGATGCGGAAGGGCAGGCAGACAGGGAGAAGCAAGCTCGCTGCCGAGCAGGAAGTCCAACTCGATTCTAGGACCCAGGAATCATGACCTGAGCCAAAGGCTTAACAGACTGAGCCACCCAGGTGCCCTGGTAAGAACTTTTTCTTAAACATCTTTGAGCTCCACCATCTAGCACATTTTTAGTATAAGCGAAGAATTTATGACTGTAGTGTTAGTAGTTATGGGTGAATAACATCTAGAGGAAAGGACCCAACCATTCTGTTCGCTGCCGAGGACAGAGTCCTTGTACAACAGTGCTCCAGAGCCTGGTGGTCAAATGCTTAACTGACTTTAGATGTGGTCCAGCAAGACACATCTTGCAAACATCTGCTAGGGCTACCTGAACTGGTTGTGATGGTTAATTTTATGTGTCAACTTGAGATGCTAAGCGATGCCCAGGTAGCTGGTAAAACATTATTTCTGGGCATTTCTGTGAGGATGTTTCTGGAAGAGATTATTTGAATTGGTACACTGGGTAAAGATCTACCCTCACCAATGTGGGCTGGCATCATCCAATCCATTGAGGGCCCCGATAAGAACAAAAACAGGGAGGAAGTTGTGAATTCTCCCTTTCATCTTGAGCTGGGACCTCCATCTTCTCCTGCGCTCCAACATCAGAACTCCTGGTTCTCCAGTCTTTGGACTCCAGGACTTATACAAGCAGCCCTCCAGGCTTCCCGGCTCTCCAGCTTTCAGATGGCATATTGTGGTATATATAGACCCCCATAATCATGTGAGCCAATTCCCATAATAAATCTCCTCTTATCTATATATCTATATCAATGTCTCTATTTATATACCCTATTGGTTCTGTCTCTTTGGAGAACCCTGACTAATCCATCAGTGTCATGAAATGACTGGATGTCATCCTAAATTTGAACCACATATAAAACCAAAATCTAGACTTCAGCCCCTGGGCCTCTAGAGTTCTATTAGGTAATTTTTGGCATGTTCAAGATTCTGTCTAGAAAAATCTTATATTAGTTCTCCTATTTTTATCCATATCTTAACAGGAGATTTGCATTTATGGTTATGCCCCAAAATTGCAACCCATATAAGGGAAACAAGACAGAAGAATTATGTAATGTAATCCGCAATGCTGAACTCTCACAACTGGGATCTATCATGCAGGTATTCTGAAACTTTATATTTTTACCTTTTTTCTGAAGTTCACTGTCTAGTGAAAATAAACCGATAGCATAGTGACAAGTGTCCTGCCTGTAGGACATACCTGATAAATGTTGAACCAAGTTGAACTGCTGTTAATGATTGTTCTGCTGTGGTTTTTTTTTTTTTTTTGACTTTTTAATTTAATGCCTCAGCCTTCTGATCTGATCTAGAAAATACAGCTTGTTTTATGAAAACTAAAGTGCTTTATGCATTTAGTTGATTATTATTAATAAAACTGCCCTCCCTCTCAGCTCTGGTTGATTTAAAGAAAAAAGTCAGGAAGTGAAACTCTGAATTCCATGCAGTAAGCACTTAAAGAATTTTATGGAGCAGCAAGCACTAAAGATTCAAAATAATTTAAGATATGTGTCCTACGATTTATAGCACTGGTAACAGACCAGCACACCAATAGCTGCAATACAGTAGGATAGATGTAACAGCAGGAACACACAGATATGTCATGGATGCAAAGAGGAGACAGAGGTTGGCCTTTGAGAGGCACAATCAGGGCAGGTTTCAGAGAGGTCATGACGTTGAGCTAACTTTTGAAAGATGTGTTATCTGTGTAAAGAGCATACTAGGCAGACAGAGTAGAATATATGAAGGCACCGAGGTATTTTCTAAGAAATTCCCATGACTTCAGAATTGCTGGAGTGAAGGGTTCTCAAGAGGTGGTAACAGGCGAGCAAGCTGGACAGACAAGCAAATCCCCAAGCATGAGGTGCCTGGTGAGCTAAGCTGAAGAAAGTTTAACAGAGGACAAAGGTTCAGACTAGACCCAGGTTGAGCCTTTCAAGAGGAAAAGAGGAGATCCAGTGGGGAGGGTGGTTAGCAGTAAAGGGGTTGCTGGCATAGCCGTTCTAGAAGTTTTAACCAGATGGAGCCATGTTACAGCAACTGAAAGTAAGAAACCAGACACCTACTGCTGGCTTCCCTCTCCCTGGACCCAGGAGAAGAGTAGAGTCACCAGACAGGGACTCTGTCAGGAAAGGAATGGTCTGGAGACAAGGATGGACAACCTTTATTTCAAAATCCATTGGCCAGATTCTTTAATAACATTGATGTTCATAATTAGGATATCAAAAAATCTTTTGAATTATCAAAGACATACTGCAATGTGGTGACATGGCAAAGAACTTGGAGCGAGTAGACCTGAATATTACCAAACAGCAACACTTTGTTGATTTTTTGGCCACTTGGGATCTGGGCCCCTTCTTAAGAGTGCCTGAATAGCTTTGTGGAATTACCTCCTCCCTGCTGTGGGGGCATCTTGCTGGGAGCCCAGCCCCTGCCTCCCACTAATGCCCAGAGTCAGATTCTTTCTCTGTCCTTCCCTGAAGGGTAAAGGAGCAGACACATAACCCAAACGTGGCTGATTAATCTCCCCTGGGACTTTGAATTTCAAGCTAACAACACTCCCAATCTTGAGGGAAAGCACTCAGGCTTTCTCCATTACATAAGATGTTCACTATGGGTTTTTTTTATAGACACCGTTTAACAGGTTGAGAACGTTCCTTCTATTCCTGGTTTGTTCAGTATTTTTATCATGAAAGGAGTTAGGTTTTGTCAAGTGCTTTTTTTGAGTCTCTTGAGATGATAATGAGGTTTTTATCCTATTTTCTACTAATATGATATATTATTATATTGATCTATTTGCAAATGTTAAACCAATGTTTTGGGCTGGCCTCAGCCTGTCACATAGGAGTGCCTGGGGCGCTCACCTGGGCGCCACTACTCCCCGCAGCACCCACAGACATTTCCCAACCAATACTGTGGTCGGCCCTTGCGATTCTTATTATGATTGCAATTAATAATAAAATGATGGGATAAATTGCTACAAAGCTTTATACTAATGACTGACACTGAAACTATTCATTTGTGTTCCATGTGTTTATCTTCTAACTGTGGGATTTGCTAATTTGTATATGTTTAAGCATCACGAATCTGCGTCAGTGAGCTGATTCACCAAGACCTTATACTCTGCCAAGCTGGGTAGTGGAGAACCGCGTGGGTGTCCACTAAGTCTCAAACAGCCAAAAGGAATAAATGTTGAATGATGACGTGCCAAGAGATATCAGCCTGGAAAGATTTCATGAAAGAGATGAAATTTAAGCAGCCAGTTGAAAGAAAAGAGAAACATGCTTCAGAGAATCATTTACGTAGCAAGTCAGATCTGTGTTAATTTCCCTAGCTGTGGATTTGGCAGCAATGGCAACCTGAGCCACGTTGGAAGCACCCATCTGTCAGAACATAAATACCAGAGAATCACCTTTTCCCAGCCTCCCTTGCGGGTGTCCATCTGGGCCCATCTGATTAACAGATTGCTAATATAATCTGGTGTGACGTGAGACATTTTGAAAACTGCGACCTGCTTCACCGCCAATGACTTTAACCATGTTTCCTGGAGGGGTCTCCATCCCATGGATCCATTTGACTTCACTCCTGGCCCCAATTGGTGTCATTGGATTATTTCAGTTTAAAAGGTCGCACTTTCCATTTCTAAAGAGTCATTCAAATGTTGTCACGGTTAAAATAGTCATCTTAACTCCTTTTGCTGTGCTTCTCCAAAGAGTATGCCCCCGGGCCACTCAACCTGAACAGAGAGAGTAGAAGATCTTGAAGTTATAGAGCAGGAAAAAATAGTAAGTCCCGTACTGGCATTTCAGTTATAGAGTTATTAGCCTTTATCTTAAAAATAGTGGCAAATGTCAGCATGGAATCATCACAAGCAGGGACCACGAAAGGTACAGATATAGGAAGACCTCAGAGCTGCAGCTGAATGTTTGGGGACTGTGTCTGTGCCAATGTGTTCTGTGTACATATTAATTTTCTAAGAAGAAAAGCATTTGTGGGCACCTGGGTGGCTCAGTCGGTTAAGCATCTGCCTTCCGCTCAGTCATGATCCTGGGGTCCTGGGATGGAGCTCCAAATTGGGCTCCTTACTCAGCAGGAGTGTGCTTCTTCCTCTCTACCCTCCACCCCACCCCCGGTCGTGCTCTCTTGTGCTCTCTCTCTCTCTCTCAAATACATAAAATCTTAAAGAAAAGCATTTGTTAGTGAATTTCCTCTATAGGCTTCTAACAGTTGCCTTGTTGGTTCAATCAGGTATTCATCACGTCAAATAATTCCTCCTATTCTATGTGCTTCTCCCTCTCACATCACCCCCCCCCCATCTCGCGCCCCTTGGCCGCAGCCCAGCTCTGGCCCCTGAGGTGCCTCTCAGATGCTCTTCTCAGCGGCTTGTGCTCAGTGTCTGTGCTGAGAAGTATTTTCCACAGCCCGACTTCGGTGGGGGCTGAGGGACCCCCCCCCCCCCCAGCCCACAAGCAGGCGGCGAGTGAGGAAGGGTGGGCAGGCTGGTTGAGAACAGGGGGCTTCCGCTGAGGTAGAATCGGCACACAAGACAGGAGGACATTTTAATAAATACATAAAAATAACTCTTTGGAGATATCATTGGAGCAAATAGAAGACTTTCAGAAGTTCAAAACACGATTTGCGAATTTAGAACGTCAGCAGACATGAGAAGTACCGTGGTCACTGCTGAGAGCCGAACTGGGATTTTGGGAGAAGTGGAAAAAAAGAGCTGAGCCCACTGAACAAAATACAAACAAATAGAAAATATGAAGGAAGAGCTAAGAATGGGCCTCGCCTGGAGATTTATTATGTGAATAATAGAGTTTCTGAGGGAGAAAAAGCACTAGATGGGGAGAAATTAATGCTTATATAAATATAGAAGAAAATTTCCCTAAGCTGAAGAGAAACTGTTTTCTGTCAGAAGGTGCTTGCCAATTCCCAGGCAAACTTAATGAGAACAGAATTCTGTCTGGCCATACATCACTGAAATTTCTGAACCCTGAGAATGGAGAAAATACAATGTTTCAGACAAGGAACACTGTACTTGCGTAATGAGAATCTGGGCTAGCAGCAAACGTCTCATGGGCAGACTTCCGGTAGACAAAGGCTGTGATCTGGGAGCTGTGGACAGAAACATGCCATTCAGAGGTGAGGGCAGAGGAAGGGGATTTGTAGACATTGAAGAATTCAGGAATGTATCACCCTTGTTCCTTTACCAAGGAAATCACACAATGCTCCAAAAAAACAAGAAAAATTAATTTAATTCCAAGACCGAATGACAAAAAAAGTGAGAATACAAAAAAAAAATTGTGACAAGTGTATATACACTTATAAAATGCATAAATTTAAATTGATAAGGCTTAATGCAAATGAGCACAAACTATATGTAGTTCTGCCATTTCTCCCTCTTCCCTCCTTCCTTCCTTCCTTCCTTTTTTCTTCAAGCTTGTATTTATATCAACATGAACTGAGTGATTTTTACTTTATGCTTTCCATTATAATCCAATACTACCTCTTAAACATCTCTTTGCTCAAATTGTTCTTGTGTATTTGTGTATAGGAAAGAAGGAAGGGAAGGAGGGAGGAAGGAAGGAAAGAAGGAAGTGAGGGCAGGAAGTAGGGAGGGGAGGGAAGGAAGGAAGGAAGGAAGGGAAGAAGGAAAAGAAAGTTAGGAAGGAAGGGAAAGGGAGGAAGGGAGGAAGGAAGAAAGGAAGGAAGGGAAAGAAAGAAAAAAAGAAAGAAAGAAAGAAAAAGAAAGGAAGAAAGAACAGACCAAGAACCAAGAAGGAAAGAATCCAAGTACCTTGCCAACACAGTATTTGCCTACATTGCCTCATTTCGGGCCATTGAGGTGGAGAATTGGAAATGAATCTTGAACTCTTTTTAGTGACTTGCTTACTTTAGCAGCATGGACAAAGTAATTCTGAAACTGTTTTAGCTGGATTAAAGGAGTGAACAAATGATGACACGTGCTGATCGTTGGGAGCCAAGTCCTCACTGCAGAAGAAGGACACACAAACATGACTCCTGCTGCCATATGTGACACAGTTTGAGTGCCAGAATAGTTAAGTACAGGACTGAATTACAGACCATTGAAAATATAGGGATTAATCGTTTCATGCCAATAGATTAGATCAATAGGTAGATAGATAGATAGATAGATAGATAGATAGATAGATAGATAGATAAAATAAGAGCTCTTGGTTACAAAAGAATGCCAAGAGCTGATTGGTAAATGTGCAGGAAGTGACAGAGCTGGAAAAATCGCTACTTTGCAAACATCGTAAGTAATGACTGGATCAGGCAAGAATCATCAGTGGGTGATAAATCGGGGGGGGGGATTTTGATAAGGAGACGGATAGATGCATGGCAATGAGGCCTATCACTCTGGACTGCTCGGCAAGGGAGAAAAAGCAAACCATAATGACAGAACAGGGAATAAGATAACAGTCTGCACAGGTGGTCGAAGTTCACACCAGCAGGGGAGGGCAGGCAGGTATTGTGTGAGGGCAGAGGAGATAAACTCAGGGAGACAGGAGCTCACTCGATGAGAGCGAGATGAGGGTGCATAATCTGAATTAATCATGATGGAAGAGTCAGACAAGCACAAAATAAACAACCTTATATTTTTTAAATGTCAAGGGAAACTCTGCTCTTATAAAATGTGAACATTTTCCAAAGAAGACATCCAGATGGCCAACAGACACGTGGAAAGATGCTCACCATCGCTCATTATCAGGGAAACGCAAATGAAAACCATAATGAGCTGCCACCTCACACCTGTCAGAATGGCCAAAATCAACAACATAAGAAACAACAGTTGTTGGCAAGGATGTGGAGAAAAAAGAGCCCTCATACACTGTTGGTGGGAATGCAAACCGGTGCAGCCACTGTAGAAAACAGTATGGAGATTCCTCAAAAAATTAAAAATAGAACTACCCTATGATCCAGTAATTCCACTACTGGGTATTCACCCAAATAAAATGAAAACACTAATTCCAAGAGAGACATGCACCCCTATGTTTATTGCCGCATTATTCATAATAGCCAAGATTTGGAAGCAACCAAAGTGCCCATCTATAAATAATGGATAAGAAGAGGTGGTAAATATATGTATATACAATGGAATACTACTCAGACATAAAAAGAATGAAATCTTACCATTTCCAACAACATGGATAGACCTCGAGAGTATAATGTTAAGCGAAATAAGTCAGACAGAGAAAGACAGATATCATATAATTTCACACATACGTGGAATTTAAGAAACAAAACAAATGAACGAAGAAAAAAAGAGATAAACAAAGAAACAATAAAATGGACTCAAATACAGAGAACAAACTGGTGGTGGCCGGGGTCGGGGTGGGAGGGTGGGGGCGGTGAAATAGGTGAAGGGGATTAAGAGCACGCTTAACGCTGATGAGCACTGAGTAATGTATAGAGTTGCTGAATCAGTATATTGTACACCTGAATCCTGACATAACCCTGTCTGTTAGTTACCCTTCAATTTAAAAAATGTGGATGTCATAAAATACCAAGAAAGGCTATAGAAATTTCCAGACTATGGGGCGCCTGGGTGGCACAGCGGTTAAGCGTCTGCCTTCGGCTCAGGGCGTGATCCCGGCGTTATGGGATCGAGCCCCACATCAGGCTCCTCCGCTATGAGCCTGCTTCTTCCTCTCCCACTCCCCCTGCTTGTGTTCCCTCTCTCGCTGGCTGTCTCTCTCTCTGTCGAATAAATAAATAAAATCTTTAAAAAAAAAAAAAGAAATTTCCAGACTAAAAGAGGCTAAAGAGGCACAATCGAATGTGATGCTTAACCCTAGACAAGGCCTGCACTGGTGGGGGGTGGGGATTGCTATAAAAAACATTGTTAGGTCAACTGACAAAACACGAATGTTAACCATAGATTAAGTTAAGATATTACAACAAAATGTATGAAACTGATAATTATATGATGGAAATTATAAAAGAATATCACTCTTCTTTGGAAGAACACACAAAATGTTAGGGATAAGAGTAGATATAAGGTTATATATGTAGGGGCGCCTGGGTGGCACAGCGGTTAAGCGTCTGCCTTCGGCTCAGGGTGTGATCCCGGCATTCTGGGATCGAGCCCCACATCAGGCTCCTCTGCTATGAGCCTGCTTCTTCCTCTCCCACTCCCCCTGCTTGTGTTCCCTCTGTCGCTGGCTGTCTCTCTCTGTCAAATAAATAAATAAAATCTTTAAAAAAAAAAAAAAGGTTATATATGTAACTTACCCTCAAAAAATAATTATAGCTGTGTGTCTGTACAGGGAAGTAAATAATAGAGGATATTGGGGTAAACTGTTAATAGGTAAATCTAACAAAGGGCAATGTAGGTGTTCTTTGTACTAGCTTTCTTTGTCTTTTCTTTTTTTAAGATTTGATTTTTAAGTAATCTCTATACACAACATGGGGCTTGAACTCACAACCCTGAGATCAAGAGTCACACATTCCACCGACTGAGCCAGCCAGGTGACCCTGGTTTTGTTTTTCTGATCGTAAAATTGTTTTCAAAAAAAGTTAGAAAAAACGATCCACAACTACGAATTTAATTTAATGAACAAAATATAGAGGTTAGGAATGGTTGGTGGGGAAGACAAGGACGATGTTAAGTCTTTAGAGGGTCCAGGGGACACTGCGATTCCAGCACACTGACGGGGACTTCCAGCTTGAAGGATGAGGTAAACGTAAGAGCAGGTGTGTTGCCCGACAGGAAGGACAACAGGCAAAAGAATTTGAAAAATGAATGTCCCGATTAATCTGGAAGAAATGTGAAAGGGGAAAAGCATGAACAACAATAAATACAGTAAATGGTAAAGATAAAGTAAGAAGGAAGGCAGGAAATCAAACTGCCACAAGAGATGGGAATGGGGTGATGGGGGGATCTGATGATAGGGACTCTCGGACTGGGTGAAGATACAATATGGAGCTCTATGCTCTCTGTGAGACACATACTCTACATTTTTCACAGAAAATTTGAAAATTAAGGGATAGGTAAATATAAATCAGGCATATGCAGACCAGATAATAGCAGATGAAAGGAAATTCCAAGGCGATCATTTTGAGATTACCTGTAGGAGAGCCACATGGGTTTACAAGCGATGAGAAATCATTTTAGACCTCCCCATCTTCTGCCTACCGGGTCTGCATTATTTCCACAAGGGAGAACCTGGGGGGCGCCTGGGGGGCTCAGTTGGTTAAGTGGCCGGGTCTTGGTTTCCACTCAGGTCTGATCTCAGTTTCGTGAGCTCAAGCCCTGCGTCAGGCTCTGCGCTCAGCAAGGAGTCTGCCTGAGTTCCTCTCCCTGTCCCTCTGCCCCTCCCCCTCTCAATAATAAAAAATAAATCTTTTTTTTTTTTAAGGGAGAACTTGTCCCACCGTGAATAACATGAATGATGACTGTCACAGGCCATAATTTGAAAGCTATCTCTCATTAAATGTTGAACTTAACCTAATAATGCCCTATTGCTAAAGACATCCTGATTTTCTTTTTAACATGAAGAACCACAAATGCATGATCTCAGATGTCTTCATTCATGCTGAACAATAGATAAGAAAGCTTCAAATAGTATGTCAAATCTACAAAGTTATGGATGCTAAAAACTTCCAGATCTTTCTTCCAAATTACTAAAGGCAAGTAGCAGACCCCCTACAGGGCAGTTCCGGGAAGGCTTTATGCACTGGCTTCTTTGTCCATGCCTGAGTTTCTGCTGCCACCTACAGTCCGGTCTGGGCATAGCACTTTGCCCTTAGCGCTATTTTTCACAGTTGCCAAAAGGTCCCTTAAACGTCGAATGTGCTGCACCTTGCACAATGAACATGGTGTGCATCCAGCACCTACAGACATACGTCTACGCGCCAGAGAGAAAATGACACAATTCATTCCTACCAGGAACATCTTCCCTTGCCAGGCCCTGAGTTGCCCCGAGTGCAGAATCCCAAGGTCTCACATTCTCAGCCTGGAAATCCCGCTTACTCCACACTCACCCCTGCTCCTCCCCTCCTGAGTCAGCCTCACCCTGCCCACCCCAGCCTTCCAGTGGAAATAAGAATGATGATATTCACAAGAAACACCAGCATTTATTTCATGCTTCCTCTGTGCAAGCATCTTGACTGTGCCTGATCCCATTTATTCTTCACGGTACAATCAGATAGTTACTCTTATCCCCTTTTTTACAAACAAGGAAACAAACCAAGGTTCAGAAAAATCAAGGTCCTTGTCCAAAAAAATAATGCAACCAGTAAATGATAAGCCCCAGGTTCAAACCCAAATCTTGCGGTTCAAAGTCAACAGCTCCTTACAGTATGACATTCTTGATTCGCTCAAGTACATGGGAAGATCACCCCCATGGCTGAGCAACTGAGACAACCTCTCCCCAAGAAAGATAAAATGTTATTTCACCATGAGGCTTTTCCATATCTTATTTTCCTCATAGTATCTATAGAGAAATGTCCCATTCAAATAACCTAGAGCAGGGATCCTGGGTGGCCCGGTTGGTTAAGCATCTGACTCTTGGTTTCAGCTCGGGTCATGATCTCAGGAGTCCTGAGATCAATCCCCCCAGGGGCTCCTCGATCAGTGGGGAGTCTGCTTGAAGAGTCTCTCCCTCTGCCCCTTCCCCATCATATAAATAAATAAATCTTAAAAAATAAAAAGCCAAGAGTAACTGGAAGCATGAAATTGCTAAGTTCTTGAGAAGTCAAATTAGTAAAATGGCCATATTAGGCGACCACACTAGCTTCAGTGAGCTGTCCATCTGGTGAAACAGGTTGTCATTCCTCTCTTCCTCCCTCCCTCCTTCCCTTCCTCCCTCTCTCCCTCTGTCCCTTCCTTCCTACCTTCCTTCCTTCCCTCCCCCATTCATTCATGTCAACAGGTTCCTGGAGCCACGTTGGCCACGGAAACCTACCGGGTACAATGCAGTGGTGGCACCAACAGGGGCGTGTGGGGCCCACGGGGCGCAGGGTGACACACTGTCATCTGTCAGCATTCATCTCGAGTCAATTACAGTGTTTCCTTCTTCAGATGCCTTCTTCGTGAAAACTGTCTGATACCTTCCTCAAGCTACAGAGAATGTTGCAAACCTTTCTTTTTACTGCTATGGGTTTCAGAGCTTACATTTTCTTAATTTTTTCCACTTTCATGCAGTTTTCCGCCTTTTGCTGGGCTTGGCTTCACTCTATCTTCTCCCTCCCCCACGTTCCTCAGGATAGTCCCCACTTAGCAGGATAACACATATTGCAAATATTACATTTTTTCCTCCATGTTTATATATTCACATGTGGACATATAAACCCCCACACCTTTGGGGGGAGAAAAGCCAAGAAAAAACTTCTTTCTGTGTGTACCCATAAAGTGTGCAAAGCTATTGTGTGGCTGTTATTTTTCACCTGCTCAGCATCTGTGCACTCTTGCAGCTGGAAGGTTCCAGAACCCACCTGCTCAACCCCTGCCTGTGGCAAGTGAGAGGCAAAGCCTCCACCTCAGATTATTCTCCTCTTAAAGGTCTTCCTGATCAAAGGCTTAGTGATGAGCCCAGGCAGGTGGACAAACATGTCTGTGTTTCGTCTTTTAGGGCAGATAGAATATTTTCTTACATCTAAGTAACAGCTCTCCAGCTTCATCTAAATCCGTTTTACAGAATAAATATTTACTGGATCCTTTCTTTCTAAAATCTTTAAAAGCTATTTGAGAAAACAATGAGAACCCCGGAATTCACAGCAGAAAACTTGAATTGGCTAAGATAACATTCCTACTCTTGGTGGAATGTGGGCCCCAACTATGAATGCAGATACAAGAAATAACTGATAAAGTTCACGTGAAGGGCTTGTGTTTGAGAGCTGAGCAATCTGTTTCTCTTTTGCAAATAAAGCACTTAGCAGAGCCGCTGGCAGCCATACGTGCCCCGTCAATGTTACTGATGATCATTCATACAGTACAGGCTAACAATTCAGGGAGGCAGAGCGAGAAAGTACTGAATGACAAAGGTGCCCAAGTGTGGGGGCCCTGCAGGTGCATGGCCCCTGGACCTCCTCCTGCAGGAAGCCAGCTGATTGGGTGCCCTTGCATCTCCTCTCAGGACTACTCCTGGGCCAAGGCCGAGGACTGGGGCTCCTCTGACCCCACTTCAGCCCTGGAGTCCTTAGAGCTGCACCTTCCCCCCAGCCCTCCCTCCTGCCCCCCTCTCTCTGGTCCACAGGCTCTGGCCCGTCCTGGCTCTCCCGTTTCATCCTTCACAGCGGACCCCCAGGTAATCCCTTGCACGCAGAATCCTATCTCTGTGTGTCTACTAAATAAGGGTCCTGACCCCACAGTCACTGAGGGCCAAAAAGGACCTAGGTGGCTTCATGAAGAAGTCAGAGTGGGGGACCGATAGGAAATAGACATGGCCCGGCTTAAATTCAGAGAATGAGCACTCAGACCGACGTGACCTTCGGAGCAAGTGTGGACCCGGACTCTAGACCATCCACTCAAGGCCGGTCTGCCTGCAGACCCGGTTTTAAGACGTTGGGCTTTCTGGAACAGTCAGTAGGGAGCTCATTGAAGGGCTTTGGTCATGAGGACGGAGGATGAAGGAGCAGACCACAGCTCCGGAATCCTGCTCTTCAAGCTTTCTCTTTTATTGTGGAATGCAAACCCTTATCTTCCGTCAAATGAATTCTCTGCTTTAGCAAGTATTTGAGGAAAGGTATCTCATTGCACCATACAAACGAAGGCTGATACTAGAGACACCGAAGGCTTGGTATAATTGCTGCCGAAATACCCAACTTAATAAAGACTTTTCATTATAAAAAGTATGCAGGATTTCACTGGGGGGCTCATCAAATTATTTTCCCTTTCTGAGCCTTTGTTTCAGGAAGCTGAACAAAATAAAACGAAACTGGTCTTATTGCCTCTATAAAATCCACTGCCGCGCTGGAACCCGTGCTTTGAAGAGTCAGTCAGCCGTGAGTGGTGGCGTCTCGTCCAACTTCCGTTTCAGTAGCCCAGAGACGCTAAGCTGGTTGTATCTGCCGGTGCTTGACGTGGTGTCACCGAAAAAGGTGTCTGAACAAATGTGTCTTTCTTGTGATGTGAGACTTTCAATGTCATCCGTTACACGAATAATCACTGTTGGCAGTTTATACTGACCAGTGTTTGAGCAGTTGTTGGTAAGATGTTCCTTTTATTGATTTTTTTCTTACTTATATATAATAACTAAAATAACTGTAGCTCAGAGGGTAACTATGAATTGAGCCGTAAGAGCTCCCTGATACATGGCCAAGGAATCCTCGGCTTCCCCTCTGACGCTCACATATATTACAAGTAACAAGAGTGCAAGAAGAATGACCAGAATGAAGACAGGCTTAGATTGGTATCTGAATAAGTTATCAAGAAACCCTAAGAACAGCCACAGGTGTCTTGAGAGACGATTATCAAAAGCCCTCCGATGGACAGCATGAGCCACCAGATCAGAAAATAGAAGTGAAAGTCTCCATATTGAGGGGCGCCTGGGTGGCTCAGTCGTTAAGCGTCTGCCTTTGGCTCAGGGCGTGATCCCAGAGTCCTGGGATCGAGCCCCACATCTGGCTCCTCCTCTGGGAGCCTGCTTCTTCCTCTCCCACTCCCCCTGCTTGTACTCCCTCTCTCGCTGGCTGTCTCTCTCTCTGTCAAATAAATAAATAAAATCTTTAAAAATAAATAAATAAATAAATAAATAATAAATAAAATCTTCAAAAATTAAAAAATAAAATCCTAAATCAAAGTGATTCTTCCACCCCAGAAATCCAGACCGAGCCAAAGGATCAAGTTTGAGGCTAAAGACACGTTCTGTGTTACCTCAGGCAGGGGTCATAACCTCTCTGCACTTCCAGTGTTCCCCCCTAAATGGAGGGGTAACACCTGCCTTGCCCATCTCACGGGGTCCTTGCTAAGCCGTGAAATCAAACACGGCTCCGTCCATGGAGGACTAACTTCCCTGCAAGTCATAAATTCTGGGGCAGTGTCTAATCCTCTTTGGATTGTCTAGTCGCCCAGGTCAGTGACGTACACACAGTAGGCATCAATAAAGAACAAATTAGTAAGATTTGTAGAAAGACTTTCTTTTTTTTTTTTTTTTTAAAGATTTTTTTTTATTTATGTGACAGAGAGACAGCCAGCGAGAGAGGGAACACAAGCAGGGGGAGTGGGAGAGGAAGAAGCAGGCTCCTAGCCGAGGTGCCCGATGTGGGACTCGATCCCGGAACGCCGGGATCACGCCCTGAGCCGAAGGCAGACGCTTAACGCCTGCGCTACCCAGGTGCCCCCTGTAGAAAGACTTTCTAAATGTTGAAGCATGGGGCACTTTATATAATAATGACAATTTAGAAACTTAATATATATAATACTGCATTAGAAAAAAATAAAGGATGGCATAGCCATCAGATAGAATACTATGTATTTATTTGGCCTGGCAGAGTGTTCAGGCTATAATTCTGGGGTGTTGAGGGAGAGTTACAGGTCTGTGGGAAGTGACATCCCCCCCCCACACACACCCATGCAACCTGCTATATTTCCCAATTTAATTCCCAAAAGAGAAATGAGCAGAATGCAGTTGCTCCCTGAGGGAGCAGGGGAGAGACTTGAGAGATTTGTCCCCGCCTTTGGCTTCCAGCTGAAGAAGCCGGTGTCACTCTCTGTCCAGGTGACCCTGTCAGGGTTGAGAAAATAGCTAAATCTTTGCAGGGTCACTACCCTCTCGTGCTGAGGTTAGCATCAGCAACCCACCATAATATAGCACCCATCATCTATGTGCTTCCATCTGAAGCACAGAAGAAATACTTCTGAACATCGATCTTTCCTTGCCCTTGAACCTGATTCCACAGCCCCGAGGCTGCGTGCTCTTCCAGGTAGCAGGTGAAGGCTGTACCTCGAGGGCCCTGAGTCCTATCTCTCTGCTCTGCTCTCTCCACTGTCCCAGGAAGCCTGTCCCCACCATCCACTCCCACGCTCATTCCATCCCCTGCTCCCCGGCGCATGCTCACACTGGGTTGGCTTGAGGCCACTATCACAAAGCCATATAATCCACCATCTCAAATATTCAAAGCCGCGCATGAACGGGACTAGAAGAAAATATGATGAAATATTCATAGTAGCTGCCTTTGAGTGGTGGGATTACAAATAGGAGTTTCTTGTTGTTGTTCCTTTATTTTGTGTTGTTCTGATTTGGCTCGAACGCTTTTTCAGTACTTGCTGAAGGTCCTGCAGCCCGCAGGCATTGGCCAGAGCAGGGGAAGCGCTTCGCACAGTGACTCACGCTGCTGGGTACAACCAGAAATCATTTGCCTGGGGCGCCTGGGTGGCTCAGTCCGGAAGAGTCTGCCTTCGGCTCAGGTCCTGATCTCAGGGTCCTGGGATCGAGCCCTGCCCGCTCATCCAAGCTCCCTGCTCAGTCAGCAGGGAGTCTGCTTTTCCCTCTCCCTCTGCTTCTCTGCCCCCTGCTTCTGCTCTCCATCTCTCAAATAAATAAATAATCTTAAAAAAAAAAAAAAAAGAAATCATTTCCCCTGTTATCATTACTTTTACTGTCAACAATAAGCTAAAATAGCTCAAAATGTGCGGGCAGAGATGTTGACTATCTTGCCAAATATCATGGGCATACTTGTTTCGGTAGAGTTCTGGGCAGTTAGGACTGTAAGTCCCTGTGAGATAATAAAAAAACATATTGGCCTCTGCCCCTGGTTTCTGGCACAAAGGTCCTGCAACCCTTGTGATTTCCCGGGTGACAAGAGTGCCTTGGTTCTAAGGAGGAGACTGGATGGGGGCTGGTCACCAGAAAGCTCCCCCCAGGATTAAATGCTTGGAATTTCTGGCCCCGCCCTCCATTCTCCGGAGAGAGGAGAGGGACTGAAAATGGAGTTAATGATTAACCATGCTTCCGTGCTAAAGCTTCCGTCAAAATCTCAAAAGCATGAGTTGCAAGGAACATCCAGAGACCGGGTGGGTCACCCCAACTGCACAGAGGCAGGAGCCCCTGTGCCCAGAACGCTTCCAGAACCCACCCTATGCATCTCTTCAGGGTGTCCCTCTGCGTCCTATCATAATACACTGGTCAGCACAAGTCAGCGTTTCCCTGGGCTCTGTGAGCCGCTTTGGCAAATGATTCGAACCTGAGACGGGGGTCATGGAACCTCCAATGTGTAGCCAAATCACACAGGCGTCGTGGGTAAGCTGGGGTCCTACTGTTCGTGATTGGCATCCGAGGGAGGGGGCAGTAGCAGGAGCCTGTGGGATCTGACATTATTTCCGGGTAGAACATTGTTCGGTGGGGGGAAGGAACCCACACATTCGGTTACCAGAAGTGTCAGAAGGGAAGCATTCCATGTGAGTCGTGACAGGCACACAGGAAGGGAGAAATAAAAGTTTTTCCCAAGAACTTCTGGTACCACACAGCCAACATCATGTTCCAGTAAAATCCAACGTGCCTCACATCTGATGGTGAGGCATAATTCTGAGAACTGGGGAGGGTGGGGGTGTGGGGGGTGGGGTGCAGGGCATCCCCTCTGCTGGTAGGCACTGCCCTCTTGGCTACAGGTGTGAAACCAAAAGGAATTCAGAAATCGAGAAAATGAGGACATGGTCTTCAAAAAGCAGAGGAAAGAGCGCAAGAAGAATCGAAATCCCAACGAACTATTTAAAACCAGACTTTTAAATGAATTTCCATTTTCTGTTTTGGGGGGAGGCGGAAGTGCAGACGAATGATTTGGAGACCATAAGACATCCCCCGGCACCAACTCTCACCTCCCCGTCAACCAGTTGCAATCTCCTGCCACAACGTCCTCACATTCCAACCACCCGGTTCCAACACCCCGCAGAATTCTCGATAACCAATGAGCATCTGTCGAATAACCATAGGGGGCATTAACTTGCTTGGTGATTGCGGAGGCCCCTTTTCTAGCTCCTGGCTCCTGCTGCAGATCAGCTGGTCTACGGAGCGTGACTGAGGTCATTCCAGGAGGTGAGCCCCTGGTATGGACACGTGAGAAATGTTTCAGCAACAACTATGTCTCACACGTTATAGTGAGAAGGCCGCGAGCCCCAACAGGCATATGCTCATTTGGTGGAATAAATCAATAGAAACCTCATGAGAAAAATTCCCATAGTGCCTCTCCTTAATCAACTTCCGGTCCCCACCCAATTCTGTAACAAAATTATTAATGCTAGCCTTAGGATATGGACAGTTGATGCTTTTTTTGGTGATCTGTACTCTGCAAAATAAAAACAAAATTCTTAGGCAAATAACTGCAGCTTTCCAGCCGCACATCCCCCACTCACCCGGGCTCGTGCTGTAGCCAAGCGTCCCAGAGAGAGACTCCAGGGCTGGGCACCACTCAAAGAATTACCTCAAACTTTTTCACTCCTGGAACAGAATTTGGTAAAAACTGCGCACTTCCTTGCACGTGATTAAGCTGATACAAAGATTTCCTCATCCCATTTAAATTGCTACAAAAGATGTCATTTCTGATGTATTTGTAAATGCTGACATTTAGAAATAAAACTTTCAGTCTTCTAATATATTCAATAGAATCCAAGCACTCTAGAGATTTAATAACCACCACGGTTCATTTTAAATATGCATGAGCTCCTTTCAAAGTAAGACATTTGACATTATTTCTTTTCCTCCTCGACTCCATTTCATTTCTTCCAGAATTGTAGCCTTTGGCAGCACTTTTTTAAGCTTGCAAATCTTTTTTCAACCATGCTTCATATTTCTTGGCCATCAAAATATATGTATCTAAATAGAAATTTGCATTTTTTTGTTGCCTATCATAGAATTCTAAGCGCTACAATGTTTTTCTCTTGGATTATCTTTACAACTAGCAGTACAATAATTTTAACCAAAGCAACATCGGTATCTTTCAAATTGTGATAAATATTCAACATAAGAAGTGAAGACGCATTGGAAGTCCGGCATTTAATTAAATGAATGTTGCTCTTTTACTGCTAACTTCGTGTATCCATAGATCAAAATTAGTTCGAACACATCCAATCTCTTCCTATTTTTCCTTATTAAAGACTTAATCAAGGGGCGCCTGGCTGTCTCAGTCCGTGTAGGGATAGACTCTTGAACCTGGGGTGGTGAGTCAGAGTCCCATGTTGGGTGTAAAGATCACTCAAAAATAAAATCTTTAAAAACAAAAGCGACTTAAGCAAAGAGAAAGGTCATTCACATAAATAAATAAGTGGAAATGGCAGGTATGTTGTTACCAAAGTGTTACCCGCGTCTTTGAATTCCTCTGTAATGATACTGGGAGAGCTACACCACGATCTATTATGTGGTCATTGCCAGTTATCTGTCAGCGGGCAAATCTCTCCTTTCATTTTGCTCCTGACTTGCAAAAGCATTTGTTACCCCGGACGTTAGAGTCCATCATTCACCAATACATAAACCTGTTCTCCTGCCAGTTACCGCGGAGATTTTTGCACTCCAGGGCAATGAATAGGCTTGGGGGCGGGCGAGGAGTGGGGATTGAGAGGGTGGGGACGACGAAAAGGGCGTTTTGGGGAGAGACGCCCCCTCGTGGCGCCGCACCTTCAATGCAGAAAGATTTTAGACGAGTACAAAGGAAAGCGATTCACCTGTAAACACATGTCCGAAAGCCACCTTGCAAGAAACCCTTGTAAAGTTTCCGTGCCAGCTCAGGGCTATGCAGGGGTTCGAAAACTACTGATTCGGAGCTCCAGGACTACAGGATCTTGCTACGAGTACAGCCTGCTAAGAGAAGCGCTAGCTAGGCAAGATGCAGAAGGGACTTGGCAACGATCCACTTCTGTAAGGTCCGTATTTCCCCGAATGGACTTCCGGATCACCTGCATCCAATATGACTTGGATGTTTATTTAATATGTTTAAAATAATATGTTTAAAATAAAATACACTCCGCCCCTGGCCAACTGACCTGGAATCTAGGAAGAGATACCTAGGAAGCTGTTTTTCTTCAAACGAGCAAGCCTTGTGTTTCGTAGGCACAGTAAAGTTGGAGAATATTCTCTTGGCCATCTAGTTTCTGTTGTTTGGATCTAGCCGGAACACCAGAGGGTGTATACTTAGCTGTATCTTTTGCCCGCTGCTGCCTTTACTGACTTTCATCTTATGTCCAAAGATGTTGTAAAAGTTACAAACATATATACGTACGATGCTGTCACATCAGTTTATTGCATTGTTACAGAGCACATCGATGTCTCTATCACTCAGTCTCCTGCATTACAAGCCTCATTAAGGAATTTAATTTAGAAAGCAGAGCTCAGAAATATAGTATATCCCTTGCTGGTCTGGCATGAGATGTAATACATTGTAATGAAAATGTGCTGACCCTGTTTTTTCTTTTTTTGCCCTAACTGCCTGAAGCTCATAAGTTAAAGTTTAATCACACCAACTATGCTGAACTTCATAATTAAAAAATGGATGTTCTTTTTTATTGCTCCTGAATTTTTACGTCATTTTTTTAAAAAGTCATTGTG
This sequence comes from Ursus arctos, assembly GCF_023065955.2. NCBI lineage: Eukaryota > Metazoa > Chordata > Mammalia > Carnivora > Ursidae > Ursus > Ursus arctos. The sequence goes on from NW_026622952.1 coordinate 20,939,391, forward strand.
CTTTTGTAATAAACTATGTTCAAATATAAATTTTTTTTAAGTTTTATGTATTTAAGCCATCTCTACACCCCGCATATGGCTCAAACTCACAATCCCGAGATCAAGAGTCCCTAGGTCTTCTGACTGAGCCAGCCAGGCGCCCCTCAAATCTAAATATTTGACAGGACTTTCTGCAAGGAACTTAAGCCAGAAGGTTTAGTTATTTCCTTTTTTGTATTTTGTGTCAGTTATTATTTTTTGTTTATTAGAAAAATATAAGTTAATTATATACAATTTTAGAAAGCCTGATAAAAGTATAAAGAAGAATCGATCCACAATCTTACCATTTGGAGATAGTCACAGCATTTTCTTGCTTTTCTTTTCTTCCTTTTCTGTATATATGGAGAGTTTTTAGGGTTCTGGGTTTTGTTGTTGTTGTTGTTACAAAATTGGAATCATACTATATGCTGTGAATTCGGACTTTTTAAAATTTAACATGATTATATCCACAAAAGCATTTAACCATGTCATTAAATATTCTTTTTTCTTTTTAAGATTTTATTTATTTATTTGACAGAGAGAGACAGCCAGCGAGAGAGGGAACACAAGCAGGGGGAGTGGGAGAGGAAGAAGCAGGCTCATAGCGGAAGAGCCTGATGTGGTACTCGATCCCGTAATACCGGGATCACGCCCTGAGCCGAAGGCAGACGCTTAACCGCTGTGCCACCCAGGCGCCCCGTCATTAAATATTCTTGAACCCATGTATCCCTTCTTCTGGATATATCAAAATATATAGATCTCCTCTGGTTGCTTCTAGTTATCTTCTGCTCTACCAGTACAGTGATAAGCATATGATACACACAAGTTTTATGCTCACCTGTGATCATTTGAGATAGATTTCTAGAAGTAAAATCACTAGATCAGCGGATAGGACCATGTAAGTCTTTTGCTGTGCCAATTCACTTTCCAGAAATGCTCTCTGAAACTTATTTAATTCTCTAGTTCCCCAAACTCCATAGCAATAAAACCCCTCAGTTCTCCTTCCACGAATTTCTTTTATCCACTCCTGCGGCCCTAGGTCAAGTCCTACCATCTCTTACCTGGGCTGTCGGGAGCCCTCCCCACCCAGTGGTCCATCTCTGATTCTTCTCTTCCTGTTCCTCCTCCCCTCTCCTCCTGCCCCTCTTCCTCTGCCCTATGGCCTCCTCCTTCTCCTTTTTAATTGGGATGCTTTCTTTTTAGTATTTTGTTTTCCCTTTGCTCAAAGTGGCTTTTCTTCGTCTTTTAATGAGTGAATAGGTGTTCATACCATGAAACAGAGCTTTCCAGAAGTGGCTAGAGTAGTGAGCCCTATTCTTTCTCTTGTTAAAAATCCAAGTCCTTATCTTTATTAAGCAAGGAGCTTGAATGCCCTGTGTCCCTAGGAGGAGAAGAAGCCCCCATTTGGCCTGTGTGACCGACAAAGCTTGGACAGATAACTTCTTTAATCATAGATCTTACTCTCCTACTTCTTTGCTTAAAAACGTTGAAAGGTTCATGCTTTATTACTACCTGGATGAAGTCCACGTTTCCTGCACCGTCATCAAGACCAGCACGATCTGTCCCCAGTCTGGTGTCTAGTGCTGTCGCTCCTCACTTGTGCCTCGTGAACATGCTGTTCTGACTCCAGCCTAAGTGCACGACTGGTTCTGCTGAAAATTCTCCCAGTTTGGCATCTCGCCCCTTGAATCGCCTGGCCCTATGGTCTCCCTCCGTCCAAATCCCACGCAGACTTCGCTATCCGTTCATGCTCCTCCGAGAAGCCCCCCCTTCTGCTTGGAGTCAGTTGCTCTTGTCATTAGCACCCACAGAATCCCGCTTTGCCTAACGCTTCCAAATCCTTTTCCTCTACCACAACCCTGGGCAGGATCTATGCCTTCTTCTTTATATCCACATCTCCTGGCCAAGGGGCCGGCACATCCTTACGCTCAAGAGGTAGTTATTGTATCAATGAATTTATACTAAGTGGGAAATACAAAATGAAGAAGATGGAAAAAATAGTTGAGGACCCTGCCCACCCCCACCATATAAGGTTAGTGCTTAATTGTATACACTAAAGAGATCCGTGATGGGATTTTCACAATCAAAAGGTAACCTCTGGATCAGCTCTGTCTGATGACATCTATTTTCTATTATCTTAAAATTTGTGCTGAGATAGGGTCCGTGGTGGAAAAGGCAGGATAATGGGATGGACGATAGGGTCCTTGGTGGAAAAGGCAGGATAATGGGATGGACGATAGGGTCACGCCTGTAGTTTTTGGAACTGTGGGCTATCAAAATGGAATGCGTGAACACCTACTTACCGAGGACCCTGTAATCCTCTTAGAAAATAGTGACAAGAACTTTGGGATGCTTCTCAGGACATTCACTGTTCTGGGTAATATTTGTAAGCCAAGTCTGGAGATGCTCTCTACTGCTCTGGAATAGGGGGTGGTAATCCCAGAGAAGGACAAAAAACCTGTTAATTTGTCAGTCAAGTGCTTTTCGGCCTGACATCTGAGAATTTATCTTCAGGGCCTTCATATAGGAGATTGTAAACTAAAAGAGTCAAGTTACCCACAGAAGCCTAATTGAAGGCTGAAAATGCTGGTGGGTGAGGAACGTTAGTGAGCAGAGCCCTGAAGGATGAGCTCAAGACCGCGCAAGAGAATCTAGCAATTGCTCATTGTAACCACCAGGTGGCGCAGCAGAACGCCAAACTCTCCGCAGTACAGGGCAAACGCGTCCTTTGGCTGTTCTTCTCAAAGAAAAGGTTTGGAAACGGAAATTGGAGGACGGCTCAGAGTCAGACACCACTGAGACTGTAACGTAACACCTTAATTTCATCCTTCTCCCAGTTTTACACTAATTAGTCCTTCCAGAAAATATATTATCTGGTAGAACTGACTCGAGAGCCGATCGCTAAATTTTAAAATTAAAATTAGATTATATAAATTGAAATTAACTAGATTATATTTAAAACACAGGTAATAAACACCCAAAATGTATTGTGTCCTCTTTTATTACATGTCACCATTTTGAGGTTATATACGGCTATGGTAGCTAAAGGGTACAAACACTGTAAAATAGGGTACACGTCTACATGATATAAAGACTATATAATGGGGAGTGCTGTTGCCCATCTTTTCCCAACTCCACGTTCAGTAACATCAAGTTGGTCATTTGAAATTGGCCCCGGAAATTGGCAAATGCTCCAGATCAGCGCCAGAGGGCTGGCTGTTAAACATTCAGCAAACACCAGCGGGCGAGGAAGAGGGGAAACTACACGGAAACAGTGCCTGGAGGCAGAGGGAAAGGGGTGGGGCACCCGGTGTGCCTCTGATAATAACACAGACACGCAAAATGCCGCAGCTCAAGACTTGTACTCTGGGGTAAGGATTGCGCTCTGCCACCTGTTAGCTCTGCACCTGCAGCTACTGACTCTTGGTGCCTATTAAGCTGTAAAAAGGATATGGTAGTGCAGCCCCACCCCCATCATAAGGTCATTGTAAAGATTCAGTGAATTCCTACATATATAAGTCAACTGAAACAGCTACATGTGTTGCCTATTGCTGTTGCTAGAAGGTTATGAATTATTAACGCCCAAGACGAAAGTAATGATGACGCAAAGAGCAGAAACACACTTGGATTCTAAAGCCCTAAGGCCATCTCTCAACCTTGCTCCATTTTTATGTTTAATTTCACGGCATGATTTAAATTCATTTTCTGGAAAGAGACTAAACACAATATCAAATTTCGGTACAGAATAATATGTTTACTGTCATACATTCCCTTTTTAACATTTGGGAAATACATTTAAATGTACAGGGTTTAGTCCTAAAGGCTTGTATCCTGATTTCCTAAATATTTCATAAACATCAGAAAATCAGTTGGGTTTTCCCAAAGAGCATGCCATTTAACCCCAGAGTGTATTTTAAGTTGTCGGACTCAAACAGAGAGGATGCTCAGAAATTGGGGTCATAGAAACTCCATGTCCAATGCCTCTAATGAGGGATTGGGAATTCTCTTCCATCTCTGAAAGGCGGCAGCCTTTGAGAATAAATTTAGGGACTGATCTCTCATAGTGACAGAAAGGAATGAGAAGAATTTAGAATGATTAGAAGTGTGATTCTCTTTCCAAAATCACACATTAAATGAAACACCCAGCTTTGTGATGTGAGGACCTTGATCATTTAGGACTGACTTTTGTGTGATATAAAATTCAGGGTGTCTGTTTGCACATAGTTGTGAAAGCCCTTTCTGGAAGTTTTGGAGAATGTCAGAGTACTGCCTTATCCTCTGAGATCCCAAAGTCTTAACGGTTTGCTGCTTGAAGCCAGAGGAAAACTCAGTGACCCACCAGTCACCTCCAACGAGCGGACACGGGAAAGCTGTTCACTACACGGGTCAGAGACCATCAAATCCGTTCCATTCATTCAGACCTTAAAGCTCGGACTGCAGAGCGTTCTACTCACGCCAGTCCCTCATCCTTTTTTGATTCATTTTTCAGTTAGCTACTCGAACTAGTATTTAATCCCTCTCTATGATTTATGCCCCAATTGTGAGAAGCGCTGTATTAAAACTTATTTTCTAAAACTATCACTAAAGGAAAAAGAACACTTTTCCAAGACATGCAAAGAGGAAGAGGGCAGGTTCCATAAATTTGTAATAAATAATAATTTCGCTCGAAAAAGAAACCAATGACACTTCAACAATGCGGACAAGTCCAAGTTCACCACTCTGGACCTCATAGGCTCCCAGAAGATGCCAGGATGTTTCTGCACCAGACATGCACATTCTTAGGATTCCTTATGTTATATGATATACTCATGGCCTCAGGGGACAAACATGTGACCCTCGAAGTCATTTGAGACTACAGCTGTCTTACTGTCACGATCCCATTCAGAACTATTTTGGCCCCGCCGCCGCTGCTGGGGGGCCCAGATGGGTGTAACCACGCTTGCGGAGAGTAGTGATACGGACAAGACAGCTGAACCGACTGACAAGGTGCCATCATGACATCAAGCCCTTGATGGTGCTTTTGAAAATTTTAAGCATATGTGTGTGTTAGAAAAACAGATACATGCCCAAGGTTGCATATGTATAAAATGTATAAAAGCATAAAGAAGATGAATTTTCTTTTCTTTTGCCCCAGCTTTACAGAGATAGAGTTGACAGACAACATAATGTAAGCTGTACAACATGATGATTTGACGCAAGTACGGACTGTAAAATGTTTACCCCAGGCGGGTTTGTTAGCACATCCTTCATCTCACGTAATTACCTTTTCTGTGGTTGCTGTTATGGCGAGAACACAGATCTACTCTCTTAGCCACTTTTGGAGACACAATATAGAGTGTTACTAACTGCAGCTGCCGGGCTATACGCTAGATCGCCAGAACTTACCTTACAACCAGAAGCTTGTACCGTCTGACCAACAGGGCCCCATTTCCCCCACCCCCTGGCAACCGCGATTCTGCTGTTTCTCTAAGTTCTGTGTTTTTTCAGATTCCACATCTAATGAGAACATACAGTATTTGCCTTTCTCTGTCTGGCTTATTTCACTTGGCATAATGGCCTCGAGGTCCATCCATGTCATCACGAATGGCAGGATTTCCTTCCTCTTTAAGGTGACATAATATCCTTTCGTGCTTATACGCCACAGTTTTTCTACCCATTCATCTATCAGCGGACACTTAGATTGCTTCTGTGTCTTGGCTATTGTAAAACATACTGCAATGAACATGGGCAGATATCGTGTTGAGTTGGTGTTTTTACTCCCTTTGGATAAATACCCAAAAGTGGAATTGCTAGATTGTATGGCAGTTCTGTTTTTAAAGTTTTGAGGAATCCCCATGCTGTTTTTTTTATAGGGGCTGCATCAGTTCACATTCCCACCAACAGTGCACAAGGCTTGCCCTTTCTCCCCATCCTCACCAACACTTGTTATTTCTTGTCTTTTTTGGTACTACCCACTCTAACAGATGCGAGGTGGTCTCTCTTTGTGGTTTGGATTTGCATTTCCCTGATGATGAATGAGGTTGGTTATCTTTTCAGGTTCTTGTTGGCCATCTGTCTGTCTTCTTTGGAAAAATGTCTATTCAGATTCTCTGCCCATTTTTATTTTTATTTTTTATTTTTTTTAAAGATTTTATTTATTTATTTGACAGAGATAGAGACAGCCAGTGAGAGAGGGAACACAAGCAGGGGGAGTGGGAGAGGAAGAAGCAGGCTCCCAGCACAGGAGCCTGATGTGGGGTTCGATCCCATAACGCCGGGATCACGCCCTGAGCCGAAGGCAGACGCTTAACAGCTGTGCCACCCAGGCACCCCCTCTGCCCATTTTTAAATCAGACTGCTTTTTTTTTTCCTCTATTGAGTTGTATGAGTTCTTCGTATATTTTGGATACTAACCCCCATCAGAAATATCATTTGCAAATATTTTCTCCCATTCCGTAGGTTGCCTTTTCATTTTGTTGACGGTTTCCTTTTCTATGCGGAAGTTTTTAGATTGATGTAGTCCCATTAGTTTATTTTCACTTCTGCTTCCCTTGCAAGAAAATTAATTTCGAATGTAATGTCCCACCATCTAGATACAAACACTATTTACACTTTTGCAACATTTTTTTCAGACATGTTCCTGTGTGTTTGTCGGGGGGGGAGTGAGAGGAAGAGAGGGAAGAAGGGAGGGACTGAAGGAGAAAGACATTTTTTCTTTTTTCCCCTCACTAGCTCTACCATTTATTTTGAAATGGTTTCAGGCTTACAGAAAATTTGCAAAAGTAGTGTCAAGAATTCCAGTATTCTCTTCACCCAGATTCCCTAAATATTAACATTTTATCATATTTGCCTTCTGTATCTCCCCTCCCCCCATATGTGTTATATATTTTTCCCAGCCATCTGATGGAAAATTGCAAACTGGCTTCTTACTACTCCTGTGTGTATTTCCTAAAAGCAAGACCAGTGTTACACATACCCACACGGACTCAACAACATTGAAAAACTAACAGCGATACCACCGTATTAAATAATCTATAGAATTCCACCACTGAATTTCACCCATTGTCTCATTGCTCTTTTCCCAGACGAAAAAAAAAAAAAAATCCGGCCCGGGACCCAGTCCAACATGACTTAACAGAATTTAGTCTTTTTGGGGTCTAATGTGGATGGTTCTTTAGCCTTTCTTGGTGCTCTTAAAGATTTTCTTGTGGGACATTTTTGAAAAGTACAAGCCAGTTATCTTGTAAGAGGGTTTGAAGTTTGTTGCTGTTTCCTGCTAATTAGATCCACAGACATATGTCTTCAGCGGAAGGGCACAGAAGTGAGGCTGATTTGTCCTCGGGACATCAGATCGGGCCACATGCTAGGGTGTTGACGCATTACTGTAAATGATACTATTTTGCCCTTTGTCATTAAAAACTATCATGTGGAGAGAACTTTAATACTATGTAAATATATTATAACTCTTGCATTACTTTTACCTACTATTTTTACCATCCTGGCTGATTTTGGCCTGAATCGATCATCATTATGGTGGCTATAAATGTTGATAATTCTCTAATTCCATCCTTCCTCATTTATTAGCTTACATTAAATCCTTTCCTGCCTAGTTGTTTATTAATTTATTCACTCATTTATTCAATATCAGTACTCACGGATTCTCATTTTAGTCTCTATTCTGATGCTCACATTGGTTCAGACTTGGTTGGTGGGCGCCCCTTCGATCTGGCTCCAATGTCTTTTTGAGATGTGCCCAACGACCTTCACGGACATCCTTACGTATCAGCACAGTAAGAAGTTCTCGCCCCGGAATCAGCCAGTCCCCCAAGTACTCCAGGTCCTTTTCGTGGCGAATGACATTTAAAAACCAGATATGGGCACTAAGCCCGTTCATTGCTCCTGGGGCGCCGTCGTTACAGACGTTCTCAGCAAACAGTGTACGTTTGTGTCCTGAACGTCATGTTCATTTCTGATCTATGTATTTCGTAACTGTGTTTACACTAACACCTCCAATTCCAATACAACCCCACAGGGTACATTCTAGACTTCTCCTTTCTTGTATTTGTAATTTTATTCTCTGATGGTGAAAAACCTGGATCCCATCCTTTGCTCAATCTAAGAGTCTCCACATACAGTTTCAGAATTGCTGACATACACCGCTGCGGGGGGGGGGGGGGGCAACCCGAACCCCTCCCAGCTACAATAATTTCAATAGTTTTTGTCTTTAGCCTGAGGGTATAAAATCAAATTACTGCATTCAAAAATTACTTAATTGATTCCCTATGTTCCCTTTCTGTATGGTTGCCGTTTGTCTTAAATACCATTAGGATTATTTGTTTCTGCTCATGTTCTGTTTGCAGTTTTCCTCCCATATCCCAATTGCTTCTATTTACTAATGTGTTTATTCATTCTTTGAGTGTGTGAAGAATAAACATGGTTCTAAGAGTCAAAACGATACAAAAAGCTTACTCAGAAGAGTGTGACTCCCCTCATCCTTTCTACCCCATGTCATCCACTTCCCTGAAGGTGACCAATGTCATTTATTTCTGGGCTATCCTTCCTATGATTCTTTTGACACAAATTAACAGATATATGAGTATTTTCTTATTTCCCATTTCTTTGTTACACAAAAGGTAGTAAAAAATAGAGACCCCTTTGCACACGGCTTTTTCACGTAACGGTATGTCTTGAAAATTATTCTGTATCAGTCCATTGTGAGATCTTCATTCTTTCACAGCTGCAGAGTACTCCGTTGTGTGGCTATATATAGTGGTTTATTCAACCCCTTTTGCATACAGGCCCTTTCCAATATTTTAAACAATGCTACAGGGCATAACCTCGTGCATATCTGTTTTCATTTTGCTGGTGTTTATATGCAGGATAAATTCTTAGAAGTGTAATTACTGGGTCAAAATGTAGTGGATTTTTTTGGGTTTTTGTGTTGTTAGTTTTTTAAAGATTTATTTATTTGAGAGAGAGAGAGAGAGAGAGCACATGCACAAGCAGAGGGAGGAGCAGAGGGAGAGAATCTCAAGCAGACTCCCTGCTGAATGGGGAGCCCGCCTTGGGGCTTGATTGCAATCCCGAGATCACGACCTGAGCTGAGACCAGGAGTCAGATGTTTAACCAACTGAGCCACCCAGGGGCCCCAAGAGGCAGTTTTAAGTAGATAATGTGGTCATTAGATATTGCCAGAATCCCCTCCAAGGCACTGTACCGGTTTCCATTCCCACCAGCAAAGCACGAGCCTGCGTACTTCCCATAATTTCTCAAGTCGAGTATATTGTCATACTTTTTAATTTTCGCCAATCTGATAGGTGAGAACTGGCATTTCAGTGAAGTTGTCATTTGTATTTCCCTAATTATGGGTGGGGTTGAATTTTTTCTTTTGGGGACGTGAATATTTTTCCCGTGCTTAGGCTAGCTTTGGATCTTTTTTGCGTGTAAATGATCTTTTATTTCTTTTCTTTATTAGTTTTGGTCTCCTTTCCCTTAATTTTAAACAGTTCTTAATATATTGGGCACATTATCCCTTAATCTGTGATAAATGTTGCAAATACCTCTTCACAGTTTATCAGGTATATATTTTTTTGTTCACTTTTTTGGCAAAAGATTTTAGTTTAATCAAAAGATTTTTATCATCTTTTTAAATTTTTTCTTTATTTTTTTTTGTTTTTGTTTTTGCTTCTGGCCTTTGAGTCTTAGAAAACCTTTCCTCACATACATGTAATAATAGATTTCACTCCTGCTTTCTTCTAGTGCTTACGATTTCATTCTTTAAAAATTCAGATAATGGATGTTGAACCCCTTTTTACAAAGTTAACATTACTTATGAAGACTTTCTTGTGTTGGTAAACATTATCAGAAGATATGATTTTTAAATGCTCCATTTTCTTTGAGTGGGATTGATTATAATGGCTTGACTTATCTGTTATTGTTGGACATATTGGTAGCTTCTACTTTTTTTGATAATCTAAGTAACACTGAAATATATATGTATTAGGATATATATATATGGATATATAAGGATATATATATATGTCTATCCTTATATATATGGATATATATACACTTATACATAAATCTTTGAACAAGTCTATGATTGTTTCCTTAGAATAAATGTCTATAAAAATAAAATGGACAATTTTATGCCAATAGGCAGGTGAATCCATCAATAAGCCCTGGTACGCCCACACCATGGAATACTACACAGCAATGAAAAAGAAAAAATCAGATGCATTGAAACCACATAGATAAATCTCACAATCATTATGTTAAGTGAAAAAAATAGAGACCAAAAGAGAAGAAAAGGAGGATGTAATGTATGATGTAGGTTATATAAAATTCTTAAAGACGTCAACTGATCTGTAGTGACAGCAAGTACAGTGGTGGTTTCTTGTGGATGGAGGTGAAAACAGCACTAGATTATAAAGGAATAGATTCGAATAGATTACAAAGGGAATGGATATTACATAGAAACATGTGGGGGGCATTTTCTTGATTGATGACAGTTTCATGGGGGCGTGTGTGTATGTCAAACGTATCAAATTATACCCTTTAAATACGTGCAGTTCATTGTATGCCCATTATACTTCATTAAAATTGTAAATAAAAAAGATATCAGGCCAAGTGGACCAGGAGAAAACAGATAACAGGCATTTCAAAAGGCCTTAGTACTTACCGCCAGTGCCCAGCTGTCTTATGCTTTATAGAGTCTATGTGTATAACCACTTCTCCATAGTTATTAGCAACAATTTGGCATCTTCAAAAATCTTTGTTTTTTACAAACAAATATCAAAACAATCTAAGATTGTTCTAAGGTGTATTTCATTAAAAATGCAGCCCAATATTTTCATATATATACCTGCAACTTATATTTCTTCTTCTGTGAATGGTAGAGCTTGACCATTTTGCTGAATTTTCATTGATTTTTAAGGTTTCTTTTTATAACATATCATACCTTCATTCCTGTACGTTGCTAATATTTAATTTTGTCTTTTTCTTGTCTTTTGCAAAAAAAATAAACAATAAATTTGTCTTTTGCTTTCTTATGTTGTCTATGACATTTTTAGATGGACAGAAATTTTTTTTAAAGATTTTATTTATTTATTTGGCAGAGAGAGAGAGAGAGAGAGATCACAAGTAGGCAGAATGGCAGGCAGAGGGAGAGGGAGAAGCAAGCTCCCTGCTGAGCAAGGAGCCCAATTTGGGGCTCAATCCCAGAACCCTGGGATCATGACCTGAGCCAAAGGCAGATGCCTCACCGACTGACCCACCCAGGTACCCCAGATATACAGGACTTTTAAAAGATGCATACAATCAATTGTAGTGATTTTCTTTATGGCTCTTGTTAGAAAATCCAACCACATTCTGAAATCAATTCACTCTATTTTCCTAATGTTTGTTTCATTTCGATTTTTACGCTTCATCTCCTATTGCCCTGTGGAATTTACTCAGGTGTATGCTAAGAAAAAAAAAATCTAACTTTTTATCCCCCACAAGTAGTAAAACCTATTTCTGAGGATCATTTTGGTGATATTTATAAAGAATAAATGCCCATTTAAAAAAAACCCCAAGGATTTGTAGTTCTACTGTCCTAGCTGTCCTATGTGTAAAGCAGTTACAGTAATTTCCACCCCATCGCTGTGCACACACATAGGAAATATTAGCTTATGCTGAACCAGGCTGGCTACTTCTTACACTCACATAAGCATTTTGAGAAGAGGCTATGATCCCCTGATGCCCTGAATTAATGCACCAACAAGGGCTTGAATCAATTACAGCTAAAACCCATCCAGAGCTAAAATGAAGCACTTTGGCCCAAATGTGCTCACTGATGACATTCTCAATGTTATCCCTAAGCCTCTTGTTTTTCTCTTTTTCCAACCCTTCTACGGACCACTCATCAGACATAAAGGGAAGTAAATCAGATCAACTGCAAGACAAGGAGAGGGAAAGAGGATTGGATAGTGAAATTCACCTGCTTAAAAGAGAATCTACAAGCAATTTCACCTGCATGAATTTGACTCCAGAGTTTTCCCTCTATATGCTGTTCCTATATATATAAGAAAAAAAATGTATTGACTCTCACCTTTACAGACTTTTTAAATATTGCAGATGTAACTCCCAGCACCTAATATGCGAAACTTCAAATTTATATAAAATGTAAATTTGAGGGTAAATTTGCTACTCCAAAATTATCAACTCTATGAATGCTTTTAAAGAGCTAGCTATCCCAGTACACTTAAACTCGGACCGAACTGACAAAATACAATGTTCATGGATGGAGAAAATAAAGCTCATGCCATTTCTGTTTGGCTTTTAGTCTATATATAGCTGAACTCCTACCCGGGAAACACTGTAATCATCTTTTTGACCTTCATCCAGAAAGTATATTATAAGTGGCCTCACTATTTTAATAATATAGGAACCCTTTATAACATTTTATGATCACAGGCTTGGATAAACCATTGGTTACATTATGCACTTCTAGAACAGTCACTAAATAGGAACATTGCATCCTTAGCAAAGATTCTGCCAAACATGGTCAGCCTTATTAGCATTTCCAGCCTTGTGGATATTGGTTCTTTTCTTCCTTCCCGGGGAAACATACACGAACATTTGCAAGAATCTCTAGAGGCAGAGCCTGTGCTAATATTATTGGTAAAGGCTTCTTCTTGAAGGGCTTGTATTTTAGGTGGTCTGTGTCCCCAGGGGTGGGGTCATGCTCCTCGTGTGTCTACTGGTATGTCTAACTCTGCTGGATTCGCTGTAACAAAATACCAGAGACCGGAGGCTTAGAAGTCCCAGATCAGCGTGCTGGGAGCTTCCTTGTCCGGTGAAGGCCCGCTTCCTGGTCCACGGATGGTGATCTTGCTGGGCCCCCTGCTGGGCCCTCCTACGGCAGAGGGGCAAGGGGCTCTCTGAAGTCTCTTTAACAAGGGCACTAATCCCAGACATGAGGCTCTACCCTCATGACCTAATCACCTCCCAAAGGCCCCCCCACCTAATACCATCACATGGGGGTTAGGTTTCAACGTATGAATTTGGGAGGTGGGGACTGACATTCAGTCTGTAGCGTAGCCTCGGAACAGCACAATGCTGTGGACTCCTTTTTACCTTGAGGCCAATTCTTAGCCACCTACCGGGTGGGGGCCTCCCTTTTTGGAGAGGGTGGAAACTCAGCTTTCTTTAGCGCGTTGAGAAAAGTTTTGGCAGGACATAGAAGAGAAGGGGCACTGGGAGAACTCTGTCCTAGAGAGTGGCGGGGAAAGAGTTCATGGCTGTTGCGAGATCCTGAAAGAGGAGGTGTGGTGACCCAGAGATCTACCTAGTAAGGCTTCAAGGATTCTAAGGACTGATTGCAAATCCTGCCTTGTGGGCCTATCCCCCCCACCCCCACTTTCCTATCTTTCAGCAGGAGTACGCCATCTGACGGAGACAGCTCAGGGCCCCGAGGGCCCCCTCTCTCTCTCCGGCATTTATAATACAAGGGCGTTCCGAAGGTGCCACCCAGGCCAGCAGCACCAGCAGCACGTGGGATACCCGGACCGAATCAGAAAGTCTTGGGGTGGAACCCAGCAGTCTATGTATAAGAAGGCCTTCGGGTGATTCTGAGCATGCTAAATTGTAAGAATCGCTGCTGTTCTGTAATTGCATGTTAACTTGTCTCTACTCTCAAGACAGTGTCTTAGGGCACAAATGTTTTTATCGCCTTTAAAGTACAGAATAGCAAAAATGTTTGGTGAATGAACGAATGAAGCAAATGAATTCCTGCACAGTCTTAACTGTTTAATAAATGCTCGATAAATACTTTTGACAGCATCAGACTCAAGGTGAATCGCTAAGGAACCAGAGCCAATGAGTTGCTGAGAAAAATCCCTCCCCTACCCTGGAAATAAAAAACATCTAGCTGTGAAAACCAACATTTCTCCAGAATCCATTTAGGACTCATTTAAGTAAATGAATTTTTTTTCCCGATGGGAAATGGGATGCAGTTTCATCGTAGAACAATTAGAAGAGGCAAAGAAAATATAAAAAAGAAAATAAAAATGTATCTCTTACTCCACCACCTTCTGAGTCTTGTCTATGTACTTCTATACATATCCCTCCATTGTGATGTTTAAAATAAAAATAAATCCTTTTTTTATACTGAAATGCAACACATGCTCAGAAAGTTTGGAAAATACAGAACAGCATTACAGGGACAATAACATCACCAATAATTCCATCATTCAGAATGTTAAAATACCCTGGAGGGTCTCCCTCCAGACTGTGCGTCTTTGTGTGTTTTTTGAAACCTGGCTATGTTCTACACCTCCTCCTCTGTGATTCCACCCCCAGTCCCAGCATTTCATATGTGACTTCCTCCTGCGCTGTGTAAAGTACAAAGCACACTCCCAACGAACTTTCAGGAAAACCCATATGCTGGGTGTGGCCCAGAAGCCCTCGGCTTGAATCTGCTCTCTGATTTCCCTTAGCACCACCCTGACTTCTTAAAGGATGAGTTAATTTAATGGGCAAAATGCTGGAAACTTCTTAAGTCTCGTGCTTTCACTGAATGAGAAGCCTATTACATTCCGAGAAAAAGGACGAAGCTCAGCGGGCCTTCCTGAAGGAGGAGCTGCGCTGACTTCCGCCCGCTGTCTTCTGGCCCTGGGCTGATGCTTAGGATTTCAGGAACGAGCAGTCATCCTCAGATGGGCGTCTTACTGGGTTGCTTCCTATTGTCTTCAAGGTAGTCACTGGGAAACAGATAGGCATTGCCCTCACCCACCCATCCTGGAACTCACCGCTAAACCTGTCTTCCTGGGCTGTGACATTTGTAACCCTCACCAGCAGAAGTGAATTTTGTGCCTCTGATTTTCTCGTTTCCAGTGTATCTGTGGGGAGAAAGGGATGGTGGTGATGAATGGGGAGACAAGGCAATCTCAGATAAGGGTTGGACACTCACTGGCTTTTTCTAATGACATTGTAATTTCAAGGTCAAGCTTATTGTAGGCAGTTTGGAAAACGGAGTGAAGTGTAAAGGACGAGGGAAAATAATCACCTGTCTTCCCAAATCTAAAGAAATCCCATTAGCATTTTGTCTTTGAGGTTTTTGTCTGTGATTTTATCTTCATGAGCATTGAAAAAATATTGTATCTAAAACTTGCAACCTCATTTTTTCACCGAAAATGGTAGCAAAAATTTTGTGTATTATTATGAAACATTCGGAAGCATAATTTTAATGCCATTTCCCATAATATACTTTCCGAAATTCTTTCCCTACCATCACTTTGAATTTTTTAATAAAGATTTTTATTTATTCACTTGAAAGAGAGAGAGGGAGCACGAGCATGAGTGGGAGTGGAGGCAGAGGGACAAACAGACTACCCGCTGAGCGAGAAGCCTGATGCAGGGCTCGATCCCAGGACCCCAAGATCATGACCTGAGTCAAAGTCAGATGCTCAACCGACTGAGCCGTCCAGGCGTCCTGCTTTAAGTTTTTTTTTTTGAGTTTTTATTTTAATCACCCAGTGCTCATCACACAAGTGTCCTCCTTAATCCCCATCACCTATTTCATCCATCCCCCACCCACCTCCAGTAGCCATCAGTTCGTTCTCTATGGTTGAAAGTCTGTTTCTTGATTTGTCCCTCTATTTTCCCCTTTGCTCGTTTGTTTTGTTTTCTGGATTCCACAGATGAGTGAAATCATGTGGTATTTGACTTTCTCTGACTGACTTATTTCACTTAGCATTATACTGTCTAACTCTATCCATATCATTGCAAATGGCAAGGTTGCATTCTTTTTTATGGCTGAATAATATTCCATTGTATATACATGTAGCATATCTTCTTTATCCATTCATCAATCGACGGGCACTTGGGCCACTTCCATATCTTGGCTACTGTAAATAATGCTGCCATAAACATAGGGGTGCATATATCTCCTTGAATTCGTGTTTTTGTATTCTTTGGGTAAATACCCAGTAGTGTGATTGCTGGATCACAGGGTAGTAATTTTTTTAAAGATTTATTTTTTATTTATTTGAAAGAACACACATGTGCATGAGTGGGGTGGGGGAAGGGCGAGAGGGAAAAGGAGAGAGAGAATCTCAAGCAGACTCTGTGCTTAGCATGAAGCCTATGTGCGACTCGATCCCACAACCCTTGAGATCATGACCTGAGCAGAAACCAAGAGCTGGACACTCAACCAACTAAGCCACCCAGGCGCCCCATAGGGTAGTAATATTTTTAACTTTTTGAGGAGCCTCCATATTGTTTTCCACAGTGGTTACACCAGTTTGCATTCCCATCAACAGTGCACGGGTGTTCCTTTTTCTCCACATGCTCCCCAACACCTGTTGTTTCTTGTGTTTTTGATACTAGCCATTCTGACAGGTGTGAGGTGGTATCTCACCGTAGTTTTGATTTGCGTTTCCCTGATGACCAGTGATGTTGAGCATCTATTCATGTGTCTGCTGGCCATCTGGATGTCTTCTTTGGGGAAGTATCTGTTCATGTCTTCTGCCCATCTTTTAATTGGGTTATTTGGTTTTTGACTGCTGAGTTTTATAAGCTCTTTATATATTTGGATATTAACCCTTTATCAGATATGTCATTTGCAAGTATCTTCTCTCATTCTGTACGTTGCCTATTACTTTTGTTGGTTGTTTCCTCTGCTGTGCAGAAGCTTCTTATTTTGATGGCGTCCCACTACTTTATTTTTGCTTTTGTTTCCCTTGCCTGGAAAGACATATCTAGAAAGAAGTTGTGATAGCCAATGTCCGAGAAGTTACTGCCTGTGCTCTCTTCTAGGATTTTGATGGTTTCAGGTCTCACATTTAGGTCTTTATTCCATTCTGATTTTTTTTTTTTTTTTTTGTATATGGTGTAAGAAAGTGATCCAGTTTCATTCTTTTGCATGTTGTTGTCCAGTTTTCCCAACACCATTTGTTGAAGAGAGTATCTTTCCCCCCATTGGATATTCTTTCTGCTTCGTCAAAGATTAATTGACCATGTAATTGTGGGTTTATTTATGGATTTTCTATTCTGTTCTATTGATCTATGTGTCTATTTTTGAGCCAGTACCAAACTGTGCTGATCACTACAGCTTTGTAATATAACTTGAAGTCTGGAATTGTGAAGCCTCCAGCTTTGCTTTCTTTTTCAAGACTGTTTTGGCTATTCGGGGGTCTTTTATGGTTCCATACAAATTTTAGGATTGTTTGTTCTAGCTCTGTGAAAAATGCTGTTGGTATTTTGATAGGGATTACCTTAAATCTGTAAATTGCTTTGGATAATATAGACATTTTAACATTTTTTCTTCCAATCCATGAACATGGAATGTCTTTCCATTTCGTTGTGTCATCTTCAATTTCTTCCATCAGTGTTTTATAGTTTTCAGAGTACAGGTCTTTCACCTCTTCGGTTACATTTATTCCTAGATATCTCATTATTTTGGGACAATTGTAAATGGGATTGTTTTCTTAATTTCTCTTTTTGCTGCCTCATTATTGGTGTATAGAAATGCAGCAGATTTCTGTAGATTGATTTTGTATCTTGCAATTTTACTGAATTTGTTTATCAGTTCTAGAAGTTTTTTGGTGGAGTCTTGGGTTTTCTGGATATAGTATCATGTCATCTGCAAATAGTGGAAGTTTTACTCCTTCCTTACCAATTTGGATGCCTGTTGCTTTAAGTTTTTGCTCAATATTCTTACATATGTAGCTTTGACCATATTTCTGCAAAGCTGGGGTAGATTCCTCAGAGTGGGATAAAATTTGGACACGTTGATGGTTTTGATAGCTATTCCTAATTGCTTTCCAGAATGGTCCAACTTCCACAGTCATGGCCTCAGCATATGAGTGCAAAAGAAGCACATGTGAAAGGTGCACTGTTCGGAATCTTCACAGCACTAGCTGGCACAAGATGCCAAAACTCAGGTGGGTTTACGGACATGGTCCCTCTTGGCATCTACATTCTACAATCCTAACAATGCAACACAAGTCACTTTTAGATTCCATCTGGGCGTTTGGCTTCAAAATGGCTCACATTATAGTCTGGTCAGCCCATGTTTTGAAAACACGGGTTTCAAGCACAACATTCTAGAAGTGTCCCCTGGGTGTAAATACTTCTGAGGAAGCTAGAGTTACTGTTTTCCTTTAACTGTGTTGATTTTTTACAAGACATCACCCTTGCACAGAAAACGTATCACTCATCCAACCTGTCCACCTAAGAACTTGAACATTTAGTTCTTTTCGCTTGAGTTTAAAAATGACACTATGATAAAATCCTTGAAGGCCAGTGGCCGCATGTGTTGGTTCATTTGGTGTTAGACTCTGCTGCTGAGAAGGCATGAGTCCTAGAGGCTGGTTCCTTCAGACCGTGTATAGGTAAGAGGAAAAGTGTCATGGCCCAACCAAATCCCATTACCTGAGGCCACTATGTGACAGATGTGGAGTTAGTCACACGGAGAACCAGGCCAGAACCTGTGTGTGGTTCACGACAACTAGAAAAATGACCCAAATGTTGATGAGTTGGCGTATCAGTAATTTCGTAGATGTGAGACAACAGTCTAATGAACTCGCACAGATGTAACTCAAACTGTGGAAGGGCCCTGAGCAATTAGTCAGAGACACGCCAAAGATCCCATGGCTAGTTAGTTGCTCTCTGGGTCTTTAACTGAGTCTTCTGATTGTAAGCTAAGTGCACTTGCTCCCTCTCTGGCCCATGTCCATGGAGCCTTGGCAATGTCACTGGAGCTTGGCAGAGTGGGTTGAGAGAGAAGCCTGGACTCGTGAGAAGACCTCCCTTATTATTTATGTTGCTGCCACCTGTAAATAGTTAGTGGAATTTTCTGCTGCAGCCCAGAAGCTGACAGTCATCCACTTATTCTCATATGCATCTCTCAGGAAGAAATAAAATGCACTTAAGAATTCAGTTCTTGGATGCCTGGGTGCCTCAGCCGGTAAAGTGACTGCCTTTGGCTCGGGTCATGATCCCGGAGTCCTGGGATGGAGCCCCACATCGGCCTCCCTGCTCAGTGGGGGTCTGCTTCTCCCTCTGCCTCTTACCCCGTCCTTGTGCTCTCTTTCACTCTTTCTCAAATAAACAAATAAAATCTTTAAAAAAAATAAGGAATTCGGTTCTCTCACCCCTTATTTATAGCAAACCCCTTCTAAGCGAATTTCTGATGAGATGCAAACCAATCTGCAGTGAAACGTAGGCAGGGGACTGTAATTTCCCGCTCTCGACATCATTAAACCTCAGCAAGGCCATCCCATTAGCTCGTTGTCATGTAATTGTGTAAACACAGGTTTGCCAGTTCACAGGACCTGGAAGTATTTCATTATGCTTTCTTCATAGCTAGGCCATACTGACCACATGCCAAGGCTTAAAAAGAAAGAAAGAAAGAAAGAAAGAAAGAAAGAAAGAAAGAAACAAACAAACAAACAAACAAACAAACAAACAAACAAGCTCGTCCCAGCTAGTGATGATTTGGGTTTGTAGGAAGGCGCTGGACAAGTCTTCAGATACACGCGACCATTTTGTGGCCATCTGCGTGGGTGTGGAAGCTGGGAATAAGGGAAAAGGGTGAGTGTCCTCCTTGCTTTCTCCCTCCCTTGTTCCTCAGAAGTTGAATTTAATTCTGTTGAACCAATATGCATTGAAGGGGTCGGGGTGGAAGGTTCCGCGATAGGCCGTTGGGGGAGGAGGAATCAGGCCCATTTCCTGTTATCAAGGAGGCCAAATTCCTGAAGGAGAGATGGGCATATAAATAAGTCTCACTCGAGGCAGAATGGCTGGAGTGTTGTGGCGGCTATGGAAGCCATACGTAGCACGACAAAGAGGGAAATTAATTGTGCTTGAGAGACTCTGGAAGGCTACACGGAAGAGGTAGCATTTAGCAGGTGAAGGGACTTCTATGAAGAGGAACCACTGTGAACAGCGACGGCACGCGGCCGGGGGGGTGCAAGTGCAGGGCACGGGGCTGGGGGCTACGGAATTCGGTGTGAGTAGTGAACATCATCACCTCTGACCTCAAGGGGACCTGGTCTCTGCCGAGGCCCAGTGTGCTTCACCAGTGCTGACTCTCCCGAGGGCCGAACAGCACATAAGTGTGGAACGACTGCCCGGTAACAGAGGGAAGGAATTCCTGGGAAAGGGGTGCTGCTCCAGCGGGGTATTTTTGGTGCAGAAGCAGAGAGCCATGCAAGTCACCTCCGGCAATAGATGGTTCATTTGAATAATATATTGGGACTGGAACATTGGAGGCAACTCCAGGGATCCTCCCCCCACTGTCTCCCGATGCACTCACAGCAGGTGTGCTCTCTGGAATGCTTTTCTGCTTTGGTCGGCACTCCTCCCTTCCCCCAGCTTCCTCTGCTTCAGCCGGGTCTCCAGGTCTCCGTATGGACGTGGCTCCAGGCGCCACCCTGACCCCTCTCTCCATGTCCCAGCATTCCCCGCGCTCCTGCTGTTGGTTGGCTCGGTCTCTCCCATGTCTAGTGCTGGGAGCAGGACACTTGCTGGCATACCAGGCCACCAGATGCCCCTACCTACTTCAACCGGCAATGCTGGACTGGCACAGGGCCAGCAGGAGCTGCGGGCAAAGGCGTCTCCCTTAGAATTGGGGTGTGGTTGCCCTGAGAACCTCAAGTACAGCCGCAGGGGAAATAGAGTTGAGTTAGGGTTATGCCAATTGACCAAGGAATCTGAATCGTGTTCAGTAGGCACCGTGTTGTCCAAGGCTTTTATCAGGGCAGAGCCTGCCGGCTCCACATCCTTTCGTATCCTCAGACTTTCTGCAAGCTGCGGGCCAGCAGTCTAACAACTCATTATCCTGTATTTTCCTTTATTTCAGTTTTGTGTCTTCACTTGCAAACCTTATCATTCCATTCTCAATTTGGCTCCATCACTCCCTTTGTTCTCCGAGTCTTTCTCACAGAAGCCTGTGTCTTCGGCAGAGTGTCCCCCCCGCCCAGTGGGCCTCGTCTAATCCGTTGAAGGCCTGAACAGAGCAAAAGGCCAACCCTCCCCTGAGTAAGAGAGAATTCTCCCACCAGATGGCCTCAAACTGAGACACCAGCTCTACAGATTTTGGATCTGCCAGTTTCCGTAATCGTGTGAGCCAGTTCCTTCTCACCGAGTTCTTTCCAGTGTAGGTTATTGATTCTGTTTCTCCGGTGTACCCTGCCTAAAAGAAACCCATTACTCCATTAGTAGTCAGTCCCTACCACTCCTCCCTGCAGTCCCAACCAACCACTGCATAGGCCTATACTGGATATTTCACATCCCTTTTTGTGTCTAGTAACAGTTTTGTACGTGCACGCGCTTTAACGGCTATTGCATCTGATATTGGCATAGCTGCTTCAGCTTTGCCATGGCTGTTCTTTGCCTGGCATATTTTTTCCATCCTGTTACTTTCCACCTATTTGTATCTTTACATTAAAATCCGCCTCCTGTGCAGAACATAATTTTTTAATCCAAAGAGGCAATCTTTGTCTTTTAATTAAGTTGTTTAATCTCATTAGGGCTCATGGGTGGCTCAACTGGTTAAGCAGCCGACTCCTGATTTTGGCTCAGGTCATGATCTCAGGGTCCTGGGATCAAGCCCTGCCTTGGGCTCCGTGTTCCGCAAGGTGTCTGCTCCAGGATTCTCTGCCTCTCCTGCCCCTCCACCCTGCTCACTCGATTTCTCTCTTTCTCTCTCTCTTTCTAATAAATAATCTTTAAAAAGTCTCCTGATGTTAATGATATGGTTATTAATGATATGGTTAGATTGCCATCTGCCATACTGGTTTTTGTCTTCTGTAGATCTCATTTTGTTCCTCTATTCCTCCTTTACTGTGTACTTTTGCATTAACTGGGTATTTTCTAATGTAACATTTTAATTCCATTAACTTCCTAAATATGTTTTTGAATTCTTTTCTTTTCTTTTTTTTTTTTTTAAGATTTTATTTATTTATTTGGCAGAGAGAGAGAAAGAGAGAGAGCACACAAGCAGGGGGAGCTGCAGGCAGAAGGAGAGGCAGGCTCCCCACCGAGCAAGGAGCACGACGTGGGACTTGATCCCAGGACTCTGTGATCATGACCCGAAACCAAAGCAGACACCCAACTGACTGAGCCACGCAGGCTTCCCTTTTTTAGTTATTTTCTTAAGGGGTATTCTAAATCTTACAATATACATCTTACCAGAATTGGCTTCAGATTTATACCGGCTTAGTTTCAAGGAAATACAGAAACTTTATTCCTACATTAGCTCCATTTCTCCCACGCTTTTTGTGCTGTTATTGTTAATTTGCATTACATCCACATCTTACAAAAAACAATACATTGTTATAATTATTGCTTTATATAACATCTTCTAAAGATGCTGAGAGAAGGAGAAGAGGAAGTATACTGTAACATTTGGTATAATAGTTTTCTTATTTACCCTTTTGGCTCATTCATTTCTTCCTTTGGATTTCAGTTACCATCTGCTGTCATTTCCTTACTCCATCGCCGCGTGGTTCCGCTTGCTTCCTTTGTGCTCATGTTGTCAAATATATATTATGTTTGTGTCTATTCTGTTATATATGGATTATTTTGTCTGATTGTTCTAAATCAGTTAAGAGAAGAAAGAAGACACGTGCAATCATACAATTTTTATCATCTCCTCCATAGTCTCCTCCACTGGGGCTCTTTGATGCCCCTGCTCAGACTTTCCCCCTTATTTTTATCTTGTAGCCCCGCAACCTAGGGGTTGCTCCTGGTTCTGCGTAAGTCACTTACTGGTCAAAAGTTGCGCTTAAGTCAGCAGTTGGATTTTTACCTTCTACTTGTTGGATGTGTGTAGCTTGTAGGCGGCTATCACGTTTCGGGGAATTTACATTTTTTGGTTCCACATTCAGCCGGAGACTAGTAGCATGAGTTCCTCTCTGATCACTCCTGAGACAGCTCAGTCTTGGACATGCACAATCTTCTAGGCTCCCAGGAATGAGAGTGATTTTTGCTGCAAGTCTGCCTTCCTAGGAGTAGCCCCTTCGTGGGAGTAGCTTATTGTTCTGTCGGTGTTTGCTCAGAGGTTGTGTTAGAGCCCCTTGTGCCAGGGAGGCTTCTGCTCTGTGATGATGGGACTAAGTGTGGCTTGGGGATGCTCTGAAGTCTGCTCCACGTTCTGCTCTGATTACTCCTGAGTGGCAGCGGCCTAGAGCACGTCCAGAATTGATCGTGATCCCGGGAGCTCTCCTGGCTCTTTCCCTGGTTCTATTAAACTTCTGGCTGCTCTGCTGTCTCATGTGTGTCATGGAGCTCCCCAGCCGCCTTTACTGCTCTCCACCGAGGTATGCACTGTTTTGACAACATCCTTAGGCATGCCGTTCTGCAGGCTCGGTTCCAACTAGAGTCAGTCTTCTCGGGCAGAGCTGTGATGATATGCATCCTTATGGCCTGCCTTTCCTCTGGAACAGACCCCTGTGTCTCTGCACTGCAACTGAGGGTGGGGACCCGCTTTTTCTGACAGTGCGCCTCTACTCTACAAGCGGGCACTGAGGGAGGAGGAAGTGGTCGCCCCTGGTCTTCGGGCTTGCCTCTCCCGGGCTGGGGAAGGGCAGGGACGATTCTTTCCTGCCCTGACCACCCTAGAGCACCGCCCGCAAGCAGGAGGCCCTGGTCCTCTCAGCTACTCTTGCCTGGAACAGAGCTTCTGCAACAAAGGGCTGGGGAGGAGGAGAAATGCAACCGCAGCCCCGGACAGGGAGTCGGGAGAGAGCATCTCCATCTTCTCGGCCACATCTGTCCAAAGTAGAGGGCCCAGGGTACCCCTTCTGGAACATGGAGCTGTGGGGGAGGAGGGGTTAGGGAGGCCATACCTCAAAAGTCACAGACCCTGGTCAATTTTGTATTTAGTGGATTTTCTTGAGTGAACATTTGTCCATTTGCTGTATGTCCTTAAGACAGTTTCTGGAGATTTGAAATGACCATGGCTTTGCATGTGTGTGTGTGTGTGTGTGTGTTTCTCTAAAGATATTTATTTATTTATTTATTTATTTATTTATTTATTTGAGTGAGAGCAAGAGAGATCACAGATGGAGAGGCAGATGGAGAAGCAGACTCCCCACTGAGCAGGGAGCCTGATGTGGGGCTCGATCCCAGGACCCCAGGATCATGACCTGAGCTGAAGACAGATACTTAACCAACTGGGCCACCCAGGTGTCTGATCTTTACAACATATTTTAAAATATTTATTTCTAAATGCATTCATTTTTATTTATTTTTTTTAAAGATTATTTATTTATTTATTTGACAGAGAGAGAGACAGCCAGCGAGAGAGGGAACACAAGCAAGGGGAGTGGGAGAGGAAGAAGCAGGCTCATAGTGGAGGAGCCTGATGTGGGGCTCGATCCCAGAATGCCGGGATCACGCTCTGAGCCGAAGGCAGACGCTTAACCACTGTGCCCCCCAGGAGCCCCTAAATGCATTCATTTTTAAAGCAAACATTTTATCACTAGGGCAAATGACCAATTAGTAAATATGATAAAACCAAAAATTATTTAAAATTCTAGGTAGGTACTCTTCCTTTCTTTCCTCTTCTTTTTCTTTCTTTCTTTCCCTTTCTTTCTTTTCTTTTTTTTTCCCCTAGGCAGGTACCTTTAAAGACTCAGGCTTGAGGCCTGCTTTCTTGGTAAAAAGGGGCACCATGCAAGTAAAGAGAATGAGCTTAGCTGCATTTGATCAGTGCTCGCTGGTGCTGGGCACTGTCCTAAGCCCTTTCCACATAGAATCTCATCGGACATTTATAACAACTGTATGAGGTAGATTGTTTCCCCCATTCTGCACGTGAGGAGCATAGATGTCAGAGCCAGGATTCAAACAGGGGCGGTCTGGAGTGAGCGCTCTTCGTCACTCCTGCTAACACAAAAGGCCTCCAGAGCAGTGGTTATCACCGGATGCTGTCCACCTGGCCCACAAGTGCCTGTGTAGCCCTAGCGGGGCAGCCCCAGACCCTGGAAAACCTGCTCTTGGAGGGGATCTGCAGACGACTCTGGAAAGGCTTCATTCCACACTCGTACATGGGGAAATGCCGCCCGGAGCTCGGCCGCTCACAGTCTCTGTCTGCACCTCAGAGGCCTGCAGCGACAACGGGTTATTTCATGCAGCATTTCTCAAACATAGTCCATCTCGGCACTCCTCTGCAGAGGAATACGCATTAGTGTCTCAGGAGATAACGTTTCCTGAAGCAGTTTGAGTAACACTGAATTAGTCTCAGTGTTTAGGACGACTTCATTTCATCCAAAGATTTCTTGCATATAAAGATGAAAAAGACACTTCTTACTTGAGCTTAAATATTCAAATAGGGTTTCCATTGCCAGGTGAATTTTCTCATGCCTTCAAACGCAGATAACGTAAACGATCATCTGCTTAATAAAAACCTCTTCCAGCAACCGTTCTTGTCAGTGCAAGAGTGCCTAGTTCTAGGGGGGAGGGCCTTCCTCATTCCCACCACCACTGTGTGCCGGAGGCCTGGGCGAGGGAACCCCTGGGCTTTTGAACTCAACGCCTGAGCGGCCCCCACATCTGGAACATAGTATATTCAAAGCAAACCTGGGCAGCTTCAAAAAGCTCACCATCAGGCAAGAGAAGCAGCCTGGAGAGGGAATGACAGGTGATAAATCACTCACTGTAGCTGTGGCCACTGATACCTCCTTATCTAGGACGTGCTCGGCAGGTTTAAAGAACTCCGAGTTTCTTGGTTTAAAAAAAAAAACCAAAATGGGGCGCCTGGATGGCTCAGTCATTAAGCGTCTGCCTTCGGCTCAGGGCGTGATCCCGGCGTTCTGGGATCGAGCCCCACATCAGGCTCCTCTGCTGGGAGCCTGCTTCTTCCTCTCCCACTCCCCCTGCTTGTGTTCCCTCTCTCACTGGCTGTCTCTATCTCTGGCAAATAAATAAATAAAATCTTAAAAAAAAAATAAATAAAAATAAATAAAAAATAAAAAAAAAAAACCAAAAACGAGGCCCCAAATGATGAGTAATGTTCCCTGTACTACTCTTTTCAGCGGGAGGGGCAGCAGCAGGACGGAGGTCTCGCCTGCCCCAACGGGCTTCCCTAGCATTTTGAAAACCAATTTTTTCCCCAAGATTTTATTTATCTATTTGACAGAGAGAGACAGCTAGAGGGGGAACAGGGCCACACTCAGGTGCCACCTTTCGGGCTGGTAGAGGTGGGTTTGGGTCCACGGCCCCCGGAGGCTCCACCTGCCCTCTCAGGAGGCCCACGCGGAAGCGCTCAGGCCGCGAGGCCCAGACAGGGCTTACTGCTCTCAGTCCTCCCTGGAGGCCGGGCTCCTGCAGAGGCAGCCGCTTTTCCTTGCCTCTGACCCAGTACCAGCAGGTCCGGTGAATACAGGCCCCTCCCCACGCCCCGGACAATATTCAAGGAGATGGCAAGGCCTGCTAAGAGCTCTTGAAAGCAAGCAAGCTCTAGAAAGGGAAGTTGGAAACATGTGGTAGATTTCTAAGTTTGAAGAGAAAAGAGGCAGCGTTTTATGTGTGTATTTATTGAGATTTTACTTATTTGACACAGAGAGAGACATCAAGAGAGGGAACACAAGCAGGGGGAGAGGGAGAAGCAGGCTTCCCGCTGAGCAGGGAGCCTGATGCGGGGCTCCATCCCAGGACCCTGGGATCATGACCTGAGCCGAAGGCAGACGCTTAACAGCTGGGCCACCCAGGCGCCCCAGAGGCAGCACTGTAAACAGGGACCCTTCAGTTTTCCTTGTGGGGACTCCACCCCTCCAAGAGGGCTGCCACCATCCATCTCCCATTAGCTCAAAAGCAACTTAAAAATATAAAAGTTATTCCTAGAACTGAAACGAAAGAAACCGAGAAACAAAAACAACTAAACTCTGCAAATATAATTGCTTAACCATTTCTTCGTATTTTTATTGAACTTTTTTGAATTCTTTTTTTTTTAAATTTCTGCCCAGTCAAGACAATTCAAGGGGAAACCACAATTACAATTTACAAACTGTGGCATGAAAAAGAACACACACACACCCCACCAGGAATTGTACCAAACCCTTTCCTTTTTATTCATTCAAAAGAGTCCAATGCGCAAATGTCACCTATGAGCACTGTCATTTTTTTTCTTGGAAGGGGGAAAAAACATTAATTCTGGCAGCACTCGTACAATTCCAGGAAGTGGTTTTGATACCACAAGTTGCAGGAATAGAAACCATAACAAACTTGAAGGGCGCTTGTTTGCAAGGCAAAGGGACAACTGGGTCTCGAGAGACCCCCCCCTTGTGCTTTAGTGAACTGCCTGTCAGCCTCGGCCGGCTGTGCCTTCCCAGGTGCGCAACTGCCTGCATAGACACGGGACATTCCTGTAGAGCAGAGTGTTTTCTGTATCTCCAACCCTCCCCCCACCCTGAAGCAAGGTCTCGAGCTTTCCTGGAGCTTCTTCTGGTCATGTGACCCTCAGGCACGAAGACCTCTTTGCTAAAACACACGTGACACCAACATTTCTTCTTATACCGCTTCTCTAGGGTTCAGATGACAGCACAAAACGTCACTTGTCAAAAAATAGCAGATATTAATAATGTGGGCATTTATGTTCATAAGAATAACAAACATTTTGCAGGGTATGTCACCCAAAGGAGCATTTTTTTTTTTCATTTAATATGGTCCCCTGGGGAGATAGCCTGAAGTCACATCCTGAAAAGTCTTTGCGGAAGACTGGTCCACGTCGGGAAACGGGACAGTTTAGGAACCGTCTCATGCCAACTACAAAACTCCTATGCCCAACAATTCGATGGTCCATAAAGAAATTAAATGTTACCATTAGGCTCACACGCACACACACGCACACACGCATGCACGCGCACGCTCACACAAGAACTGTGACAAAAGGATTAAGCAGGTGATCTTGTGACTGTTTTAAAGAGAAATGAAATCTCAAAATTGAGGTGTTACATTCAAGTATCCAAAAATGCAGAAAGAGTCTGATTCCATTTGATTTTATGGCCGTGAGAAATCATACTCATTTAACTGAGGGTCTGGAGTTAGTGAAGTCAACGCCTGGGGCACAAAATCTACAAAAATCACCCTGGGATTTTTCACAATGCAGCCGCTTGCTAGTTTGTTATTCCTTTTAAAAATACGTCGAGACCTTGTACACTGGCATTGCAAGAGTCAATACTGGATAAAAGAAGGAAAAGAATAATACCAGCTGACTCACTTTTCATGCCTTACGCTGGTGAGAAACTGTTTTGCACATTTTTCCATCAACACACAGAGGAGGCAGCTGTAAACAGAGTCCTTTACATTCTTCAGAGAATGTGTTACTACTCAGCAGATACGTTTGGCCTCGATTCGGAGTGGATGAGAGAGCAATTTGCTTTGCTTTTCACGGTTTACTTTGTGGACCCTGAACGACAATGGTTTTGCTAGTTCTTGGCAGGTGACCATCCAATCGGGGGCTCTGTATTTCTAAATAACCAACGTGGGATCATGCCCTCCAGCGAGGCAACTCCCTATCGTAAGGTCTGACAGCCTGATGCGGGAAGCTGTCAGAGTGCTCTGCTAAATTTCACAGACTCTGCTGCAGAGAGAGAGAGAAAGCTCGTGAGCTCTGCACCATTCACAACTGACTCCCGATTATCTTTAGCTAGTGAAAGACTCAGGTTCTCCATGGACGCGTTGACCCCTCTGTCCCCCTCCCCTGAAGAATCCCAGCACCAGGCCTCCCTCGGAACATCACACAGTGACCACGCACTGTGAAAACGAAACCCCTCCCGGGGCAAGGACCACTTGGCCCGGCGCTCGTGGATGGGTGGGCAGAGTGAGACAGGAATCCTACCAGCCTGCCCAACAAACAGGCTGACAGGCAGGGACCTTTATTTCAAAGACGGGGAGGAGACACTGCCTGACATACGCCTTTAAGGTCCTTGCTGATTATCGGCAACCTCTATGACCCCAACACTTAATCCGTGGGCAGAGAGATTTTTTTTTTAATCTCAGAAGGATTAAAGAATAAAGAATGAACAAAATGGTCTTAAGCTAAAATAAGAAATCAGCCCCATCTTGGCACAGTTCTCATGCAGAATATTGCACCCAGTGTGAACTAACGCTAGAAGCATCAAACTGTATAAATTTAAATGTATTTGCATATTATAAAAATAAAGATAAACATATACATATTTTACACTAGTTACGGAACAGCAATGAACGGTCAGTCGATCCCTCTTTCACATTTAACAGAACTGAAATCTGAGTGCTCAAAACACGGCCACCTGTACTGGAACTATGGCTTTTATGTGCACAGAAAACAAAATCCCTGAGAAGCCATTTGACTTTTTTTTTTTTTCCTTTTCTTCAAGTAGCGCTCTCCTCGGAGGATCACAGTTCTGAGGTTCAGGTTGTAAAACATTTGCTCCATGTTCTCCCCCAGCCTCCCCCCGCCCCCCCCCACTTCTGCCGGAGGCCAGGTGCTCGCCCTCCGCAGCAAGGACCCTGAACGTCTATTCGCTCAAGTGCACGGAACACGTGTGGGAGTGTGGAGGGTCTGCCAGGTATGAAAGATGGTCCAGGTGAGTTCGGATGCTCTCTTCTCCACGGAAATTCCAGAGCCATAGAAGTCATTGGTTTCTGTGCTTTTCACCAACGTTCTTCCTATATGGGTAGACGAGAAGAAAGCAGAGCAATGACAAAAGGGGAAAGGGGATGAAATTCTCAAGGATAAGAACCGGAAGCAGTAAGAGGGATCGGTTTTTTGCGGATTCTAATTTCTACTTCTGGAATTCCTTATAAAAATGTAAACATCAGGCAACTCATGATCCTTCAAAGGAAAGCATCTTCTCACTAGAAAGCTGGGCAAACGCTTCTGTTCATGACATGAAGTCCAGACATAAAGAGGATCTATACTTGGGAATCACCACCTAGGCCATTGTAATTTCACAGCTGAACTACATTTCTAATCAAGAACCCCAAACTCTAACCACAGCCCTGGGTCCTTTTAAGAAACATCCACGGACACGCGAGCGCGCACCCACACACACACACGCACGCACACACGCACACACATGCACATACAAGCTAAATAACCCTCTAGGAGTAGCAATCTATACTGAAAAGTGAGAATTTCTAGTTTAGGAGGTGTACCTGGCCTAAACAGCATGATTTCCCTTAAAATGTTAGAGGCAAGGCTACCAAACGAAAAGCTGGAGTCATATGAATAGAAAATGAAGCAATTCCTGCATCACCACCTAATTAAACAGAGGGGCATTCAATTCTGACAAAACGGTTAGAGGGAAAAATGTCAAAGGTCCCCATCCCTTAAATGGCTTTCCTATAACGACACCCCGAGCCTCCACCCTCCATCTCTCGCAGTGCTGCTTGACTGCATGGAGACTGACTGTAATATTAGCAACGTCACCAAAACTGCGCACCTCCCACTTACCAGCTACTTCTTACACGCCAGCAATTGCACCACTAGCCGCAGTGCATTATTCGATTAGTCCTCAATTCGTAACGTGCCCATGAGGTGAGCCCACCCTACTCTGCAACCACCAAGAGGGAAAAGAAGGTTCCAAGAGGGTAAAGAACGCACCTGCGGGGACACACCAGTGTGCGGCAGGGCCAGCCTTCAAGAAGGGTTATTTGACTCCCAAGCACGCTGCACGGAAAAAAGCAAGGTTGGGACGTTCGGAGCCCTAGGGATAGTTTCATGTTTCTCTGGCACTCGGGCCTGAGGACTTTTTGAAGGCCGGTTATTATAGTAAACTTCCCAGTAGAGAAAGTTGTGAAAACTGCCTCAAATTCAAGTGATAATATGATAAATCTAACTGTAAAGAGGATGGCAGTGTGAAAACTCACGTCTCCACCAGCGGTTACCTTTGGCGGTGTGAGCTCTGGCTTTGCGAGGGGGGTGTGCTGTGCCAATGTCGTTCTCACTGACTCTAACGAGCCTTTGGAAATGCAGACGGTTGTGTCTGGCTGTCTGTTCCCCTGAGCCACACGTAGGACAGAAACACAAGAATTTCTAAGCAAGGGCACCAAGAGGGAATAGTCCACTGTTCAAGAGAGAAAAAAAGGAAACCAGTTTGAGTATATTTCCACACTGATACTGCTTTTCATGTTTAGGCTCTTAAGGGAAGGAAAGAGCCATCAAATCACCAACCTTCCCCACCTCACACTGCTTCTCCATCCTCAAAGATCCACCTCAAATGCTACTTCCTGGAACTCTTCTCCATCCTTCCTGGTAGAGTTCCCTCCTCTCGGTGCCCACGGGACTTTGTTGACACACCCACTGCGGCAGGGATCACATTGTAATTGTAATTAGACACTCACATGTTTGTTCGGTTATGTCTCTGATTCCTATTCTCCCCAAAGAAACTATCAGATTCGTGAGGGCAGGGTCTGTCTGGCCATTTCTGCAGCCTTAGCACCTGGCACGATGCCTAGAGGGTAAATCCTCAACAAAGCCCTGAATGAATAATGAATAAGATGTGATGAGAAAGTCACAGGTGAAAAACAGCCAAGATACTACGAGACCATTACTGTCATGGCAGTGTGTGAGAAGTGAGGCAAAGAGTGACTGATTACAGGTAGAAGGGTTGAAGACAGCATCTCAGAGAAGCTGAGGGACATGGGCCTTGGCCTTAGGGACAGTGGGCCTTCCCCAGGTCAGAGAGGAGGGGTGGCAGCTAGCCAGGGGCTGAGAGCCAGTCAGCCGCGCGGTATGATGGACCCCTCCCACAGTAAGGGAGTGTCGCACGTGTCAGCAGGGGGGCTGGGGACTGTGAGTCATGCCCAGGGGTTTAAACTCGAGTCTATAATCACCAGGAAGCCATTTCAGGCGTTTAAATAGAGAAGTGGCAGGGTCCCACGTTGAAAGATAATATTGGTTTGAAGGACAAAAAGATTAGAGAGACGGAGGCCAGCTGAGACTCAAATACAGGTATCTCGGTAGGGACAGGTGCATCTAGAGGAAAGCACAGGTCCAAAGAGAAAGCGGTCTGGCCCAACGTACTCATGTCAAGGCACACTGAAAAGATGGGAGAACAGGCGTCTGCAGAAGGCTGCATGGGGCGGGGGAGTGGGAGAGGGAACCACTGCAGCCGGCAGGCTTCTAGGTTGGCAGAGGGGTGCAAAGCAATACCACTCCACTGACGGAGAACACGGAGAGGGAAGGCTGTAATTCACACCTACAAAAGCCACGGGCCATCCGGGGACTTGCAGCAGGCTGCCGGCAAGACCGGTCAGCGTGGAGGCTCAGACCCAGCACTCCCTTGGGTTACTGAACCTACTCTTCCTGGAGCACAGCACAATTCTTCAAGGTAGTGAGAAGATAGGCTGAAACTGAAGCTATCCCATGTTGCACGAACCAGGTCTTTCATTTCCTGTTTTCTGATGCTGTTTTCGTCTGGGCCCTGGCTGCCCCTGGAGGGACTGCCCTGCCAGCGATAGGCAGTTCCCAGAGATAGCAAACAACTGCAGTGTGAGTGTGCCTCTCAGTGCACACCGACTCTGCAGAGCCCACACCCTGCAACCACCTCCTTTATCAGGCTCCGACCGCGCAGGCCACTATCTGCCCTCCTCACTCCGGGGCCACGGATCAGACACCCAGCGACTGCCCCTGCGCCCCACAGCCCACTGAAACTACTCAGACTGGCCATGCCCAGCCAGCACCTTCCCAGGGAAAACACGATACAGGCTCATGCCCGACCCTGGCACTTCCCCAGGGAGTCCCCGGGGCCTGGCACGCGCCCTCCTCCTGGGCACTGTCCCCCATAAGCTACCCTTTCAATGGCACTCAATTCCTGATCTCTTGGCCTTACGATACCCTCAATGTTCCGTTATGACACTACATTTTAAAACAAACGTGTAAGTAAGAACTTGGTGTGAAGACAGCGCCAAACCTGGGAGCCACGATGTGGGTTTTAGGCCCAGCCGCGCCGCTCAGTAACTGCGATTGTCAGAACGCGGCTCGGTCTGGAGCCCAGAGCTCCCGGCCCTGTGTGGCCTACGGGGTTGTTAGAAGCCAATGAGTTAGAGGGCTTTGCTCTGAGGGGTTCATCAGGCACCTCAGGCATTTGTGATCATGATATGAAAGAAACGATACCACTCGTCTCCTTTTTCTCCCAGGAAGATGGGGTTAGGACACTTCAGGGGGCCTTATATACAGATCCTGGCGGGGTGAAGGGGAAGGGAAGCCCACTTCTTCCCTACCCATCCAGCACACACGTTTACCTTCTGTGGGCTGGCACCTCAGCGAATAAACTAAACGTGGCTAGGCAAGTCAGCGAGCACATTTCATTCTAGGATCTAGATTTGCATTTCTGAAATTCTGTTTTTTAGGATTACCTTGATATGCCACCCACAGCACACACCACTACCAGTCCTGGTAGAAAAAACAGCGACCGAGTTTACGGAGTGCTGTGCACTCTGGAAGGCATCGTGCTCACCGCTCCCCTCGCAGTGGTCTCTCCCTAAATGCTCACAACAACCCCACCAGACAACCACTTCTGGAACCGCAGCTGACAGAGGCCTATAGTCACAGCACCAACAAATCGCAGATTCAAACTCAGGTGGCGTAACTCCAGGGCCCGAACTGTCTTGAGAAAATAAATGCGAACACTACTTTTAAAAAGTTATTTGCTGTGTTGGTCCACTCGAGGTTTTCCTGATGTGACATCCGTGCATAATAAATATTTTTAAATGACTTCTTTTTTCCAGCAAGGAACTAGGATGACGAAGGCATGCAATATCATAGTAAGTTTAGGCAAAAGAATCAAGCAGTTTCCTTATTCTTAATCCCCAAAGGCTTCTGGATTCTGGAGAAGCAAAGGAATTATAATCTTGAGATGCACTGCTATATAGGCTCTCTTCATCCCAAACCCCACCCCACCCCTGTTTTCCCCCCTAAACTCTCGAGTCCCTAGGAAGCCCTTATCGATTTAAGAAACCCTCTCTGCTTCCCAGAGACTTACCCTTAAAAATTGGCGCTCCTAAAGTCACAGATTGGGTACAGTAAGAATGATGACATAGGGGAAAGAAGCACTATCTTTTCCATTTAATTTTCCAAGAAAGTATGGAGAGACCTAAGCAGAGAGGGAACAAATTCTAGTATCAGTGTGGCTGACGGGGCACTACATAATCCAAGAGACACTATTTCTCCTGGCCTGTGAACGCAGTGAGGCAATGCGCTGTCTCACTGCTTACAAAAAACACAGCAAAGCCATGTGATACACTCCATAGGCCACCTCCACATTTAGCTCCCTTTCTTCTGAAATACCATCCCCACCCAGTCGTGGTTTACAACTCTGAGGTCAGTGAAAGATTCTCCATCATTATAAAGCCAAATTCGTGTTGCTCCATTGCTTTCATAAAAAAAGAAAGAAGGAAGGAAGGAAGGAAGGAAGGAAGGAAGGAAGGAAGGAAGGAAGGAAAGAAAGAAAGAAAGAAAGAAAGAAAGAAAGAAAGAAAGAAAGAAAGAAAGAAAGAAAAAGGACCAAGTCCATACTAACTAATCTGACTGCAGTCTAACATACTTTGCCTGTTTATCTGATGAGATAAAGGCCACAGAGCCTTCATCCTACTTTTTATAAAAGGGCTGTTTCCATTGGTCTTAAATATCCCTATGTCATAACAATGGAACTGCCAAAATTCCTTTGCGAAGTCATCACTATATCTTTGGGACGACTTATAAACAGTAAGAAGCTAGAATTTACTGGGGTCTTGCTTGAATGGGAACACTACAGTATGTACGCAATGACCCAAGTTTAAAAGGTAGTTCTGAAAGGCAATGTCTTGGCCCTGCCCTTCATCCTTAGTCGTACTTTCTGGAAAAGGAGAAAGCTTATTAGCTCAAAAATGTTCCAACCAGCCCGTGTTTTCCAATTCAGTAACACATGAACTGCCCCGATCCGGATGAAGTTCCACGGTCGTGTCCACCGCTCCAGGTGGAGTGCACACAGACGTGGGACCACCACCGGGGAAATGGCAGCTGGCAGGAGATAAAAATGATATAGTCTCATTTCCTGTATGTTTAAGGGTCAGTCCATTAAGAAACCACACGGAAGAATGTGGATTGCATTTCAGTATGCCTTAAGGTAAAAACATTTTTATATGCTAACCTATTGGATTCTGTCTCTTAGATGAAAATCAGGAGATAACCTGGGTCATCGGGCAGTTTATCGGAGTCTATATTTTACTTGGTATATTTACTTGGGGTTGGTCTAAACCTCTCTGGAAATGAGAGAGAGGAACATTCTACAGGGTATCTAAAAATAAAAAGCAAACAGTGACCTGCCATTTGCCTAAAGAAGTTCACGTTTACTTCTGCACTGACTGGAATTTTAAGTGTCTCAACACACAGGGCAGGCAGGATGAAGGCAGGAATTCACAACCAAAATTTTTAAAAATAAACTTGAAAAAAATGAATCTAGTTTCTCCTTACTTCCCTGAAAGGATATTTTCGCCTCTTATGACTTATCATGTCCAAGACTCAGTACCCTTTCCATGTCTAGGAGTCAGGCTGACCATTCAGAATTTCTGAAGGATGAGTATGCGAGGTGTTGGGTGGGGGGATTAAATGGCGAGAACCCTTTCACAGTGTACCATGGATCAAGTCACCAGGATGAAAGTTTTAAATATCTTACAATTTTATTTGGCAATTACACTTTTACTAAAGCTAAAAAAAAAAAAAAAAAAAGATCAGTGCATGCCATGGGTTGAGGAAGGGAAGAGGAAGGGAGGCATGATAGATGGAGTGTGGATGACTTTCTGGGCAATGGACATAGTGGTTTTGATACAATCATGGTGGATACACAAACCCGTGGAACGGACAGCACCAAGTGTGGCCCCTGAAGTAAAGTGTGGGCTTTGGGTGACGACGGCGTGTCAGTGTGGGCTCATCTGTTACAAATGTGCCACTCTGCTGGGGGACGTCGATGTGGGGTAAGCCGCCGTGCGTGGGGGAGGGGGGGGGACAGGGGATCTCTCTGTACCTTCTGCTTAATTTTGTTGGGCACCTAAAACTGCTCTACAAAATAAAGTTTATGGTTTGAAAAAATGCCACCGATACGACAAAAGGAAAAAGAAAGGAAGGTCTGAAGAAGGCTGATGTCCCCGCAAGCAGCTTCACCTCTACTGTCCAAAAAACGGTGGGCGAGCAGCGGGGGGAGGGCAAGCAAGTCACTGCCTTTAGACTGAATTAGGCCAAGAAGAACACTTTATAAGAATTTCTTTGAAACTCATAAATCTGCTTAATACCAACACACGAGGCGGCAAAACCATTCCTGAAAGTGACACGAGCCAATGTCTTGACTGCACGGAACCTGGTGTTGCGTTACACAGAAGTGGCTGCAAACGGGCACACGTTTCCTTTGGGAGTGACGAGAACGTCCTACAATTAGACCGTGGTGACGGCTGTGTACCACATGATAATATGGCAGTAATCCCCGCATCCTTTAAAACATGAACCAGACAGAATCCACATATCCTTAAGGAGGTCAGAATTTTTCAGAGCAACCTAGCAAATGTGCTGCGAGGTGAACTTTCACCCCATCTCAAAAGCAAATACCCTTGAAAATCAGCCCCGGAGAGCCAAAGTATGAAGGTGACTCCCATTTCTATCTGGTAATCAGCACGGAGGACAAGAAGCCACTCAGCTCCTCAGGGTCCCCCCTGGAGGGTGAGGCAGAGGAGAGGTATCTCATTCGTGTGACCTCTTCCCAATGGAAAGCTGGGGGCGACCCTAACTGCCAATCACCAAAACAGATGATGGGAAAAAAAAATCACTACCTGCTCTTTATTCTCTGTCTCTCCCCACAGGGAAATAAAACACAGACAGATTTTAAAATGAGAAACAGAAAAGCTTGGAATTTATAAGGAAGATCCAATCAAGTAATAGTTCCGATGGTTTTTCTTTATAAAGCGTATGGCAGCACCATTATTTTATACATGGTCAGAGGCAGGCTTCAAGTTAAATGACAAGTCTCTGATTTGACCTGTAAAGGAGAGGAGTAAGCTGGTTAAAGAGCTTGGATTGTCTTTTCAAAAACCACCATGAGATCTAGATCATTGACGTAGGAGTAGAGGGTGATGATTCTGGTAGGCCTGGAAGAGTTTTCTGGCTGAGGCCTGTTGTCCTGGCATAATTATGAAGAGCGCTCCTGTCACCCTCAACCCTTTCTTGATTTGAGCAATAAAATACCGATCGATGTAGCATGGATCAGCGTTGCCTTGGTGCTGACGACTGGTTATTGACCACACAGAGGCTCTGTAGCCAAAGATAAAGTGCACTGGCAAGGGAGCCCATCCTTAGACTCAGGGAGGGACCCTGGCAATCAGGAAGTCCCAGCATACACACTTTAGAATCAGCAGAGGGACTAGTTTTTCAGACCAGTGCCTGGCCCTTCGTCCTGGAAATTCTGATGTATCTGCCTGATTCAGAAAGACAGATCTCCACCTATCTACCTGCATTTTATGGGATGATGGAGAAGTAAAAGATCCGCCCACCATGACTTGCTGAAGTTAACTTGGCGGGGGTTGCAAAGCCAGTGCAGTAATACCCCAGACTCCCAACTTCTCCTGCCTGCTGGCAGCCCCACGTCTAACTGTGTGACCATAGGATAACCCCTCCTGTGACAGCGTCCCTCCTCAGTCCCCCAAAACTCCTGCTTTCAATACGCTGTCCTCGGCGTGTAAATCAGACCTCTGCTGGGCACGGCCAGGCCTGCACGTGGGTTTGTTTTCTGTCCATCGTATGAGACTTTAAAAAAAAAAAAAATCCATTTTGAAATAAAACTACTCACATAGCTAGGTCAAAAGTAGTTCAATCCCTAAAGGTATTCTCTCCAGCATCTAGACATTGGAGGCTACGTGGCTCTGATTACCCAAGAGCTTAGAGCTGCTTATGCATTTAGTTATAATAAAGTGTGAGAGAAGGAGGGGCTGAGAGAGTTTTCTGCAGGCTGGTATAAATGGCTTTCTGTGGCAGTACAGTGAGAAGCCCCTGGGAAAACACCGATACAGCTGGCTCGGGGCCACTGTGGTTTCTCGTGCAAATGGATATGTTAACTTCTACCTCTATCTCGCTTCTTAAATGCCACGTGGCTGTGGCAAAACAAGAGGTTAACGACTGTTGCCGGCTCAGGAAAATCTATGCCAGTGCAAAGCGTATTGCAAACCGTTTCCCTCCATGTCACAGCTGCGACTTCTGTGAATCCCCTTAGCCTTTCCCTACGTGTGTCTGAAAGAAAGGGACCCATGTATACCAAAGAACGGTAACATTTCTGTCGTTTGATATGTTCGGGACGGGATGCTCTGGTTAATATGAAGTGTACTACGTAATCCTAAGAAGAGCTTCGCGATGTCACGATGTCTTAGGGTCACATGAATGATGAATTAGACCGTGTGCAGCAGATTTGCTAAAACAGCATTCTGCATATCCAGCCTGAGATCAGTGTTCCCCTTGGGCATTCAGGGATCTTTGCCAGCAAAGATGAATTAAGGATGTCCTAGTGAGTCACCCGGTTTGGAGACAGGGGCGGCCCTCTTCCACAAATGCGAAGGAATGAGGGCCCACTGAACCCCTTGCGCTGCAGACAACACACCAAAGTCAGGAAAAGGGACACTTTGGGGCAGAGGCATGAGCCCCATTCCGCACAGGGCTCTCTGGAACGCAGCCGCATGGCAAGTTGCTCAAGATGGGGAGGACAGGTCATCATTTTCAAAGCCAAATTTCAGAAGCACTCTATAAAAAGCTTATATATATGGGGAAAAAATTCTATGTGGTCAACTAGAGAGAAAAATGAAAGTCTGCTGCCAGAATACTTTTCTGTACAAGTCACGTCGCCGCCATCCCCCAGATAACGAGATCTGCTCCAAGACCATGGCCGCCACTTCTCAAGAGTATTGAGAACAGGTATTTCATCTCTGTTTAGGAATGGCCTGTTTGGTTCCTAATACTACAAACGCCCAACCCAGGAGGAGTGTGATGTATAATAAATACTAAGCTGACACTGTGTGCAAGTCAGCTCACATACACTCTGTGTGTGTAAGTCTGTCTGGGGAAGGTGGGAGCTTCCTTCTGCACAGCCGCTGATTATGAAGGACTGAGAATCAGACATCTACAGAGAAAAATAAGGTATTATAGATTCTCTGTAGGCTTTTCTTATTTAATGGGCCCTCACTGTTCTCACTATCCATTAAAAAATGCTCTTTTTGGAGGCATATACCTGCAAATACACTAAAAGTCAATTAATTACATACTTTAAATGAGTGAACTGTATTCTATGTCAATAAAGCTGTTAAATCCTCTTTTATCAGCAAAGCAAAAAAAAAAAAAAAAAAATCACAAGGAACAAAAGAAAATTCCTACTTTGCTACATAAGCCATGGTGTCTACGTCACCTAGGTATCCGGGTCTGCCCTGGGAGAGTCTTCAAGGTCTGCTGAAAGGTACTTTAACTTGGCTTCTTGCTGTCACAACTACTGAGGCACAATGGGGAGTGAGGGACAGGGGTACCACGTCTGGAACTCACTTAGAACAGGGGCTGATCACAGTCGGTGTAGGTGGGTAAACCAAGGCAACATTCACTCGTTCGCTGCCGTTCTTAGGGCAAATGATCTCTGCCACTCCTTCTGGTCTGGGCTGACTCAGCAACTCCCCTGCAGGAAGAGAGAGAAAATGCATTCATGATATGCACCTTACAAATGGGACCGTTTCACGGAGTAATACAACGCTTAGGGACGGGGATGGGGGAGCAGCAGGGAGGACGGCAGGTCATGAGGAAGCAAAGGGTCTCTAGATGATGGACGAGAACAAATACACACTCAGAATCACAAGACTGGCCCTGCTCCCACTCCACTGCCTAAATTCTCATCTGTGTCACCACGGAGAACATTCTTGTGGCTATGGTGTAAAGGCCATCGTTCCAGACAAAGACAGCCTCCGCCAGCATTTTCCTCACCTTCCTTTCCACAGACTGACTCGGGAGATCTTTATCTAGATGTCGTGGCGAATTGAGCCAGGATCCCTAGAGCCCAGAGAAGCAAGGGCTGCCAAGGAGGTATCTGTAATTAGCATTCGGGGCAGATGGGATTTGGGCAGACCACAGCAGTCTTTCAAAAAAGCCCTGCAGAAATGATCTGGAAATGCAGCCGACTAAAGGTGTCATCAAGGTAAACAGCCCAACTTCACCCTGGCAAGAGGATTTCCTAGGTAGGTATGCGTGGGGATTTGAAAGTGCCAGCATAATACTGTTTTATGAGTAATGGGGTCTAGTAAAAACAGACAATTAACTTAATGGATTACCACAATACCCAAAGGAAACCTGTGCGCTCTGCATGCCCCAGATATAATCTCTCTCCAACTAGATCATTAAGTCCCTAAGAGCAGTGGTGGGTTCCATTCCTTAGTTTCCCCTCCACCTTGTCTACTTACGGTCAGCACCCTGCCCTCTCTCTCTTCTCATGGCCAGCATGGTGCTCTCGCTCAGAGAAAATGCAGTAACTAGCTTCTAGCTGAGGATGCAACTTATTACTGCCTAAATCCCCCTACTTAAACCTAGAAGTTAAATAAACCAAACC
This sequence comes from Ursus arctos, assembly GCF_023065955.2. Lineage (NCBI taxonomy): Eukaryota > Metazoa > Chordata > Mammalia > Carnivora > Ursidae > Ursus > Ursus arctos. Next base: position 20,979,953 of record NW_026622952.1, read on the forward strand.
AAGGACACTAAACGTATGCCAACTAGAGAAAGACACTACTAAAAATAAAATATCGACTCTTTGGCGGCCATCACTTGTATGACGGATCTGAAATTCTAGCGACCCTGAAGTTAAGCCAACAAAGGATAATAAAAAAAATCCTTTGCCTTAAAATACCCTATTTCTAAATGCCCTACCTTCAGCCGAACTCACAGTGATAAAGCATGGCCACGTGCCCGCCCCTGAACTGAGAGCTTGAAACGTACATCTCATTTCATCTGTGTGACGTCTCTGTAAGGGCTGCCCTCATTTTACCAATGTGGAGGCTGACGGTCAGGGACGTTATGTGGCGTACCCTGAGTCAAGCGCTAGCAAGTGGCAGACTCGGGATGTGACCTTGGGAAGTCTCTGGGAAGCTTACTCTTTGCCACCACCCTCTGAGACCTCCCAGAGTGGGAACTGCATCTTGATGCCAGAACACGTCTCCTAGAGGAGCAATTTTAAAACACTATTTTTAAATCATGAACTAAGCATTGACATATTTGTACTTTTATGATAAGACCTTTGTTTCCCGCTTTGAGTATTTTTATATGGCTTTGGACGATATGAACTGAATATTATCTGAAGTTCCTTAACCAAACTACTGTCAACACCCAATTACTGCAAAAGTTAATTTAGCGCGATTAGCTTATATCACGGATACGTGGGTATCAGAGCTATACCCTGACACCAGCTAGGAAAAGATTCCAAACTATAAAAATGCAAGTTAAAACTGTAAACACTAAATGCTATCAAAGCAATAAAACAAACCAAAATAACAGCACGTTGGAGCTGGATGCAAAGCTGGAAGTCATCTGGCCCAGACACCATGTTCTAAGTCAGAAACTCTCTGAGTTTAACGGATTTGCTCCAAGTCCCACCAAGAGCTGAGCATCTTTGAACCAACCCAGCCACCACGTGACTAGGACTGCAAGACAGTGCTCTGAACACCCCAGGCCTGTTAACACCCTGGCCCTGGACCATTCTCCCTGGCTCCTCACAGGGTATTTTCAGTGTGTACTTCCTGTCCCAAGATCCCCCCCAAGGCCTGAACACAGACTCGGCTTCTCTGGTTTCCCCTGAGAACGTTCTCCTGGTTGGAAGTTCACACAGGCCCCTCTCAGCTGCCTGAGTGCCCAGGATCTGGCTGCACGTGGCAAGCCCTCCGCTCGGGCACCCACCCCGGCCCAGCCGGCTCCCGTGCTGGCCCCGCTGCAGATTTCTGTGAGCGGACCAGTTTGCCAGAGCTGAAACGATCTGTAGTAGACTACTAAGCATCCGTTATCAGTTTTTATTAAACCGACAGCTTGAGTGCCCTCCACCCCAGATTCCTAGTATCATACAGAACCAGGGAACCGGTTTTGTTCAGGTCCTACACCCAGCAGCGCTGCCAGCCACAGCAGCGGCATGAAAGCTGGCAACACCCAGAGGTCTCCCGCATGTGAAAACTTCACTCGATGCTCCAGAAACCGGAGCAGTGGGCTGCAAGGTTCACAATCTCCAGCACGGCCATGCGCTCCCACGGGCTAACGCGTGCTGCCGGTATTCCTAGGATAGAAGATTTGGCTAAGATTTCTGTTGCTGGACTGAGGAAACAAGAAAAGTAGCTTTTTCTTTGCAAAAAATGTACCACAAATACGAAAAGTGGCTCATAACTAGTGTTGTCTACTAAAAGAGAAACTCATTGTCTCAAACTTCTTTAACACAAACTTGATTTTCAAACCAAAGGGGCGCCACACCTTTGGCGCAGGTTGTGATCTCGGGACCCCGGGATCAACACCCCGCCCCACCCCCCCACTCCCCCCACCCGCCATCGGGTGCCTGGCTCAGCGGGGAGCCTGCTTCTCCCTCTCCCTTTGCCTGTCCCCCCGTGCTCATGCTCTGTCTCTGTCTCAAATGAATAAATAAAATCTTTAAAAAAAAAAAAAAACAACCTAAACTAAAATACTGAAACTACCGAACTAAAATTCACTGAGTATCTAAATAGGGAGATTTTACTGTGTGTATGAGGAGGTGCAGGGGATGAGGAGTCTAAGGCAAGGCCTCTGATACGGAGGGTCCCAGCATCCGAGAAAGTCAAACGTGCATAAAAAGAACTACAGTCCCGTGTGATAGGGGCCCCCAAGGAAAGTTATAAAATGTTAGAGGAGCAATGAGAAGGACAGACTAATGTTGATTTGCAGGACAGGAAAAGACCTCAAAGAGTGGAGGGTATGATATCAGAAGACCCAGTAACATTCATTACCATGCAATCTACCTTATCATCATGCTGTTATATATGTCAAGGTGAAGGACACACATTTACCCCAGAAGAAAAGACGATAATCAAAGTAGCAGCTAACATTTATCGAGCATTTATTATGTGCTTATGCTGTAAATGTGTTATGTCACTTAGTTCTCATGACAACCCTATGAAAGAGGTACAATTTTTATCATCAGGAGAGTGAGGCTCAGAGGGGTTAAGTACCACCAACATTCACAAGGAAGCGGTAGCAGGGCCAAAATTTGGACCCAGGACTATCTGACTCAACTCTTAACGGCCACACCCTACTGTTGGGGTAGGGAGATCGTGGTGATTAAATTAGATAACTAAGAAGTACTAAATGTTATGTCTGGCATCCAGTAAGTTCCTGACACTATTACTATAGTGATGTCATCTTTTTTTTGAAACGCTTACTTTTCCAACTATATAAAGAATTCATTTGGAAATATATGATCAGTAACCAGATTCTCTATAGTAAAGCAATACGCAAGGATTAGACCATAAATTATCTGCCTGCAAAACACCATGTCACCAGAGATTTGAAAACTTCAAATGAAAAAAAAATTAGATTTATTACACATCTGTCATCACTAGCAAAAGCAAATAAGAAATAAATTCCAAAGTTGGTGGGAGTTGTAAAAAAAAAAAAAAGGTACATTTACAGAAAATATGTTAGCAGTAAAGTGAGGACAGATATACATGTGACCTGGTATATTTCCATTTTCAGAAACTTGCTTCAAGGCCTTTCTCTCTAACAAAAATTATACAATGATGGCTCATAGCCACAGTATTTATAACACACTGAAAACTTGGTAACCCTCTCAAGTGTCGGACGACGGGGACATGATGAAAAACTATGACGTACTAATAAGACGGGACTCTCTGCAGTCATTAAAAATTATGAGACTGATGTTTCTGGGTGGCAGTGTCAAAAGTACATTCTAAATGGGAAACATCAACTGACAAAGAGCACAAATGAGTCTGGAGTGAACTGGGTCATTCAAGATGAAATGGTCCTGAGGTTATTTATTTTTATGTTTGAGTCAATAGTAAAACAAGACGAAAGCATGTTTCCCAACCGAAGGAAAAGGCCAGCTTGAAATGCTAATGCTTCCTCTTGTGTCGGAGATTGTCTGTTCCTGTGAAGTAAGGACACAAGGCCATCAGTCTTCCTGAAGGAGCAGGGATTTGGCCGGATGCACAGAACACTGCATTCACTGACGCTGTCTTAGGCCACGAAGTTATGAAAAACCGTTCTCAATTACTCCGGCGCAAGATTTCTGGCATCAAAAAGCTACCACATCAACTGTTTCCCCCCCTGTGGAGGAACGGAACACTAAGTTTTACTATGATTTAAAAAAAAAAAAAATCACCAGAAGATAAGTGGAACTTTTTTTAAGCATCAGAATGCTCAAATGTTGGGCACATGAGTCAAAAGACTACAAACTGATCACACTAATGACTCAAATCACAATATTAAATGCCCCAAACATTTCTTCTCAGTGCAAATGAAACCCACTTCCTGATCCGGGATAAAAATCTAAGGTATGAACATCCCTCAAAACAGCCAAAGTGGTCTTAGAGATTAAAACAATGATAGTATTAAGTAAGGAATTATCTGGATGTCCTAGGGGGGTCTTCAGCTCTACTGTTCTAAAAGTTCTACCCCTCGCCCCTCCAAGTCTATGGCTGCATTTAAATTAAGTGTGGCTCTCCAGTAGCTGCCGTCAGATACGTGAATGCACGTTTCCCACGTCTCCTCAGAGCAAAGGCAGCATCGTCTGAAACCGGTGAGCCGGTGTTCCCACTCGGCAAGTGCACCCCGTTATCAGAGACAGCAAAGACCGGAGAACTCCACGGTCACTTTATATGGAAGACGAGAGCCAGAGAGAGGTAACAGGACACCTTGTCTTCAGACTAAATCAAGCCCGAAGAGTATAGACACAGGAGAAGTAAACATTCAACATGAAAACGTTCAATTTAAAAACATGCCATCATGCACACTTCAGAGTGTGAGAAAAGGCAGAAGAGATCTCCCAGTGCCTGCTGGTTCCAGCATAACCAACCATTTGTAGACGTGGCTGCCATTTCAGAGGAGGCCCCCCTCATGCCAGCACCCCCTCCCACCACGGCGCCTCCCTCAGGACCAGAGCTGGGCGGCTCCTGACTGGCCGCTGCTCAGAAGAGATAAAATAAATAGACCAGGTGGTGTGTTTTGGTAGTCTTCAAAAGAAATTCCATTTTGTTAAGCAGCTTTGGTCTCAGCCCTCTGATGATGAATTCTAACTTTTTGGGGGGAAGAGAAAGTGATGTGCAGGAAGGAGTGTAGCGAGTCTTTGCAAAAGCAGAAACAGATCCGGGTCTTCTGTTTTGGAGCCCAGAACTGTGCCCATCTCTGGCAGTCATCTTTCTCATAGTCATCTTTTTGAGGACAGGGTATGGGGTGGCCCCCTGGTCGTGGAGAAGCCTGCTGGGATGCGCCAGACCCGACGAGTCCCCAGTCAGCTGGCCAAAGCCAACAGGCAGGCACCTGTCCTCTGGGTGCTGACAAAATTCCCTGGGAAGCTGTGTGCAGGGGGAGGGGGGGGAGCATGCTGTCAAGCTCACTAGGAAGCTGGGGGGCACCGGATGGAGTCCTTGGAAAGCTACCTCCATGGCTATCGCTGAATTCATGGGAAAGCCAGCTGGGACACCCTCAAAATTCCCCGGAAGCTACCCATTGAGCTTGCCAGGAAACCGGCTGGGGTAGCCAGAGATTCAGCGGGAATCTTCCTGCACTTGGCTACATGTACTTTTAGAGAGTTCTGGGACTCTGAGAAGGGTCCCCAAAGCTGCAGGGATGCCGCATTCTTCCTGTGAGCAGAGTTGGCTTTTGGCTCAATTAGTTCCTCTTGGAAATGAGTCAATGATAGGACCACTTAATAACTGGATACATCCTAAGGGATGAATTCCAAAGGCAGCTGCAAAAACTCACACCATCAGAAATTATGAACTTCTCATAAAATTGTGTGTTCACTTTCACCATGTAGCCCTGCGATTCTTCAAAATGTAGGAATCTACCGAGTTCTGGGCAATTTAACAATGTGAAGACATTTCTGCCTCCAGCCACTTGTTGGAATTCTCAAGACCAGTTTTGATTCCGAAAGCTGGGATTTCTTAAAAAAAAAAGAAAAAAATTCAAATGCCCTCCTACGCCTTGATGCTTTGGGGACAATTTCTGAAGTCTCACCAGTAAGAGTACACTCTCCAAGCCAAGCCGAAGCAGGTGCACTGGGGTTCTTGGACATGCCCTTGAACTAAAGTGCAACTCGATCCTTACGTTCAGCGAGTTTTCTGGGCCTGCTCGTCGACTGCACTAACAAACTAAATTTCAACACTTTGCTTCAACTTTGCCCCAACATCCTCCAAGATGGCGGCAGTGGTGACAGTTACTGGCAGAAGGAGAAACAGAGATCACACTCTTGATTACTTCTAGGACTCACACAATGATTCTAACCTGCAAAGTCCTCAGACTCTCACAATGAGTAACAGCAGCCAAGCCAAGCAGGAGCCCCATCCTGGGCACAGATGACTGAGACCTTTCGTTTTCCCTTTTATGGAAGGTGGTCTGTCTGGAGTGAACAGCTCAGCTTTTCCTTCTTTAGCCTAAGAGATGAGTGCCCCGATAGTAATGTCTGTTTACTAAGGACATGAAGCTTCGTTTGGTTTGTTTGTTTGTTTGCTTGTTTGTTTGAGGGGCAGAAGGAGGTAACTAGCCGGCTACACCAAGAACAGCTGCATTCAGCCCCTCCCTCATGGAGAAGTATTCCGTCTCTTCTGGATCAAAAGAGTGGTGATCTGAGATCACAGCACGCCTTCCAAAGCATTTGACCAGAGTTCGAAAAGGGGGGAAAAAAACTGCTAACACCGATTCTTTTCAAATCTCTGCTGAGTTTTGTCACTTCCTTCACATTACAAGCTTATGCTTCCTTGCCCTCAAGTCTGTTTTCCTTTTTTGTTGTTTTATTCACACACATCCAACCCTCTGTACCTTTCTTTCCTACCACTTCCTCATGCTCAGCTCGCTGAAATTGCCTTTCCTACAGCCCCCTATTTCCATGGCCTCCCGGCCCGCTCCAGGCTGCTGTTCTGCCCACACCCCCCAGCTGCTGAAGAGCCTCAGGCTCTCTCCATCTACTGTCTCCTTCCCCAAGTGCTCCACGCGGCACTGGGACGAGACACCAGGGAGAAACTTCGTGAGCTTCCACTTTTAAGTGTGAGGTTTCAGCAGACACATGATAAATATTCCCGGGGACCAGAATAAACACCCAGGACAGCCCGTGAACCTGGCTGTGGTGGCATTTATTACATGGAGGAGAAATGACTCCAGGGAAGTTGCGGGAAGTTCAGGAGCCTACTAGGAAGGGCTTTGCCTTCGGATCTACAAGAGTGAACACGAGCAAAATAAAAGATTATATCAAAGTTCTTTACACTTTCTGGTCTCAGAGCCTTTCACAGTCCCAGATAAGCCCAGATAATATACAAATTGCAATAACACGAAAACAAGATATCCTATCTTTAGATTATATACAAGATTTCTCTAGAATGTCTAAAAATAAAGCACCATGCATCCTAGAAAGGCAGAACCATGAGGCACCGCTTGAAGCTTAGAGGAGGTGGTTTTCTGACAGGAAAACATTCGTACCATGGCAAGCACATTTTAAAAACTCACTACCCACAGGAAGTGCCAAGTGCTTGTCTAGAAAGTGTTGACAAATTCACGCAAGTAAATCGATAACGGACACACCGTGAGAAGGTAAAGCTTCCAGAGCTGAAGGTACAGAGGATGGCGAGGGCCCCCTACAACACTCCTGTCTTAGCAGCAACAACAAACACGAAGTGAATGAATCCGTTCCATACACACACATATCCCACCAGAGCTGTGATCTGAAGTTAACCAGTCAGCTGCTGGCTCAGCCACGCTGTTCGGAAATGGCCGTAGACACACATCCCTCAGAAACTGCCCACGAGGACTTGCACCACCCTGTCCTCACTGACCCTGGGAAGGTCTGCCAGGGTCTGACCCAAATCAGAGCTGGCCCGGGGCCGAAGGACAGACTGCCCCTGCCTCCTCCATCACCGACTCAACTTGCCTTTCCTCACACACATGTGCCTGCCGCTTGGCTCCATTTTCACTGCTAAGGGTTTATATAAATACAAATCCACCCAAGAAAGGAAAAATATTTCCCTTTTTTCCTGCTCTGGATAAAGTTCCAACAGACTTGGCTAAGGATTAGACATGCTTCACAGATCAAAGTGTGTATGGGGGAAGGTGGCGGGGGGAAGCAGAGCCCAAACCCAACTCGGCCTTCCCTCTCTCAAAAGGCAAGTGAGGATTATAAAAAGCCCACACTGCTGGACTGAAGTGCTTCCCAGTGGTTACTCTTTATTTGGATAGCCTGTCACCTACTTCTTACTGGAAACGCTTCCAGACTCAGAGAAGGGAACGCAGACAGCACGAAAGCATTCCGACTAAAACTGTCTCTCTCCAACCATAGCTTTCCTTTCAGCTGAAAATGGGAGGAACTTGTATGACTTGAACGGAAATCTGAAACACTGGCCCAACAGCCTTATCAAAATTGACCTGATTTGGAAGAGCTAGGACGATCCGAAGCCATAGATTTGCTTGTCTCCTAACAGGGAAGATGACAAGATTTCTACGAATTCATTTTTTCTTGGAGGGAAAAGGAGTGAACGTCAGGCTGGGTGGGGGGAAGCCAAGGAGCCCCTGTAGGCGCCTGGGAGACCAGAGAAACCCACAAACCTAAGGCTGGAAGGAGCCCTGAGATGGTCCAGCTTGCTTATTTTGCACATGGCTGATATCTCCCGCACACATAAACAAACACGACAGGAAAACCTACAGCGGGGGCGGGGGGGGGGGGGCGGTCCTCCCGCAACATGAGCTTTCCTTTACCTACCCCCCCACCCAAGTTTCATTCCCAGATGATCCAGACTAGACTTGGGGCCATTATAAACAAACAACAAGCATCCATGATGATCTGAAAGTATTAAATTGCACTAACAGTGGAAACCCCGAACTCCTTGGCCTCTCTAACCTCTCACAAGTTGCAATTACCAACAAGAAAGAATTCTTTATATTTCAATGGCACCTCATCTTGAAGCAGATACAGCTGGCTTCCAGACTGAAGGCTAAATACAGACAAAGAAAACATAATCATGAAAGCATCAAAGCCAATTAGAAAGTATGGGACCGCCCAAATGGGCTTAGCTTCGCCTGGGGAAAGGGTCGTGCCGAGGAGGAGCCAGTTCTCGAAGCAGTTCGGTCTGTGTAGAGCCCACCACTCAAGTAGGCTCTTTGCCTTGTCTGGGCCTCCATTTACCTGGTCTTGAGCTCTTCACTGAAGACCAAGATCGGACCAAGATCTGACTACCTATTAAACATGGTCACTGGGCTACTGACATGTCCAAAATCCAACTCTTGTAAGTTACTCCTTTTCAAAGCTTCCCCATGTCCGTAAATGTCCACTCCGTTCCTCTAGCTACTTTGGACAAAAAAATGTAGAGCCACCCCTGACCCTCCTTCTCCCTCACAGCCCACCCCACATCCCACAGCATCAGCACATCCCGCTGTTTCACTTCAAGCCCACCCAAGCTATCTGACCACTTCATCAGCTCCCTTGCCCACACCACCATCAACCCGGACTACTGTGGTGCTCTTCCAGCCCACCTCTGGCCTCCACGGTCCATTTCCCCGCTGAAGCCAGATGGGTTCTCTTAGAATGTACATCAGGTCATGTCACTCAGCTTAGAAGCCTCCAAAACCTCCTGTGTCACTGGGAACAAAGCCCAAGTCCTCACAAAGGTCTACGAGGTCCCATGTGATCTGCTCCTGTCTACTTCCTGCCCTTGAGCCTTCTTCATCGTGCTCCCTGTCCTGATCACTTTGCTCCCCACCCTCCCCTTGTCCCCCCCCCACACTTCATTCAGGTGTCTGCTCAACTATCACCACCTAGAAAGAAAACAAATCTCTCCTAACCACCTTGCATAAAATGGCATCCTCACCTCCCGGTCCCTCCACATTCCATTTTCTGATTTATTTTTCTTCACAGTACTTCTGTCCACCTGACATAGGTGGGTTGATGGTGTGTCTCTTGTTATAGAATGTAAGCCCCGCAAGCGTGGAGATCTCCCTTGCTCACTGTTGGATCCCAAGCATCCAGAACAGTGCCTGGCACATAGTAGGCCCTCAGGACATGGGGAAAACCTGAATCAATCAGTGGCTGAATCCACAGATTTAGGGCACATACAAAGCAGCCTCTCAAGTTCCCTCGGGTCTGTGGTTCCAGATCTGACATCGGTCAGTGCACAGTCAAGCCCTTAGGGCCAAAGTCTACAGCCTTTTCTTCCAAAGGGTAGACAGATGCCCAGCCAGGGCCGGTTTCCAAACATCCCCGCACACACTGCCTCCTCCACGCACCACAGACAGGGGCGACAACCAGAAGGGCTCCGGGAACTCACCCTGCTTTTCTGTCTTACTTGATTCTGCCATCTTTTCAAACTGAAAAGAAAGCCATGACAAAGTCAAAATCCACTTGGGGAGATTCTAATGCCAATATCTTAAAATATTTTCTAAATGTTAAGGATGACATAGTTCAGAGTCTCTTTAGGGAAACCTGTAAGTGTAGCTAAAAATGCCCTCTTCTCAACTGTAGCTGCAAATGGGTTATTTTGAGAGTAGTAGGGGTGAGCGGGGGAGACGGCGGGGGGCAGGGGGAGCAGAGGTACCACAAATTAGTTAGTGCTCTGGATGTGAGGGAGAGGAGACTGCAGCTGAAATAAGTTCTTAGCCCCCCCTTCTTTTCCCAGTCACATCGTTTCCTCTCACACAGGCTCTGAGCAGCCCCCTGCTGGGTTCTCCAGGGGCCGGTCAGCAGATCTTCCCTCTCTTCCCCAGTCCTCAGTCCTGCTAACTCTAAAGCTCTAGTTCCCTTGGGCTCCTTCCCTCAGGCAGCCTGCCAGGATGCCTCCGTGCCCTCCCCGTCCCGCAGCCCAGGGTGTTAAGCTGGGGCAGTTACGGGGCTCACTTCATTTGTTCCCCATCTCTCAGGGTCATTGTCCTTTGTTGCCTGATGCTCAGGGTCTTGAAAATCATCATTTTATATATGTTGCTGGTTTGTCTTGCTTTTTTCAGGTACGAGGGTAAATACAGTCTCTGTTACTCTATCCTAGCTGAAAGTGGAAGTGTGGCTACTGGACTTGAAGTACTTTCTATGTTCTGAATGAAATCGTTTCTTTCCAAATGGTTAGCCTGTCAAGACAGTTAAAAACGTCAATGCTTCTAAAGACACTGACTCAAAAGACAAGTCACAGATGGGGAGAAAGTATTTGCAAAGGATCTATCTGATAAAGGACTCGTATCTAGAATATATAAAGAACTTTCAAAACTCAGTAAGAAAATAACCCAATTTTAAAAATGGGCAATAAATAAATAAATTAAACCAGATAGGGGTGCCTGGGTGGCTCAGTCAGTTAAGCCTCTGCCTTTAGCTCAGGTCAGGCTCCCTGCTCAGCGGGGAGTCTGCTCCTCCCCCTCCCGCCTGCTCATGATCTCTCCTTCACTGCTAAAAAAAATCTAAACAAAATCTTTAAAAAAGAAAAATAAATTAAATAAAGAATGGGCAAAAGTTTGAACACACATTTCACCAAAGAAGGTATAACAAGGGAAAATAAGGGTATGAAAAGATGCTCAAAGTCATTAGTCATTAGGGAAATGCAAACCCCAAGGAGAGACCACTGAACACCTGTTAGGATGTCGACAAAGGCTGACCACACCAAGTGTTGGTGAGGGTGTGGAGGGACTGGTACTCTCATCCACAGCTGGTAGCATTTCTGGAAAAGTCGAAACACTCACCTACCACGTAATCCAGCTATTCACTCCTAGATATTTGCCCGAGATTAAAAAAAGCACAAATCCATACAAAGGCTTGTCCATCAATGTTCAGAGCAGCTTCATCTGAAGTAGCCATAAGCTAGAAGCGACATGCACGTCCGTGGCGAGGTGAGCAGATAAGAAATTGTGGTACATCCATACAATGGAATACTAGTCAGCAACAAAAAGTAACGACCCCATGGATACATACATACAACACAGATGATCCGAAGAGAACTGTGGAGTCCATGAAGCCAGACCAAACAGGAGCACATATTTTATGACTCCATGAAACAAAACTCTAGAAAATGCAAGCTGATCTAGAGAGACAGAAAGCAGATCAGTGGTTGTCTGGGGTGAGGTGGGGAACAGAGAGACAGGGGGGAAGCAAGAGGAAAGAGGAGACGTCTGAGGGAAATAGATGTGTTTGTATCTTATTTGTGGGGATGATTTTATAGGTATATAATACATGGCAAAACTTAACCAAATGGTACACTTGCAAACTGTACATTTTACTCTATGCCAATTATATCCCAACTACAACTCAATTAAAAACAAACAAAAATAAAGCACACCTTATAATTAACCAAAAACCTGAACCATCACTAAGAAACACCAATTGGTGTGAGGGCACGATCGCCCTTCTCAAGGAAATGAAATGCTTGACAGATTCCAGGCAGGACAAATTTCCTTTACCATATCCCACGAGCTCCCCGCTAAAGAATCAAAGACCTCACAGACCAAAAGCACAGAAGACAGAAGGGCCATATATGCCTGTATCTTCTGGGCGAGATTCTTTTTTCAGCTTGTGTTTACGATTATTTCATTTGTGCCTCACTGTGATATTTGTAAAAAGAAACAAGTACGTTCTGTCAGATGAATTCAAGCTGAAGCTCTACTCAATTCTGTACAAAGTTCAAATATTAAAAATACTACATCAGCTCAGGTCATGATCCCAGGGTCCCCAACACTGGGCTCCCTGCTCAGCGGGGAGCCTACTTCTCCCTCTGCCTCTCCCCTGCCCCCTGCTTGTGTGCTCTCGCTCTCTCGCTCTCAAAGTCTTCTTTAAAAAATACAGCATACTATCTAATATCTAATAATAATTGGTAGGTGATGCTACCTACCAGTGGTTATTAAATTAGTAGGTCAAAGTAGTTAAAGATAATTGATGGTTGTAAACGTCTGAGAAGGAGCAGTAATACGGAACAACCAAAGACGGCTTCTACAGGACAAACATGCAAGAGCGGACATACGAGGTCAGTCGGGGGGTCAGATGCCCATGCATCTCTAATCCCCTAGAGACGTGGAGGAAGCTTGGCTTCTTTCTCCTCCTCTTCCTCTTCCACGTCAGGAAATTACTCTCTGCCAATTATAAGGTTAAGGGTATTATCACACAGAAGAGAGACATATGCTTCGGTCCAACCAACGCTATTCCACCAAACTTCTAGAAGACAAGGCTAAGGGTAAAGACGCTGGCTCCTTTCAGTGTTGAAGCACAGTGGCTGACTCATAAAAGCAGCTCAAAAGAGCACTGCTGTCTCTCCACTTAGGCTGGAAATTACACCAGAAAAAGCGACCATAATAATCTCTATCATCTATGAGAACATTTGCTGTGCTTTTTAAGGGAGGGAAAATCTCCTTTATTTCTTGAGCTGAGAAAGTATGCCAAATTACAACCAACCTCTCTAACTGAAGCCAAATTTGCATCAGAGGTTACTAGTCTAATAAAGCCATTTGAAACAAAAAAGTATGGGCAATCACCAACCTATAAACGTTTGACTTTGGAAAATAATAAGTGGCCCCGTTCCTCATCACAGTGATGCTTTTCACAATTTCAAAAAGCAAGCCTTCTATCACCCTGTATCCTTGGTCACAGCCCCAGCCTCGCTGCAGCCCGGCCGTGCCCCTGAAGCCCAGCCCCGCCCTCAGATGTGGGAGCTCTGGCCTTTCGCATCTTCGTCCTCACTGTGGGCCCCAGCCCTTATCTTTCCGTACGTCCGCACCCACACATTCCGCTATGGACTGACAGTGCCAAGACATATGGCCACAAGTACTCTTTCACAACTCTGTAGGTTATACGGGCTTCGCGGTTCAGCCTGGAAGCCAAACCAGCATTTAGAGCATTGCTGCTTCGGGGCTGTGTCTTCCCCTTTAGAGTTGGTAGGACAAAAAAGAATTTTTGGAACACAGCCCTTTGTAGGTTAAGGACAATCCACATAATCCAACAACAAACTGTCCTTCCACCCCACAGACCTCTGAAAAGGGATTTCTGAGGCACGAGCGGTATCACACATCCATAGGTCAACCATAGGTGACATCGGTCTTCTAGAACTAGCTCCTCGCTCCAGTGCATCCCCAGATTTTCTGCAACACAAGAGCTACAGAGATTTCTAATTTTCCAAGAGATGGGGGAGAAGGACCAACATGAGCGTGAGTGCACTGACAAAGTCTGAACAGTGGCTTTGCCACTTACCCACTGTGTGACCTTGGGGAAGTTATCTAGCCTCTCTGAGCCTCACTGTTCTCATCGGTGAAGTGTGGATGAGAAATGCCAAACATACACCTCAGAGGAGTGCTACAAGAATGAAACCGACCTAACCCTCTGCCTGGCACAGAGTAGAGGCTCACTAAATGTTCATTTCGTCCTCATATCCTTGTCCTCTGAAACCAAGGTTTATGCAAAAGTAACTTCTGGAAAGAGATGGGCCTATCAGAGGAGCAACTCAAAAGGCCTGACTCTCCTATCGCCTTCCCCCAAATCCCTGTTGCTACCATTATAGTATATCCCACCTCCAAGGCAGCACATGTCCTCTGAAGAACATCTAGCACTTTTGTGCATTTCTGGAGGAAGAGTCAATGTGTACCTCTTCTTTGGAGAGAAATTTGGCATTCCATTTCGAGGTATTTATTCTACAGATATACCCACAAATGTCAAAGGACATAGTCCCAAGTATGTCTTCAGTATGGTTTCTAAAGTAAAAGACTGAAAACAACTCAAATGCTCATTGATAGAAGCCTGGTTAAATAAAAACAGCTTAGATAATGGAATATCATACAACAACAAAAGAAAGAGAAAGAAAGAAAGAAAGAAAGAAAGAAAGAAAGAAAGAAAGAAAGAAAGAAAGAAAGAAAGAAAGAAAGAAAGAAAAAAAAAAAAAAAAAAAAGGAAAAAGAAAGAACCAGATAGCTCTATATGTATCAGTACATCCAGAGTGTATTTTTAATTAAAAAAAAAAAAGGCTCAAAGCAGTGTTTCTATTTTGCTACAATTTTTTGGGGGGGACCTCCCTCTTCCCCTATTTATACATGCAGATATATATTTGTAAAAACACAGAGCATCTCTGCAAGGATACCCAGGAATCCTGGCTGTCTCCAGTGGGGGAAATGGATGGCCATGGACAAGAGAGAAGACTTTCCCCCATAGAGCCCTTTGTGCCTTTTGAAAGGTACACACCACTTACACAGACTACCTATTAAACATGAAACTTCAGTCGAGCCTGGCTGGCTCAGTCAGTGGAGCGTGCGACTCTTGATCTTGGGGTTGTGAGTTTGGGCCCCATGTCAGGCACAGAGACGACTTAAAAAAATAGAATATTTAAAATAAAAAAATAAAGATAAAACTTCAAATAATCTACCCTAGTTTAATTTTTTCCTTTTTTCTCTTTAGAATAGCTTTGTTTTTTAAAGATTTCTTTATATTTCTTTCTTTCTTTCTTTTTTGAGAGACAGAGCATGAGAGACAGCCAGAGCACAAGTGCGGGGGAGTGGAGGGAGAGGGAGAAGCAGCCTCCCCACTGAGCAGGAGCCCTACGTGGGCCTGGATCCCAGGACCTTGGGATCAGGACGGAGCCAAAGGCAGAGGCTTAACCAACTGAGCCACCCAGGCGCCCTATATTTATTATTTTAATTATAAAAAAGTTAACACGTGCTGCTTTTAACAATTAACATAAAATGTGTAAAGGAAAGGTGAGAATCACTTTCCTCTCTTTCCCCCTTCCCAAGTATCCAGTTCCCCTTCCTTGCCTCTCTCCTTGCTCAGCTCAGACATACTGAATGCTCACCTACACAGCAGGGAGTTTTGGGTTGATTTCTTTTCTTTCAGGCAGAAGCATACCATAAGCATTAGTGCAACATTCTTTTCTTTCTTCTGACTGTGTACTACCCGACAGTGTTGTCAGAGTGACAACTGTATTTGTTTGCCACTTCTTCCTTCATGGAATGTCCTTTTCTTCCCTCCCCAGCCCAAGCTCACACAATTTTACACAGACTCATGTCACACAATCATTTTTTAATGGGGCCCTTTTGCCACCACCACCCCCCACCCATTTCCTGAACAGTCTCCTGTGCCCTTGGAGAGTGAATTTGCACACCCACATCCCCACCCTGCGGGCCTCCCCAGGGAGCCCTCCCAGCTCCTGCTCCGGGGGCATCTTAGAGTCAGGGGTACCCTGGGGCAAACTGCAGCCAGTTGGCCAGGCAGTAAAGCAGGGGCTCTGGCCAAGTTCGGACGGAGTGTGAGTCCAGACTCAGCGGAGATGCCATTTGCATCATGGAATTAAACTTTCTAAAAGGAGAAGCCACTGGAAGCTTTTCACAAACCCAGATCACACATTTAAGAAAAAAAATAGCACAAGTGACGAAAAAAGCTCCTCCAGCAAGCAGAGGCTTCTAGTTTCCGCACCCGGCCTTACACCTCTTCCTTTACAAGCCAACAGAGGTGAGAGAGCACGGGAGTTGGAAGAGGAAGGTATCTGGGTCTGAGTGGCTCCCTGCCTGGCCGTGGGGTGGGAGGGAGCAGCTGCCGGACAGAGCTGTTGGAACTAGAAGGAAAGGCTGGGGATTAGTGGCTTTAGCGGCTTCTGTGCCCAGTTCGCAGTGCCTCCGAGGCCCCTTGGGCAGGAGGTCGAAGAAGGAGGGGGAGGGAGTGGAAAGGGACGGTCACTTACTACTAAGCCCATTTCCACCCCCCACTTCTCGGTTCTTAGATTTCATCGAAGCAAATTTCACAGAATGCAAGGAAGTACTTGACACTCTTTGTTCAGCAGGGAGGATGGCGGGCAAATCAGCACCTCCCTCCCGAATATGCTTACAGGTCTTCTGTCCATGTACGTCCAGGGACTACAAAAATACACATCAATCTCCACTGATTAAGCAAAATTTGATTTATGCCAGAGCTTCGCATTTTCTTTAAAAGAGATGGGGCGGGTGGCTTTTCAAATCCTGACAACCAGCTCGTGATGTTGAAATCTCACTACGGCATTCCTACAAGGACTTGACCTAGATCAGAGAAATCCTCCTCGGATCCCCAGTGTGTGAAGATGTTAGTAGATAGCAGGCAGGGTCTCAAGCAAGGTTTTCATAAAATCCTACTGATCTCAAGTCTATTGACAGCCCGGGGCCTTAACAGTAACTTCTAAACATGTGCAGAAGACGGCTGGGTCTAAGAGCATCAGAGCACTGGGGCTTCTCGGGAATGCAGGGGTTCGCTTCAGAAGAACCCAGCATGAGGAGGGGGAAGGTGCAGCGCTGACCTCAGGGGCTGGCTCCCGGCTGCACCACCTCCCGGCAGTGGGTCCCTGAGCAAATGGCTTTAAGGGCACTAAGCTCAGGTGTCCACGCCCCCCCCCCCCCGCCCCCACCGAGAGACGACACTGCAAGCCACGTAGGCCTGTCGTGAGGACTGAATGAGCTCATACACACAGATGCCTAGCTGGAGGCCGGCTGCCTTTCCCAGGGCTCCTGACACTCCCGGGGTCCCTGGCCTCCGCCCAGGGCTGGCCACCTTGCCATAGGCAGCCCATTCTGAAGTGCGGCAGCAACTTGCAGTCTGGGGAGAAAAGGTGAAACAGGTGGGTCAGATGGCTCCGTGGGGAACTGGAAATTGGGGTGAGAGCCAGAATTAGTGCGTGAAGCAGAGAGAGGCTGGGGCAGTCATCTGCATCACATGCCAGCTGGTCTGAGGGGAGGAAAAAATGGGGGCAAGTCCTTGGGGAGAGACAGAGGGCCAGAGTGTGAGAGGGAAACCAAGCTGGGAGACAGGGGACCCAGGAGGGGATAGGGGATCAAGTCAGGGGGCTCGAGATGGGAGTCGGCTGACTGACAAATTGAATGACAGGACATGAGGGCCCATCAGACAGGGGATGTGGGATGGGGGACTCAGAGACTGGGGCAGAGGGACAGAGGGACAGAAACCAGTCCCAAGTTCTAAATCACACTAAGGAAAGCTTGGACTTGTTTCCTTTCCTTGGATTCTGAGGATCGCTCTACTCTTGACATAATATCCTGCTTTTCTTCCCTTAAATTAACTCGCAAGCACTGACTAGAACATCATAATTAATAAACGGCTTTTATTGAGAATTACCTTTTTTTCATTAGCTACAAGGTATTATTTGCAACTAATTACAAAGCTCTCATAAGTTATTATAAAAACAACTTTTGAGTCTTTGGCTGTATGAGCAACAAGGTATTTCTCTGTATCCAGGAAGATGCTTTGCGCAAGCCCAGTGAGCACCGCTGCTGGAAAGGAGAGAGCAAGGATGCCATAGAGACCTGGGTTCTACTCCCCGGGCTGCACGGACTCCCGCAAGTTCCGGACAACCCCTGACTCTTCTGGGCCCCAGTCCTTCAGCTTCAAAAGGAAGAAGCTGAACTGGTTTATCTTCAGGGTCTGTTCAGCTTAAAATAATCTGTTCCAGCTTGAAATACTGCGAAAATGTATTTTCTACTGAATTTTCTAGGTTTCTCAAGTTAGACTCCTCGCAAATTTAGCATGAAGTAGAACAATCTCTTAAATAGGCCAAACAAACAGGGCCTGGGCTCTCCCCAGCCACCCTCTCATTGCTTCCCTACTTTACCCCCCTCATGCTTCGATACAAGGGACCGCATCCCACTGGTACCCAGAAGGATGTTATCTGCAGCTCAGTCTCACAGCACAGAGAACAGTCAGGGCCCCGAGAAAAGAAACAATACAGCCAGTAAAGCCCTCTTCTCAGAGATTCGTCTGTCTCCCTAGGCTTCAAAGAACTCAGCCACGCTGTGTATATATAAGGAGTTTGAATGCTCACATAAAAGATCTGTTACTCTCTCTATCACGGTAAATTTCCCTGGAGTGAAAAAAACAATGCTAAACTGTACAAAAAGAGCAAGATTTAATTTTCTATATAAATAAAAGTGCTTTTCATTCCCCACTTAGTAAAAACCAGTAGCTTCCAGGAGCTCACAGTTACGCACATTTAGCCAGACCTAAATATTTCTATCTGCGCAGCTCTGTGCTCTGACACTGGCCTGTCCACAAGGCAAACCTGCTGACCGACAAGGCGGCCCCATCCCACCCATGCTACACACTCCCTGAGAAGCAAGACTGGTAAGCAGAGGGACAAACCTCACAGATGAGGCCTCCCTCTCTGGGGGCTCAGCAGAGACCAGAGTGGTCTGCTGATGTGCTCACCTTCAGTCAACTGACAACTGCTGGAAATGTAGGCTTGGCTCCCTCCTAACCCAGAGCATGGGTGTCCCTGCAGTCATTGTCTACTGGGACAGGGAAAATGGGCCCCCCTGTTTAGCCCCCCAGAAGTTCAAATCTCCCTTAAATTGGACCACTGCAGGCCATTTCAGAGTCCTCTAGCCCTGGTGGAGGCTAAGGCCCCGGCCCAGGCAGAGCGCTAAGCTGGAGGTGTGTAGACCCCAAAAGCTGACCTTTCAAGGACAAAGGTTCTCTTTCTCTATCTTTCACACACGCATGCACGCACGCATGCACAAACACACCCATTCCTGCTCCACCAGAAGCAGAATATAATTCTTGCCAGTATGTATTATAAAGCAACTCATATAACACAGGATCCCACTCCCAGATCTCACCAACCACAGGGATGCAGATCATCTGTAAGAGGCAAAATTATCTGTGATCGAGATGGAGTTAGCCACCAGAGACCAGAGTGAGGGAGAGCATCCATCGGTCCTGAAGTCAAGGAAAGGAAACGGATCCGAGACCAGGCAAGCAAGCTGGAGGCAGGGCTCCAAGGAAGCCGGGAATGAGGCGCGCGCAGCAAGGAGGCCCTTTAGAAAGGCCTGTCAGAGATCTGTCCCAGCGCACATACAGTATTTCTAGGTTCCCAGGCTAGACTCTCTGGGGGCCAGCTTTCACCGTGGAAAAGAAGACAGGGAGTAGCCAAGCCTAGGGTAATCTCAACTCTCCTGAGATTCTCTAAAACACCGAACTATCCGCACCAAAGTCTAAAAGCATAGAAGAATGTATTCGTTTGCTAGGGCTGCCATACCAAAGCATCATAGCCCAGGCAGCTTAAGGAACAG
Source organism: Ursus arctos (assembly GCF_023065955.2). Lineage (NCBI taxonomy): Eukaryota > Metazoa > Chordata > Mammalia > Carnivora > Ursidae > Ursus > Ursus arctos. The sequence goes on from NW_026622952.1 coordinate 20,999,473, forward strand.
AAAGTGGTTTTCTCACAGTGCTGGGGGCTAGAAGTCTGAGTCGGAAGTATCAACAGGGTTGGTTTCTTCTGAAGCTTCTCTCCTGGGCTCACAGACGGCCATCTTGTCCTTTCCCTGCTCTCCCTGTGCCCTCATGTGTTCTTCCCTCTGTCTTTTTCTGGGTCCTAATCTCTTTTTTTTTTAAGACTTTATTTATTTATTTGAGAGACAGAGAGAGCAAGAGGGAGAGCGTGCAGAGGCGGGGGGCGGGGTAGAGAGAAGCACCCTGCTGAGTGGGGAGCCCGATAGGGGGCTTGATCCCAGGACCCCGGGATCATGACCTGAACAGAAGGAAGATGCTTAACTGACAGCCACCCAGGCGCCCCTAATCTCATCTTCTTATAAGGACACCAGTCATATTGGGTTAGGGCCCTCCCTCATGACCTCATTCAATTTTAATCTCCTTTTTAAAGACCCTATCTCCGGGATGCCTGGATGGCTTAGTCAGTTAAGTGACCAACTCTTTGATTTCTGCTCAGGTCGTGATCTCAATGTGGTAAGATCGAGACCCGCACTGAGCTCCACATTCAGTCTAAATAAACAAATAAATAAATAAATAAATCTTTTTAAAAAAAGACCCTATCTCCACATAGAGTCACATTCTAGGGTGCTATGACTTCAACATATGAATTTTTTTGGGGGGGGTCACATTCAGCCCATAACAAAAACTAAATAAGAGTGTCTTGAAAATGCTAAGTTTCTTTTGTGACCAAAGAGGCTGACTCTTAATCCTCTTCATTGGTTCCTGGAGAATGTATAAATTATAACTTGAATAACATGAGGCTCAGACCTAGAAGGAGTCCAAGATATCAACTGGCTGGACAGCTGTACCCAAGGGGTTCTGATAATGCACTGATGTCAACTTCCTATCAACTTCCTTCCTTTACATTTAACACATACTCATTGTGTTAAAAAAAAACAAAAAAAATCCCAGGCCTTGACCCTGGGGGCACCTGCTGGGGGCACCCCAGCAGCTCGAGCACCCTGGCCCGGAAGGAAGCCGGAGGCAGCGGAAGTGCGCAGGGTTTGTGATGTTGATGCCAGCCGCCCCCCAGCCCAGCTGTCCGAGGAGCCCGTGGGGCCCCAGCCATGCAGTGCATCCCGGTGGCAGGCGAGGAGGCACAGGACTGAAGGACCCTGGGGAGCCGCACAGCTACATGGAGAGGATTCGGGGCAGCTCCCGACCCCTCCCCAGCCTGCCTGGCCCGGCACTGTCAGCCGCCAGCCCAGGCAGCCTCCTGCCCACCCTCTGCTGCTTGCACATCTAAGTCCCCTGCCTGTCCCTCAAAAGGGCGCCCACCCAGGCCCCCTCTGCCCTGCCCACCCCCCATCGGACCATGCTCATGAGGAAGGGCTTATGTCCCTTCTTCATGGGAACCATTTCATACTAATGTCAAGAAAGAACTCAAGGAAACCTCCCCCCCCAAAAAAAATCTCAGTGGGAATTAACAATATAAAGTGAAAAATAAATGTCCCTCTTTCTCCCGACTGCCGGTTTTGCTGATTCCATGGAGGTAACTACAGATGACCCAGGGCTTACAATGGTGCGAAAGCAATATGCATCTGGTGGAAACCATACTTTGAATTTTGAATTTGGATCTTTCCACGGGCTGGTGACGTGCGCTGCGATCCTCTTGCGTGAAGCTAAGCAGTGGTAGTGTGCCGTGGCTCCCAGTCAGCCCGTGACCACGAGGTGAACAACCGGTACACCCGAACAACCATTCAGCACCCACACCTGCACTCTGCTTTCCACTTTCAGTTGTCAATCAATTACACGAGGTATCTAACACTTTCTTGTAAAATAGGCATTGTGTGAGATTCCGCCCAACTGCAGGCTAATGGAAGACGTCTGAGCGAGTTTCAGGTCAGCTAAGGCTAAGCTATGATGTTGGGAGGTCAGGTGTATTGAATGCATTTTCAACGTATGATATGGTTTATCAGGACCTATGATGGATTTATCAGGACATAACCCCATTGTAAGTCGAGGAAGATCGTACTGTTATTCATTTCTCAAGTGCCTTCCAGAAATACTGTATGCAAACAGATTGTGTGTGTGTGTGTGTGTGTGAGAGAGAGAGAGAGAGAGAGAGACAGAGAGAGTGCAACACTTCTAGCTGCTTGCCTAATATTCCTTTTCTTTTCCCATAATCACAGAACTCTGGATTACATGTGAGGAAAAAACATGTGCCTAATTAAAATTCTTACCTTCGCAGATTCCCTGAAAGATCTAGAGAGCCATGGGACAGTTCTAACCAACACAATGTAAGCAGAAGTCTGCTGAGGATTTCTGGAAACATTCCGGCTTTTGTGATACAGATGCCTTTCCTTCCTCCTACTTTTCTCCTTATATGTTTTTCCCACCTGGAAACCCAGATATGAGGCTTGGTAGAGCACAGCCATCTTGCTGTGACGAAGGGAAAAAAAATGTAAGGACAGAGGCCCACACAATTAGGAACGTAGATATCAAAGACAGAGCATGCCTGAGGCACAGATGGCATACTTGGGTTCCTGTACCAACCCTGCACTGCCAACACATGCAGATTTCTTGTTGCATAAGATAAATACACCCACTGGGGCTTTTTATTATCTATAGCTAATACCTTCTTGACCTATACAAATCTTTTTTATAAAACACTTATGATATCAGACTATACACACCAATGTGCTTTTTCATTTAATATCTTGATTCATAATCAGGACATTAAGAATTGCAACTTTTTTAATTTAAAAAACATTTTTTTATATTTTTGAGTAATCTCTACACCCAACACGGGGCTCGAACCTACAACCCTGAGATCAAGAGTTGCACGCTCCACCTACTGAGTCAGCCAGGCGCCCCAGAGAATTGCAACATTATTAATCATCACACAGCATTCCACTGTGTGCCTACTGACATGATTTGCTTTCATTTTTTTCCTATTACAAACACTGTTAGAACAAATATCTATGTAGCTATTTTTGCATACTTGCTGGAAAATATTTACAGGGTCAGTAGAACTCCTGAGTCTGAGGATAATGACCTTTTAAATTCTGACAGATACTGTACAAGTGACCTTCAAAAACATTCCTCAACCATATATGTCTCCTGTTTCTTTGTATGATCAATAATAATGGGTATTACCAAACTTCATCATGGTCACTGCATAGGTAGAGAAGTGAGATCTTGTTTTAAATTGAACTTCTAAACAAAGTAAAGATTAGGGTGTTTTAATATGCTTATTTCTGTCAATATCAGTTCAACCTCTTCATTGTTCATCTTTGTTCTTACTGATTTTTAAGAATTCTTTCTATATGAAAAGAATTGGCCCTCTGACATACATGCCACAATCATTTTTCCAAGTACATTCTTTGTCATTTGACTTCATATATGGAATTTTTGCCGAACAGAACCTTTTAATTTTCATAAGAAATGTTCCTTTTTTGGAAAGTTCGTCTTTTCCTTTATAGCTTCCATGTTCTAGGACATGTTTAGGGGGAAAAGAAGCCTTCTCTCTCTACTTCAAGATATATTTAAAATTTACTCATGTTTCTTCTAATAGTCTTTGGGACTTTGTTATTAAAGTTTAAATTTTAGAGCCATCTATAATTTATTTTTATATACTTATCTAAAGAATGAGTACGGGCTCCAGCTTTCTCTTTTTCCAACAGGTATCCAGCTGTCCTAAACACCATGCAGTGATGAGTTTGCTTCCCCCACTGATTAGAAATGCCACGTTGTTCACACCTAAGCGCACAGTGCAAAGAAGGCTACATCTGGCACGACTCAGATTCAGGTCCTAACCTCACGGGCATCTCAAAGATGCTGGTGAAAATACACAAGGCAGCTCATAAATCATTCAGTTAGCTTAGAACCAAGAGAATGAATTAACAGGATAAAACCAGAGATTTAAAACAACAACAACAACAACAACAAAAGCCTGGAGCAACAGGAAACGTATAACAAGATAATGTCTAATAGGAATATAGTTAGAGCCTACAGTTAGATGCAGTGCAATGAAAAGAATCCAATACAGAATGGGAAGTAACATGGAAGCAAAGACATGCCAAGTGTTCTTTGGAATTTTGTGAGTAGCTTTGATGTATGGTTGTTAAAAAGTTAAAGTGATGATACATGACCTTAAAAGAAGCAGGTCCGTATCTTAGGCTATTTTAATAGAAAGGAGGTAATACACTGCCCAGGTACTCTACACTCCCTGAAGCACTTAATTCTGTTCTGGACACCACCCTTTAAGGAGAATATTGATTAGATCATTTCCATGAGGAAGAAAGTAAACAATAAGGAAAGGCATTTAAAACAATATCACATGAAGAAGGAACAACTTGAGATGTCCCGTGCCTCACTCGACAGTGAAACTCTGGGGTGGAGGACAAGGCCCATGCCTTCTTTATTTATGTATCTCCCAACCCGAGCAAAGTCTCTGGAAATAACTGGCCTGTAGTAACTAGCTACTGAGCAAAAGTGAAGAATGTAGGGGCAAGGATTTGTTCTTTGGTTTTCTGAGACCGATCCATCATGGCCCTAGCTGTCACCCCCAGATCGGTCCATCACTGTCTTTCCTTTGGACTGTCAATGACAGGTTGAGGTGCTCCCTGCCTCCATCTCACCGCCCTCAGGTACTTACCTTCCTAAAATACAAGTCTATTTTCCCCAACATCCTAGATTGAAGTTAACGCCTAGGGCACTGCATGGATGGGCCCGTCCGTCGTAACGTGCCACTGTCCACGTCTCTAGTCCCCTGACGTAAGCAATATCAAACTTCTCTGTGTCCCCCCCGGCACCTGACATCTCTCCATGGCCTCTGCAAAACTCCCTTCTCTGTCCGAAATATCCCACCTTTGACTCCCTCCGGAACCCCTTCCCTGTGGCCAGCACACTCTAACTCAACCCTGCACCTGGAGGCCTTGCCCAACACCCTGATTCTGACAGAATCAACCACCCCCTCCTTCGTGCTATCTCAGCACCCCATCCATGAGCTTCACGGAGGTTATTACACGGCACTACAGGCCATTCATGGACATTCCTGCTTCTATACTAGATGGAGTCTTTGAAAAATGAGACTGTGTCTTATTTATCTCTGTGTTCTCAGTGCCTGGCACATTGGCAGCACTGAAGGATGCCTGCGAGTACAAGGCACAGGAACGTAGATTTCAATTAATTCAATCAATTAAAAAAAAAAGGAACATGGATAGAACTTTTCACAAATGGAAGAGACTATCTCTATGGGGTTACCCTCAGAGATGTCTGGGGGCCAGATGGTCTGGTGGGAAGGCCAAGGAGAAGATTCTTACTGTCCAACTTGAACAGTGCTTCTCAACCTTTAATACACACCTGTGAACACCTGACCCAGTAGGTTTGGGGTGTGGCCTGCAATTCTGCATTTCTAACGAGTTCCCAGGTGATGCCAAAGCTGCTGGTCCAAGGAACACCTTGAAGAACAGGGGGCTAGATGACCTCTGCTTTTCTCCAATCCTGAGGTTTATTCACAGACCCTGATATGAGAGGTAGCCGGCCCCACAGCCTCTGGTCTGTGGAGCCATTAACTAAGTTAACTTAAGAGTTAGGTGTTAGAAACACCAAGCTAAAATTTAGGCCAAAGGAAGGAAAAACTATAAAAGCTCCTAAAAGAAAGAGTCCAGTTGTGCATCAAGATTTCCTGAAGCATTTCCACTAAAAGGATACAAAGTTATTATTAACTGTCAGCCACTGTTTTCATTAAACTCTTTGGTTTTCAGTATTGTTTTTGCTTGGCTATTTTAAAACTCGAATCATAGCATAGTGTACAAATTGAAGAGAAAATTGTTTCTGATCCATATAAAATTACAAGTTAGTTAGACTCAAATGGCACCTCAGTGAGCACTATTCTAGAGTCCTCTAGACTCTTTTCACGGGCAAGGAAACTGAGGCCCAAGGTCATTGAAGCTGACACTGAAGCAATACCATTGTCCTTTATGCTCAGTATAATTTCTCTGCCTTTAAAGGCAGTTTATTTATTTATTTTTTTAAAGATTTTATTTATTTATTCGACAGAAAGACAGCCAGCGAGAAAGGGAACACAAGCAGGGGGAGTGGGAGAGGAAGAAGCAGGCTCCCAGCAGAGGAGCCTGATGTGGGGCTCGATCCCAGAATGCCAGGATCACGCCCTGAGCCAAAGGCAGACGCTTAACGACTGAGCCACCCAGGCACCCCTAAAGGCAGTTTAATATCCAAGTCTGAAAAGAAATATGCTTATTTCAGTTTTCAGAGGTAAAGTTACTGAATAATAGATTTGAAAAAATAGTCGTATAAAAGAAATCAAAGGTAAAAATATACCCTTCTCCATCATACTGCCTGACTTCAAAATTGATCATAAAGCTACAATGGTCAAGGTAATGTGAACAGACGGACAGACCAACGGGACAGAACAGAGATCAGAAATAGACAAACACATCCATGGTCAATCAATTATTGACAAAGGGTCTAGTTAATTCAGAAGGGAAAGCACAGGTTTTTCAGCAAATGGTACCCAAACAAACTGGATATCTGGATGGGAAAAAAAATCTCAACCCTGATCTCACGGTATACACAAAAATAGCTTGAAATGGAACCTGTACCCAAATGTAAAAGTCAACATTATAACATTAAAACATGATATTTCCTTCTAGAGGAAAATCTAGGGGAAGATTTTCTTAATCTTGAGAGAGCAAAAACAAAACAAAGTATTAAACGGAAAAAAAAATCTGGTAAGGTGAAATTTTCAACTATTGTTCTTCAAAGAGGTTAAGGAAATGAAAAAGCAAGTCGCCAACCTTTTACACATACATCTGGCAAAAGGCTTGCATCCAAAGTATATAAAAACTCTTATAACTCAATAATAAGAAGATAAGCAACCCAATTAAAAAATGGGCAAAAGATTTGAACAGACACTTGACAGACAGACACACACACACACACACACAGAGGCATAATAAGCATACGCGAAGATGCTCAACATTATTCATCAGGGAATCGCAAACTGAAACCATACTAAGATATACAAAATACCCAGTCGTAGAGCGGCTAAAATTTTAAAAGCTGACAATGCCAAGTATTGGCGAGAATTGAAGCAACTAGAATTTTCATACACTGTTGGTAGAAGTATAATGGTATGATCACTTCAGAAAAGTCTGGCAGTTTCTTATGAACTCAGTCATGGGTTATTATATGAGCTAATAATTCTAATCTTAGAGAAATGAGAATATATGGCCTACGCAATGACTTACATATGAATGCTTATATGGCCTTTTCATGAGAGCCAAAAAATGAAAACAACCCAAATGCCCCTCATCAAGTGAATGGATATACTGTGATATTTCCAGAAATGGAATAGTACTCAGAGGGAAAGAAAAAAAAAAAAAAAAGGAATGAACTACTAACATATCTAACAACATGAGTGAATCCCAGAAACATGATGCTGAGTAAAAGAAGCTAGATCTGTGCCAAACTGTGCACTGAAGTCAACCCAGGGCACCAAAGAGGACTCACAGGTGACTACAGGCTATTCCAAATTTATGAGGGAAACATAGCAACGACTGAGTACCATGCAAAGTACTTCAACTGAGTTCTCCGGACCTACTGGAACTGTTAGGTACTGCTTTTGGTTTACCATGAAAAAAATTACTGACTCTGAACCAAGAAAGGGTATTATGAACCAAGAAAGTTTAGTAATCCCTGAGCCAGGTACAAGAGAGTATATACTATACGAACTCTAAAACAGGAAACCCTAATCTATGGTGAGGGAAGGCAGATCAATGGTGGTCTGGGGTTTGCTGAGGGAGAAGGCTGACACACCTTTAAGTAGATGGGAATCTTCCCTATCGTGATGGAGATGGTGGTGGCATGTCAAAACTCATGGAACTTGTCATACGCTTAAAAAAGCTACTTTGTACTCCATGCAAAGTACACCTCAAAATGTTCATTTTCAAGGAAAATGCCCTCCAAAAGTTAAAACACACACATTTACAAAAATATTCTCTCTCATGGGCCTTGATTATCTTTCCAAGCTGGTAAGTGTCTCCAGAGCAGGACCTGTGCGACAGGCACCCTGGTAGCCATCCTCAGAGCCCGGTCAAGCATCACTCTTCACTTGGGAAAACATTTGTTCATTAATTTCCTAATTTTCCACACAATGAAGATGTTTCCACAAGGAAATGAAACCGCTGAATTCCAAACTTGCTATATAATTATCTTTTTATGAGAACCAATTTTTATTTCAGCAATTTAATTTTTAGCATTTATAAATATTTATAAAGCTTTTCTCTCTTACTCCCTCTGGATTCGAGTCTCTGAATAAAGCTTCAAATTAAAATTTTAAAAATTCATTTAACACTCTGAGAACTTCTGGGACCCCAATAATATCAGGTAGAAGCTCAATATTAACAGACAGCTCTCATTAACCACGTGTTGAGATTAAACTTTGCATGGCCCCCTGAGAGAACAGGTATTGGCAAAGGAAGGCCTGCTGCCTGCTCTTATAAATAAAGTTTTATTGCCAGTCCTTTACATAATATCCAGGGCTTCTTTCCAAGATGGTAAAACTCTGCTCTTCAAGTCTGCTACAACAGCAGAATTGGGTAGTTGCCAGAGACCCTATGGCCTACAAAGTTAAAGATATTCTATCTACCCTTTACATAAAAAGTTTGCTGAGCCTCATCTGGGATGTACCTAACTTAAAACATTATATGCAAGACAGGAGAAAAGCCAACACAGAAATGAAAGATGACACGGAGGTTGTCATTGAGGAGAGAAGTTTGTTATTTCAAATGCAAATTTCAGGCTCTAAACTTTTTAGAAAAAGCACCCGCTTTCCATTTTAAACACTTCCTGGGTGATGGATCCATATGTCCATGAACTCAAGGTCTTACGCGCAGTATTATTTCAGGAGAGAACAATGAAGTGGAGATGGCTTTCTTTTGTCCCCCTTCAACATACATGGGTCTGAAAAATCTGATTCTTTTTTTCCTCTTCGAATTTCATCATTTTTCTGTAAGTGAACCAACTTTTCTTCTTTCCTCTTTTCTATCCACACTAGTAGTTATCTTGTTGTTCATTTAAATGGACTCTTTACATGTGTCTGAATCTCATTTTATCTCTTAATGTAGGGACTAAAACATAGTTCCATGTAAAAACATCTTAGGTAAAAAAAAAACCAAACCAAACCAAAACAACAAACAAAAAAAACTTGAGGTATTTTTATAAAAGTTGAAGTGTGTTAGGGAAAGCAATGGGGGAATAGTGACCCTGTGACTTTGACAAAACATAACTATGTTCCATGTCTAAAAATATTCATTTAGCATTTGAAACATGAACTATTATCATATGTAATCAGCAACTAAATGTTGATATCACTGTAGTTTTTAAATGATGATACAAATGTTCTACTAAGGTGGACAAGTTCTTCTTAAAACAGATGGCTGAATAAGGTATCTTGCTAGGCTTTTAGAACAAAAGATTTTTTTAAAAGCAATGAGGCAATGCTTGATTTTCTCCAAAGAAGATATATAAATAGCCAATAAGCACATGAAAAGATGTTCAACATCAGTAATCATTAGAGGTATGCAAATCAAAACCTCCATGAGATACCACTTCATACCCACTGGGATGGCTACTATCAACCAAACCAAACCAACCAAACCTAGAAAACAATAAGTATTAAGGAGGATGTAGAGAGATCGGAAGCCTTGTGCACTGTTGGTGGGAATGCACAACAGTGCAGCTGCTGTAAAAAATAGTACACTGTTCCTTAAAAAATTAAAGATAGAATTACTACTATATGATTCAGCAATATACCCAAAATGCCCAAAAGAATTGAAAGCAGGGTCTCAAAATGATATTTCTATACCCACATTCATAGTAGTATTACATCGGCTAAAACATGGAAGCAACCCAAGTGTCCACTAACTGAATAATTAATAAAATGTGGCATACACACACAATGGAATAGTATTCAGCCTTAGAAAGAAAGGAAAATCTGACACATGCTACCTCGTGCATGAACCTTGAGGACCTTATACTAAGTGAAATATATCAGGTAAATACTGTATGATTCCCTTTATATGAGGGACCTTGAGAAGTTAAATACAGACAGAAAGTAGAATGGTGGTTGCCAGGGCCTGGGGAGCAGGAAGAATGGGGAGTTGTTATTTAATGGGTACAGGGTTTCAGTTTTGCGAGATGAAGTTCTGGAGACAGATGGTGGTGATGTTTGCACAATAATATGAATGTACTTACTACCACTGAACTGTAAACTTAAAGATGGCTAAATTTGGGGCACCTGGGTGGCTCAGGGCATGATCCCAGGGTCCTGGGAATCCAGTCCCGTGTTGGGCTCCCTGCTCAGCAGGGAGCCTGCTTCTTCCTCTACCTGCTGCTCCCACTGCTTGTGTGTGAGCGCTCTCTCTCTCTGATAAATAAAATCTTTTAAAAAATGGCTAAATTTATAAATATGTGTATTTAACCACAATAAAAAAAGGGGGAAAAAGTAATGCAAGGACTTGCATCCATAATATATAAAGAACCCTTAGAACTCAATAAGAACACAAACTACCCAATAGGAAAACGCATAAGGTTTTAATGGACACTTCACAGAACAAGACATGCGAACAGCCAATACACATGAAAAGATGCTCAACATTGTCAGTCAAGAAAATGCAAATTAAAATCACATATCACGAGAATGGCTTAAAATAAAGATAATACCCCACTGTACCTAGCACACTCACAGAGTACTAGTGGGAAAATAAAATTGTGCAACCCCCTTGGAAAAAAGTTTGACAGTTTCATAATAAGTTAAATATATACTTACTATGTGGCCTAGCGAGTCCACTCCTAGATGTTTACCCAAGAGAAGTGAAAACATATGTCTGACACACACAGACTTGCACATGAATGCTCATAACAACTTTATCTATAATAATGCAAACCTGAGAACAACCTAAACGTCTATCAGCAGATGAATGAATAAACACACTGTAGTATAGTCCTAAATGGAATGCACGCAGCAATAAAAAGGACCAACTACTGATATACGCAACAACATGGGTGAATCTCAGAAACATTACACTAAGTAAAAAGCCAGACGAAAGATAATCCTTTATGATTCCATTTATATGAGACTCTAGAAAATGCAAACCTAATTTACGGTAACAAAAAGCACACTGGTGGTCGGTGAGACTGGAACAAGAAAGAATTGACTGGAAAGGGACAGAACGGAATGTTTAGGAGTTTATGTAATCTTGAGTGTAGCGGTGATGATACGCGTGTATAAGTTTGCCACAACTCACGGAATCGTAAATTTAAAATGGTGCATTTTATTTTATGTAAATTACACATCAATAGTTTTTTTTTTTAAAGATATCCTGTAGGACTTTCAAATCAAAAAATTTTAAAAAGCAAAGCAAAAAGCCTGTCCTTCTTCCCTCCATACACTAGTCTTTTTAGTAAGTCTCACACACAAAATCCACATAATATCCTCAACTTTCTCTTTCCCTCCTCCTGAGTACCCATCATGTCATTATTTTAGACGACTTTCTCTTTCTTTGGTCTAACACAATGAAAATTAAGCAAAGGAATGCATGATGGTACACCCAGGACTTGTTTGATGCTTAACTCTATGGATGTTAAAGAGAGACTTTAACTTCAGTCACAAGTTGCTACTTTAAAAGATAAATGCTATTAAGAAATGAGAATAATATTGACAAACTAGAGCACTAAATTTTCTGAGATCAATAAGCATATTTCCTACAGGAACTATTTGTTCTGGATACTAATTACTGCTACAACTTCCCTTTTCAAGAAAATCACGCCTGGGGAAAGAGAGAATAAAAAGAAAGAAGGATTTTAAGTTTGGAAGATTTTATGCAAAAATTAACTGAGAAAGAGAAAACGAAATAAAACGGTTTCTTCTCAAGCCTCAACAGACATTAAATAATTTAAAGATAACATTATCATTCAACTTGTGAAGAAAAGAAAAAGCCTTGTAAAACTGTGAAGTGCTACGCATTTGAAAGCTACCATCATAAACGAGCCAGAATGTCCTCTTTAGTATGGTGTGGTAGTCAGGTTCTCCAAAGAAACAGGACCAATAATGGGAGGGGAGGAACATTATATATATAAAAAAAATAAAATAAAAAATTGTGTGTGTGTGTGTGTGTGTATGTATAAATGGGATTTAAATTATGGAGGCTGAGAATTCCCACGCTGTCTGCAAGATGGGGACCCAGGAAAGCCAGTGATGCAGTTCAAAGGCCTGAGAGCCGACAATGGTGTAGATTCTAGTCCACGTCTGAAGGCCTGAGAATGAGGAGTACCCACAGCAGAAGGAGACTGATGGCCCAGCTCAGCAATCAGAGAACAAACTGCCCCTTCCCCCACCTCTTTGTTCTATTTGCGATGTCAATGGAAGGGATTATACCCATCCACATTAGGGAGGGCCATTTGCTTTACTCGGTTCACCAATTCAAATGCTAATCTCTTTGAGAAACACCCTCAGGAATACACCCAGAAATTATGTTGAATCTGGTAATCTGGGTATCCCCTGGCGTGGTCAAGTTGACACATAAAATTAACCATCACACGTGGTATCAGAGAGAACACCGAACTAAAAATTAGGTATCCTAGTTCTGGTCCCAACTCTACTGATTATGAGCTAAGTGACCTGGGGCAAATAACTACTTGCCTTTAGCCTCAATTTTCTTATGCTGACCCAATCTATACCCTCCTCACATAACAAGATTGCTCTGCAAATCTGATGACTGCATATGAACAAACTCTTAAGACCATCAAGACTCTCAATCAAAGGCAATATTATTTATTCTTATCAGTTTAGTTCAGACAAATTTAACACATTTTTTTTAAAGATTTTATTTATTTACTTGTCAGAGAGAGAGTACAAGTAGGGGTAGTGGTAGGCAGAGGGAGAAGCAGGCTCCCCATTGAGCAAGAAGCCTGATGCGGGGCTCGATCCCAGCACCCTGGGATCATGACCTGAGCCAAAGGCAGCCACTTAACTGACTGAGCCACCCAGGTAGCCCAATTTAACATATTATTGATTACACATACCAATGGAATAGTCTCATGATACACTTAGAACATAAGCCCTAGGAGTAACAATCACCTGGTTGAATCCAACTGTTTCTAAGAAATAAAAATCATCTAAATTCATTTAAAATGATGGTAGAAGATCCAGTACCTTCAATGTCTGGACCTGATCTGTTCCAGATGAGTATTTCCAGAATTTTGATATCAACTCAAAATGAGTGCCTGGATGCCTTCTAGTATATGATAGTTCTAGTATATGGAAAAAAGAACTTACATATTTGTGCATTGTAATTGAACATTTTTAAAGGAATGGTACTCATCAAAACATATATCTAAGCCCCAACTGTCCCAATTCCCTTGTTATCAGGAAGGCTCCAAGGATGTAACAAGATGGCTCATTACCATCTGCACTGCCCTGTCCAAATCTCAAGGGATGGGAAGCCACAAAATCACTGGTCACAAGACCACCACTGAACATACCATACCACATATGCGAGCAAAGTGTCCTCCACTCGTTTTAAGGCACAGTCTTTTTGAATGGATGATCATTTCCTAAACTTTCCTGTAGGGACTATTCCATTAGTTGGATGCTACTGATACTGAGAATCCCTGCTCCCCAAATCCCACATCACTGTGTGTCTACTGTAATCCTATCTGCCTGGAAGTCTAACTTAGTGATATGCTTTGCTTTGCGTTATAAGTGTGCTCCAAAAATGATGGTATGAAACACTTAAAAAATTCTTAAAGGAACTTACCAATAATACATATCATATCTATTATAAATCCTTTTGTAAACTAATCCACTTCTTATACAAAAGTATATTCTCCCATTGGGTTGGTTTTAAGCAAAGTAACATTGTGTGTAAACCTAGGCATTAAAAGCTTACTTGTATGTAATATTTTTAAAATATTCATTTAACTCTAAATAACTAAAGAAAATAATAAAATGAAGGGCAATTACAAAGCAAAGCTCTCTAGTAAAAATCATCAAGCTACATATGCAACATCTCCTTAAGGATACTTGCAAAGGGGCACCTGGTGGCTCAGTGGGTTAAGTGTCTAACTCTTGATTTTGGCTCAGGTCATGATCTCAGGGTCCTGGGATCAAATCCCATATCGGTCTTCATGCTCAGAACAAAGTCGGCTTGAGATTCTCTCTCCCTCTGCCTCTGTCCCTACCCCCACTTGTGCACACGCATGCACGCACACACACACACTCACTCTCTCTCAAGAAATGAAATCTTTAAAAAAAAAAAAAAAGGATACTTGCTAAAAATACCGATGGCAGACTATACAAAGATACTTCTTTTTGTTGTCTTATGGGAATGAAACCAACACACACAAAACACCAGCTCCCTGTAAGCAAGCACATTTAATGCAAGAGGCAGTATGAGCTCGCCAAGACCTTGTCAGTAGTCAAGTAGAGGATCCTTATTTTAGAGACGGCAACATGAAGGCCCGTAGGGTCTTCAGGAGCTCACTCTAGGTTATAGAGATGGAACAGGAAGAAGAAGCCCGCCAGTCCCTGCTCTTCGCTGCTCTACAAAGTCTCCCTGACCCCAATGACACCACACCGCTCTGTATTTGTTATGTGCTGATCACACAAAAGCCTTGAGCTTACTACTCCAACCCCAGAATATGTCACCCCTTATGTTGCTGCATAATTTGGGGAAATACGCCGTCCTACTTTGGCAACTTTATGTAAGAGTTTCTGAATTTAAAGAAAGAGGGGTATGTGTTCCGTCTTGGTACTAGAAATAAAAATGCCTCCTCAGTCTCAGCAAGGCATGCGGTTAAAAATAATCAGGGCCTGACTCCACCATGAAAGCAAGCCACGTGAGAGGTGGAGTGTCAACAGGCTTTTCCTTTGTAATAACCTGATCGAAGTCATCGACTTCCTGATGTAAATTTTAAAGGAACCCCAGGAAGAAGCACGTCCACTCCTCCACACGTTTTTGAGAGACCGTAACTTCAGAGAACTAATTTAGACATAACGCTACCTCAGTATACAGTATATCACTCAAATTTTAAAGGATTTGCAAGGAACGTATAAACACGGCTAAGAAGTCCATCCCCGACAGCATGCTGACAAGTGTGGTCTGGCCCAGCAGCACCTGCAGCACCTGGGGGCTGGTTAGGAATGCGGAACCTCCAGCCTTGCCCCAGACCTCCTGGATCACCATCATCCATTTGAATGAGGTGCTCAGGTGACTTGTGTGCACGTTCAAGTTTGAGAAGCACTGCCTTAATCCTGGTAACCATCTGCACTGCCCCAAAGAAGTCCCAGGAGGCTACCTTGAATTTCTTCCCAAGGGCACGTTAAGACATAAGGATTCTCATGACATTCCATATTATCTCTTCGTTTCCTCTCTTATGTTCTGGCAATTTTGATTTGTAAACTGGTCTGCTGTTAGCCAATAGCAAACAAGAAAGGAGGCATCTGGTTTGCATGCAAGAAAATGAGAGAGGAAGAGAGGGATCAATGTGAGAGAGAGAAAGAAAGAGAGCAAAAGGCAGATAGGTTCAGGGTGGATGCCCAAGGCCAGGAAGAGGAAGAGGAGAGAAGGGAGGGCACAAGTGTGATTATTTCTGCCCTGCACTTCACCGTGTGCCCCCTCCCCACAAACACCAGGAAATTCAGCCACATCTTACAGGCTAGAAACAAAAGACTGGTATTAATCTTAGATTTAGCTTTTACCCTAATGTCAGTGATAACAAACCAAAAATGGAATGACAGAAACTGAAGAATCCTCTCTCTTTTTATCACTATGTGGGGCAGAATTACCTGCCTAAAAGGACAAACTATAAATAGCAGAAACCTATTTTATTTTATTTTTTTTTTATTTATTTTTTTTTAATGATTTTTTATTATATTATGTTAGTCACCATACAGTACATCCCCGGTTTCCGATGTAAGGCTCGATGATTCATTAGTTGTGTATAACACCCAGTGCACCATGCAATACGTGCCCTCCTTACTACCCATCACCGGTCTATCCCATTCCCCCACCCCCCTCCCCTCTGAAGTCCTCAGTTTGTTTCTCATAGTCCATAGTCTCTCATGTTTCATTCCCCCTTCTGATTACCCCCCCTTTCTTTATCCCTTTCTTCCCCTACTGATCATCCTAGTTCTTATGTTCCATAGATGAGAGAAATCATATGATAGTTGTCTTTCTCTGCTTGACTTATTTCACTTAGCATTATCTCCTCCAGTGCCGTCCATGTTGTAGCAAATGTTGAGAACTCATTCTTTCTGATAGCTGAGTAATATTCCATTGTATATATGGACCACAACTTCTTAATCCAGTCATCTGTTGAAGGGCATCTCGGCTCCTTCCACGATTTAGCTATTGTGGACATTGCTGCTATGAACATTGGGGTGCATATGGCCCTTCTCTTCACTACGTCTGTATCTTTGGGGTAAATACCCAGTAGTGCAATGGCTGGATCATAGGGTAGCTCAATTTTTAACTTTTTAAGGGACCTCCACACTGTTTTCCAGAGTGGCTGTACCAACTTGCATTCCCACCAACAATGTAGGAGGGATCCCCTTTCTCCACATCCTCTCCAACAATTGTTGCAGAAACCTATTTTATGAATGATTGTAGGATCAATTTAATAGAAGTAAAAATCTGCTCTTCTCTGGGACTCTGTCTGTATGGGTGTCAACACTGAAAGACATGGAGACACAAATTCTAATCACTTAAAGAGCATGATAGATGGAGAGGAGGAGAGCCTTCCCTGCAGTCTCAGCCCGTCCACTCATGAGGGGGAGAGCCTCGGGCAGAGGGTCGGTCTGCCATCAGTTTAGACATTCCAAGAAATGGGAGAAATCACACTACACAGTCCCCAAAAGTTCCTCCATTTCAGCCCTAAAACCAGTAAGATTCTAAGTCATATAATCATGGTCCCGACATTACTATGTCTCGTAAAAATGGTAAAAACAACCCACAGATGTTCTCACCAGATGCAGGCTTCAAATGTGTTATTTGTTCACTTTGGAAAACAGTAAAGCCTTCTTCAAAATGCAACTCTATTCACACTGAAGCAGGTTTCTTTACAAAAAAACAAATAAAAAATGCATGGGCACATACATCACTCCTGTCATTGTTTAAAATTAGCATGACTCTTGTACTAGTTTCTTATCTGAAAAGATCTCAAACTACACAATTAAGATGCTTGAGTTTTGCAGAGGCAGGGCTGGCTTCCATCTACCCGCCAGCCATAAGCAAGGAGGCTAGGCAAGGTCAGATCTTGGTTTCAGATGCTCCCTTCTCAGATCATCCCATGCACTGCCGCCACTCTCTGTGCCCTGGCTCTCCGAACAAAGTCACGTATTTGCATACTGGACTACTGCTCCCCCATCCCCAACTAGATTTCCCCAGTCTGCCCCAGCCATCAAACAGTGCCTAGCACATAAGGGTGCTCCGTAACACTGCTAAATCAGCAAATTTAAGTTCTAAGACTGGTCACTTCGGCTGTTCCTTTCTTTTTTAAAGAAGGCCCAAATATTGTCAGCATCACAAAGCAACTCTTGGATGAAGTCATGAACAACGACAAAAGATGAAAAAGGAAGAATGTGAGAACTCATTTCAGTTGCCATAAGAGGAGGAATACGAGGACATTCGAAATGGACTAAGCTATAACCTCCTTCGGTATTTTAAATGCAGATATGTTCTCTTTCCCTTAAAGCTAGGGACAGAGACTTCAACTGGCCTGCTTTCATCCATGTGCAAAGACAATAAAGTGGATTTTTTTTTTTACACTCTACTTCAATATTGTGATTCTTTGTCAGGTACAATCAGCTAAACAAATACTGGAGTTTTCTAGGTTAGTTTGCATAAAAGTCAGAAACAGTTCCGGAAGGAAGGAGAGAAGGAAGGAAGGGAGAGAGGGAGGAAGAGAGAGAGGAAGAAAGGAAGAAAGAAAGAAAAGAACAGAGCTATTTTCACAGTGAAAACCAACACTGCAAGACTGCACTTGATCCATATTCCTTTTAGTAGTATTAGCCCCATCACACAGCACATCGGGTAGCAAAGTCCAACGTGGTGCACACCCAGTTAGAGCCAGACGTAAAACCTTTCCTTTTCCTTCTCAATTAGAAGCCTACAGTGTTGTTATAAGACTCTCTTGCTGGGGCTCATATCAGGCTCCTGGGGGTGCTTTCTCCTAACTGGTCTTCTCTGATCTTTATCCTACATGTTTCTTTCCTTGATTCAGTGTTTTACAAAGCCTAAGCTTAGTGTTGCCCTGAGATTTATTATTAAAAGCACACTTATGCCTATGGAAAAGCATTGGGAAGATTAAATGAGCCAACAAGAGCTCTTAAGAGCAATCATAATAAAAAAACTAAACAAGCTCTCCACCCAACTTCTTATTGTTTCCCCTCAGAATTTCCTCTTCTCCCTGTCTCTCCCATCTTGATAAAGGGCAACTCCATTTATCTCCGTCATTCTAGTTGCTCAGGCCAAAAACCTGTCTCTCTTTACTGCTTTCTCTCATAACCCAAAGCCAAACCATCAACAAACCCTTTCGCTCTATCTTCCAAATAGAGCTAGAATATGACCACATCTTACCAGCGCCTCAGCTAGTATAGACCAAGGTACCACCATTTCTTGCCTGGACTACTGTCAAGGTCCTACCTCATCTCCTTGCATTTACCCTTGCCTGTCTCCTTACAATTTCTGGGGTCTTCTAAAAATATTTAATTTAACATTTTTCTTACCTCAAAACCTGCCATTGGCCTTTCAACTCTCATGGAGTTGGTGAGATTATTGTAAGTGTCTTTTATTTTCTCCTTCCTACTTTAATGCATGGAAAATAAACATATTTTATTGTCCCTAGAAGGGACAGCCACAGGATTTTTAGTTTCTGTTTCCAATAAACTGGTTAGAAAAGTCTTGAGAGATGAAGATTCTTAGAAGTAGAAAGGATTTACTTAAAATGTAGACATATGAAATAAAATATAAATTTCTCGTTGATAAGAAAGCAAGTGGTTATATACTAAGAAATAAAAACAACCCACATTTAAAATTGTCATGTATTAACTACCCGAATGAAGACATCTCATTGCATGTGTGTAAGACAATTTTGCAGTAAATTCCCTGCACATTCCAGACCTTCAGAAAACATGAATTGACCAACATTCTGCCTTATCATAAATGGTGAAAGGAATATTTCCGTTCTCAACCACTTCTAATAGCAGTCATCTAAAGTCAAATTATTCGGCTTAGCATAACCGACACTTGGTACAGCCCATATGGCTGAATAACCCTCAATTTCCCACCACATTCATGCTTAAGAAAAAAATCTGCAGACGTTGTGAGGGGGAGTATATTTGGTTATGGCATAAGTAGGCACAAAGAGGTACACAAATATCCCCTCTGATTTTGGCCCGTCTTCCTCCTACCTGTGATAAGAGACAAGAAAAGACAAAGCACCAGCTAGATACCAATGTAACTGCAGCGCTTGGAAACTCACCCAAGTCTGCTGTTTCACGCTCAGGTGCCCAGCGTGGCCATGGCTAATCCCTTTGCTTCTGTCTTTCCATGGGACGCGGAGGGTGTCCCACCCGACAGCAAATGGGTTGGGATGGCCACTTGTGTCCCACTGTACTCTCATCTTTAATGATTTCCAGCACACTTATCATAACAGCATTCCTCCTATTCTTCAAAGAAAGGATTATGACCCCAATTTACACACAGCTGAATATGTTAGCCATTTCGAGGGAGTGACTCGCCTCTCATTTTCTAAAGAGCCAGTCAGGCTTAAAAATAAGAGTCATTCAATTTCGTTTCCTTCTCTATCTCAAGCAAAGGATAAAAGGGAACACTGTTACTACAAAGAGACACAAATATATCAGCAAACAGAACTCATGGGGAACTCAAAATCCCCTCATCATTAAACTTGAAACTGAAATATTAAAATACTTCATGAGATCAAGGCCAGCTGTCTGACTAGCAGGGCAGCTGGATAACCATTTTTAAGCAATAAGTAAAACACTCAGGAGAAAACTGAAAAGGCTTTCTGCCCTTACATTAAGACTTTTTTTAGGTAAACAACAATAACAACAAAACCCCAAACAATTGAAAAACACAGACTACTGACGTGGGAAACAAAGGCAGAAGAAAAATTATGAAATTTCCTTACCACCTACAGCCCATTTTCAAGCCCTGGAAACAGGCAGAGTGACATTCCTCTAGGGACTCAACTGCCTCGATGTTAATACTTTGCTAAGGACAAAAGGCAGTCCTAGCCTGAGCTCCCCCCCCCACCCCCGCAAGATCCTGTAAGTCTACTTTAACATATAAAAATTCCTTTGGAAACTTCCTTTCTCTCTAAATCTCCCCCAAGATACGTGTTGGCAATCATCCCCTAAGCATGTGGCCCACCGATAAACATCTGAAGGGTGTCATGACTCAGGTTTTATTAGACGGTAATAAATGACCTTTTCCCAACAACAGCTAGCCCCCTCAAGGTCCTGGAAACCTTGCTTCCAAAATTGCTTAGAGACTTAGGCTATCTCTAACCCCCTCCCAACTTGAGGGTATAAAATGGGCCATTCCTCATGACCTCGGTGCAGCTCTTTCTGCCCACAGGTCCTGTCCCGGTGCTTTAATAAACCACCATTTTGCACCAGAGATGTCTCAATAATTCTTTCTTGGTCGTCGGCTCCGGACTCCACCCCACTGAACCTCACCAATATCCCACCACCTCATCACTACTATAGCAAGCCACTAGCCCACAGGGTACTTAACACAAAGAATGAAATGTCCACACAGCTCCTTTTGTCAAACGTGGTGTGATGTGGGCTTCCACACGCAAGACTGGTTTGGAAAAAAGTGGTGAAATCAAACAACTTCTTTTTTTTCCCTGAAGGTGGGAAGGAGGTTTACCTCTGATTCCAAACATCCATTAAACCTATTTTCCTCTTAAATTGCTTATTACACTTACCATTTCACCCCACATATCATGGGTAAAAGTACATAATAAAGTAGATCATTCTGAAGCAATTCTGAAAGTGAATAGGTCACTAACTTTCATTCCTTCACCTACCCAGCCACGTGTGTATGTGTGGAGGTAAGTATCTATACACACCGATGTGGAGATATAGTCTATGTTGGTAATATACATTACTATAATGGCAAAGTAATATGGGGGCACCTGGGTGGCTCAGATGGTTAAGCATCTGCCTTTGGCTCAGGTCATGATCTCAGGGTCCTGGGACTGAGCCCCATGTCAGGCTCCCAGCTCAGCGGGGAGTCTGCTTCTCCCTCTCCCTCTGCCTCTCCCCCTGCTTGTGCTCTCTCTCTCTCTCTCTCAAATGAATAAATAAAAAATCTTAAAAAAAAAAAAGACAAAGTAATACAAAAATAGTAAGATATGTTACTAAATAGCAATATAATACATAGTAACATACATAACTACATAGTAACATAATATATATTATGTATTATTATATATTAGCAATATACATATTGTGTATATATGTTTGTTAATATGTATATTATGTATACATATATATGTATATGTGATATATACATACATATATATACACATACATACACACACACATACTGTGTCAGTGAGAAGAACATGGGGTTATTATAAGGTATTTACTCAGTTGTGCATTTGTACCTTCCCTCAGAACTCAGCCTGAGTCTGGCCCCAAAACAGCCTCCTGTGGCCTGAAAATACATTCTGTCTCCTGGACACAAAATGGGCAGCCTAAGTAGCTGCTTTACTGTGGTCAAGGGACCTACGCTTTTGTATAAATACACTAGTTCTTTCTTTAAATTGCAAATAAGTAGGGGTAGATAAGCTTTACTTTCTAGCAAGAGCACAAGTCATCTCCTTTCCCTTTCTCTCAAATGGAACCAAACCCTGGGAGATAATTTATGGCTCCAAGCCCTAGTTGCCTGGTATGACCCAGGGAAAATTCCATTTTTGAGAAAATGTACTTTCCTTAAATACTCTGAGACAGAAAGCAGTCAGGTCTCCAACAAAGCCACTAAACTTTCTCAGGATTAGGTAGAAACTTTTAGAAAATCAAAGGAAATTAAAATACGTAAACCTAACACTTTGAAATCTTTACCCTGAGCCACACTGAAGGCTAATACTATGCCTGTTCTAATGAAGATAATTTTATATGAATCATCCATTTTTGACCAGGTTTGAGGCTACAAACATGAAAAATCAAATTGTAAACGTCTCAATCCAGTGGCAATTACTCATTATTAAACTAGTGTGCCCTTATAAACTTTCAACTCTCAGCCACGCCCCTTGGTAAATATTAATAGTCACTTAAAGTTCTCTTTCATTAACTGAAACGCAAACAACTTTAACAACACACACTAACAATTTCCCACTTTTTATAAAATGTTAATAGCAACAGTAACTTTTATAAAATGTTAATAGCAAAAGTAA
This sequence comes from Ursus arctos, assembly GCF_023065955.2. Taxonomy (NCBI): domain Eukaryota; kingdom Metazoa; phylum Chordata; class Mammalia; order Carnivora; family Ursidae; genus Ursus; species Ursus arctos. Next base: position 21,021,992 of record NW_026622952.1, read on the forward strand.
CTCTCACTGAGACCGAACCTGAAAATACCTCCCATATTAGAGACTTTGGCACTGATATTTTCCTGACAGCGTATTTCCAAATGAGAGCAGAATTTTAAACTGGAAGAGACTTTAGAAGTCACTTAATCCAGCATCTCGTTTTAAAGATTAGCTGGCAGGACCAGAGAGCTGTAATGTCCAAAGTCACAGAGTTTATGTGTAGAAATAATACCTGAAGACCCTGAATTCCCCGGCTACCACACTATCTGTCAACCCACCTAACCCTTCACCACTGGTGTCATCTCAACAGAACTTTTCTTTTTTTATTATTTTTTTAAAGATTTATTTATTCATTTGAGAGAGAGGGAGAGCGAGCACGCAAGCATGAGTGGGAGGGGCAGAGGGAGACAGAATCTCAAGCAGACTCTCCACTGAGCGCGGAGCCCGACACAGCATGGGGCTCGATCTCATGGCCCTGAGATCATGACCTGAGCCGAAATCAAGAGTCAGGTGATTAACCCACTGCACCACCCAGGCGCCCCCCAGCAGAACTTTTCTTTGCCCCATCTCCCCCCTTGCCACTCCCTCTTCTAGCAAGTCCCAGATCCACTCCAACAGGCTCCGTGGACGGTCTTACTGCTCTGGGAACTTATCACCTACAGCCCATCAGTGAGTAAACTTCCTCCGCTTCATAATCCAGAATCTTACCTAGGGCTATGAACAGAAATTTGCCTCAACGGCTTAGGAGAAAAATTCCAAAGCCAGGTGAATTACAAAAATTACCAGTACAAAGTTCGTTTTCCTTTTTTGTTAAGCTTTGCTTGTTTTCAGGATTTCCAACTCTCTCAGGAAGAAGCTGCCCTTTGCACCCGCGCTATGATTTAGATTTGGGTGTCTGATTCATAGGAACTAGATTTATTGTCTGCTCCCAAATACTGATGCTTTGTGCCCTTAACATTTCTGGTCCTTAATATTTGCAAAATCTCTGTCATTTAAATGAGAAGTACACTGGCAGGTGAGGAGGATGCTGGGCCTCAGACAGACCCACAATGGACAGTCAGCAAAACTCCTGCTCCGTGAATTCACAGATCAGTGCAGACGGCTCGTAGAAGTGAGGTCTGGAGGCCATGAAACAGCCTCTCAAACTCTGCACGTGGAGTTGCAGCCTAGACAAGATGACGGATTTGCCTGGCCGTTTAACCAAATTCAATACACCACGCAGTACGCTAACGTGGAGTTTGGGTGTCGTTCAACCGCCAGGGAACAACAGGCTGAAAGCACTTATCTACTGCTGCAAAATGGGACTAGAAACAAAACTCTTTTCTTCCATATTATACCCCCTCCCCTTGCTTTATTTTTCTCCTTCCATTCACTAAGTAACACTTTAAAGAATGGACTTAAAATACAAACAAACACGGGAAGTTCATCGGGGCAAAACACTAGCAATAATGTTAAACTAAGGTACATGGAAAATAGGAAGTTTCGATGCCTCCCGCGAACAAGGTTTTCTGGCATTGGCGACTTCAAGAACAATCACCGTGTCCTCCATTCTCAGTAAGGCCTTGGAGACAGAGAATAAATATTTTCTCTGGGCACAGTTGAAACTGGAATATAAATTCCTGGTCACCAAGTGCATCCCTACAAAGGGCTGAATGCTCCTCAGAAACCCTCCTGCGGAGCCCAGGTTTAGGGGTGCAGAAAGTGGGGGTGGGGTGCCAGCTTCCTCCCCAGGGTGGCAGCTCCAGCACCATGCAAGCCACCCCCCTAAAACATACTACACGAGGTTTTATATCTAGCGTCTGCTGCTTCGGTGGCTTCAGAACGAATGGGAGCATTTCGCTTCTTTGAGAATTCTGTGTTCTCAGGACATCAGCACACCCTCATTAAGGCTCAGATTCCAACTTCCGTGGCCATTTGCCACTGATGCTCTTAATGACCATACATTGATTTGGTTCTCAAGTCTAGAGAAAAAGCTTTCTATTTTTGCTTTCCCTAATAGAGTACAGCCAACAGAACACACCCCACCACGCAAAGCTCTAATTTGGCTGACATCTGAACAAAGTCTGTTAAACAGTTTCTTATATTAGGCTGTAATTGTTTTTAGCCCTACTGAGTCAAATTTATATTCTGGGAGAAGGGCATGAGTCCTCACTTCCAAATACTTAAGGTCAGGACTGTTTACGTTTCCACAAAAACATTTATACCCAGACCTATTTCAGAGTTTTACTTTGTGGATGGGAAGATGGCCTAAAAAACCAATATTACCCAAAGGAGGCAGGAGCTCCTGATTCTATTCTCAGCAGCGACCCCTGCCTGAACCAGCCTGTGTCTCTGCTCCGAAGCCCCTGATTTCATTTCTCCTACCAGGAAAACGGGTAGATTACCATTCACTCATGCTTATGTAGTTATTATACTCTGTCTATACACTGATCCACGTGTACATACACAGCCTGCAAAAATCTGGACGTTTAAAATACCCAGCATTGTCATACCCTGCTCTGATTGCCACTAGCTCAACAGATGACAATCTCCGTTCCTGCTTGTCCCTGCTCACCTCTCAGGAAGGAAGCAGAGTGCTGGAGAGCTGCAATGAGAGGAACAGAAAAGCAGAAAGGGAGAAGGGGGCCAGTACCTGACTCGATCACAGTTTCATAATCCCAGACAACTATTTCATTTGGCAATATGCACGATCTCCCAAGATGGCAGCTTAGGGACATTAAAAAACTTGGATTAGGAGTGCCTGGCTCACAGAAAACAAGAAACACTAGCAAACCCATTAATTCAGGTCCTCGCTACATATTTCTATAATAAAGGCCATCTAGTTGTTGCAGGTGAAATGGTCCATCTTCACTAACACTACTTGTGAAGGAGGATAATTACTCCTATTTGCAATTTCCATCCTACATTTCATGGACAAGACTAAGCCCCCCAAACCCCTTGATTTGCCTTAGTTGTGGCTATGGTAGAATTATACCGTTTCGGTTCCAAAAAATAGTTTCTGGGGCACCTGGGTGGCTCAGTCGGTTAAGCGTCTATCTTCGGCTCAGGTCATGATCTCAGGGTCCTGGGATCGAGTCCCACGTCAGGCTCCCTGCTCAGCAGAGAGTCTGCTTCTCCATCTCCCTCTGCCTCTCCCCCTGCTTGTGCTCACTCTCTCTCTCTCTGTGTCTCAAATAAATTTAAAAAATATATATTTTTTAAACAGTTCCTAAGTAATGGACATTATAGAGGGTTGCCAGATGTAGGAGATAAAAATACAGGATTACCAATTAAATCTGAATATGGCATGGGACATATTTATCTTAAAAAATTATTTGTTGTTTATATAAAACTCAAGTTTATCAATATATGTATATCTGGGACATACTTAAAATAAAACTAGTTGCTGTTTATCTGAAATTCAAATTGAACTCAGCATCCTGTACCCTGTCTGGCAGCCCTAACATTGCACTAGACCCTGGAGAACAAAGATGAGTAAGATACGGTATCCGACCCCCAGGAGCTCACTGTCTGCTGAGAACCAGACCTTAACAAGAACAACACAGGCAACAATGCAGGATTACAGGCCCTTACCAGGTACTCTGAAAAACCCAGGCAAAGGAGCTACTAAATCCTAATTTAGCACATCAATAAATTCTCTACCCTTCATAATAAAAAGTACTATGGAATTTTTTATTCTAGAATTCTCTATATTCTACAGATTCTATAATCCTGCTTCATACACTTGCCACGTGTTCCAAGTGTTCTTCCCCACCAGTGAGACATCACCCACTATTCTTCCTTCAGGAGTATTATCTCCAAAGTTAAGAAGTAATCCCAAACTGGCTGAAGTTTCAGAAACTTCCAGGGGTTGCTTAACTCTGAGAGCTGTGTCGATAACTCCAAAGGAACCCACATGAAAGCACAGAGCAATGGCTTGCGTACAGCAGGTGCTCAGTAAGGGCCATCTGGATAAGGAAACTGAACTCTACCAATGCCGCACCATCTTCATGTGTAAACCAAAAACCTCAACAATTGTGAAGAACATTCATTATGCTTTCTGCCATTCCTTGCATCTGAAGCAGGTAGTGTCGAGGTAATCTAAAGGAGTTCGAGAATACTGGCCATAAAACAGATTTGAAAAGACAGATGAGAAAATAAACTGAGCTGTTCACAATGCCAAATAATCTTCATGACTCGTATGCTTTGAGAGTTAGCACGGTTTGAGAGTTTGCCTGTTTCAGACACAATTTAGAGGATGGTCTTCACCATTTCTGTTGAAATGAGGGATGGCCCACATACTACTCATGTACACAGCTCTGAAAGTAAGATTTGGGCCCATATTTGGAAAACTAATTCTCCCTTTTATATCTTGAGGTCTTTTGTGTGTATGTGTGTATGTGTGTGTGTGTGTGTGTGTGTGTGTGTGTGTGTGTGCCAGCAGCCAAGGGAGTTGGGCAAGGCACAGAGTGGACAGGTCAGATGGGGTCAAGCAAGGACAGTGCTAGAGTGACCTGCCCCAGTCCCACGTGATTCTCTCTTGATGGTGGTCTGGCAGGTGTCATCTGCACAGCCTGGCACAGACATGCCTCCAGCCTACAAGTCACCTGAACCTTCTTATGAAGGGCTTCTTCATTTCCCCTTGATAACCAGATCACAAGAGAAAAAGCAAAAGGAAGGTAAAAAGAAAAAGAAGCCAAAAAAGCTAAGAAATAGGTGTTATGTACCTAGTTCCAGCAGGAATTGCCTTAGACTATGGAAAAGAGGACATGATGACTGCCAGGTGCATCAGGTAAGGCTTTGGGGTCCACTGGTGGAAAGCCCAGAACATATCTCATATCAAAGACAATAGTTCAAAGACTTAAAATTGGGTAATTATAGCTTAATATTAGTTTGCTCACAAGGTCTCATATCTCGGTATTAAAAATACCAACACGTCAAAAAATAAAATTAACCTTTTATTCCCAGCCCATTCATCTGTGTATCCCCAGCACTTGGCATATCACGGCGCATGGCACATATGCCGTGATGTCTGATAAACTGACGAGTTCATGGATGGTGCCCGTGAGGTTTCAATCCTAGCAGCCAGGGTCCCTATCATGGGCACTCACTGGGTATCGCACGCAGGGGACTCTGCAGCTCCACGGTGCTGCTGATACACTTTCCTAACAGCCAACACCATTCTCTAGGTGAAGAAGAGAAATAAGGATATTCAAGTTCTCATCTTTCAAGGCCCGACTTCAGAACTTACTCAAAACCAGACACTTTTACAAGTCAGAAAAGTAAAAACATGATTTCATAATGCATCCAAAAAAAAAAAAGTCAACCTGTTTATAATTTTGTTTTGGAGGCAGTGCAAAAGGAAACATTTTGGAAAGTACTGCCAAATTCTAAAAAAAAAAAAAAAGTAAAAAGCCAAAAACAAATTCAGGCCATTAAACAAAGTGGGAGGGGAAAGCTACATCAATTCAAGGCAATAAAGACTTAAACAGAAAGCTTGTGAAAGATTTAATTCCAGATGTGGCCCCACTAGTTAACAATTAAACAGTCAACCTAACTTTCATTGGTTAGGATAGGTTTACTTCTAATTTAATATCCCTTTCGGATCTCTGACTTCATAATGAGATTCTTGCGAGCCAAAATATGCTAACTTTTTCTGACTTGGAATAAACATTTGAACTTTCTGGGCCTAGGCATTTTCTTCTTCCTCTTATTTAGCTACAAATAATCTAGTCATCTCAATCACATTCAATACGTAATGTACAAATAAAAACATACATGTTTGTATATAATATATAACATAAGTAGTGTATATATAACATATATGTAATATGCATATATTAAAAACAAAAGTGAGTACAAATAACTGTCAAGTGAAATTAATTAAAATAATGAAATTAATTCTAAGAATAATTTTAATTAAAAATGAGTTCAGGGGCACCCGGCTGGCTCAGTTGGTGGAGCACGCGACTCTGGCTCTCACGGTTGTGAGTTCGAGTCCCACACTGGGGGTAGAGATTATTTAAAAATAAAATCTTTTTAAAAAATGAGTTCAAAATTAATCCGTCTTCTGTTTCATGAACTCGATAAATATATATGACTTTTAACTTTCTGTTAACCTAACAAAAGGTGACATTTACAAACTAATTTTAAAAGCTGCCTAAAACCTAAGGCAAGTTTTCGTCTCTCATTAGCCAGTACCATCCAGTCATCTGCCCCACTTATTGATATGTACACAGTGTTACCAATAATCTATCAACACCAACTTTTGGTAAGACATTTTTAAACAGACTGAGAAAGACCAAGATGATTCAAATACCTGAGCTGCACCAAGCAAAATGCTCTGACACCATGACCAACGTACACTACTCTGGGTCAATTCCCTCCCTCCAAGCCCGACAACTTTTGACTCGGCCCAGAGCAATAGCCATCTGTCTAATACCTGGACACAAACTGGAAGGGGGTCAGGGGGTGACTAAGGAACCAGGAAGGAAAAGAAGGAAATGGTTTAGTAAGTGCCTACAAGGTGCCAGGCATTGTCATGCACTTTTGCACACATTCTCTTATTTACTCTTTACAACAGCTCTATGAAATAGATTTAGCTTCTGTATACTGAAGGAAACAGGCTCAGATGTCCGCATGTCATTTAAACATAACTAAATCAAAGTGCTTTTCTTCACCCCTCTTTTTATTACCCTTTGATATATAAGAAAATTCTAAATGACCCCCTAGTTTTGGAGACTAAGAAGGATTCAATACTGAACTGCTTACTGGGACCTAGAGCTATAGATTAGGTCTATGCTACTTAAAATGATTATGTGATACCACAATTACCATATTAAAATGATCATGCCTGGGGCGCCTGGGTGGCTCAGTCGGTTAAGCGTCTGCCTTCAGCTCAGGTTATGATCCCAGGGTCCAGGGATCAAGCCCCATATTGGGCTCTCTGCTCAGCGGGGAGCCTGCTTCTCCCTCTCCCTCTGCCCCTCTCCTTGCTTTCGAGCTCTCTCTCTCTCAAATAAACAAAATCTTTAAAAAAAAATAAAAATAAAATAATAAAATGATTATGCCTTTTGGGGTGATAAATATGTTCGTTATCTTGACTGCGGTGATGGTTTCATGGGTATGCACATACATCAAAACATATCATACTGGGGCACCTGGCTGGCTCAGTTGGTAGAGTATGAGAGTCTTCCTGATCTTGGTGTTGTTAAGTTCAAGCCCCACGCTGAGTATAGAAATTACTTAAAAAAAAAAAAAAAGAACTTATCAAATTGCACACTTGAAATATGTGCAGTTTATTGTAGGTCAATTGCACTGCAATAAAACTGTAAAAAGAAAGTTTATGCCACGGATCAGAGCTAAACAGATATAAGGAAAGTGAAAATATCTATATCTGATAAGGTATTCTGAGTCAAAAAAGCTATACAATGAATACGAGCAAAGTATTTCTCAAAGTATATCCTATATAACACCAGCTCTAAGGGACGTTAACAAGTGTTACACACACACACACACACACACACACACACACACAGGTTCTGGGGTCACCTACGTTTGAGAAATGCTTGGCTAAACAAGGCTTACCATGCTTAACTGTGGAACTTCTCGGAGCCTTTCTCGTATGCTGAGATACTTGGTGCTTTTCAAAAACAGTTCTGTAAAAACATAGGTTTTCTGAAACTAATCTGACCCGAAACCTTTTTTTCAGAGGATCTGCTGGGATTGCTAATCCACACAATGCACTTTGGGAAACGCTGCTCTAATTCACAGGCTCATAGGGTCTGGACTGGCTGAGAGTTTAGACAGCAGTGAGGCTGGGCTTCTCGGATCTCAGCCCCAAGCGTAACTGAAGCTCTGGCCCGCTCACGAATCCCCTCTTCCTCCACAGCCACAGAGGACAGTGAGCACAACTCGGAGGCCACAGAGAACAAGGAGGGTGTGAGCAGAGATCCCTAAGTCACGTCCTGTGCAGAAGTCCTGCTGATCCCTTCTAAATTAGTGCACTAGGGCTGCTGTAACAAAGGAGCACGCATTTCAACGGGAATGTACCGTCTCACGATTCTGGAAGCCAGAAGCCCAAATCCAAGTGTGTGCAAGGCTGGTTCCCTCTGGGGGCTGTTAGGGCAAACCTGTCCCAAGCCTCTCTCTCTCCTTGGCTTGTAGATGGCTGTGTTCTCCCTGTGTGCTTGTCTGTCTCCAAGTTCCCACTTTTTATGAGGACCCCAGCCATGGTGGATTGACCCCTCCAATGAATTCATTTGAACTTGATTACCTCTTTCAAGATGGTCTCCAAATAAGGTCATATTCTGAGGTTCCAGGACTTAGGACTTCGACATAGGAATCTGAGGGGACACAATGCAACCCATAACACCCTTCAATATAGTGCTCGAGTGGCAAGAGATTCGTGAGACTTCCAGTTTATAGATACACCCTACCTATGGAAGTTGTAACCTGCCAGATTGAACATCCTTCTGTATTCTCCGATGCTCTCACTGATACTCCGGTTCCGTAAGCTACCTTTATTCTGTTACAGAAATAGACTATAAAAAATATTTCCCTCATCTGATATCAACGAAAGGGTAGCTTTTACTACGGTTTCTGTTAATGACCTACTGGGCCCACCCTACGTCGGGCACATTATTCATCCTCCTCACATCCCATTAAAGTCAGTATTTTTCATATTTAAAGAGAGGGGGGTGGGTCAGGTAACTTTCCCAAGGTCACACAGCTAGCAAGCAGCCCAATGTTGGGACGTGAATCCAAGTGTGGCTCCAGAGTCCCCACCCTTCCTCTCCACCACACTCCAGTTCTAAATCTGGGATGGCTGCATCATCCCCGCACTTGTACCGAAGTTTAATTCACTCAGCAGGGAAAGAAGGAGTCTTGGGCGGGGCGGAATCAAGAGCTCTATTTTAGACACGAGATGCCTATTAGATGCCTATTAGTAGAGGAACAAAACAGAAAGCTAAATATGGTAGCCTGAAATTCAAGGAGTAGTTGGAGCTGGAGATCCAAGCTTCTCGTTCATCTGAATATGTATGGTGTATGAAGACCAAGGAGTGGATGACATCACTTCATGAGACAGGGCACTTGTCCGCAAACTACGGCCAAACAGGCTACCTCTTCTTCTGTATGATCTGTGAGCTGAGAGTGGTTTAGACATTTTTGAAATGGTTCAAAAATTTAAAAATATTTCAACACATCAAAACTATCTGCAATTAAAATAGGAGAGTCCATAACAGTTTCCCTGGAACACAGCGACACTCACTCAAAGTTATGGACCGCCGACGGCTGCTTTTGTGCTATGGCATCCGAGTTGAGTAGCTGCAACCAGACGGGATGGTCTGCAAAGCACAAAAGATTTATTATGTGGCCCTTCCAGGGAAGTTTGATTTCCCAGAGAGAGAGGAGAAGCCTAAGCGGAGACATATCACTGGTGGCCTGCAACACAAGGACGCTGGGATGAGGAAGCAAAGGCGACTGGGCAAAGCAGGCAGTGAGGCAAAACCACCCTGTGCCTTGGATGTTCCGGAAGCAGCAAAGAAACTGGAAGCCAGGGCAAGGCAGCGTCTCCAGAAGGATGGAGGGAACTAAAAGAGGGGTCCAGTGGGAAGAGGACGAGGCCACTGACCACATGGGCATCCCTGCAGACCAAGACAAGAGCAGCTCTGGAGAAATGGTGGGGACAAAGTCGGACTGAAAGAGCTTCAGAGAGGGACACCTGGGTGGCTCCGTCGGTGAAGCGTCTGCCTTTGGCTCAGGTCATGAACCCAGGGTCCTGGGATCAAGGCCCACGTTGGGGGTCCTGCTCAACGGGGAACCTGCTTCTCCCTCTGCTTCTGCTGCTCCCCTTGCTTGTGCTCTGTTGCTTTCGTGTACGCTCTCTCTCTCTCAAATAAATAAATACAATCCTTCAAAAAAAGGGGGGGCTTCAGAGAAAAAATGGGAAGCAAGGAAGTAAATGTGGAGGATGAACAATGTTTCTAAGGAACTTCACTATAAACAGGGTGGAGACAGCAAGAGAGGACCAGCAGGTAAAAAACATGCTTTGGTGTTCAAGAAAGGAGGATTACGGGTGGCCAGGAATGATCAGGTAGGGGGGAAAGTGAGCAGGGAGCACACACTGTAAGAACTGAACGCTTCAGAAGAGACAAGCGTAGGTGGCCCTGAGTAAGTGGGTAGGACAGGGCTGGCTTGTCTATGGGACAGGCAAGGCGAAGACAGGCTATGGGGATGGATACACTGACAGATACAGTGTCAGGAAGATGAAGACGTTCTCGTCCTACTCCGTTTTTCCCAATAAAGTAAGAAACAAAGACATCAGCAGGCAGGGGACAAAGATTGCTGGACACTCCTGGAGAGGAGAAACAAGAAACTGTCACCCCAGAGAAGGAGAAGGTAAACCGACGAGGGTTGGGTAGCAGGGCCATTTCACGTTCTCAGGGGACACTTGAGAGAGATGACGTCGTACATTTAAGGGGAAACCGTGCAGCGTGGTTGTTTGCCTTCAGCTGCGTTCAAATACTGAACACCAAAATGATCGTGTGACAAGGAAGGAAGCCTGAGGGAACGGAGGTGAACAGGTGGGGTGAGGAAGTGGAAGACAGTGTCAAGGCGCTAAGGTCCACACACTCTGCAAGTCCAGGGGGAATCAAAGAATTTTTAAGTAGATTATGTAACTAACTAACCAGATATGCCCTACAAATGTAGGTCTTCAAATATTACATTTGTTTTAAAACCCGAGTCTTGTCCAGAATTCAAGCTGGGATCTGGTGGGAGTTTTCTCGAACAAAAATATAATATCTTGAGAAGCGGTCACCCCTAAGCACCTACCAATCAATCATTTTCTCCTGTCAGGGGAGAGGACTCTATGAAGGTACAATATCATTCACTTCACATCTTCTCTGTGAAGCCACGAGTGACGAGACATGGGAGCGAGGTGAAGTGGGAGGAAGGGAGCAGGCTCTGGGGAGGAAGCAGATGTGGCTCACATGGGATAGAGAGAAGAATCTGGAGGAGAAAGGGAGGGAGATGAGGTGAGAAAGAAGGAAGAGAGGAAATGGGGACAGTAATGATTAAAACCCCTTAAAAAAAAAAAGGAATAAAAGCAATGAGTTCTACCCACAGTGGTATCAGCAAGCGGAAAACAGCCACAGGTCATACACGGAGAAGTCATCAGCACCGGGGCTCCAAATTCATCAAACACCAGCTGCCCCTTCTTCCAATACACTAACTGTCATCTTAAGAAATCATTTCTATTGGGATAGTGTGTTAGTTTCCTAAGGCGGCCCTACAAAATACCATAAACTGGGCGGCTTACACAACACAAATGTATTGTCTTCTTTCTGGGGACTGGAAGGCTGAGACCCAGGTGCTGGCAGGGCGGTCCCAGCTCTGAGGGCTGACCCAGGCCCCCCCAAGCTTCTGGGGGTTGCTGCAATCCTGGGTGTGCCCTGGTTTCTGCTGCACCTGTCAGACTGATACCTGCCTTTCCATCCACACAGCGTCCTCCCTGTGCGCATGTCTGACTCTACATGGCCCCTTTTTACAGGCACACGCGTCACATTGGATTAGGACCGACCTTAATCTTCTCATTTTGACTTATTTCCCTCTGTAATGACCCTATCTCCAAATAAGGTCACGTTCTGAGGTATTGGGGTTAATGCCAACATATCGTGGGGGGAGGGGGCACAATTTAAGCCAGAACAGACAGCAAGGCTTGTCTTAGTTTGGTCTCTTAAATGAGAATGCAAGTGTAACCTAAGGGCAGATATCCGTTTTCAAAGAACTCTGATTGCCTCCAAAGATGGAGGGATTTTATACGCAAAGTACATATTTACAAATTTGGTTATGTTAAATGTGGTATAAAACACAGTTCTGTTAAATTTCATGTCAATGTATGATTACATTAGAAAGAATCTCTCAAAGCAAAGGGAAGTAGTTTTGGAACTAGACTTTCTGCAGTTTAGCGTCTCCAATGCGCAGGAATATGTAGGTACATCCCGAGAAAGGAGAAAAGAGAGAAGAAATAGGAAAGAAAAAATTCCATATTGCCCACCCACACTCCTGCCACCACCCAGAAAGGTAATTCCTAATATACAGATGTATTTTTTTACTATAAGCTGAAGATTTTCCTAAATTTGGGGTGATATAAAACATAAATTAAGCATAATTTGTACCCCAAGACCCTTTTCAAGAAGCCTTTGTGACAGAGGGAGGGCATGATTACAAAGGGGCAGCAGGAGACGTTTTCTGGGGAGTGATGGAATGTTTCTGTATCTTGATGGTTGTGGTGATTATATGAATCTATACATGAGTTATAATTCACACAACTGTATACCCAGAAGAGTTAATTGTACTGTATAATAATTTTAAAAAGAATACTTAATGGGGTGCTTGGGTGGTGCAGTTGGTTGAGTGTCCAACTCTTCGTTCAGCTCAGGTCATGAACTCACGGTTAAGAGATCAAGCCCAGTGTCCAGCTCTGCGCTCAGCATAGGGTCTGCTTGAGATTCTCTCTCTCCCTCTGCCCCTCCCCCTACTCAAGCGCTCTCTCTCCCTCTTTCTCTCTTTTATAAAAAGAAAAAGAATATTTTTTTAAAGATTTTATTTATTTATTTGACAGAGAGAGAGACAGCCAGCGAGAGAGGGAACACAAGCAGGGGGAGTGGGAGAGGAAGAAGCGGGCTCATAGCGGAGGAGCCTGATGTGGGGCTCGATCCCACAATGCAGGGATCACGCCCTGAGCCGAAGGCAGGCACTTAACCGCTGTGCCACCCAGGTGCCCCAAGAAAAAGAATATTTAAAAGAGAATATTAGCACTTGGTGCCTATTTTTCAACAATTTTAAGTGACATCTGATAGTAATCCCAGTTTTCAGATAAGAAAAATGGCAGCTTGAAATTAAATAACTTGCTCGGAATTAAAACACTTTACATGGAGGGTATAGGATTTGAAACCATATCTGGCTGGCTCCGAAGCCTGTACTCTCTTCTACTGTTCCCCAATACCACCAAAAAAACTACTTCAGTAGTGAAGTACTTCACTTGGATATGCCTGCCCCTTCTCGTAGCTGCGAATCCTTGATCAAAAGGCTATTGTAGGAGGGAACACTCACACACAGAGACCTGAGATTCCATAAAGAGAGCACAGAACAAAACATGGAAACCCATCCCACTTCCATAACATCGTTTCTTGGGTACACTCTCTTCTGTGGCAGATGTCCAAAAACAACAGCCTATGTGCTATGTGTCAACAATCTCATCTCTAATTGCAAGGACAACTCCATTCCACATAAAACGAAGAACCACCTGCCCTCCCTGTCCTCTGCACCCAATTATTAGAAAGAGGAGAAAATATACCATAGTTAGGAAATGTAAAGCACACATTCTGCTCTTCTTTTCCATTTTGCTTGAATGGGTCTCCACTTAGAAACCTAAGAAAAAGGACATCGAGCTGACCAGACACTGGTCACTGCTGTATTGAGTTCTCTAGAATATGTCTTTAGGAGTTTCCCAGGGTTCTTCATGGATGCTGAGTGTGGTCCCTGTCACCATCTTAGCAAACAATGAAGTTAGTCAGGGAATGAAGTGACAGCCACTTGTCCACATCTTCTGCACTGCAAATGAAAGACCACGAAGACACCCAGAAGCAAGTCTCCTTAAGCACTCATCATCTCACTTAGGACAATGGCTCAATACATTCAACCAGTAACTAATGAGTCAGTAGAGGTCATCCACTAAATAAGGGCAAACTATACTGACTCCCCTTGAAAACGGTTAAGAGAGGCTTGCTCTTCGCAGAGTGCTCTAGTTTTCAAGCAAACTGAATTGTTCGTCTTGTTTCCATTTTTTCTTCAGGCTCATATGTATATATGTTTATGTATACAAGCCCACAACCCCTTATTTCTTCAGTAAGAAAACCCAAATACCTTCTTAGAATTGCTACAATGGAGACAATGACAACTAAGAGCTGTATTTCAGTCTCTTGTCTGTCACTATGACAAAGTCTACACCTGACTTTTAATCTCATCACCCAAATTCCTCTGGCCAGGAGCAACAAATTCATCTGTATATCCATCCACTGTAATTCCAAGCAAAAGGCCCTGAAAGTGGCAGAGATACAGAAAGTATCTACTGAACTGAATTAAAGCACAATGAGGTAAAATAAAATGCATAACTCAGAACGAAAAATTGAGGCTTCTTGTCTTACAAAACCCTTGGAATTTAATCACGCACATAGTCGTGAACTATAACCATTGTGAAAAGTCTTTCCAATGAATCGGAAAGCAAACAAAATGTCTTCTCTTAGTTGAAACATAGGAAACCGCTGCTTTTTTGTAGGTCAAAAATTACAGATATCAACGATTTCCTGTGGTTCAACCTAATAAAGTATTAACCACACAAGCTAAGGTAGAAAATCTGGATATATCTTCAGTAACATGTTTCACTTACCGAATATTCATATATAAAGGATATAATCACAAGGCATATATCTGCATTCATGTGAAAAAAAGGGCATGTTTCTGGAGATCCAAAGAAATTATTTTAATCAGAACTTATTTTTTTAAGTAGCTTTAATGAGCTCTAATTTCCATATAATAAAATTTGTTGATTTTAAGTGTAGAATTTTATGTGTTTTGACAAATCCACTCTTGTGATCTTCACCACAATCATGGTGTGGAATACCTCTATCACCCGACAAAGGTTCCCTTGTAGCACATCCCTCCCCACACCACTAGCTTTCTGTCACTGTAGCATTCTGCCTTTTCTACGATTTCCTATAAATGGACTCATACAGTATGTGCTTTTTTTTTTTAACATTTTATTTATTTGAGAGAGAGTATACACATGACGGGGGGGGGGGAGGTGGCGGACTGTCTCCCTGCTGAGCGTGGAGCCCTACCCCATGACCCCGAGATCATGACCCCAGCCGAAACCAAGAGTCAGATGCTTAACTGACTGAACCACCCACGTGCCCCAGTCTGTGATCTTCTGTGTTTGGCTCCCTTCCCTGAGCACAAAGCTTTTGAGATTCACCTACATGGTTTTCCTAGTTCATTTCTTTTTATTGCTAAGTAATACCCCACAATTTGTTTATTCACTCACCAAACGAGTTGTTTCCAGTTCCCTTAGAGCGAATACACAGGTATGAAATTGCTGTGTTGTACGGGTAAATGGACATTTAGCTTTTTAAGAAACAACACACTTTCACAAAGTGATTATACCATTTTGCCTTCCCAACAGCAACACAGGAGACCCTGCGCTGTTACACATTCTCACCAACACTTGGTATAGTCCATCTTTTTAATCTTAGTCATCCTAGGGGGTATATAGTGGTATGTCCTAGTGGTTTTAATTTGTATTTCCCTAATAACTAATACTATTGTTATCTTTTAATCTGCTTATTTGTCATTCATATATCCTATTTTGGAGAGTGTATATTCAAATCTTTTCCTCCGTTTTCAATTGGATTTTATTACTATTACTGTGTTGTAAGAGTTTTGTTTTGAATCAGACACATGTTTTGCAAATATTTGCTCCCGAAGTATGGATTGCCTCTTCATTTTCTTAACAGTTCTTCTGAAGACCAAAAGTTTTTCATTTTAAGTCTGATACATCAAAATTTTTCTTACATAGTTTTTGTGCTAAAAAAAAAAAAATCTTAGCCTATCCAAAGGTTACATAGAATTTCTCCTGTTTTCCTTGTAAGATTTTATCATTTTAGCCCTTACATTTACATCTATGATTTATTTCAAGTTAATTTGTGTGCATGGTGTGAGGCATGGGTCAAGGTTTATTTTTATGAATATAGATGTCTAACTGTTTCAGCGCCATTTGTTGAAAATATTATCCTTCCCCCCCTTTGTACTTTTGTCAATCAAAAATCAATTAACCATATACATAGGTCTACTGTGTTCCATAAATTTGTCTACCCTTACACTAATACCACACTGTCTTGATTACTAGCTTCAAAGGAAGTCTTGAAATCAGGTAGTGTAAATCCTTCATCTTAGAATACCTATTTTTAAAGACTTTAATAACTTGTGACTAATTCCCCCTACAATAGTTCGCTCCCAATGGACATATCCTAAGACCTCTAACTGATGCTATTGGTCTTCCCATCACCACCAACACCCTCATTTTTTTAAATTAACAGCGGTTCCTTCCATTCACATCAGTGGGGCTTCAAAGCCCTTCATCTACTTCCTACTTAGACGGGGCATAAAAAATTCCCACCCAGTTGACCTTACCAAGAATGGGCTCTCACCTATACGTTACTGCTAAAGCTCTTTCCTTGTTCCACTGACTATGACCTCCTGGACTCTAGGTTTCTACTCCTTAGATTTTTCCAGACCACATTACTACATTCCTAGCCTCCATCTTGATCATCTGTTTCCTACACCTTTGGCCTATCTCAGAGACTCATTTCCCTGGGGGCTGTCCTAAATCTAGACTGTGACCTGGTTCACTCTGAATTTGGACTTTACCCGTAACCAACCGTAACTACAGATGAATAAATCAATGAACAAAGTCCTTCCACTTGCATTCCCAACAGGCCTGCTGCTAATGGCCCTGAGGGCTGTTCACTGCTCAACTCCAGGTGCACGGTTTCCACTGAGGCAATGGAATTGTGCAACAAAATGGCCCTGACCCCCCTCTGCCACCTCTGCTCCCCACCCCCACTCACATATTAGTAGATATAATGTCTTCATATTAAAAACTGCCAAGTAAAAATAGATTTAATGTTCCTTGGGCCAAATTCATATCCTAAATACTCTCATGTTAACTTTGATGTGTTTCGGGCAGGTCAACATGCGGAACCGTTCAAATAACTGGTTTGGTAAATCACTTTCAAATCTCTTTTTCCTGAAATACTCAAATATATATTTACATTATCTCATAAGAACCTCAATAAGCATGAAATTAGCTATTCCCTTCCTGTGATTTACACCAGCTCTCTATCAGATGGTTTTGAAATTTATTTTCTTTATCATGTAAGATGAATTTTCCCAGCTGCATCCCAGAATAAAAACCATAGAATGTGGAGTCACTTGGCAGTCATTTTACCTTTAAATTCACCTATACGCTCTAGGTACTGCTTAAAAAAACAGAGACAGGCAGATAGACAGACAGAATGAAGGAAAGAAGGAAAAGAAAGAGAAAAGTGGAAAGTGAGATAGAAAGTTATATAACATAGCACTGAAGTTTTCTCATCCTAAAGATTACCTGAGATTTCTTTTGGCTTGTATATAAATCACAGATTTGCTACTACAAAAGGATACCTAGTTTCCACACTAATCCATGAGGGGTCCACCTAAGGTTAAAAAAAAAGTTTCACCCTCAAAATGAGAAGATTAGAGACTGTTTCCTCATAAAAACCTAGCCCCGTTTGTTTAAGAAACAGAACTCCGAAGGCAAAGCTGGAAGGCTCCTGGGTACAATGGGTAAAAACAGGTAGGAAGACAGAGAGGGAGATTCTGAGTTATCCAAACTCAGGTGGCATACTAACTCCCCAAACCCAGCCCAGAAAAGCCCTGTAAAGGGGGGGGGGGGAGCGGGGGGGGGGGTTCATGCTGAAAAACAGCACATGACACATGACATTCATTTCTCTCTGGATCACTTCTCTCCATTTCAGAATGTGGCTGAGGAGTACAATTTTGTATCATTCAACTGTCAAATCTTAGGCTACTCAGGGTGAGCGGCCTAGAACTTCTCTGGAATTGCTAGTGATTATTATAAAAATCGACTTGCCGATATTAAACCATACAGCCCCTTATCCCCGCTACTTTTCGGTCCCAAATTGGACATTCGGTATCTCAGAAGCATTTAATTCTCAGAGTCCAAAAAGGTCAGAAGCCTGGTTTGTATAAAACAGCTGGCTGTCCTATTATTTCACTTGGGAAGACAGAACGAGCACAGGAATTCTTCCTGCTGCAGAACAGAGGTCCTCCAGCTACACTGCTCCTAGCTCTTTGCTCAGGCCGCTCTCCTGATAATGCAGGCACACAAAAGCACCAAACCAATCTCAAAAGGAGGTGATGACAACGGGGCTCCAAGGCCGGGTCTCTCGGGATTTGGCTGGGCAATTCTGGGAAAGCTTACCCACTGAGTACCAGCCTCTTTACCTGCACTTACCTGCCCCTACCTAGCCACTTGACCTGCCCCAAGTGCTCTCCCAAACTGACGACTGTTCTTGCAGAAGATAAAACGCCGACGTTTAAATGGGGACTTAGAAGAGGAGTCTATGTATGGTTACCTAGTAAAGACCACAATCAGAGCTGGTGAGAAGGATCGGTGATACAAAGGGCCACTGATTCTCTTCTCCTTCTCCAATGTCCTGCACGGTCTCACACACCGTAACTGCTTCATTTGTTTTCTGCAGAAGACAGAACTGCCTGAATGTGATAGAAAATGTTCATGTTACTACTAGGATGTCTCTGGTCTATCCTACTAAGCAACTACCTTGAGGAATCCTAAACTAAAAACATGATATGAAATTTGATAAGAGTTTACTTTCATAATTAGCCTTCTGTAGAGAATGGGGAGGTATTTATCTGACACCAGACAAGTTTAAAAGTATAATCCCATCCCTTGCAAATAACTAAAAATTTAGAAGGTGGCACGGAAAAAGACAGAGAGGACGCATACAGTTCAGCTACACGTAATATAGTCACACAATGTTCTATATTGCTAAGATGCATTACTATAATAGAGAAGGGGGGACAAAACAGGACTTCAGATTGAAGGAAACAAAATAATAAAGCAGATGGTTTGAGCTCTTCAAATCTGTACTAGCAGAGAAAAACAAAGGCTATGGTTTTATTAAACAAAGGCTATCGTTAAAGGCTATGGTTTTATTAAAAATCACAACGGTTAATAGTGTAGGTAGACCCACTAAATTCTTCACCATATAAACTTCGTTACATTTTTACGGCACAAATTAAAAATCAATCTCACACTACTGAAGGTATGCCTTTAGCTGTTCCCAAGATAGCAAAAAAAAAAAAAAAAAAAATCAGAGTTTCCTAAAATGACATAAAAAGAAAAGGAGGTACAGATGTACCTTACATGTATCACATAGAAAAAAATGTTTAAATAACCCATGTTTCTCCTCTTTTATTATTAATTTAACCCCAGGATTTTAAAAGCAATGCAAACTATGATTATGTGAGAATGAGCTAATAGTCATTCAAAAATTACGAATTAAAGCCCAGGGATCTGATGATCTCTGTAGAAGAAAAAAGACCATGTGTTAACTTCTTTATTCACAACACACCTTTCTCACCACTAAGGTGTACACGAGCCTCATCTCCCTTTCCAGATCAAGGTCCCGAAGGACGTCTCTTAGTGCGATTCCTGCTAGATCTTCCCCGTGCCCCCACATTGCTGGAAGGCCACAGTGAATTTCTGCTGAGTGAATACGGGGTTAAGCGAACAAATATCCTGACAAATGTCTACCTACATGTTAACTCTAGATGTTATCTCATCTCTCTCTATTGCATGAGCATGGCGTTGTAGCTTTTGGTTAATAATATAGATGAACAGTTCCATGATTTTTCTTGGAGGGGCACCTGGGTGGCTCAGTCAGTTAAGCATCTGTCTTCAGCTGGGTCATGATCCCAGGGGGGTCCTGGGATCGAGCCCCACATTGGGCTCTCTGCTCAGTGGGGAGCCTGCTTCTCCCTCTCCCTCTGCCTCCTGCTCCCCCTGCTTGTGCTCTCTCTCTCTCTGTCATATAAATAGATAAAATCTTTTAAAAAAATGATATCTCTTGGAAAGATTTTTTTTAATTTAGTATGAGCTAAAACCATAATTAACCATGGAGATGACCAGTCCCAACCTTTTTCAACTGACAGTAAATTAGAAGTGACTAATACATCGGTAGCAGCCCTCAGTAGACGTGAACTTCAAGGGGTGGCCACAGGCCTCGATGTGGAGCCACTCCCAACCATTCAGACGTTTGCCTTGTATCATCCCCATGAGTGATCATCTTAGGGAAGAGGAGACAGCTCACCAACCCACAACGAAATACAAGGGTGGGCCTTTCTAATGAATTCCAGGTGAGCCAGGTGTGACACCTGTGTCTGAGAGGCTCCACCCTCATAAAGTCGGGAGCCGCTTTCACTACAGAAAGAAGTGATGAATGACTAAAAGAAGCAATGTTACAACTGGCTTCTGTGTTTAGTCATCATGACTTCACGCATGAAATTTAAACAGCACCTTTGATATCTTTCTCAGATCCCAAAGAAATCTTTGCTGGAGGAGGGGTGGAAGGGGAGAAAAAGCACAATCCAATTATGTGCTGGGTTTCATGGTTTTTAATCCTCTCTAATTCCAAGAGTCTGGAGAAAATTAGTGGGAGGACAGATCACAGGCATGTTCTTAATAATTTATTCCATTTTATTTTATTAATTATTAGGCTCAGAAGTAGTTAAGGCCCAATCTGCTCTTAGACAGAGCATAAAGATCTTGGTGGGACTCACTGCTCTGACAAAGTTAAAGGGGGCACAGCGTGGAGGAAGAAGGGGGCAAGAAGAGAACCGCTTTAGAAGCGCAGGGAGACAAGAAGAGGTGTGCCCGAGCTGTGCTCTGCCATTAGCCAGACCTACAGCTGTCAACACGGGGGGCTTGTCCTCCCACTCTCCCCAAATCCCACCCCACTGCACACCCATTCTCGAAAGAATAAACAAAGCACAAACAAAAGCAACGAACAGAAGAGGATGGCAAAAGGCGATCATCCTGCACCAAACAGATCTCTGTAATGCATTTGCTTTGACCTCTTCTTTTGCAAAAGCACCACCGCTGAAAATAAGCTAGAACAAAAGAGGACTCGTTATGCGAGGCCATGAAGAACTCCAGGGCACGCGGCATACATAATTCATGACACAGAGCAAGCTGCCATCAGCATCACTGATCCTTTCGATATTTTACAGTGGTGAGAGGTTACCAGATATTTATAAAGTCTCTGACTTCTGCAAGACCCTTCGAAATTCATGAACAAATGCGGAACTTTCTTTTTCTGCAAATGTCATTACTTATGAACTGAAGACTATAAATCTTCGAGGATTCACTTGGTATCCACCACGGAAGGGGGGGGAAACAACCCTAATAAACCAATTAAGTCAGCAAGCAACATGTATCAGTCCTGTTGAAATTCATCTTCTCCAATCACTTCTGCTCTCTGTTTTACACACACACACCCAGTGTGGTTCCAATTCAGCCCACCCCATTCACCCAAATCAAAGAGAGATGCTGTACACCTCACAGACAGGAAAGGTCACTTGACATACCTGAGCCCTCAGGGCCCGGCAGAGAGGCCTAGGACACCACCTCCTTAACATCCTGGACAGTTCCCGTAGCTCCCCAACACCTGTATCACTTACTGCGGGATTTACCTCAGAGCACCCCCCCCCACCCGCCGCCCCGACTCCTCACTAACTCCATGCAAGCCCATCTTCCACGCTGCCCTGACCAGTCTTACAAAAGGTGAACGTGACACTTCCCTGTTTGGCCCTTCAACATTGCCCTCTCACCCTGGGGGGGAGGGGGAGGGAATAATCAAATCAAATCAAAATACTTTAGCTTTATCTTGAGCTGCCAAGAACTCTGCCACGGATCTCAGCTAATCAGGTAGACAGGCTACAGAATACGTACGCGGCATGTCCACTATGCAGTAAGAGAGCTGACGCCCGAGCATCTGTCCCACCTTCTTCCCCTCACCCCGACTCTATGACACTTCAGTGGCCCTGGTGGTTGGCAGAAAGTCCCCTAGCACCACCTCTGCTCAGCAGGAGACCTGTCCTCGGGCATCCAACCCCACCCACCGGCTCCAGACAGGTCCGGTCCTCAGCCGGCCTCCTGGCCCCAGGAGATGCGTTCATCTTGGCCCTCACTACACAGCACCCCCATTTACGTTCACTGCCTGCTTTGCCTGCAGAGACCGCAGCTTCCGGGACCGGGGCCTTCTTCGCCTCTGACTCCCCATCACCTGCCCGATGCCCCCACATTGCTGATGGCCAGCTACTGTTTCTGGGCCAGCACTACAGACTCAGGTGCTCATGCTTTTCCCACACGTTATTCCATGTTTCCTTCAACCAACCGCCCATGTTGGACAGGTGGAAAGCTAGCATTTTCCTGAAAGACAGTGCACGGTGGTGACAGAGGGCATATACTCTGGAGAAGGGGAGTCTGGGCCCTGGCACCTACTGTGTGCACCTGGCTAAGTGACTCAGCCAACCTACACCTCGGTGTTCCTTGCCCAGAAAGCGGGATCAGGAGCCAACATGTATTAAGCACTTCCTGTATGGTTCAAAACTTCTCTGGATACTTGGCATCCATTATTCATTTCATCCTCACAACATCTAAGGAGGCTGTGAGAGCACGAACAAGCGCAAAGGAAAGGTTAGAGTGATTTCTCCTCATGTAGCCAGGAGGAAACTGAGGCTCAGGGCAGCTCCCCAGAGGTGCAGGCTTCTTTACTCCTTAATCCGCTGGCTTTGAAAGATAAAAGATGTCAGGCCTCTCTCTCTGATGCTGCCTTAGCATAATGCTAGGAAGCTGCGTGGCAGTGTTCATCGCTAGAGTTAATGGGACGCGTGTCCTATGTCACCCTCCACAAGACACTAGAGAGACTCCCTGGGGTGAAGACCTGTCCCATTATGGAAACATGCTACGTTGGAGGAGGAGAGGGAGGTGAAAGAAGTGAGAAGCTAGTCACACTCAAAGTAGCAGGCCCCGAGATTCCGAGCATTATAATATTATCTGTGCGACGCGCGCGCCGCCCTCCTTGGAAGGCGAGAGAGCGTGTGTTTATGCCTGGATGTGAACAAAGCCACCGACACACCACTGGATTCTTCAAAAGCAAATATTTGTCTACAACTGAAGGACCAGGATTCTTTTCTAACAAAGAACAATGTGAGCCATTCTGATTCCTGATTCTTGCTCCTAGTTTACAGTGGGCTCTGATTCAATGGAAATCCCCCCATGAATAAACGTGTCTCGAATCACAAAGGGCACGATAAATCAGAAGATTCATGGACCGTGAATAGGGATGGCCTGAGTATTCCAATCTGCACGTGGGCTACCTGGGGCCGGTATCCAGCAATTTATCTGCACAGGCAACAGTCACCCGGTTGTTGTTTTGTTTGTTGTTCATTCATTTGACTCAGGGAGAGAATTTTAATAGCTCTGGTCATCAACACGCTGCAATCATCCCTGCTCTTCGGGTAAGCTTTTAAGTCTGCACTAAGTCACCCAGACCAGCCTCAGAGGCATGAACAGTTTTCCAGAAGTAGCAGAGAGGCTAACAGATCTGATAAGCTCTGTCTGCCTGCAGCAAAGCCTGGCCCCACAGCCTCCAAGGCAAATTCCTGAAATGACCAAGCAGAAAACAAGTGAATTTTCCTTTTCTCTATGCCAAGGAAAAAGAGAGGGAAACAAGGTAGTAATCAGGGAGAATGCACAGTACGTGGTAACCAGAGGGCATGCGTATGTTTTTCTTGAGGAAGGGAAAAGGCATACATAGTAGCAGAGGCTTGATAAAAGAAAGAAACTCAAAAGAACACCTGCCTTCATCTGGAGAGGGTTGGGCCACTCACCAGCCAGCTGGGGGTGAGCAATATCAGCGACAGGGACAGATGCATCCCACAGGGGCTCTGCATCCCATTTTTTGTTACTGTGCCCTGGGCACAAAATAGCCCAGCTCTCAGCAGACCAGTGAGCTGTTTGAGCATTACAGTGTTCTTCTGGAAAATTCGTATCTCTCTTTTCAGTTCTCCCCTATGCAACAAGCCCCCCTAATGAAAAACACTACGGCAATGCCAGGCCAACGTGCAGCCAATATATACACATATATTTATATATGTCAGTATTTTTGTCAGTATTGCTATGTCTAAACATGACATCACATGAAAATGGATGAATTAGGGGCACCTGGCTGGCCCAGTTGGTAGAGCACGTGACTCTTGATCTTGTGGTTGTAAGTTTGAGCCCCATGCTACGTGGAGAGATTGCTTAAAAAATAAAATCTTAAAAAAAAATAACAAAATGAATGAATTAGGCTGTGAAAGGCATAATCATGCTGAAAACAATGGTATTCCAGTAGGCATCACAAAAGCCAATTTAAAAGACTATCCTTATTTTAAGTGACAAAGGTAAACTTTTATAACTCCCAGGCCCCTTTTTAAGTCCCACCATTTTGACTCAGATTATTTGTCTTTTTCTAACTGCCATCTCAACACTGTTCTGAGCACTAACCTGGATTACTAACCCTGAAGGAAATAAAACTGAGTATTTCTTGGGACACCTGGGTGGCTTGGTTAGTTGTGTTGGACTCACAGTTTCAGCTCTGGTCATGATCTCAAGGTCCTGGGATAGAGCCCCTCATTGGGCTCTGCACTCAGTGGGGAGTCAGCTTGAGGATTCTCTCTCGCCCTCTCCCTCTGCCCCTCCCCCAGCTCTCTCTCTCTCATATAAATAAATAAATCTTTTTTTTTAAATTTGAGTATTTCTCGGGGCGCCTGGGTAGCGCAGTCGTTAAGCGTCTGCCTTCGGCTCAGGGCGTGATCCCGGTGTTATGGGATTGAACCCCACATCAGGCTCCTCCGCTGGAAGCCTGCTTCTTCCTCTCCCACTCCCCCTGCTTGTGTTCCCTCTCTCGCTGGCTGTCTCTGTCAAATAAATAAATAAAATCTTTTAAAAAAAATTTTTGAGTATTTCTCAAAATTCTGGAAACCAGAGAATTTACTTAGTATAAAATTTATAAAACAACCTTGAGAGAATCAAAGGTTTTTCAGTATACAACCAACCAAACAGGACAACCACTGGTAGAATATAATTGATATACAGACATACAATACATCTGTAACTACTCATACCAGAGCATCTCCAAAATACAGTTTTAAGTCACCCACTGCAAGGTGCAAAACGAGTGTAACATTATCTCTTTCAGTTTAAAATATATGCAAATATATGCTTTCTTTTCCTGGGAAGAAATCACAAGAAACATTTCACAGAGGAGAAAGAAAACTCAGGGTAAGGGTTATAAGAGATGGGATTTTGCTTTCGAACATACCATCCACATACAGATATTAGTTTTTTGTTATCGGTGGAGGTTGTATGGGTGGAGAGATTATGGTTCGCTATGAGTCCTTCTGTTACTTCTCTGTATTTAGAAAAAGAATAATGTATTTCATTGGATCATGAGGAAATGATCAATAGATTGTATTGGATAAAATTTAAAACATCAAGACATCAAAAGTTTTTTAACCTTGGAAGGGAAGTACACTAGAAAATAAATACCTTATGTTCAAGAGACAAAAGGTCATTATCTTGAATACTAGCAAAGAGTTAATATAAATTGAAGTCTGTGGTTGTAAGAAATACGAAATCACTGTGATTAAAAACAGAAAAGAAAAGTACCAGGAAGATGATGCTGAAAGATATTATTAAGCAATTCACAAAAGAAGCAACAAAATTAGGCAACATTCATAGAGGAAAACACTCAGTTTCATTAATTAAAAGTTTTAACCATCAGTGAGGTATTATTGTTTTCCATCAAATGTTAGTGCATTTTTGAGATGATACCCAATACTGAGGAAGTACAATGAAATCAATCTCGTGTCCTCAGCAGGTGTGACTATGAATTGTGACCCATCATGGAGAGCAGTGGAGGCATGTGTTGGGCCTTAGACATCCTTGCCTTTCACTCAATGATTCCACTTTGGAATTATTGCCCAAATAAGAAAGAGCTTTTATAAAGAAATAAAGCCATCAGAGAATTACGCATAACAACAAAAACTTGAAACAGCTTAAGAGTCCAGTGGTTATATAAAGGTAAAAATCCCCTTGTTATGCAAGCATTTATAATTATTGTGTAAATACCGATAACGTGAAACCATATTCATGGTCATTCACTTAGGTTAAAAAAAAAACCTATTTAAATTATTTATACAATGGGATTACAGCTACCTGTTTTAATAAATTTAAGATTAAGGGGGAAAAAACTTAAAAAATTGAGTAACTTGTGTTAATTAACGACATTAGATATCAGTCATGAGTAATTTTTTTCCCGTTGCCCTTCAAATTTATGTATGTTATAATAAAGGGGAAAAAAACCATTTTCAAAAGAGCCTAAGGTGTTCATGAGGAGAGATCACACTCCTTCCACAAAAAAGGGGGAGTTTTATCCATAAGCTTATCAGATTTCCAAATATATGTTTAGACTTGCGCTTTCAGAATAACCGTAGTAAGAGCAGCAGCAGCTAACATCTATTGAGCTCCTGCAGTATGTCAAGCATTGTACTAAGCATTTTCTTTATTTATTTATTTATTTTTAAAGATTTTATTTATTTATATGACAGAGAGACAGCCAGCGAGAGAGGGAACACAGCAGGGGGAGTGGGAGAGGAAGAAGCAGGCTCATAGCGGAAGAGCCTGATGTGGGGCTCGATCCCATAACGCCAGGATCACGCCCTGAGCCGAAGGCAGACGCTTTAACGACTGCGCTACCCAGGCGCCCCTGTACTAAGCATTTTATATGCATGAACCCGGGCCTCAGGACCACCCTATGACACAGAAACTATTATGATCCCCCAAGTCACACCACTAACAGGGAATCCAACCCAGCCCTCCACTCAAGAGCCCCTGCATGTAACCACCATATTATAATGCTTCCATTTTAAAATGCCACACAAAATTCCAAGTGTTTCAACTCAAAATATAAAGTAAAGATGAACAAAATATAAAATAAACATTTAGGGGCGCCTGGGTGGCTCAGTCATTAAGCGTCTGCCTTCGGCTCAGGGCGTGATCCCGGCGTTATGGCATCGAGCCCCCCATCAGGCTCCTCCACTGGGAGCCTGCTTCTTCCTCTCCCACTCCCCCTGCTTGTGTTCCCTCTCTCTCTGGCTGTCTCTCTCTGTCAAATTAATAAATAAAATCTTTAAAAAAAATAAAATAATAAAATAAAATAAACATTTAAAATATCTTCCACTTCCTAGGATTTCAATTAAAATGTAATTGAGTATATTTTGATCAATTACGAGTCAAGGAAGGACAAAGTAGCACACTGCAACTAACAACGTGAGCAAACGCTGTCAGGGTGTGGGAAGCGGTGTCCAAACAAATGATATGCACAAAATATGGTATTCCATTACTGCAAAATTAATTAAAAAGAAAACAGTATTTTCAGTCAGTGATGTCACAAAAAGCACAAAGAGAAGACGCTGAAATTTAGTCCACAATCACATGCTAATTGTGTTATGGCCAAATTCGCCTCTACTGCAAGATCTGTTATGGTAAGATTTAGAGGGAGGAAAATCGATGTTCTCGGATACATTCCCAGGGATTATGGAGGCATGTGGCCATCTGGCTGTTAGAATAACCAACTCTCCTTTTCACCCCGTTCTCAGATGTGGAGAAAGTGGCCAGTGGCGGGCTCAGACATGGATCTATGGGACAGGTGTTCTGTCAGCCCAGGAACAACTTGATTATAAGTCTGAGCAAATCACTGGAAACTGCCCTTCCATTCTCCCAGCCATAAATCTCTTCCATGGTCTCAACACGGCGCTGTCTGATGGAATAGGAATGGGCTAGGACGATGATTCCAACTCTAGGGTGTGGACCGACAATGGTCTCTGGCAAACTTTTATCAGTTCATAAGGGTAACTTAAATGAAGAAACCTCTTCCTTAATACGATAGCTAAATGCTTTCATGCACACGCCCACCCCCAGGCATGGCACACTGACCCATCTGTCTCACTCTCCAACCCCTGACTTTTTAAATCCCACTCTAATTTGAAATACCCTCCCCACCTCCTTCATGTAGTTAACTGGAAATCACCCTTTAATACTCAGCTGCACTGTGGTCCTCCAGGAACCTCTCTGAGACCCTATTTCTCCCCAGCACCTGACTGTGACCCCCCTGATCTTCACATGGGCAGATCCTATTCATTAGCAGACCCCATAGGCCCAGTGCTCAGGGCTACAGAACGGACATGGAGGGAAAAGGGGAAGCGGAGAGGGGAGCTGGTGCATGTAGGAAGCAGCAGTGGGCAGCCTAACCCTGAGGGGCAGAGCAGGGCAATGGGTAGGAGCAGAGGGGCAGGGCTGAAATCCCGGAGCGCTCGCATTCTGGGGCAGTCCCTTCACTTTCTAAACCTCGATTTCTGCACCTGCACGTGAGGACAGTGATCATGCCTAGCCTCCAGCATTGCTGGGAGGATTAAATGAGATCATCCAATAAGAGGCACTTAGCACTGTCTCTCCACCATGCTGGGAACTCGACAGTGCCCCTGACTCCCACAGTCTTCCCAAGACTACACCCTTGGAAAGCCTGGTGTGATGATTAATACAATAATAACCTTTATGGCATGAAAAATAAAAATCTGACTGAAACAACAAAAAAGTTGCTAAGTCAAACAACAGTCCCTGGGAAAATATCATTTTTTCTGATTTTATTATATTCTCTCTCCACTACTTTTTTTTTAAACTCTCTTTTCCAAAAAAAAAAGAAAGAAAGTACAGAAAGAGGCTTGTTTTGCTACACCCGAATTCACGACCATTGTAATACAGCACTAATAGAAACACTTCATTTTCAGGGTGGGGAGGATCTAAGAAAATTAACTCTTTAATTCTCTCACCATTTAACATGCTAAGAACAGAAAGCCACCTCCACAAAGCTTCCTTCAACAAAGAAACCTGTAAGCAGCAACCATATATTTTTATTACAACAGTATCCAATTTAATTTGTACCGTCTTTGGAGGCGGTGTTCATAATCTTGGGTGTCAGAAATGACTGATCGCTTCAATCCCTCTCAAAAAGAAGCAAATCCATAAGTGGTTCTGAGCAATGTGAAGGCTCCTGAACAGAAGGCACTCTTCCCCCTCAGAAAAGCGGATGTGTTTTCAAAGTTTTTAGAAAGCCTCACCTACAGTGCGTGGGCTTCATGAGCGCTCTCCAAGATCTGCCTGAGATTTCTTGCAAACAAATGATCCAAACTAAAAATCAACGGAAGAGAATGGCTTGGGCATCACTTCCCACCTACTCCTCTGTGTCAAGCAAATTCAAAGTGGTAGCCGACTTTTCTCAGTACAATCTCATTTTTTTCAGGAAAAATCAAAAGCCAGGTTTTCTTTTTCAGTAATTATACAAACTTGCAAATGAATTTCTCCATATGTTGTCAGACTCCATATATACAAGAATCAAAAATTAAATCAACCAAAATCCCAACTCAGCTCCCTAGGCCATATATTTATTTTATTTTATTCTCCTCCAACTCCTAGTTCAGTACAGACTTCTGTATACAGCAGGCATTTCGAGTGATTAATGACAGAATCTGGCTAATAAACTTACGGTACACGTCTGTCTAATCTGGTAATAACCTAATTTCATTTCAGTGCAAGTCCCTCCCCTTAACTCTACTGCCTATGGTCTTGCCAATCATTCCAGAGCTCTACTCAAAATTTTTATAGAAAAACAGCACCGTGGAGCACCTGGGTGGCTCAGTCAGTGAAGTGTCTGCCTTCCTCTCAGGTCATGATCCCAGGGTCCTGGGATTGAGCCCTGCATCAGGCTCCCTGCTCAGCGGGGAGCCGGCTTCTCTCTCTCCCTCTGCCCACCCCACCCCCATGCTCTCTCTGCTCTCTCTCTCAAATAAATACAATGCTAAAAAACAAAACCAAAAACCCAGCACTGCACAGAAGACAACTGATTACACAGTACTTATATATGCTTCTCCTCTATGTGTTCTTTACTGTCAGCCCCCCATTAAATCACAAATGCCACAGAACAGACTGGAAGGCCCACGAGCTACTTTCTATCCTCTCATCAACACCGAGTAAGAGGATTCTCACTGAGGCCGTATGAAAAGATGTTCATCAACATGGCATCCCAAGGCACAGCGTAAAAAGCCCTACTCTTCTCAAGACATGCCTCAGAAGGAAAGTTGCCACAAAGAGCCCGGTGAGAGAATTTTCTAGTCTATCTGGCCCAGAAAGGAAGCCATCAGCGTCCCCTGCTCCTTGCTTCAAGAAGCACTTGACTTAAGGTGTGAGGGCCACGACAATGTGAACGCATTAAATGCCGTGGAATTGTTTACTTGAGGACGCCTGGGTAGCTCAGTCGGTTTGGCATCTGCCTTCAGCTCAGGTCATGATCCCGGGGTCCTGGGATGGAGCCCCGCATCAGCATCAGGCTCTCTGCTCAGCGGGGAGTCTGCCTCTCCCTCTCCTCTGCTGCTTTCTCTCGCTCTCTGTCCCACTCTCTGTCAAATAAATAAAAATCTTGAAGAAAAAAAAAAGGAACCGTTTACTTAAAAAGACTTAATTTCATGTTATATGGATTTTGATTTAAAAAAAAAAAGGAGGAAGAAGTAGAGGAGAAAGAAGGAGCAGTAAGCCACGCCACTCAAAAGGCAGAAAGACCCACATGAAACAGGAACCTCCAAAGAGCCGTCTGACACAAGCCCAGCTTTCTTCTCCTCCTTGCGCTTCTCCCAAGTGCCCTTGTGCGCAGAGCTGCAAAGCAACGGAAACAGCTGGAACAGCCTGGGTGCCCGGGGCTGCCTGTCCAGAGCAAGAAGTTCCTCCCTAAAGGGAGTGAAACAGCCTCCAGGCTCACAAGGCCCTCTGGAAGCCTCGGCCAGTGCCCAGCAGTGCCCCACGACCTCCCTCCTGCTCATTCTCTCCCACTCCCACTTTCTTTCTCCTTTTGTGTTCTTTGCCTTCTGTAAATTATAAAGCTAAAGGGGAAAAAAAGTTTGTTGGTGGTTTTTCACTAACTTAACTCCTTAAGAAACCAAGCACCAGAATTGTCAGCTAAGAGATTATCATGAGAAAGGAAAAATGAGAAAATGTTTTCAGGCTTCCAGTGCCAAAAATAAAAATAACTAAAAAAATGTTCCTCCTCCCTCTCCACAAATAAGTCAGGCCTGCTGGCCGCGGTGTCTGGGAGTTGTTACCCGTAGCACAGAGCACACACAGAAACACATCTGCATTCAGGACAGCCCGCAACTCTTCCAGGCTTCTGTGAACTCCAACCCGCAACCCGACCTCCTTGCAGAGCTTCTGGAAAGCAGCAGCATGGGGAAGGAGGCAAATAGCTGGTACAAACCATGGAAAACCTCTTCCCTGGACCACCCCCCCCCACACACACGTTCACTCTCCTCACCTACACTACGCATGTCTAGAGGACAAGGTCAAGGCAGGGTCGGGGATGAGTTAGAAGGAGCAAGCTACGGAACGGTAGGGGGGTGGGGGGCGGTGGCAGGGCTCACTGACTGGAGGAGCAGAGCAAATGTGAGATCAGGGGGAAGAGGGCTTTCTGAACCCAGCTTCTGCACTTCATTCACCTTGACTTCCCAGGGAGCTGCTCCTTTGGCCACCCCTCTGCCATTTCTGTCTGAGCTAGGGGACATATATAGGAGGCAGGAACAGAGGTACCAGAAAAATCGCATGGGCAAATTATATACGTTTACCTTAAAAATCACACTTGGAGGTAAAGAACATCGTAAACAACCCAAAAAAGCACCTTGCCAAGGAATAGATCACGAAACACTAGAATTTCTTGAGTTCTTTAAAAATAACCGATCTCTACTGAAACACTCCCACTCCCCACCACCACCCCCCACCCCCCCACCCCCCGCCCACCTTCAACCTTCTCGGCCCTGTGCCAGGCACTGTCCAGGAATGCTGGGCCCTCACAGGGAACATCAGACCTCGGAGGAAGGGATGTAACCACAGAGTCATACCGCCATACCTTCCACGGGAGACAGTCTTTGTGGAAAATGAGCTCGTACGTGTGCTGGGGCTGTCTGACATGCCCACAGATCACTCTGGGTTCTACACGCTGTGCAGACATGAGAAGCCCATCGGGGATCAGAGAGCAGCTTCTTTAATTCAAGAGCAGAACTGGGGAATGCAGGCCAAAATGGGGCCTCGTCCCTCCAACCCACTAAAGCAAAGGTAGCCAACCCCCAGAAGAGTGTAAGCCCGACAGCCACGCAGCCACTGGTTTTGCAATCAGAGCGGCTGAACCAGGGAGAGCAGAAACCTGGCTGGGCCTGCCCCGAGCGGACCCTACCCGATGTCCTTTCCACAGAGCCTGGAAACACAAAGCAACTTTCCTCTCCACCCCCAGGCACAGGAGTGCAAAACTGCAGGAGCCAAGTGAGGGTAAGACAGGAGGTCAGCACCTGCCCTGGCATTTTTTTTTTTTTTAAAGCACCCTAATAGATGAATGACCAGGTCCTTAATCAAAACAGGCTCCCAAGGAGAGAAGCAAGTTAATGGGTGAATGGAGAAAGCAACCAGAAATGTTCACCCCAACACCAGCCTGCACCCCTCTCCTGTATTATAGAGCAGAAGCCCCACACCCCCTCACTTCTTCAGAGACACAGAAAACAACTTGTCCTCAACACATTTTCTTACCTAATCCCCCAAACAATATTTGAGGTGGTAAAATGAAGTAAATGATTAAGAAAAAGAACAAGGGAGGTTTACAGGGGAGTAAGATAAGCACGCAGCAGAGCATGACATAAAACATCTGCTAACGAATAAGAAATACTTTCTCGAAGGCAATTCTAAACTACTTGTGCAGAGATGGGCTTGAGATTCTATTCTAGAGTTTAAAGAAGAGGCACCTAATACTTAAAATAATTTAAATATTCCAAAGGCCTTTCAAGTCTTTGATTTCTTTTTTTTTTTTAAGATTTACTTATTTATTTATTTATTTATTTATTTATTTATTTATTAGACAGAGAGAGACAGCCAGCGAGACAGGGAACACAAGCAGGGGGAGTGGGAGAGGAAGAAGCAGGCTCCTAGTGGAGAAGCCTGATGTGGGGCTCGATCCCGGAACGCCGGGATCACGCCCTGAGCCGAAGGCAGACGCTTAATGACTGAGCCACCCAGGCGCCCCCAAGTCTTTGATTTCTGTCATGCATGGTATTTCTTTCTCTCCCTGCATGATTAAGGTTTTGATTTTTATATGAAACAAAGCCCACGAGAGTTCAAAGAGGACTGCTCACAAAATAAAAACCAAGAGGCATCAATGTTAATAAAGCTAAACTAAAAAAGATATTTAATAACCTCTGTGAAATTAAAAACAATGACTAATTCAATCCAAACAACTAGGTCATGCTCAAATTCCAGTAACTCTAAAACTGAGCTATAATAAGGCAAGAATCCTCCTTTGCTTCAGTGGTCAAAATGAAGGGCCCATTCAGGGGAAAGCCCAGTAATACAAACACAATGGAAACACCAGAGGGACACTTGCCGGGTGGAAGAGGGAAGTTGGGACACAGGGCAAAACAAGATGATCACTACTAGGCCACCTGGGTATTTGACAGAGCATGTGAATAACAAGAAAAATAAAAAGGTATTTCTCACAAAAGACCAAACAATCATTCGGCAAACATCTGAGCTCTTACAAAAGCCACAAAGCCTCAGGCGGGTCTCCTGCTCAGAGGAAGCGAGCGAACCGAATCAAAGCGATAGTATGACATCCAGAAACACCAACAGAGCGAGGCTGAATATGCTGAATGCCCCAGACGTACACAGGGTACGAGAAATGGAACAAGGGCAAAAGGCACTCAGGAGACGGAGAAAGGCATCGAGTCACTGAGTGAATGAAAGAGACCAAATGTAATGGTGACCCTATGCTAATTCTCTGTCTACTGCTTTGGGTTGCTTCCTAATTATTTCTAAAAATGACCTTTAGTGATTTGGAGAGTAGGATATTTAGTGAAAAATCACATGCAAGCCAAGT
The DNA here is from genome assembly GCF_023065955.2 of Ursus arctos. Taxonomy (NCBI): domain Eukaryota; kingdom Metazoa; phylum Chordata; class Mammalia; order Carnivora; family Ursidae; genus Ursus; species Ursus arctos. The sequence goes on from NW_026622952.1 coordinate 21,055,720, forward strand.
TCGACTCCCTAAGACCCACTCTTCCAATTTAAAAACACGTGTCCTTCATTCCACCCCCTTGAATGGACTATCGGAGGACTGGCGTCTCACTTGGACCTGTATCCTAGCTTCCGCACCTGACTCAATACGCCACACATCATCCAACCTCCAGAGTATTCAGCTCTTCTGGTTTAGATGCTCTGTTGGTAGAAAACAACAAAAGCATAAATAAATAGTCCACTGGAAGAAACTTCCCCTAGGACAAGAACATCCCACCAAGAAACAAGGAGGACGCCTGGCTGGCAAAAGCTGCCAGGAGGTCAGTACCTGGAGAAAGCGGGCAAACACACAGCTGGCGCTCAGGCTCTGTCTAACCTCCTTTGAGTTTCCAAAAGCATCTCTTTGTCACACAACCCTTCAGCTTAAATAAGATAAATAGGTAATCTCTCTAACAACATGAGGAGATCTTTTTTCACTAGAACTTTTTTTTTTTTAAGATTTTTCTTTCTTTCTTTCTTTCTTTGAGCGAGAGAGCGCAGGAGCAGGGGGAAGGGGCAGAGAGAGAGGGAGAAGCGGACTTCCCGCTGAGCAGGGAGCCCTACTCGGGGCTCGATCCCAGGATCCTGGGATCAGGACCTGAGTCGAAGGCAGACGCTTCCCCGACAGAGCCACCCCGCCACCCCTCACTAGAACTTTTAAAACCAAGTGGTCGTTGGCTGAGGAGTTTCCAAAACATCACATTTCTTTTGCAAACCAGAATCAGAAAAGAGAAATCCAGCATTCTCTCTCTCTAGGCCAACTGCATGAGTGCAGCTCAGGCCAGAAAATGCAGGGTCCTTTTGACATTGAACAGGACCAATCAGGCTCCTCATACCCAACCCCCCAATAAACTTTAAAAGATAGTAATGCAACTTTACATTTCTTCTGTATAAAATTAAGGGAGACAGTAATTTGCTATTTATTCTTATTTTAATGTCCTGAAGTTGAAAAAATTAAAAATCTACCTTGTCACCACTGAAAAAAATAAATGAATTTTTCCCCATTAAACTTTATTTTAATGGGTCTCAAATTTCTCTGCCAGTTTTCTGCTCATTTCTATGAAAAAGTACCGATTTTAAAAACTAATAACTTAAAATTGCCACACACACACACACACACACACACACACACACACACACAAAGCAAATGGTCCACAAAACATTCTCCCTCACTTTCACGCCATCCTATCTAAAATTGTTAAGAGTTTACAGGGGACGGGCACCTGGGTGGCTCAGTCAGTTAAGCATCTGACTTCATCTCAGGTTGTGACCTCAGGGTCCTAGGATCGAGTCCCGCATTGGGCTCCCCACTTGGCGGGGTGTCTGCTTCTCCCTCTCCCTCTGCCCATCCACCTCACTCATGCTCTCTCTCTCTCAAATAAATAAATACAATCTATAGTTTTCAAGGGAACTTGACAAGTTAATTGAATGTAAAACCACATAACAAATTCTTTCAATGTCTCTAAAATACAAAATGATTTTTTAAAAAGACAGAAAGGCTACCAATAGATTCCAAGCTTTCTGCTGACTGAAAATATATTTTAATAACCTAGGGACTCAAACATATTTTTAAACATATGCCCTAACTAACTGAACACCCAACATTATAACTCTGTTCCTACGTTGCCTTCTAGTTGTTTATCATTTTAGCTTTTCCCACATCTTTCAGAATTGGGATAAATACTATCAAATGATGGCTGTTACAGAAAAATCTGGAAGAGAAAAATGTGTTTTTTCCTATCTTCTTTTACCTATTTGTTTTATTGAGGTGTATTTAACATATTAGTTTCAGATAAATAACATAAGGATTCAGTATCTGTGTACATTGCAAAATGATTTCGACGCTGTCTAGTTCACATCTGTCACCATACAGTTATATCCCTGTCCTCTTAATGTCATGAATGTACCATAACCATGGTTTTCCGCTACTCTGTGCCCTTTGCTACTTTTGAAAGAAATATACTCCTAAACGAACCAAAAAAGATAACTTAGTTCTCTGACCATAAATAAGACAGAAACACACCATCTCTATTACAAAAACAACTAGCGACTTATGCCTACTCGATAGATAAGATAATTCGATAATTTTCAACCACTTATTTGTTTTTTTACAGTAAGCAAATCATCTTTTCCTTACAGCCAAGATTGCAAACCAGGTGTCCCTCCTTTGAAAGACAAACAGGCAAAACAATAGCAAGAGAATGGGCTCTTGGTGTCTATAGTGTGGCACATGCTTGTTGGTGGAATTCACGACTATTGAAAATAAAAAATAAAGAGCTGAGGTTAGGAAAAAAAAAAAATTCCAGCCTCATGGTTTACTCCTCCAAGTTCTTGGAATTCCCCCCCACAGATCTTCACTTGTCCAATAATCTGGGTCCTTCCCTTTGTTGATAATAACAGATACATTAATGCTCCATCTTTAGAGGATGAATCAGCGGGAGGCAGCTCCTTCACTAAGCGACTCCGTGACTATGTAACTCTCAACCACTTTATTCAATCTAGTAACACAATAAAGAAGTATTTGCTTTTGTGACTGAGGTACAAAGGCAAATATAAAACAAACTAAAGGGTCTACCAAGTCACGGACAATGACAAGACACCAGATAATCATTCACAATGGACAGCTCAATTGCCTGGTAACTGAATATGGAGGCTTTTTTCAAGCCGGAGAATTAAACTCAGTCTAGATCTAGGGCAACAGGAAGATGTTACCCCTGGAAATACTGGTGTCCAGTTGCTTCCTGATACCATTACGAGTTGCATTCAGACTAGGACAAAGATCAGCGTGGCTGGCAGACTTTCATTTTAGCACTGCTCAATGAGCCCCAGGGGTGGGGACGGAGGGGAGAAATGGGCCATGATGCTGTCATGGGGGCTTGTCCTTAGGTCAGTTGGAATGTTGTCAACCATGCCTGCACCCCCACAATCAGTGTTGTTTTGAAGAATGCTCCAGTGTGAAAAATGGACACATGCCCAACTAAAGACTCACAATATCAATTAACCACGCTGAGAAAATCCCAGACCACGAGCCCTGGAATTCTCCCACTCACCTATAACGGTTTAAAAAAGTAAAACAGAAAAAAAGCCTGTTGCAAAACATTCCCCGAAAGAGAAAAAGGAAAACACACACACATACAAACACACACACATACACAAAACTCTTGTCAGCTTTTTGTTCTTTCCATTTCTTACAAAGTATTACCAAAAAGCTCCACTCTCTTAACACTTAGCAAAAAGCGAACCTTTATACCTCTAGAAAGCACGAAATTGGCAGGAAATACCCAGGAAACTCCCCTCAGAGATTTCAGTAATGCATCCTCCCTGCCTTCCAGTGTGCTGGGTAACAGAGATCCCAGCACTTAGTCATGCATTTCAGACTGAAATTTTTGTCTTTACTAATCCATCATTCACCCTGATTACAAAACATTCTTCTCTAGAATTTCCTAAGAAAAATAAGCAATAATTTTTACGTTATGATTATACTGAATTCAAACAAAAGATGGTGACAATGACATCTTAAGCTGAGAGCACCCCTTGGAGATGTGTCTAAGATGCGCCAATAACCCAGTGCTCAACACGAGGCTAATTCAGACACGACCCATCTTCTGTTCAACCGGATGAAATTCCTTCCATGAAAGGCAGGCTCAACTGGGAAAAGGGAAAAGGAGATCCAAAATCCAAAAGTGGGACTGGAAACCACTTTTGAAGTCTGGGTCTTTCTATTAGGAGAGGATGATACTGGGGATTATTGCATTTCACTCAGGTATTTACTGTCTTTTGCTTATCCCCTCACCTGCCTTGTATTTACCCTGAAAATTTTTCCTGGAGAACCTGTGACGTTAAGAAAATAATCAAATAAATGAAAAACAAGTATCTTCAAAAAATGCATTTTAAACCATTGCCATGGAAGAGCCCCGACCCTCTCTCCACTTACCCGGGAAAGCGTGTGGATTGGGCGACCCTCTCTTAAGGCACTTAGAACAGAGAATGTGCACGGTGTAGTGCAGTCCAGGCCATTCCTGAAGTAGGACATTCAGTTCCTCCACCAAGGGGGTTATGGCTTGCCATGCCGTCCATATATTTGGTAATGATGCATGGCTGGCAATGGACAGAGTGTCTGGCTGCAGGACCCCCTTGGCAGGTCTGTAACTGACCACCACGGGAACCTTCCCTCGATATGCAAAGATCTGAAGTTTCCCATCCGATCTGTGCACCACGTGGCTGTTGATCTGGACGCTGTAGCGTGCAAACAAGCCAGGTGGAAAGGTAAAGGGAAAACTATATTCAATCTGCAACTGCTCAGCCACAAAAGACTGCCCGGCCAGGTTGGTCCCATTAATCCAGGCCTCTGCATGGGGCACCTCGTTCTGCACATAGCATGGGAACTTGTACCAAGCCGTGGACCCATTCAAAGGCTTGCCCTTGGGTTTATTGAGGCAGTAACAGAGTCCCATCTTCTCCAGCAGCTCCAGCAGCAGCTGCAAGTCCTGCTGGGCCTGGACGTGAGGCTTCAGCAGCAGCCGAATGACATGCGCTGGCAAGAGCCCGTGAAGCAGAAAGCCCTCCACATAATGATGGAGCTGGGTGGCCCGGAGCAGTTCCTGGCCCGGGGTGGGCATCGCCATCAGTGGGGAGCTTTCGTCCTCGCCCTCACCCTCACCGCTGGTCCCTAGGAGCAGCTTGTGCAGCAGCAAGGAAGGATCCCTCTGGAAAAAGACATTGAGGATGTCGATGAGGCGGGTGAGGTTGTGGAAGACGTGCTCCTTGAGGGCTGGGCTGTCCTCAAAGTAGAGCAGCTTGCCGCTCTCGTGCAGGTAAGAAAGGGCACTCTGCAGCCGGTCCTCGGTCAGACCAGCCTGCAGGCCCAGGCGCGCCGAGTCCCACCAGCTGAGCCACAGTCGCTGTGCCTGAGGTGGCTGGAAATGCAGTTCCTCCAGCACCTGCCACGATCGAGGCAGTACTCGGTGTAAATTGGGGAAGATCTCCCTGTGCTCAGCTACCGAGAGCAGTTTGTCCCGAAGGCGCTGTAACTGGCGAGGGTCCCTACAGCTAACAGGCAACACCGGGGAGAGGATCTGCAGCCGGTGGTTGAGCAAGTACTGAAAATGGGCCTTGCGCCGCCGAAGGTTCTTGTCTGAAACCCCATAATAGGCTGCATGGGGGCTGGCGGAGCGCAGCTCAAAGTCCCGGGCTAGGGCCTCATCCACCACCTGGGCCAACCGGCTGAGCCCCTCTGCATCATGCTTCTCCTGCACGGCGATCTGGCGGTGAATGTCCAGGCACTTCTCCTCCAGCTCCCGCTCCCCGCACAAGTCTGCATGCGTGCCCACGATGCACACCACGGCATGGGGCACCCGGGCCCCCACCCGATGCAAGAAGGAGCCCACGGCAGTGGGAAAGCGGTGGGGCTCGTAGGTGGCCAGGTTCACCACCAGCACGTAAAGAGCTCCTGGGGAAAGGAAGAAGGGCTGGATCACCTCGTAACTTTCATCACCAGCTAAATCATACACAATGAACCGCAGTCCCCGGGAAGCATCAGCTGTCCAGCTGGTCACCTCGATGCCTTTGCTCCCAGAAGGAGCGGCAGGGGAGTAGCTCTTTTCCTTGTCCCCTCCTCCTTGGTTTCCCTCCACTCTCCCCTCAGTGAGGCAGTGACGGAGCAAGGTCTTCCCTGCAGCCTTGTGGCCCATCAGGAGCAGCTTGAGGCGGGGCTGCACCGCTGGCTGTGAATGAGCCAGCTCCTTCTGGTAGGCAGCGATGTAAGGGATCCCCTTCATGCAGACTTCGTAGGGGGGCTGGATCAGCGGGTTGTCCTTGATCTTCCACAGGCCCACCCTGGAGAGTTGGCCGAAGTTGTCCGGCAGCACGGCGATCTGGTTCCCTTGCAGCACCAGCTCCTCCAGGCCTGTCAGCTCCACAATGGAGTCAGGCAGGTAGCGGATGCGATTATTATCCAGCCAGAGGGTGAGCAGCCGGCCCAGGCCCGAGATCAGGGATGGCACGGAGGTGAGCTGGTTGCGACTAAGGTAGAGCTCCTCCAGACCAGCCAGGGGCAGCAGCGCGGCAGGGAACTCCTCAAATAGGTTGGAGGAGAGGTTGAGCATTTTGAGTCGCTGCAAGCCGCTGAACTGGGCGGGCAGAGCCTGCAGCCCGTTGTTGTCTAGCATGAGGCTCTCGAGGCTGGCCAGCTCGCAGAAGCCGCTGGGCAGGGTGCCAAGCTCGGCCCCGCTCAGCCAGAGGATCTTGAGGGCGCGCAGGTTACTGATATCCTCAGGTAGGCCCCGCAGCCGGTTGCTGGACACGTCCAGCTCCTCCAGGGCCGCCAGCTGCAGCAGCTGCCGGGGGAAAGCAGTGAGCTGGTTGTGGTCCACGTCGAGGGTGCGCAGGCGGAAGAGGCAGGAGAGGGAGTCCGGCAGGTGTGCCAGCCGGTTAAAGCTGACGTCCAGCTCCTCCAGGTGGGCCAGCGCACCCAGCTGGGCGGGCAGGGCGGGCAGCTGGTTGTGGCTGAGGTTGAGCTTGCGAAGCTCCCGCAGGGCACTCACCACCTCGGCGCCCAGGGCGGTCAGCCGGTTGTGGCTCACGTCCAGCTCGGTGAGGTGGTGGCCCAACTCGGCCACGGCCAGGGGCAGCCGGGCGAAGCGGTTCCTGCGCAGGACCAGGACGCGCAGGCTGTCCAGCGCCGAGCCCAGCCCGTCAGGCACCTCCTCCAGGCCGTTGTTGCCCAGGTTCAGCACCTCAATGTCCCCGATGTTGGCTGGCAGCACGAGCTGGGGGGCGTCAGGGGAATCCAGCTGCTCAGCGCCGGCCCCCGGGCAGCCCCCGGCCGCGCTGAGCGTGAGCTGGCGCAGGTTGCTCCGCAGCTTCCTGGCGCGCAGGGCGGCGTCCCGCCACAGCCTCACCGTCTTCAGGTTCCCACTGTCCTTCCCAGCCATGGCGGGGCCCCGGGCCGACACCCTCACGCGGGCGCCCGCAGCTACATGCCGCGCTGCGCCCGGGCGGGCGCCAGGCTCCCGGGCCCTCTCGCTCCTCCCTTCCCACCAGCCCGCGGCGACCGGCGGCTGAGAGTCCTAGCGCAGCCAGCGGCCGGGCGCCCGCAGCTGGGGGGCGGCGGCGGCGACGCGAGCAGCTCCGGGGGGCGCCGAGCGCGCGGCGCGGGGGGAGGCGGCGGCGGCCGGCGGGCAGGGCAGCTCGCATTCTCCTCGCTCCCGGGCCATGGGCGCGCCGGGGCAGCAGGGCCGCCGCCCGCCGCGCCGCGGAGGATGCCTGCTGCTCCTCCTCCCGCTCTGCCCGCCTCGCGGCGGCGCCTCGCTGCCGACTCCGGCCCCGCTACCCTCGCAGTCGCGGCCCGGCGGCCGGCAGCGTCGTCGCCTCCGTGAGCCCCCGGAGAGGGGCGGCGCTCGGCTCGGCTGCCGGCATGTTGCGGGCGTAGGGCCGGGGCGCAGCCGGGAGGAGAGGGCGGCGGCGCCTCCTTGTCTCCGCTTCCCCGGGCTCCGGCGGGAGCGCGAGCTCCGCGTCCCCGGCACTGGGAGGGCGCGATCGGGAAGCCGCAGCGCCGCCCGGCGGAGCGGCCCCCACGTGACCTGCGGAGGCGCCGCGTGTTCCCGGCACCGCCCCGGGGGCGGGAGCCGCCGGCGAGCTCCGGCTGCGGCGCTGAGGGCGCCGCCGGCGGGTGCGGGCCCGGAGCGCGGACTGCGCTTGGCGGGACGCGCGCGGGCAGCCGGTGGCGGCTGCTGAGCGGAGCTCTGGCGTGCTCCCGTTGGCGTTCGCCTGCATCTGGCTCTTTGTTGGTCCTCCGCCTCTAAGGATTTCTTTTTCTTCCCTCCTGGGTCGGATCCGCGGGCTTCCCCTCCTCCTTCTTTAGGGCCCTTCTGGTTCCACGGACCCTACATCCACACCGTAATGGAACGGGCAGAATTTCGGGGGCCTAACTTTCATTGCAGGAGCTTAGGAGGAGAGTGTGACTCAACAAAAGAGGAACTAAAGCAGGCAACCATTCATTCATTCGGTAAATATTTATTGAGGCCCTATTTTGTGCCAGACCAACTGGCAACGCCAAGACAGGCGTTCTCAGCTCCTTGAGCTGGCTTCTTGGGGCCTTCACTGTGGGGGTTGGGAGTGGGGTCACGCACTGCAAGGGCTTTTGATGTGGGGTATCCCATTTATCCTCACAATAACCCCGTGAAACAAATCCCATATCCCCATTGTACAGTTCTTTTACTCTTAGTTGAAGAAACTGGTAGTTGTTTCAGGCAAAATTCACAGTCCAGTGCTCAATTTTAAGGTTTCTTTTTCCTCTGTGAGGATGTTTCCTTGAGATCACATCTATACTAAATGATTTCTTCAGAATTTACCAGAACCTGGAAACCTATTAGGTGCCTGGATGTCACCTCCATCACTGCTTGTAAATTGGTTAATAATGAAGCAAATAGTTTTCAGAGACACAAGACTAAATGTGATTGGTTACATGCACCACGGGGCACACTACTGCTCTCCCTTCAGGTGAGGTTGTTGTCATTCAGGGACCCATATTTGGTGCAGTTGTTTCAGTAGTAATAGTTTGTCTCTTCAAAGAGAGCTACTGTACATCTTGGTCTGGAAATCTGCTCCAGGGATGGTTATCAAGCCTTGGTCCTACACCTTGTAACTGGAGGATGCTCCCAGGGCCAGGCTGGTCCCAGAAGCTCTCACACCACAGGTGAAATGTGGGTAGTTAACAGGGAGAGCTGAGCTGTGTCCTGAAGGAACTTCTTGGGAGATCAAATTGCTCAAGGATTCCCCCAGCCTTCCACCCCAAGAAAAGTTCTAGATTACTGATGCTGACTTTGTTTTCACAGAGTAAACAGGCCCCAAATAAGTAACTTTTCAGCCAGCCAGCCAGGTGAAGGGCAGACCCAGGTGTGCTAACTCCCCATGTGGGTTATTCCTCTGAGTGCATCACCTTCATGGTGTTCTCAAGTCAGACCCTAAATTTTCCACCTTTAGCTCCTTCCAACCCAAATGTGAACCTCAGCCTGAGGAAAGAGACTGGAGAAGGTGTCAGCTCCCTCCCCCACTTTCAGTGGCTAAACTGAAGTCCTAAAGTGGTTTGGATTAGATCTAAATGGCCTATGCTGAACTGGTCCCCTTTAGAAGCTATCAGAAAATTATACTTCCAGGGGTGCCTTGGTGGCTCAGTCAGTTGAGCATCTGACAACTGATTCTTGATTTCAGCTCAGGTTATGATCTCAGGATCCTCAGATAGAGCCCTACATGGGGCTCTGCACTCAGCAGGGGGTCTGCTTGAGAGTCTCTCTCTCCCTTGACCTCTGGCCCTCCTCCACCCTTCCCACCAGCTGGCAAGCACGTGCTCTCTCTCTTAAAAAAGGACGGAAGAGAAAGAGAAAGAAAGAAAGAGAAAAAGAAAAAGAAAGAAAGAGAGAAAGAGAGAAAGAAAATTATACTTCCATTTTAAATGTCTTTGAAAATTGTGCTCTTCCTTTGTCAGGAGATAATCTGTGATTTTCTTTATCTGATAACAGGAGCTGGATGGGGGGTGGTGACTGAGTGGCTCAGTTGGTTAAATATCTGCCTTTGACTCAGGTCATAATCCCAGAGTCCTGGGATCAAGCCCCATGTCAGGCTCCTTGCTCAGCAGGGAGTCTGCTTCTCCCTCTACCTGCTGCTACCCCTGCTTGTGCTCTCTCTGTCAAATAATAAAATCTTTAAAAACAAACAAACAAACAAACAAAAACAAAACACAAGAGCTGGATAGAACTAGAGAGTGCCCCATTCAGGACCTCTCAGCCCTCACTGGAACACTAGAGCCTGGTATGAACAGGAACACTTCTTTCTGAGCCCCTCTGCCTGCTATGTGTTGTTGCAGTCAGTAATGTAGGAAGCCTTGTAAAAAGTCTGGTCCAAGAGTTCTTTGAAAGTCAGTATGCTAAAATCTAGAAAGTCAAGTCAGGAGAATGCAATGATAAAATAAAACTCCAGGAAAATAAATTGTGTCCAGTATGGTTCTTAAATCCAGGCAAGAAAACTCCTGCTCTGGGCATCCCACCTTGTTACATCTGGTCCTCCTCTTGCCACACCCCACCCCTTGTGGACAAGTTCCTTATGGGTCAAGGAGAATGATGGACATGCCCCCTCAACCTTCTAGAATACTTGTTACAAAGGACCCTAAATTCCTGGTGCAAACAGCCTCAAGCCTGCTGGGGAAGGCGGGGGCTGTCTTTCACAGTCATTCAGGAGTTGCTGACCTGTATGTCCCTAACCTCTGGAGTGTGGATGGCCATCCCTGCATGCCACAGTTTCCTCCCTGTGCTGGATGGGGCCCAGGTTAGGATGAGAGGGGGCGTGGGTGTGCCATACTTGTGAGCCTAATGTAGCATATTTAGATATTTCGGCATATGTTATATGGACCGCTTGCCCCAGGCCCTGCAAAAGTTAGGGATGGCCCTGCACCTTAGGGTTTTCCTAAAAGCAAAAGGCAATCATCTCAGTTTGGAGAAGAGGGATTCTGATTATTCAAAATTTTCTTGCTTTCGATGTTTAATGTCATGGACCTAGTCTATAAACTTTGCAAATCTTTTCATTGACCCATTTTTCTTACTCTGAGATCTGCTGCTGTGATTGTAATAACATTCCATGTAGATGGGCTTCCTCCCAGAGTGTAGACTCTGCTTGGGCGCCAGTCATTTCAGTCATTTCGGGGAACAGGCGAGCACACTTGAGGAGTCTGGGTCTTATGTGAGGCCTTAAAGAGGTGGCTGGCTAGAGGAGAGGATCCTGAGCACTCAAGCAAGAGTCTTCTACTTAAATATCTATCAATAATGGTCTAAATGGCCCTGGGGGCAGTGATACCCCGCTCTTCCCCCCTGCTAAGCCTAGCAACAAGCTCCAAGTAAATTCTGGTTTCTTTCATTCTGTCTTCAACATACTCAACTTACCTCCATCTTGATGGATTTTTCTCTTGCCCTTGCTAACCCCCTAGCTATTGTCTCATTGCTTTACTTCTTTGCCCGGTCAAATATCTTACATAAGTGGTCTGGAGCCAGTGGTCAGGCTCCTCTCCACTGGTTCCCTCCTTGGGCCCCATAATCTGGCTTCCATCCCTAGGGCACCAGCAGCATTGCCCCCTAAAGGTGAATTCACCGTTTCTCCTTTCTTGACCTTGTGAAAAATGGTGAGCACCTCCCTTTGGAAACTTTCTCCCTTCTTGGCCCATAGGATATTTGGTGTCACCTTAAGTTTGGGGTTTTCAAAAAGAGCCTTATAAAGGCTAATTATTTCCTAGTAGGAATCAAGTTTGCAATTAGAATAAATGCTATGAAATGAACCACTGCGACAACTCCGTGGACAAACCTGTTAGGACTTGCTGAGACATGGACAGCTTCTTATGAAAACATTTAGTCATGATGTTCTTCCTGTTTGTATTTATATGATTATAATAAAAATGCTTAATTTGGAAAAATATGTAAGTACTCTTTTCCACTGAATTTTAGTTTTATCGACTACAGCTTAATCAAGTCTTAAGGGGAAACAAATGTCCCAGTGTGTCCAAGACTGAGGGGTTTCCAAGGGTAGGAGACATTCTGCACCTAAATCCAGGACAATCCTAGGAAACTAGCACAATTAGTTAACTATTTGGTCTTTCAAAAGAGTCCTTCTTGCTTTCTCTTTAACTTTCAGGAGTTTAAAAATGACAGCTTTCCAGAAATGCAGAATTTTACTTGCTTCAGAGGCTTTAGCTTTCAAAACAGTTCTGATTTACTTAGTAAATAAATGCTTACTAACTTATCGGAGAAGATGGTCATGAGCTTGAGGTTCTAACTAACTTTGGAGTCGGGAAGCTACCTGTCTAGTCTTGAAATTTGGCGCTCCCTTAAGCTTCCGCACAAATGAGACCTAGAAAAGTAGGTTACAGCGTTTACTTCATTCTCTCCTTGAAGTCTGGACAGGCCGGTATACACTGCCTTTATCCTGAAAAGAGGGAAGGGCTTCCCACATTCCCCCTTCTTATAATTTTAGATCCAGCTAATGTTTTGCTTTAAAAAACCAATAACAGGGGCGCCTGGGTGGCACAGCGGTTAAGCATCTGCCTTCGGCTCAGGGCGTGATCCCGGCGTTATGATATCGAGCCCCACATCAGGCTCCTCTGCTGGGAGCCTGCTTCTTCCTCTCCCACTCCCCCTGCTTGTGTTCCCTCTCTCGCTGGCTGTCTCTATCTCTGTCGAATAAATAAATAAAATCTTAAAAAAAAAAAACCAATAACAACAAAAATGCACCTTTGTGCCTGGATAAACGTATGTAAGAAAAAATCTCACCTCCATGATTTTAATCACGCCATATTCCTCTTCACTTGGTTTTGTTGGAGATAGAAGTGGAGGAAATCAAGGGAAAAACAGAAAGAAGCAAAGAAGGTTTTAGGCTGGTCCTGAAGAAGAAGATTAGAAATAAAGCCTTGAGAATTGACATAGAACAGTTTAGCCACAGAGGATCTTGGAAGTCATGTCATCTCTTTGCTACCGGGCATGACAAACCAAGCTATCGAAGAATAATCACCCGTATCAGGAGCTAATGTGTATTAAAGGTTGTCTGTGTGCTCGGGCACTGTGCTGTCGGCTTTTCATGCAGGCTTTCATTTGATCTTCACAATAGCCTTGAACAGCGGGTTCCATTTTTCTCCTCATTTTACAGATGGAGAAAAATGAAGACAGAGCTATTGAGTGGTGCAATCCAGACTCCAAAGCTCATGTTTTAATCACTGTGCTATTTCTTGGGGAGGGGAATGGGTCTTGTTCACTGTCAGCAGACTGTGTATTTTAAGCTATAGAGAAGTGGTACCAGCTGGAGAAATTGAACTTTGCTCTTAAAATATTGAAGAATGTCGGGGCGCCTGGGTGGCTCAGTCGTTAAGCGTCTGCCTTTGGCTCAGGGCATGATCCCGGCATTCTGGGATCGAGCCCCACGTTAGGCTCCTACGCTGGGAGCCTGCTTCTTCCTCTCCCACTCCCCCTGCTTGTGTTCCCTCTCTAGCTGGCTGTCTCTCTCTCTCTGTCAAATAAATAAATAAAATCTTAAAAAAAATATATTGAAGAATGTCATATTGGACAACTGAACACTTGAAACAAACGGTATCTCCAAACTACAAGAAATGGGTTTAACATCTGTTGTTAAATGTTACAGCAGGAAACAGAATTTCTCTGCCGTTTATAGATAAGTTGTTATTGATTTGTCTGTCTATTTGGAGAGAAAAGATTTAATATAAGCGTCCACAGAACCTACACTTCAAATAGACGGCATTTCAGAGTCTGTCTTTTGGGAAGAGCATTAAGCATAAAAAAAAAAAAGAAAATGGTAAAAAACTAAATTATCAACCTAAGATTAGGTACAAAGAATCTGTCATCTTTCGTCTTTTGTTCAGGTAAAAAAACCAGCCAATCAACCAACCAAAAAACTGAAGTTTTCCTTATCCATCTTTGGACTCACCATCTGATTTGAATGCAAGCCAGTTTATATCAGCATTGGCTAAGAAGGCTGAGTGGTCACTTAACTACTAACAGAGCATAAAAAATGTGTTCAAGACCCTGACTCCCCCAGAGAGCAAAGGCAAAATTGTACCAATATGTCTGTTGTTTTTTCTTTCCCCTGCACTACAGAAAACAAATTTATCTTGGAATGGGCAGCATTCAATTTAGCATTGGCTCTCTCTTGTGTTTCCAGGTCAAGCGGGAACACATACGCTCCCTACTGAGGAAAATAAACTGCAATGTATTTTTAGCAACCGTTGGAAGAACTTTCAGCTGAAGATATTCTGCAGGATCCAGACTATTTCACTGAAGGCCAAAGGATTGGCCACAATGTCACCTGCAATTCTAGAACTTGCCCTGGGGGGTCTATAGGTAGCAGTGCCCCTGAACCCCTCACCCCCCCCATCATTCTCAATCCCAATCCTGTTGCAAACATCCTCGTTCAGACAAAAAGAAGGAAAATCATTCCAGAAAAAGATAAATGAAAAACATCTGTGAAATAGTCCTGACAAATGGCACTAACTATAGCACACTTGGCACTTGGAGACGAAGCATGTCCAGGAGGAGGGAATAGGGAGCATGTGGAGAAGAAAGGATGTCCCCCACCCCTTTTGTGCCTAGTGCTGAAGGTTAAGCCATGAACAGGGAGCCACTACACGGTGCAGCTTTGTGAAAGGTGCCTAAGGGTGCCTTTGTGAATGGTAGAACAAGGCACCGCTCCAGCAGACCTAGCAGCTCCCTGGCATGGTGAGTGACAGATGGTTTCAGCTTCTGGCCCTCCCTCCAAGGGTGGTGCGCACAGCCTTGGCAGTGGAGTTTCAGTTACTAGTCTGAAATGCAGGAAGTTTCTTCATGGGATTTGGCGACCGTGAGACAAATGGTTTGAGACTTTGCCTCTGTCTGCATTGTTTTGAAAAATATTTTTCATTTTTTAAAAGCAAATTTACTGAACTGCTAGCTTTTCAATAAATGACATGGGAATATTGCATCCTCCTTGTGAAACATTCTATTTCTAAAATAAATACGGTCTACGGTGACATCTACAATGGCTCAGTAGAAGACATATCATAAAGACAGCATACCATCAAAAAGGGGAAGTCTTCCCAAAGAACTACAGTTTTGACTATTATTATTATTATAATAAAACCATGTATTTATTAAAAAAACAGGGAAGCCAAATTTACCATTTATGCTCTTCCTGAAATTTTATTACTCCTGCAGCAAAAAGGAGTTTCTGTTTCCTCTTCCGAAAAAACAGAACAATAAAACCTGATTCCCTACCAGCCCTACCTCATCCTATGAAATGGTGAAATGTCTTGGAATAATGCCATGTAAATATAAGGAACCTTGGTGTGTCGAAATATAAGCAGTTGGTCGTGGCTTCATTATTCATCCAACAAATATTTCCATGAGGCTCTCTACAAGGTGTCTGAATACAAGATAACTTAAGAAAGCTTCTGTCCCTCTTGTCTTCATCAAGGTGGAAAAATATTGTCTACTGTTGATCAAGACAGTCTTCCAAAGTATAGTCCTCTGATAAGTTAACAAGCTAGTGTCCTTTTCAAAACTCAGAGCAGATTTGAGGGAAGTCTAGGGGACCGTTAAGTTTTGTTCCTTTGTTCCCAAACTGCAGTCACTCTTCAGATGTTAAAGAACAATTTGAGGAAGCTTTTCCCTTCCTCTGTAAGATAATACTGTTCCATGGTCTTTGTGATTCTTGACTACAATTATATTGACATTTAATTTACATTTTCAAAACTAAGAGTATGAAGTTTATGTATTAGGAGTTTGGCTTTTGTTCTAGCACAGAATGTTAAATGGATTATTCTTTTTTCTTTCTTTTTTCTTTTTTACATTAGCTTTCTAAAATAAGCCTTTTAAGAACAAGTTTAACATGATGTACAAATCAAATAAAAATATGCCTCAAGATTAACTGGAAAAATTTTAGGAGCTTTATTCTAGGAGTTTAAGTTTGTAAGGAAGGAAAAATAATTTTCCCTGTAACCTTCTGAGTTCTTGGCTGAGGTCTCTGTAAAAAAAGATAGATTGACAAGAGAAAAACTAACAGAAGGTCAATAAAATCTATACCTCCTGTATAAATGGGAGATACCCAAGCGGAAAATGAGTCGTGCAAAGGGGTGGCTTAGAACTATGGCTTATTCAACATCTTCAGCTGAAGACAAAGAAAGATGTGGGGGCAGGCCAGCGAGGGGCAGCGGGATTGATACGCACGTTTAAATCAGCACCTTCTCTATTGTTGAGAGTCTAAAGTTGTCCCCAGGGATTCACCTTTATCTAGCCTGGTAGAGAGGGATACCTTTGTAAATGTATGTCCTGCTTTTTAGGCAAATGGGGGAAGACACAAGCTTTTCTTGTGTCTGTTTCTCAGTTGCCTTCAACTCAAAATAATCCTTGTGCTCAAGTGGCATATTCTGGGGCAGTATATTCTGCTACCCTTCAGGACTGAGAGTAAGAAAGCCAGTCTTTTTATGGGCCCAGATGTTAAACTGGAAACCATGAGCAGCTATCCCTAGACTATCGGAAGGAATTGGAAGGAGAAAAAAGCCAGTCCACCAAGAAAGAAAAAGGCAGACATGAAATCATAGCAGATAAAAGCGAGAACATAATTTCTTGAATTTCCAACAACATTTTGGTTTCGTCCCTGGTATTCGTGAGTCTTAGCTACATTCCCTGCCCTTAAGACTTACACTAAATCCCCTGCTTTCGCTAGAGCAACTTGAATTGGTTTCTCTTTGAAACCAGCAGAATCTAAGCCTAGACATTCGTATCTGGACCATTGAAGAAAATCGTCATGTCAAAGCAGAAGCGGGGAGAAGTGAATAGTCCTGGAAACAAAGGAAAATATGCTAAAGTGTGTTCGGTTCTTGCAGCCTTTCAAGGAAGTGCAATGAGAGCAAGAAGGAGATAGGCTCTGGGCCAGGGCTGCCCGGAGGAAAGCAGAGTAAGAATACAATTCTGAACCCGAAGGCCTTCTGACTAGCCAGCCATCTCAGACCGCTCAAAGTCAGCCTGAACAGCATTTACGAAGACAACGTATGGATCAATACAACCAGATTCTGTGTTATGACTGCTTTTGAAATTAAAATTGGTGGGTTTATCAAGAAAATATATCTTCTCAGCAATTAGAATGGAAACATCCATGAGAAACCAGAGGTGCTGAAGACTTCCAAAACTTCAGCTTTAACTCCCCAAACCCTCCGTGTGTCCCCTCCATTCATCCTCTCAGATAAATACACTGTATTTATCCCCACTGTAAAGTAGTTCAGCTCAAATAAATCTGGAGATACGGGTGCCATTTCATGATACATTAGAGGAAGGAAGTGCCATCATAAGCTAAAGAAAATGAGAAACGGGAAATATTTTCAATACACATAACATAAGGTTTATATTCAAGATATATCGGGAATTCCTATAAATCTACAAATCAGTTTGCAAATGATGACTATCGTAATAAAACGTGCAAAGAAAACAGCTTATATTAGAAGAAATACAAATAGATAACAAATATATGGAAAATGGTTTAATTTCTCTTGTAATCAAAGTAATAAAATTAAAATAGATCATATTTAGCCTATCAAATTGCCATAGATTTTTTATGTATATACTGAACTTTATTTTTTCCCCAATATTTTAGAGATATAATTTATAGACATCACTGTATAAGCTTAAAGTATACAGCATAATGGTTTGATTTACGTAAATTATAAAATGATTGCCACTGTAAGTTTAGTTAATATCCATCATCTCATACAAATACAATAAAAAGAAAAAGCAAAAAAAAGAAAAAATATTTAACAATGTAAATAGAAGAATAAGGAAAAAGAGCATCCTTGGGTTGAATTACAGCTCAGAGTGTATTGGTACAACTTTGTGTAGGGTGTTTAATAGTATGCGGCAAAATCCTAAAGAATATTCTACTCCCAGGACTTGTTCTAAAGAAATGGAGATGCCTCCAAAGACCCACATATAACAATATTCAGTGAGGAAAATTGAAAACAGCCTGGATTTCCCTTAATAGAATAAGTGATTAAGTAAATGTTGGCACATCTATATGATAGAATCTATGTAGCCATTAGAAATTGTTTTCCAGGGGTGCCTGGGTGGCACAGCGGTTAAGCGTCTGCCTTCGGCTCAGGGCGTGATTCCGGCGTATGGGATCGAGCCCCACATCAGGCTCCTCCGCTATGAGCCTGCTTCTTCCTCTCCCACTCCCCCTGCTTGTGTTCCCTCTCTCGCTGGCTGTCTCTGTCGAATAAATAAATTTAAAAAATCTTAAAAAAAAAAAAAAAAGAAAGAAATTGTTTTCCAAGGGGCACCTGGGTGGCTCAGTTGGTTTAGCAGCTAACTCTTGGTTTTGGCTCAGGTCATGATCTCAGGGTCTTGAGATCAAGCCTCCTGTGGGGCTCTGCCCTGCGCATGGAGCCTGCTTAAGATTCTCTCTCTCCCTAGCTCTCTGCCTCTTCCCCTCCCTCCAGCACTCTCTAAATAAATAAATAAGAAATAAATTGTTTTCCAAGAAAAGGTAACAACTTCAAAAATTACCTACTTTCGGGGCGCCTGGGTGGCTCAGCCGTTAAGCGTCTGCCTTCGGCTCAGGTCATGATCCCAGGGTCCTGGGACCGAGCCCCACATCGGGCTCCCTGCTCTTTGGGAAGCCTGCTTCTCCCTCTCCCACTCCCCTTGCTTGTGTTCCCTCTCTCACTGTCTCTCTCTGTCAAATAAATAAATAAAATCTAAAAAAAAAATTACCTACTTTGTTACATTTGTTGAAAATATCAAGATACAGGGCGCTGGGGTGACTCAGTGGGTTAAGCGTCTGCCTTCGGCTCAGGTCATGATCCCAGGATCCTGGGATTGAGTCCCCAATCAAATCAATCAAATCTGGCTGCCTGCTCAACGGGGAGCCTGCTCCCTCTCTCCTCTGTCCCTCCCCCTGCTCATGCTTTCCCTCTCTTGAGCACACACACACACTCTCTCAAATAAATAAAACCTTAAAAAAAAAAAAAAGAAAATATCAAGATACAGCTCTTCATATAAAGCATGACCTGACTTTGATGTAAACAGATATGTACATTCCTGTATGTACATGCACATGTGTGTGTAAATATACATTAACAGATACAGGCCTGAAAATACACGCCTCAAATTGTCAGTAGCTGTTATCTCTGCCTGCTGGAATCAAAACAATTTTATTTTCTTCCTCTTTCTGTTTTCCAAATTTTCTATTATATTTATTATCTGTAGCATTAGATCAAGTTATACTTTAAAAGAAAGTCAAGCAGGGGCGCCTGGGTGGCCCAGTCCATTAGGCATCTGACTTTGGCTCAGGTCACAATCTCAGGGGTCCTGGAGTCAACCTGGCAGACTCTCCATTCAGTAGGGAGTCTGGTTGTCCCTCTACCGCTGCTCCTCCCCACCCCCTACCCTGGGCGCTCTCTCTCTCTCTCTCTCTCATATAAATAAATAAAATCGTTAAAAAAAAAGAAAAAGAAAAGAAAGTCACGCAAAAAAAAGTACATATATTTTGTTCAAGCAATCAGAAAAAGCACTTGTGGGTTTATATTATATTTCCATCTCTTGATTTATGATTTGTTTGAGAGCAGGTATGTGCACAAGGAAATCCCTCTCTGACCTGAAATTATCAACCCAAGCTTCCTTCTTGGCCTTAACACAACCGTTACCCAACATGTGCAGTTTCTCCAAGTTGATTGCATGCGACTCTTAAAACTGGGCCTTTTTAAATGCCTTTCAACAATATCGGGACTATGGTTGCCTAGTAGTATAAAACAAAACACGTCCAGAACTCTCACTTCCAGCTACAAAAAAATATTTGAAGCACGTGAAGCTCTGAAAATGCTGCCTTTGCTTTAATCCTGGTAAAGAAAGTTTTCTGTCCTACCCCCTTTTCTGACACCACATTCTCTAGCCCCTCCTCCTTGTTCTGCAGAGAAGTAGACAAATGTGTAAAGACGCAAGGTCAACAGCAGGTAAGGAAGCCAGGAGTCTCAAAGCATGAATTCAGCCTGAGAGGAAGAGAGTCTGGGCTAGTGACTCATATCAGATTTGCCTTCAGCCAGCATTTGAACAGAGGACAGTGCTTAATGTCTTGTCCACAGTAATGCAAATATGCTACCTGAAGACCCCACGTGTGAGAATTTGAGGCACTGTCAGAAGCTAGGTCAGGGCATTTAGGCCAATGGGGCCTCTCCTATCAATCGCTTAAATTTAGATGAACTCTTGCTTAGACATTTCAAAACCAAGTGACAGCAAAAATCACTTTGTAACTAGAGTGAACTGTACCTTACCTCACTCTGTAGCTGTGGGTGGGCCACATAGCCACAATTACTCTCAATTCCATTAACCATAAAAAGAAGGAGTTGAGTTACTCAGAGGCTTAATTAGGGCATCAGATGGTCTAGGAACATATGAAATTATAAGCAAAGTTATCTGCATTTTTTTTGAGAGAGCAGATACAGAATTTTTTCAGATTCTCAATTCATGAATCCAAAGAGATTATGGCCCCCTGAGTTATAAAATCTTTAAATTCCATTCAACATTAATATTCTATGATTCTCCATTTACGCATATTTTGGATAGCACTTTTACTTAGTGGTATTAGAGAACTAACTAGTGATTAGAGAGCTCTATTTTACACTATGTTCAGTTTACTCGCACTTCAAGTTGGTGAATATTATTCTGTCTTCCAACAATAATATTGAAATGTGAAGTAAATACTATTATCTCCTCTCTTGTTTACATGGAGGTTTGCTATAGGAGAGGTTTATGTACACAGAGCTACAAAATGCTACAATCTTATTAAAACAGTTAACCAATTCTATTTCACATCAATGATGGAAACTTTGCAATTATGTGAAATTGGACACAATTTGCTAATTTAGTTTAATTAAAATATTTTAAAATTAATATATATTAAGAGCAATTTTACACTGTATTATCTCTATATAATCCTGATGTTAACCTTCATGTAATAGTTTTAAAGGATAGGTTGGAAAAAAAGTTGGGAGAAGTCATAGAACTGTATTTCTAAGACCCTAAGCCCATCAATATATAGTTAACTTTAATGAATTCAGATCTTTAGATTTTCATTTCCTGCTTGACATCAATAATGCAAAATATCTATTCCCATCAGTCTACGTGATCTTCCCTATTCTTTGCGGCTTGAGGATGATGCAGGTGCATGGCCTCTTGCTGCTCTGCAAGCTGCCTTGCAGCTGTATTGGGAAATGCTGTCTGGGATTGAACACAGGCTCTGTCTTTGCCAGGGGTGCTGAATCAACATGCCAGAGCACAGTTCTCTTTCCCGACCAGCCAAACTGGGCAGACAGAGCCAGCCTTGCTGGTTGTGGACTCTCTGCTCTCATCATGTGACAGAAACCATAGCCACTAAACAAAGAACAGCCTGGCTGCACAAACTGTGGAAAGCAGTTTGTTTTTATTTTGAAAGTAGTTACCTTTGGATTTTCAGAACTCCTATGAAGCTTTTTTTTTTTAAGATTTTATTTATTTATTTGACAGAGAGAGAAAGAGAGAGCACCGCAGGGGGGGCAGCAGGGAGAAAGAGAGGGAGAAAACAGGCACCACACCAAGCAGAGAGCCCAATGCTGCGGGGCTCAATCCCAGGACTCTGGGACCATGACCTGAGCCAAAGGCAGATCGCCCAACCGACTGAGCCACCCAGGCACCCCACTTATGAAGGTCTTATAAAGGTTTAAATTCTGTCATTTGATTCTTAGATTCCTTGTCTCTTTGGGTTTTGAAAAATACCACTACCACATGTTTTATGTGCAGCTCTGTCCCTAAAGAATTCAGTGAATTTCCAAATAGAGACCGAAATATGAGACAACTGAATACACAGAATATGGTATATACGTATGATGAAATATTGTTCAGCCTTCAAAAGGCAAGAAATTCTGACACATGCGACAATATGGATGAACCTGGAAGACATCTAAGTGAAACAAAGCAGTCACGAAAGACAGCTATTGCACGATCCTACTTCTAGGAGGTGTCTAGAGTAGTCACATTCACAGAGGCAGAAGTAGAATGGGGGTTGTCATACTCCTGGGGAAGAACAGCGGCGGGAATTGGGGGTTTTGTTTAATAAGTATGAAATTTCCGTTTGGGAAGATGAGAAAGTTCTGGAGATGGTTGCACTACAATGTGAATGTGCCACTGAGCTGTCCACTTGAAAACAATTAATATGGCAAATTTTATGTTTTATATATTTAAACCTTGACTGCATAAAGGAAGTATTTTTTTAAGACACCTTTTAAAGATACATAATAAAATATTTACAGATAAAATAGTATGACATCATTTGGGCATAGAAGAAACAATTTTGGCCATGCATTGATTAAATTTAAAGAGAGAGAAAAGAGCAAAGCTCTAAGCAGGTATTGCTGTTAACCTGCTGAATGAAATAAAAATATAGCTTCTATTTTTTAGCAAAACGCATTATCCACTATATTATTTTCTGTACTTTTTGGTTTGCCTTCCATTTAATATTTTTTAAAACTTTCCTTCCTATTTTGATTGTAAATATCTTAATATGTTTTCCTTTTTCAGTACTAGAGTCTGTAAGAAATAAGCTTCTAGAAAGAATTCACTGTGTTACTTTGAATGATCTTTCAGCTTAATCAATAAATCTAGTGACGTGTTTGAGAGAACAGAGAAAATACAGATTATTCATTTGGAGTCTCATTCCAGTGTTATTACTTTTTAGGAGTCATTTTTTTCTTTGCAACTTTGCTAGGTTAAAAATAAATGGTGTAGCATCACCATAGAATCTGCCTAAACCCTAACACGAACTTAATATTAATGTAGTTGAGTTTGCTCATCGAAACTGAGGGTGAACTTATGTATATATTCTCAAAAATATGTACTTCCAGAGAACAACATTCGCAGGTTTTTAAAATCTAGATTATAATGGGTACTAATAAATATTTGACTAAGAATGCCCAAGGCACCCTTTTTGGAATTCCTGTGCTGACCTATAAACCATCACCATCTACTTGGAACAGTAGGTACTTTGATCTTATCTAGGTACTTTGGTTTTATGATGCATGGGTTAATATTAATATATTAATTTAAAATACCCTCCTCACTCATTCTGACCTAGATACAATAGCCTTTGTATTATTTTTGAAGATCCTGAGCACATTCCACTTACAGTTCCCTCTGTTTAGAAATCTCTCTCCTAAAAAGAAGGAAAGGAAGGAGGGAAGGAGGGAAGGAGGGAGGAAAGGAGAGAGGGAGGGAGGAAGGGAAGGGAAGGGAAGGGAAGGGAAGGGAAGGAAGGAAGGAAGGAAGGAAGGAAGGAAGGAAGGAAGGAAAAAAAAGAAAAAGAAATCTCCTAAGATGTTTGCATGAACAACTTCTCCCCTTTTCCTTGTAATATTTCCTAGAGACCCTGTATAATCACCCCCATTATATTGGATCCCCACTACCACTCTGCTTCTCTCTCTATCCCTCTACCTATCTCCTCCTCCATTCCCTAAGCACTTATAACTACCTGGTATATGTTTGTGTGTTTGTGTGTTTGTTGCCTCTTTCCCATAAAAGACTATAATTTCATGAGGACAGGGAATTTTTTTACCACCTAGGCAGTGACACATAGTAGGTCACAATTGACTCTTTGTTCAATAAATGAATGGACAAAGAGTTGGAAATGAACATATGGTTAAGGAAACTAACTTCTAGCTAGAACAATGAACTTCAGTCATATCTTCAGCAACCTCCATAGGAACTCTCATGGAATTTAATCACACATATCTTTCATCTTCCACATGGATTATAAAGAGTTAATTCTTTTAATTCCTCCATGAAATAGATGTGAATACTCCATTTTACAGATGGGAAGACTAAAGCACAGAAAACCTAAATCCCTAAAGATCAATGCATAAGTCAATCTTAGAGCTAGATTTAGAGAATTTTAGATATTTAGTCTTGAACAACTGACTCCCAACGTCATTTAACTATAGCTTGTGCTTGTTATGATTCATTTAAAAGCATTTACTATTCCTGAATTTGAAAGTCTCTCAGGTAAGAAGCTGATTTGTTTTGACAGCAGGTGACTCAGTTACTGTAAATGTTCTTTCAAGAACTTGTTCTTTAATCCATATCCAGTAATTCACAAAATAAGTTGCTGTCTTAACAGAAATATGTAGTTTGTAAGTAATTTACCAATTAGTTTCATTATGCTTATCTCCCATTTAATTTTAAATGAATTCTACCACCCCAATCTCTTGCAAACATGAGGGAAATCCTTTTTGTGGTATCTGTAAAAGATTCTCTCAAGTCTGATTTTACTTTTGACTCTTCAAACATTAATATAGATGATTTGACCCCAAATTCAATATGCCAGAAGGGTCACACGACTTTATTTTTTATTGAGAAGTCCCTTTTTAAATAGGGAAAGTGGTTCCCAAATTTGATTGCATTTTGAAATCAGCTGAAAAATTAATAAATACTGATACCTGGATTCCCCCCCCCCCCCCCCCGAGATACTGATTTGTTCAATCTGGAGTGTGGTCTGGGCATTATGATTCTTAAAAGCTTCTGAAGTGTAGCCAAGATGGAGACTTTTTGTGGATTTCCTGACATGACCCAAGAATGAAATCCAGGAAAGAAGCAAAATTAGAGGACGGTGGATATAATGGTTTCTAGATTTCTCTGTAATTCCAGATATATTTTTTTAAGACTTTACTTATTCATTAGTGAGAGAGAGAGAGTCAGAGAGCACACAAGCAAGGGGAGAGGCAGGCAAAGGGAGAGGGAGAAGCAGACTCCCTGCTGAGCTGGGAGCCCCAGACGGGACTTGATTTGAAGACCTGGAGATCACGAGGACCCAAGCCCAAGGCAGATGCCCAACCCTCTGAGCCACCCAGGCGCCCGATGTAATTCCAGATCTTTTAAACTGTTTCAGTATCTTCAGTATCTTATTGCATTCTTCACTTTGGGGTTATTTCTTGGAAGGATCTGGTTTTACTATCTAAGATTTTTTTTAAAAGATTTATGTATTTTAGAGAGAGAGAGTGCACATGAGAGAGCAAATGAGTGGGAGGGGCTGGGGGAGAGGGAGAGAGAATTTCAAGCAAACTCCACACTGAGCACGGAGCCCCACGTGGGCCTCAGTCACACAACCCTGAGATCGTGACCTGAGCTGGTCATGATCAAGAGTCGCTCACTTAACTGACTGCACCACCCTGGCACCCCAACTAGGATTTAAGTCAACTTGGGCTAAGATGACAAGGACGTCAAGATGACAACAACTGGGATAAAGTGTATCAAAAACACTCCTTAAAATGTAGCAAGCTATACAAATGTGAGATACAATTAATGTTCTTCCAAATGTTGACACACTGCATGAGCCTTACGGAACCAAAGGCCATTTGTATATTATAAATGTGTATTTTATAAAGTGCCTTCAAAATACTTCTCAGTAATAAATAAAATTCACTCAAAATATGTCCACATTTATTTGAGAGACTTTGTACATTCATCATCAGTTACTCTCACTTGCAAGACAGTGAATTTAGTTTTTCATGCCCGCCTGAAAGTTCTACCAATTCTACTACCTATGGCTTAAAGGAAAATAGAACTCTACTGTAACCCACTAGTTTACAGTAACCAATTCAGATGCCTCCACAACAAAACCATTAGGAAGAGTCAGACCCATACATGGTTTTCATTTGTTTTCTATCAAGTTCTCACACTTGAACTTCTTTGGTTTGCTTGCTTAATTGTGAATGGTAACAAAGGCAACATAGAAAAATAGCAACAAATGAGGAAAGAATTACTGAAAAAGAAATGCTTTTTTAAAAATTAGCAAGAGGGGTGCCTGGGCAGGTCAGTGGATTAAGCATCCGACTTTGGTCCCGGCTCAGGTCTTGATCTTAGGGTCGTGAGTTCAAGCCCCACGCTGGGCTCCATGCTGGGTGTGGAGCCTACTTAAAAAAAAAATAAAGGCAAAACATCAGCAGGAAAAGGCTCATGAACTCAGCTATGTAAGAACAAGAACTAGAAACCCTGCCTTGATCAGTGGCTCATGGTTGGCATCTTGTTGGGTGCTCCTAGAACCCTGTTCCCTTGAGTCCCTCCCTCCCTTCACAGGCTGTGGGGCTTGGTTTTCTATCGTTACTGAAGCTCTTTGAAAGAGTTGTTTTTCCCTACTTTGCTCCAGGCTGTTGGGCTTGCATTTGGTGAAGGTTCTCTGAAGCAATGTGGCTGGTGTTATCATTCAGCACTCCTATTTAAACACTTTCTTAATTCCTCCTGTTTAGTCTGGCTCACTGGGTGTTGCCCATAAAAAGCTTGGCTTTTGTAATCACAATTAGAGCAGGATGGTGTGACTAATGAGTCAGTTCACTGCATCTCTATCTTCTGTGAAGTGAGTCAGTTTCAACATCAGCTTTGCGCTCCTATGTCACCCCTTACTCTCTAATGTTCAAGTCTATATTTGTTCCAGACTCAAGATGTTTATAAACACACACACACACACACACACACACACACACACACAAACCTTATTTGTTTTCATTCTTAAAACATGTTCTATACTCTCTCTTGGGAGTGGAACTAACTCCACAGGAATTTGGAGAAATTCCCAGAGCGCTAGCTCACCACACAGAATTTCCAGGGGAGGGAAGCCATTTGTTCCCTCATTTTGGTAAATTGTACTGATAATACAACTAGTTCAGGTCAAGGCACACATTAATGAATATTTACCATGTGCAAAGCCCTTTTCACATATCGTTTTAAAATAAGGTTTATTTTAGAGAAGTTCTAGAAAAATTGCAGTTTACAGAAAAATTACAAAAAGTAGAATTTCCATATGTCCCATACCTAGTCTTCCCTATTATTAGCATCTTACGTAAGTATATTTGTTACAATATAATAATGTATCAATGATTCATCAACTGATACATTATTATTAACTAATATTTATGCTTTATTCATATTTCCTTAGTTTTTACCAATGCCCCTTTTCTGTTCCAAGTCCCATCCCAAATTCAACATTATATTTAATTATTACATCTTCTCAGGCTCTTCTTGACTGTGGCAGATTCTTTTTTTTTTTTTTAATTGAACTTAACAGTTTTGAGGATTACTGGTCAGGTATTTTGCAGAATATCCCTTAATTGTGATTTGTCTAATCTTTTTCTCATCAGACCAGGGTTAAATGTTTTCAGGAGGAAGACCACAGAGGTAGAATGCCATTTTCAACACATAATGTCAAGGGTGTAAACTATCAACATGACTTACCATTGTTGATGCTAACTTTGTTTTTGTTTTTTAAGGTTTTGTTTTTTAAGATTATTTATGTATTTGAGAGAGAAAGAGAGAGAGAGAAATGGGGGGAGAGGGAGAAGCAGGCTCCCTCCTGAGCAGGGAGCCAGACATGGCGCTCGATCCTGGGACCCTGGGATCGTGACCTGAGCTGAAGACTGACACTTAACCGACTGAGCTACCCAGGCACCCCTGTTGATGCTAACTTTGATCACCTGGCTGAGGTAGTATTTGTCAGATTTCTCTACCATGCCTTTAGAGTAAATTTGTCCTCTTTTTCGCCCTTTTCATTCTGTATTCTTCTGAAAGAAGTCACTATAAACAACTTATACTTGAAGAATAGAAAGTAATAGTTCACCTCTTTGAGGGCAGAGTATCTGCATAAATTGTTTAAACTTCCTATTAATTCAGTCATTTATTTATATCAGTATGGATTCAAGGATTTTTAAAATAATACTTTGAGTTATAATCCCCCAAATCCTTGTTTATTTTCTTGCTCAAATTTTTTCAGCTTTGGCCATGGGGAGCTCTTTTATTTGGCTTCTTGCCCGTTTAACATGCTCCTTCAATGTGTGTGTGTGTGGTGTAGTGTGTATGTGTCTTTTGAAGCACTCCCTTAATTTCTGAGTCTACAAGATGATCCAGGTTCATCTTATATATTTTATATCCCAGTCCTAGAACCAGCTATTTCTTTAAGGAACGCTGGTTCCTTTTATTGGAGAATGGTATTAGAACTCAAGATCTGGATGGTAGATATGATTATTGTTGCTCCACTGTCTTTGCTTCTCAGCTGAAAGGGAAAGGGACTGTATGTGCATATACTAAACCAGATATTTGCACATATGCATGAACATTTCTACATGTAACTATTTGTATCCATAGTAAGCCAAACATGAGTGCATACAGATGTCTCCAACTTCAACCCATTACCACAGGGATCATTCTAATCTCCTCCCTTTGCTCCAACAGTGAGATACGGGGCTCCTACCACCCATCATCCATGTATTTAATCGTTCAATTTCAGTATTCATATATAGCAGTACCCAAATTGTTGTTACCCCTGTGGGAGGCAACTTTATCAACTGGTTTTCCAGAGAGTCTGGAAGACATTTTTCTGGATGGCCATGGGCCTGGTATCATACAACAATTCTGTTACTAAGGAAGAAGGGGAGAGTCAATAAGGGAACACAATTAATGGTCTCCACCACAGAAGGCACTGAAGTGACAGGTCACAAAAGAGAAAAATCCAGTGGCCTTATTTTGAATTTTAGCTGAGTTTCTATGAGGAAGTCAGTTGTTTTCTTTCTCAGACTGCAAACTTTTGACACAATGCTCATTTCCTTCCTTGACCACAGCACCAGGTCCATCTTCTTTCAGCTTCCACAGCCCTCAGCCATCACTAACAGCAGTAAGGGGAGCAACCCTATTAAGCACATTATAAACTGAGACCTGAGAGGGCACAGCAGGGCAATGAAGTGGTGAGGGACGGAAAAATGGAAGTATCCACTGGCTGTTCGGTGGCCAAGGTAGCAGAGATTGCAAATGGGTGCAGACTGACCCAAGATACTAATATGACTGGGAGAAAGAAACATAGATGATGGGATGGCTTTTCCAAATGACCATCAGTGAGGCCCCATCCACAACTTCGACTAATCCATGACCCTTTGTTGATCTATTATCATATCACATCTAGTCAACGTGCTATTTTCATCCAGTGGCAGTCAACAATTCTAAAAGCAAACCCTCCCATACCCATTCTCCAAACCTGACTTGATATCTAGGGACTGTTATGCCAATATATGGGAAAGAACAAGCAACTCTACACAGGGAAATCTAAAGTTTTCCCTACCACATGAGAAGATTCAGAGACTAAGATTCTTGAAAAAAGAAAATGGCACGGTAGGAAAGGGGCTTTGGAGATTCACTCATCTGGGTTTGAATCCTAGCTCTGCCACTGAATAGCTGTGCAACCCTAGGTAAATCATTTGCTGCCATTTATATTAAATTGATAATAAAATATTAAATATAATTCCTTAAAATAATATCAAAATGGTATATTTGATTAATAGTTAAAAAGAAACGTGACGAAACCTGTGAAATTTTATAGCACAAAGAGAGAACCTTAATGCATGCAAATCTACAAATCCTTCAGGAACTCGAGGGATCCCAGGACGGAATGCAGAATGTGACAAAACTGTCTGTCTCACACTTGTATGAAACAACCTCGCACCTGGGGTGGGAGGTGAGGGGGAAAAGTGTCAACCTCAGTCACTTTGGAAATGTGTGGAGTGTGTCAGACCGCAGGCAAAAGGAAGCGTACATTCCCACTGTGCTCTAGTTGGAAGGGGAATGTGAAACTTCCCGTAAGCATCCTAAAAATGAGGGAGGGGTGCCTTTCTCCTCACTTTTTTTCTTTCCTCCTTGCCCAGGTGGAACACCCGTCTTGGACATGAGGTGGAAGACAAGGGTTGAGGAGGATGGGGACAAGAAGATAGAAGAAGCCTATCTTTTTTCATGATTATGGAGCCATGAAGCCAACTGAATTTACATAGAATGAAAAAGAAACTTCCGCCTTGTTTAATTCACTCTTAATTTGAATTTCCCATCACAGATGAATCTGACCCCAACGAATATAGATTTTACTTGTACCTTTTCCTCCCTGCCTTTTAACTCTTCAATTCCTGGATCCCTCAAAAAAACTGAGGGTGCATAACTTTTCATGATATAACTCCCTCGTAAGTCGTTCTGCAGTATCCTTGAGCACCTACTCCAGCCAACGAAAGGGATGCATAAAGTGACTTTTGCTCACAAAAAGACTGTGAATAATAATGGTTGTCAGGAGCATAATTTGTATGAACTCATCATCCTCACAAAAGAGTTATTTAAATGGCCACACAGTATACATTTAGCTTTTGTTTCGTTTATATCAAAAGTACATACTACTGAATTTGGGGAGAAATGCCAAGAAGTGTAACCTTTAAAAATATAAAGGTTAGGTAGTAAAAGTCTAAGATCGCTCTCTCCCCTCCCTCCTGGACTTTGACGTTCCACCAGATTTGGGAATTATAAGTCTGTTCAAAGAAGGATGGAGCAGAAAAGGAAGATGGCAGTGAAGAGTCCCTAGGTGTCCATTTCAAAATGGTTACCTAGCAACAGCTGGAGCCAATAGCTACAAGGGTAGTGCCAGTGGTGTCGAGTGGAAAAGCTTACCTGAGCTACAAACTTGCCCCACTGAACATCGTGTCTGCGTGGTTTTCAAAATAAGATTCAGCTTCTGGGGTTATGTGGGCTGATGCACAACTGACCATCTGTTTCATTTGTCCTGTCTCACCTTCTGACAGGACAGGTGAATGTGCTCGCTGTGCTTATAGAAAACTACTCATGGTATATGAATAGTATGAATAACATCTGACAGCATTTGAAGCCATAACAAAATCTCTTTTAAAATTCCTAGATGCCAAGGATGGCAGCTCTGTGAAGACACAGATTTAACTAAAAAAAAGTCCACATTTGGGGCGCCTGGGTGGCACAGCGGTTTAGCGTCTGCCTTCGGCTCAGGGCGTGATCCCGGCGTTATGGGATCGAGCCCCACATCAGGCTCCTCCGCTATGAGCCTGCTTCTTCCTCTCCCACTCCCCCTGCTTGTGTTCCCTCTCTCGCTGGCTGTCTCTATCTCTGTCGAATAAATAAATAAATAAAATCTTTTAAAAAAAAGTCCACATTTAAGTAAGAAAATTAAGTTTCCTTAAACTCACAGAATAAGGCTGAAGAGTTGAAATCAGTATTAAATGAAAAAAATTTTGTTAAGTATCATTCTAAGAACACTCTAATCTAGCTTCACAGGTTTTCATCTGTTTATGTTCAGTTCCAGGAAACTAAGACAAATACCTATAAAAAGAGAAACGCAGGGTGTATTATAGGGGTTGTGATGTTTGATATTTATGTTCTATCATTAAGCTGCACCTTTATTTCCTTTGTGTTAAGCCTCTCTCCTTGTTTATACTTATTTTCTATCTATATTTTAAAATTGTAAAAATGTTTCACCTGTATGATTACTTTGTGAAGTCTTTGGGGCTCTAACTTCTCAAAAGGAAAGCCTCTCAATAGGGTTTAAATACATATCACACCTGCTATATGGGCTGGAAATGAAATTTCTATTAAAAATAAAATTTGGGGTACTTAGGTGGTCATGGGATCAAGCCCCACACAGGGCTCCATGCTCAGCATGGAAATCTGTTTAAGATTCTTTCCTCTCCCTCTCCCTCTTCTCCTCCCCCTGCTCACATGTACTCTCTCCCTTCCTCTCTCTCTCTCTCAAATAAATAGATTAATTATTTTTTAAAAAATAAATCATTCACAGGGACTCAAATAGATATTTGTATACCAATGTTCATAGTAGCATTATTCACGATAACCAAGAGGTGGAACAACCCAGGTACCCATTAACAGATGATGGGTAAACAAATGTGGCATATATAAAAAATAGAATAGTACCCAGCCTTAAGAAGGAATGAAATTCTGATGCATACTCCAACATGGATAAACCTTGAAGACATTATACTAAGTGAAATAAGCCACAAACACAAAAGGACAGATATTGTATGATTTCACTTATATGAAATACCTAGTGTAGTCAAATCTGTAGAAACAGAAAGTAGAATGGAGGTTTTCAGGGGCCAGGGGAGTGGGGAATGAGGAATTATTATTCAATGGGTACACAGTTTCGGTTTTGGAAGACGAAAAATTTCTGGAGATGGATTGTGGTGATGGTCGCACATCACTGTAAATGTAGTTAATGCTGATCAACTGTAGAGCTTTTACTTTTTTTTAGATTTTATTTATTTATTTGACAGAGAGAGAGAGACAGCCAGCGAGAGAGGGAACACAAGCAGGGGGAGTGGGAGAGGAAGAAGCAGGCTCCCAGCGGAGGAGCCTGATGCAGGGCTCGATCCCAGAACGCAGGGATCACGCCCTGAGCCGAAGGCAGACGCTTAACGACTGCACCACCCAGGCGCCCCAACTGTAGAGCTTTTAAAGAGTCCATTTCAGTTATGTATATTTTATCAGGATAAAAAAAATCAAATACATTCAGGCCAAATATTAACACTGCTCTGATTTTTCCTTGTGCACCAGTGTCCTAATGGGACATAATGATAGGGGAGAAAAATCGGCTCTGGGTACTATGTAATGTGCGTCTACCCACAGAAGAATTAACCATGTTATCAAAAGAGCAAAATCCTGCCCTGATTCTTGCTAGAAATTCTAACAGCAGTTGAACCAAATTCTTTTTTTTTTTTTTTTTTTTTTAAGTGAAAGAATGACTGTTCTGAGGGAAGAAGGGGCTGGCAATATATATCTTAACAAAGATCCATTGTGTTGTTTCTTGTTGGCCTTTTTCCTTCTATGGCCAGACCTTTCTTAAATTTGTCTATCCTGAAGAACTAAATAAAATACATTCAAAAGCCAGCAAGACTTGAAATTACATTTCGTTATGCCTTCCCCTAAGCATAACTTTTGTAAACCATACAAATAGCTTTTATAAGTAACCCTGTTCAGCGGTGTAAGTCTAATACTAGATTTTGCTTGTTTTCTCATCTGTGCCCTAAACTGAGACCAGCGGTCACTGTTATATAGAGATACTGCTATTTTAATTATAGTGTCATGGGTTAATCATGATTGACCCCAAATAAAGACCAAATTAGACTTTTAGGCTCTTCTGAGTCACAAACTTACAATGAGTATTTTTTATAAAGAAGACTTATTTCATTTAAAAGCATAATTTTATTTTTTGCTATACATGTTCTTAATTTTTCCTTGTTGCAAAAGCAAAGCATATCTATTATAGAAAATCAGGAAATACATGTAGGCCTAATAATATGGGGGCCCCTAGGCCCCCATATAGTCCAATGGCTACATGGGATTCTATCAAAGAAGCATAGCCAACTAGCATGTCACCTCTGACAGCGCTGTGCTGATTCTGTTCCATTTGCTACACCCCATTTCTGACAGATGCATCCCCCAACCTTCTTTGTGCTTCTCTAATCTCTTAGAGGCCCCCTGTACTGTGTCATCTAGATTTTCTGCCTACCGGGTGTGTTCAGCCAATGCAAGGACTAGCAGCCCCACATCTCCAGAGTCCTAAAGAAATAACTACTTCCCAGAAGAAATACGGTGTCTTTTTGGGGGTTCTTCCAAAAGCAAATCTTGAAACAAGGACTTGAATGCAAGTAGTTTATCTGGGAGGTGATCCCAAGAAACAGGGGCATGGAAGGGAGAGGGAGAAACTTGGAAGAGCAGAAAACAAACCAAAGGGTGTATCATCAAGAAGTCACCCTTACAGAGGGCGCCTGGGTGGCGCAGTCCTTAAGCGTCTGCCTTCAGCTCAGGGCGTGATCCCAGCGTTCTGGGATCCAGCCCCACATCAGGCTCCTCTGCTGGAAGCCTGCTTCTTCCTCTCCCACTCCCCCTGCTTGTGTCCCTCTCTCACTGCCTGTCTCTCTCTCTGTGTCAAATAAATAAATAAAATCTTTTTTAAAAAAGAAGTCACCCTTACAGACAAATGAGGTTTAATCTGTTGGGAGAAATCTTAGCAACAGTGAAGAAGCATATGCACCTGAGAGCTGTCCCACTTGAGGGGTGGGAAGTTAAAGTCTTTATCACCAGTTCCCATCTGTCATTGACAGAAGACTGGTCCAGGCATAGTGTAAGTGACGATGCAAGGTCTGTGGGGTTTTAGGAGGAGCACTATCTATTGGGTCATCCAGACCAGAGAAGAGCAAGGAAAGGTCAAAAGAGTCAAAAAGCTGCACAGTGTGGTTGTAGGTACTGAACCCTGCCCGCTGATTTCTCCAGAGAAGTTGCTGGAAGGACGGTCGGTCTCAGTGGAGTGGCAGGGGTCGAAGCCAGAATGCTTCAGAGAAAGAAGGGGAGATAATATGTGTGGACAATTCTTTCAAAAAGCTTGATTCCGAAGGGGAGGATAAAATGAGGGCTGTAGCTAAACGGTTATGGGGTTAGAGCAATGCTTTTCAAACTGAGATCGCTGAAAGTATTCTTGGTGCATAAGACCCGCGAGTATTAACACATGCACACTGTATCTGCTAGATGCCCACTTATAAATGAAAACCGTTTCAGATTTCAGTTCTTCTGGTGATATTTGTGTTTATAATCAAATTGCAGCCAGGCAGGAACCCTTTAAAGATACATTTTGAACAGAAATGGTTCGTGCCGGATGAGAGAAGGGTTGATGTCCATTAGAGCGCACATCCATTTCTGCGTTGACAAGGAGGATCAGGATCCTGTCTTACGCTGTTTGTTCCAGCTTTGGAGATATTTGAATCGGAATGAACGTTCTAGAAAAGACACTGAGACTCAAAGAGAACAAAGAGAAACAGAGGGAACAAAATATTGGGGATGAGATATTTGTCCTATTGAAGAAGCAGCACAAACTGAAAGCTTAGCACATATATCTATCAAATCGCTCTGGCTGCTAGAAGACACCTCTCTTCAAAGCAGCTCTGAAAACTTCCCGACATGAAGGACTTGTGGCTTTAGTTTGCAGAGAGGGTATATAAGTAATGCTTCAAGCTAGACTGAGTTGGGATAGGCTCCCATGTGGCCACAGCAGTGTTGAAAGAGGGGGAATATGAGGTGCCTGCGTGGCTCTGTTGGTTAAGTGCCCGACTCTTGATCTCAGCTCAGGTCTTGACATCGGGGTTATGAGTTCGAGCCCTGTGTGGGGCTCCATGCTGGAGCCTACTTAAAAAGAAAGAAATAGGAAGAATAGTAGGCAAGTAGATGTGAAAGCCACTTGTTTGGCCACCCCAGATAATCTTCCTATCTGTATGAGAATGTGGGACATTAATATGGTTTGCGTATATCTGCAAAAAGTAAAGAGACCCTATGTCATAGGTAATCTCAAGATTATGATATTTAATAAGGAAGCTGAAGATCATAGCTTCAATGATTAGGATAAATAATTCTAGAAGTATTCAGTGTTTAAAGAAGTTTTACACACACACACACACACACACACACGCATATCCACGGAGAAAAACACTTTGAAGAGAGCAACTATTTGCAACTTGTTATGGTCTTTCCAATCTTGATCTATGTACATATAGTTTTTAAACCTTTGTTGTCAGTGTGTTGAATATTTCATAAGTGACCTCAGACAAACCACTTCAGTTTCACTCATCTGTTTTCTTATCAACAAATGGAGAGAAGTGCTTCTGTTTCGCAAGGTTATTGTGAAGAATAAATGAGGTAATGTAACATTAACACAATTTGTAAACTCTGAATATACAATTACAAGGTATAATACTCACATGTGACTGCTTCTTATACGCTTTTCTATATATTAGTTTTAATGGTCACATATTATTCTAACTGAATTACTGTCATAGTTTATTTAACCGTTGTCCAGTTGTTACTCATTCTTGCTTCTTGGCCATCATAAATAAAGTTGATTATAAACATCTCTGCATGATTAGCATTTTTCCCTTCTGAAATATTTCCTTAGGATGAATTCCTGGAAGTGGAATCACTGGGTCCAACTAGTTGGAACATTCTTCTTTAAATGATGTATGTCTTCTTAGTCCAGAAAAAAAAAACAACACTTCAAAACCCAAAAACAAGTTGATGATGCACCGCGATTCAGATGAATTATAAAACGAAATCTAATCCTGGCGATGATACCAACTCAGCACACATAAAACCACATCAGCATAATTTTCAAATAATTAAATTTCCTTCAATCCTGGAACAACTCTTTCAATGGCTAAAAATCCTTTTTGGAATGTGGCAGGATAGAGCATAAAATGCCAAGACCGTGACCTGGTAACCTTCTTGTCCAGTTTTAGCAGCCTCTGTTTACAAGAGACCTCGTTTTTAGAGGATAAATTTCTTCCCATCAAGGCTTCAGGCACCTTTTTTTTTTTTTTTCAGTTGATTTAGATTCAGAGCAAAGTAATTTTGGTAAAGGATGATTTGCTACACAGATTTTAGGTTAAAGTTGGGGAGATGAATTCTGTGTTGCACATATATAAAATATGAAAATCCATTCTTCATGTTCTCTCCCAATTTTCTGGAAATATTATCTTAATATTTATAAAGTATATGCAGATTTCTAGACTCCTGAATATAAATGCTTTTACTCTCTATTATCTAATACCATTTTTGGAAGCTGAAATTCTCAGATTGGCAAGAGTTCTCTCTGACTACAAGATTCTTTTTTGAACTGAAATTCTGCTTTCCTCTGGTCCATTTCTTTAGGGATGGCTGCAAGAGTCAAAGAAGAAATATCTGAGAAACTAATATGGTTCAGTAAAAACTTTCCCTCTGAGATGTTGCAGGGGAATACTTATATCGTTAATTAAGGGGCCAATGTGATTGATCATTAAATAATTAGCTCTCCGGGGCTCATTTTGTTTCTCCGGATACTTCTTTTTTTAAATGACTTGAGAGGTAGTTAAGAAGCGGTATAGTAGATAAGTACTGGCTAAGAGTTGGAATTGATTTATGGTTTTAGCGTTGCCACTAACTAGCTGTATGACCAGATCTAAGTTAACTTAACCTGTTTGAGCTTTAGTTTCTTCACCTGCAAAGTTGAATCTAACAAACATTCCGTGGTTCCCTATGGAGCAAAGGGCTTTCCCCTGACACAATCTTTTGGGGGCCAAATAACTAAGAAAAGTCTTCTAAACGTCGTGTTACTGCTAGTGCATTGCATTTGTGCAGGTGTAGATGTGGGTGGAGGGGTGGGTGAGAAGAGATTTCCCACTTCTCTACGTATCAGCAGTTGAAAAACGGATTGAAAAAAACACTACGCTCTTCTGTGTTTGGGCAAACAGGAATCAGCCCACCCTGACCTCGTGGTCCCACAGAGACTGCCAGGAAGCCTGCAAAGTCTGCCCAGTGCTGCTGAGACAGCAGGTTTGGCAGAGCCAAGAGGAAGCTGGAAGGAGTGGGGCAGAGAGGTGATGCTGTGCAGGGGCGAGGGTGTGGCCCGCGGACTAAGCGCCCAATTAACACCTGCCTTATTGTCGTTATGAGCACTTTCAGAAATCCCTTCATGAGCCAGTAGCATTGCCAAGAGAGGGGAAAAATCCCTTTAACTTATGCGAGCTTCGCTTCAGGTTCATTAAAACTTAAAAAAAATTAAGTGCAAAACTTCAATGTGTTGTTAAGGTATTAAGATTCCTTTCAGATTCAAATTCTGGTGGTTGTTTATTTAGGTCTTCCCTCCCATTTCTCCTGAGTCGCGGAGTTGTGCCTGAACCTGAGACCCAGGCTGGTGGGTCATCTCCTACAAAGTGCTGTTGTGAGAGCCCAGTGAAAGCAAGCGCCAGGCCTCCTGAGCAGGCCTTCCCTTCCAGCCCCTGTTCCTCTGCAGCAGCCCGCCCCCCCGCCGCATGCCAGCCCTGGGCCGTGTCTGGCCCTATAGACTGGTCTGCACACCTCTGCTAAAGCCCCTCCATCCCTAAAACCTCTCTGACCCTGCCTGCTGCTCTCGGTGTATATCCTGCCGTTTCTCCCCACAGCCCTTAGCCCCTGGAAGATGATTTGCCATGGGCTGCCAGTTGACCTTCCCTGGCTCTCTCTGCCTAGAAGGTTCTCGCCTTGTTTGTTGGCATATAAATGCGTACACCTGCCATCCTTCAAGATGCAGCTAAAACGTCTCTTCAGGCATTGGACTGCTTCCTCCTCAGAGCTGCCTCAGCAACCCAAGAAAATAATATACACACAGGGCACTGTGAGATTCTTGGGGTCATGCATTTTGTTTTGGTTTTTATATTTTGAGCACCGAATCAGGTAAAGGGGTGCTCAATAAATGCTGAATACATATTTAGACCTGTGTTTCAATAACCTCATCTTCAATTCCTGTTTAGAACAAGGTGGGGGGGAGGAGTTTAAATGACCCCCCCCCCAAATGTTGCAAACTGACAGGGGGGAATTTATATTAAACCATATTTGTAAAATGGGACCAGATGACCCAGAATCCCTTTCAGTTTCAAAAACCTTATTTAAGAGGAAAGTCCCTCAACACCCCACCCAACACCCCATCCATGAATTTCTCTTGTACTTTCTATCAACCATGGATCCATTAGGTTAACAAGTGACTCTTTAAAATCTTTATTACTTGCTAAGAAGGCTAAGTGCAATTTACTCTAAATAAAAATCCTCCTGCAGAGAGCTCTGTGCTGGGGAGGGTGAACAGCGGAGAAGCATACTTTGAATGCGAAGGCTCTTTTCCTGGCATCCGAGTCACAGCTCCAATGCTAATTAGTGCTCCTGAGCTGCAAACCACTCTTGGCCCAAATTCCTGGCCCAGGCAAAGCCGGTCTCCACAGAGTAAAGAGCCTGGGTGTCCTTGCCAGACAAAGCTCGGTTTAAATCCTGGCTCTGTCACATACTGGCTCTATGATTTTGGGTAAGTTGTTTAACTCTAGAGCTTCTATTTTCTCACCCATAAAATGGTGATAACAGCAGTAGAATCCTCCTAAATTGGTAAGAGGATTAAATGAAAGGATGGGGTGAAGGTTGTCATATAGCAGGTGCATAGAAGTAGTAACGATTATATGTGTGCCTGCTCCCAGAGCTCCTTAGAGTTCCCGGGAGTGGGTGTGGATTGGTGGGTTATTGGGTCTGGCTCTGAGCTGGAGATGGTGCAGGCTAGGGCGTGGTTTTGGGCATGGGACAGGAGGCCGGTGGGGGGAGGGGCGGTTACTCGGTCAGGTATGGCACAACATGGAATCCTGACGTGTAATCTGCTAGGGCTGCCATTTTCCAAGAGCTCCAGGACAACCCAGTCTGCCAAAAGGGGTGCTGGCTGATTAGATTAGGGGGGTCTACTCCCTCTTCCAGTTGAAGAGGAAAATCTTTTCCATGCCTAGTTCTCTGAACTAGGGAAGGCCGCTGCATTTTATAGAGCTGTAAAACACACAGAAACTTTTATTTCGGATATGAAATAAAATACCAGAATTAGTTTTGTACCTGTAAATAATCTTCTCCCTTTTAGAAGGGAAGCCCATGGAGGGTTATCTCTCAAATTATTGCTTAAAGTGGGGAATTCTGAGCAGCTACCCCTGAGCCTCATCTCAGACATGTTGAATCACCATCTCTGAAATGGGCATGAAGAATCCATCCAGGTAATCCCGATGCACCTTGAATCCTTGCTTCTTCCAGTGCAGTCCCTGGGCCACAGTATCAGCATTACTCGGGAGCTTATAAGAAATGCAGAACTTCAGGCCCTGCCCCAGACCTACTGAATCCCAAAGCACAAAATTTACCATCTTAACTATATATATATATATATATATATATATATATATATATATATATATTTTTTTTTTACCACCTTCACTATTTTTAAGTTGTGGCTTTCAGTAGTGTTAAGTGCCTTCAGATTGTTATGCAACCCATCTCCAGACCTCTTTTCCTCTTGCAAAACTAAAACTCTACACCTATTAAAACAACATCTCCGTATTTCCCTCTGGCAACCACCAGAATCTGCATTTTCACAGGATCCCCAGGTGATTCATATGCCCATGAAAGTCCGAGCAGCATGGCCCTACATTTGAGAACCACAGATAATAAAATCAGGAGCCACAGTGAGTTGACTGAAGCAAACCATGCCCGTACTTGGGTGAGGCAATGGGAAGCAGCCAGCAGAGAGATGACAAATTCCTCTAGATGATTCTGGTGCGTGCTCAAGTTTGAGAACCACTGCTTGAGAGCAGTGATATGCACCCCTGCCCCCATACTAGAATCATCTGAGAACCTTAAAAACCATGACTGAGACCCATCCCAAGTCAACGTACACTAGTCCTTAGAGGCAGGGCCCAGGCATCAGTATTCTTAAAATCTCCCAGTGATTCTGATAACGTAGGTTTCAGAGCCACGGATCTGGAGGGATGAAAGAGGTGAATAGGATAAAGTGGACTCCACAGCAGTGTGTGGCCATTAGAGGGGACTAATGGTGTCAGGGAAGGCATCATGACTGCTCCTCCATTTTATATCTGCCCAGCTACCCTGATATGAGGGATTGCTCTGGGGAGCTTAAAAAAAAGAAAGAAAACAATAGAAGAGAAAAGAAAAGAAAAGAAAAGAAAAGAAAAGAAGAGAAAAGAAAAGAAAAAAGAAAAGAAAAGAAAAGAAAAGAAAAGGAAAGAAAAGAAAAGAAAAAAAAGAAAAGAAAAGCTGTGTTTGTGGAAAGAAATAGCTACTTAATTAGAAGCTCTAACACTTCAGATGCAAAAATCCCTGCCACCTCCTCTCCCATTACTTGTCATTATTTCCTACCACGGTGCTCTGTTTATTTTCTTAATAGCATTTGCCACAATTAGCAATGATCAAGCTTATTGTCTGCCTCCTCTCACTAAAGCAACAGCTCCGTCTCTGTAAGAGCCAGGTTCATAGCTCGTGCTCACCTCTCCCTCTCCAGAGGCCCTCGATTGATACTAGAGCTAACGAAACACATATACCAATCAATCCTGAGACGCCAGCAAATCACTTCCCAAATGTATGGCCCCAGACCAACGGAGCATGATATAGAAAGAGGGGAGCAGTCTTCGGACAGTGAAAGAGGATCGAGAGAATCATGGTGGTGGGGGAAAGGGGGGTCTGCAGAGAGCTGTCAAGGTCAGTGGTGGTGAGTTTTCCCAGGTGGAAGAGGCCAGCGAAGATAGCAGTGCAGACGGATTCACTGGGTAGAATTCTTAGATGAGTAGTAGGGACTTAGAGCTAGTGAGATCTGAATGTAGCAATGTGACCTCACCCAGAACCTCCCAGCTGGCGAGGCTTGGATTACAACGCATTGATGCCACCCTTCCTGGAGAATTCTGTACTGAAATGAACATAGGTTTTGGAACAGACCTGCATTCAAATTTCTGCTCCCTCCCATGGCTGCCTGTTCAACCATGGAAAATTACTTATCTGAACTCCACCTTCCTCATCGGAAAATGGGATAGCAGTATCTATCCTATAGTTTATGTGAAGCACTCGGTAAAGCGCCCGACACATAGCAGCACTCGATAAATGTTAACTCCCCAATCTGCAACCTGGATTTCCTCACCTATTCTTTTTTAAACCCTTTCTTCCTTTAGTTGCGCTCTTGCTGCCTATAACTAGAACCACAGGCAATCACTTACAGCTCTTCTGTTCTATGCCAGTGGTTGTGGAAAAAATCACCCACTGACTTGTGGATTGTCTTCTAGCATTATACAGAGAGTTTTGTATAGTGAATACATGAAAAGTTGAAGGATCTGTTTAACTTATTTCTAAGGCCAAATGGAAATGACTTTTGGGACAAGAACCTTCTGTTCTTTCTGTCCTCCGGCATCGAATTCTGCAGTCAGACACACAGAGCTGATATGTACTTTTCAGATCTCAGGAAACAAAATGGTTCAGACAGGGAGCAGTGGTTGCCCCTTGAAGATTCTGCATCCTTCCAAGCAACCTCTCCACAAATACAGCCCATCTGTGCACTGCTGACACTGAATCCATTTAAGCTCTTATGTATACTATATGGATTGAAACAGGTTTTACTCTTTGTTTCATTTTTATGTGCTCTAACTTTTAATAGAAGTCAAAGTATTATGAAAAGAGATAGAGCATCTTTACATCATCATGATGTTATTTATATTAACAAATGGCAGAGAATATCAATTCCTTCTCCCTACCCCCGTTGAATCTCCCCTTTTCCTTCAGTAAGAGATCCCAAGTTTTAGGTTGGTGCATTGAGTTCCAGTTAAAAAATGATATTTTCTAGTCTCATTTGCAGTTGACTGGGTCAGATGACTAGGTGGTTGCCGTAGAGATGCAAGTAAGAGTCTCCTTATAAATAAATGTTATGTGTTTATTTGTCTTCATCTGTTGCCAGCCTAGAATGTGGATGAGATGGCTGGAGCAGCAGTTACTTTCTTAGACCATTAGTACAGGGCCACACCTTAAAGATAGTAGACCCGACAACCAGAAGGAAACTGAGTCCTTCATGAATTTGGAGTACTTCATCTCACCAACCCCAAACTGCCTACCTGTAAAATCCCTTTGCAAGAGAAAGTGGCCAACTGTTATATGCTAAATATAAACTGTTATATTAGCTGAACCTAATTTTTTAAAACATTTTTAGGGGGTGGGAGAGAGAGAGGGGCAGCATGGAGCCCGATATGGGGCTTGATCTCACAAACCTGAGATCATGACCTGAGCTGAAATCAAGAGTCAGACACTTAACCAACTATGCCACCCAGGCGCCCCTAGCTGAACCTAATTTGAACTGATACAAGATATAGTTAAATTATGCTTCTCTCTTTTTTTAAAGATTTATTTATTTTAAAGAGAGAAAGAGAGCATGAGGGGGAGGGGCAGAGGGAGAAGGAGAGAGAATCTCAAGCAGACTCTGCGCTGAGCACGGAGCCTGACGCAGGCTCGATCTCAGGACACTGAAACCCAAGAGTTGGATGCTTAACAGGCTGCGCCACCCAGGCACCCCAGATTACGCTTCTTTCATATTCAATTCATATACATGAGATTTTATCACAGGTAATTAATGCCCTGATTCTGTAATGATCAAATAATTTATTGTCTACTAATTGTACAGAACTGCTGACTGAATGTTGTATTTTGATTTCTAGAGAAAAATTTAAGAAAGGTTAAGATGCTTAAGAAAGAGTAGCTGACCCAAAGTCAATTTTAGATAGCAGTTGATAGCCCTAAGCTTCTCTGGGCACCAAAGATTACTCTTTAAAGAAAAGATATGCAAAAAAGCACCAGAATTTATTTAAGATGAAAGCATCACTGTTGCTTTTGCAGATTTTATGAGCTATTTTTATTTAAGTTTTAAACAGATTTTAGACACATTTATTGTGCTAGACAATTTTCATCACTACTAAGAAATAAAGTCTCATCCTAGAAACACACATTTCTTGTCTTTGCTTGTTGTTGAAAAATGAGCAGAGTAGGCAAGAAACAGAGCATGGAGACTAAGGGAATACAACCTAAAAGGAAAGAAGTGGAAGATCATGACACCAGTCAGTAGGAAAAGTGGGGGAAAAAAAGTAGAACTTGGAGGAAGATAATGATAGAGTGTGTCCTATTGGCTGGCTCGCATAAAATCTACCATTTGAATAGTGGATTTCTGTTTACAAAGCCCATGAATGATCTCAGTCAGAAAATAAGTGTAGATACACAGGGAGGGTTGCCCTGGTTATGGATGAGGGAAAGGATGGCTACAAGGGACTAGTAGGGTCTTTTGGATAATAGAAAAATATAAAGTCTCCACGCTCCCAACAGTCCAAAATAACCATGGTTGGCCATAATGTTTGTCATATATAAATATCAGGAATGATTCAGGTTTTGTACCTCACACTTACACTGTTTTGGAGAACCTCTTTACAAAAAATACAAAATTAATTTCAGGGTCTGGAAAGAGATTCATGTAAGCAAGAGCTCCTGAGCCATAAACTTTGTTAGCTTCACTGTAAATCCAACTCTGGTCGTTATTTATATTTTTAAAAACAATAAAAACAAGGACCGTAATATACATACTCTTCTGTAAACTTGTCACCACTCAACTATGTAACTTGGGTACCCTTCCCTGTCAATACATATGATTCTAGTTCATCTTGTAAAGTAATTTTGTGGTTGTCTCAATATTTCATTATATTCTTACTGAATGATATTTAAATTATTTCCACACTTTGCTCCTCTCACTGGGGGATGATTTATATAGCAGAGCCTAGAGTATGATAAGCCCTAAAGAAATGTTTGTCAAATGGTGCATTG
This sequence comes from Ursus arctos, assembly GCF_023065955.2. Taxonomy (NCBI): domain Eukaryota; kingdom Metazoa; phylum Chordata; class Mammalia; order Carnivora; family Ursidae; genus Ursus; species Ursus arctos. The sequence continues at coordinate 21,099,362 of NW_026622952.1, forward strand.
TTCTGAGTTGTGTTGTCTCCGGGTTTGACAGAGTTAAAGATGGTGATGTCTACTTTGAAGCTGACCCTGGCTGGAGTTGTGACAGAGAAAACAAAGCCCCATTCTTCGGTTCCTCCCCTGTCCTTCTTCTGTATAGCCTTCCTCCCTCCCACTTCCCCTGGCTGTCAACACCCAGCCTAGCTCTTAGTGAAGGATGGCAAACCTCACTGAACAGGTTTGGCCAGAACGCAAGTTGTTGGTCTTTTCAGGAGTATGCTCTAGGTTTCCAAGCACTTTTAACTCTATAGGGGGAAGTTTCCTGGACATTCATTCTCTGAAACAAGGACAACAAAGTCCCAAACCGAAAACTTGAAAGACAGTGGCAATCTGAGGGTCTTGAGTACATTAAGCTGTGGTGAATTTGAAAAACAAAGAATATTAAAAGTGAATAAAAATCTCACAAGATTGAGGAGCATGGGGCTCTAAAAATAAGGTTCGGTTTCTATTTTTATGTGACAGAATGGATAATGAATAGGTTGCCTTTAGCTGGGTCAAAAGGCATAATCAGTCCATTTGTTTTTAGAGACATTCTCTAGAAATAATAAGCAGACTGAAGGTATCAGCAGAAGAAACAGTAGGTTTAAGATCTATCATCCCCAAATAATGCATAAAGTTTTCGTGTTTTTAATGCAAGAAATTTGTATGCCCATTTCCGTAAGTCCCTACATGATTCACGAAAGAGAGTGGAATACATTCCACCATCAATTTCTCTTACTTTCAGCCATGTGGTCTTCTTCTTCTTCTTTTTTTAAAGATTTTTATTTATCTATTTATTTCAGACAGAAAGAGAGTGCAAGAGAAAGAGCACAAGCCGGGGGGGGGGGGCACTCCACTGAGCAGGGAGTCCGCTTCAGGGCTCATCCCAGGACCCCAGGATCATGACCTGAGCTGAAGGCAGACGCTTAACCGACTGAGCCACCCAGGCGCTTCACCATGTGGTCTTCTAATATAAACTGGGATCACTCTTTTCTATGGATTCAGTCATTTCCCCAGGCTCAGGAGAATCTAAGGGACCCACGGACATATACTCAGCATAAAGGACAGTTCCTATTGCTCCTTTCTACTTTCTCGGCTTTACACAGCTTTGTCGGGAGAAGGCTCTTCCTTCAATTACGGTGCTCACATGGCTGTCAAGCACAGATTTCATAACCACACATCTCTCCCATAGCTTTCTCTAGATCCTTGAGCTATCTGGACATCTCCTTTTGATATTCCCAGTTTTTCTGGAAAGATGACCCTTGGTGGACATTGGTAGAACCACCAACTTATTCTCTTTTTCTAAGAGTACTTACATTGCCTTTCTGATATTTCCTCTTTCCTGTGAAGTCTTAACATTCCAGGAAAGCGGACCCCACCCACAGATCAACAGATGGGCTGAAAACCACCGGTCCATGGCAATCCTTTGGTCAGTTCATCTGTCCAGGGATGTGCCTGTGACTCAGCAATCTGATCAAGGTGAATCTCAGTCTCTTGCTTGTAAGGCAGGGGCTGAGGTGCTCTGTTTCTCATTGGATACCGCTAGAGAACATTTACTCCCACTGCAGCAGGCAAAAACTAGTTAAACATTTACCATTTTGCTGGACATACAGCTCAGTGACATTTCCCCGGCTCCCTTGCGGTCATGTGTGGCCATATGACTGAGTTCTAGCAAATGGAATGTGGCCAGATTGACATCTCACCTTTCAAGCCTGACTCCTCATGAGTGATCTTCCATGTTCTTTTCCAACGTTCTCACTGAACGGAGAACAACAATGGAAGGAGGCTGAGTAAGCCCTTGGAAGATAGCTTCCCACGATGATTGCTTGCTGAGGAACACTGAACACTTGCATGGAGAAACAAATTTATACTGAGTTAAGTCACCAGAATTTTGAAGTTATCAAAGACAGTGCAGACCTTCCCTGATTGGTTCACTTCCTTACCTCTACATCTTCTGTTTTATTATCCCATGAATCCTTTTTGTTGATTAAACATGTTTAGGTTGGGTTTTTCTATGACTGCTTAGAACATGGTAGCTGATACAGATCCTACCTTGCACCCCATTGTATGATGGCACTGTGGCTTTTTGGTTGTGCTGTTGTGGCTTATTTGATTCAGTTTATTTCTGGAATTCAATGTTACCCAGCCTAAGGAGAGTGGATCTTGTTTGGCTAATAGCTAACTAGCAATTATGGTTAGGTGCTCTGCCTATTTTCTTCATTCATTTGTGACTAAAATAAGTCTTTTTATTTTTTTTTTACTGCAATTTTCTCTCCATTTAAGGATTGGGGATAATTACCACTGGTTACTCTGCTGCTCCTGGTTAATTACTTAATGCTTCCTAATTACTTACTAAAGAACCTAGCAGCCAGATAGTTTAAAGATTAGCACAAGGTAAGACAAAAATGTAAATTTGGACAGGAGCACCTCATCCTTGCTTGCATAGGGCTTAAATTTCTCTATGATCAGATCAAAGTATCCACATTCCCTGTTCCCACAATTTTCACAGGGACTAGGAGTGTGTGATGTATGATATACTGTGTTCTTAAAGTAAGCTACAGAAAAAAAAGTGAGCTACAGAAAAGGAAATGTTATTAAGAAAATCACAAGAAAGGGAAAATACATTTACAGTCTATACTGTATTTATTGAAAAAAATCTCTATGTAAGCAGACGCACAGTTCAAACCTGTGGTGTTTAAGGGTCAACTACATACAGGTAGGATAGTGAAAGGTATAGGCAATCAGGACCTAGAAGGGGCATCCAAGCATGTCTTTGAATTATTTATTACTATTAGGATATAAGTTCCTTGAGCATAGGAACCTCATCTGTCTTGTTCACTGACATATCTTCAGTACCTAATATAGTGCCTGGTATCTAAGCAGCGCTAAATAAATATTTGTGGAACAGAATGAATGCTTGGCAATAATGCCATCAGATATGTATGTCATATAAATCACTTTTGGCAGCGGTGTGGAAGCTGGGAGGGAAACCAGTCATGAGGCTCATGCAATATTCCAGGTGGGGTATGAGACCTCAAAATGGCAAATGAGAGCAGGATAAGGCAGAGGGGACATTTTGGAGAAATGTTTATAAGGTAAAATCAGCAGAACATGGTAATTGGAGGAGGAGATGAAAGAGAGACTAGAGTTGCTCTTAGTGATAAAGAACACAGAGCAGAAGCAGGTGGGGTGGAGAGGATAAAACAGAAGACACCCGCATGGCTAGGAATTGGCTTTTAATAAAATCTTTCTCCCACAGCCATCTCATTAATCACCCCTGACCCTCTTTGGGACCACCTAGACAGGTAACGTTCAAGTCACATCCATACTGTCATATTCATTCAAGCCGCGTTTGCAAAATTTTGAAATTATATAATTTATGAAATTCTAAGTTAGAATACATATGTATATACATATGTATATATTTTAAATAATATATGTTATTTAAAAATGTATATAGATCTTCTCACTGTATCTTCCAGGTCTGTTCTCTCTGCTTTATATTTTTCATATTTTTGGCTCCCTGAAATTCTTGATAAGTATATGCATGTATATATGTGTGTTTGTGTGTGTGTATCATTGCAATAATATTGAAATTATAATCTATGAAAGTGTTTTTTTTTTTAAAGATTTATTTATTTACTTATTTGACAGAGATAGAGACAGCCAGTGAGAGAGGGAACACAAGCAGGGGGAGTGGGAGAGGAAGAAGCAGGCTCCCAGCGAAGGAGCCTGACATAGGGCTCGATCCCCGAACACCGGGATCACGCCCTGAACCGAAGGCAGATGCTTAACGACTGAGCCACCCAGGCGCCCCTGATTCTTGACTTCTAAGTAACATTATATATGGTTAAAACTTTACTAGTCATCTGTTTATATTTTTGTTCATTGTTACATCACATCAATATAATAGACAAATGTAGGAACAAAAATAAATGATAAAATGAACATCGGAGTCTCCTCATCTTACTTAGGAAATGCCAATTAGATTCAAAAGTTAATTTTCCGAATATAAAATAATACATATTTGTTGCAGATATTGCAGAAAGTATAGGAAAGAATGAGGAAGAGGAAGAAAAATCATCTATGATATTATTTTTTTAATTTTTACTTTTTTTAAAGATTTTGTTTATTTATTTGACAGAGAGAGGAAGAGTCAGCGAGAGAGGGAACACAAGCAGGGGGAGTGGGAGAGGGAGAAGCAGGCTTCCCGTTGAGCAGGGAGCCCGATGCGGGGCTAGATCCCAGGACCCTGGGATCACGCCCTGAGCCAAAGGCAGACGCTTAATGACTGAGCCACCCAGGCGCCCCCATCTATGATATTATCCAAGGGCAACCAATATAGCATTTTTATGTGCTTCCATCAAATATTTTTATGCAGAAAATCATATTATAGAAACAACTTTGTTTCTTGCTTTTTCTTCTTAATATTAGATCACAGGTATTTTCTATTACTACTATTGTAGACATCTATTTTAACAGCTGCAAACTATTCCATTGTATGAATCATAACCCTTACTTTTATTTTTTGATGAATTTTCTAGCTTTTTTTTAAAAAGATTTTATTTATTTATTTGAGAGAGAGAGGAGAGCAGAAGTAGAAGCAGGATGGGGCAGGGGGACAGAGGGAGAGGGAGAAGTAGGCTCCCCACTGAAGAGGGAGCCCAACATGGGGCTCGATCCCAGGTCTCTGGGATCATGATCTGAGCTGAAGGCAGACGCTTAACTGACTGAGCCACCCAGACACCCCTGAATCATAACTTTGAAATTGTCTCCTAAACTGTCCCCTAAACGGTTGGACTTGTAAATTACTTCCAACTTTTCACTATTATAAACATATTCTGATGCATATCTTTTGCATACTTTCGTAGGGTGCTGCTGTGCACTGTATGTATACCGTGCATTCTATCCTCTCTCAGATACATGCCCTGGAAGTGGAATCACCAGACCAGAGGAAATGAGCACCTTGAGGTTCTCAATACGTGCTGCCAAATTGCTTTCCCAAAAGGCTCTAGCAATGAATAATTTTCAGATCATACCTTCACAACACACTTGCAAACACAGATTTAACCATTTTTTGTTTTTCAAAGCACATAGATGGGAAAGTATAAATGGGACCATTTTAGCCAAATGGTTCTTTTAACCTGATTCTTAGTCCTGTTGATCCTAATATAAATCAAACCAATTCAAGTTACATGCATCTGTGCATAATTTTGTAGGTGATTTTATAAAATATAAAACTTCAGAATTACAAAATGCATGGGCAGACTGCATCTCGGAGGTCATGGATGGAAGATCGTCAGTTGGCAGCCGTTTTCTGTTCGCGTGTTGAAAATAAATCACTGGTTTCTGGCTACCACTGTGGCTGCTCAGAAAGCAACTCAAAGTCCAGCTGCACTTCTACAAAGGTAATCTGACATTTCCTCTGGCCATTCTCCTCTCCTCCAATCACCACTTTGTCTTCAGTTTTCTTCAATTTCGCTCTGCTATATTTAGGTAGGGATTTTTATTTTATTTTTATTTTTTAATATATACCCATTTATTTTATTTTTTAACGATTTTATTTATTTATTTGACAGAGAGAGACAGCGAGAGAGGGAATACAAGCAAGGGGAGTATGAGAGGGAGAAGCAGGATTCCCACCGAGCAGGGAGCCCGACATGGGGCTCTATCCCAGGGCTCTGGGATCATGACCTGAGCCGAAGGCTGACGCTTAACGGCCGAGCCACTCAGGCGCCCCTAGTTAGGGATTTTTAAATTATCCTTCTAGGTATTAACAGGACTAGTGAGTCTGGAAACAGTGTCTTTCATTAGCTCTGGAAAAGTCTAAATCACTGTTTCTTTAAATATTGGCATCTTCCCTATTCTCTCTTTCCTTTCCTAGGATTTTGATCGAATGTATGGTCGCTAGATGTTTGATAATATTAAGGAATTATTATACGTTTTTATGTGTAATAATGATGTGGCTATTTTGTTTTCAGAGTCCTTACGGTTAAAAGACATACAATTATTTTTTTGGTGAAAAAATTTATACTTAGATATAGCCAGCTGAACTCAGTTTAGATGCCCAATTTTGTTGGCAACATCCAAAGCATCGTAGTCAGGAGCTAGTCCAACATATGACTTCACTCCATGGGGCCTGATCAAGGTGTTGACCTTGGCTACGTCAACGTCACTGAGCTTCTTCACAGCCTGTTTGATCTGGTGCTTGTTAGCCTTGAGGTCGACAACGAACACAAGTGTGTTGTCTTCTTTTTTCTTCATGGCTGACTCAGTAGGCGGGGGAACTTGGTGATGGCATAGAGGTCAAGCTTGTTTCTCCTGGGGGCGCTTTTTCAAGGATATTTGGGCTGCCTTTGGAGACACAGTATCTTGGGCTCTTGGAAGGGAGGTGATGTACTGATCTTTTTCTTTTTTTTAATTTTTGTGACTGTGGACACCATTCAGCATCACTTTCTTGTCTTCAAGGCTTCTGCTTTTGCTTAGGCTTTGGGAAGGTCTGGGCTTTCTTTGCTTTCGGCGCCATCTTCAGGAAAGGGAAGACATACAATTTTTTTTTTTTACACTTTTTTTTTTGGTCTAAGTAGTCTCCACACCTAGCATGGAGTTCAACGGGGGGGCGGGGGCAGGGGTTTTGAACTCACGACCCTGAGATCAAGACCTGAGCCGAGATCAAGAGCCAGAGTCTTAATCGATTGAGCCAACCAGGCGCCCCAAGACATGCAATTTTCAAATGTGTGTTAGATCTTCTCTGTGTCTTTTCCAGGTCTCTTTCCTCTGCTTTGTGTTGTTCATATTTTTTTTTTTTTAAAGATTTTATTTTTATTTATTTGACAGAGATAGAGACAGCCAGTAAGAGAGGGAACACAAGCAGGAGGAGTGGGAGAGGAAGAAGCAGGCTCACAGCGGAGGAGCCTGATGTGGGACTCGATCCCAGAACGCTGGGATCACGCCCTGAGCTGAAGGCAGACGCTTAACCACTGTGCCACCCAGGCGCCCCTGTTGTTCATATTTTTGACTTTCTATTCTAAATTGATATATATCCTGAGCTACTTTCAGTTCACTAATCTCTTGTATCCAACCTACTGTCAAAGATGCTCAGCTAGACATTTATGTATATGATTTATAATAGATACATAGAGATTTTATAATATGTATATTGTTTGTTTCCTTAACCAATCCATGTTATTGGTCTCTTGCAAATATTTTCAATTTTGTCATTTATTTATTTAAACTGCGTAAGCGAAGTAGTTTTATAATGAGTCTGAGAATTCTGATGCCTGAAGTCTGTGCAGCCCTTTTCTGCTGCTGCTTTTTCTGCTGCTTCTCTCTCACGTAGTCTTGCTCTCTTGGGCACCTGGTTACCTGTAACTGCGTGTTTGCCATTGCCCCTGACAACTGCTTGTGAGGTTCTCCTCACACCTAGGGTGAGGATGTCTCCTCCTGCGAGGCTTTGCATTTGCTGCCATCAGAGTCGCAGAAAGACTACTGATGTGATGTTGGGGTGACGTGAGGTCCGGATGCAAACAGCAAGAAAGAATTCTTGAGAGAGATGTCTTTGGTGCTAAAAGGGTGGTTTTATTAAAGCACAGGGCAGGACTCCTGGGCACAAAGAGATGCACTAGGATTGTGAGGAGTGGCTGATTATATACTTTTTAGCTAGTGGGGGTTAGGGATAGCATAAATCTCTAAGGAATTCGGAAGTAAGCCTTCCAGAACCTTGAGGGGCTGGCTGCTGTTAAGATAAGGTTATTTACTACTGTCTAGTAAAACCTTAGTCATGAGACCCTTTGGATGTGTATAAGTGGGCCATATGTTTGAAGGATGATCGCTAACATACATCTTGGGGAGGGGGGTTGAGATAAAGGAAGTTTCCAAAGGGATTTTTCATATGTTAAAGATTTACAGATCCTGGTTGTCAGGCTAATGTTAAGCTAAGGTTGCTTTTTGCCTCTAGCAAAGCATTAACATTAAGGCAGTCAAGTTCCTTGAGGAAGGTCATTGTGCCAGTTTCGAGTACTTGCCATTGGGCTGCAAGTTGTAAGGAAATTTAATTTTATCTACATTTCTTTTGCCTTTGTTCTCTTCACCAACTACTACTTGGGAACAACCTCAAATCGCATTTAAGATGTGCGGCTCCCTCAGACTATATGTACCCAGAATGAAAATGCATGTGAGGACTGATCTGTGGCCAATTTTCCATGGGATCTATTTTTTCTTTTCTTTGTTTTCTCCTGTTCTGCTCAGCTCCAAGATAACATTTTTTAGTCTCTTGTGGTTGTGAGGCAGAAGAGCAATGTTTAATTCTGTTTAACTCTTTTTTTAAAAAAAAGATTTTTGAAAAGTAATCTCTACATCCAATGTGGGGCTCGAACTCACAATCCCAACATCAAGAGTCTCATGCTCTTCTAATTGAGCCGGCCAGGTGCCCCTAATTCTGTTTAACTCTTACACTGAGGGTATTGCATTTTGTAATTAAGTGCTATAGCGACAATCTTCTAGAACTATGTTGAACTTGGACTTCTGTCCCCCTTACCCCGCAGGGCAAACCAATTTAGCCGACTGGGTGTTGTTGCCTTCAGTACCCTCAGGGCATATGCAGCTTTGATGGCCCCTCCTTTCCCATCCCCCTCCCCCATTTTATATATTATTCTGAAAACAGCCTTTTAAAAAACTAGCCAGTCACCACTTGTCAATGCTTTTCGACTTCCCAATTGTTTTAAGGTGATCCAAATAATCCGGCCCTCCATTTCTAGAAACATGTCTTCTGCTAGAAGTTTTTAATTTTGTAATTAACAAAAAGTTGAATAACTCAGAGATCCCTTTTTTTTTTTTGCTTTGAGAATCTAACAGTAAAAATGTAGGTGAGTAGCCACTTGATATTACTAAAGGATAAAATGCTTACTATTAATATTCAACAACATAAATAATTTCAGTTGGCATCGTTAGTTTGTAACGCTGTATGCAAGTCCAGTTACTGCTGTCTCCCTATCAGACACCTGATACCCAACTGGTAAAGTGTTTTGAATAATCAAAGACACAGATGGTAACATATTCTAGTATGTACTCATATAACCTTAGGCTTCCATTTTCTCAGGTCTGAAATGAGAAGGTTGAACTCTGAACTCTAAAATGAGGTCATTTCAGTTCAAAAGTAATCTAGCTTCTTTGGGAGATAATAATCTGGGCTAATAATAGCTCTTTTCCCTGGGGAAGGAGGAGAAAGACAGGTTTATCCAGTTACTACTTTTAGTCCAAAAAATAAAAAAAGAGTTTGTACCAAATAAATCAATAACATAACACAGAGAAATACATTGAGATTTCAGAATCAGAGGAAGAGAAAACAGATGAACACACACGAATTTATTCCATAACATCCTATAGTTGGGTCATGAAGTCTATGCAGAACTTTCTGGTAGCCCAAGCAGAAAGGAAAACTTCAATAGTTAGTAAACTCACATTGTTTGTAAGACAATGACAAACTAAAGTAAAGCCTTCTCTACAACTTGCTCCAAGAAAACCTTCTCCCATGGGTCTTATATTAGTTTCCTAGGGCTTCCGTAACAAGATTACTACAAACTGGGGGACTTAGAACAATAAAAATGTGTTCTTCCACAATTCAAGAGGATGGAAGTATGAAATCAAGGTCTTGGCAGAGATGGTTCGTTGTGGGGACTCTGAGGAGAATCAGCTGCATGCCTCTCTCCCAGCTTCTGGTGGCTGCCCTCAATCCTTGCCTTGTAGCTGTATCACTCAGAATTCTCTGCCTGTCATCACATGGCCTACTCTGTGTGTCTGTGTCTCTATACCCAAATTTCCTTCTTTTTTCTTTTATAAAGATACCAGTTATTGGATTGAGGGCCCACCCTGATCGAGTATGACCTCATCTTAACTTGATTCCGTCTGCAAAGATACTATTTTCAAATAAGATCATGTTCATATGTATCAGGGGTTAGATCTTGTGCATATCCTTTTGGAGGACACAATTCAACTCAGTATAGGTCTCTCACACTGTCTCTCTGTCTGTCTCTCTCTCTATATATATATAGAGAGAGAGAGATATCTATATCTATAAAACCCTGAGGGATGGAGAGGAAGCATTTGTACCTCCTGCAGCTGCTCTGCTATGAGTACCCAGTCCCTCCCTGTCCCACTCCTCTCCAACCCACCAGCCCATGCTGACTCCCTGACTGCTGGGATGTCTGTCACATTCTGATGAATTGTTCTGGACTACTTAGAGGAGTATTAATCAATAACAGTAACTGGATCAACCAGTTCTTTGTATAACAGATAGAAAAAAAATACTATGAATGCTTAGTGAGAGCCACAGCCCCCTACAAGAACACCAGGTTTTAGAATTGTGACCAGATCATTCTGAGTCTAAGCAGGATTTGGGTGAGGACCTAGCCATCTCCTTCCTCACTTGGGGTTACTATTCTAGTAAGTGGCCATGTTTGCTTCTCAGTTTTAGCTAAAGTAAGTAGTTAGGCAGTGTTTTTGTGCAGAAGCCAGGGGAACAAGTTAGGATGATCCAAGGGCTGGCCTGGTATGGTTCTTTTCCCAGTTCTTGGGACAGTTTTGAGCCCCTGTGGTTAAATGGGTTAGAGACTGAAGCTGTTCTAGAATGAATTGGGGAGCCTCAAGGCACATACATTTTGCCTTGGGGCCCAGGGTGTGGCTCAGAGCACCAGGGAGAGGGGTGCTTTCTCCATTTCTCTGTGGAACACAGCTCATCTGTGAAACAGGGAGGACTGAAAGGGAAACCTGTGCCACGCAGGGTGTGAGAGGATGGGTAGTGGAGGCAATTTAGCAAGAAGGGAAGTAGCAAGAAGGGTTTCATCTGATGCATATGCAAATATTTTTTTTCTTTTTCAGGAGACACTGGTAGCAGTGGCAGTGAATAAGTGATCCCTTCCTCAAAAACATCCAAGCAGAGGACTTATATAAGAAAACCAAAATGATGAATGAGACCCACTTTGCTTCTGAGTGAGACAATTCTGGGGTGTCTCAGGAACAATTTGACAGAGAGAGAGAGGAGCAGCAGAGGGAGAGGGAGAAGCAGGCTCTCCAATGAGCAGGGAGCCCAAAACAGGGCTCGATCCCATGACCCTGAGATCATGACCTGAGCCAAAGGCAGACGCTTAACCGACTGAGCTACCCAGGCGCCCCCAGAACTACCTATTTTAAAATTTTTTTCAATGCCAACTGTTTTTTACTATGTAAAACATACGTAATATAAAACTTAACATTTTTATCATTTTTAAGTAGACAGTTCAGTGGCACTAAGTATGTTTACGCTATGGAGCAACCATCTCCACCATCTATCTCCAGAACTTTTTCATCATCCTAAATTGAAACTCTGTACCCATTAAAACTATTAAACACTACCTCCCCATTCCTCCCCTCCCCTAGCCCCTGGTAACCTCAACCCTACTTTCTGTCTCTATGGATTCGACTACTTTAGGTACCTCGCATAAATGCAATTACACAGTATTTGTCCTTCTATGTTTGGCTTAGCTCACTTAGCATAATATCTTGAAGGTTCATCCATGTGGTAGCATGAATTTCCTTCTGTTTTAAAGCTGAGTAGCATTCCACCTATATGTATATGCCACATTTTGTTTATCCCTTCATCTGTCGACAACTAGGAGAATTTTAGCTGTGGAGACGGAGGCTCACAGTCATGTAGGTTGGAACTAACAAGTTAACAGAGTTGGACACTAATTCCAACAGGAACTTGCTTGCATCCATAGACCTTATCATACCTGTGGACCGTCAGGTATGATACAGCTTAATTTATAGCTGAGTCAATGAAAACTGGCCTGATGAAAGCTTCCCAGCCTGGTAGTGGGTGGTCTGTTCTCTTGCTTTGCCTGTGCCCTGACGACTGGACACGGGCTCGGATTCTGCCAAGAATGAACCATGAACCCTCTTCCTTAAGCCAAAGAAGGAAATATGGTACCAGCAGCACAGGGGTGGGGTAGTGGGGGAGTGTCTTCCTACTCAGAAGGAAACAGAAATGAATCTCTCCTCTCTACTATCTACAGGGTGGACGGCAAGAAATAAACTCATTTTATCTCAAGCAGGAATTCTCCCTTCCTTTTATGAAAATAGGTCCTGTTCTAGATAGAACCCTTTCAGATTTGCTTGTTCATATTCTATTAATAGTTATACAGAATTCATAAATACATTACTGCTATTTGGCCCATCTGACTGATGGAATATTGACAGGATGTGATTTATATGCTCAGAATGGCACAGCTGGAGGGCTCTTTGACTGTAATTACTTAGGGTTTTATTACCCTCTCTGCAAATGTAAAGTGTGCAAATGTGAAAGCGCCAATTGTTCCCAATTACTTGACCCCTTCCTGTATTATTAGCCAAATTGAAAGGAAAATTAGCAGATTAGCGTATAGAATCTTAAAGTGAACAAATGGGTCTTTAAAATTGCTTGATAAAACAATTAAGTGGTTGAAATAGGATCATCAGAAATGATATCTGAATTCAATTAGAATGGTATGTGTCACATCTCTGATGCCCAATGGAATGTTAAATACCAAAATAAATAAATAAAGAGCCACACAAAAAATACAAATGACTTTTTATGAATAACAGCTTATTGTCATAACAAGGTAGGCAAAGTGTGCTTGACAGATACAAATAGCAAAAGAAAAACCCCAAAGCAAAATCCCTTTTACCAATTTTCTCTCCTGACAAAAAAAAAAAAAAAAAAAAAAAAAAAAAAAAAAGCTAGGAAAAATGAAATTTAAAAACAATTTAAACAAAATTAGAAATTTTCTCTACCTACTAGTCTGTGTCCTTCCAATGGACACAAAAACATTTAATGTGCATTTGGTTGTAGCTGCCCATTGACCTGTTTAACTACGGGGAGGAGTTTGATTTTGTTTCTATGACCTTGTGTGAATGCAGGAGTGCCAGAGTTCTTGAACCTGAAGATACTTCAAAGTAAGAAGTAGCAGCAAATCTTCAGGTCACTCATACTTGTTAGACTGAATCACTGTGATACTCTGAGCTCACTGTCAGCCAGTTGGCTAATTGTTCTTCTCAGACAGCCTGTACCAAGTAGGAGGAATCGTGGTAAAACTCAAGAGTATCATTGATTCTCACGGCTAGAGAATGTCTTCTATACCAATGAATAGCCTGCATGTACTTATAAATAAGCTGTTCAGCGACCAAGTTGTTTAATTATTATTTCAAAGCATAATCTAAATAGTGATACAACATTCAGCCAAGTGATTCTTGGTGTTCAGCAACTTCTCTAAGGAAGACCTCTTGCCAGGAAATGGTACCCTCTAACCTATCTGATTTTAGGAATTTAGGACCCTAAGAAGATCATGTGATTATGTATTGGGTTGGCTTTACTCCTCTGTCACCCCACCACTTCCATATGCCCTAATCTTTGTGGCACATGTAGGTTTAGGGATTTTACAGATAGATGAGCCATCTCAGTATTTTCTCCCACTCTAGTTTCTTTACATTACACATTTACTGGTCAGAAATAGAACAAATGCAACCATTTGCTAGTAACAGTGCCACATAACAGCAAAAAATAAATTACCCCTAATCTCTCCTGTCTACACACATTTATCTGTACAACTTAGATAAATGAAATATTAATATTCCAGATGCATCGGATGAAACCCGTTACTTGGTTCTTCCTATTAAATCCCTGGATAATTTGTATTTCTTGATGCCTATTGTTTGGCTTCTTTCCACTCATTTCTACTTTTCTATTTGGTTGATATCAAGAGCTTACTGAAATACACTAACAAGAACTGAAAGAAATTTCAGTTACAGTACTTAGTGACCTATGGTTTTGCTCATATACCAAACTTAGAAAGAGCAAAGTCCCATCTGTGAAAGGGGTCTGTCAATGGAATCAACCCAAGTGCCAATGAGTGTCCTCATTCATTCACTTACAGCACACATTGAGACGAGTTTCCTTTCCCAACATAGTCTAATAATACAGTGATATTCAAAAATGAGCAATCAAGACACTTCTTTTCTTTTTTTAAAGATTTTTATTTATTTATTTGAGGAGAGAATGAGAGTGAGTGAGCACGGGGGGGGGGGTAGGGAGCAGAAGGAGACGGAAAATCAGACTCCCCGCTGAGCAGGGAGCCCAACATGGGGCTCAATCCCAGGATCCTGGGATCATGACCTGAGCTGAAGGCAGACACTAACCTACTGAGCCACCCAGGTACCCCTCAAGACACTCTAAAAGAAAAAAATATATCCTCCTAAAGGTTCAAAGATCCAATGTAAAATTACTAATATTTTCTTCTATAAAAAGATTTTCCAATTGTAAATGATCACTACAAAGGCAAAGGCAAGAGGGAGTGGTTTTTGTGACTGGGACTTTTAGATGGAAATGATGAATATTTGGTTAACTTTTGAACCTCTACTATGGTTATTATTTCCCCTAACAGAGTTTTAGGAACTTGTATTATTTCCTACTCTCATTTTCCAAAGAATTTCAGATGTGCTTGGCAGAACACTGAGGGAAGAGCTTGGCAGATATCTGAGGGAAGAGCTATGCTTTTTAAAAAAACACCTTTATGTATGAATACTTGGGAAAATTAAAGGGGACCCCCCCCCAGGAGTTTATTCTGCTAGAACTATATGAGAAATGCTGAGTGGAACTTTGGTGACCAGGGAAGAGACAAGTCATTTCCTGGGGTAGCAGTGTCATCACCAAGAATCTAGGGAGAATAAGAGAATATGAATAATGGCTGATCTGAGAATTTTCAGCTGGAGGTTAGACGGATGAAGTCACCCTCCAAACTCTTGTACTGCTCAGGAGTGATATAATGTCTTGCACATTTGGTGTAGCTCTAGGAACCAGGGAACTGGGTGACATTTTGAAGAAAAGGAACCAGAAGTCTCTCTCTTGAAGATGCCAAAAAGTGCATTTAAAATAAGTGTTCCAGGGGCGCCTGGGTGGCTCAGTCGTTACGCGTCTGCTTTCGGCTTAGGGCGTGATCCCGGCGTTCTGGGATCGAGCCCCACATAGTGCTCCTCCCCTGGGAGCCTGCTTCTTCCTCTCCCTCTCCCCCTGCTTGTGTTCCCTCTCTCGCTGGCTGTCTCTCTCTCTGTCAAATAAATAAATAAAATCTTTAAAAAAATAAAAAATAAAAAAATAAAATAAGTATTCCATTTGACTTCATTTTCAAATGCACTTTGTTAAAGCAAAAGCAGGACACCTTCTTCAGAAATTATTTTCAGGCATATATTCCAAAAGGCATATTCTGTTACCCCCCCCCCCCGAAAGATAATATACACATATGCTTGTATATGAAGAGTAAATGGCTAGTAGGATACATATAAAAATGTTAAGAGCGGTTGCCTCTGAGCAGTGGGAATGGGACTGGGGACTGGTGTGAAAGTGGGTTTCATGTTTGGAAAATGTTCATCTGAAGTGGGTATCATTTATATAATAATTAAACTTCAAATATATCACTGTGTACCTGATCTGCACAAGGAGAGTGTTCAGGAGAGGCATTAGAACAATGGGCGAGCAACAGAGTGCCAAAGTGTGTTTGCATGCAGAAAGTCATTAATAATCATGTTCGGTTAATAAGTACTGGTATCAAGATTACTTTTGATTTGTAATCTCTGAATTACAGTTACATAAAAAAAGCCAGTAACTGTCAAAAATTGGAAGCAACCAAGATGTCCTTCAATAGGTGAATGGATAAACAAACTTGCAGGACATCCATACAATAGAATATTATTCAGTGATAAATCTTTTTATTTATTTATTTATTTGAGAGAGAGAGAGAGCATAAGCAGGGTGGAGGGCCAGAGGGAGCAGGAGAAGCAGACTTCCTGCTGAGCAGGGAGCTTGATGCGGGGCTTGATCTGATCCCAGGACCCTTGGGATCATGATATGAGCTGAAGGTAGATGCTTAACTGACTGAGCCACCCAGGTGCCCCAAATCTTTTTTTTTTTTTTAAGATTTTATTTATTTGGGAGACAGAGAGAGAGAGAGAGAGCGCGCGCGCACATACGTGTGGGGGCGGTGAGGAGGGGCAGAGAGAGAGGGAGAAGCCGACTCTCCCCTGAGCAGGGAGCCCAGCTCGGGGCTTTATCCCAGGACCCTGGGATCATGACCTGAGCCAAAAGCAGATGCTTAACCAAGTGAGCCACCCAGGTGCCCCAATATTATTTGGTGATTTTTAAAAAAATCTATCAAGCCATGAAAAGGCATGGAGGAGACATGAAAGACGCCAATCTAAAAAGGCTACATACTATGTAATTCCAACTTTATGACATTCCAGAAAAGGCAAAACTAGTGCCACAGTAAAAAAGATCAATGGTTGCCAGGGGTTGGGGTGAGGGGAGAAGGAGGGAGGGATGACTTCGTGGAAGCACACGGGATTTTTAGGGCAGTGGAACTATTCTGTATGATACTATAATGATCAATACATGATATGCAGTTGTCAAAACCCATAGAACAATACAAAACAAAGAGTGAACCCTAATGTAAACTATGAACTCCAGTTAATAATAATGTATCTATATTGATTGGTCAATTGTAACAAATGTACTACCCTAATGCAAGATGTTAATAATCGGGATACCGTTGGGAGGGAAGAGGGAGCACATGAGAATTCTTTGTACTTTCTTCTCATTTTTTTTCTGTAAAACTATGGGTACAATTTTTAAGAACTTAATTTTAATAACTTAATTCTGTCTTCCAATATGTAATAATAAAGGCCAGTAATAACACGATTAAAAAGTAGCATTTTGAAACCAAGTCAGGACTATGATCCTCTGAGGCACGTTTTACAAGGGAAGGCTCGGGAATGCTTTTCTTCTTGATTTACTTTGCCCAGCCGTCTTGGGACGGGTTCTCCCTGGCGCTGTGCTGGCGCGGGCATAGCGCGCCCTCCTCTGCCTGCGAAGCCTGGGCAAGTGCTCGCCTTGTGCGCCCTAACCGCCGGAATCCGTCTGGGTTTCACCAGGGTGCGGGGCCCCATGGGTAGCTTCTACTCAGTTGCTGCCCTCGGTGGCCACGTGGTCGCACCCCTCCCCCCCCAATCCCCCACCTACACGCTGGGTGCACCTGCCCTGCGCGTTGCCTACAGCCAGGAGCCACGCCCCGGCCTCCGCTGGGACGCTGAGCCAGCCGCTCTGCAGTCAGTCCCTCTCTGCGAACGGCTGTCGTGACTCGGAAGATTCCAGAGCAGGCGGGCTGGACCGCTGGCAAGGAAGCCCTACGCGGTGCTGGTTTGTTTTTCCCCCTCCTCTGGCTCAGCTCGGGGCCATAAACCCACAGTACAACAGGCGCACTTACACGAAGCTCTGGATGGTCAGTCTGTCATTAGTAAAGCCTGGCTGGTGGTGCTTACAGCCTAAAACTAAACACCCACTTCCCTTGGGGGCATTGGGATTTATTCTATTTAAATTGCACATATTGTTTTCATTCCTCCGTGTTTGAAGTCTTGAAGGCTGAAATCTGCTTCTCAGATTTTTGCATGTATTTGTTTTAGTGATGGAGTCACCCCTGCAACAGGGGCTGCTCCTATAGCAACTGCAACCAAACAAGATCAGGCTTCCACCGAAGTCGGGAAAGGAAAACTCCCAAGAAAGCCAGGCGCTGCAGTCATGGGTGTGGATCTCTCTTTTTGGGCCTGGCTGGGAAGGGAGGCCCTGGTGAGCAGGCACTGAAGAAAAGCCAGTATGACAAAGATATTTTCATGATGAAGTCCTGCACTGTATTAACTCAGCTGAAAAAATTTTAAATATATGTCCTTCCTTTTGGGTTAGAACTATTGGAATGCAGGTACAATACTTATTTCAAACAGTTACTCAAAGGGACAGTGTTACACCTTAGCTCATATTCATAAAATTGCATGCATTAGTCTTGATATTTTATATATAAACATACATATACATTATGCATATCCAATGCATACTATATATTGCATAACATGCAGTATATGATGTAATTATATTTATTTTGAAACTTTCTGAAACTTGGTACTTAATAGCAGATATTGTTTGGAAAACAACTTGCACATTTTATACCTTGAAGTTTATGGTTTTTTTTTTTTAAAGATTTTATTTATTTATTTGACAGAGAGAGAGACAGCCAGCGAGAGAGGGAACACAGGCAGAAGGAGTGGGAGAGGAAGAAGCAGGCTCCCAGCGGAGGAGCCTGATGTGGGGCTCGATCCCAGAACTCCAGAATCACACCCTGAGCCAAAGGCAGACGCATAATGACTGAGCCACCCAGGCGCCCCTATGTTAAGTTCTTATATTAAATACAGAGTTGAGGTTCAAGATTCCTCTGAATCCAGCCCCTAAAAAGCAAGGCTTCATTGCTTTCTAAAGGAAGAGTTCTCAACCCTATTAGACCCCATACTCACTTTTTATAAGAAATATTTTGTAACATCTCCTTAAGTATTCTAAAACACATTCATAGTTAATATCATTTACCTATCACATAATTTAAAAAAAAACGAACACAATACTTTAAAATATAAAGGAGAAATAAAAGGAAAGTAATAATAATATAATACAAAGGCACAAAAGGAGAAGACATAATGAAGTAGACATAAAGTCCCACATGAAAATGGCAGCTACAAATAAGGCTAATGCAGGTGTCTCATATTGGCAAGGAAAAGATCCCAAATCAGTGACAGGATTTTCTGAAATGGCAAGTGACTCTTAGTAAAGCAAACAAAATGAGTATGATCTTCCCTTTTTACACTGTAGTCGCATTCATGGAATTCTAGTGTGTATTAAAACCACACAAAAGATATGTTGTCTTTATATGTAAAATGGAGTTGGGTTCTGGGCTCAGATAATCATAAAAATAGGGTGTTGGGTTGCTGGATTTTCTTACACAAATATCTGATGGGATATTCAAAAGTTGACAGAACTGTCCCATGCCAGCGATGCTACCCAAATATTGTGGTAAGTAATTTTCCCTCCCACATGGATTTCCAAAACATCCCCTGGGGTGACTTCAAAACACTCTACCTTTTAAACTACTGTTCTAAAAGACAGACCTCTGACTCCAACAGGAACATAATGTATTTTATTCATTGACTTGAGATGTGAGTCAAAGAATGGAGGGCAAAGTAGCCGAAAACCAGATCTTAAAATCACATGTGGTACATTGATCACAATGAAAGGAGTCTCTTCCAAATGCTTGCCACTTCTGGTGGGGACTGAAA
The DNA here is from genome assembly GCF_023065955.2 of Ursus arctos. Taxonomy (NCBI): domain Eukaryota; kingdom Metazoa; phylum Chordata; class Mammalia; order Carnivora; family Ursidae; genus Ursus; species Ursus arctos. The sequence goes on from NW_026622952.1 coordinate 21,118,586, forward strand.
TGACTAGCTTATTCATAAACAAAAAAAAGCTAGGTCTCTCTGAAAGCTTTGCTAAGCATTTTATAAATGCAGCTGGTCCCAAGGCCAGGTGATGACTTTGACGTTCAGTCATGGGTAATAACGCTGTAGCAAATATGTGACCAGTGATGGGCTGAATGAAATGGGGGGAATGAGATGCCCTATTCTCAGCTTCGCCATCTCCAAACAGCTGTCTTCTGTAGAAACCATGTCAAGCTTCCTTGAGTGTAGTATCCCTTCTACAGGGCCAAGTGCCTTTTGGTTATCTAGAAATAACATAAATCACAGGCAGGTCCTATATGCCATATACCATATAGCAAGTGGAGATGTGCACGGTAGGAAGACTGGATTGAGAGGAAGGAGGCAAGGTAATCATTCTCAATCCTGGCTGCACACTGGGATCCTCTGGGAAGAGATTCGGGCATTCATCATTGTGGGCCTCTTTTTCAGTAAATGCTAGCAAATGTTGTTGGTTTTATGTCCTTATTTTGTATACTGTTCATCCCCAGTGACGTTATCTCTGAGAAGTAACTATTGTTTCAACAGTTTTCTCCTTCTGAATTCATAGCTTAGGATACTTGTAGCACATTTTGTTATAAAATAAAAAATCAGGGGTCCCTGGCTGGCTCAGTCTGTGGAGTATGCGACTCTTGACCTTGGGATTGTAAGTATGAGCCCCATGTTGGGTGTAGAAATTACTTCATAAAATCTAAATTAAAAAAATTGAAAACCAGTGACTCTACATTTGTTTCATTATTTGCTACCCCATCCACTTAACCTCCCACTCATGGAAGCTAAAAGCTGACTGGGTAGTCCTATCCCCTTCTCTGTCTAGTTCACATTCTTTTTTTTCCTTAAGATTTTATTTATTTGAGAGAGAGAGAGAGAGAACTCACACACACACAGAGGGAGAGTGAAAGGGAAAAGCAGACTCCCTGCTAGGCAGGGAGCCGGATGTGGGGCTCCATCCCGGGACCCCGGGATCATGACCTGAGCCCAGCGCAGACACTCAGCCAACTCATTACCTCTCCTGGCACGACAGGGCGCTCGCTATGGCAATTCCAGTTGGGCGAGCACGTGACCCGCCCCCCACTGCCCATGTGACCCGGCCCCAGGCCGACCCAGGTGGGTGGTGCTAATTAGGCTCATTACCTCAACCAGCACTAGGGGGCGCTCCCTATGGCACTTCCGGTTGGGCGAGAACGTGACCGGCCCAGGAGAAGCAGGTGACCTGCCCTGACGCCTACGAGACCCACCCCCAGCCACCCCAGATGGTGCTCATTAGCCTCATTAGCTCTCCCGGCCCTAGAGGGTGCTCCTTACGGCACTTCCGGTGTGACCCCACCCACGTGACCTGCATGTGACTGGAACTGCACCACCCCTGCCTTGCACGTGACCCGCTCAGGATGCCTACGTGGCAGTAATTAGGCTTATTTCATCTGTCAACACTAGGACGGGCTTGCTGTCTAACTATTGATTGGAAACCACCATTTTGAGAACTTATGTTGTATCTAATTCATCTCTAGTTTTAACCATAGCAATAGAGGTGAAATTAAATTTTATAAATGCTGGAGTGCTCTTTCCTCAGCGGATTAAACTTCTGAGTGTTGGAATTAGATACAATTATGAAATCATAGATTCGGAGAGACTCTTTTTTTTGAACTGGTTTCTGGAGAAATCAAGCAATAGGTGTTAGCAATAGGAGTATTCTGACCCGCTCGTGACAGGCATGTGCCAAGCCCGGGGTGAAAATGGACAAGGCAAGAAACAACGAATATTGGAGAGCATGTGGAGCAAGGGGAACCCCCTTATGCTGTTGGTGGGAGGGCAAGTTGGTATAGCCACTTTAGCAAACAGTCTGAGGTCCCTCCAAAAGTTAAAAATAGAGCTACCCTATGACCCAGCAATTGCACTGCTGGGTATTTACCCCCAAAGATACAGAGGTAATGAAGAGAAGGGCCATAGGCACCCCGATCTTCATAGCAGCATTGTCCACAACAGCTAAATTCTGGAAGGAGCTAAGATGCTCTTCAACAGACGAATGGATAAAGAAGATGTGGTCCATATATACCATGGAATATTAGCCATCAGAGAGAATGATTACCCAACATTTGTAGCAACATGGACGGGACTGAAGGAGATTATGCTAAGTGAAATAAGTCAAGCAGAGAAAGACAATGATCATGTGGTTTCACTCACTTATGGAACGTAAGGAATAGCAAGGAGATCGGTAGGAGAAATAAGGGAAGAATGAAGCGGGGATAAACAGAAAGGGGAATGAACCACGAGAGACTATGGACTCTGGGAAGCAAACTGAGGGTTTGAGAGGGGAGGGGGGTGGGAGATTGGGATAGGCCGGTGATGGGTATTAAGGAGGGCACGTATTGCATGCAGCCCTGGGTGTTATATGCAAACAATGAATCATGGAACACGACATCACAAACTAAGGATGTACTGTATGTTGACTAACATAATAATAATAAAAAAGAAAGTGTACCATCTGTGACTCCAGAAGCTATCAGGAGCTGGAGAAATCTGTATGTCCAACTGAACAATCCCAGCAAATTCCCACATTCATGGGACACTTGGACCAAAATCCTGAGACCCACACTAACCCCAACTCATTCTCTCCACTTAGCCCCAGACTGCCCACAGACTGGTCTGTTAGAATTTCCATTCTCCTAGGCACTGACTCTAACCATAGTTTGGGTTTCAGAGGTCCACCCCCAGAGGCCTGGATCCAAAGACATAGGGATTAGGGAACCCTGAGCCATAGCTGATCCCTCGGCATGCCACACAGAATGAAACCATGCCGTTTGGGACTCCAGAAACTATTTGGAGCAGGAGAAATCTGCATGTCCCACTGAGTCGATCCCAGACAACTCCCACATTCAGGGGACCCTTGGACAAAAATCCTGAGCTGACATTCACCACAACCCACTGACTCAAATCAGCCCCCGAGATGATCAGAACAAAGCCGGTATAGATCGGACCTCCCATGCTCCTAGCCCTAACCCAAATGCTAGGTGGGGTTCTCAGAGGTCATTCCCAGTGGCCTATCTCCAAGACAGAGGGCTTGGGGAAACCTGAGCCATACCTGGGAATCAGCATGACACAAGAAGGAAACTGTGCCATTTGGGAGCTGTAGACAGAATCCGGAGCATGAGAAATCGGAATGCCCGCCTGAGCCAATCCCGGCGAACCCCCGCTTTCGCCACACTACTTGCCGAAAACCCTGAGCCTGACGCTCAAACTGTGACCTCGACTCAGGCATCCAGGTTCGTGTGTATCCAGCCGGCAGATCAGATCTCCCTTGGGCCTCGGTCCTAACCTTACCCCAAGTTGGGTTGTGAGGGTTCCATTCCTAGAGGCCTGGCCATAAAATCCAGAGACTGGGCATCCATTAGCAATACCAAAGGACTCAGGCTGACAGAGAAGGAAACCGTATCATTTGGGACTCCAGAACAGATGCAGAGGAGGAGAAATCTGAATGTCTACCTGCGTCAATCCCCACGATCCCCACATTCACTGGTCCCCAGGCCACAAACCCAATGCTTGACACTCACCCCAACCCATGCCATCAACACCCCCCTCAGGTAATTAGCCACACAGCCAGTCTATCGGAACTCCCATTCTCCTAGGCCTAACCCCTCACCCTAGTTTTGGTTCTGAGAGGTCCATCCTGAGAAGGCTGGAAAACAAACCTTTAATCTGAATGCTCCCTTCACCTTCTGCTTCAAATCTCGTCCAACCACAATGATATGAAACTAGAAATCCATCTCAAGAAGAAAATGGGACAGTCAAAAATAGGTGGCAATTTCACAACATGCTACCGAACAACCAACAGAGAAGAAATCAAAAGAAATTTTACAAGTACCTTGACACAAATGAAAAAGAGAACCTACAAAAACTTACAGGAGGCAGCAAAAGTGGCTCTAAGGTGGACGTTCTCAGAAATTCATGTCTTCCTCGATCCACAAGAAAGCTCTCCATAGACAAGCTAATTTTAAATGGTAAAGAAGTAGGGAGAAAAAAGCAAAGCCCCCAATAAGTAGACATAAGGAAATAACAAAAAGGAATATGGAAATAAATCCAATGGAGACTAAAAGGTCCACAAAAAAAAATCAATGAAAATAAGAGCTTCCTTTTTTGGAAAGATAAACAAAAAGGACAAACATAGCTAGACTCACCGAGAAAGAGAAAGGGCTCAAATACAATCAGGAAAGAAAGATAATGGATTCCTGTCTCCCATCCAAATCAAAAGAACACAGGAAGGAACCTCTTCCACTCTGGACACAGCAACTTCTTTCAAGACACGTCTCTAAAGGCAAGGGAAACAAAAGCAAAAATGAACTCCTGGGACTTCATCAAGATAAAGTTTCCACACAGCAAAGGAAACGATCGACAATACTAAAAGGAAACCTACAGAATCAAAGAAGATATTTGCAAACGACATTATAGAGAAATGGCTGGTATCCAAGATCTATAAAGAACTTCTCAAACTCAACACCCAAAACACAAATAATCAAGTCGACAAATACACAGAAGACACGAACAGACGCTTCTCCCAAGAAGATATACAAATGGACAACAGACACATGAAAACATGCTCCACATCACTTGCCATCAAGGAAATACAAATCAAACCCACATTGAGACACCACCTGACACCAGTCAGAATGGCTAAAAAGGAGGGCACGTATTGCATGGTGATGAATCATGGAACTTTACATCAAAAACTTCGGATGTACTGTATGGTGACTAATATAACATAATAGAAAATTATTATAAAAAAGACAAATAATATATCCCAGAGATTGCTTTATAATAAAGCAGAATATATTGGGGAAAAATAAAAGAAAAAAAAAGAATGGCTAAAATAAACAAGGCAGGGAACCACAAATGTTGGTGAGGATGTAGAGAAAGGGGAACCCCCTTGCACTGTTGGTGAGAATGCAACTCTGGAAAACAATATGGAGGTTCCTCAAAACATTAAACACAGAGTGACTCTATGACCCAGCAATTGCACTACTTGGTACCTACCCCATTGACCCAGAGACAGTGAAAAGAAGGGGTACCTGTATCCCCATGTTCACAGCAGCAATGCCCACAACAGCCAAACTTGGAAGGAGCCAAGATGTCCTTCAACAGAGGAGTGGATAAAGAAGATGTGGTCCATATATACAATGGAATATTACTCAGCCATCAGAAAGGATGAATACCCACCATTTGCATGGACGTGGATGGACCAGGAGGGGATTATGCTAAGTGACATAAGTCAAGCAGAGAAAGACAATTATCATATGGTTTCACTCCTATGTGGAATGGAAGGAATAGCGTGGAGGACATGAGGAGAAAGAAGGGAAAAAGGAAGGGGGGGAATCAGAGGGGCAGATGAACCATGAGAGACTATGGACTCCGGGAAACAAACTGATGGTTGCAGAAAGGGAGGGGGGTAGGGAGATGGGTTATACTGGTGATGGGTATTAAGGAGGGCACGTGTTGTGATGAGCACTGGGTGTTCTATGCAAACAATGAATCATGGAACACTACAAAAACTAATGAAGTACTGTAGGGTGACTATCATAACATCATTGAAAAAAAAAAAGAGAAAGACAGGAAATCCATACAGGAGAACTGTCACTATTTGCAAATGACATGAAGCTATACATAGAAATCCCTCAAGATTCCACCAAAAAACTGTTGGAATTAACAAATTCAGTATAGCTTCAGGATAGAAAGTCAACATACAGAGACCTGTTGCATTTATTTATTTATTTATTTATTTATTTATTTATTTAAGATTTTATTGATTTATTTGACAGCGAGAGAAAGAGCAGGAGCAGGAGGAGTGGCAGGCAGAGGGAGAAGCAGACTACCCGCTAAGCAGGGAGCCTGGTGTGGGGCTCGATCCCAGCACTCTGGGACCATGACCTGAGCTGAAGGCAGATGCTTCACCGATGGAGCCACCCAGGTGCCCCAACTTGTTGCATTTCTAGATACTGATGACACACTTTCGCAAAGAGAAATTAAGAAAGCAATGCCATTTACAACTGCATCGAGAAAAAAAAAATCTAGGCATAAAAGTAACCAAGAATGAGAAAGACCTGGTACACTCAACACATGGCGGAAAAGAAAGGAAAAACGTGTGTGGGCGGGGGATGTATGGGTCAAAAATTTGGAAGGCGACACAAATCAATGGAACATACACCATGCTCATTAACTGGAAGAGTTAATTCTGTGAACATGTCCATCGTACCCAAAGCAATCAATGGACAGATGTGATGAAATCCCTACCTGAATTCCAATGGCATTATTCAAAGAAACAGAAGACAGCCTAAAGTTCCTATGGAATCACAAAAGACCCAAATACCCAGAGCGATCTGGAGAAAGCAAGCTGTGGTCACCACACTCCCAAATTTCAAGCTAGATTACAAAGCCGTAGTCATCAAAGCAGTATGGTACTGGCATAAACACACACACACACACACACACACACACACACACACACACACACATCAGTGGAACAGAACAGTAAAGCTCAGAAGCTAACCCACACCTAGATGATCCTAACTTACGAAAGAGCAGCAGAAGATATGCCATGGGGAAAGGACCGTCTCTTCAGTGAATGGTAACAGGAAAACTGCAGAAGAATGGAACTGGATCACTTTCTTCACCGCACACAAAATGTGTTAATGGATGAACGACTTGAACATAGGACCTGAATCCATAAACCTCCAAGAACACACAGGTACTAAATTTCTCAACTTTGGTCTTGGTAAAGAGTCTTTGGATTGGACATCAAATGCAAACGCAACAGATGCAAAAATAAACAAGTGGAATGACATCAAACGGAAATCTTCCGCACAAAGAAATCATCAAAAACTTAAAAAGGCAGAGGACCCAATGAGAAAAAATATCTGTAAATCATATGTGTGAGAAGAGGCTAATATCCAAAATACACAAGACACTCATACAAATCAAAACAAAATAAAACAACACACACACACACACAAACTGTATAACAAATGGGGAGAATATGTGCATAGATACTTTCCAAAGATGGTATACAGGTGGCCAACAGAGACAGAAAAAGTTGTTCAACATCACTAATCATCGTCAGGGAGACATAAGTCAAAACCACAATCGGCTATCACCTCACATGTGTTGCAACGGCAATCATCCCAGAGACAGACACCAGGCGTGGTCAAGGGTGTGCAGACGACGGGACCCTGTGCACTGTTGGTGGGAATGGAAATGGGTGCAGCCACTGTGACAAACGGTATGGAGGTTCCTGAAAAATAAATACAACTACCACACGACCCAGTAATGGCTCTACTGAGTATTGATTTGTAGAGCACAAAAACAGTACCTCAGAAAGACAGATGCACTCCCATGTTCACTGCAGCATTATTACCAATAAACAGACAAAGAAACATAGACCTTGGGAGCCTTATGCTAAGTAACTCAGACACAGAAAGACAAACACCAGATGCTCTCATGTACATTCCACGTGGAATAAACAAATACTGAATGCATAGATACGGAGAACAGATGGGTGGGTGCCTGATTCGGGGAACGGGGTGGGGGGAACAGGTGAAAGTGGTCAAAGATGCAGTGTCTGAGTGAGAAAATCCGACAGTCATGGAATGTTCTGTGCAGCATGGAGACTAAAGCTAACCCCGCAGGATGGGGTACAGGTTCCCCCGCTCTTTGAAAGTACAGTGCTCCTAGAAAACCTTTCACAGCAGAAATGGTGTAAAGAAGGAATGACCATTAATTTATATGGAAAAATGAGTGAGAATGCTCAGACTCTAAAAATGACTTCTCCTTGGCTTTTCTTAGGCCTCAGGACACAACTCCTAATGGATGCCGAAAATAAACGGAGATAAAACACAGCAGATGCTCACAGACACAATTCAAAGCGCTGGTGGCTGGATGTGGAGAGCGGTTCCCAGGGAGGAGCTGGTTAGGGTGCAAGCCGCCTCTGTCGTGCTTCTCCCCAAAACAGATGCTGAACACGATGCTCACTGTTCAACTTTTTTCATAAGAGGAAAATCCTCTTCCGGTTTCTTCCCATTAGTGAAACCAGTAATAACGGAGATCTTTCCAAAAAGCCAAGTGTCTTCCCATGAACTTTTAAAAAGTGGGGGATACTTGTACTTGAACGTTGCTGAGGGAGGAGATGTGAAAGGTTCTCCCAGACACAAACCTCAGCAGATCCACTGGGAAAGGCACCTTCCACAGCATGGGGAATACAGACTACCTCCTACCCCCCAGAAACCTTCTCCTTCCCCTCGCTCAGGACAACCCACAACAGCTGGGAGTTACCCCAGTTCCTCCTTTCTCCCATCCCCGATATCTAAGCTGTCAGCAAATCCTGTGAGCTCCATCTTCAATACGTACCCACAATAGGAAGAACCACTCCTTCCAAGGCCACCTGTCTGGTCCACACTGGAGCCCATCTCTTGCCTGAGTTCCTGGAAAAGCATCATCATTGACCTCCCTTGCCCATCCTCAACCCTCTGTCATCTGTTCTCAACCCTGCAGCCAGGATGGCCCAGTGAAACAGGGTCCCATGGGGTCACAGCCCTGCCATGGCTGTCACACTCTGTCACCTCCCTGAGGTCATGTCCTATGCTGTCTGCTGTGGCCACAGGGCCTTCTTGCTGCTCCTGCGTACATCTGGTATGCTCCTGCCCGCGGCCTTTGCACATGCTTTCCCTTCTGTTTACAATGCTCTTGATGTGATATCACTCACCTTCTTTAGATCTTGACTCAAGTATCACCCTCCTAGTGAAGTACCACCTGGCCCCTATGTGAATAGCAAACACCACCCCCACCTCCCCTTCAGCACCCCCAGCCCTGTCTTCTGCTTTATATTTCCATAGCATTTAGAGTCTCCAGTCCATCTCAGCAGGGAAGAAACTGAGGCATAAACTGATGGCTTCACCACTAACCCCCCCCCCTGCAATGTCGTGCTCCAAATCCCCAGGGGAAAAGGTGCCCCAGGGCTCTTGCACAGCCGGAATGCCTGGGACAAGGGGTCCACCCACCTCCTGCACTCTGAACACCATCAGGAAAGGGAGCCATACGAAGAATCCACCTGCACACGAAACCTGAAACCAGACACCTTCCTCGATGACAGGTGAGCACACACGCTTCCTCCCCTTGCCTGAGGTGCTCATCTAAGAAAGCTGAGCAGAGACGCTTCCCAGGGTCCAAATCTCCCTCTGGCCAAGGTTCTGGGAAACAGACATCTGATCCGACCACTCTGCCAGGCTCGGACCCGCTCAGTGAGTCCTAAGACCCAGAGACTTCTTTCCACTCCAGCTCAATTCTTCTCACAGAGAAGCAAACTTCAGCCTCACAAACGTGCTCATCATTAGCTCTGGAATTCCCTGGGTTGTGTCTACACTGGCCCACACAGGGGTCCCATGCAGACTACTCCGCAAATGCCCTAGAGTTGCAAGCCACTTTCAAGCTGCCCTTAGAAAGGCAGAAACTGGCCTGATTAGGCAGACCAGCCAAGTGACTCAATGTGCTGCAAACTCGGACAACATCCTCCCTGAACACCAACGCTTCCGAGTCCAAGCTCCGAACATTCACGCACTGAGCACCACGTCAGCATGAACACTGCTCTTTCCATTCACTGGCCTCCCAGTCCTTCCAATCAGAAACCAAGCTCCAGACACCACTCTATTTTCCCTTCAGAGAGAGACGTCAACTGATGGAATAAAACACTCCCTGTGCACAGCACACTTCTATCCACATAGAATTCCTTGGTCTTTCTCATTCGGGCAGCCCTACAAGACCCACACCAGTGAGAGATAGCACAAGTTCAATTATCACGTATATATTTGACCTTGTGTTGTTCCTTTCAGTATTTTTATCTCAAAGTCAATGTCTCTATTGCTTTGTTAAAATAATAATAATTATAAATAATAATAATGATGATGGTGATAATAAATAATAATAATGATAATGATGATGATGACATGGTCACCTAAGGGTCTGAATCTCCATAGCCAGACAACATGGCTCTGGTCCAGATAAGGATGAAGACACAACCTCAGCCCATGAAGCGAACCCCACACCCTCAGGGATCCCGACACGCCTCACGGGTAAAGAGTTCCTTTGCTACATGGAGTTGTCTGAGTCCAAAGGATACAGGCAACTCCCAGCATTCATTCTGTTTCTTCATCTATTCCCCAGCTCAAGTTGCAAGTGACTCACCAAGTCAAACTTCCAGAGCCCAGGATGAGCCTCCAGGTAAGCAGCAAACCCCCCCCCCCCCGCCCCCGCCCCTGCCCTGGGAAGGCTGACAGGAGGCTCCATTTCCTTTGGGAGCACAATGTGGCACTCCCCAAGCTCCTAAAGAACCTACACTCCTTCTCCCTTTCTCCCTCTCACAAAGGCCACCAAACCCTGTGACAGCTCTGAGGCTGTTTTACTTTAACAAATAATTTCTAATATTGGAATGTGGCTTGCAGAAGAGAAAAACATGAGCACCCAGAAAGGATTCCTTTACTATTTCAGAAGACTCTTTTCCCATTGTTTAATTAAACCAGGAAATAAAAACACACAGATAGCTCCTTCCACTAGCAGGTCCGATTCACTTCACTGATCGAAAGTAGAGCAGGAAATAAAAGAGTAACAGATGTTCTGAGGACCCATCATGTCCATCACCTCAGGTTTGAAACTTCTCACTCATGCAAGGAAAGAAGCACCACCAAACATCTCGGCCTGGCAACTCTGACAGTCTGAATTGGAGTGACAGGGACAGACAATAAGGCTGTGTGTGTTTGGTGAGGCTGGTGGCCCTGAAGAAGCGGATCAGCCAGCTCTCCACCTGTGCCTCACCTGTCCTCAGCCAGGAACCTGCTCGCAGCCCTCACCTGTCACAACTGTCACACGGGAGACTCACAGCCACCCCTGGAGCCCGCCCTGCCCACACCCTGCTGCAGAATGCACTCCGCTCTCCTCTGGGACCCCCATCACCTCTACCCAGACCTGGAACTCCCCTGTCTGCTGCAAAACTCCAGGATTCCCCCTCTTCTTCCAAAATTACACTGGCTCAAGGCTTTCCTGAGAAGGGGAGAAGGCTACCTAATGAACGGTTCACACCTTCTTTCCCTTCTGTCATATTTCTTTCCACTTACCTTCCTACATGTGCAAACTGTTAAGTGATGTATCCATGGAACATGAACGTTCTCTGAGATCTCAAACTTTCATTGCAGCCTTCTCAGGCCTCCTTGTGCAATAACATACCATATCCCTAGGACAGGGAGTTTTAAAATTATTACTTACAGAATAATACAGCCCAAATCACCTCGTTTGTAGTTGCTCTTCATTAGGCAGAACAGTTTCTGTGTAAAAAGCCTTTCCATAGAGATGACCTTCCAGCAATTTCTTTTTTTTTTTAATTTTTTATTATGTTATGTTAGTCACCATACACCACATCATTAGTTTTTGATGTAGTGTTCCATGATTCATTGTTTGCATATAACACCCAGGGCTCCATGCAATACGTGCCCTCCTTAATACCCTTCACCGGCCTATCCCAATCAACCACCCCTCTCCCCTCTGAAGCCCTCAGTTTGTTTCCCAGAATCCATGGTCTTTCATGGTTCATTCTCCCTTCTGTTAAGCCCCCCCATTCATTCTTCCCTTCCTTCTCCTACTGATCTCCCTGCTATTTCTTATGTTCCACAAATGAGTGAAACTGTATGATAATTGCCTTTCTCTGCTTGACTTATTTCACCTTCCAGCAATCTCATAAGGAGGAAACAGAAACTCTGTGGGATAACCTAACTCACCCAGCATCAGGCAAGCAGTTCCAGAACTCAGCCCAGGGCTCCTGACACCAAGCCCCTTGAAGCCACCAGCATGCCTCTATCCAAAGGAATTCCCAAAGACTCTCCTTCTGACTCCACCACCAAAGAAACGACAGAGAGAATATGGCACCTCAAAATATCGAGATGATACATCTAGTAAAGCTAGATAGTCAAGCTCAACTTTTAAACAGGAAAAGGCTGCTTTGAATAATTTTGAATTTTCCCTCGACCCTAATTGTAACTCTTTGGATGAAAAGACTAATCAGTGAGGAAACATCACCTTTGACAAATGACAAGACATCATCCAAGTCTGTATCTGACAACAAAAAGCCATCTAACTCTAAATGGTGGCCACTCAACCATATCTTAGGCCCAACTGAATAAACACTGTTAGATGGAGGAACAAAGTATATCTTAAAAATACACAAAGAGTAAATCTTACCTTCTGTTTCTAATAAAAGAGTGTTTCTGGGAAACAGCTGTTCAAAATACATTCATAAGCAATAAAGGAACAGGGAAAATGGGATGCACTGCAAAGCTCTCCCTGCTCAGAAACTAAGTACCTCTTTCACCAAATCCAGAACGCTGACAAGTACTACTTAAGTTTTACTTCATGACTCAACTTGAGCAAAGAGAAAAGCCCAGGAGATGGTGGGTTAATGAGAGGTTTTACCTTCAGTCCTGCCGTGGAGATGACATTTCGCCAAATGGACCTGCCGCTTGCTTTCTCTGAATGCTGGCGTCCCGTTTCAAGCTGCCTCACTGACTCAGATGCAGACGTTCAAAACCTCGGGTCTCGCGGAGCCAGAGCAGAGAAGTGCTGTCAGCTGGGGAGAAGGCGGCTCCTCAGACCTAAAGCCTGCACACCTGCTGCGGTTTCTGGGAGAAGGGGAAACACAGACTTGTCTTTTAGTAGTAATTATCTTCACAGCCCATTCCCACCGTCCCCCGGGGACAGGGCGCACAATGCTGAAGCCCCCAAATGGCTCTGGGGCTTCTTACCGCCACACCTGTGCCTGAGGGAACAGGGAACACCCTGCTGAACTCGGGGTACTGCTCAAGGTCCATTACCTGCACTGTGTCGGGGGACAGGGGGCACCCCACTGAAGTTGGGGACTGTGCGGTCCTTACTCTCGCTCTTCCTGGTGAACACGGGAAGCCCTGGAATGTCTGCGACCCATCCCGCAAAAGGTCTGCTGAGCAGGCGCCCTGGAGTTCCTGGGTCTGGGGCATAAGGCCAGTTGATGGAGACTGGGCAGAAGAGACTTGCAAGGGAAAAAGAAACCTCACCTGAGTCTCCACAATGAACTCTCTCCACACGCCCTTCTAGAACCCCGCCTCCCACCCGGGGTGCCCCCTACTCCCGGACCCCCGCCCCGGCACACAGCACACACTCCCTCAGCCAGGAACTCCACAGGTCGACTCTCTCAGAGCTCCCCTTCTTTGACTCCCGGTCTGCGACATTGGGCGGCTCTGGGTCCGCCCACAGAGACATAGCTCCACCCCCACGCGGTGATTGGTTGGGGAATGTGGTGCTTCCAGCCCCTTGAATGCCGGGCAACCTGCCCCCATGACTGGAAACTAGGAACGCAGGAGGTCCAGGGGGCGCCTCCTTGGTGCAGTGCCCTGCGCGGGCGTGAGTGGGATCGTGGGCAGGGACACACACACACACACACACACACAGGCCCCTTCCGCGGACCCCTCTAGCTGCAGACCACCCTCAGAGCCCTGCCCCTTCCCTTCTGCACCAACCCTCCCTGCAGGGGTGTGCCTGGTTCCTGGCAAGGTCAGCTGCTCTCAGACTGTTCCAGCCTTGGGCTTTAGGAAACGCAACGCTTTCATGCATTTCCAAGGCAATTTTAAGCCCAAAAAGGAATGCTCCAAGCAGGAATAGCTTCGCCTTCTTGTCTCACCTGTGGAGTGGATAGTGCTTCTCAGACCTTCAAAGCATCCTTCTAGGATGAACCCATTTGTGTTGGAATCTATATACACATGCTTGGTTCTGCAGGGAAGGGGCCAGGATGAAGGACAGCTGGCCTTCTGTGCTGTTGCAGTTGTGAACCAGGAACATTTATTTTCACTTAAAAAAAAGAAAACATAGTGTTATTGTCGACACTAAATGAATGAACCTTTTAAAACATTTTAGAGAGAAAGGAAGAGAGTTTTATTCAAACCCAAGTCAGGACAGCTGCCTGGGAGACACAATCTTCACAAAGAAGGGAGTGCTCCGGGGAAGGAACATTTGTGGCAGGGTTATATATTTGTTCTGTTTTGTGTTACCTACAGTTACAAGTCACAATGAGGAAGAAGATTCCAGAAAGTGACAGACTTTTTCTTATGTTTTCAGTATGTACAAGTCAGTATGACTTTCATCTTACGGGAGCCAGAGAGGTTATTTTGTGTTCTTACCTTGATGTTGGCAAAGGCATTTTTTGGTTCTCTTTTTCTTCTCGAAGCAGATGGACAATATGTGCTGGGGGGCAGAAATAGGGCCCATGCTTTGAGGTTTTGCCCAGTCATTTTGAGCTGTGTAATGTTAAAGGATAGCTTCCCTGGGAGGCCAAGATCAGGGCCCACAGACGGTATGAGATAAAAATTACTCTTATCCTTATCATCACTACCAAATGGAGGAACTTGAGACAAAGCATCTTTCACATAGTACAAAGAAATCCAAAGGACCCCTACAGAAGGTTACCTGCTCCATGGTCAACACAGGTAACAGAGGCGTTCACAGTCTCTGGACTCCTCCCCTTGTCCTGCCCAAATCTCTGAAGCATAGAGATCATTTACAGTCAGAATTTCAGACATCTTAGAGATGTCTGGCACCATTTCCTTGGACTACAGAATACAACAGAATAGCTCGCTATCACAACACAAAAGTGCCCCTGGATACACTAAGTTCTTCCTCTGCAGCTTTTGCCTCGTGGAAATCATAATCCTAACACAGAAACACTACGATGGTTGGGAAGTAAATAATTGGAGGTAAGGGAATATTTTAGCCATCTTTAGAAGCATCGTCTCACTCTGTAGAAGAGGCTGAGTGTTTTTAAATATTATTTCCGACCTTACAGCACACTCTGAACAGACCAGAGCCTCCATCAATTAAAAAAGGATAGTTCCTTCAGTCACTTTAATATCAGAAAAATATTATAGTATCTCTATTCCTAGGGATCTTTAAGTCTCTTACTCAAAGGTCCTCCACTGAGATAATTATCTTCATGATCATGATGGGCAGAGGTGAAAAGGGCAGCCGACTTCGTTCCAGTTGGCCACACAACAAGAAAATCCTAATACTTCCTAGGTTTCCAGATCGAGAAGACCAGAGGTAAGAGGGAAATGGTATCCTGTATGGAAGAACGGGGATTTGCAGGCTCCTCCGCTATGAGCCTGCTTCTTCCTCTCCCACTCCCCCTGCTTGTGTTCCCTCTCTCGCTGGCTGTCTCTATCTCTGTCAAATAAATAAATAAGATCTTAAAAAAAAAAAAAAAGAAAGAAAAGAACGGGGATTTGGAGTCAGTTTGGAGATCCCACTTAGGTTTCTGACACTAAAATCCTCTGTAATTCATATAGTCTCTGAGCCCTTGTCTAACCATCTGGAAAATGGGACTCATTCTATCTACATCCTAGTTTAGAAGTTTAAGAGGGAGAACGCTACACAGAGCCAGTATGGTGTCCCCCAAGAGCAGGTGCTCAGGAAGCCATAATTACCATTGGGTCCATTTCTTTTCCAGAGAAAAGAACACATGTTGAAACCATTTTTCTTTTCTTTTTTTTTTTTTTTTTTAAGATTTTATTTATTTATTTGACAGAGACAGCCAGCGAGAGAGGGAACACAAGCAGGGGGAATGGGAGAGGAAGAAGCAGGCTCATAGCGGAGGAGCCTGATGTGGGGCTCGACCCCAGAATGCCAGGATCACGCCCTGAGCCGAAGGCAGACGCTTAACTGCTGTGCCACCCAGGCGCCCCTGAAACCATTTTTCTAAAAGATGACTCATAAGATGATTTTCAAACCTCAAGGAAGGTCAAGAAGCTGCTATTGTGTCGTATTTCTCTCAGAAATCACGTTGTTAGACTGGTGGGGACAATAGCACCATCATCACTAGGAGGGGGGGAGCTTCCCATCTCCATATGGCTATGTTGACCCCCTTAACTCAGGGCCACCAGAAAGGACAGCTGGAGGGAGGGGGGAACACAGGCCAAGGCTGCCAGGTGTGGCTGGGACACGCAGAACTCTGATAGGAGGCTTAACTCCTAGTTACCTTAGGATAGGGAGTGCTCTTCATAGACAAAGGGCCATTGTGTGTGAGCCCTGATGTAGAAAAGGTTGGAAATAGCCATTGGATTCCCTCTCTGACCCTTAGGATATGCAGCAAAGTTACATTGAATTTTTAAACATGGAGGGACTTCCTGGTTTTCTTTTCATTAGGACTAGGTCTCCATTCTTTGGTGGCCTAAGAATATAATCTAGTTAATTTCAGAATTTAATTTTTTTAATTTTTTTAAAAGATTTTATTTATTTATTTGACAGAGAGAGACAGCCAGTGAGAGACGGAACACAAGCAGGGGGAGTGGGAGAGGAAGAAGCAGGCTCCCAGCAGAGGAGCCTGATGTGGGGCTCGATCCCATAATGCCGAGATCATGCCCTGAGCTGAAGAAAGATGCTTACCAACTGAGCTACCCAGGCGCCCCTAATTTCAGGACTTTAAAACATAGACATGATTTATGGCGCAACATATCATCTTTTTGGGTAAATAGTTTATGACCACTGGAAAATAATGTATTCTGCACTTATTATGGAATGTCCCATAGACGTCAAATAGGTCACATTTGTTACCAATGTTTTTGTCTGCTTTTTCTATCAGATACTGAGAAAGGTATATTAAAATTTCCAAACAATGAGACTCTATTCAACATTGCATTGGAGAATCTACCCAGTGTTATACGGCAAGAGAAACCAAAAGTGTAAGAATTGAGAGGATAATTGTGACTACTCACAGATAGGATTGTGTACCTAGAAAATCCAAAAGAGTCCATAAATACCCTCTTAGAATTAAACATGGAATTGAGAAATTTGAGATGGATTGTAGCTTCACATTAGACAGCTTCTGGAAGAAAATGTAGAACATGTCGATCTTGGGGTAGGCCATAGAGTGTGCTAACCATTTAAAAGAATTCAGTGGGGGGGGAGGGGCGCCTGCATGGCTCAGCTGTGAAGCATCTGCCTTTGGCTCTGGTCATGATCCCAGAGTCCTGCGATGGAGCCCCACATTGGGCTTCCTGCTCAGTGGGAAGCCTGCTTCTCCCTCTCACACTCCCCTTAAAAATGTGACATCTCTCCCTATCTTTTGACCACTAAGAATGAAAAGGTGAGCCGCAGACTGGGAAGTAAAGATTTGCAATACGCACACTGACAAAGACTTGTCAATAAAGAATTGCTACTCATGAATCATAAAAAGACTGTCTATTTAAAAACAAATATTTCACAAAAGATTACTGATGGCCAACAAGCACAGGAAAGGGTGCTCCACAGTGTTATTTTCAGGAACATCCAGGCCTTTCCTAAGACAAAAACATACACATAAACCAGTATTCCCTATATGGATGACATCCTTATTTCTGAGGACAACTTGGAGAACAGAGGAGCATCCAAGTCAAGTGATGGAATTCCTGACTCTCATTGGATGGATAATTGACCTAAGTTAGGGCTGAGGATCTCAAACTACAGTACAATTTCTAGGAATCATTCGGTCCTCTGAAGGCAGACAACTACCACACCCCTTCCTATACCACACAGGTTGCTTCCCAACCCCTACCTTAAAGGAAGAAGATCAGAAACAGATAGGAATGGTAGGAAAGAGCAGAAATCACATGTGGGGATTATCCTGAAACCCACTGGTCACATAACTAGTGTAAGGAAGTGTAGGGAACTGACATGGACACAGAACCAAGAGGTACTCCTTTGGGAAATGCTGTCTGAAATCGTCACATGCAGGTACCAGCTAATGAGGGCTCTGAGCATACCCTAGAATGCCTATACTCACAAGGGTTTGTGACATGGTCTCCGAGGACTGAAACTCTTCAAGACCTCAAAGTTTACCGGATTGACTGTTGGACTAAGAGATTCCCAAGTTCTGAGAACAGATACCGACTACTTGAAAGGCTCACCTGGGTTCTCTCAGAGGCCCTACAAAAAGCTGAACCATTCCCCGAAAATCAATCAAACACACACACACACACACACAACCTGTCGTTGGTCTAATTCATCGATTACTTAAACATTCAGGACTCTGCCTACCTTTTCTTTTTCTAATTGATATTTGTACTCACATGAAGTGTCATCGTTTCTAATTAACACTAATGTCAAAACAGAGACGCATTGACACAATATTCACAAAATGGAACTTTCCTGTTGTAATTTTCAACATAGCATTTTTAAAAGTTCATACATAGTTTAGTTATTTTGGTAACTCATACGGGAGAAAATCTGCATTGAAAAACTCTAAATACTGACATTGAGTTTTAAGCCTAGAGAACAAAAATTGTCCAATTTCATAGATAATAAGGAACCAAAAGGAAAACATGGAAGTTGTAGTCTAATAATTTTACACATATGCATCCTCTATTATTCTACTACTGAGGAGCATATTTTATGACCACTATATATGCATAAATTACTTCCAATGTGGGCCTGCACAGGTATAATGAATGCACCACCGTAGAATGAAATGTCTGGGAATGACTTGATGGCATCTCTCATGAACAATTAAATTTCGTTCTTGTATTTGGTGAACTTCCACTGTCTGTTCCTTTAGACAATGGACCATCTATAAAAACCAATACAGCTTTTCTGTTTCAAGAACAATCACCACCGAGAGGAAACTAACTTCCAATTTAGTTCCTAAAGCAACAGGCAGACTGAGTTCCATTTCACTCCCCTTTAGTTACCTTCTCTGTGGGTTCTAAACTATTTCCTTGCCTCCTTTCCACGCTGAGCAAGGAGCCCAATGCAAAGCTCGATTCCAGAACCCTGGGATCATGATGTGAGCCAAAGGAAGACGCTTAACTGGCTGAGCCACCCAGCAGCCCCACCCATATTTTTCTGAAGCCGAAGGACACTTTCTTACGATGACTTCACATGACTTCATGTGATACCAGAGACCTGTGCTTTGCCTCTAGGAGGTAGGAGATGAAGGCAATTGCAAACTCTCACAGTGGCTTCCCAAATACAAGGACCTGCCTGGTGACAGTGAGACCCTTATGAGCCCACGAGAGGGGGCTGTGACACTCGGCTGTGGCTGGGCTGGTCCAGAGAACCAAATGTGTTTCCCTGGCTGACGCCTCTGCGGAACAGACGCCCCACACTGTGAGTGAGTCCCTGCCACTGACCTGTCCAGAGATGGCCATCATCCTCAGGGAGGATGAGGATCAAGGACAATGCCAGAGGAGACCTCATCTGTCTCTTTTATCATTTCCTATTTTGGACAGTGGACAAATAATTGCCCACAAATCCCCAGCTACCTTAGTCTCATCTGTGAATGACCCGGAGGTTTGACAAAACACTTACGATTTTGTCCTCACAACTGCCCAAATATATATATATATATATATTTTTTTTTGCTGACATCTGGGGGCTTAGGTCTTAACTGCCCCTTGCCCATGATACTGACAAATGCTTTTGTGGTTGTCTTATTTTAGGACATTTTGCAGAAGTCATTCCTGAAAAGGCTGCAAAGCAGAATGTCAGTGTGGTCCCATCCAAGCCGCAGAACAGGATGTCAGCGCTCTTTTATTTTAACTGTCCTGACTCCGTACTTTCTTCTTGGGGACCCTGGTCCTGACTCCCTAACTAAGAAGAAACTAAAAAAAGGGGAGGACGCGGGGGCGGGTTTCACCTCCTCCCAGAAATCACCACCCCTGCAGCTCAGTGGGTGAGAACCCTCCATCACCCCGAACCCCGCTTCTCTCCAGGGGACTTTCCTTTAAAACAACCCTCTCAACTTCCTCCTCCTGCATGAAATACTGAACAGGGGCCAGCCCTGTTCTCGGCCACCCCTGAGACACCGACGACAGACGTCGCGGGAGACACTCGGAGACGGGAAGAACCGTGAAAATACCTGCTCTCCGCACAGCCGTGTGCTACCCAACTTCCCGACACCGAACCGACAGCCCGGACCGGGTGCGGACGCGGGGAGGACCCTGCGGGGCCGAGGCCGGAGCACGAGACTGCCCGCGGAGCCCCGGGAACCGGACCCG
This sequence comes from Ursus arctos, assembly GCF_023065955.2. NCBI lineage: Eukaryota > Metazoa > Chordata > Mammalia > Carnivora > Ursidae > Ursus > Ursus arctos. The sequence continues at coordinate 21,138,694 of NW_026622952.1, forward strand.
TGCGCGCGGAGACACAGACCCGCGGACCAGCCCAGCGGATCCGAGCCCAGAGAGGGGAGACCCCACAGCCCCGCGCACAGCCCCGCCAGGGACCCCGCGTCACCGCGCACGAAGCCACAGAAACCCCACCGTCTACACAGCGCGCGCTTCCTCCGCGGGGTCCTGTGAGCACGGACCCCTCGGCAGTCCCGGCTCAGGCGGCTTCTCCTCACCTTCTCCCCCCGCGGCGGGTCCTGAGGAGACCTGGGTCCTGTCGGAGCGGACGTACAGCCACGTCCTCCACTGCGGGTCCCGCCAGTATGGACCCGGACCCATGTCCTCCACTGCGGGTCCTGTCGGCGTGGACGCGGAAACCTGTCCTCCACGGCGGGTCCTGTCGGTGTGGACGCGGAAACAGGTCCTCCACTGTGGGTCCTGTCTGTGTGGACGCAGACCAACATCCCCTCGAAGCCTCCACAGCGGGTCCTGAGGAGGCAGGACTCCCGTCGGTGTGGAGGGGAAACATGTCCTCCATTGCGGGTCCTGTCGGTGTAGACGCGGAAACGCATCCTCCACAGCGGGTCCTGACAGCATGGACACGCACCCCCCTCCTCCACAGCGGTTCCTGGGGAGGCCGAGCTTCTGTCCGCGAGGACGCTTCCCCACGCCCTCCACGGACGGTCCCTAGGAGGCCGGGCTCCTGTCGGTGTGGACATGGCCCCACGTCCTCCACAGCGGGTCCTGAGGAGGCCGGACTTCTGTCAGCATGGACACGACCCCATGTCCTCCACAGCGGGTCCTGTCGGTGTGGGCGCGGACCCACGTCCTCCCCCCGAAGCCTCCACAGCTGGTCCTGAGGTGGCCAGGCTCCTGTCACAGCGGCTGCGCACGCCCGATTCTGGGCGGGAGCTGGGGTCCTGCGCCCTCTACAGGCCGTGGAGGCAGTGCAGGACTAGGTGGAAGCACCTGCTCCCTCCCTGGGTCCAGCTGAGTCCATTTAATTTTGGAAGTTCAAGCAGAATGGAGCCCAATATCCCCCAACTTCTCCAAAAATAGTTAAGGAACAATTAATTGGAAACAATATGGAATGACAATAGTCCCTGACCAAACAGTGGCACTGAACATGACCCTGGCCCTGATCCTGATGCAGACCCACACTCTGACCTGAACTTGATTTCAAGCCTGGCCCTGACCCCAATCGAAGACCCTAACCCTAACCCCCAACCCTAACAATGTTCACAATAATCAAAAGGTATAAACCATGCAAATGTCCACCAATGGTGAATGCATAAACAAAGTGTGGTTAAGGGTTTGGGTTTGGGCTGGGGTTTGGGTCAGAGTTCTAGATCAGGGTTTGGGTTTAGGATCAGGGTGAGGGTAATGGTTAGAGTTAGAGTTTAGGGCTTAGGCTTATGATTTAGGGTTTAGGGTTTAAGACTTACGGCATAGGGGTTAAAGTTCAGGGTCAAATTTGAAGTTTGCGTCCTGGTTTCGGGTTTGGGTTCATGGTTCAGGGCTTGGACTCAGGGTTTGGGTTCAGAGTTCGGGTGTGGGTTATTAGGGTTCTAGTTTGGGGTTTAGGGTCACGTTAAGTTTTAGGGTTAAATTTAGGGGTTAGGGTTAGGTTTAGGGATTACACATATTCTTCGGTTGTCATCATGGACACAGAATTTCTATCTGAAGTTTATAAATCTGAAATTTATTTAGTCTGGGTGTCAGGAGCTGGTTCAGAATCTAAGGTCACAGTAACTGCCTACTACAGCATTCTGATCCTAGAGTCTCCCAGTCATCCAGAAGCTGCTTTTTTCTTGGCTCAAATACCCTTTGCATAGAAGGGCCAGCAGGTGCCAAATTTGGGATGATTTCACAATAGTAGAGGCGTGAAACCAAATATTGTGGAAATGTTCATAGAAAATGAAACAGGAGACAAATAATCTGTCCACTCCTGATTCTTCCATGATAACAAAGACCAAGTTCCCAGTAGAATCTGATAATGTTCCCTAGGAAGGATTATAGTACTCATTACCAGTACCAAAAGAGGCCCCCCTCACCTGGTTTAAACTAAGAATCACAGGAGGATACTTCCTATTTTGTTGTCAAAAATATAATTTTATTGATAATTATTTGGATGTACCAGTGTACATTTGTGGAAGCATTCCCAACATTTTCCATCCCCAAATCCTCATCAATACACGGATAAAATGCAGGCAACATAGTAATACACTGCTCATTGGAATACCAAGTACAAGAAGGGCTATTAGAAGTAATTAAAATATATCTATTATTAAACTCAGAAAAAGCACTCTTTATGGGCACTTAATGAGAATACCTACTAATAAGATCTAACATCTCATCATATGGAATTCACCCATAAAAATCATCAAGAACAACAGCCTGCTGACCACTGTAACCACCCCACCATTTACCTATAGGCTTGTAATACATACCTCAACCGCTAGAGACACACTTCTCAGCAGCAGAATGGCACTTGCCCACTCCTGGGGACCAACTATTACAGTGATGTAAAAAATCCCACTCCTCAGAAAGCCCAGCCGTTAGGACAAAGTCACAGAAACTACACCCACAACTTAATAAAGGACAGACATCTCGTTAGCTGGACGCTGAAGATCACCAGCACTCTCACCAAGCAGCTCCACAGTGGACTCCAGGTCTGTCCTCTTCCCAGGGTTACGAGGCGCACCGCATTCTTCCAATACTCCATCCTTAGAACAAAACCTTTAACTGCCCTCATCAGTCCTGTGTGCAGACTCACAGTGAGCCTTGCGAAAGCCAGACACCTTCTTGAGAGCACTCAGCCTCTCACGCCTAACCCAGCAGATGGAGGGTGCCGCTCTCCCCAACTTCTGTACCAACTAGAAAATACTTGGAACAAGTCTTGCCATACTCCATGCAAAAGGCATATTCTTCATCTGCAAAATTATTGACGGTGAACCACCAGGGATTCCTCGCAGCTTCTTGAACCTAGGTAAATTGGAGATACAGTTGGCCAGAGCTATTACCCCACTTCCCATAGCCACACACACACCCTTACCTTCTGCATTCCAGACCAGTTTCCATCAACTTTGCTCATTCTCAGCCATTGTCTCTGCAGAATAGTACAGTAGTACCAAGGTGCCAGGACTGAGGTGGTAGGTACTAAGCCAGCACCTTGGACCCACTCACTACCAGAAATCAATACTCGTTTTATCAACAAATGCATCACAGAAGACGTTGCCACCAAGGCAATTAGAAAAGTCATTACAACAGAGGACCTAACAACCTGTGAGAATCTCCACAGCCCCACTCCCTGGTGATGACATGGAGACAATGCTGTGGGAGACACTGGAAGACGTGCCTTGCAGGTTGCCACCACTGGAGGCAGTGCAGTGAGAGACGCTGGAGGACTTGCCAGTGTGGCTCACTGCCACTGGAGGCAGTGTAGAACTGCAGATGTGCAGGAGACACTGGAAGAAGTGCCAGTGCAGCTTACTGCCACTGGCAGCAGTGCAGAGCGAGATGTTGGAGGCCCTGCAAGTGCCTCTCACTCCCACTGGAGGCAGTGTGGAGCTGCAGTGCAAGACACTGGAAAACCTGCAGTGCAGATTGCTGCCACTGGAGGCAGTGCACGGAGACGCTGGAGGACCTGCCAACACGGCTCACTGCCACTGCATGCAGTGGGTAGCTGCAGTGTGAGAGATGCTAAAAGATGGGGCAGAGCAGCTTGCTGCCCCTGGACTAAGTGTTGACCTGCAATGCGAGGGATGCTGGCAGATGTGCCAGTGCAGCTTACCACCACTGGAAGAACTGGTGACCTGTAGTGCGAGGGGGTCTAGATGTGCCAGTGCAGCTCGATAACATGGAGGCAGTGCAATGGGAGATTCTGGAGGACCTGCCCTTGCAGGTTGCCCCCACGGGTGGCAGTTCTGAGTTGCAGTGTGAGACACTGGAAGATGTGCCTGTGCAGGTTGACTGGACTAGAGGCACTGCTGAGCTTCAGTGCAACACACCAGAAGAACTGCCAGTGCATATTGCTGCCACTGGAGACAGTGTAGAGCTGCAGTGCGAGATGCTGGATGACGTGCCCTTGCAGGTTCCCACCACTGGAGGGAGTGTGGAGCTGCAGTGTGGGACACTGGAAAACCTGCAGTGCAGCTTGCCGCCATTGGAGGCAGTGCAGGGAGAGGGGCTGGAGAACCCACCAGTGCACCTCACCGCCACTAGAGGCAGTGTGGAGCTGCAGTGCAGAACTGGCAAATGTGCCAGTGCATATTGCTGTCACTGGAGGCAGTGCAGTGGGAGACACTGGAGGACCTGGGTCACCTGTGTACTCCTCGAAGGCCTTGGATTGAGTGGCTGCGGTCACTCCATGAAGGAAGGCAATCTGCATTGCTAAGTCAACTGAGGTCAGAGAACATCTCATCTCAAACTCTCCACTGAACATCCCATCACAACAGATTGTCTAGGAAAGGATGAAAACTCAATGGACACTTTAATCCTTTAAGAAACAGGTCCAAACGTGGTGGATGCAACTTCGTATGTGAAAAACGGTAAAAGGTATGCCTCCACTGGCCCCAGATCGGGTTTCTTCTACATGGGGAGTGGTCCTGAGAGTGGCCAGTGCCACTTTGGCCAGGTTGAGCAAGGGACTGGGTAGTCGTTTAGGATGGATGGGGCATAGGAGGATTGGGACGGGGTGGCAGTATGGGTGGGGCAGAGGTCAGACTGATGGGCCTAAGGGTGGGGCGGTGGCAGGGCCCCCATGAGATCTGGTGAGGCCAGGCAAGGCTGGAGGAAGCTGTGGTAGGGCTTCAAGACAGCAAGATGGGACTACACCATGGCTCTAGGGCCATGCACACAGGCCCAGGAGCAGCCTCATGAAGAAGAGAGGAGAGGCCCATTCAAACGTCCCTACAAGGTCCAATACACACCAATCGTCAAGTCAGGAAACCACCCCGGGGCCCAATAGGATTGGAAATGGAGGCTCTCCCGTTGGGCTTAGTGGTGGTGGTACTTGGGCTGCTTTGGAAGAATGATGCTCCCTCGGATTCCAGTCAGGAAGCCCAGGTGATAGGATGCAGGTTTCCATCCCTGACTGTCACTGAAAAATCCCAAAGACAGAGGTGCCTGGATGGCTCAGGGGCCTACTAGGTCAGCTCTTGATTTCGGGTCAGGTCATGGTGTCCGGGTCCTGGGATCAGAGCCCGGGTCTTGCTCCACACTCAGCGAGGTTTTCCCTTGAGGATTCTCTCTCTCCTTCTCCCTCTGCCCCGCACACCACTCCTGCGGGCTCTCTTTCTCTGAATCAAAGAGAATCAAAAGGACAAAATCACAGGCCATCTGCGTGGCATGGGTGAGGCTGATGGCAGGAGCATGAGAAATGGGGGAAATCGCACAAATATGAACCGAGAGGACAAAAGGCTAAACTCGAAAGTGCCAGTGGCTTGACAGGAAGGAAGAATCAACAGGAGGAGACGAAAAGACATAGAGCCACACGGGTCCACATGGGGACTGGCCAGGACCCACAATTTGGGTCTCAACACAAATGGCCAAAGAAGGCAGTCCCAAGAGGTCACATAGCAAAGGATGCCATTGCTCTGAATATGCGAGCTCAGGCAAAGTCCTAAGGACAGAAAGGAGAACGGGGAGGGCAGGGGGTGCGGTGAAGGGACCCTGGAAATGTGTCATGGATCCAGAGTTTCACTTGGAAAAGTGAGAAGCTTGGACATGGAGGATGCTGATGGGTCCACAACAGCATGAATGTACTTGGTGCCCGGAGAAAAGACGCCTCAGTGGACCCAAACAGGAAGTTCTAGTTGAGGAAAGGAACAGGCATCCAGGGGCACCTGTGTGGTCAGTCTGCAGGGGCACCTGGGTGGTCAGTCCGTTAAGCGTCGGACTCTTGATTTCAGCTCAGGATATGATCTCACGGTCTTGAGCTCGAGCCCTGTTCCAGAGCTTCCCTGGACTTGGCGCCTGCCTGAGATTCTCTCTCTGCCTCTGCCCCTCCTCCCCCGTACGAGCTTTCATTCTTACTCTCTCTCTCTGTCGCTCTCTCTCAAAAAAAAAAAAAAAAAAAAAAAGGAAGAAAGAAAGAAAAAGGTAAAGAAACAGGCATACAGGCAAATCTTTTCTATTCTTACGAAATATATGTCTTCTGAAAAGCATATCTGTGCATACATATGCTCTATAATGCTTGAAAAGCTAAACAGGAAGGGACGCTTCAGTGGGTCTGGCCTACTGACAGGAAAGAGCATTGGATTGGTGGGTGTCACGGGCCTGAAAGGTCATGTGACGTTGGGCCAGTAGAAAAGTCAGGGAGGGAAGGAGGTTGGCCCTTTGTGACCATTCCTCGGGCACGCTGGACACGGAGGCTCCTCCAGCGGAGTCCCTCTGCATCCCTTTGAGCCTCTACTGAGAGACAGGAGGAGCCCAACTGCATTTCAGGTGGGTTGGTGACAACTGGGTTCTCCCTTCAGCTCTCAGAGAAGCAAGACAGTGTGGTAATTATGGAGGGGTGTGCCTTTTCTCATCGGGTTAAGCACACATTCATTGGAAAGCATATTCTGAGAAGAGAGATTAGTCAAAGACATGGCCGTCAATGCTCCTGACTCCCCGAGGTTCTAATTCCAGGGGAACTTTACCCCACAGTCTGATGTGTGCGGGGTCGTGGAGGAGCTGTGACAGAATCCTGGTGCATTTGGCTGTGGGCGCTGAAAGCCTAAAGAAGGAACTGGTTCCCAGGATGTGGAAAGAGCCTCATTTCCAGGGGATTAGAAGTGAGATGGGAATGGGGCCCTGAGAAGAAAACCTTCAAGAAGAGATTACAGACACACAGATGGGCAGCTTCCAATAGAGTAGAAAGTATGTTTTGCAAAGTGACTTTGTAATTGAAAATGGCTTCCTGATGTGTGAAACGGGAAATTCAGATTTTGAAAGGAAAGCATAAGTTCTTTCCCATTTTCAACTCTGTGTGCCCCATGTTGTATTGCCATAGCATGGATTCTTGTGTGTTCATCGGGGCAGTGGCTGGTGCCACTGCGTATGAGTTGAGGCCAGTTGGCACATAAGAGGATTGGGAAGGCATGTGGGTCTGGGTGGGGCAGGGTAAAGATGAAGGACATAAGGGTGGGGCAGTGGCAGGGCCCCCATGAGATTGGGTGAGGCCAGGCAGAGGCTGGAGGAAGCTGTGGTAGGGCTGCAAGGCACCAGGCTGGGACTGGGCCATGGCTATAAGGGCCATGCACACACGCCCAGGAGCAGCCTCATGAAGAAGAGAGGAAAGGCCCATTCAAAAGCCCATCCTAAGCCCAAGACACGCCAGTCTTAGAGTGGGAAACTACCCACGGGGCCAACAGGATTGGCAATGGAGGCTCTCCCCCTGGGCTAGTGCTGGTGGTAGCTGTTGGGCTGCTTTGGAGAAAGATGCTCGCTTGGATTCAGGTCAGGAAGACTCACGTGATAGGATTCTACCATTCTACCCGCCACTGTCTTTGAAGAGTCCCAGAGACAGGGGCGCCTGGGTGGCCCATTCGCTTAAGGGGCTGGCACTTCATTTCCAATCAGGTCTTGATCTCAGGGTCCTGGGATCCAGCCCCACATTGAGCTCCATGCTCAATGGGGAGGCTGCTTGAGGATTCTCTCTCTCCCTCTCCATCTGCCCCTCAACCCTTCCCACCTCGCCCCTGCTCTCACTCATTCTCGCTCTCTCTTTCTCTAATGCAAAATAAAACAAAACAAGATGAAACGGTCATAGCCTCTGATGTGTAATTTTCTTATAGAAAAGGAGTATACTGAAAAGGCGATCTGTGTAGAACACCATTTCCCCGTGCATGAAAATGCTCCACAAGACGGCATTGTTGATTGGATCTGGCCCTGCTGCCATGAAAGAGGATTAGATTGATGGGTGTCAGGGGCCTGAAAGGTCACGTGACCTTGGGCCTCTAGGAAAGTCAGGGAGGGAAGGAAGTGGCCCTTCCTGACCATTCCTCGGGCATGCCAGACATGGAGTCTCCTCCAGTGGAGTCTGTCCAGTACCTTCCTGAGCCTCTACTGAGAGACAGGAGGAGCAACGTTGCATTTCAGGTGGGCTTTTGGACAACTGGGTCCTTATCTCAGTGGTCAGAGAAATAGGGGCCTGAGGAAATGATGGAGGCATGTGCCTTTTCTCAATGGGTTAAGGACTGGTTCGTGTGAAAGCATATTCTGAGAAGAGAGACTGATCGGAGGCATGGTTGGCAATGCTCCTGACTCCCTGAGGTTCCGATTACAAAGGAACAGACCCCAACAGTCTGATGTGTGCGGGGTCATGGAGGAGCTGTGACAGAATCCTGGTCCATTTCTCTGTGGGATTGGAAGCCTAAAGAAGTAACAGGTTCAGAGCACCTGGGTGGCTCAGTTGTTTACGTGTCCGACTTTGTCTCAGGTCATGATCTCAGGGTCCTGAGATGGATCCCGTCATGGGGCTCCCTGCTCAGTGGGAAGTCTGCTTGTCCCTCTGCCCTTCCCCTACCTTGTGCGCGCTCTCTGTCAAGTATATAAAGTCAACCTTAAACACGAAAGAAAAAAATCACTGGTCCTGACGAAGTTGGAAGCTATTCATTTCCCAAGGATTAGACGTGAGTTAAGAATTGGGCACTGAAAAGAAAACATGAAATCAAAGAATTCAGGCCCTCGGATGGGCCACTTCCAATGGCGTAGAGGAGAAATGATGTTTTTCCAAGGGATCTTGTAGCTGAAAATGGCTTCCTCGGGTGTCAGTGGGGAAATAGAGAGTTTGGAGAGGAAAGCATACTGCTTTTCCATTTTCAGCTTTGAGTGTCCCATGGAGGATTGCCACAGCTTTGATTCTTGTGTAAACTGGGGGGCAGTCGTGTCCCTGGTCTTGCTTCCAGAGTGCATGGTGAGAGAATTCTGGAGCGTCTCCGCAAGCAGTCACTCAAGGCAACCTCACCTGCCTTTCCTAAGGGCCCCGTCCTGGGGCTGGGTAGATAGGAGAAGGTGGAGAACAGGGAGGGAGGAGAGGTCACAGGGTGACAACTGTCTTTGATCCGGTGGTCCCGAGGCCCTGTCATGCCTACTTGGAGAGAAGGGACAGGAATATGACTCTGCTTTTTTCTTTGGACTCAGGAAATCCAGACATCCATCCCCGAGGCAGGCCGATCGACCGACGTGTCCCTGAGGGAGCTGGGACTGATGGCGAGCAGTCACACCCAGCCTGGGCCCTACAGACCCTTGAGAGCCCAGAAAGGGAAGAGGCCACAGAGGGCCCCCGTGGCACCCCGGGCTCCCGGGCCAGACGAGGAGGATCCCAGGGTAAGTGGAGGCCGGCTTGTGTTGTGAGCAGGGGGTCTGCCACGACTCTGGAGACAGGCTTGGCACAGGGAAAGCTCTGTGTCCATAGGTCAGTTGTCCTTTCCTGGGCCAGGACGACCTGCTCGGGAATTGCATCGGCAGACACGGTGGGGCGTTCAGTGACGCTGAGGGTCCACCTCGGGGGTGCACAGGCTCAGGTCCAGGCTGGCGCTTGTCCAAATCTCTCCGTGTGGTTCCTTCTATTCAGCCTGAGACCTGCAATCCCTCCTCCTTGCCCCTCGTTACCTCAGGCTGGGGGAATCGTCACATGGTCTTCGATAGGCTGGCACCTCACAAACCATAGGTGATGTCCCCTGTCCAAAAGCAATCTTCTACTCCCCGAATGTGTCCGTCTCTTGTTTTTTGCAGTGGGCCTGGGACTTGGACTTACTCACTGACCCCTCTTCCTTCCTCCCCAGGTGAAGTGCAGGGACTGTGGAGCCTTTGGGCACAAGGCATCCAGCAGCAGATGCCCCATGAAGCACTGGGGTGGGGCCCTCGTCCCCCAGGCCTGGGGCTCCAGGAAGCTGAAGGAGAATGTAGAACCATGGAGTCAGCAGGACCAGCAGGATCCCGGGCCCTTGAAGCAGGCTGCGAGGGAGAAGGAAGAGGGACAAAGGTGAGGAGTGGGTCTCGCTGCTGTCCCCAGTCCACGGGCTGACATCAAAAGACACTGTGTCTCTGCCCCTGGACACTGTGTGCTGTGCTGTCTGCAGGCACAGACAGGGTTGGGGAGCTCTCCATCTTTCAGAGGTCCACACTTAGGCGACTGTGCTGCCCTTGCTGAATCGGCGAGGGTGTGTGTGTTGGGGAGGATGTCCCTTCGCCAGGTGCCACATCGGAACTTGGCAAATGCCTGGCAGACCCGCAATAGGCCCTGAATGCCAGTAGTTCCTGGGCAAACCTGTAGGGCTCCATGGAGTTGGGTGGTGGGAGAAGAATAGCAGAGGAAGGAAAGGATGCCGTTGGCCGAGGCCCAGAGGTTGCATCCCAGCTGAAGACACGAAACTGAGTTCCTTCAACTTCCCATGCTTTGTTGTGCAGGCAAGAAGTCCAGCAGATGGAGGCCCTGCTCCAGAGATTCTCTAGGAGACCCCAAGGGGGGCAGAAGCCAACCTGGAAGGATTGCACAGAATCCTGTGGCTACATGAGGGTGAGTGTCCCCTGTTTCCCGGCTCCTATTCTCTCCGGGGGACCCTGATGGGCTTCGTTGCCCTCCTGGGTGAGGACGTGGCTCAGCTTCCGTTCAGAGCAGTGTGATTTCAGGGGCATCCTCTTCCCCCATTTTCCCTTGGTGTGCATCATGTTGCCTTATTCCTCGGATGTGTGCGCACGGTGAGCAGGGTGGGATGTGAACAGCATTGCAGGACACTCTTCTAACACGTAGGACCCTCGATGGGAGAAGAGGCAACTTTCCTTTGGGACACGTTCTCCCACATTGCCCATCAGAACTCAGTAGCCACCAAAGTGAATCCACACCCTCAGGATTCCTATGGCCTCCGTAGCGCGGTAGCTGGAAGCGCTGGTCCGCTGGAGGAACCATAGACGCATAGAAAGCAGCTTCCTCTGCTCCTCCCCCCTGTAAAAAGTGTATCAAGGGGATCCTGTTGAGTATTTATTCCCGACCTTCCCGGAGCTATGGTCCCACTTCCTAGGTAAACAGAACCGTTTTCTGTCTTTCACTGTTGAATTGAACATACGAAGGTCTTGGGGTTTTTTTTTTTTTTGTTGGTTTCTTTGTTTTCCTTCATGGGAATGTGGCCGTGGTGGTGAGGAAAAACTAATGTGCGTTCTGTGTGTTGTCTTTTCCCACAGCGTCCACACAGGCCGATGCCCGTCTACACCACCAAGAGGGCGTCCGTCTTGGAGCCTCACCTCACATGGCAGCCACCTACCCAGCCCCCTGACGTGAGAGCCTGGTACCACTCCGTGTCTCCTCTCGGAAGCCCTGCAGGGGGCCTCGTCCCACCCGGTGCACCCCATGACGCTCGGCATGGGGTGACCACTGACACGCCTCACCTGGCATGCCCACCCTTTGGCAGGAAGGGTGGCCCGGTTGCCCACCTGACAGAAAACAGGTCCCGAGGAGGCTCCCTTGAAGGTCCCCAGGCTGCGTCCAAGGCACATGGCGTGGGCCATGCCCAGGCACGAGCCAAGGGTCCTGAAGAGAACTCACATCCTAATGCAAGCAATGGTATGGTTCAGACCTCCCAAATCCACCCCAAGACGCCAAGCAAGAGATGTGCCCAGATCCCCCTAGAGACGGGCCTGAACCCCCGAAAGAAAGCACGCTGGAGCCCCTTCCAACACACCCACAAGGGCAAACAGGGAGGCCACGTGGGAGTTTCTGAGAGTCTGTGTCCTCCAGCAAGGAGAAGTGCAGGTGGAGTCCCAGCAGCACCCCCGGTGACCAGGAACACACCTGCCCCAGGGCAAAGCATCGACCTGCAGCCTGCACGCACCCGACCTCACCTGGAAACTGTCCAGGCGTGCACCGAAGCCCCATGTCTGCCTTCCAAGCCTGCCCCTGGCAAGGCCCTGCGAATGGTCTTCATGAGATTGGACAAAGGCCGCTGGAGCTCCAGGCTCCTAGCAGCTCCCTCATTCCATCCTCCTGAGAAGTCAGCCGCTCCTGGTCAGGGCCCTCCCGTCGTTCAGAAATCGGAGGGACCCTTTGGTCGTGTCCCTTCGAGTGTCCTCCATGATGACCTGCAGGTGTCCTCATCCTCTGAAGACAGTGGGAGAGAGTGAGACAGCCCATGGCCTCGGAGACTTGTCCTCCAGCCCAGGGGACCCTGAGGAGGTGTTTGTTGAACTGACGACAGGTCACAGTCCTGGGCTGTTCTGGTGAATCCACACATCCTCAGCTGCGTTGGACGGAAACGGTGGAGTCCACATCATGTTGCATGGCTTGCTTGTGGGGGGCCTGCATGTGCAAAGCAAAGACACACACACAGGGCCCTTTCTCTATATGGAAATAGATGTGATATTTCAAAGGGTACTTATGCATCTGGGATGTCAAGCTTGTTTTATTTAAAGACATTCTCTATGAAATTGAGTGACATTATCATGAAAAGTGGTAAACTTGAATGTAAATTTAACCTAGGACCTAAAACTTTTTTTGTTTTACAAATACCTGACTTGGGGGATTGTGGATAAACGTCCCACTGCGTGGCACTGTGTTTTGTTCTGAGTGAGATGAGATTTTCTGGACTCTGTGATGTGATGGCTGTGGAAATTGCATGGGGAATATTTAACCTGGTTTGCTCAGTTTCGTGATTAAATGTTATTCCAAAGTTGTGTGTAGTTGTTTTATCCTTAATAAAATCTTCCCAACTATGACTTAATGTACATGTTTTTTTTTTTCCCCTCAGCCTTTCAGATCCTTTCTGTAATGAATTTCATTCCTCATAGCTTAATCACCTGAGAGGAAAGAGGAGTTTGATGGGACCTAGTGTTTCTTAGACTTCGAGGATCTCAGGCACACCCGGCTCTCCTGCATGAATAGATGCCTAGAAAACATATTTCCCCTTGCATCCTGTGTACATGCCAGGTGCACTGCATGTGGCTTCAGGCTCACTTTGGTCTTTCATGGGATCAGGGGGTGAGTTTTCCCCTCTCCCTATTCCAGAATCCCCCTTGAAGTGGTGGATATTTTTGCCGCCTTTCCGAGGCCTGGGCATTGGCACTTCCCATCCTCCAGATGATTTCCTAAGGCAGCGAAGTTTGACGACAGGGCAGGTGGTGGTCAAAAGATCAGTAGTCCCTGGCTCCGGTTCTTCTCTCTCTCAGGGACATCTCCAACGAGGACCGAGGGAAAAAAGCCCATAGGCCTATAGAGGGGATTTCTTTCTTAGGAAGAGCCAATGACTGCTCCTGCCTCCCTAGAGAGCCCCTGCTTGGGGAATGCTCCCCCAGTCTCTGCAGATTTCTGCAGTTGGAAGGCAGGGGAGCTACTGGTTGAACACACTAGGTCATTCCACCTCAGAGGGGAGTACAGAAGCCACAGTGTGGGACATCCCCAAACACTCCATATGTCCCATTCATGCAATGCAGTCTTTGTGTGACCTGAGTCAGAGTCTGGTCCCTTTAGCCTGAGGCCCCTGTCTCATGTCCTGCCTCCTGCCCCATTGCTGTCTCATGGCCTCTGACGGAAACACAGTATCATGGCTCTTGATTTCTGGCAATTCAAGGGGTGCAGGAACAAACCGAATCATTTCCTACTTTCTGGAATCCTGTGGGGATCACAGGCATCCAAGAATAAAAAGGCCTAATATAGATGGGGCTCTGGGATTGGAACTATGGTGGTAGGCTAAATATTCTTGGATCTGCAAGTACAGGGCACAGGGGTAAAGAGGTAGGCAGCCTTGACCCAAGGGCATGCATACTGGGCTCTCTAGCTGCATGATGACGCCATTTGCAGTGGATGGGATTCCTTCAATGGGCTCAGTGACACCAGTGAGAAAGAGCAGCTGAAGAGGTCCTGCCAAGGGCTGTTCTCTTCCTTCTAATAGCCTCCGGTGACTTTCTGCTTCCCTGGTGTAAACCCACAAAACATAACCGACCTTCCCAAATGTCAATCCAGTCTAGTCCAGATATGGACTAGGAAAGCGTTAAACTTTGGACGAACTGGTATGGGTTATGGGAACACCAGTGGGGCGCCCTCATGTGGAATCATCCTGGAGCCATTTCGGTAGCAGGAACAGTAGGATTGGGTCTTGCCACAATCCAGCCAGCATGGACTTCCATAGTTGTCTAGGAAGTCCCAACTCCCATGTTAGACACGCAGATTCAGGAAGGGGGTGAAGAGACTATTGAACATTGACTCTAGTTTTGGCTGTGGATGCGAGAACCCAGGCCTCCCTTTCAATAGTGCCTGAAAGTTTTGAAAGTTGACGTCATGCTATTAAAAGAGAAGCATGTCTTAGCTAACAAGGACATGTGTGACAGGCTTCCTTACCCAGAATGGAGACAGTCTCTTTGGAAGGAGAAGGGAAAAACCGGTGAAACTCTTTTCTAGCTCCAAAATAAAAAGGGTCTCTCAAATAGGCCCGAGAAAAAGACCACAAACGATGTGAATTCACACTATCTGGATGGAAAAGAAGCGGTATGGGCTGTCCTCCGTATGTATGTCAAAGGCGTTTGGATTGACAAGCCGACTCCAGAGGGGTGGAAGAGAATGGATACAATGTAAAGCAGGAGAGACATCCCTAGGTCGAGAATCAAAGATAGAGGCATGATCGATAGTTGACCAAGACAGAGATGGATGTCATATAGAGGATAGACGACAGAGAAATAGGTGGTAAAACTGTTCTTGGGAAGCAAATATGCAGCCCTCCATCCCCACTGGGAAGGCCTTGGCCAGGTCTGAGGCTTGGGGGCCTGGAGGACCCGTGGCGTCATCCTCCTCTGAAGGCCGGCAGGCTCAAGATCTGGGAAGGGCTGACGTGTCACTGCCAAGGCAGTCACCTGGGAGCAGGTGTCTAGTCCAGGCAGATGGGTCACCTGTGTGCTCCTTGAAGGCCTTGGATTGAGTGGCTGCGATCACTCCATGAAGGAAGGCAATCAGCATCGCTAAGTTGACTGAGGTCAGAGAACGTCTCATCTCAAACTGTCCACTGAACATCCCATCGCAACAGATTGTCTAGGAAAGGATGAAAACTCAATGCACACCTTAATCCTTTAAGAAACAGGTCCAAACGTGGTGGATGCAACTTCGTATGCGAAGAACAGTGAAAGGTATGCCTCCACTGGCCCCAGATCGCGTTTCTTCTACATGGGGAGTGGTCCTGAGAGTGGCCAGTGCCACTTTGGCCAGGTTGAGCAAGGGACTGGGTAGTTGTTGAGGCCGGATGGGGCATAGGAGGATTGGGACGGGGTGGCAGTATGGGTGGGGCAGAGGTCAGGCTGATGGGCCTAAGGGTGGGGCGGTGGCAGGGCCCTCATGAGATTGGGTGAGGCCAGGCAGAGGCTGGAGGAAGCTGCGGTAGGGCTGCAAGGCGCCAGGCAGGGATTGGGACATGGCTTTAGGGCCATGCACACACGCCCAGGAGCAGCCTCATGAAGAAGAGAGGAAAGGCCCATTCAAAAGCCCATCCTAAGCCCAAGACACGCCAGTCTTAGAGTGGGAAACTACCCACGGGGCCAACAGGATTGGCAATGGAGGCTCTCCCCCTGGGCTAGTGCTGGTGGTAGCTGTTGGGCTGCTTTGGAGAAAGATGCTCGCTTGGATTCAGGTCAGGAAGGCCCACGTGATAGGATTCTACCATTCTACCTGCCACTGTCTTTGAAGAGTCCCAGAGACAGGGGCGCCTGGGTGGCCCATTCGCTTAAGGGGCTGGCACTTCATTTCCAATCAGGTGTGTGGACTTCCCCAGGTGTGGGTGGAACCCATGGCTGAAGGCCATCCAGGACGTGCTGGCCGCTGTCATAGAGGGAGCCCAATGGAGCTTCTGGATGCCTTCGTGAGACCCATGTCAAACAGTGCATGTGTATGTGCAAATGTGTCTGTGTCTGTGACCGTGTGTGTATGCGTGTGTGTGTGTGTGTGTGTGTGTGTGTGTGTGTGTGTGAATGCTGATGTAAATCCAGGAAGAGAAGGTTGGATACCAAAATTCCTACAGGTTGAGCTATATTTATTGATTTCTCTGTGGCTTTTCCCCTCATGGCTCATGGGTGCTGCACTATTTGCCTTCTACCTAAGATTCTACTCAATTTAGACTCAAATAAACAATAAAACTGACTCCGTTTGATTAAGTCATTCCAAATTTAAAATCCATTTAAACAATTTAAAATCTTTCAATTAAATACCGAAATGTCATAAATAGTAAATACCGAAATGTCATAAATAGTATCCTAGTCAAGACATCTTATTGATTTCCAGGGACGCAAAACAAGTGACCATGATCTCGGTGGTCAAGGAATAAGAGACATTTATTCCCTCATAGTCTGGAGGCCAGAATCCCAAAACCAAGATGCCAGCCTGGCCACATTCCTTCTAAAGCCAAAACAGTGACAAGATCAGGTAAATTGCTCGTATATTTCTTGGTGCCTTTAGCAAAGAGGAGAAGTAGACTTTGGAGTCTCCATTTCCTAAGCTTTATACATTTTCAGAAACATTTTTTTCATGACAAGTTACATACTGCAGCAGCATTGCTCATTTTCTAATGGAAACTGATCATCGTCACGAGTATGAAATACTTCTCGGGACTATTCAAACAATCTCTGCAGACACTGCCCGCTCTGAAAGCTGGCCAAGACATACTGAGACCTCAGAGCCACAGGCTAAACGTGAATGCTTTCCTCCCGGCGTTTCAAATGTCCAACCTCATGCTGTGCGTGAATGACACAAGTCTACAACAAACACACACTTAAACAAGGGAACCTAAACTATCTTGCTGCGGAATTCCAAGAGGTAAAATTTAAAATCTGGCAAAATGAACACGGGATTTGGGATATGTACTCATATTGGGATGGAGCTTAAGGGGGAAAAAAAAGTGTTTTACAAAGAAGTGTGAAACCAGCCACAGTATTTCTAGTGTTACAATTTCTGGGCCACACCTAGGGAGACAAACATTTATAGAGACCTTCCTGATCACTGTATATGTGAGTCATATAAAAGAGAGTTCAAAAATTTTGGGAGCAAAGCAATGGGCAGTAATAATTTGATGGAGCTACAGACATTCTGGCTGGTGGGGAAGATTGTCTTCCCATGTGATCCCTGAGCTCCTTTGGGAAAATGATGCCCCCTATCCTAGAAAACTAAGGTCCCACACTCCTTGGCTCACATGATATTACTCTGAAAGCAAAGTGGATATTCATAAAGGATTTCCTTTGAACTTGGAAACTCTTAAGAAAACCCGTCCAGATGGGTGCATGGAAGTTAGGGAAGCTGAGAAATTGCTGAAATGTGTGTCTGTCCATTGTGGGAGGGCGGGGGAGGAGGGGGGCTGGCCTGAATGGTCTCTCTGCAGAAGGAGAGTGACCACACCCTAAATCCCTTATTCCAATCAAGTGTTTAGAGTGATTGGATGACCTTATGCCTAGTCATGTGGGTGGACTGAGCCATAGCAGGGCTGAGGAGATGGCCACACCGGTCATTGGGAGAGAGGCTCAGAGAAGCATCCCAGGGAGCGGGCATCCAGGCATGAAGGGTGGAAACAACGTGGAGGACCCCAAGTCTGGGTGAAAATGACTGACAGTCATTGTCCCATCATCCCATTACTTTCCGTTTATACTGAAAGAACATTTGCCCAAATATATCCATGGGCGGAGTCTAGGTAAAGATGTGTTTGGAAATGTAAAATATGCACCATCCGGATTAACTTAGCGCATCTTCACACACAAAACATGGCAAACTACCACGATACTGGATGAACTACAATGACACGCGGCAAAACACAGGCTTTTCAGGAAGTTATTTGGGGCAAAAGTAAGGAGCAGAATGAAGTAGAGTAATTGATAAATATACAAAGTTTTTAGTTGCACAAAATACATATTGTGAAAAGTCTACACATATATCCGTGAATATTTGCTAATTGCTTGGAAACGGTCAACAGCAACTGAATGCTTATTTTTCAGGAGATAACTGCATCCGGCCTGATTGGATCCCATTGATTAAATTAAGTTCCCTTAACAATCTCCCTCCCTTGAAACAGCAGAGAAGAGGGCTGGCAAAGACCCTTCTCTCATCATCACAACCGGAGTCCAGACATGAGTGTTGTAGGTAGAGAAGACGGCAGGAAGAGTGACAAGTCAGTCATCACTACAATGCTCACTGTAGATGGGGCTGGAGGACAGGGAGTGGGGGATGGGTGTGGTCCCTGACTCTGACCTTCTTCCACGCAGACCCTCCTCCCTGGAACACACACACACACACACACACACACACACACACACATCTAAATGAACTAATATAAGTGCTGTCTCAGAAAGACATATTGTTTAAAGATGTTTTCATACCTAATGCCCAAGACATAATATTGATTGTCAGATAGGGGGTGGTAGCAAACTCTGCCCCAAAAGGTACAGCTTCCGGGATGCTAGCAATTTCCTGTGGGACCATGGTCCTTGCCAGCCATCTCTCTGCTGTCTCAAGGAAGGAGATTGTTAAGGGAACCTAATTTAATCAACATGATCCAATCAAGCTGGATGCAGTTATCTCCTGAAAAATAAATATTTAATTGCCTTTTACCATTTCCAACCAATTAGCAAATGTTCGAGTATATATGTGTTGACTTTTCACAATATGAATATTGTGCAAGAAAAAACTTTGCACATTTATCAGTTACTCTGTTGCATTCTGCTCTTTACTTTTTCATGCAAATCACTGTCTCTGAAAAGTCTGTCTGCAGCCATGTGTAGCCATGTGCAGTTCATCTGTTTTCACGGTGGTTTGCCATGTCTTTCTTTCTGTTCTTTTTTTAAAAGGTTTTATTTATTTATTTATTTGAAAGAGAGAGACAGCAACAGAGAGCATAAGCAAGGAGAGGGAGAAGAAGGCTCCCCACTGAGCAGGGAGCCCGATGTGGGACTCAATCCCAGGACCCTGGGATCATGACCTGAGCTGAAGGCAGACGCTTAACCACTTAACCAACTGAGCCACCCAGGTGCCCCAGTGGGTTGCCATTTCTTTGTGTCCATGCATTGAGATTGGGTTTCTGGTCTGTGTTTTTGTTTTGTTTTGTTTTTCTTTTTTTTTTTTTTTAAAGATTTTATTTATTTATTTGACAGAGATAGAGACAGCCAGCGAGAGAGGGAACACAAGCAGGGGGAGTGGGAGAGGAAGAAGCAGGCTCATAGTGGAGGAGCCTGATGTGGGGCTCGATCCCATAACGCCGGGATCACGCCCTGAGCCGAAGGCAGACGCTTAACCGCTGTGCCACCCAGGCGCCCCTTGTTTTGTTTTTCTGAGGTTCTTTTTAACTCCTCCTCCAGTTGGTGCATATTTGTATATTTCTAAGCACATCTTTACCTAGACTCCACCCATGCATATGCTTGGGAAATGTTCTTTCAATATAAAAAGAAAGTAAGTAATGGGATGATGGGACCGTGACTGACAGGTGTGCTCACACCGACACCAGGTCCTCAGCATTGTTTCCACCCACATGCCTGATTCCCTTACTTGCTCTGATCCTTTCAGGCTGCGAGTTGCCCCCACTTCTTCCTGGTGCCGATGGAAGGGAGGGTTCATCCACAGACACAGACCCAGTAATAAATCCAAACCTCTCCAATAATATCCCCACAACAAGCCAGGCTTAAAGCTCAGTATCCTCTAGTTCAAGCTGAATGCCTTATCCCATGAACACACCCAGATATGGTCTCTCCACATGTGCAGAACACACACACCTACAACACACAAAATATTTCCTGTACAGGACTGTGTTCAAGTTAGGTGAGTGGGTGAACGAGTGTGCATGTATGTGGGGGCGGGGGCATGTGCATCCAAGCTAGTAGTGAGGTCCCTGGACTGCTTCCCTAGACCTCTGCCCCTTCTTGCTCTTCTTCCTGGCAGCTCTGGTTCTCCCTGCCAGACAAGGGACTTTGCCCATGTCTCCTGCCCTCTGAGGTGCAACGTTCCTGGCTGAAGTGTTGAGCCCGTCGATGTTTTGTTCAGGATCATTCTTTCTCATCTCGTACCTGGACTGGTGAATTATGACTGCATGCACGGGAAGAGCACGTTCTACTCTCCTGACATCGAATTCTGCCTTAGGTCGCTTGCGTTCTTGGAGGAATCTCCACTGGTCTAACGTGATTTGTTGCACTGATGTCTCTTCCACGTGATCCTCCAAATCAGGAACTTTGACGCTGGAGTCTGTTTCAGGCTCCCTTTGGAACCCAGCCAAGCCTGTGCGGTCAGCCTCAGGGGATGTGGCTTCCCCACCGAGGGACTCACTCACAAGTTCTCTTTCCCGCTCAGTCTTCTGGATGTAAAAGAGGACATAGGCATGTTGGCTCAGCGCACAAGTCGCATCACAGGCGGCGACCTTAGCATCATCCATTTTATACCACTGGTCATTTCCAGCTTTTACGAAACAGAAGTAGTGTCCGCTGTGACAGCTCCACCCAGCGTGCACCAGCACAGCATAGAGCACGTAAACCAGCGGTCCTGCCCTCTGCTCACACAGGCAGGGCTGCATGTCAAGACGCTCAGGATAGTGCACGTCCTTAGCCATTTTGTTGCCTGTGAAATCTGAGAACCGTTTCAACACCAGGATAAGGACCTTTGAGGGAGTGTGCAAAGTCAACGTCTTGGAAGCAGGCACCTTCCCTAGGCAAGTATTACAATGATAGGCATTTTCACCATCCAACTTTTCGGGCTTCACCAACTGCTCCAAAGCTTGGCTCACACTCTGAGCTGCCTCAATGTCCAGGCTAATGTCCAGGTAAGGGTCCATAGTGCTCGAAATGCCTTGGCAGTGGAGACACTGGATTTGAGACCTCCAGTACCCTCCAAAGATCTGACGGATGAGGGTGGCGTCCTCCGACTGAGGGTCTGAAGGCTTGTCCTCAGGCAGGCATGCTTGCTGCATTGCACCCAGAGTGAACATCAGAAACTCATGCGCGTCTTCCTGCTGGTGTGTGTGGAAGGCAGCGAGCAGTCCTGGCAAGGGACGGATCACATCTCCAGGATGGCAGAGGGCCCGGGTCATGTGAGCTTGCAGAGCACAGAGCATGCAGAATGTCTGCTTCCCACAGGTTTGCCGGTGCTGCTGGGACAGCACAGAGCTGACAAGGGGTGGTGTGTATGTCAGACACTGCAGGACCGCATTCACATAGCAGGTGTTCCCCAGGTTCTGAAGCCCGGCCCCAACCACAGAAGGTCTCTTCCAACTCACAAGTTTCTTTGTGGGAGCCAGCCCTGCTGACGTGGGAGCCAAACCATTAGTCAGGTAGCAGAGTCTGTGAGATGATGGTGATGGCTTCTCAGGCAAAGAGGCTCCCCTCTGGACTTCAGTACCACCTACATTTGACCAGCAAGGTTTGAGTTTTGGAAAGATATTGAACTGAGAATCCTCTTGGCGGTAGAGAGAAGCAGCCTCCATGTGTCCAGGAAAAGTGTTCACAAGATCCCCCACGTGGAGCCTCTGTTTGCAGGGGGATTCTTCTCTCACTGCGCCGCTCTCCAAATGACAGGTACAGCCATCTCCTCAGATCTCCTCAGGCTTTTGTGGCTTGTTGCGCCCACGTGACTAGGCACAAAGTAATCTAATCAGCTCCAAACACTTGATTGGAATAAGGGATTTAGGGTGTGGCTGCTCTCCTTAGGCAGAGAAATGATTCAGGCCAGCCCGCCTCCTTCCCTTCCCTCCCGCAATGGACAGACACACGTTTCAGCACTTTCTCAGCCTCCCTACCTTCCATCACACCCTTCTGGGCAGATTTTCTTGAGAGTTTCCAAGCTCAGAGGAAATCCTTTATGAATATCCACTTTGTTTTCCCAGTAATGTCAAGTGAGCCAAGAAGTGTGGGACGTTAGTCTTCTGGGATGGGGGCATCATTTCCCCAAAGGATCTCAGGGATCACATAAGAAGACAATTTTCCCCACCAACCAGAATGTCTGTAGAATCATCCTGTTTTTAGAAAGTTTACGGTCAGATGATTTGCCTCTAAAATTCCATCGCGCTCTCTAATATGATTCATGCATTCGGGGATCATGAAGATCTTTATAAATGTTTGTCTACCTACGTGTGGCCCAGAAATTGTAACCACAGATCCTGCGGCTGGTTTCACACTTCTTTGGAAAACATTTTTCCCCCTTAAGTTCCATCCCAATAGGAGTACCTATCAAATACCCAGGGTTCATTTTACCAAATATGAAGCTTTACCTCTGGGAATTAGACAGCATGATAGTTTTAAGTTCCCTTGTTTCAGGACCTGTTGGCCTGTGGCTTTAAAGTGTCAGTATGTCTTGACCAGCTTTCAGAGCGGGCAGTGTCTGCAGAAATTGTTTGAATGGACCAGAGACGTATTTCATACTCGTGACGATGATCAATTCCCATTAGAAAATGAGTAATGTTGCTGCACTACATAAATTGTGATGAAAAAAAAAGTTTCTGAAAATGTATAAAGCTTAGAAAGGGGAGACAAAAATATCTATTTCTACTCTTTGCTAAAGACACCAAGAAATACATGTGCACTCTGCCAGGCCTTCATCACTGACTTGGCTTCAGAAGGCAGCTGGCCCTGCTGACATCTTGACCTTGGACTTCTGGCCTCTGCACTGTGAGGGAATATTGTTTCTTCTCTTAAGCCACCACGTCTTTGGTAATTCATTATGCAACATTTGGAAATTAATAAGATGTCTTAACTAGGGTACTATTTATGACATTTCAATTTAATTTTTCAAATTTTTTAAATTTATTTTTTTTGTGTTCTTAATTTTTAAAAAAATTTATTATGTTATGTCATTCACCGTACAGTACATCCTTAGTTTTTGATGTCATGTTCCGTGAGTCAGTGTTTGCGTATAACGCCCATGCAATACGTGCCCTCCTTAACACCCATTACCGGCCTATCCCAATCCCCCCACCCCGAAGCCCTCAGTTTGTTTCCCAGAGTCCACAGTCTCTTGTGGTTCATTGCCCCTTCTGTTTGCCCCCCCCTTCATTGTTCCCTTCCTTCTCTTAATGATCTCCCTGCTATTCCACATAGGAGTGAAACCATGATAATTGTCTTCCTCTGCTTGACTTATTTCACTTAGCATAATCTCCTCCAGTCCCATCCGTGTCGATGCAAATTGTGGGTATTCATCCTTTCTGATGGCTGAGTAATATTCCATTGTATATATGGACCACATCTTCTTTATCCATTCAACTGTTGAAGGGATCTCAGCTCCTTCCACAGTTTGGCTGTTGTGGACAATGCTGCTATGAACATTGGGGTGCAGGTGCCCCTTCTCACTACGTCTGTATCTTTGGGGTAAATACCCAGTAGTGCAATTGCTGGGTCATAGGGTGGCTCTATTTTTAACTTTTTGAGGGACCTCCACACTGTTTTCCAAAGTGGCTGTGACAACTTGCATTCCCACCAACAGTGTAAGAGGGATCCCCTTTCTCCACATCCTCGCCAATATTTGTTGTTTCTTGCCTTGTCCATTTTTGCCATTCTAACTGGCGTAAGGTGGTATCTCAATGTGGTTTTGATTTGAATTTCCCTGATGGTTAATGATTTTGAACATTTTTTCATGTGTCTGTTAGCCATTTGTATGTCTTCTTTGGAGAAGTGTCTGTTCATGCCTTCTGCCCATTTTTTGATTTGATTATTCACTTTTTGGGTATTGTGTTTGAGAAATTCTTTATAGAGCTTGGATACTAGCCCTTTATCTGTAGTATCATTTGCAAATATCTTCTCCCATTCCGTGGGCTGCCTCTTTGTTTTAATGACTGTTTCCTTGGCTGTGCAGAAGCTTTTTATCTTGATGAAGTCCCAGAAGTTCATTTTTGCTTTTGTTTCCCTTGCCTTTGGAGATGTGTCTTGAAAGAAGTTGCTGTGGCCGATGTCAAAGAGGTTGCAGCCTATGTTTTCCTCTAGGATTTTGACGGATTCCTGTCTCACATTTCAATTTTAAATTGGAAGGGGTTAAATTGACTAGATGGATTTAGATTTTGAATGACCTCATGCAGTGAAATCAGTTTTATTGTTTATTTGAATCTAAACTGAGTAGAATCTTAGGTAGAAGGCAAATAGTGCAGCACCCATGAGCCATGAGGGGAAAAGCCACAGAGAAATCAATAAATATAGCTCAGTCTGTAGGAATTTTGGTATCCAACCTTCTCTTCCTGGATTTACATCAGCATTCACACAGACACACACGCACAGACACAGACACGTTTGCACATACACATGCACTGTTTGACATGGGTCTCATGAAGGCATCCAGAAGCTCCATTGGGCTCCGTCTATGACAGCGGCCAGCACGTCCTGGATGGCCTTCAGCCATGGGTTCCACCCACACCTGGGGAAGTCCACACACCTGGCTTTGTAATCCACAGGGAGGTCACAAGAGCGAGTCTTGCATGGTGCTCTGCGACCAACAGGGGGCGACGCTGGCCCGCAGAAGCATTTCCTAGGCTCCCAGGAGGACTTGACCTTGTGCAGGTGCCTGGGCTGGCAGGTGTGCACCTCCATGCCCCGCGCTGCAGCCTGAGCATTTCCTGGGGCCCTAAGGGGACAATGGGTACTTACAGAAGGTCCCGGGGCCTGGGATTCCCTCCTTGTGACTGTAATTTTGGCATTGCTGGACCCGGAGCTCTGAGCTAAGGTAGAGAATTTTGAAGGTGCTCAGGGACCTGGTAATATCCTGGTTTTCCAGGATTATAGGATGGCAGGAGCAGTTCCAGGGCACCCAAGTGGAATTAGGAAGCTTGTCCTGGCTCTAGTGAGCCATGGAGGCCTGACTGGTTCTTCCTGTGTACGGGATATGGGTCTGATCTCTGGAGGGAACGTGCACATGTTTCCAGGCTCAGCCAACCTGGGACCTTATCCACGTGGCTTCCCTGCCAGCACGGGTGCGTATGTGCCTCTGGAGGGGGACATGAGCATGTCGAGAGGGTTGCTGCATGAAAGGAGACCGAGGAGCGGGGCAGGAGAACTCTAGCCTTAGTGTGTGACGGTCTTTTGGGAGCCCTCGGGAATGGTCTCCAAAATCAGACACTCCTCACAAATAGCAACTGTACTCAATGTTTTATAACAACCACCTGTGAACAGTCCATAATAAGAAACATAACAAAGTACTAATCAATAGCAACGCAATGATCGGAGGATGATCACGAAGACTTAAACACTATTAAAACTCTTAATACTGCCGATACGACTACTACAAACCTAAGGAAGTGGGAGATTCAGGTGCAGATTCCTCAAATTCTGTGTCACATGACAAGGTACCAGGACCATCTTCCTGGGTATCTCAGACTCTGAGCCCTAGGTTTTTACTGAGAAAATTATTCCATAAGGTGAAAACAGGCAGCCTGTGGCCTAGAAAGCCAAGTCAACTAGATCCAGGTCATGGGTGATCAAGGGAACTTGTGTGCACATCCCAGCAGGGGAGCCCTAAGGCATGGAGGTGGAAGGAACCCTGGTCTGGGGCCGGCCAGCCACACCATACCCATCAGATTTTGGGTGTTTGGTCAGCCCTGGGTGCCATGCAAAGAAGGCAGGATCCAGACCCACACCCAGTGTCCACAAACCATGCCTGAGACTCCCACTGAACCCCAACATTTCCTTAGCCTTCGCATCCCCATTGCCCTTCTGCCACCTCTTCCATCAGTCTCCTGGACGGCCAGGTAACCGTACTTGCATACGGAGGCTCTGGGCTATTGGAGTGTGAGCCTCTTGTCAACCAGACCAGCAGGGGTGACAAAGGCCAGCACAGGAACCTTACACTGCTGGGAGGACCTGGAGAGTGCTGAAGTTGCTGGAGTAACGGGCAGTCACCGTCTTGTGCTTCGAGGGCAACACCAGCCTTTTCTGGAACAAGGAGGGGACTTTAAACATTTCTCGGGACTGTCTGTCTGTCTGCAATGCGTGGTACCTCATCAACACCAGCTCCACCGTCAGCACCCCCTCCCCCCGTTCTGACTTACTGCTGTTGGTAATTAGGCCCTATCGTTACCTCTGTGTCTACTTCCTACATTTCAGCAAACCCTAAGGTTCTTATTCCTCAAAACAAATGAATAAATACCCTACTTCAAGTGTAATAATATTGCTTACGCCTCCTCGAATATACTTGGCCAGGAGTTTTAGAGACTGGCTCTTCTCTTTTACACTTCCAGTCGCTTCCTTGGCCAAAAGCAGGGAGTCTGATGCAGGCTGCAGTAAGGCATGTGTGGGCAGGATGGTTAAGACCTCTAAAGCCTATTTCTACCTGAATGTAGAAGCTGGAATCCCAGGAGGAATCCATCTGAGGAGACCAGGGTTGAGAAGGAAAAGAGAGGGAGAGCCAGGGTGGAATAAAGCCAGCCAGCCAGAGTCGACCCCAAAAGATCAGCTGTAGGGAGCTAGTTTTCTTAGACTCAGTTATGCTTACAAGCAGGGCCTTATCACTTCCCTCTGCCTGGGTCCGAGAGCCTTATCATGGCTCTACTGTGCGGTTATCTGAGAAGCACTAACCCTTGGAGAACATAAGCAGAGAAGGTTTGGAGACAAAAAGTTATGAGGAAAATGCCCCCTTTTCTGTGACCCAGATCCTGTTCAGTTCCAGTGATGGAGTACAGATGGTTGTAGACACTGGGACAGCCTCTGACTGCACTTCTCTAAGTTCGTCTTTACCACCTAGGATGTGGGGCACACAATCCGAAGCGATCGTTCAGGAATCAGGAGACAACGGTTCTCTCAAACATTGACTTTCCCGTGAGACCCCTTCTCACTTTGTAGGTCGTGGGGATTTTGTCCTGTGTGTAGGATTCTCTCAAGCGCTCAGATTCTCAAAATGACCAAGTCTTAATAAATTCGTTTTGTTAAGTGGGGAGACTTGGTTCAAGAAAGAATAGAATGACATGAGAGACTATGGACTATGAGAAACAAACTGAGGACTTCAGAGGGGAGGGGGGTGGGGGAATGGGATAGACCGGTGATGGGTAGTAAGGAGGGCACGTATTGCATGGTGCACTGGGTGTTATACACAACTAATGAATCATCGAGCCTTACATTGGAAACCGGGGATGTACTGTATGGTGACTAACATAATATAATAAAAAATCATTAAAAAAAAAAAAAGAAAGAATAGAATGGCAAAAGAAAATGACTATGGTTCTCATGGGTGAATTGTCCATACAGACAGGTGGAAAAGGGCTTCATTTCAGGCCGCAGCTCACCAGGACCAGTAGCATGGCTCTGTTGGCATAATGAGGACATTTTAATGCCTCCTTAAGGGTATCTAGGGAGAGGTATTCTGTGAGAGCAGAATGGTCTTCAAGGGAGGACAGACAGTCCTTGTTATTTTGGAGGCTCATGGAAGTGGGCAGTTTTGGGTGGAAATAATTGCCAAGTGGGGACATAAGCTACCTACATATTGGCAATAGAATGGAACAACAATCTCTCAGTTCAGTGAAAGTGATTTAGACTAGGTTGACAAAGCAATTGGTCTGAGCAGTGACAGGGTGTTTTGTCTGTGAACTTGTTCCAGACTCTGCTAACTCCATTTATACTCAGTCATCCAGTTCTGAGCTCCCACAGGCTTTCCATCAGGCTGTGGAACCCGCCACGTTGTATGTTAGCTTGCTGGACATACATCTGTCTTCCCAGTAAAGTCTGAGCTTGTAGGGCGCCTGGGTGGCTCAGTGGGTTTAGTGTCTGCCTTCAGCTCAGGTCATGATCCCGGGGTCCTGGGATGGAGTCCCACATCGCATCAGGCTCCCTGCTCAGTGGGGAGCCCATTTCTCCTCTGTCTCTGTCCCTTGTCCCAACTCCTGCATGCTCTCTCCCTCTCACTCTCTCATCAATCAATCAATCAATCAATCAATCTTTAAAGTCTGAGCTTCTGTTCCCAGAGTTGAGCAAGAAGATGAGCCATTTGTTCAGTTCCTCTCGACATCTCCTTTTCAAAAAGAGTGGGACAGTGAAATACCACTGGACGCAAAGGCAGGACTTCTGGATTTGAGTTCTGAAGCTCCATCCTGGCTTCTAGCTAGAAGTGTGGGACACAGAACCAGGGTCCCCTCGAATCTCAGATGCTCTGGTCAGTGATCTATAGTTGCAGGAGATTTGATTGGAAACGTGGTTTTAAAAATCCAGATTCTTAATGGAAGAGGTCCCAGTATGAAAGTATTAGAGTAGGGAACAGACCTCTGACTTTCAGAAATATTCTAGATGACTAGAATCAATCTGGTTCTGGAAACACTGACTTGTATTATTTTCAAGCCCACATCTAAGCTCTTATATTTTCATGTTCTAACAGTTCCTGTAACTCTGAGTGTGACACTTCCACTTCATTTTTATGGTTGAAAACACACATGAAACGTGTGTGTGTGCACATGAAATGTGGAACAAAGCCCAATCCCCAATTCTACATAAACAAGAACAATGTTAGTGAGGAGAGAGAACGGAAGAAAAGTTACAACACAATTTGCACGTACTAGCGAGTAATCCGTGTAGATTTATGCAATGAGGGAGTTGGGTGATTTGTGAGGGAGAGTAAGCCTGAGGAAGCCATTATGAACTTGAGTGTCTGAGTAGATGGTAACAGTATTTACTAAGATCTAGAATAGGAAATGAAGGTCAGTTCTGGAAAGAAAGGAATACATTGCAATAAACACAAGTGACTTGTAGGTGCCTAGCAGAAATCCAGTTAGGAAGACCAATGCCTTATAAAACTTGAGCAACAAGTTGAAGATGGAAAGACAGTGTAGGATTTTTATCAGACAAGGCCCCTGGGGGTCAACAGAAATTACACTGGGTATTTAGAAAGAGGGGACAATGACCAAGACATGCCTAAGCGGTCACTGGTCTCCTTATCAAGAGAAATCCCAGCAACACGAACACGTCAGAGGATGTTTCTGTAGTTGAGAAGCCAAGAGGGTTACGTTATGCACACCACAGTTCACCTGGCAAGGAAAGGGGAGGGACAAGGGAGGAAGAACAGGGGAAGAGACCTAAGTACATTTAGATTCTCAAACGCAGTTATTTGATCTGAGACCGAAGGTAAGGAACTTCTGGGCAAAACCCAGGACCTGAGACACTTGCAACAGAGACCTTCATCCACTCACTTCTCTCTTGCATAGTTTTTAGAATAAAAAATTCAGCCCATTAGCCTTAAAGATATGTGGCAGCGACAGAACATTTTTTTAAAACACACTTTTATTTCGTATTTTACAGCCTTTTGCAAATTGTCTCAAGCTAGGAAAGTGTGTTTTATTTTGTTCTCTCTTATTTACATCTCTACAGGAAGCGGGCTTAATTGAACAGGTAAGGACATTCTCCAGAGCAGAGACAAGGGGCTGTGTTTCTTCTGTTCTGGAAGGGTGTGCTGTAAATCGAGGATGAAAACGGCCTATGAAATAGATCTTGCTCTGCCCAAAAGCGGGGACTCCGAATTTTGGCAAGTCAGGGCAGAGGCAAACCTGTGTGTCATTACCATCGGCCTGGAAAGGCAAAGATCGCAGGGTCACAGGACGGATTTCAGAAAGTGTGCGATTTTTCTGCAGCTCGTTTCCACTTCTTCCTCCACCCAGCTGCTCACTGGAGCTGCTAAAAAGTGTTTCATCTTCAGGCTTCTGCCCTTGGCCAGCACACCATTCTGCGGACATGCTAAGGACGTAAGACCAAAAACCCAGAAGACTGAATGTGGCTGTGACTAAGCCAGCAACGGCGGGGTCTTCTTGGGCCTGTATCTCCTTCTCTGTAGTGAGGGTGTGGAGTTAGTCTATCTCTAGGGACCTTGCGCTGGAATAGGCCATGACTGATACATTCTCACTGCAAGTGGCCAGAATGAAGATGCTCCCAATCCGGGCCGGCTTCAACTTTGACGTGGGCCAGTTTCTTTGTGGCACTTGATGCCCCAGATCGGATGGGGAGTGGAAGCCTTTCTAATAACTACCTGGGTTAGAGCTGGAGAAGCCCATGCCCACAGTAAGGCTAAGGCAGCCGCAATTCGTGTCTGGCAGGTGGGCTGTTTACTACGTGGTTGAATCTCTTCTTATTACAGACACCAGAGCCTGAACAGCAAAGGCCCAGGGTCACACGTCTGTCTGAAGCCAGGCCTTTAGAACTCCTCTCAAGCACAGTCCCACCTTTCCATTCTACCTGTTTTATCTGTTCATTTGCTCACTCACTTTATCAATCATTAAAATAATTAATGGACCCTACACCGGCAAGCGGGGATTGCCAAGGTGAACACAACAAAGTGCCTTCCCTTGGGCAGCTCGAGGCCTAGAGACGGCATTTCTCTGCAGCATCAGAAGCTGGACTGACAGCTTCATTCAAAGAATGCCAACTTTGGAGGTCAAGAGAGAAAATCCAGACAGGTTTGTTGCAGGGAGCTCACAGCCAGAGGACTTTGCCTCTCAATTTTTGGAGCTGATGCTCGGCTTTTACTTGTTCTTATTTTTCTTGCAGCAAAATGGTGTCAATTCAGCTCGACAGCCTCCAATCTTAACCTCGAAGGAGAGGCATTCAGCTTCACAGCGCCCATCCATCCTCTGACACTGCATCTCTCTGTGTATTCCTCCGCGGGCTGAGTGAAGAAAGCAGGGCTTCAGTTACCCAGACATCGGTGACCGGAAAGCCACATGACGTCTCCCGGGCCAAATTCACAACTCCCCAGTACCCAGTCTCCTGCAGACACAGAGCGCACGCCTAGACATCAGGAAAAGCACAGGCCACCTGAGCAGTGGTGTGGGAGCGTGGACTCCCTGTACAACCGACACAGAGTCTTTACCTGGTATTCAATTCCCTCTACCACGCTCATTTCTAGGATATCAGCAGAGTATTTCTTCCTGGGAGGGAGGCAGTATACTTTCTAATTCTAATAAACAGTCCTTTCCAATATGTGATTTTTTTCACGTCTCCAAATTACTAGTCTCAGCTATATAACAAAGGTAAAGACGATGCTGTTGACACTGTAAGCAGGTCAATGGTAGCCCACACGCTTTGCTGTGTGGTTGTGGAGTTTCACAATTTTAGGTGCAAAGATTAAAGATTACAGAAGAAGGAAAGAGATCTCAATGTAAAGAGAAGTCTAAACCTCTTGGTAGAGCTTTTAGGGAAATTAACCAGATACTCTTCTGGGTAGGGCTAGTCCGGCTCAGTGTGGTCCCGTTGTTTTGTGTCTAAGCTCAAGAAAAGATTTCCAGTGACTGGCTTGTCCTGGGACCTTTTTAGAACACAGGGATGAGTCATGCACTTTTCTAAAACCTCAGCTTTCTTCTCAAAAGACAGATTGCCATCCTTACATCTATTAGGATTTCCCTCTTACCTGAGAAAATGTGAACAAGGAGAATGAGAGCAGCAGAAATTGAGAAAAAGATTCTCATGGCTCCAGACGCCGGTGGAGGGAGGGTACAGTTGCTAGAATCCAGCTCTTTTATCAAGGAAGTTGATTAAAACAAGCTCTACAGCTCTGAAAGGGCTGGAAGTCAACTTCAGTTTGTAGTGTTTATTAAGAAGAAACCATTGTTCATGCCCCAGTGAGTAATGCGTGGGCTGCGGGGTCGGGTATTAACTCAACGGTGTCTACGGGAGAGTAAGGCAGACAACTCGTTCTCCTGCCTGGGTGCCTCCATTCCATTTCTCCAAGATGTTACATACAACCTGGTCTCTTATAAGATTCACTCAGCAGTTATTAATGGGCGCCTGGTATAATTGCTTTCAAAAACTAGAGTATATGAACAAATTTTATCTGTCCAATGTGACTATAAGCTCCACAGAAGAGAACGACTCTCCTCCCAACCTTTTCCTTCCATTCATTCTTCGTGGCAGTGCTTTGCAGCAAAAGATATTCAAAATATATGGGTTCTTTGACTTATTAATTGATAGCTGTCTAGTTAGAGGAACTTGTGAAACTTAATATGGAAACAGTTATTAAATGCTCAAAGTTTTTACATTTGTAAGATATTATTATTAAGGATAATCATTATGATTAAATATGACCATATGTCATATGTTATGGGAATAACTTTCATTCAACAAATATGGGATGGAGAACTGTTTGTGTTTATTTATATGTTGCTGAGAAATTTGAATTTTTAAAAAATGTTTTGTTATGTTAGTCACCATACAGTACATCCTTAGTTTTTGATGTAGTGTTCCATGATTCATTATTTGCATATAACACACCCAGTGCTCCACGCAATACGTGCCCTCCTTACTACCCATCACCGGCCTATCCCAATCCCCCACCCCCGTCCCCTCTGAAGCCCTCAGTTTGTTTCCCAGAGTCCACGGTCTCTCATGGTTCATTCCCCCTTCTGTTTACCCCCCCTTCATTAGAAATTTGAATTGTATCCTAAAATCAAAAGGAAGATATTGAAGGATTTTAAGTGGGGTGGGGGGTATTTGAAAGATTAAAACTCAAACAAGGAGTTCCATTTTGAATAAAACAAAGTGAGCTCCTAACAGGTGGACCCTCCCACTGAAAACAAGTAAAAATTTGGAAGAAAAAAAATTACCTGAAGAACACGAAAATTGAAACAAATACAGGCGTATTTGAGAAAAAAGTCAGAACTTGGAAAAATGAAACAGCACGGAGTATGTTCTCTCTGCCTGCAGTGTGGCATGGGGAGGCTAACCCAAACAAACAAAAATCTCTCTCCTCTCTCTGCACTTAGAACACAAAGGCAGAGCCAGGGGAAACTGCAGCTGTTGAAAATGAAGACCCAGAGAAGGAGCTTAGGCTCCGTGTGTGAACTCCGCTCGTGACTTTTGCTAACCCTTGAGCCATGCGTGCACCTAGTTAAGGCAAAACAAAACCACAAACACCCCTGAGATTTGAGCCACTGTACGTTACAAACAAGGTAATAATGCCAATTGAGTTTAATAAAGTCACTATCTTGTTAAAACAAACACATCAGGGCGCCTGGGTGGCTCAGTTGGTTAAGCAACTGCCTTCGGCTCAGGTCATGATCTCAGGGTCCTGGGATCGAGCCCCGCATCGGGGTCCCTGCTCAGCGGGGAGCCTGCTTCTTCCTCTCCCTCTGCCCCTCCCCCCTGCTCGTTCTCTCTCTCTGGCTCTCTTGCTCTTTCAGAAATAAATTTTAAAAAATCTTAAAAAAAAACCTTAAAAAAAGATCAGCATTCTTCTGAGGATGTAGCAGTATTCAGATCCTCTTCAACACAACGTTTAATGTCCAGGACATCAATGATGTTGAAATGATCAGACAAGAACTTTAATATATCTATTTTAAGATGCTTCAATAGTAAAGAAAATATGCTTGCCATCAGTTTTAAACATGGGAAATCTCATTAGAGAACAGAAAATATAAAGATATTTTGATACTAAAAAACTAAAAAATACTAAAAAAATATTTTGATACTAAAAAATACTAAAAAAAGATATTTTGATACTAAAATACTAAAAAAAATTAACTGAATAGATTTGATAGCATAGAAAATATGACAGGATCAAGAATCACTGAATCCACAAAAATTATGGGATCTGTAGATCAGAGAGAAAAAAAGATTGAGAAACACAGGCCTTTGAGGGATAATATCAAAGATGGGTAATTGGAGGCTCAAAATGAGGAGAGAAACATAATGGGTTAAAAAGTAGTTCAAGGAAACAATGGCTGAAAACTCCCAAATTTGGTGAAAGACAAATTGACCAAACCAGGAAGCTTTGCAAATTGCAATGGACGTAAATACCATGCGTAGGCTCCTCAGGGTTAACCTTCTGAAACCCAGAAAAGGGAGAAAATCGTGAAAGCATCCAGAGAAGAGTGACGCTTTCTGTTCAGGGAAACAGCGAGTGAATTACCATTGGTTTCTGCTCAGAAACAAAAGAGGTCAGGTGACCGTGCATGCACCTTGCAGGGCCGAAGGAAAACAGGCACAGCACTGCTAGTCCCAAACTCCATCTGCAGGAAAAAGTACTTTAAAAAAGGGTAACTGGAGGGGATTATGCTAAGTGAAATAAGCCAAGCAGAGAAAGACGATTATCATATGGTTTCACTTATTTGTGCAACAGAAGGAATATCAGGGAGGACATTAGGAAAAGGAAGGGAAGAATGAAGGGGGGGGACAGAGGGGGAGACGAACCATGAGGAACTATGGACTCCAGGAAACAGACCGAGGGTTTTAGACGGGAAGGGTGGAGAATGGGTAGCCCGGTGATGGGTATTAAGGGGGGCATGTATTGCATGGAGCACTGGGTGTTATATGCAAGTAATGAATCATGGAACTTTACATCAAAAACTAGGGATGTACTGTATGGTGACTAACATAATTAAAAATTTTTAAAAAATTTTTTTAAAAAGAGAAGAAAAAAAAGGTAGAGATAATCAGATGAATTAAACAGGAAGACAAAACTATGTGTTATCTATAAAGGAAGCATCTCTCCAAACATTTTTTTTTCTTTTGAAGTAATTATAGACTCATAATATGTTGCAAAAATGGTACAGAGAGGTCTTGTGCACCCATTACCCAGCCTACACCAATGGGGACATTGCTCATAATTGTGAATTGTCAAAGCTAGGAAATAAATTGACAGAGTAAAATCAGACCACAAGTTATAAGGAAGGCGTTGTAAATAGAAAGAAACACAGAAAGTTTGAACGCAAATGAGTGAAAAACCTAAACTATGAAAATATCAAGCGTGAGGAGGCTGGAGTGGCAATATTCTTTTCAGATTTTAAAAAAAGAATATTATCAAATAGAAAGTGGGAGGCTGCGTAACATGTTTACACATTAACTGATTGAATTAAAGGGGGAAGCAGACAGTTCTACCCTCAGAGAAGATTTTGATATCACTCTTGTCAGCAAAGGGCAGAACTAAAAGTAGTAAACACATGTTTGACCTAAACAACCCTATCACCACGTTGACTGAATCGATATTTACAGAATACAACATAAAACAACTGCAAAATACACATACACACTTTTTTCAAGTACAGATGATACATTCATCCAAACAGAGCCCATGCTAGGTCATAAAACATTTATATTTTTGTTGATTATCAGTGTCTCCCTTCAGTGTGTCGGTTCTCACTTCATATATTTGTGGTTCTCGTTAGGTTTATACACACTTATCATCGTCATGTCTTCTTGAGGGGTTGACTTGTCTATCACTACGCAAGGTTCTCTCGTCTCTACCCCATGTTCCTCCATCCTTCTACTTTTGACCTCTTCATTTCTTTGAATCTAAAGTATGCTTCTCATACACAGCATATAGCTGGATCTTAAAAAAAAATAAACCACAAAAACCAAAAAAAAAAACCCCAAATACCCCCCAAAAACCCAACTCCATTCTTTTTTTTAAAAAATTATGTTCAATTAGCCAACATATACGACATCATTAGTTTTTGATGTAGTGTTCAACAGTTCATTTTGCTAGGCTCTAACCGGAATGTGTAAGCCGTTTGCATTTATGCCATAATTGATGAGGTAGGATTTACCTCTGTCATTTGCTATTTGTTTTCTTTTGTTTTCTTTTTTGTTTATTTTTTTAGAGAGAGAAATAGAGCTTGAGGAGTTGGGGGACAGACAGAGAAGGAGACAGAGAATCCCAAGCAAGCTCCACACCGAGCATGGAGCCCGACATGGAATCAGTCTCACGACCCTGAGATCAGGACCTGAGCAGAAATCAAGAGTCGGACGCGGAACTGACTGCGCCACCCAGGCACCCCCGCTATTTGTTTTCTTTCTTTCTTTCTTTTTTTTTTTTTAAGATTTTATTTATTTATGTGACAGAGTGACAGAGAGACAGCCAGTGAGAGAGGGAACACAGCAGGGGGAGTGGGAGAGGAAGAAGCAGGCTCATAGCGGAGGAGCCTGATGTGGGACTCGATCCCGGTACGCCGGGATCACGCCCTGAGCCGAAGGCAGACGCTTAACGACTGAGCTACTCAGGCGCCCCCGCTACTTGTTTTCTAAATGTTATTTCTCCGCGCGGCCCCCCACCCCCCGCCCGGCCATTCCTGCATTACTGTCTTCTTTTGTGTTAAATAGTTATTTCCCGAGGGACCATTTGAATTCCCTTGTCATTGATGGTGCTATGTATGTTTGAGTTATATTATAAATGACTTGGGGGTTTGCAATCAATTTTAGACAATCTAGTTTGGATTAATACTAACTCCATTCCAATGGTGAACAAAAACATTACTGTCTATAGCTTGGTTTTCTTCCCTTTCTTTTGTGCTGTTAGAAAGAAGTTGGAGTTTTGAAGTACCAGAGACACTCTCGCTGGCCTTGAAGGAGAGAGCTGCCGGTTC
Source organism: Ursus arctos (assembly GCF_023065955.2). Taxonomy (NCBI): domain Eukaryota; kingdom Metazoa; phylum Chordata; class Mammalia; order Carnivora; family Ursidae; genus Ursus; species Ursus arctos. Next base: position 21,174,882 of record NW_026622952.1, read on the forward strand.
ATGGAAATAAACGGGGCGGGGAACGCCAGGCAGCCTCTGCGTGCTCAGGACAGCCTCCCCGGCTGACAGCCTGCAAGAGGGCAGCCACCCACTGCAGGCCAACAACCCCAAGTGACAGACTTTTCCCGACAGCCCCAGGGGCGTTGCAAGGGGATCTCTTGCCTCAGATTAGATCAAAGTCCCAGCTGACCCCATGCTGCCAGTCCCGTGAAACCCTGAGAGGGGGTCCAGCTACACCATGCCCGGCCTTGTGACCCACAGAAGTGTGAGGGAGAATGTGTGGTGTTCTAAGCTGCTAACTTCTGTGGTACTTTGTGACACAGTGAAAGAAGCAAGTGCGAGAGCATTCCAAGGGAACACACTGACATGTTCTTTTGAGGCTCCTGTGTGGCCCACGGCATTGCACAGTTTCCTGAATGGTTGATGTTCTTTCTGGTCCATCTTAGGAATCTCCCTCCACCCCTCCACTCCCAGGGCTGTATCCTAAAACCTCTGACTACTGAGTCCCTTTGCGTTAGCAGGCCACAGTATTTGGGAATTTTCCCTGTAGGATGGCTTCAGCCCAGTGACCTTGTGTAGCATTCATTTGGTCCATGGGAGCCGCGCCCCTTTACCCTGCCTAGTATGGTACGTGCAGCCAGCCCACTGCTGACCTGTCTGTCCTGCCACTGTGGACAGCCCCGGCCAGAGCTCTTCGCCCGCTGACACTTTCAGGTGTGGCGTGTTGCGTTTTCCAAGTAGGCTCTTGAAATGAAGCCCATCTCCTAAGGACTGGTGTGAGAGTGTTATTTTCCTCACCCGTCCCTCTTTAGAGCCAGAGTGAGGTCCCAATCACAGCACACCAACCCATTTTCCAAAGAAATCTGTCCTCTGCCTTCTCTAGCTTTCTTTTATACCCTCAAGGCACAGGAACAAGGCTAAGTGTTTCAGAGCACATTTTGTGGTCAACTTCTTTGCGGTTCCTGCATCTTGGGTCTGGTACTTCAGTGGGGAATGTGGGAGAAAGTGATACTTAAGGTTTTGTCCTCTGCCATTTGGGAATTCAGCCCAAATTGATCAATCTTGCTCTGTGGCACTGCTGTTCCCTTTCAATTATCGTGAGGGAGTTCTGAAACAGAACCCCAAACCAAGAAGGGACAGTACACAGTTAGCATAGTAAGACCAGAGGCACAGTTTCAGAATGAATGGAGGTAAAGTCATGCTACGCAGGAGCATTATGTAGACTAGAGTGGAGACAATTCAGGGTAAAACCAGCTGCACGAGTGTCTCTTCTCCCTGACCATTTCCCTCTGAGCCACCCACCGTGTAGAAGACTTTCCCCTCAGAGAATCCAGCAGACTGGTACCAGAGATCTCCATGCGTTACTATGGAAATCAACAAACAGAAACTTATCTGAAGAAGCCATGGGCAGCCACTTGACCCCTGAAAGTGCTGATTTTAATACAAAATTAGTATGGGTTGAGACTTTATTATTTTATAGGGAAGACTGAGTGTCTCAGGAAGGAGAGAGGGTGAAAATGTCCTAGAAAGAAGCCAAGTGAAGAAGAGAAGAGAGAGCAAGAGAAAGAGAAAAGGGGTAATTGGTGAGTAGGAGAGCGTCTATGGGGTCCCGTACAAGGTAATGAGTGAGTGGATATCAGGGCACAGCCACTGGTGCACCTCTCTCTATGACTCTGAGACATGTGCATGAAACCTTCTAATGAAAGAGACATCAGTTAGAGTCCAGGGTGTTTTCGATTTGGGGAGTCAAAGAGTGCGGTGTTTGGAATGAGCAGGGAGTACCCGGTCTCACGGTTGATGTAAACCGTCAGCAGTACTCTCACTGTGGAGAGCAGAGGGGGAGCGCCCACCCGCAGATGACCAGTCACCTGAAGATTCTCGCATTAACCCACTACCCACTTCGCTGAGCTAATTCCTGTGAAAATGAGGGAAACCCTCTCGGGTTGGCAAAGGTGATGACTCAGGTCTCTTGGAGGACAATCGATCAAATGTAAATCGATCTGACAGAAGATCCAACCGAAAAGCCCAATCAGTCAGGCTCCAGGCATGAAAGTGGCTCCCACACCAGGGAGTTTGATAGAGATGATTTAACATGGGGAGGAAGTGATGAAGTGTTGGAAACGCTGAACATGCAAAAGGGAGCAGCGAGGGAGGCAGTCCCAGGGTTAGCCCTAGCTGGAAGCCCCCACTGCCCTGTGGCTGGGGGAAGTGCAGGAGGCTGTGGGGTGAGCCCAGGAGATAGGACCGGCTGGCAGGAGCTGCGCCTGCAGCAGCAGGACGGAGGAGAAGGCAGGACACAGAAACAGGGGCTTTGCTATCGAGATGGAACCACGGCTGGAGTGGAGGGTGGGGGAGAGAAACCCAGGGCTCTCCCTACTTCCCATCTACCCTGCTCCCACCAGGCACTCACATCAACGGAGGCCAGCTGGAAGCCAGGAGGCGTGGAGAGCGTGGTTTGCAGAGAGTAGTGCTGGTTACACAGAGCAGAGCCGTGCAAGGACAGGGAATGTATCTGAGTGCAAAACGACGAACGATACGATGGTAGCTCAAGTGTGAAGCAAAACACTGTCAACCTCCCATGTGAAAACCGAGTGATCAAATTTGAGGAGCTGCTCATAGGATGAACACTTTGGACCTTTACTGTGCGCGGCTACAAATTTTATTTCCTCAGGCAAAAGTTACATAGCCAATCATTCATGCAGAGTCCATGCTGAGCATTTTTTTTTAAGATTTTATTTATTTATTTGACAGAGAGAGAGACAGCCAGCGAGAGAGGGAACACAAGCAGGGGGAGTGGGAGAGGAAGAAGCAGGCTCATAGTGGCGGAGCCTGATGTGGGGCTCGATCCCAGAACGCCGGGATCATGCCCTGAGCCGAAGGCAGACGCTCAACCGCTGTGCCACCCAGGCGCCCCCATGCTGAGCATTTTAAATTAATCTCTGACATTTTCATTTACTGGTACGAAGAGAAGTGCAAGGTTAGTACCATGGACATTAATTGAGTAGGCGCGAGTTGTGTAAAAAATACACCGTAAGTACTAGAATCAACGACTGACAGTGTGTTGATATACCAAGAAGTGATACAGATAATTTCCTGTATGCTATAAAATTATAATTCCCTTAACACAAATGCGGATACCATTTCCCTGTATCTGTTCAGTTAAAATTATTACACATAGATACACAGAACATGACAGGGGTGAACACATCCCTTTTCCGGGCTCCAGGCTATGACCTTGTAGAAATGAAAGCTTCTCGGAGTCTCAATTTCTTCTCCATATGAGGAAAACATGGGGGAAAGATTTGAAAACTATAAGGGACTCTACAAATAGTAGTAGTAGTATCTGAGTAGGCTATTAGCTACCCACTCAGATCTTGATTTTTTAAAGGATTATCTTTAAACGTAAGCCCAGAAACAAAACAAAGGGAGAGAGACATTAGAATGATTCTGAGACTCACTCACAGTGCGACTTGGGTAAGGCACACAACTTCTCTTGTCCTCCCTTGACTATCAAGTCCCCCTTGGAAAGCCAGGAGAGGGCCCGCTTCAGCTGATCTTCCGTCGGCAACAGAAAAAGTTCATCTTGCAGTTTCCAACAACCTTCTCCTCCTCGGTGCACATCCTCCTGCATTTACCCCGGCTGAGCCTGCAGGGTTCACAGGCAGCAAACTCACCTAGGTCGACAAACAGCAGCTGATACATCTCTCCAGGGACTCCCTGGAAGTGGGAGAAGGTCAAAAGCCACCAAAAAAAAAAAAAAAAAAAAAGGGAGAGGGTTTGTATGACCCTAAAGAACCAGCCCCAATTTCTCAAAGAGCTCTGCTTTCTTCAGGATGGAGTTGGGGAAGAGTTAATGTTGAAGCAAGAGGTAGGCACCTTCCCTGTTCTCCATGCCGTGCACGCGTCAAAAATAAGCAAGCGCGTTCGGACAAAGTGTGATGTATACTGTACAGCCATAAAAATACACGCCTGATCCTTCTGTAAAGGTTACAGGATGAAGGTGGGGAGGCCACCTCGTGGTTTGAAAGGGTCCTTGAAGGCAGAGGTCAAGTTAGGTTCAGTTCTGGTTTGGGCCTGGTAATGGTGAACTGCCTGACCTCAGCTTTCTCATTGGCCATATGGACATTCTAGAAATACTTGTCTACGCTGTAGAGTGGTCAAATGGAGTAAGTTATGTGAGAATATTTTGCCAAACACTATGTCCTCCATTAGTTATTTTTGTTGTTACTTTAAGCAGAAGATTTTTTATATGACCACAAAAATTTTTTCAGGGTAACTTTCATGGACCAGGTAGATAGGGCCTTTGTCAGCCAAGAATCTGTTATCAGCTGGTCTGGTTCTCCAAGGGCAACACTTATGTTGTAACCCCTTACTCTCTTTCTAATTTACCATGCTCTTCTCAGGAACCTCAGAACTACATGGAAGCTTACAGGTTGGTCTCTCTACTGCAACCATTCATCGGGCTCCCTGACAGCCCGTTTGCTCGTCCCCAGTAGCTATTTCAGTCTTCATGCTCCCTGTCCCAGCACCTGCTCTTCCCTCACATCATTGCTCAGTAACGAGCCCAGAGGTGGTCCATTCCTGGGCTGCATTCCACCCCCTTGATGCTGGATCTCCTGAACACTAATCCAGAGACTCTTTATGCTCATGCTAACTGCTGCTTGCATTGTGCTGGAGCTGGCTGTGGGCATCGGGACGGCTGTAGCTGTCCAGTTACTTCTGTGAAGGCCACCATCAGAGTCCGCCTTTGCTCTGGTAAGCCCAGGTCCGCGTCACCCGCCGCTTCTGCTTGATATTATACACTCATCACACGTTGTGTTAAGAATTCAGACGGGCTCTGAAACAAAGTCCCTGATGACTTTTATTCCAACCTGCTTTAACGAGAGGTGAGGACAGACACAAGCTAACGTTCTACTGAAGATGCCCTTCCACCAGCAGCAGGTCACACCAAAGCTCCCTGATAACGTTTATAAATAAAGAACCAGTGTCTTGCTTCCCCGCTATGACGGTCTAGCTCTACAGAAAAAGTCAATGACTCTGAAGCATCTCCGCTCAATCGCTTTGCCTCAAGCTTCTCAACTCCTTGTTCCCTTCTAGCTCCTGATTTTATTGTTTTCTCCTCCTGAGTTCCCATCTTCTTCCTTACCTGGGAACTTCTGCATCAGCTTCCACCTTGTTTTCCCAGCTCATGTGAGTTCAACCTGTCTTCACCTGGAGTTGATGCCGCAGCCTGTCTTACCTCCCGAACCTTGCCTTACCGAGGCAGGGAAGAATCAGCGTTTGCAATCTTGGAACCAGATAGGAGATAGAATTATGTTGTATTTCTAACCTGACCTACTCTTCGGCATGCCAGGGATTGTCTCTAGATGCCCATTCGCTGCTGAATTAGAACACGTGTTCTCCCACCCATCACCCTGGTGACCTTCTCTGGATGCAGGGCTTCTGTGCGATGGGCAGAATGAGTATTTGCGAATGCGTCTGCTCTTTTCAGGCCGTGGATGGCCTGATTGTCCAGTGCTACAGTTTTGTGGAGGAGTTTGTATGCCACCTCTGCGTAAGGGTATTTCTGGGCACTGTTCCACCTGATTGAGAATCACAGAATTAGACCTTTGTGACTCTGGCACCCTGAGTTGGAAGCCTAGCTTACCACTTGTCATGTGTCACCTGGGCAGAATGAATGACCGTCGCGTCTGTGTCTCAGCTTCCTCATCCTCTATAAGGTGGTGATTACGATAGTACCCACATCGTAGGGGTGGATGTTTGAAGATTAAATGACATGATCCCCATGAACTTCGTAGACTGCCCGGCACCTAGTCAGCCCTCAGTGACTAGTAGCCACCTGAATTTTTTTTCTCACTCCAAAATTCTGTCTAAACACTTTCAAATTCTGTTTGCAATTACCCAGGGGTATTTCTTTCAGTTCCGTTTATAATATGCTTTCTTCTGTAGATAAGTGCACAAATAGAGATTGGGGGCTCTTTGCTGTGCAGAGCTCTTGTCATGGTGATGAGATTTCACCATATTTGGTCCTTCTTAGATTAGTAGCATGGATTGGGACACATTTTGCTGGGCTTGGGAGCAGAGCCTGTGAGAGACGGATGAGCGTGTTCTCAGAGCAGTCAGTGCTCATTGGCTGGTACAGGCGTGATCCCCTAATCTTGCTTAGTTAGCACCATGAGCTAATGAGACGAGCCACCAGGTCCAAATCGCTATGGCCAAAATTCCATTGCAGTCACAGTCAAGCTCTGTGAGATGGCTAACCCAGTTATGATGCTGGCTACAAAAGGAAGTGAAGACAGATGAAGAAGTCTGGGATTTCAAGCAACTAACTCTGTTCTCACTATCATTTCCATCACTCCTAGTCTCCAAAAGTCAGAGGGAGCTGACAGGTCAGAGGTCCTAAAAGTAGACATTATACACGAGGGATTCAACTTACCTCCGGGAAGTGGCTCAGAATACTCGAGTCCTGCCTGGCACCCTAAATTCAGAACAACACATTTTGGATATTAAAATCAGTGCAGGAAATAATGATGTATAAAACAGTACTCCCAGCTCCCCACATCTGCTGTCAAAGGACAGCAGGTCACAGAGCTGTATCTTTATGCTATTTCTGAGGGCCAACACTCCCAGTAACCAGTAAGAAGTTTTAAAAATGGGGGGTGGGGTGGTTAGCAGTTTGCTTAGAAAATTCCACTGCAGATTCAAGAAAATCCCACGAGCAGCTCAGTGGCGGGCTGACTATTACTCTTAATTTTACAATGGTCCACAGAAGAGCCATCAGGCTTTATGATCTGCCCCCTTCACAATACCATCCTTTTCCAATTACCTGATAGAAATTGAGCCAAAATGAAGAAAAAGGCAAGGATAAAATAAGACATCTTTCTGCTTAGGGTCATCTCTGAGGGAAGCCTCTTCAGAGTAGAGGTTTGGGACCTCTCTGAAAGGACAGGAGGCTCACTTATATTTGCAAGTAATGGGGAACGCTCTTGGCCAGTGAAGTGAATCAATAAAGAAAACACATTTATATGCTCCATTTCCCAGGATCAAGGACTGATAATGATGGACAATAACCCTTGGCCTCCACAAAGCCTTGTATTCTGGGAGCTCTGGCCAGGGCAGTGCAAGGAACACGAGGCCAAGAGCTGGAAAAGCAGAAGCCACCCCGATCCTCCCGATCCAGCAAGTAGGAGCCTGCTACTCCCTTTCTTTCTCAGAATTTACTCTTCTCTTCCATTGACTAAAGAGCAACTGCAGTTACTGAGAGTCAACACAGTATTGCCAGCCTCTCAGCCTTGGTGTCAGGCTCTAGTGATGACGATGGGGACGTGCTTGGAACACAGGGACGGCTTGGAAGGAGGCCTGGTGCCTTCTAAGAAGAGCCCAAGAACCAGGTGCTGTTCCTTCCCGGGCTCTCATTTGCACTACTCGTCAATATCCCCAGGAGCAAGGGGGGAGGGCGGGGGCGGGAGCTGTCATTTCCCCAAGTGAGCTCTGAATCCCCAAGCATGTAACGAGGTCACCTAGGAGCCCGAAGGCATAATTACTACATCCTTTTCATTCTTCAAGAACATGGGGAACAGAATTAACACTCCATCACTGCACCTCGAAATAAGTCCCATCCTATTGCCCGTGCTTATGCAGGGCTCCGTTCTTCACTTTGGGAAGGCAAAGTAGGAGCACTTAACCAGGCAGACTGAGTCAGATCAGTATAGCAAGTATGTGACCTTGGGCAGGTTGCTTCCTTGGTTGAACCTGCTTCTAAATCTTAAAGTGGGAGTGTAATAAAGGTACGTACTTCATAGGATATTTACAAGGACTCACTGAAATGAGTATCAAGTGGCCATCAGACCCCACGCTTGGACTGAGTGTAGACGTACCTAGCGATGGGATGGGGGTGTCTCAGGTATAACAGAGCCATGGTGTAGGCGGGCAACTTGGCAGGGACAGGCCTCTCCCAAACCCTCAATTCAATGCTCATTGCCTCCCAGCACAGATGTTGACATATCCTTGAAGAGCCGCCTGGTCACCCTGGGTGGGAGTGGCAGGTTCACGGAGGAAACACACCTGGCTTGACTCTCCCCGCAGCCAGGCATGGCAGTCCCACAGCTGCTGGCAGGAGGGGTCAACCCAGCAGCCGCTGGACGTCACACAGATGTGCAGTGGCAATGTGGGGATCCCGGGCACCTGTGAGGGTCTGCAAGTGTCCGGCAAGTATCCTTGTGCCTGAGGAATTGTGACATTAAATAGCAAAGAAAAATTTCTATGACAGATAGAGGAAATGGGTGCCTTTAATGGCCCCTTATTCCTGCGTCTTGAACATGGACGCTTGCATTTTTATTATGCACTCGGGCCAGCACATTATGTAGCTGGCCCTGACCTGCAGTGAACTTCTTTTTTTTTTTTTTTTAAGATTTTATTTATTTATTTGACAGAGATAGAGACAGCCAGCGAGAAAGGGAACACAAGCAGGGGGAGTGGGAGAGGAAGAAGCAGGCTCATAGCAGAGGAGCCTGATGTGGGACTCGATCCCAGAACGCCAGGATCACGCCCTGAGCTGAAGGCAGACGGTTAACCGCTGTGCCACCCAGGCGCCCCCTGCAGTGAACTTCTAGCCTTAGAAAAGTAAGATGACTCTTGCAGCTCTCAAATTAAAGGGTTGGTCCTTGTCAAGGGGATTGCAAGACCTTCTTGATACATCAATGGGCCAAAAATGCCCCTGTGTAGTGGTCCCTGTGGTGCTCAGTTCTGCAGCTCAAAGCCCCTTGCTCCAAACTTGAATTCTTCCATACCTGAGCGCTTCGGGTATGGTGCAAATAAGCATTTGTTTAGCCATTTAGAGCCCCCCTGCTTTGCGTGCCACCCACAAGTGCCCCTAACATCTGCTAACATAGACAAAGCAAAGCCCCAATTGCCACCGCCCTCCTAAGGGCTGTGATCCCAAGACTCCCCAACTTGCTGCTGAGAGGTATCATCTAGATGCGTGAGCCCTTCTCTGGTGCCCTTCTCCCCCGGGAGTTCCCTTCCCTTTTAGGGTGGATGCCTCCTGCTACTGTCTCTGGTGGGGCCTTCCCCCCATGCAACCCTGTCCAGGTGCCACCCGATGACACATCTCTTCCTTGAGCAGCCCCCAAACCCTAGAACCCCACTCCAGCCCTTAGAATTCACCCACTCAGAGGTATCTGTTCTCTCCACAGTGAGGTGTGAACGGGGCGGCTCTTAGCCGTTGCGGTGCGCCACGTCCCTTAGGAGAGAGGAGACAAGATGACACATGCCATGTCTGAATATCTGTGTCCCCTCAACATTCCTGTGGAAACCTAATCCCCACACTGATGGTGTTTGGAGGTGAGCCTTTGGAATGTGATTAGGTTAAGAGCCCTCATGAATGGGACTATTGCCCTTATGAGAGCTCTCTGTCCCCATCCTCCAAGGGAGGACTCAGCGAGACGTCAGCCATCTGCAGCCCAGAAGAGGGTCCTCAGCAGCACCCGGCCATGCTGGTGCCCAGTCTCGAATCTCCGGTCTCCAGAGCTGCGAGAAGTGATTATTTGTGGTTCATGAGCCACCACGTCTGGGGTGTTTCATGACAGCAGCTCAAAGGGACTGAGACATCATCTGAGTCTAGGTGAGAAGCCATGTGAAATCCTACCACCTTAGTAACGTCCGTTTGTGTCAAAGGGTCCAACTACGATTGCCCTAAGTTTGCAACCTTCACTTCCTGAAGAATCAGAACGGCCTTAAGAAACAGAGATAAATGACATAATGAGGTAATAAGACCAATGAGAGTGCGTGTCACTGAAAATGTTTGGAAGTTTGTCTTTTCTTATGGATTTAAATCATTTTAATTGAGGAAGGGAAGGGATAAAGAAAAGTTAAAAATGTGTCCCTTTTCTCAGAGTGATTTATGTATTCAATCATTTATTGATATCAGTATAGCACGAGGAAGTAAATGGATGGTCTTGTCCAGATCACACACAAAAACCATGTTTTCAACAACACAGCAAGCATCTGTTGCTTTTCAGGAGTTTATGATTATTTTAACAAATGTCCTAAAATATCTCAACTTTTAATAACAATAATAATAGGGGGGTGATGACATTAGGGCTCATCTCCTTAATGTTGCGTTAAAGAGAGATATTTCACAAGAAGGAAGAATTAAAGTGGGTAATTCAGGTCTTTCTCTCTACCCACTTAGCTGATTAACTCCAGATTAGGAAAAAGAGGTAATTAAATTAGTGGGAGCCTCTGACATTCAGAGTATATGGATATCTGATATATATGTATATAGTCTTTTTTAAAATAATAATATTTTTTATTATATTATGTTAGTCACCATACAGTACATCCCTAGTGTTTGATGCAATGTTCCATGATTCATTAGTTGCGTATAACACCCAGTGCACCATGCAATACGTGCCCTCCTTACTACCCATCACCGGTCTATCCCATTCCCCCACCCCCCTCCCCTCTGAAGCCCTCAGTTTGTTTCCCAGAGTCCATAGTCTCTCGTGGTTCATTCCCCCTTCTCAAATATCCCATAAGCTCACAACTATCCAAGGAGCTATTTAAGGATTAAATAAGATAATATATGTAGCACTTAAAGTGTGTAGCACTTTTTTTTAAAAAAAGATATATACTTATCTGAAAGAGAGAGAGATATGGGGGTGGAGGGCAGAGGGAGAGGAGAGAAAGAGAATCAAGCAAACTCCCCACCGAGCGCAAAGCCCAATGTGGGGCTTGACCCCAGGACCCTGAGATCATGCCCTAAGCTGAAATCAAGAGCCAGACACTCAACCAACTGAGCCACCCAGATGTCCCCTGTAGCACTTTTTAAAAAATAAATAATAACACATAAGCTTCAGTCGAGCAACTTGCTAAGGGTACACAGCTCATAAATACTGGAGCTGGAATTCCGACCCACTGACTCCATTATGATATTATATAATTACTCTCATTTTACATAGGAGTGAACAGAAGCTATTAAGGAACATAGCCATGATTAGAAATCCAAACTGCCAGGTTCCAGATCTTTTGTTCCCACTGGTGCTTCAATCTACCCCTGGTCATCAGTGCACCCTCTACTCTATGTCCCCTTCTTCCCCACTGTCCTTGGGAACGTTCCAGAATCAGAAAAACAATGAGCTGCAGACTGCCACCCACTGAGATGTGTGGGCTCTACTCGGCAGAGCATGGACAGGCCTTCATTTCTGACATGCCTCGCTGATCAAGATGGTCTTTGGTTTAGAGAAATGTATAAATGTGGGTGTTTACTGCTCTTTTATCATGGACGCTGTGCTGATCTTTCAAGACCCTGCAAGTCATGAGGACGTTCCTCTTTCTCTTTGCTGTTTTCTTCCTTCTGGCCCCAGGTAAAATCAGCATCTTTGCAGGGAAGCTTATAGAGGTGGTGGCTAAGAGACAGGGTCTGCTTCAGTGAGCACCTGGGTGCACTCAGCCCGGTGACCCTGCAGGGGAACGTTTGATCCAGGAGCTAACTATCCCCTAATGCCTTTTCTGTAAATCCCTTGCATTCTTCATTACTGTCTAGCATGGGGTATCATGGGGTTGAAGAAAGAAAGATATTCCAGGAAAGATGCCCTGTGGTCCCCATTTCCATGCTCCCTAACAAAAACAAAAATTGGGGGAAAAAATATAAAAACAAGCATAGGCATCAGTGGATCTTTAAAAAAAAAACCATTGTGATAGAGATGGGAGAGATAAGGAAAAGAGCCAGAGAAAGGAGTGCTGGACAAGGAAAGGGATGGAGGTCAACACTGTGCTCGTGCCGGTCATGGCCCAGGTCAAACAGTACCCTGAAATCGTCACTTCTTTGCCACACTCCATGAAGCTGGGTCCTGTGACAAACACTTCACACCATAAAATGCAAGTTCTCCAATGCCAGGGCCTTTAAAGAAACTCTGTCCTACTTTTTTTTGTTTAAGTAGGCTCCGCCCCCAGCGTGGAGCCCATTGCGGGGCTTGAACTCATGAGATCAAGACCTGAGCTGAGATCAAGAGTGGGTTACTTAACTGACTCAACCACCCAGGCACCCCAGCTGTGTCCTGCTTCTAATTTAGTGATGTTCGGAGCAACCCTTTCGGCTTGGAAGGGCTGTTTTACAAGACCCAAGCCTCAGCTGGGCGAGGTAGCCTCTCAAAGTCATAGAGTTAAGTAGGAATGAAGCCAGGACCTGGGAGTCCATATCAGGACTCTCGTCACACTCTCCTGCTCCTGGGAGCCGCCAATGGCTCCAGTCAGATCCTCCTCAAAATTAAAGCCCAAGACTAGACTCATCCCAGTTTCCAGAGAGCTGAAGAAAGGGCTTTTCAGGACCTCCACTGAGCTCAAATCGGTGCCAGATGCTATAGAGGTCTCCCCTTAGGAGGCTCAGAATTCTCACACCAGCTGTCGTGTGGCTGCTCTCTTTTGCAATAAGCCTGTGTGAGTAGATTCTGTGCCAAGTATCAGGGATCCAGGACCTACCGCAAGCTGTTCACTCACTGGCCTCGAGGTACACACTGGGACTGATGAAGGCCCTCTTCCGACCAGTAAGACTTACATAATTAGTCAACACAATATGCAAACATGTAACATAAAATTATCTAATAAAAGTAACTGGAGCTGACCTATTAATGTGCCATATGCATACAGACTCAGAGTTTCATTAACCCCTAGATGGGTGCATGTGACGATCCTTTTGAAGCCTCGTGCACACAGATGCTCTCTCCCTTTGCGGACGCATTCTGTTTCTGCACCATAGCTATCAATCGGATGTAATACAAGAGCTCTTGTCAAGAGTGAGGTCCAGCACCTCCAGCCTGGGATGACTCACAACACTAGGAGGGCGGCTAGAGTCCTCGGCGGTGGGAGCCACGGTTCACTGAGGTTTGCAACGTTGGAGTGTGTGTACTTAGGAACTTAAATGCTGATGCTAGAAATGATTAGGCCCATCCTGGTCCCAATCCACCTGGTTTTAGTTTTACATACACGTGAATTAGCCACCTTTCTGGGTTGACCTCAATTTCAATTTGCGTACATGCGACACTGTCCTTACATGTCTCCGGATTAGGTAAAACTCTGAAATGTTGATTCTGATATGTGTGTCTGTCCTTAACTTGAAGCCGGCTGCTCTTTCGATTGCTACTGATAAAGTACCAAGGCCAGAGCCGGTATTCAGTGCAGAACAGACAAGAAGAGTCTTGGAGAGCCACTCCCAGCATCTGCCCTGACCTGCTCTTGAACACATTTGATGAAATGTGGAAAAGAAATTTGAGCCTTTCTAAACAATCTTTTTCCTTCCACCCACAACAGTAAATGTTTCCCTTTCTATATATTTATCCTTGTTTACTCAGTCTCGGACCACCTCCCCGGCCTCAGACCTGCCCTGCTCTTACCAAGGAGCATTTGGCAGTGAGTTGGGGAGTTACCCACCCTGGAGGGGTTTACAGGAACAAGGCGATCATGACCCCAATAGATTCTAATAAAAGAACAATAGCTTCTGCTTCTCAAAGTCCCTACACAGCCTAACCCCAAATGCTGGAAGACAAATCTGTTCCTCCTAGTCCTTAACCCACCTATGACAAAAAGACAGAAAATTCAAAGAGAAAATAGCTCCCTACCCATCTCAAATACCATCAAGGTGAGACACTATGGCAGCTTGTAAAGAAATCTTTACTAACTAGTTATGCGACCGTACCTGGTAACTGGACATATCTGAGAAGAGAATTAATCCAGGCGGCTCCTTCCCTTGTATAGCCAGGAATGCATTTTTTGATGAGAAATGCTTCAAGCTTAACGGAAGATGCATGAATTCTTGTCGGAAAAATGAAGATCTTGTTGCTCTCTGCCAGAAGTCTCTGAAATGCTGCCTGACCCTCCAGCCATGTTGGAAGAGTAAAGATGATTAAATCTGAAGACTCTGGCTTCCCAGAATGACATAAATGACCAGATAGTTTTGTCTTCTCTTTACTCTGGCCTCTTCAGTGAGAAGACACTTCAATAAAAATAAATGACTGTCTTTTATCAATTTGTCGAGTGCTTCACTTAGAATAGGGAAATGTGAATAGCTAATCTTGATGGTCCCTGCCTACTGGCTGCTTCTTCTGTAATTTTTTGGTAAGGGTATTTTCCCAAAATCATCTGATATTTCTTTTTAAAGGGGACTGGTAAAGACTGTAAGTCAACAAACCTCTAGCTTGCCTGTAGGTCAGCCCCAACCTCCTGTTGAGAAAGAGGATAGAGAAATAGATGGGTAGAGAAATGAACATATATTTATATGGATAGTTACATTAATGACAAGTAGATAGCAGAGAAATTTACTTATTAAGGACTCTTACGTGTCATACACACATCTAAATTAATCATCTTGACTCCGTGGCTTTAATTAGAATGGTTTAATACTCCCCATGCATTTATCCCCTGTCCATAAGTCTGGAATCGAATTTGTTGATGGGCAGAGAGACTGTAGATATCTATAGCTGACAGTAGCTCCAGTGACCTGGGTCCTGGTTGCAGATTATTGACTTTCTATGACTTGCTAAATTATATCCTGACTCTAAGCTTTCCTATTACCTGCTTTAACTAAGGATTCCTGGTCATGTTCCCCAGGCCTACGATCCAGCCTTGGTTCCCTGCCAGATCAGAAATCTTGCCTTATTTCCCTCTTGATTCCTCGAGGTCAATGTATTTAATCCTGTTGGAATCAACAATCTTTTTTAATGACATTTTTCTGTTTTGATATATTTATAGAGTCATGTACAGTGGGAAATATAATAGATACATCTCTACCTTTTTTTATAATAATATTTTTTATTATATTATGTTAGTCACCATACAGTGCCTCCCTGGTTTCTGATGTAAAGTTCGATGATTCATTAGTTGCGTATAACACCCAGTGCACCATGCAATACGTGCCCTCCTTACTACCCATCACCGGCCTATCCCATTCCCCCACCCCCCTCCCCTCTGAACCTTTTAATCCAGTTTTCCCAATAACACAACTAGAGTGCAATATGACCACCAAGATTGACAGGATACAAAATAAGTCCATCATCACAGAGACCCCCGCCACATTGTCCATTCAGAGCCATACCCTCTTCCCTCCTGTCTCTATGTCTGCCTTCACTGGTACAACTAATCTGTTCTCCACTTCGACAACTTGTCCCTTCAGGAATGTCAAATAAATGGAATCATACAGAGGTAACTTCTGGGAATTGGCTTTTTACTCACTATAGTTCTCTGGAGATTCTTCAAGGCTGTTGCATGTCTCAGGACACCTTTTTCTTTGTTGTTGTGCAATAGTCCATGGTATGGATGGACCACAGTTTAACCATTCATCTGCTGGAGGACAGCTTGGTACTGTCCAATTTGGTGCTATTACAAAAAGCTGCTGTGAACATTTATGGGTTTTTTCTTAAAGATTTTATTTATTTATTTGACAGAGAGAGAGAGCACAAGCAGGGAGAACAGCAGAGAGAGAAGCAGACTCCCTGCTGATCAGGGAGCCATATGGGGCTTGATCCCAGGACCCCAGGATCATGACCTGAGCTGAAGGTAGACTCTTAACCCACTGAACCACCCAGGCACCCCAACATTTGTGTTGAGCAAACACAATTTTCATTACTCTAAATGTTTTGTCATGCAATTGACTAGTCATATGGTTAGTTTTTATAAGAAAATGCCAAACGGTCTTCCAGAGTGGCTGCACCGTTTTACGCTCATACCAGGAATGTAAGCGTGGCCTGGCTTATCCACACTCTAGCTGACATCTGCTGCAAAGAATTGTCACTATTTTTTATTTTCACCATTCCAATAAGTGTGTATCAACAGCTTGTGTGTGATTTTAATTTGAATTTCTCTAAAATCTAATGATGTCTCACATCTTGTCCTGTGCTTTTTTGTCATTTTCATATCTCCTTCAGAGAAATGTGTGTCTCATACTTCCTTTGTAATTGGACTTTTCTCTTGTTGGATTTTTTTCTGTTGAGTTTTGAGAGTCCTTGATATTTTCTTCATATGGGTCATTGGTTGGAAACACGGTTTCCAAATATTTCCCCCCCAGTCTACAGCTTGTATTGTTAATATCTTACTACAATTTTGCAGAGCAAATTTTTTTTAGACTTTGTGAAGTCCAACTTATTTCTATGGATTGTGGAGTTTATTTGGGGTCAAGTCTAAGAATTTTTGGGGTAGCCCTAGATGTTTAATCATTTCACATTTACACTTACGTCCATGAACCATCTTGAGTTAATTTTTCTAAAATCTCTAAGATGGTCACACTTTTGTTGTTTCCATTTCTGTCTTTGCCCGTTGGTGCTGCCAGATAGCTCCAGCGGCATATGTCCAAAAGGCTGTCTTTTCTCCAACGGATTCCTGTTGATTCTTTGCCAAACACTGGCTTGCAGGATCTGACTCAACTGATTTGAAAACTTATGTCCAAACAAACTCCTGCCTGAAATGTATATGGCAGCTTTGTTTGTAATCACCCCAAGCTGGAAGCAACCAAGATGTCCATCAATAGGTGAGTTGGTAACAAACTGTGGCTCATCCGGCCAATGGAATATTATTCAGGAGTAAAAAAAAGATAAGCTACCCAGTTGCAAAATGACACAGAGGAACCTTAGATGCGTATTGCTGTGCGAAAGAAGCCAGTCCAAAAAGGTTAGCTACTGCATGATTCCAGTTACAAGGCATTCTGGAAAGGGAAAAACTAGAGATCGTAAAAAGAAGTGATCTTTTGTCGTGGTTGCCAGGGGTTGGCCAGGGGTAAAAACAGGGCGGAATGTCAAACAATTCTGCAGGACGCTAGGCCTTTGTTAAACCTTGAGAGCTTTGCAGCACAAAGTGGAACCGGTTCACTGTGCAAATTAAGAGAGTTAATTTAGGAAGTCGGGGCTACCCCAGGATGGAATGCCGAATGTGACGAAACTAACTGTCATGAACGTATAAAACAACTTCACTGAAGGTGTGGGGTTGGTGAGGCTGGCCTAGGTGACTTTGGCAGTGAGGGCCATCTCTCAGCCTACAGGCAAAAGAACCTGCACCCGAGCACCGCACTCCGGTGGATGACGGATTTCTTCGGTAACACAAACCTAGCAATTCCGATCTCACTATGCACATACAGCTGGAATTGAACAATTAAATACGCGGCCGGCAGAAGTGGGAGCCAGGGTCAGGAGGGAGTTTACAGATAATCAAGGAAAGGGTAGAATGACCACATGGGGATGGATGGGCGGTGGAGACGTGGCTTCGATACAGATGGTGCCATATACAAATATTTATTGATACGTGTGTGCATGTACCCTGAAGGGAGGCCGAGGCTGTTCCCCCTGCCCCTCCCCCCGGGGGGAGGCTGAGGCCCGGGGTCCCGCACCAGGCAGAAGGGGGTCTGAGGTCAGGGCACCGCAGCTTTGAAGCCCATGGTAAGGAGTTGACTTGAACTCAACCAAAAGGTATTCGCAAACTGTTGTAGGGATTTTGAGAGGAGGTGTGATGAGCACCAGCTAGCTTTTTTATTTATTTTTTATTTTTTTTTTAAGTTTTTTGGTTTTGTTTTGTGTTGTTTGAATCATGCTGGAAGAGAATCAGATGGTATAGTCCATCCGCTAGGAGCGCAGAGGGAGGGGTGGTTGGGAAAACCACGGCCGTGGACCTGTTTCAGCAGTGCTCCCGGGCATTCTCTGCAGTTGGTTCAGCCACTCTCCCCAAAACCTTCCCCATCCTTGGGACACAATTAATCACACCGGCTTATTCTGTTATTTAGTGAGAAGTGAATTTGACACAGACAAAATATGTGGTTATGGGACCGCCCGCTGCCGGAGGACTTGTGAAGCAGAGGAATTCCAAATCGGAGTATGCCCCAATGTCTATCCGTGCTGTTTGAAAAAGCGAACCCGCTGAACCCCGTGACACCCTGAAGCCCAGGGCTGCCTTGTCCCCAGAGCCGCAGAAGGCTGGACCTTGGAGCCTTCCCTTCCTGAGGCCTCACAGCTAGAATATTCCCAGCGGCAGCCACTAGTCCAATTATTGAGACTTTGCTGAGTGCCTTCACTCAATGCAGAGCCCATGTACGAGCCCCGAGATGGCTTTCTGCAGTGGGGAGAAGGGAGGAAAGCAGTGCGGGTTACGTGAGAGTTTCAACACCTTAACAGCCCAACCAAAAATACGCCTCATCGGCCACAAGCCTAAGTGAACATCTTTTTTATTTTTTTGGCCTGAATTGTAGCAATTGATCTTGATAGCATTAGTTTTCTGATCAGAAGTTTTGCTCTGCAGTTATATGTGTCTTTTGTTCATTAAAACAGGGAAATAAATCAATATTAAGTGCAATTCGTTTTGCATACACTGTAATTCAAAGCACAGACTTCCGGGGAGCAAAACAAGAGGGATGCTCTGTGATGACCCGTTGTCCAGTTGTCCGTAGAGGGTCACGTCCTGCAGGAGGAGCTCAGAGCAGCTCCGTGCAGACTACTGTCCTGAGATCTGCCGAAGGAGGCGGAGTCGTAAAGCCTTTGACCTGCCGTTCCTTTCCAAACCTTCTTTCGGGGTGACCAAATGATTTGTGGGGAAAAGCTTCTCTCTGTAAAAGTAGTCCAGCTAATAAATGACTGAGAATGCTAACATCAGGAGAATATCATTATTTTCCAACACCTGGAGACATAAGGATCTAGCCCATGAACATCAATGGCCCCACTGAAATAAACAAGAGCAACCACCTGGGGTCACGGGGTGCCTCGGGGTAGATGTCCGCAAAGCCGCCCAGGAGCGGTTAAACTGCTGCCTTTTAGGAAAATGGCAAACTGAACCTTCACGTAACTTACTATCACCCAGCCTCAGCACGTGGTTAATCTCCTTTCATTCCTTGATGAACTCCGCCTCCTGGATTATTTCCAAAAGTACTCAACATGCCATGTCACCTCATCTGAAAATACTTTGGAATATATAATTCAGAGAAAAAACTCCTAAAAAGAAAAAAATATATATATGTACATTTATGTATATATACATATATATATATAAAACCACAGTGCTATGACCACACCTGGAAAAAATCAAAACAAATCCCTTACTATAATCAAATAGTCAGTCAGTGCTCAAATGATCCTGGTTGTTTCATAAGTGCTTTTGCCAGAACTGGTTTCTTAGACTCAGGGTCCTAAAAGTCCATCCATGCCCCGTATTTGGTTGTCTGCCTCTGGCTCCTCTTTTGTGGGTGGTATCGTGTTGCTGTCCCACCTGCAAAATACTGTGTCGAAAATGCAAAGCAAATGCGAGCCTTTGATTTCACCACAGCCGTTACAGGGGAGAGGGGAGCCTGGGAAGCAGCCCCCCGAGGAGGCTATCCTGACAGCCCGGATGTCAGGATAAGGAACGTGCTTTAGGACAACCTAACGTCAACTTTAAGTTGTGTCTTGTCCTACGTTGGTGTCCCCCTTCATGATTCTCACACTGTATTTTACAAGGTACAGTCACGTGCATAATCTCTTTTGAGCCTCACAATAAGCTCGTGAGACAAGAGGCGTCACCCTGACCTTTTTTGGGTGTGGAAACAAAGGCGCAGAGAGGCGAGTGCCTTTCCCAGTAGGTGAGGATAGTAGGCAGGACCAGGCATCTCCCCCACCCCTCAGGTTCAAATCTGAGGCAGCAGGGCCTGGTGTGCTAGAATCCCAGCCCCTCGGGATGGTTTCTACCTTGGTTCCAGTTCCTAGAGATAAATATAAACACAACCGTAAGCACAGCTTTGGGGCTAGAATAGAAAAGTAACATGGCTTACAAGTGAGGGGATAAGAACATCTCTATTTGGAGTTAGGGTCTCAGCAATTTCCCACCCCCTGATTGACCATCTACTTTCTTCCAGCATCCAATTGTCAGCATCTGATGGCCTCGGTGATTAGCAACCCTTATCAGGGACCCGTTGCCTCCCATCTCTACCAGCATCTCCAATTCTCTCCTCGAATTGAAGATTTCCTAATGCCTAAAAATCAAGAATGTGAATGATCTTATGCTAGCCCCTCTGTGCTCCACAATATTGAATCTGCCCCAGGCCTGGAGGAGAGGCTGCAGCACGATGACCCTGTGCACTCCAAACCTTGTCTACTTCACTGTTGCTTCTTGGGTGCCCAAGCCCCTGCTGGGCCACTGCTGCCCTCTTCATCCTCCCTCCAGGTAGAATATCATTGTTTTCATTTACACAAATGATCTTAGACATTTTCTCTGGACCAAAATGTGCCTGTAAATGAGACACACATGACAAACACTACCCTTTCCAACACCTCTGAGGCCATATTGAATTTTAGATAGTCATAACACTCTTGAACCAAAGCCCACATTTCTCTGGTCACATCCAGGGCAGACTGCCTGGGGTATGCATGCCTCAGATAATCCAGTGACATAAAACTCATCCCTGCTAAGAAGAAGAAGATGAGGGGTGACTCAGACGGTTAGGCATCTGCCTTTGGCCCAGGTCATGATCCCGGAGTCCTGAGATTGAGCCCCTCGTAGGGCTCTCTGCTCAGCGGGGAGCCTGCTTCTCCCTCTTCCTCTGCCCGCCACTCTGCCTACTTATGCCCTCTCTCTCTGTCAAATAAATAAATAAAATCTTTAAAAAGAAGAAGAAGGAGAAGAGCCTTTTGCTTATTGATTATGAGAAGAGAAAACGCAGCATCAATTACAGATTTTTTTTTAAGCAGAATTGAATTGGACCCGATGGCAGCAATAGCCAGACATCTGAGGAAGACAAGAATGGAAAGGAGAGAGAAACATGAAGAAGAGTCAGATGAATTAAAATCAAAATAGGGAGGATAAAAAGAGATGAAGGAGAAGTAGAGGAGGCCAAGAAACCGGGGGAGGGATTAGGGGGAGAAAGAGCAGAAATGAAATCTGGAGTGACTTTGCGACTTCAGGAAATGACAGGTCATCTCTGATATGTGTGATGTCTTCCTGCAGGGTATTTTACACCAAAATAAATACATCCAGAAGACAGGACAGAAGCGCTATGGCGGCCATATTTATGTCACCATGTCGGCACCTAGCAGCGGTCCAACAAGAACTTGAGGAAATTTGTGCTTTTGTGGTTAATGATGTCTGTTATGCCCCCTCTCTTTCCTCTTCCTGCTCCTCTTCTCTTGCCCTGTCATTTCTTTCTTTCTTTTTTTTTTTAAATTTTATTTATTTATTTGACAGAGAGAGAGAGACAGCTAGCGAGAGAGGGAACACAAGCAGGGGGAGTGCGAGAGGAAGAAGCAGGCTCATAGCGGAAGAGCCTGATGTGGGGCTCGATCCCAGAACGCTGGGATCATGCCTTGAGCCAAAGGCAGACACTTAACGACTAAGCCACCCAGGCGCCCCTTGCCCTGTCATTTCTTATTCACCAAACCCACCCAGGGCATTCAGGCATGACATTTACTTCCTGAGGAGAACGGCTCAAATGTTTGTTCCGCTAGCTAGTGGTGGGAGAATAATGTGTCCGCATGTGTCCTCTGTGACTCAGAGATTATTCTAGAATGCCTCTCTTCCCCTGCTGCAGGCCCCCTCCCTGCAGCTCAGGGCTATAAAGGGAGCCCTGCTGTCTGCCCATCAGCACCTTCTCAGCTGTCAGTCCCCTCAGCGACATGAAGCCATCCCTCTCTCCTTTGATCAGCCTTCTCCTTGTGGCCCTGATGTCCCCAGGTAAATTGGAAATGTGATCTGGTCCTGAGGCCAGGGTCTCTCCACAATGGCCGTGTCCAGGCTGGGCAGTGAGGTACTAAGACCCGCAAGTGCATTTCCTGGCAGGGTTTTGGGGCAGGAGTGGGCTGGGTTTGTAAGGGACACTTTGAATATGCTGATGGCACTGACTGCCCAGGAGTCGGGTCCTAACCCTGACTACACTTTCTTATCCTGTTAATACTCACCTACTTCTTATAAAGAAAGACAGCCTGCGTCACAAGGGACCTTAAATATTAGGGTGTCTCAACAACTATATTGGTGACATCCCCCTGGATGCTTAGCTTGGCTTCCAGGAGGAACTCGGGCTCCACTGCCCACCCTTCTTGGTCATCTCTTACCTCCCTCCGTCTCCCTCTCCCTCCCTCTCTCCCTCCCTCTCTCCCTCCCTCTCTCCCTCCCTCTCTCTCTCTCTCACACTCACACACACACTGGCACACACAAATAACATTTGTCCTGCTTCCAACCCATTCCATCCCATTCTCCACTTGCTCTTTTTCTTTACAACTTTATGGAGGTGTAATTAACACAAAAAATGGCTCGTATTTAGTACAATTTGATGAGTTTGGATGTTTGCCAGCAACCATGGTGCCATCGCTACAGCCAAGGGAATAGCTGCACGCACCACCTCCCAAAGTTTCCTTGTGTCCCTTTGTGGTGCTGTTTTGTGTGTGTGTGAGAAGAACACTTAGCAAAAGAGCCACCCTCTTCACAACCCTTGAAGTGCACAGTACCGCACTGGTACGCGTAGCCGCCGTGCTGCACAGATCTCTGGAATGCGGCCACGTTGCAGGACTGACACTTCATACCCATTGAGCAGCAACCCCCGTCTCCTCTCCACGCTCTGCTTTCACTCGTTCCCTAGAGTGACGCACTGCATCCTCATGGGTCTGCTCACGAGAGCTCTGAAAATGCTCTGCTGTGTATTTACTGTGAAACAGGACAATCCAGAGCCGGAAATGTTAACCACCAAGGCACCGAGGGTCTGAGAGAACCAAGAGAATCCAGGGAAGAGTCTCCTGGACAAGGCAAAAATGGGTCTCCCTTGTTACACCACCAAGAAAAACGCCAGCTCTTACCACGCACTCCCCCTTACCCGGGTAAGTAAAAAAAAAAAAAAAAGTGTGACAAGTTCCTCACTCTGGAAATGTTTAGCGAATGAATAGATGGGAAGGTGTCTATGCAGGTGGGGGAGGGCCGAGCAGTGGTGGAGATAAGGGTGGGCTGTGTTTATGAAGATAGTAGGTGGACGGATCGCGCTGTCCCACCTGTCGGAAGGGTCATGGGGTCTGACAGCCTCCCCTGACAGACGACTGAGTGTCCCATGAGACTTGGAAGCATGAGGGACAAAGAGACAAAAGTATTCACGGCACTTCTATAATCCTGACCTCACCCACACCAGAGAGCCAGAGGAGATGGTACTGAGCAAGGCCCCCTCCTCCTACCAGGTTGGAACCCCGCTCCCTGGGCCTTCAAGAATTTGTGAATACCTGCTAAGTGCTGGTGAGCAATGAGCATGCAGGGAATGCCCCAGGGACAGATGCAGGGGACAGGCCACTGGGATGACAAAGCTAAGGAGCCCTCAGCCGCTTTTTGGGTCGGTCCTGAACACCCATGTGGAGCCAGCTTCCGATTCGTAAGGGCCTGGAGGAGACAGTCATTTCCAAGATGCTTCCTTAATCCCAAACTCATTCTTGACCCTGAAATAGGGAACAAGAGGCTGGATGCTCAGTGGGCAAGAGCAGGGAACATACACGAGGGCACTGGCAAAGGGACTCCAGTAATTCAAATCCTGCCCCATTATTCCTCCCACTGTCCTTTCCTCACTTCGAGCCCTTTGGAAGTGACCCTTGGTTCCCAAGGACTCACTAGCTGGTTCTCCTCCCAAGGGAAGAGAAAGAGAAAATACCATGATTGCACAACAAATATAAACAGTACGAGGCATGTGTCATTTATTCTAAGAGTAGATCTTCGAGACGGGGTTGTTACTCCCATTTGATTCACGAGGGAGTTGAGGAGATTTAAAATAACTCCTCCGATTCAGGACAACAAACGGTTACAGAATGGAGAGGGGCGTGGGGATGGGGTAACCAGGTGATGGGCATTAAGGAGGGCTCGTGCTGGGATGCACACTGGGTGTTCTATGCAACTAATAAATCATTGAACACGACAGCAGAAACTAATGATGTACTATATGTTGGCTAATTGAACATACTAACTAAAAAAAAAATAAAATAATAAAATAAATGAAATAAAATAAAATAACTTGTCCAAGATTGTGCAACTGGTGAATGGCAGTCAAGAGTGGAAGCTTCAAGAATTTAAGCCAAACTTCCCAGTGTTATCCTCCAGGAAGCCATCCCAGTATACTTCTTTTAAAACATACCCGTTTCCCTCTTCTCTCCAATACACCGTACTCACTTCCTGCCTCAGTTTCTCAGGGTGCATCACTCGCTCCTGAATTTTTACTTGCCTTCCCACTTGGGATTTCCATCCTGGGTGTGTAGCCTCCTTACGTTCAGACCGGCCCTGATTGTGTCTCCTCAAGCCCAGTGCCACCCACAGAATGCAACACTGACCACCTCCACCTCGTTCCCCAACTTAGAGAAGAAGCAATTAAGAGAAAGAATGTCCTACATAATGACTATTTCTGCAATACAATTTTCCCAAGCATTTTTATTTTCCTGCTGGTTTTCTACTTCCCACTTCATTTGAGCGTGCTGGAAAAATATTTATTACGAACAAAATTCTCTCTCTTAATTGCTCCTTCTCCTGAATTGGGTAAAGAGTCTCATTACTTCCTGCACTGGCATAATACTTCAATCTGCGTCTAGAAACACAGTAGCTCAAAAGCATACATCCTAAAATACTTAGCCAGCTGTAAAAGTCTGTGTTAGTCTGGCATCAAGCTGTCCTACCCACATTTCCCATCAGTATCCATCATTGCCGTGGTCCTCAAGCCACGCCCATGATTCCGAGAAAATACTCCATTCTTCCAGGTCTCTGCACAGCTCTGTGGAACGGGTGTAGCCTTTGTTCAAGCCCCCATTTAGGAGCTACATTTAACATACATTTAAATGTAACCATCTCTGTGACCTTTTGGCTGTTCTCTATGTTCCCAAAACACACTGTGCAAACTCCACTATAGATTGATTATATTGCATTTAAATATATAGTTATGTGTCTGTTTCCCCACTAGACTCCGAGTTCCTCATCCAGAGAACTATCCCTGACTCTGTCATAACAGGCTAAAATGTCCTACATCATTTTGTCTCGAAGGAATGAGCAAGTGAATTAATTTGCCAAATGAATAGAGCTCTGTAGACACCCCCCATCTGTTCTATTCTTGTCTATCTATGATTATCTCTTTCTCTCTCCCGAGTAATTAACTTTCTGTATTTAACAGCATGCTTAACAAGGTATGAAAACAGCATTTTCAGCTGAGATGCAGAACGCTGGTGAGTGGGGAGGCAGACCACCCTGCAGAGAGGAGGCAACCAAAATCCAGGGAAACAAGCCTTAAATCCTAGGGCCACTGGCTCGTGAAGAGGCCCCCCTTTCTCCTGAAGGCAAAGGCCTGGGGCCCCTGCTCCCAACTGGAGCCACGGGAGTTGGGTTTCGACAGGCTCACCTGCTGGATGGGGTTACAGGGCAGTGCGTCCTCCCACAGGTGGGAGCGGCTCAGGTGAGCTTCGCTCACCGCAGGTGCAGAGCACAGACCGGGGCTACTTCAGAATAGGCCTGCTTTCCGCTTGGTATTGGGTCTCAGATGCTCGATGAATAAGTTCTAGAAACCTGCTGTACAAGCGCCTGTCTATGGTTAACAGTGCGGTGCTGTGCAGTTAAAAATATGTTGAGAGGCTAGATCTTATGTTAAGTGTTCTTACCACAAGGAAAACAAAACCAAAACAAAGCAACAGAAACAAAGGCACATGAGGAAACTTCTGTAGGTGACAGACAGGTTTACTGCCTTGACGGCGGTGGTGGGATCCTGGGGCAATGCAGGTGGCCGGACTCATCAGGTTCTGTGCAGGCGTGCCGATCTTCGTCTATCTCTGTGTATCCATGCATATCTATCCTCGCGTGTCTATCTCTAGGGAAGGATGACTACTGGTCAGAAAATGAAGTGATAGGAAAAGACTTCTAATCAACTGATTCATTGATAGTGGCAAATGTTTGTAATGCTTACCTGTGAGACAGATTAGGGCAGGAAGAGGGTAACATCTCTTCACATTGAATCTGTTTGAAGGTCACATCTCAGGTCGGTGGCAGAGCTTCGATGACCAGAGCAGCCTCGGCTTGGGGTCCATCGGAAGACGTCCCCAGCCTTCTTACCCGAACATTGTCTGATATCATGTCTCTGCCTTCATCGTGTTATCTATTTTTTCTTTGCTTTAACACTCGTCCCTTGCCTTTTCTATCAACTCTCTTCATAATATATAATTTAAGACAAGAATTTGTGTGTAATAGTCTCAGTACTTGAATTGTAGAGTGAGGTCCCAATTTCACATTGCTCAAGTAAACTGGCACATCCTGGAGGCACCAAACAGCCTTCCAGGTGTTCCCTCAGAATGAGGGGGAAAAGAAATCCTTCTCACTCTCTAAAATCTGCCCTCGGCTACCTGTCATCTCCCTTACAGTGATGGCTCAGCCCCAACCCGCCTTCCTCGGACGACCATCCCACTTATGGACATGTCTGGTGGGGCGGTCACCCCCAGCTGGCCTCCCAGAGCCCTGGTGGGTCCCCTGACACTGCGTCCTCAATTGGCCGAAGCGGAACATTTATACTGCGGCACATCCATCGCTGTTTCTCCTCCCGGCTGCCTCTGAATTGGCAGCTGGTTTTTTCAGGCAGAGTCAAGGTGCCTTTTAAGCCAGAATCAAGGATCTGATTTTTACGCTGTCAGGATGGCCACAGGGAAATAGGAATGCTCATTGACAACCTCCCTGTGGCCTTTCTCCACCACATCCCCCTGGGCTAAAATAACCCCCGTCCGATTCTCGAGATGGTCTTAAGATGCTAACGTTGGATATTTCTTTATACAGAACCCGAACCGGATTTCAAAGTTGTCGATTGCAAGAAAAGTGAAGGCTATTGTCAGGAATATTGTAATTATATGGAAACACAAGTTGGCTACTGCTTTAAAAAAAAATACGCCTGCTGTTTGCATCAGAACTGAGGCTGTCGACACAGAAGCCAACGCTTGGCCCACCTGCCTGCTCTCCACGGCCGTAGCACCCACCCAGACACAGGTGCTCTGGAGAAGCATGGAGTTGCTGGGGAGCTGTCATCTGATCTGGACAGTCTGGACATTTTGTAGCAGAAGAAGAAAAGGCGAAAACCAGCTCTGCCTGACTGTAGAGAAAGTAGCTTAGCCGGAGATGGACAAAATCGTCACAAATCACCCAGCTTTTAATGTAATAAACATTCACAGGAAAACATTCAAGTAATTCCTTCTGTTGTTTGAAAGATATTTTTTGAGCACCTGTTTTTTTCCTAGGCACTGAGAAATGCAACAAATTGGAAACATGGGGGGGGGAGCAAACACCCAAAGAGATAAAAACGATAAAGTGCCACACATTTTATAATGTGCATATGTCCAAGGCAATAGGTGGAGGAGACAAATGTGAGAAATGTAAGAAAGGGTTCCTGGGGAAATGCAAGCAGGGTTTCAGAGGGTGAGTAGGAGTGTGTTCACTGAAAGAGAGAGGCAGAGATTCATAGAGGGTATGTTTGCAGAAAGGCATGAAGGAGATGTGAAAGAATGGTTTGCTGAGCAGATGGTGAGAACCTCAGTGTCTCTGCCAAAGAGAGGCATTAACTCCAAGTGTCAGATGAGGAGGGTGTAGGAAAATGTGTGAAGTTGTCCAAGAAAACAAATATTACGCTAACGCCCTCAGGCTGCTAAACGAGAGGAGGTTATCAGGGGCTCCAGAGGAGTGACACTGCCATGTTTTCAATTTTAGAATGTTCCTTCTAATGAAAGAAGTGGGGTGGATTGGAAATGGGTGAGGCCAGAGGCAGGAACACAGGTAAGAGCCGAAGGCAATGGGGCAAGTGCAGGGACAGCCATTCGGTGACCAAGGTGGAGATCGTGGTGAGGAAGGGGGAAGAACTGGGGGTGGGGCAGCAAGGACGTGGAGGTCGCAGGTTTGGTGACGGAGGGGAAGGAAGGACGTGGAGCAGGAACGTGCCCTGCGGTACTCACCGGCAGTCTGCCCTGTCTCATGGTCCTCATGAGTGGTCCGGGCTGGGCTAATCATGCCCTGTTTTCCATCCAGAGGTTACCTATCCCACCACTTCCAGCTCTCGGTGCCAAGCTTTGCCTTCATATTTCTAATGAGGTCCTGGGGAGGATTGCAGTCGGTGCATTTTCTGTGACTAGACTGGAAAACCTAGGGACCACGGGAACTGTCCCTAGGTTTGTTTTTGTTTCTTGTGTTTGTTTCAGAATTTGCCTTCCATTAACCAAACTCAACCCATTTGACTTCCGTTATACATATCCCAAGAACCAAAGAGCAAATTTACGGAAACTCTGCTCAGCGGTCACCAGGAAAATGGCAGTTACCTGTAATTTTCACTTTTGACTTAAGATGACAGCTATGAGGGGCACCTGGGTGGCTCAGTGGATTAAGCCTCCGACTCTTGATTTTGGCTCGGGTCACGATCCTGGGGTCCTGGGATTGAGTCCCACATTGGGCTCCCTGCCCACAGGAGTCTACTTCTCTCTCTCCCACTGCCTCTCCTCCTCCTTGTGCTCTCTTTCTCTCTCTCAAATGAATAAATAAAATCTTTTAAAAAATATAAAAATAAAAATCAAATGTCCATTCGTATGTCCATTAGCAATGTATTAAAATATCTGTTTCTCCACACTCTTTGATTTCTGATATCAAAAGTTAACTAATTCTTTTCACTCTGATGGGTGACAAATGGAGACTCAGTTCTGGAATCAGGCAAACCCTGAGTACTGTGTGGTTGAGAATTTTTTCATTTGTTTATTGGTCATGTTTTCTTTTCTGTATGTTTTAATAATTTTCTTGGGCTACCACTTCATTCTTATCTATGGATACATGCTCTTCTCATAGGTACGATGTTCAACCTTAGCTATTCTTTGCTTCCTTACTTCCCTTTCTCTTTCTGGAATACCGACTGCTTAAACCCTCATTGTCCTTGGACCACCTTCCTCATCTATCACCTTTTGCTCATAATTTCCATGCCTTTCCATTTTTGCTCTCAACTTCCATTTGTAATGTTTTTTTTTTTTTTTTAGATCGCAATCTCTCCTTCGGTAGTGCCCTTCTATTTTTCACTATTTGGGGATTTTTCAGGTTCAGATATTAGATTTTCACTTATTTTTAAATATTCCTATTTAAAAAGTATGCCTATTTTAAGGATTCCTATTTTTAAAGTATGCCTTTTTCATGGGATCCCGTTCTCATTTTATTGATCAAACTGTATCTTCTCAAATCTCATCAAGAATAAATACACATTAACTCTAAAAAAAAAAAAAAGTTCTGCATTTTCCCCTTTGAAATGGTACCTATCCCAGTCCCTAGTTTGTTAAAATGCTCGTTCTCCTTAAATTTGTAGTCATTTCATACCGACTGCTAACCCCTACTCTCCCAACGGACCAGCGATAGAGGTCTCCTCGCTAAGTAAGAAGTGCGGGATGTGCTCCATGGGCAGAACCCTCTGTTGTTTATCTTAGAATTTTGTGCTGAGCATCCCTACTCAAAAGCAGTTTCGGGGATCTCTTTATAGATCCATAGTGAAGAAATAGTGGAATTTGCTATGATATATATATATAAATGGTGATTATTTTTAGACTCCAGATAATTATAGTAAACTGTTTGTAACTCATGTTACAAACTTTTGAGGCCATCATTCTCTCTATATCTTTCTTTAGCTTTCATGAGTTACAAATCCTCTCTGCTCATCACAAGGAAAAACTTGGGTTTTTTTTTTCTTTTTCTTTCTCTTTTTTTAGTATCTGTATGAGATGATGGATGTGAACTAAACCTGGTGTAATTATTTTATGATATATGCAGGTCAAATCATTATGCTGTACACCTTAAACTTATACTGTGCTATATGTCAATTATATCTCAATAAAACTGGGGAAAAAAGAGAAAAAAATCATCATTTCTGATGTCAATTATATCTCAATAAAGCAAGAACATAAAGGAGATGCTATGGTTCTAAAAAAAATAAATCTTCTGTGCTATCGTTACATGTGGGTATCTTTCTGGGTTAAAATCAAGATTCTGCAGCTCATACAGACAAAACGAGGTGCATAGATAGACCTTTCCAGAATGCTGCCTTTCCAGGCTTCTTTCTGGATGAGTATGTTCCATACTTAATCCTCACACAGATACGCTCACACAACGCTGACACAGCGTAGTGCAGGCATGGTGAAAACCA
The DNA here is from genome assembly GCF_023065955.2 of Ursus arctos. Taxonomy (NCBI): domain Eukaryota; kingdom Metazoa; phylum Chordata; class Mammalia; order Carnivora; family Ursidae; genus Ursus; species Ursus arctos. Next base: position 21,205,003 of record NW_026622952.1, read on the forward strand.
GCATTTACATATAAAACCAGAAGCATTGCCAATTTACATAACGTCCCTGAGAAGTAATTTTTTGTTATGCTTGCAAGAGAGGAAATACTTGTGCTCATTGGCTCAGTTATTCTGCTTCTCAGAAATGACTGATCTTCCGTGGGTGCAAAGTTACGGTTATGCAAAATGAGTAAGTTCTAGCAATCTGCAGTACAACATTGTGTCCGTGGTTGAAATACTGCATCGTGCTCTTAAACATTTCTTAACAGGGTAAGTCTCATGTTAAGTATTCTTACCTCAATTTGTACTCTAGAAACTACAGAACACTTATGAAAGAAATGGAGGAAGACACAAAGAGATGGAAAAACATTCCATGCTCATGGATCGGAAGAATAAACCTTGTTAAAATGTCTATCCTGCCCACAGCAAGGTACACTTGCAATACCATCCCTATTAAAATACCATTGGCGTTTTTCAAAGAGCTGGAACAAACAATCCTAAAATTTGTATGGAACCAGAAAAGACTCTGAATAAGCAAGGGAATGATGAAAAAGAAAAATGAAGCTGGGGGCATCACGTTGCATGATTTCAAACTCTATTACAAAGCTGCGATCACCAAGACAGCATGGTACTGGCACAAAAACAGACACATAGACCAAAGGAACAGAATAGAGACTCCAGAAATGGACCCTCAACTCAATGGTCAACTAATATTTGACAAAGCAGGAAAAAACAATCAGTGGAAAAAAGGACAGTCTCTTCAATAAATGGTGCTGGGAAAATTGGTCAGCTACATGCAAAAGAATGAAACTTGACCACTCTCTCACACCATACACAAAGATAAACTCCAAATGGATGAAAGACCTCGATGTGAGACAGGAATCCATCAAAATCATAGAGGAGAACACAGGCGGTAACCTCTTCAACATCGGCCACAGCAACTTCTTTCAAGACACATCTCCAAAGGCCAGGGAAACAAAAGGAAAAATGAACTTGTGGGACTTCATCAAGATAAAAAGTTTCTGCACAGCCAAGGAAACAGTCACCAAAACAAAGAGGCAACCCACAGAATGGGAGAAGATATTTGCAAATGACACTACAGATAAAAGGCTGGTATCCGAGATCTATAAAGAGCTTATCTAACTCAGCATTCAAAAAACAAATAATCTCATAAAGAAATGGGCAGAAGACATGAACAGACACTTCTCCAAAGACGACATACAAATGGCTAACAGACACATGAAAAAATGCTCATCATCACTTGCCATCAGGGAAATACAAATCGAAACCTCAATGAGATACCACCTCACATCAGTTAGAATGGCAAAACTTAACAAAACAGGAAACAACAAATGTTGGCGAGGATGTGGAGAAAGGGGATCCCTCTTACACTGTTGGTGGGAATGCAAGTTGGTACAGCCACTTTGGAAAAGAGTATGGAGGTTCCTCGAAAAGTTAAAAATAGAGCTACCCTATGACCCAGCAATTGCACTACTGGGTATTTACCACAAAGATACAGACGTAGTGAAAAGAAGGGGCACCTGCACCCCAGTGTTCATAGCAGCATTGTCCACAATAGCTAAACTGTGGAAGGAGCCGAGATGCCCTTCAACAGACGACTGGATAAAGAAGATGTGGTCCATATGTACAATGGAATATTACTCAGCCATCAGAAAGAATGAATACCCACCATTTGCATCGACATGGATGGAACTGGAGAGGATTATGCTAATTGAAATAAGTCAAGCAGAGAAAGACATTATCATATGGTTTCAATTACATGTGGAACATAAGGAATAGCAGGAAGGACATTAGGAGAAGGAAGGGGAAAACTGAAGAGGGGGAAATCAAAGGGGGAGATGAACCATGAAAGACTATGGACCCTGGGAAACAGATTGGGGGTTTCAGAGGGGAGGGGAGTAGAGGTGGGGGGAAACAGGGTGGTGGGTATTAAGGAGGGCATGTGCTGTGATGAGCACTGAGTATTATATTTAACTAATGAATCGTTGAACACTACATCGAAAGCTAATGATGTACTATACAGTGGCTAACCGAACATAATAAAAAAAAAAAAAGAAAAGAAATTAATGAAAAGAAAAGAAAAAAAGGGGGGTAATTGTCCTCAGGAGATAACAAAAATATTTTGAGAAACTTTTTGAAATAAACCTAAACGTTCAAACTAGAACAATTATCTCAGCAAACTACGGTACACCTACCTAAAGGGATATTATATATCTCCTAGGTATAATAAACAGGAAAACAAATAAAAACCATAAAAATGCATAAGATAAGATTTCAAGACAACTTTCTCTTAGAAAGTACAAGATGCAAATTTTCATATATATGATGTAAAATTAATTATGAAAAGTATGTCCAAAAGCAAAAAAAAAAAAGGATTTTAGGCTACAATGTTAAGATTATTGGCGATTTTTAATTATTTTATCTTTGAAAATACCCTGTCAAGTTATTGCATAACTCTCGGGACACCTGGGTGGCTCAGTCGGTGAAGCGTCTGCCTTCGGATCAGGTCGTGATCCAGGGGTCCTGGGATCGAGTCCTGCATCAGGCTCCCTGCTCAGCGGGGAGCCTGCTTCTCTGTCTGCCTGCTGCTCCCCCTGCTTGTGCTCTCTCTCTCTCTGACAAATAAATGAATAAAATCTTTATAAAAAAGTTATTGTATAACTCTTAGATTTTAAATATACATTTAAAAAGATAAAAGAAATGTGCCTAAGGATAAATATATATATATTATATACAAACAAAGATGGACTTGGATTGTAAGCAAAGACATTACACCAAGAAAGTCCTAAATCTAACATAAGAAAGAACTTCTGGGTATTAAGACTATAAAGCATTAAAGCACATCCCCCGGAGAGATTCTGGAACCAACTTGGGGTCCCTAAGAGTCAGGTAACAACTGATATTTTTCTACCACCTGCGGTAATTTTTGCAGTCCTGCTTGGAGACAAGGAAACGAGCACCACGGTCTCTCCAGGCAAGTTCCGAGTCAGCAACTCTGTTACGCTTGTGCTGTTCTTTTCATAGACACCTGCTTCGTGCAGGACCCTGAGGCCGGCAAGGCTTTAGGGACACCAGCTGTACCTGGTGGGAAGAGACCGTTGAGCTAGCAATTGCTTTAGGTCATTACAGGGCCAGTCATACCACGCCTGGCTGCCTCCTTTCTGCTCTCCCCGCCCACCTTGCACGCACAGTGTCCTGCCTCCCACTGCACGCTGGACCTTCTGTGAGCTTTGATGCCTGTGACCTGTCCATCCCCCGGAGCACCCCTTCATCGGGGAATCTATTTGCTCCTCAATGCCCCAGGTCTGCTGGGGTGGGCACCGGGTGGGCAGGCTCAGTCAACCAACCCTATGACTTGGCTTCCTATGACTTTCATAACAGTCATACCGAGGTTTTTTCTGCTTGTCCACCTGCAGGCTTGGACTGACTCGGCTTACCTCTTGGGTCATAAGAAATTACCTTACTGGGGGCGCCTGGGTGGCACAGTGGTTAAGCGTCTGCCTTCGGCTCAGGGCGTGATCCCGGCATTATGGGATCGAGCCCCACATCAGGCTCTTCCACTATGAGCCTGCTTCTTCCTCTCCCACTCCCCCTGCTTGTGTTCCCTCTCTCGCTGGCTGTCTCTATCTCTGTCAAATAAATAAATAAAATCTTAAAAAAAAAAAAAGAAATTACCTTACTGGACCCAGGGAGTCCCCTAGTCATAAGAGCAAACATTAAAATCCGTATGTCCAAAGGAAAAGAAACTAAGATTATTAACAGAGTGTCTGCCTCTTTCTTGATAGACCAAAAAAACTCCCAGGAGTTGGATGACTAGCATCGGGGTTGCCAATGAGGACAGCGGGGATCGGGATCGACCCTGGCTGCAGGGAAAGGACATCGAGCCCGGGTAGGAGGCAGAGGGGTCTGATGAATTATCTCCGTTAGGTCTAAGTGCGTTGGTGGACGCTGTGGTTAAGCATGGGGCTTTCGGGAGCGCAGGAAAGCCTCGGAGTCTATTCTCTCTCTTCTGCCTGCTTCCTATGGGTCCCTTCTGTGACTTGCCTCCAGTCTGCTCTTCTTTTCTCTGGGGGCTCTGAGAACACCCGTAGAGAATTCATTGCTACCCCCTACCTGTCTATCCAAGGCACCAGCACTGGGCCAGTTATTGTTCCTATTTCATTATAGGACAAATTAAGGACAGTGATCCAACCCAAATCAGGTGGTGATCAGATGACATATCCAGGACACTATCCCAGCTCACTTCAAGCCAGAAAAGTCCAAGCGTGGGCTTTTTTGTCTCACATGACACTGATGTTTCTAAGAAAACACACATTTGTTTCTCAGAACGTTTCCTGGCCACAATCTCAGAGAGATGGACCCCGGCCAGGACGGGGGCTCAAGCTCTGGGGGAAGGCACTGTCCCTGCAGGAGGGCATGCGACTCTATGAGTCCCAGATGCCACTAGAGGTGGGTGTGTGAGCAGAGGAAGTAGCACTCACCAGGAATGCTGATGCTTGGGTCCTAGCCCCGACTCCAGTGATCATTGTGTCGCTGCTTTGCATAACTCCTGATAAGCACCGTGGGCAAACATGCCCTTCTCCACCCAAGCTCTTCGTGCCAATCAGTGAGTTGTATCTGTAAGAACAAAAATTAAAATTTGTACACCCCAAGGGAAGGGAAGGGAAACTGAGAGGTATTTCTGTAAGTGACCCAAGCACAGTAGCTCAGCAGACAAAGGAGGTGTGATTGCGGGAGCGTGGTGTGCTCTCCTGTGATGAATTACGTTGAGCCTGGAAGAGAGAGAAAGTCCTTGGAGTACACAAGACAAGAATCTGATGTAGGACTCTGGGAAAACGACAAATGCTCTCCTTGGCTTAGCCAGGGGTCTGGTAAAATTGTCAGCCACACGGGGCTGTACGATAGATCAACTACAGAACGGAGTTAGGACAGTGGGAGAACGCCCCAAAGGAGTTTCCCGAGCTAGGAGGAAAGGAGGCTGGTCATGCTGATCAATCACTCACCTTTTGTCTTTATTTGAGGCTCCAGGAATAAAGACAAAAGGAAGACACAGGAGAAAGGGCCCATGAAGATTCTTGGATAAGAGGAAGTCAGTGACTAACATAATATAATAAAAAAAAATATTTAAAAAAAAACAAGTGAACAAATAAAAAAAGAGACAAACAAAAAAATAGACTCTTAAATACAGAGAATAAACTGGTAGCTGCCAAAGGACAGGTGGGTGGGGGGATGGATGAAAGAGATGAAGGGAATTAAGAGCACATTTGTTGTGATGAGAACTGAGTAATGTACAGAATTATTGAATCACTATATTGTACCCCTGAAACTAACATGACACTGTGCATTAATTATACTGGAATTAAAAAAAAACTAGTGAATGAAATGTAACTCTTAAATGAAAAAAAAATAAAAAAATAAAAAAAGATAAATTGGGAGCAAAAAAAAAAAGAAGAAGAAGAGGAAGTCATTTCAAGGGGATAGTGTGGTAAGAATCGTTAGCCAAAGAGTAAGAACAATTACCCCCCAGCCAAAATCAGGTGGTGGAGACCCAGTTTATTATTTCCCTTAGTCCAAACCCAAGGGCTGTGTCGACCCTATTCAAGTGGCTGGGAACCACACACTTGGCGAAGCTTTTGATGAATGGAGGGAGTGGTCCTACATTAGACAATCAAGACACTCCCCCATAGTTTTTAGGGGAGCATGAGATTGTCCCACTGGAATAGTGGAGGCTGGAAATTCTGTTTATTTCTCCAGGAATAAAAAGGTGGACGTGAACCACACTGTACACAGTAAAACAGACACACGGGGAGGAAGAAATGCTTCTGTAAAGGTGAGAAGCCAGTCTGGCTTGAGGAAACCTGAGTATGAACGTAAGTACGTCTCTGAGAGCGGAAACGCACATCTAGCCAACCCGCTCTGTGCTTCTCACTAGGAGATGTAACTTTCAGAATCGACAGAATTGCAGAGCCGTCTTAGCCTTTAAAGGGCACAACCATGCTTTTGGTCCTCAGGACACAGGAAAATGGGTTTGAACATGGCAAATTCAAAGGAAGAAACTGGCGTCTAGCATTCCTTTACTCAAAAAAAGGGAAAAAGAAGTCAATGTGACATAGGAACAAATGTAAATGCTGTCATTTTTTCAAGAAAGGCATTTGGATGAAGTATTTTCTAACTCCTTGAATATTTCAGGGTGATTTTCTCTTCACTCCTGAAAGATACTCGGTTATGAAATCAAATCCTCACAACACAATTTCCCTCTTAGAATCTCAAAGATGCCATTGCTCATCTGCCATTTTGTGTGGCGTGAAACACACACGAGGCTGGTTTGCTTTTGTACTTTTGCAGGATGCCCGATTTCTGCGGGTTTCTTTTCTTTTCATTTATTCTTCAAACATTTCATTTAGTCTTATTTAACTGTAATTCTCATTTTATTAGTTTCATCTGAAAAATTGGTAAACCCTACCAACTGGCTAATTCTGATAATTTTCTAATTCATAAACAACTTCAAAATTGTATTTTAACATTACTTCCTTAATATAGAGAGGAGGTGGGTGGGGGGATGGGTGAAGTAGGCGAAGGGAATTAAGAGCACACTTGTGATGAGCACAGGATCACGTATGGAACTGCTGAATCGCTATAGCGTTCACCTGAAACTAATATAATACTGTATGCTAATTATCCTGGGATTAACTTTTTTAAAAAGAAAAATATCAATAATTTTTTATTTTTATTTTATTTTTTTTAAAAGATTTTATTTATTTATTTGACAGAGATAGAGACAGCCAGCGAGAGAGGGAACACAAGCAGGGGGAGTGGGAGAGGAAGAAGCAGGCTCATAGCGGAGGAGCCTGATGTGGGGCTCGATCCCATAACGCCGGGATCACGCCCTGAGCCGAAGGCAGACGCTTAACCACTGAGCCACCCAGGTGCCCCTCAATAATTTTTTAAATGTTGAAAACAAAGATAGGAGAAGTGGTGAACTATATGTTCAAAATCAATTGCAAAAGTACTGAGACAGGAAAGAACTGGACAATGGAGACACTAACAATTGTCGGGATATGGACGTCGAGCCCAGTGCTCAGCAAGCATTCAGTAAGAGCCACTTCATTTCTTCTGGTTTCCCCATACATGTCTCATTAAAAATGAATTCGCCTTTTAAAAATTTGTAATTATATTGTCATAAGAACACTTCACATGACATCTATCCTCTTAACAAATCTGAGGGGTGATCATTGTTGCCTGTTGTACAGCAGACCCTGGAGCTTATCTGTCCTGAATAACTGGAACTTTATACCTATTGATCATTAACCCCCATTTCTCCTCCCTCCAGCCCCCGATAACCACCATTCCACCTAATTTCTTCTTTGAAAACTTTCTGTTTTCATCTCAGGGATCACATGGCCATGAGGTTGGCTCGCCTGCTTTTCTATGGTGTCTCACCTTCTCTAATCACTTTCCGACCATGTCTTTTTCCCCCTGTTGTCTAGAGCGCCAACTCAAATTTGACCCTCATGTCATTAATTCAACTTCCAAAGGATCAACTTTCCTTGCCACCGTAAACTCTTCTTTACTCTTCTAATTCATTGTTTTCATCTTAGCCCGCCATTCGACTTCACCTTGTCGGTCCTTAGAGACACTTGCTTCTAATTAGGAGATGCTATGGTTTTTTCGTGTTTTGTTTTGTTTTGTTTTTTGTTTTTTTTTTAAATATGTGAGACAGAATTGTCATCTGATCCCTCCAACTGAATATTTTCCCTAAGATAGCTGGCTTGCTTAGTCTTCCCAACAATATTTCCATACTTTTATTTTGCACTTGTTTTTTTTTCTTTTGCTTTGTGTTGACTTGAATTCTATCTCTATTAGAAAACATGTTAGAATGGTAAAAATCGACAAGGCAGGAAACAACAAATATTGGAGAGGATGTGGAGAAAGGGGACCCTCTTATGCTGTTGGTGGGAATGCAAGTTGGTACAGGCACTCTGGAAAACAGTATGGAGGTTCCTCGAAAAGTTAAAAATAGAGCTACCCTATGACCCAGCAATTGCACTACTGGGTATTTACCACAAAGATACAGACATAGTGAAGAGAAGGGCCATATGCACCCCAATGTTCATAGCAGCAATGTCCACAATAGCCAAACTGTGGAAGGAGCCAACATGCCCTTCAACAGATGAATGGATAAAGAAGATGTGGTTCATATATATATAATGGAATACCACCCAGCCATCAGAAAGGATGAATACTCACCATTTGCATCGACATGGATGGAACTGGAGGGGATTATGCTAAGTGAAATAAGTCAAGCAGAGAAAGGCAATTATCATATGGTTTCACTCATTTGTGGAACATAAGGAATAGCATGGGAGGCATTAGGAGAAGAAAGGGGAAAATGAAGCAGGAGTGAAATCAGAGGAGGAGAAGAACCATGAAAGACTATGGACTTTGGGAAACAACTGAGAGTTTCAGAGGGGAGGGGGTAGGGGGATGGGTTAGCCCGGTGATGGGTATTAAGGAGGTCACGTGTTGTAATGAGCACTGGGTGTTATAAGCAATAATGAATCATGGAACACTACATCAAAAACTAATGATGTACTGTATGGTAACTAACATAACATAATAAAAACAAACAAACAAACAAATAAATAATAGATAAAAGATGAAAAAAAAAGAAAACATGTGAATTCATTCAACAACTGTCCATTGAGCTTCTATTGTATGACAAGCACTGTTCTAGGTCCTAAAGATAAAGTAAAGAACCAACCACACAAAACCTCTACCTGAATGGGGCTTACGTTCTCATGGGGCAAATAAGTAAGTGGAAAGAATAAATGGCTTCACTCACCAGAGAGCAGTGGAGCCCTATCTCAGAGTCACCTGGAGAGCAGGTGGGTGGGATTCCTGGCAGAATTCTAACCACCTAGTTAGTACCCATTTAGTGAAATAGTGAGACTAAAATTGGAAATAAAAACTCTACGGGTCATCGGGCAGCAACACCACTTTGCTATTGTTGTCATTATTATAATTTATTATTATTATTATTATTATTATTATTATTATTATTATTTCTAACGGTCCTCCTAGTGCCTGGGAAGTGATATCTCTGTGGTTCGAATTGCATTTCCCGAATGATTACTGATGTTGAATACCTTCAGTGTGTTTGTTGGCCATTTGCATTTCTTCCCTGGAGAAATGTTTATTCAAGTCCTCTGCCCGTTTTTAAATTAGGCTGTTTATCTAATTATTGTTGAATTATATCAAGGTTTTTTTTTAAATATATACAAATGTTTTGCCACTCTCAAATGTTTTCAAACCAAAGACATCTTTCATCTTTCCTTACACCATCTTCCTCTGTCTGAGTGTAAAGCACCCAGAGCAATCATCTTCCGTGCTGGGACAAACTGAGCTCTAGTTCCTTTCAACCCTGTAATTATAAGAACCAGTGACCCTACGACCAGATTAATGAAATTGTTCAACGAGCTCAATTTCCTAGTTTGTCTTCTGTGGGGATGGCATGCCTAATTCTTCAACACCACTCACAGGATTCTTTCTTACCAGTTGTATCTGAGTCTGTGACTTGAAAATGATACGTCTATGTGTAAAGAAAAAAGTGGGCGATAAAATTCTAATACTGCTGCTGTATTTCTCTCCCAGGTGAGCTACCTTTCCAACATAGCTCATAGAATTTCCAAACTATACAGAAAAAAATTTTCAAACTCTAATCTCACAACTATTTGAATACTGGCTGGACTGCTAGAAAAAATATGCCATCCACATTTACCTTAAATCTTTTCTAAATCAGGTAAGTCTAACTAGCAAGCAAGAACACAAAGTACAAAACATACTTTTTATGGGTTCACCTACTAAGGTGACTTTTTAAAAAACAGCACATACATTTGGATATATACGTGCTAGAATTTGTACTGAACGTAATTCTTATATCTCCTAGCTATACTTTCTGCATCCGCAGAGGTGGATTCAGAATTACAATCATTCATTCAAAGTCATGAACTTAGGATGTGTTCTTGGCGTAGAAGAGAGTTTTCGCAAGGATCAAATCAAGATGCCGATTCCTTTTTCACAACGGGAAAATCTGGAGATGTGTTCAGAACAAATGCTCCAGAGAAAAAGAATTTCAAATTTTAACAGATTTCTCATAGACTGTTTGACCCACACACATACACATCTTGATATCTATTTTATGATTGTTTAGTTCATAGTGACCTATAGAGTGACCTTTTGTTGGCAAAGAGAGAAAAGTAGCATTTAGTTCCCAAATAATTCCTCCTTAACTCCTATTTTCGCATTTTTAAAAGATCTTATTTATTCGTGTTTGTTTATTTATTTATTTTGAGAGCACACACTGGGGAAGGGACAGAAGGGGAGGGAGAGAAGAGGGAGAGAATCCCAAGGAGACCCCACGCTGAGTGTGGACCCCAATCTGGGGTTCGATCTCATGATCCTGAGATCACAACCTGAGCCGAAACCAAGATCGGATGCTTAACTGAGGCACCCAGGGACCCCTCCTTATCTCCTATTTTCATAGGTGTTTTTACAAGGTACAAAAAGGCCAGTGAATCAGGCTATCCTTCATTAAGACCCACATTGTCTTTGCTTCATCTTTCTCGTCCTGGCACATCCAAAGTGAACTCCTGGCCCTCACCTCTTCCAGCCACCTGCATTGCTCACCTATGTCCTTCGAGATTCATCTCTGTGTATGCACACATGGAAAATTCTGGCAGGAAGGGTAAGAAACTAGAAACAGCTATCATGAAGCCTGGAGAACGAGATGGCAAGAAGACTTGTTTTTCATGTCTTCGTAAGTGAATTGTAAGGGAAATAGACGTAGGTGATGCTGGGCCCTCAGCCAAGTCGGGGCAGAAGGAGAAGCTGCAACCACTGGGCCTTTTAGCGTCGTCTGCTAGGTACGGCTGCATGGAGAGCTGTCCTTCCAGACCCGGCTCGAATGCCATCCTCCTAAAGGCTCGCCTGGGGTCCCCGAGGCGGGCTCCGCCCTGCAGCCCAGGGCTCTGCAAAGCCTCCCCTTGTCCCCCCCTAGGCTGCACACTCTAAGTCAAGGCGACTTTGTCGAACGAAAGAAGACTCTACCCTCGTCCTTCTTCCGCCGAAGTAGGCAACTTCCTGCCTTTTAATACACCAATTAGATTTGCCACGTTTATTTATTTATTTATTTATTTTTATTTATTTATTTTTTCGACAGAGATAGAGACAGCCAGCGAGAGAGGGAACACAAGCAGGGGGAGTGGGTGAGGAAGAAGCAGGCTCATAGCGGAGGAGCCTGATGTGGGGCTCGATCCCATAACGCCGGGATCACGCCCTGAGCTGAAGGCAGACGCTTAACCGCTGTGCTACCCAGGCGCCCCTAGATTTGCCACGTTTAAAAAAACTAGTGCCGTATGCGTCCGCCGCGTGCTCCTGCGGGTGCGGCGCGTGCGCGCTGAGGCCTCCGTGGCGGCCGTCCCGGGGCGGCGGCCGTGGGGACGCCTCCCTGGTCTTGGTACCCGCTGGAATGGCTCCGAGGTCGTGCTCTGCGGACGGCTGCAGCGCAGGGGCCCGTGTCTGTCGAGTACACACCTGGGAGGGTATCCTGCGCGCAGTTCATGCGCTCGTGCCGCCCAAACCGAAGCTTCCCGAGGGCAGGAAGCGTGTTGACACGTGGCCGTCTCTGTCACCCAGCACAGCACCTGCTCTAAGGAGCCCCTCACGGCCGTTCGTTCTCTTTCCGGGGCGACCCTGGTGTACCGAGCCATCGGTCAAGCCCTGCTTCTCCCAATATCAAGAAGCTTGTCTATTTTTAGGCAGAAAGGAAGAGTATCCAGTACCTTCTGCCCACAGCCGTACTCAGTAGACCAGATAAATGTGCTCATTCCTGATCAGTGTTCCCAAAAACCTATAAATGTCCCATTTTTGTGTCCTTTCCACTCCACTCCACTGTTTCGTTGGCTTGGTGTTTCTGCACAGGAGGGCTGGGAAAGCCGCGGGGAACCTTGAAACATGAAGGTCCTCTTTCTCTTCGCTGTCCTCTTCTGTCTGGTCCAAGCGAACTCAGGTAAATGTCTCCTGGCCGGTGCAGAAAGCTGCTGGAGGTGACCAGGGCAGGTAGGGCGGGAACCCCTCAGATAAGCCTCTGTGTGGAGGACTGGGGTGTCTGTGTGTTGGTAACAGCGCAGGAGGTGCCCATCTGGGGCTCAGCTCTGGACCGTTTGGATCTTCCCTGTGAAGAGTTTTTTAAAAAGTGAAATATGGGATATCAGGGTCAACTAACACAAAACAAAGGGGGCACCTCGGCTCTGGTAGACATAGGAAACATTCACCGAAGTCTGAGAAAAGTTTCCAGGACAAAATGACAGTCACATGAATGTCAGAGCTGGAAGGGACTATGGGCAGCCCTGTGCTCTACAGGGAGAGGACACTGAGCTCCCAGGAGAGTGACGGTGTACCGCTGGGCACTCACCGCTTACAGCCCAGCAGTGACTCATGCCCAGAACATCATTCCTCCAGCCCCCCACCCCGTGTGGTCAGTTCTGCAGAACATTGAGGCATTGCTGGTTAAACAAATTGTCCAAAGAGAGAGAATTAGCTACTGGAGGAGGTAAGACTAGAATGCAGATCTCCAGGTCCCTAGGCTCATGGTTCTTCTACCTTCGTTGCTGTGGGGCCCATGTCTTCACGTGACTGTCCTCCCCAAGCCACGGCAGAGCCCAGGTGACATGGGATCCCAGGGTAGGCCCCAGTTGTTGCTGAGATCTTGCACAAGGTTGTTTTTTAAATTGTGCAAGACCGAGACTCCTGGGCGGCTCAGTCGGTGAAGCCTCTGCCTTCGGCTCAGGTCATGATCCAGAGTCCTGAGATCGAGCCTCTTGGGCTCCCTGCTCCGCGGGGAGTCTGCTTCTCCCTTTCCCTCTGCGGCTCCCCCTGCTTGTGCTCTCTCTCTCTCTGACAAATAAATAAATAAAGTCTTTAAAAATAAAATAAATCGTGCGAGACCAACACTGTGGGCATTTTATGGTTTTTGTTGTTGTCTATGTTCATCAGAGGTGACATTGCAGACCTGATATCTCATTCCCAAATAGGAAGTGCTTTTTTTTTTTTTTTTTTTTTTTTGAGATGGAATTGACATATGACCTTATACTACTTTCGGGTATACAGTATAATGATTCCGTATTTGTATGTGTTGTGAAGTGACCACCGCAAGTAAGCCTAGTGAACGTCTGTCACCACACACAGTTACACTTTTTTTTTTTAAATAGAAAATACTTTCCATAGGGGGTGGTCGTGCTTGACCTACGGGTTCACAAGTCATGGTGAAAAAAAGGTTATCTTTTCTTCTTTTCATTGTAAGACATGAAATTAAAAATGGGGCCACAAACTAAGAATCAGAGCTATTTCCAATTTTCCTAGAGACCCAGACCCACCCCTCCTTTATTCTACTCTGTTCTCTGAAACTTCTCTGCTTTCCCCGAATTCAATAACTCCTATCTGTCCCCAGGAAGTTTGAGAATGCTGATATAATAATATAGGATAAAATATACACCCTTCTGGAAACATTCTGAGGTGGAGGTTATTGGGTCTGTTTTAAAGCTAAGAAACCAAAGCTCAGTTAAACTGGAACTTGTCCAAAGACACTGCACTTTGGAAGAATATAGGAGATAGAGCTGGGCGTGGGCCAGGGTCCTCTTGTACTCTCTGTACAATATGAACTCGGTATCAACTCTACATTATTGTATCGACAGGGGATATTCCACCTGGAATCAGAGATGTTATCTGCTTGACTCAACACGGGACCTGCAGGCTTTTCTTCTGCCATTTTGGTGAGAAAAAGGCTGAAATCTGCTCCAATCCCTGGAACAGGTGCTGCCTACCAACCACAGAGGCAGAAGGAAAAAATAAACCAGAGACGGACAGCAAAAATGATGGCAAAAACAAGAAAGCTGACACCTAACATGTAAGCTTCTGGAAGTCAGGAGGACTCTTGAAGCATCCCAAGGACTTACAAGGACATGTGGCTTATTGAAGGTGCTCAATAAATGTTTGTTGAATGAATCCGGCAGCAAGGGTGAAGGTCTGATGAAAGAATTTTCCTAAAAGCTTGCTTACTTTACCTTTCTCTGTTTTTTTTTCCTGACAGTCTCAGAATTTTGTAATAACCAACCTCCTTTCCTTGCTCCTGAGAGTGTCTCTCACTGACCCACAGACAGGGGGACTAGAGACCACTCTCCAGGCTGATGTCATCCACAGAGGGACAGAAATGCAGTCAGTCAATCCACTGGCCCCTTTCCCACCAAATGCCGTCTGCCTTCTCATCAGACCCAACACCAGCCTCCACCTACGTATGGCCCGGCCCTGATGAGCCTGGTCCCCCTTCCCCAGCATCACAACAGGTCACATTTACCCTTAGGTTTTCCCACCTGGTGAACACAACACAAATCTTATGGAGCACGTATGAGCGGCCCCATTGGTGGGATGGAAGGAAAATGAAAGCCGAACGGTTAAGCCAACTGCCCACGTCGGCAGGTCGTTGGAGGGACTCTGATGTGCTCACGGTGCTGGGTTACTTCTAAATAACAGACTTCATGGGGTACCTGGGGGGCTCACACATGCTGTCTATACCACACCTTTGAGCCAGGCCCCCCAAGAGTAGTGACTATTAATTCCAGGTAGGAAATGTCAGAAAATACCAAAAGCAAGTGTGCTGGTGGAAGGGGCAGACCCTGTGCCAAGCTTTTTCCAGCCTAGTAGCTTGGGGAGCTGCCTGGCGTCGGTATTCCTGCTCACTGCCTGAGTCCAGTCTGCCCACGAATTCCCTGAGCGTCAAGAGTCACCTGGAAAATAGACTCTTGGGTTCCTGTCTCGGTTCCCTGGTCAAGCGTCAGTGAACGTTTGGAGTAACTGCCTTGGGCCTCTCCCCAGGCTCTTTTATAAACGCTCCTTGTTTTTTTATGTTCTTTTTCTGTTTTTTTTTGAAGAGTTTTAAAAAAACTTTTACTAGAGACTATATTGGAAGTGTGACCTGGATTCACATTAAAAATTCAAAGTTAGAAAACTAGTAAAAAATGTATATACAGTGATGTTTAAAGAAAAATCCAGAGAATAGTGCAAAATGTCAAAAGGAGTATAATAAGTGGTGTTATATCTTAAGGTTGTTATTATAATCCTCTTTCTGTCAATATTTTATAAGTTTTCAAGAGTAGGAATTAAACAAATATAGAAATTTTTAGCCCAAAACATAATTTAAAATATCACAGAAATGGACTGTTTTGATCTTGAGACTTCCTTATATTCCCCCCTTTCAGGATAAGAAAGATAACTGTTTACAAGTACAATCCCCTATGAGCTTACTGGGTGCTAAAATGCTTTATATTTTTCTGGGCTATTGCTAGTACTTGAATAAGCTGTAATAGTGTTGGTGGGATGGGAAAATTTTGTTTGTGTTATGTTGTTAGTCACCATACAGTACATCCTTAGTTTTTGATGTAATGTTCCATGATTCATTGTTTGTGTATAAAACCTAGGGCTCCATGCAATACGTGCCCTCCTTACTACCCATCACCGGCCTAACCCAATCTCCCGTCCCCCTCCCCTCTGAAGCCCTCAGTTTGTTTCCCAGAGTCTATAGTTTCTCATGGTTGTCTCCCCCTCTGATTTCTAGTAGAAACTGGGCCTGGTCTGGGGCGCCTGGATGGCTCAGTTAAGCTGTGGACTCTTGATTTTGGCTCAGGTCGTGATATTGGGGTCGTGAGATCGAGCCCCACATTGGCTCCATGCTCAGCGTGGAGTCTGCTTGTCCCGCTCCCTCCCCCACCTTGCACCTTCTCTCTCTAAAATAAATAAATAAATAAATAAATAAATAAATAAATAAATAAATAAAATATTAAAAAAAAAAAAAGAGGAGCGCCTGGGTGGCTCAGTCGGTTAAGCGTCTGCCTTGGGCTCAGGTCATGATCCTGGGGTCCTGGGATCCAGCCCCAACGTAGGGCTCCCTGCTCAGCGGGGAGGCTGCTTCTCCCTCTCCCTCTATGGTCGCAATCTCTCTCTCAGGTAAATAAATAAAACCTAAAAAAAAAAGAAAGAAAGGAACGAAGAAAAAGAAATGGGGCCCAGTGTGGCCTTCAGTGTGGAAACTGTTGTCTTTCTCGAAAGGGAAGTGTGGACGTGATGAGGCTGTGTACCCACCGTCGTTAGCGGCAGGGACACCCGCAGCCTCGCCGGCACAGAGCAGACCCCTGGAGGGTCTGCTGAGGCGCAGAGGGACACCCATGAGGTGAGAGTAAGGAAGAGCGGGAGGACGGCGGCGTGTCCGGGGTGTCCTCTGCGGCCCCCAGGAGCAGGGGCCCCTCCGCACACACCTAGATGCGTCCGAGGACCTGGACGCAGGTTCTTGCTCGGCCTCTCTGAAATGCTGAACAAGCTACCTCATCTCCATGGTAATTTTTGGACGTATCCAGCCGTACATGTCCTGTAAAGACGAGGTGAAAACCCCACTTGTTCTTCCCAAACCCGAACCCACTGGGTGAGTGGCAGTCCGTCTACACCAGAACTCACCCCTAGAGGGCGCGCTGCCGCCTTCCGCGCCTTCAGGCTGGCTCCTGCACACCGGCTCCTCCCACCGGGTCCTGCACACTGGGTCCTGCACACTGGATCCTCACAGGCTCCTCGCACGGGTGCCCAGCGGCTTGCGCGGGTCCAACGAAGCCACCAGCTGGAATCGGATCCGCCTAGAACAAGGGAGCCGGAATCACCAACCCCTCTAGCCTGCATTTCTGGGCGTTAGTGAAATTACAGTGTCTCTTTCATGTCTGCCCTATAATACCATGACAGGTTTGCGGGCATTCGCTGAACGCATCGGGACCGTACTCAAGTGTCACCCGTGCCCTCTTCTTTGGGGAGGGGGCAGGCCGGCCCCAGAACTGTGAGGAATGAAAGCAGAGCCTGCCTGCTTCCTGCTGCTGCTTGTCTGCTGGAGTTTCAACCCCCAAGAGTAACCAGCTGAGCACCCTCTGCCGTCAGGAGCCTCAGAAAGGCAGGGAGCCAGGGAGTGGGACAGAACCCCTGCTAGCCCTGCTAGGTTATACTGCCTCACAGCTGAGCTGGGAGCCCACTCCTTTTCGGGGTGGGGGGGGGGGGGTTAGCAGCTCCCCTTGTGGGCAGCAGGAGGGCCCGAGCAAGGGCTGGAGATGCCTTACGGAGTCCTCCTGGATCCTGAGTCCCCACAAGAGCATTCGCCTGCTGTCCCCTGTCTCTTGGCCATAGAAGCTTAGACAAAAAAAGAGAGATCATTTAATAAAAACCATGTCCTCTGAAAGCGTGCTGTCATGGGAAGACACTGGAAGGAAGAATCAAAGCAGCTGAGCTTGGTTTAGCTCGCAGTTCAAGACGGCAATGTAGGAACGCGCTGAACGCACCTCCCCCACGAACACACCAAATTAACGCTGGGACCCGAACAGATCCTGCTGCCTCGGGCACCAGGGAAAAGGCACGGTTTAAAGGAGCAACTAGCATATAAAAGAGCAGTGGAACTCTGCCAAGCAGTGCAGATAAGCTGCAGACAAAGGTGAGAAGCTTGTCCCCTCGCTACCTCTGAAGGTGAGATGTTGTGCCTTGACAAGCCCACACGGGAGACAAGCACGCTAATGTCATTGACAGTCTCTCGGGCCAAACCCCGTGTCCTCACACTGGGCAGAGTCGGGCAGCCCCGCCTCCACAGAGTGACTGTCTACCGTCTAACTATCACCTGTCTGCAGGGGCAATGCAACAATAGGGGGATGGAATGGGTTTCTAACAAAACAAACAAGAACAGCCTTTTAAAGGGTCCTTTTGGAAAGCCACAGGCCATACACTTAAACAATATGCTGCAATCACTCGACATATTAAAACTACTCCTTTGGAACTGCCTTGGCAATCCTCTTCCATAAAACTGAGAAAGAAGCTAGTTCAGCACAAGTATAAACTTCAGCAGCCGAGGAAACCAAAAGCCCTGGGAGGTCAGAAATCCTCCCCTGGTCCTGGGCTACGTCCCTCACTGGAGGGAGAAGGAAGCATCAGCCAGACTCAGAAACCACGAACGGCAGGCACGTCTGCAATCCGGAGCGTTCTCAGCATGGCTGGATGCCAGATGAACCTGTGCTTTGCGGGCTTCCTCCTCGCTGAATGCCAGGCCGGTGGTACCCACCTGCGGGTTATCCCCAGATGACTACACAGGAGACAGGCACATGGGTCCTCTGCAGGGAAGCACGTGCCTGCCCTGGTGAGTCTGAGAATTCATGCAGGGGTGGGGCTGGCTATGAGGAGCGGTGCCCACGGTCTCCCAGAGGAGGGTCCAGAGAGCATCAGCTTGGGGCCCAGGGGGATGCATGACTCAGGCTGGGTCTGCTTGGGATCCAGGTCCAGAAGAACTCTCATGCTAAATGCCAAGGGACCCTGGTTTGTGCTCAAGGTACCCCAGCCAGCGCCACCCTGACAGCTCCTCGGCGCCAGCTCCCGTGCTCAGGGTCCCTCGGGCACCTACCTCAGTTTGTCTGGGGAGCAGGTGTGAGTGTGCCCGTAAACCAGACAAAGCACCTACGGCTCAGAGGTGTGAAGCGACTCACCCAGAGCCACACAGCTCTCAGGGAGGAAGTTCTGTTCTGATCTCCCGGGGAGCCTGCAGAATGGGGTGTATTATTTGGAGGTTCCAAAGGCTTGCCTGGGGTCATGTAGCGAATTGGTGACAGGTCGGTGGTGGGCCCTTTCCCCTCCACCTCATTTCCTCATCCTATAAAATCTAGCGGAAGCAGTGTCCACACAGTGTTCCTTCCAGCTCCATAAATACTGGTGGGAGGATCGGTGTGGTCTCAGCAGGGATAGTAGAAAACCACATGTTACGAATGGCCTTTTGTATTACATCTGCCATCTGCACTGAGGTGTCCTCGTTGCCCGGATTTTAGAGAGGAGGAAACTCACACTCACCGAGTAAAGAGACGCCCGAGAGCACAGAGCCAGTGAAGGAGCAGGAGGGGATGCTGTCCGCGCTTCCTCCTCTGGCCATTTGGGTGACTCTGTGGAAGGAGTTTGGGGTTCTGCCAAGGCTCCTGTAACCCCAGGCGTGGGCAAGGTAGGAAATGAGTTATGGGCTTTCCGCCGAAGCATCTCCCTCTCCCCGTCCTGTGTTAGCCTGAGCCCACCTCATCCTTCCACCTGAGCATCCACGGACACGTTGGAGTCTGTTGTCTCTCTGCATTTCTCTACTTGGAAACCTGAAAAGAACTGGAGATGCAGAGACTCCGGCTTGAGCCAGCCACAGAAGCCAACCGCAGCCCGCTCTTACCTTGGGACTCGTCTGGTGTAGGCATCCCGTCTGCAGCTCAGGCAGCAGAGGGGGAGGGGTAGGGGCAAGCGAAAGAACCGCCCCCCCCCCCCCCCCCGCCAGGGCAGCGGGGCAGGGCTGCAGCTCTCCGGCCATGGCCATGGGGTGGGGGTCTGCACAGCAGGTGCACAAAGAGGGAAGAAGGAAGATTCGAACGTGGTGGAGCCGGGTGAGCTGGCCCCGGGGGCCTCCTACAGCGAGGAGCTGGCTCCCAAAGCAGATGGAACATGGTGACAGGACATGACAAGTGCAAGAGTGAGTGTCTGGGGAGCACGGGGAGGAAGGGAAGAGGAAGAAGTGAAGGAAGGAAGTTAAGGATGAATCCTCTCCATGGCACCTGCAAGGGTGATCCAACCAGCCCTTACTAGAATGCAGGGAGCCTCGGGGACTCTGCCCCCACGCCCCGCATCCCGCTGGCTCTGCCCCCGCAGCAGAGGGGAGTGAGCAGCTGCCAGTGAGACCGCAGACTCTGCCAGCGTGGCCCAGGGTGGGCACTAGCACCTAGAGACAGGAATGCTGTTGGAGCTGAAGGACTCCTGCAAGGAAGGCTTCCCAGACTGGCTCTGCCTCTCCATCCTTCTTGCTGTAATGAGGAGGTGTCTCTTGACACAGCTCCCTCCATGTGAGCAAAGCCTGCCAAAGCCAGAACGACTGGGAGGACAACCGAGGCAGGCGAGGCAGGCTCACACATACATGGTGCCAGGCAGCGGAGGTCCAGCCCTTTCCCGGCAGACCGGGCCGTGCAGGAGGCAGCCCCTAGCTCCCTGGAATTCAGGCCCGCCCGACCGACTGAGAGTGGAGTCACAGTGACTCACAGACAGGGTGTTCGGGGTGGTGCTTGATGCCAGGCGTGGTACCTGTCACAGGTGAGCATGACCGAAGCAACTGGAAAAGCTGCACATTTCACTTGATCGTTGCTGCTATCTGGCCACAGGGAGGAACCTGGAGGAGTACAGACAGTGAGGTCTGTCCCCAAGCCTGGGAGTGTCCTCACCCTTAAGAAATCATCTTCCTCTAGAGCCTGGTTCCCAGTGCGGCAGTGGCAGCTTGTCACACTGACTCATTATGCCCCAGGAACCACTGCAGGGAGCCGACGGGATCCTTAGCTGTTTCTGTGAAGGTACTGAGTGAAGCTATTGTGCTTTCAGAGCTGACAACCATGGCCTCGTGCACAGGGTCATGGCCGAGCCCTCCCGGCCGTGGCCCCTGGTGATGCCCCCGCCCCACAAGCACACAGAGAGGCATCGCGGGGGACCTCGAGGATTCTCCCCTTCCCCAGCGGTCCTGCACACACACTCCCCAACACTCTGAAAATGGAGCTTTCTGGTACAGACAATATTTTACTCACGTTCCTGGAAATCTTATCAAAGAAAGGCAAAAAATTAAAGTCTGGTAAATTAATGTTTTCCCCCACATTCTAGAAGGAAAGTCCCTTTGCTTAGATCCTTTAGAGAGTTGGTCTTACCCCAGGGTGTACTTCCCATTCCAGCCTCAGCGCCTGCACCCAGATTGTTCTCCTTCAGCCCACCCTCGGGCTCTCCCCCGGCCATCCCCCCACAGGGAGAGGTGACCCTCTTTCATCCGCCACCTCTTTCCATTCACCTGCACAAGCTGGGGTGGCCCCGTGGGCGGCAGCAGGACACCCAGGGGGGACCCTCGTGCTCCAGAGAACATTAAACTGGGAAGGGCTGGGCTTTGCAAGGGTGGTGTGAGTGGTCCCACACCTCAGGCCGGCTTCGTGAGTGCCTGCACAGCGGGTGACTACAGCTCTGTCTTCAGCTCCTGACCCTGTTGGACGTGCAGCTCCTCAGAACAGACATTGGGTTTTGAGGACCACACAGGCTTAACTCGGAGTGAGGAAGGAAACAGTTCCCTAATTGCTAAGATATTTCTCACTTCCGGAAGAGTCAGGAACCCATTGTTCAACAAAGGAGCATTTGGTTTCTGTCCTGCTCCACCCCGAGGCTCCCTGGGAGCATTAAGGAGCGCCTTCCCCTCCCTTCATATCCCAGGAAGTGAAGCTGGGTTCTTCCAGGTAGGATCCAAGCAAATGATGATGCCCTCCTGGGGAACGTGAGGACGGTGGGCTGGGGGAGTTGGGACCTTCAAAGAAGAGCAAACAAAATAGGGCGTAGGAAAACGAACAGCCTCCTTGTTTATTTGCCCTGTAGAAGTAAAAATAGAAATAGATCTCTCACACTAGAGAACAGGGCTTTTCTCTTTGTAGGAGACTGTCTCCAAAGGATGGAGAAATGCCAGTGACCGTCCTGAGCTCATGCTTGTGTGGACATGGGTAGAGATTGAGGGATGAAATATCAGGGTCGATTCACGTCTCTGTTATTTATTCTCCATGCATCTTCAACGGATGTGTCTCTCCAGAGCTTTGTGGCAAGGCTGCTAACAGAAGCAGGGCTGTGTGCTGGTCACGCTCTCCCAAGAGAGCCTTGGAGGCACCAGATGGCCAGAGGACGAAGGGTTCCCTGCCTGGCTGCAGAGGATGGTCCTAAGAGCTTGGGAACACTGTAGCCAGTCCAGAAGAGATCTCTGGTATGGAGAGACCCCGAGACCAGAGACCACTGCATCGTCCTCAAAAGCACAGGTAGAGAGGCCACCAGGCAGTGTGGGCATGCATGGGCACGCGTGCACACACACTCACATTCACACACTCAATGATTAAAGACAGAGAACACAGTGAGAGATGGATAATGACAGACACAAGAACACAGAGACAGAGATAAAAGGAGGCAGAGAGAAAGCAAGAGCAAGACAGAGAAGGACTGAGCTCAGTCCACAGCAGCAGAACAAAGAGACCAGGAAAAGATACAGATTTAGAGGAGGGTTCTAGGGAAAGACAGGCCGTTCCAGTTAGACTGAAATGAAGACAAAATAGTTTTCGCTTGTTGAGAAAGTGGGCGTGGCTTTGTAGTGGGTCTGCAGGCTGATACTTGGAGCTTCCAGATCTCTCCAAGAAAGAGGGAAATACTCAAAGTCAGGAAAGTGGGACATTTAATAGAAACTTCAGGGACCAGAACAAGGCAGCCTGTGACATTGAGCACCAATTCTCTTGAAGAAAATCTAGCTCCCAAGAGCCTACAGGGAACCAACTGGACAGAAGCAAATCTCGCCCCTTTGCAAAGCAGCGGCCCCCATCCTGGCCACCGAGTCTCTCTTGCTCAGTGGACCATGATATTCACAGCACTATGAACACAGTGGATGGGTGGTCTCCAAACGTCAGTCTCCAGGAGAATTAAAATCCAGACCATGATCAAAGT
Source organism: Ursus arctos (assembly GCF_023065955.2). Lineage (NCBI taxonomy): Eukaryota > Metazoa > Chordata > Mammalia > Carnivora > Ursidae > Ursus > Ursus arctos. Next base: position 21,227,635 of record NW_026622952.1, read on the forward strand.
TATTGTTCTAAAATATGGACCACATGTGACAACATCTAGATATTTTTGTTACCCCCCCCCCAGTTTTTATAGGTTGTCGTCAGGTGGACACGTTCCATGCTGGATGTGCAAGTCTGAGCCGGTGTTGCGAGCTATGCATGTGTGTACATAAGTAGCGTACTAAAGCCAAGATCTGGCCCGAGGCCAGAGTGTTTCCTAAAACATACATCTTGTGAAATGCTTATAACAAAACACAAGTATGCCCTTAACACAAGATAAATTTTGAGTCATGGAGGTTTAAATCAGCAGGTACATATATACCTATCTTGATAGACTGCTTTTTCACGAGCCGGCACTCAGAGGAATGAGAATCCAAATACGGGCAATGTAGAAAAATAGAAACCGCGTGTACAGTGACGGCAAGAGGGTGGGGAGGGAGGGGGCGGGCGGAGCAGTGGAAGGAGAAGCAAGGATTCCCAGAAGTGTCAGAGCTAAATTACTTCAGGTGAGAGAACACCTTTGCCCTGTTAAAGGAAAGATCTCAAAGCAACATCAGACATAACTTACGTGACTCCTTAAAGCCCAGCAGAGCCAGGCATTTTGAAGAAGTGAGCCAAGCCAATGAAAGATAGTGAATGGAGGTTCTGATTTAAGGGGCTTTTATTCTATGTAAAGGGGCAGAGATATTTGCATACACCTTGGCGTTCCCACGTATGAGTGTGGGCCCCAGTGGTTAAATCATCATATTTTTCTGAAGAAGTCAGGGAGATGGATTTTTATACAGAATCTTGACTCCTTTAAATGTCAGCAATTAATAGCAAAATTAGTTGGGAGGCTCTATTTCACCATGGGTTTCTGATTCATTAGATATTGCTCTGACTCTGTTCAATGAACTGTGAGGATTCAGACTTGTAATAACCTCAGAAATTCATGACTCGCATCCCTTTGGCAGGCAGGGGGAATTGGAGGGTCCAGACGGGTAAGCGGCTAACCTGCATTCTCAGGAAGCCTGGCCCCAGGACGTAGGCCTCCAGATGTCTTGTGTTGTTTGTGCTATACCCACTGTGGTAGTTCCCCGTTGCACAACAAGTGCTGAGGATCTGTGGGTTTCTGTGGGTCGTGGGAACCATGCACAGCTTGGCTGGGTGCTTCTGGATCAAGGCGCTCATGACGTTCCGGTCAAGCTGTTAGCCAGGCTGCAATTCCACCGAAAGCTCAGCAGAGAACGATCCGCTTTATGAAGCTCACTCACGTGGTCCGTGGCCGAAGTAGATTAAGAGTCACTTAAGTTCCTCACTGGGTCGGCCAAAAGTTTCCCTCGGTTCCTTGCCAAATGGGCCTCTCTCCATAGGGCAGCTGTAAATATGGCATCCGGCTTCCCTCAAAGTCAGCAAGGCAGAGAGCAGAGAGCACCCCAAACTGAATTCACAGTCTCTTATAACCTCACCCCAGAAGTGGCGTCCATCACTACCGCCTTATTCCATGTGTTCGAAAGGAGTCAATGAGGCGAGTCCACCAGGACAAGGAGGGGATGGCACAAGGGCATGAATACTAGAAGGTGGGGCTCATCACAGGCCGTCTTAGACGCTGCCTCCACTCTCCTAGCCTCACAAATGCAAGCCAGGGGCCCGCAAGCCATGGGGCACTGGCTACAGCCAGCTGATACCTATTTATAGAAATAAAGTTTTATTGAAACAAAGCCACACCCATGTGTTTGCATATTGCTTCCGACTGCTTTTGCGTCACACCCGCAGAGCGGAGTAGTTGCAACAGAAACTGTAGGATCAGCAAAACCTCATTTTTTTTTTTTTACTGTACAGTTCTTTACAGAAAGAGTTTGCTTCCTGATGTATGCAACCAAAAAACCTTTTTTTATTTTTTATTATTATTATTATTATTTTTAAAAGATTTTATTTATTTATTCGACAGAGAGAGACAGCCAGCGAGAGAGGGAACACAGCAGGGGGAGTGGGAGAGGAAGAAGCAGGCTCATAGTGGAAGAGCCTGATGTGGGGCTTGATCCCAGAATGCAGGGATCATGCCCTGAGCCGAAGGCAGACGCTTAAGCTTAACTACTGTGCCACCCAGGCGCCCCAAAAAACCTTTTTTTAAATAGGGAAGAGGAGATTGACATAGAGATGCCAAATTCATCGTTCGCTTGCATTTCTCTCGATGCCCTGGCATCATACCTGCCACGGTGACCACTTCCGTGAGGCACTCGTCTGGGAATTCGGAAGCAGCTCTGTAGTCTGGGTCAAGTGGGTGAGGTCTGGCTTCACTTCCCCAGTCCTGTTGCGTTCTTTTCCATCACACGGCATCATACACTTTTCCACTGGAAACCACACTCTTGAAACCTTTGGCCAAAACCAGATATGAAACATAGTTATGTGTAAGTGTTGGATCACCAAATTGTACACCTGAAACTAACGTTACCCTGTATGTTAACTAACCGGAATTTAAAACAAACCAACAAAACATCGTTATAATGACCTAAGGCAGCAGACTGGTATAATCCTAACTCAGCATAATCTGTGAACCTGACCTATCTGGGCTCCAAACTTGGGTTTTACCAAGTTACTTCATTCCTCTTGGCTTCATTTTCCATATCCTTAAAATCTAGATTGTAATAGTGACCTCACACCTTTTTGTCACAAAAAACGCACTGAAGCACCCATCACATACACGTGCGCGTGCTCCGTACATACTAACAGCTCCGTAGGTGCCAGTCCTTATGTGTGAAACACCCGATGCTTTCCCAGTGCCTATTGCAACAGTAGCTGATAGGTTTATTTCAAGTTTCAGTTCTGATTACATCAGAGTGGCACAAGTCCTATGTTTTTAAAATGTTTCCCTGGGGTGCCACCTCTTGCCTTTGAGTACATCTCCTGGTGCACCCAGCCCCCAGCCCACCGGTGAGTTGTAAGAGCCTCCGACACTCTCAAAGTCCCTCCCAAGGAAGCAGCTAGCAGACCGCGTAGGTTGGCGGCAGGTGTTGCTATGCGATGAGGCTTCACTGGGGCTGAGCATGAAACGCAGTGAAAGAATCTGATCAGAATGTAAAAGTATAAACAGAAAGTAATGCATCATACACACACCATTCCGCTTGGAAAGAAAATATTGTTGTCAGATGGGTAGGAGGATGGTACGGTAGGCTTATAAATGAATTTTTATGTACTTCACTCCTTCTTGATTTTGCCCTCAGGAGTTGGGAGATTCATTCCCTACCAGGTTTGTGTGATTTTAGATTCTGGGAAAGGCACACAGCATCACATCCCTGCTAAGGCTTCAAATTCCTGAACCAGTTTCAGCCTGCTAAAAGGGGTCCCATCGTCAGCCTGACTCTCTCTCCTTCCGTTCCTGGTGGTGTCAGCACCCTTGTTCTCTCCACTCGGTACTTGGGTAAATGCTGGCACCAATCACACTTGATTCTATTTGGAAGGCATTTCCTGAGACAGATGCCAGGAAGCAATCAACTGGGGAGCAATGGGCTGAGGGCATAGGAGGCCACATGAGCCCAGACCACTCTTTTGAGAAATTTGGTAATGAATGAAAAAAGAGGGTGATGTCATGGTTTCAGGAGAAAAGAAGGGTCAAGCGCAGGTTATTTTTTAATGAAGAATTGTGAGTGTGGAGTACAGAGAAGGACCCAGTGGGAAAAGAGAGTAGAAGGGTTTAGTAATGGTTTCTGGTTTAAAAAGGCAGGGTTCAAAGAGCGTAGACGGGAGAGCCACGGAAGGGAACAACTTCCTCCTGAGCAAGAGGGAGAAGCCAGAACAGGTGCAAATAACAAAAATTTGAGGGAGAGTCTGGAACATGGTGACCCACTGGGGAGAGGGTTGGTGCCTGTTCCCTTCCAGGTCCTCTATATCTACGACTCAAATTGAGCCCTCTGAACCATCTGGGTGGTTTTTTACTCAGAAAGGCTAGCATCACGTTATCTAAGCTACAAAGACAAATATCCAACCCCCCCCAAAACCTGCATTCATTCTGAAGACGTTTTTTTCTCTTTCTCTAGGAGCTGACCTGGGTGTGACCATAAGTGGAAGGGTCCACCCTTCAAGCCCCAGCCGGGATATAATGTGAAGATGCCCTCGGCGAGCCCAAGAACTTGGCTGCAGTGAACGTCCAGCACTGCATACAGCAGGCACTACCTAAGGGCTCACCTTTGGACACAACATAATCTTCTGACTCTGCTCTCCTGAGAGGTCCCATTCCACCACATGAGGCCTCTCATGTCTTCTTGTGCTTGTAATATTCTCAGACGGCATCAGGAAAACCTGGCCCTCACTCGAAGGAAAGTCAAGGAGGGTAATGTGGGGGGATTTGCACGTGTGACCCAAGGAGGCACTGACGGGAGCTCTCTGCGGAGAGTTGGTGCAGTATGTGGGTATGGAATCACTTTCTTTTATTCTCCCTTGCCCAGAGCTAAGTGTATGCCTGTGTCTGCTAGACCCACGAGTCAAATCCTGAGGGATGGCCCCTCACCACAGACAACGGTGGGGAGTCCGGGAGTCCGGCTGCATTAGAGAGGTCCTGTTTGGGAAGCGTGGGGAATGGCTGTGTGAAGGTAAAACCTGGTGGGTGTGGAGAACCTAGAAAAGCAGCACCCTGTCTTCAAAGTAATTTATTCTGCATATAAAGAAATGAGGAGTAAGCATTGTGGTGTAGGAGGTTTCAGTGTGTGGTCGACGTGCGGGGCCTCAGTGAGTCCCAGCGTAAGACCACAGAAGCGGTCATAGGCTCAGTTGCCCTCCCCGACAGTCTCTGAGTCAGAATTTTGGCTGATGTGGAGATGTTGGGGTTCGGAGCCGACAGCCAAGAAAGAATTCTTGGTGCAAAAGCACGGGGGTTTATTAAAGCCGGGGGACGGGACCCGTGGGCAGAAGAGCTGCATCGGGGTTGTGAGGGGTGGCTGATTATATACTTGGGAGTTGGGGGAGGTAAAGACAGAGGAAGTTTCCAACAGAATTTTCATGTGTTAAAGAAGATTCACAGGATCCTGGAGACCTAGCATATTATCAAGCTAAGGCTGTTTTTCCCTCTAGCAAGGCATTAATGTTGACACAGTCGGGAGTTTCTAAGGGGCACCTGGGTGGCTCAGTCAGTAGCGTCTGACTTCAGTTCAGGTCATGATCCTGGGTCCTGGGTTGCGTCCTGCATCGGGCTCCCTGCTCTGTGGGGAGTCTGCTTCTCCCTCTCCCCCTCCTCCTGCTCATGCTCTCTCTGTCTCTCTCTCAAATAAATAAAATCTTAAAAAAAAACAAAAAGGCAGTTGGGAGTTCCTGGAGGAAAGTCATGCTCTGCCTGCCTCAAGGGTTTGTCAATGGGCTGCAGGTTACAAGGAAATTTAATTTTATCTACACTCCCTTCTGCTTTGTTCCCCACATCACAGCCCCTGGGCAGAGAAAACAGGCTGTGCCTCTCCTGAGACCTTCTTCCTCCGGACTGTGTCTGGTTGCTGGAGAACCACACTGCTGCTTGGGGGGGGGGGGGTACAGAGGAATAGGGGACCCAGGGCCATCCCTGGGCATCAGTACTCGCCTCCCAGTGGCTCAGCTCCCAGACCAATCATTGACACCACTTGCAAGAGGATGACGTAAATGTCTCCAAAACACAAGCATTTGGGAGTTACCCCATTGTATGCACAGCATTCTCAACCCTTCCCCTCAGTGGTGTTTGAAGGAGCCGTCAGTGGGTCCTCAGCCTATTAGAGAATTTAAATCTTAGATCTAGTTTCTCATGAATCCATGGCCTGTCTACCAAATTAAATGCAAACCTATCCAACATGCTTGTCCAAGCTAGACTATTCACTGCTCCCTAACCTGGCTCTACGCTTCGCCACCTCTGTGGTAGCTCCTGGGGACAGTTGTGTCTGACTCTGTAGTGGACCCCATCAACCCAACGGCGTCCTGTGACTCCTGGTCAGTCCCTCAGGCCCAGCTCTTGTCCCTTCTTTGCACACCTCCCTTGCCTTTCCACTGACATGTCTGCCCCTCCTTTTTTTGTACAGGGATGGAGCCCAACAGCAAATAAAGTGTTCACAGTACAGGGGCATTTGCAGGAAGCTGAAGGGACAACGATCTTTGTTCATGCCTGCAAGATACAAAAATGCCAAGAAAGCTTGCTGAGGATGATAGAGGATTTGTCCGCACTAGGAGGTTTGGTGAAGACAGACAACTCAGCCTGTGTGGAATAAAGCCCCGGCTTCTCCTAGCCCACCTCCTGACCTTGAGAAGTAGCCCTCTGACTTGGGTTTGGAGGGAAGACAGGATCTTCTAAAGCAGGAAGGCATAGCTCACATGCCTTCAGGAGTTCTGCAACACATCAAGGCACAAAGCAGGGCAGGCGGGACCACGTGCTCAGCTGGGCTTTCAAACCTCCCTGGAGGCCTGATCCACTGGCAGAACAAGGTACCTCCATGGACGGTTCCCAACTAGAGGCCTACAGTTTGCTACCTTTCTGGAAGACAAGGTAATCTATGGTTACATAGTTGGAGGAAGGTTTTCTTTTTCCTGTTGCCTTGCTTACATTATTTTGTAGAAAACCAAGTCAGCTAAATAGCTGGGATAACTCAGACATACACCTACAGGGGAAGCATATAGGATTGTGAGAACAGGTAGACAAGAGGCCGCAGCAAGCTGGCATCGACTTGTAACCCCCTACCACCACCGCCTCAAAGACCCCACTTCGTGTGAAACCTTGAGCCGCTGATAAGGTATTCGGGAGGGCTGTGTAGAGCAAAGCATTATTCTAGCTGCTGACAATGCATCAACATCACAAGGACAGGAATGGACGGAACTTTAATATTGTGATGGTTTAAGCATGGACTTTGAAGACAAAGTCCAACCAGAGAAACTGAAATACATTTAAGAACCTCAAATGGGGAGAATTTAATATAGACGGTTATCCAAACAAAGCTGAGAAGCCAAATGTATGGTGAGTCGCCTCAGAATTCGCAGCAGCAGAAAGGCACTACTGTCCCTAGAGCCAGAGGGACCGAAGGGGGAAGGAGTTAATATTAAAAGCAGGGGCTGAGACCCGAGGCCCAGGGAACACTGATAAAGCTGTCTCCAAAGACCCTCAGCCGACTGTGTGGCCCCGGGGCCCCTCTGGCGCTTGTGCTCTAATGCACACACTGCTTATCCCTGCAGTGTGTTTAAACAGTATGTTTCCACGATATTCCTCTCCAAAGCCTAGGGTACGGAGCACCCAACAGGTTGTGGCAGACCTGCCTGGTGGAAGCTGGGACCATGGAAGAGGTGGCTTTCTGGTAGGAATTGGAGGCACAGAGGAGATACCTCCTGACGTCCAGCGTCTCACCACCTCCTGCCCTCCCCTCTTCGGCTAAGGCATCCCTTTGGCCAATCTGTATGGTCCCTGGGGAGCAGGGGCTCCTGAAGTTCATAGTATGGCCACTGACAATCTGGGTGGCCTAGGGCTAGTCACTCAACCTACACCCCAGTGTCCTCAACCATAGGGCTGGGATAATGACTCTCATTGCCTGGGTAACTCACCCAACAGGGGGCATGACAAGATGAAGAGAGTGGCTGGGCCACGCTTGGCTGTGATAAAGAAAGGAGTGGATACCCTGGATTCCCGTGTTGGGAGCCCAGGCCATCGTCTTTGAGCTGCCTGAGTATTACCATCCCCTCAATGATCACGCTTCCTGAGGGCCCCACAGGTAATACCCGGGTCACGTGGTAATTTGCTGTTTTCTGTCAATTTCACAGCATTCACTCCGCGGGCTTCCACGGTGGGCTCGCAGGACATACACTGCTCTCTCTGCTTGCTGCCGAGGCACAGATGCTCAGAGAGCTACGGAACTTCCTCAGGGAAACTCAGATATTCGGTGTTAGGGCTGACAGTTAAACCGCTAACTTCCCTCTCCAAACCCAGGGTCCGGTGGTCTGGCCTCCACCCAAAACCTGCATCAACCAAATCTCAGCTCCATATTTTCAAACCCAGAATTCAAAAAAAACAAACCAAAAAAAAAAACCCAAAAAAAAAAAAAAACACAGATTAGCGGCAAGTCTAATACAAACGTTAAGTAACTGACGTCTCTCCTCGACTTTATCAACATCGGGAAAGCGCGTTAGAGCTGAGAGCGAATCCAGCAGGGCCGCGCGTCGGTGGGTGGGGTCTGCGGTTCCAAGCTCCCGGCTCCCGGCTCCAGGGCCGGCTAGCAGCACCCGCTCTTCCTAGTGCATCAGGCCCCGCAGGCACGTGTTCGTGACCACCTGGGAAATGTGTAACTACTAGGACTGCACTGGCTACACGTATTTTTCACAGTAAAAAAAAAAACACACACACACACACATATATATATACATACACACACACACACACACACACACACGTAATAGCCAAAAAGAAGGCAAACCACAGTTACCAGTGGGTCCCCCAGGTAGAGGAAAAGGGAAGAACATTGTCTAACTCTTCCATTATTTGAATTTTTACCGCAAGCATTCATAACTTTTAGAAACCTTCTCAAATGCTCCTCAAAATTCATTTTGTAGTGAGGAGGGTGCCACTGCCAGAGCCCAGTCCCCAAGCCCAGCTTCCAAATCAGCTGATGAGGAAAAATAGCTTTCATTCCCAAAGAGCCTCTTCTAAAATAGTGGCATTGCCTTAGAAACGCCTTCCAGTCTTTGAAGGAACCAGTTAAGCCAAGAGTTCATTGTGGACGTCTGTTTTCCATGTGGAAAAGTAAATCATCCCCTGAGACCTGACGCTTGGTTGACTCCAGCCCCCCACCTGGGCTGAGAGCGGGTTGTACGTTCCTCCAACGCCCACCCCGCCCTCTTCATCCCATGTAAGCCTGAGCAAGGCTGTCTGCACAGCCAACACCTGCCCCACCCCACACTCACTTCCTTCCCCACTTAAAAACACCTGCTTGGGGGCATCTGGGTGGCTCATTGTTAAGTGTCTGACTCTTGATTTCGGCTCAGGTCATGATCTCAGGGTCATGAGATCAAGCCCTGCATGGGATTCTGCGCTTGGCATGGAGCCTGCTTAGGATTCTTTCTCTCCCTCCCCCTCTCCCCCTCTCCCCTCCTCTCTCTAATTAAAAACAACAACAAAAAACAAACAAAAAAAAGTGCTTTGTCTTAAATCCTGAACTTCGAGAAAATTTTGATTTAAAAAAAAGAAGTGTCTACAATTTGAAACCCTTCTTAAGTCATTTAACCTGCCTTTCACTGTGAATTACGTTTCGTCTGCATTTCCATACCCCTGTGCTAGAACCCTTACTATGACACTTGTCAAAATGCCCCCCTCTGTGGTTTCTGTCTTTACCTACACAGGTGCTCTCTGAGAGAAAGAACCTCAACTGGTCCCTCTTTGCCTCTCACCCCCTTCCATCGCACTGGCCCCGAGCATATGGCACTTGTCTATCTATGGGAGGTGTTCAGAGATGCTTGCAGACCCCGATGGGTGCACCAGGTTCCCGCACATACACTCCTAGAACTGATATACCTGGAACCTTGGTGGATCGTTATAATTGCATTCACGCAACACAACAGCCAGGCAATGTCATGGTGACTTCAGCTCCCAATTAGACAATCTATTGACAAATACAAACCACTAATGGATTCCTTAACATTTAAGTCCAACATTTTTTTTCTTTTTGGACTTCCTTGAATGCTCCCAAGCCATGAGTAACCAGAAGTCTTAAAAGTACCTTCCTAAGCCCCTTATTTGTATAGGGAGTGTCATCAACAAGGAAGAGGTGCCAGTCCACCAAATACATCATGCCAGCATTCTCCTTCTCTGATGGAGAATGAGACACCTTGACTCATGAATCTGACAGTTTTCAGACAGTGATGAAATGTAAGTCACGTTTTCCCCCAAGTTATAGCCCACATCACACGCCAAAGAGCATAGGGTCGGGGACTCTGGAGAGTAGCCCGTTCTTCCTCCCCTTCCTACTATCTAGAAGCTGATCCCATTTTATCTCGATTTCAGGCGTGCCTGTGCAGGCTCCAGGTGTGACCCCACCTGAGTTTACACCTAGATTCTGAATAGGTCCAAAGCTGGACTGCTTCGGTCCCACGTGAGTTTCAGAATCTTCTAGGACTTTAGGAAGATAGCTTAGAAGTATCACAGTGGGGGCAAGGCAGCTCCCAATTACACACCCTGGGAATGCTCCCGAGAGGAGAGGGTCTTTGCCACCTACGCGGCTAGCCAGGTCCCAGCTAGAGCTAGACGTGCTCCTGGAGCCTAGAGGGCATCCGGAGAGCTGTGTGCTCACATCAGGCTTGCTTCACCCTTTAGGTTCGCAATTAACTCGGGCTGAGTGGGCGTGGTCTGTGAGGTGAGAGACACTGGCATGAGGCATCGGGAAACACGTCATATCGTCATCATTGTACTATTACAGGAATTGCAGCCGCGGCTTACTTGTACCTGTGGCTGTGTGTCCTGCAATCCTTATAAAGTGGACGAGCACACCTTGCCATCCAGTCTGAGCGCGCTGCAAAGCCTGTCGGCCATGAGGATCTATTACCTTCTCCTCCTGTTGCCGTTGCTGTTCTTGATGCCCGTTCCAGGTAAGGGGGCTGGGAGGCGACAGGGTTGAAGGAATTGCAAATATGTCATTCAGAGTCAGTCCCTCTCCATTCCTGTGGGAACTTTAGACCAGGCAGATTTGTTGTATGGGAACAGACGTCACCATTTCCTTTTTCCTGGTGAGAATCATCAAGGATCTTGAAGCAGTTTTCCCGATCTTTTCAGAGACTAAATAGCTCACGAAGACCACCCCTTCGTGGAAAGGGACGAACCTTACCTGCTCATGAGACATAGAGAAAGTGATAAAAATCTTTAACCCCAACAGGGAAGATGGATTTACTCTGAGATCAGAAGTGCAGACTTCCACTTACTAGCTTTAGTGGTTGCCAGGTGAAGTCTTTGCGCGGCTGCGAACCCCTGGGGGCCCCTGCGGCCCCAGCCCCAGCCCCTGCGGGCTCGCGCGCTTGCGCGTACCGGCGGACCACACCTCTCCCCCACTGCCGCCGCGGTCCACGGCTGAGCTGTGGCCCACAGAAGCACAGGCCAGTTGCTTGCTTCAGCCTTCTTCTACTTTACTTCTCATTTTACAGAAAAAGGAAAAAGTGATAAAAAAAAAAAAAAAAGAAAAAGAAAAGAAAGAAAACACCCTAACATAAAAGAAAAAAAAAAAAAACTAACAATTCCCTGGGGATAGTGATCAGAATAATGTTTTATTTATAAAGGAAACTACAAATTGGTAGCTACCAAATCCGAAGCAGTATCTTTATAACGTGTGTTTTCTCATTTCTTCATGCCAAGAAATGTATGTATGTGTTCATCCCTATGAGTGAACAACTAGGATTATAACTGAACTCACTTTCAACCCCCTGACCCTAAGTAGAAGTGGGGGGGGAGGGGCGAGGGAAGAATAAAAGAAAGGTACCAGATCAGGTGTTTGGGGAATTTCAAGCCCTGGACTTGGACTAAAGCCTGCCCGCGTGTTCTCCTTCTCCCTTGCAGGACACGGAGGGATTATAAACACGCTGCAGAGGTATTACTGCCGAATAAGGGGTGGCCGGTGCGCCCTGGTCAGCTGCCTGCCGCGGGAGGAGCAGATCGGCCGCTGCTCTTCCGGGGGCCGCAAGTGCTGCCGAAGAAAGAAATAAAAAAACCCCCAGAAGCCTGATGGGAACGTTGTAAAGTGTGAAAATGCCTCCTGGAAGTTTATAGAAGAAAAATCAAATTAAATATCTTTTTTCAAAAGAATTAGAAGCTTGATTGTTCTTTTTAAATTCTGGTTATTGTGGTAGTTGTTACAAATTGTGGTAACTTAGAAAGCGTTCATGGACTCCCCTTGAATTCACACACAGAATCATCTCTGGAGGAATGCCCAAGGAGGTCTAAACTTACTTTCCAAGTGTAATCAGATATGACTCCTCTTTCGCAAATTACGTACCCCAATGAGACTGGACTCCCTGTTCCTCCTGAAATATTCCCTTGGCTTTCCTATCAACCACGCCTCTGCTCCAGCTGACCTCCAGCCTGGCATACAGTCACCCTTCTGGCTTCATCTCTAAACGAATCCATCCCTGGGGGCCATCGCAGATCCTACCCCCGACTTAGAAAGAAAGCTGCTTTCCCAGAAGAGCATGAGCTTTCCCCTGATCCACAGCAGGGTTCTGACCGAGCGCTCCTTCTATGAGTTTAGTTTGATCTCTGTGTTGCATACATTTGCATATTTCCAATCTCCATATTTCAGTGCATCATTTTTTAAGGGCCAGAACCTTGTCTTAATCATTTCTGAACAGCCAAGGAAAGTGCCTTGAGCCTAAAAGCTACTCGGAAAGTGTTTCTTGAAGTACATTCCAGTGGTTTGGGGCCCTGCAGGTTAACCATTCAGTGTCCTCTCGATGTTGATTCGGGAGGATTCCAGGAAATGCAGTGGGAGGCCCATCTTTCCCTACACCAACCCTGTGGAAAAGCAAGAGAACTGGGCTGTCAGGAAGAGGGGAGCAGATTCCCAAAGAGAAAAGCCTGCATCCCGCTTTCCATCAAAAAAGCATGAACTGCTGTGCGAACGGCCCTCTGACAGGATGCAAGTAAGGAAGCAGACAGAGATATGAGACAACTCTTCTAGAAACTGGACAACCAGTGTGTGGGGCTGCAGCTGCGGAGTGGGGCCACGTGAGCGAGACCCCTTGTCTCCGGTGTCCTGGGGGAAGCAGGCTCCAGGCCAAAGCATGGGTAAGAAGGACCCAAGCGGACCAACAATCCTTCTGAGTCCAAGAGGTGGAATCAAAGTTCAGGCAGCACAAGTCCCCCATTCCCAGCATGGAAAACCGGAAAGAGGCATCTGGATGGGGGTGGAACTCCCAAGGGCAGCAGAGGGCTCTCTTGAATCTTCGCCTAGTGCTGGTCTGAGCACGTCTGGGGTAAAACTTGGCAAGCCCAGAGGAAAACAAAAATACCCCAGAGGGATTGGATGGGCAATTCCAGGAACACACACCAGGCTGGCACATGAGCCTTCCCACAGCACCGCGGAGGGCGTCCTCAGAAAGGGGTTGCTTCTGTAGTTGGGCTGTGGAGCTCTAGAGTGACCTGTTCTGGAACTACTCTGGGTGGTAATGGCGTGTCAATGCAGGTGGGTTCATGATAACTGATACGCCCTCTGGGAGGATGTGGATCCCGAGGGAGGCCATGCACGTGTGAAGACAGCGGGTTTGTGGGAAATCTCTGTACCTTCTGCTCAATGTTGGTGTGACCCTAAAACTGCTCTAAAAAATAGTCTATTTTAAAGAAATAAGGTAAAACTTTGTAAACAACAACAACAAAAAGCAAAGAAAATTCCTCACCAGAAAACCTGCACTATTAAAAAAAAATTCTCCAGTCTGGAGAAAAATAATGCCGGATGAAAATTAGGCTCTGCAGAATGGATTCTGTCTCAAAGGGAAGGATTGTCAACTTCTTTTTTTTTTTTTTTTAATATTTTTTTATTATATTATGTTAGTCACCATACAGTACATCCCTGGTTTTTGATGTAAAGTTTGATGATTCATTAGTTGTGTATAACACCCAGTGCACCATGCAATACGTGCCCTCCTTACTACCCATCACCAGTCTATCCCATTCCCCCATCCCCCTCCCCTCTGAAGCCCTCAGTTTGTTTCTCAGAGTCCATAGTCTCTCATGCTTCACTCCCCGATTGTCAGCTTCTTAAAAAAGAAGATACACACTGTCTATAAGAAACCCACTTGAGGCATCAAATGGAAAGACAAAGATAGATGAAAAACAAAAGACTGGAAACAGATAAGCAAAGGAAACATTGATTTTAAAGAAAACAGAATTGGCCATGTTGGCTAATTGCCAATAAATCAGAGTATATTTTAGAAGGAATATTACCAGAGATAAAAGGGGATATTTTTCCCAGTTGTAAAGTGCCTAATCCACCAAGGACACATATTAATACTAAATTAGAATGCTCTTAATAACAAAGTCCCAAAAGTCTTAAAGGAAAATTGATAGAAAGGAGAGGAGAAACTGGTACATAAGCAATTACAGTTAGGTACCGCCACACTGCACTTGTAATGAAAAGAAAAAGCAGATAAAACACCAGGAATAATATAGAAGACGTGAACAACAGTATTATCCAGTGTGACCTAATCGAAATTTATAGGACACTCTACCCAATAATCACAGAATCCGTTAAAATGTTATGTAATAACCCTTCTCCTGGGCTATAAAACAAGTCTCAAGAAATGAAAACAATTTAACATTATTCAGTGTATATCATACACAGGTATATACTGTGTCTGTCTACAGTGGAATTTACAAAGATATGAATTACAGAAAGATATCTGGAAAATCCCCAAATATGTGCACATTAATCAACATGCTTCTAACGGATCCAAGAAAAAATGACATGAGAAGTTAGAAAATATTTTAAACTGATCAAAAATGAAAACAGCATACCAAAATTCATAAGAGTGCTTACAGAGAAATTTTTAACATCAAATGCTTTTAAGATAGTCAGGAGTAATTCTCACAAGTCAACGATGTTGATTTCTACCCTAAGGAACTAGAGTAAAGGCAGGTAAACCCAAAGCAGAAAGGATAAAAGTGAGTAAAAAGAAAATGGACACATAGTTGTCTTTGAGAGGACCATAACATTGTTAGAGCTCTAATTAGGTTCATTGAAGGGGAAAAAGAAAAAAAAAAAGGAAATCCCAGGATGCTCAGATATACACATGCCCTTTGGCAGGCAGGAAAACGAGAACATTTATACATCTCAGGGCAATTTAGACAAAGAGTCTGCACGAGGTGACTGTAATTCGCATGCTCATCATTATCTCCTGCAGGGTCAGGTCATGACCCCCCCTTCCTTTTTTTCTCTTAAGTTTAAGATGTGCTACCAAAAGCAGCTATACATTCAACGCAATCAGTATCAAAATTCCAAATGCTCTTTGTACATTTCTTTGGAAAATGCCTATTCAGATCCTTTGTCCATTTTCAAATCAGGTTGTATGTTGTTTTACTATTGACATGTATATTTTCCCTATATATTTTGGATATTATAAACCCCTTATCAGATATACGGTTAGCAAACATTTTCTCCCAATCTGAAGGTTACCTTTTCATTTTGTTGTTTCCTTGGCTCTGTGTGGCCAACAGACACATGGAAAGATGCTCCAGGTCACTCATCCTCAGGAAATCCGAACCAAAACCACAATGAGATACCACCTCACACCTGCTAGGATGGCTAGCATAAAAAAACAGAACAGATGTTGGTAAGAGTGTGGAGAAAAGACAATTCTGGCACATTATTAATAGGAATATAAACTGATATGTCCACTATGGAAAACAGTAAGTGGTTTTCTCAAGAAAAAGAAATACCAGGGGATTTAGCAATCCCACTTCTGATTATATACGAAAGGAAACGAAACCAGAATCTTGAAGAGCTATCTGCACTCCCATGCTCATTGCGACATTGCTCACAATAGCCAAGATATGGAAACAACCTATGTGTCCATCAGTGGACAGAAGGATTAAGAATTGTGCTATACGTCAAAGGGTACAGAGTGGGAGTTAGGTAAGACGAGTAAGTCTAACGATCTTGTGTCCAGCGTATGACTATAGTTAGTAATACGGTATCGAACCCAGGAAATTTGCTAGGAGAGTAGATTTCAGGTGCTTTCACCGCACACACAAGGGATGGTGACTATGTGAAGAGATATGCTAACTAGCTTGACTGCAGTAATCATGTCACTATGTATACATATCAAATAATTTTGTATACCTTAAATATATACAATTTTTATTTTATTTTTTTAAGATTTTATTTATTTGAGCGAGAGCACGCTAGAGAGAGAGAGTGAGTGAGCATGCAAGCATGAGCAGGGGGGAGGGGCAGAGAGAGAGGGAGAAGAAGGCTCCACACTGAGCAGGGAGCCAGACCTGGGACTGGATCCCAGGACCCTGAGATCATGATCGGAGCCGAAGGCAGACGCTTCACCGACTGAGCCACCCAGGCGCCCCTATGAATTTTATTTTAAAAAATTAATAAAAGAATAGACTGAAGTCTATAAAATGGTGTTAGAAATACAGATTTCCCAGCTTACTGAAAAATGTGGTCTGCAGTATTCAGGAATGCTTTTACGGTCAAATTAATGTTCAGCCTTATTTCCAACTTTATCAAGTGAGTATTAACGATGAATTTGGTTGGCTCCAACAAGGCGGTTATTCCTTTTCCTACGAAAAGTATGAATTAAACTTAAAATGATACTCTAAAAAAATCCAATGGCATTTTTCACAGATAGAGACAAAAACAATCCTAAATTGTGTATGGACCCATGAAAGACCCCAAATGGCTGAGGTTGCCTGAATTATCGAGTACACTGGGGCTACACCAGTGTCGGTGGCCCCTCACCTGTATGTGACCCTCAGGCTCTGAGGTGAGGCCCCATCCTCCCATCGCCCCCGATGAAGAGACACGGAGCGCCTTTCTGCCCCATCATCTGTCACATGGGGATGAGGGTAACCTTTAGGAGACTTTTCCCATGAATGGTACCATCCCATGGGAACCTAGAGAGGGTCTGGTCCTCTGTTTCTTCTTTCCCTCATGCCCCCAAACCCACCCTGTGCTGTGGAAAGCCATGACTGTCTCAGGACAAGCCCTCTTCACCCCCAGGAGCTGACTCCGCCCCAGCGGTGGATGGCTTTAGGGAGAGCTAGTTTCTAGTCTGGCCTGAGGCTGTTCCCAGACTCTCAGGGAAAAGTAGTGGGCAGATTCCAAGTTCCACGGGGCAGGCCTATGAGCACCAGGAAGGCTGTACCCAGGTGGAGACAGGCCTGGCCCCTCACGCCATCCAAGCCTCACCGGAACTGAGCAAGGAAGGGAGAAGGTGTTGGCCCCAGAGGCAGAAGGAGAGGTTCTTCTGTGGTTTTCCAAGTTCTAATTTCTATAAACGCAAATGGCTGTGCTTTGGGCTTTAAAGGCCGCCCCCATGAGCACCAGGAGAGATACTCAATGTAATGGCTCTATAGCTGTGAAGTTGTGGCCAATACTGAATTCTACCAGGAACCTGGCCCCTTTATCAGGTGGAAACTGAGCTTCCTCTCAGTCTGGCTTGCTGGGAAGCTCACGGCCAGCAGCAGAGGGCCCATCTTCTCCTTGTCTCCCTCTTTGCGTTCCTAGTACTTGTTCCCGTAAGATGGGCCAGCAGGACAGGAGGGCTGCAGGGACACAAGCACGGGACAGTCCCTCCGTATGACTGTCCCTCAGTGCAGAAGGAGTTGGAGACCCCTACTGAGCAATGCATAACCTTTTCCCTTTTTTTTAAGATTTTATTTATTTATTTGAGAGGGAGAGTGAGAGAGAGCGTGAATGCGGGTGGGGGGAGGAGCAGAGGGAGAGGGAGAAGCAGACTCCCCACTGAGCAGGGAGCCCAAGGATGCAGGGCTCAATCCAGGGGCTCTGGGATCATGACCTGAGCCAAAGGCAGACACTTAAGCGACTGAGCCCTCTTCTAAGCCCCCCGGAAAGGAGGGAGCCAGGTAGCTTGCCCCTCCCCTCTGCTCACTGCCCCTGCTCTGGCTGCTGCTTAACAGAGGAAGCTGCTGTTAGGTGACTTTTCTCTCTTAATAAAAGCAAGAAATTTGATTTTAACCAAGAACAGACGTGCAGAATGCCACTTTATAAATCTTTATGCGCAAAGGAGTGTCTGTGTCACCAAGAGTGCCCCAGAGAACAACAAGCCCCAGGTCGTATTTGGGGCGGCTGTGTGGGACGGTCCTCTGGCTGTGTCCTTGCAGCTCCAGGGGCCTGGAGGAACCCCCCACCCACCCACCCCAGCCCCTGCTGACTTCGCTGCTCTGGGTTCCTAGCCTAGAGGCAGCCCATTGAAAGCAGTGTTTCAAACTGCATGCCTACCTTCTATTTTATCATGGTGTTAGGAAGACAGAATTAAAGGGATGAAGGAAGGAAGGAGAGAGGGAAGAGAAAATAGGAAGCAGAGCCCAGAGCAGACTGGTTACATACAAGAAATTAGGTCAAATAGCCCGTGTTTTAGCAACATGGGTTATGGCTGTGTCCCCACCCTTAAACAGCACAGGCAGCGAGGGAGGGAGGGGAGGCAGGAGAGAGAGAGGAAGGAAGGAGGGACCCCACAGCCCACCTGAGATCACTCGGAAACTAGAAACAATATCACAACAGGTTTCTTTTCTTAAAAATTAATTAATTAATTAATATTATGTTCGTTTAGCCACCATACAGTACATCATGGTTTTTGATGTGGCGCTCAACGATTCCTGAGTTGTGTATGACACCCAGCGCTCATCACACAACAGGTTTCTTAACCAAGGTCGTTTCCAATGACAACTTACTTACATATTAGGTTCTTGCTGAACAATTCCTACACTTCTAGCTGCATCTTTTTCTCCCATCTCAGCCCGAAAACTTCATCAACTGAATTTACCGGAAAACAAAATGATACAAATAGCAACCTGCGGGCTGTTTCTGATGCTGAAACCACTGGTCCCTGGTGGAGACTGACTCAGCAGAGCTTGGGGGGGTTTTCTCTCTCGGAGCGGGGCTGACCTGCCAGGGAGCCCTCGCCAGACCCCATCCAGCCATGGATGAGAGCCTGGGCCGGCTGCTTCTGCAGCACTGAGGACCCCCTGGGACCTCAGCAGCGCCAGTCTCTGTCTGAAAACTATATCCAGACAATTACCGACTCAGGTCTTATCGACATGAACGCAGCCTTGGGGAGAGAAGCCCCCGCAGACTTACTCAAGGGGATACTGACACAATTCATCTTTCTGACACAGCGCTTGGATTTCTGATGCTCTTTTGCCTTTTTTATCTTATTTTTAGGCTTTATAAAAATACAGGAGATGCTATTATTTCTTTAAGAATAGGAGTTTACTTGTGGCTGTACTCACGTGCTATGAAAAAATGAAACAATAGTTGAAAATCAAGACTCGGGCATAAAATTAGCCACACAAAAGATCCAAAGCTGCGCTATTTAGTGGAGAAAAAAATTACAAAAACTGTCAACATTTTACTTCATGTATCTTTTTTCATAGAAATGCCCATGGTTCATATGTCAAATTTCCTTCCCTTAGTAGGGGCCCTGGACTCACCATTACAAAAAGGACCTGTTTATTTCAGATTTGTGGTTTGGATTTATTTGGAAAAGGTGCAGCCTTGGGGGCAGAGGTGGGGGTCATGCTGTGCCCCGTGTTTCACACCTCTGAGAAGATCCCTCCCCGGAAAAAGCATTTCCTCGGTAGAACTGACAAGGAATAAATCCACACTCCTGAAGCCTGATTCTTACGATTGGAAGTTTAATTATTAATTCATCACATCCCCCCAAAAGGCTACTTCAAGAAAAACAAATTGCTGCCACACAAAACACCGTGTTGCCTTCAAAGCCTTCAAATGTCACCTGGGATCCAGACCCTACTGATCAGACCCCAGGAATAACCTGAAATCACAAAGGCACATTCCTAGAATCCTCATTTGCATAGATAGTGTCATAAACTCCAAGAAGGTGACAACCCAGTTACTTTGGCCCAACAGTCTCTTTCTCTGAAGAGGAGAAACAAGATGTCTCCCTAACTCATCATCTCTACAGTAGTTAGTGGTGAATTTAAGAGGCTGTTCACACGAATTTAATAGTATGTGAAAATTCAGGTGTTGTGGGGTCTTTTACCTGTGGAAGGTAACCTGGTTTTCTTCCCTTCTCCCAGATCCAAAAGTTAACCTATTCCCTCCTGTCCAAACTCTAAGAGTACCCACAGGGATTCTTGGTCTGACCCAGTCCTGATTCATGGCCAGGCTGGAGTGTGCCCCAGGCATACTGAATTGAAAGCCATTTTGTCTTTATTCTGCCTCCTGCCCCTTGGGGAGGAGAACAGGAAATTGGGAGCCTAAAAGAAACACAATGGGGGAACAGATTAAACCCAGGCTCTGTGTCCTAGGATTGCTACCAAATGGAGACAGATGCAGCCTAGCTCCACGCCCCCCAGATCCACTGCTAGAAATAATCCATGTGTGCACATGCTTTCTACAACCCTCATGGAAGCAGGAGAGCAATTTCTGAGGCATATGACCCTATGCTTCTTTGCATCTGGTTCAGAGGACGTGTTATATGATCTAAGAGCAAGACACGAGAGCCAGAAGGAAAGACGCTGCCTTTTCATCACTGTGTAATTTTGCTAGAATTGCAAACACCACTTCTGCCAGTAACCGTGTTCCCTTAATCTTTACAAAAATTGAAAGAAAATCACCTTGCTCCTCATCCTTGGCTGGTCCCTGAGTTTGTCAACCATGAGGATCCATTGTCTTTTCTTCATATTGCCAGTTTTATTCTTATCGCCCGCTCCAGGTAACATGGACTCAAGAATTAAGAGGCTTGAAATAATTTGAGGGTAGACTGAAATTTCTCACTAATTTTCTCCAGGGTAAATAGATTATTTGAGCCGTTCATTCAAACTAAACACTCTCCCTTTATCATAAAAGATGTAGAGGACCTTGAGGGAGTTCTCAGAGTTTCGTTTTTTCTCCACCCAGCCTAACAGACTAAATCACTGGGTAACGTTCCACTGCTGTTTCATGGCAAGATCGAAGGGTCTATGCTTAAAGCCTAAGGACCGAGCCTTCCTAAGTAGAAATAGAACTCATTTTATTCCAAGGATAGAAATCCAGGCTCTCTGTTGTTCGTTTTAGAACAGGACAGTGGGATTTTCGGCCACCTAGAGAAACTCGTAATAGGACTAAGGCTCCCATCCTACATTTTGGAAACTTTTGCCGTGTGTGTCCGCGGGTAGTCTCTCCCACGGGAAATCCTCTGAAATACATTGTTCTCTGTCACATCCTTTGAGCACAGGGGAGGGCTCTAGCATCATTCACGTGGCTGCTCCCCCTTCCTTTACTCTGTCCCGACATGTACAGTCATCAAAGTGAGACAGAAAGGGGGGACTGAAAGAGATAAAGAAAAGAAGGTAAGAAAGGAGGGAAGGGAGGGAAGAAGAGAGGGAAGGAGGAAGGAAGAGAGGGAGGAAGAGAGAAAGAAGGGATTTGAGAAAACAACAGAAATATGAGGTATAATTGTAAATCTCTTGTCTGCACAACTTTGCTATGTTCATGTGATAGCACTCAAATGTTTATAAAGCAATAATTACACTTTCATTGCATCTCTCCTTCTCACCTAAGCTCAAAGTCTCAATGAACTAGATGATTTGGGAAAAACGGAAGCAAACAAATGGCCCCCAGCTCGCTTTTTCTGTGTCTGGTAACTACTGACTTTCAGTGGTCTCTAGTTTATTTTCTTGGGGTGGAGACACATTTGCACAGAACCCTCAACAAGTTTCCACCTGAACACATCCAGCGGCCCAGGTCACTCTGCCACAAATCGGAAGTCCAGCAATCCGGTTCTTCAAGAACTAGTATCCATGGCACAGCAGAGACAGCCCCTTTGTCAGAAAATTATCTGCAAGAAGTCACACCCATGCCAAAATCATCGTGGCCATAGAGCCCTGTTCTTGGGAAAGAAGCCCTTCCCCCAAGGATTTTTAAAAAGGATTTATTTATTTATTGTAGAGAGAGAGAGAGAGTGTGCACTAGCTGGGGGAGGGGCAGAGGGAGAGCGAGCGGGGAAGCAGACTCCCCACTGAGCGGGAAGCCCAATGCGGGGCTCCATCTCAGCACCCCGGGATCATAACCTGAGCCAAAACCAAGAGTCAGACACTCAACTGACCAAGCCACCCAGGCGCCCCTTCAAGGATTTATGAAGGGATGATGACTTGTGCTTGGAGTCTTCCCGAAATGGTGTGTGAACAAATTCGTATCCTTCCCTTTCTCTTCAGGTTTTTCTGGAAGGGTTCCGCTTCCTTTTTCTTGTATCGGGAACAGGGGCTTCTGTTTTCCGTTCAGATGCCTTCATAACTGGGAAGAGATTGGCAGGTGTTTCTTCCCCACACAAAAGTGCTGCAGAAGATAGAAGCAGAAATAAAGAGAGCCAGCTGCCCGGACCGTGGGGGAGAGAGAAACTGTTCCCCTATGCTTATAAGATCTGTTAAATCGCTGTTCAGAATCAAGGAACCGATTTCCTGTAATTCTGGTTGTGTGATGTTCCAGAGACTTTTATGAACTTTAAGATTAGACTCTAATATTTATTTCCTCACCTGTAATATGGAAAAATAATTGCTCTATAATGGGTCAAAAGGGAAAAATGCTGATTTTTAGCAATTTCATTCATTCCTGGGTAACAGATGAATTATTGACTTTTACTGAGAAAATTGCTCTATTGTTTCCGCAAACACAATAGACGTTTTGGTCTTGAAAGCAAAGCTTTTGGAGATATACGTAATATGGAGGTAAAAGAAAATAAGTGCTGAATGGATCTATGTTTTTGAAAGTAAAAGTTTAGTTTTTCATGAGGACACTGTTTAGACACCACCAGGGGCTCAGACTCATGAGGGGTTTAGAGGGAGAAAGACCCTTTTCTCTACCTTCAGAGGTTCTTAGCTGGGACCCTGGAAATTAAACTGATAAAAGAGAGAGTGACGTGAGAAAAATAAATTTATTAACATGTGCAGTGCACACACATGGGAGAAATCCAGTGATGAGTAACTCTGAGGGGAGGTCAGAACTTGGGGCTTACAGAGCCTCATAGCAAAGTAATAAATGCAGAGAAGTCACAAGACAAAGGAAAAGGAGTTTGGGCTTTGGGGGCAGCCAACTGTGGGAAGTAGGGGAGGTAACTAGATGGGGAGACTGCTGGGGGACAAGAGTTATATTAACAAGCTTTGTTATGCAGATTCCTCTCCTGCTGTTTCTGGTCTGGTAAAAGTCGAGAGTCCTCGGTGATGAAGAATCTGGGCTTGCTTTTGGGCAAATGGTAGGGGAGAGCAGAGAGGTGGTTTCTTTGTTTTTGGGGTTTTTTGGCACCTGCTGTTTCTCAATGGCCTGCAGCTCAAAATAATCTGTATGTCCAAGTGGCATATGTGGGTGGCATATGTGGTGCCCTACGGGGGACAACGGGAGAAGGGACGCCGGAGGGATCGTCTGAAGGAGGAGGTGGCGGTAAACGGCTGTTGTGTCTATTGCTAATTTGTTTTCTGTTTTGTGCGGTGACTCACCCCCCACCCCCCGCCCTTCCATTGTTTCCAATACCCACAAAACCTTGTCCCAGACAATGGCCTTTGGGGTGTGGGGTCTCAGCAGAGGAACGAGGGACTGTGTCATGCTGAGGGTGAGACGCCGCAGGAGCAGAGGCAGGACCCAGAGGTGGCGGGAGACGCGGGCCGCCGGGATTTGGGTATGAGGTCCGGTGAGCACACGCGCGCCTGGAAACCCTAAGAAATATTAGAAAGGGATTTACCCACCTGCACGTGTGAGGACTGCAGCCTCGTGCGCGTCATTCAGATAGAAACAGGCTGACCCCTGGCGGCTGGCGGGCTTGGGTTCGTGCCATCACGCGGGCTCGCTGGGATCGTGTTTGGGACCAGCGAAGCACGAGAGAGGGATCGACGGGTTGCAGCGGTTGTGTCACTGTCATCATCACCACAATGACGACTTCGGTCAGATAAAGGAGTAAAAAAGGAATGTATGATTTAAAATCTGTAAAGCTCTCTTTCTCCATCTTTTAAGTGGATAAAACTATAAATACCCTGTAGTGTTGTTGCAAGTATAGAGAAAAAAGGAAAAAATACATTAATTAAGACTGCGGCCAACTCTTTCCTGCAAGTCTGCTCATCTACCTGTTACAGAATTGGTGGCCGTGAGGAAAATCTTCATGGGGATCTACGGGGAAGGATGACAGGCCCTGCCTGTCTCACGTCTGCAGGGCACAGTGTCGTTTCAGGGAGGGAACAGAGTGAGACGGAGGCTCTCTATCCTGTTCCCACCACAGGCCACAGCTGGCAGCCCCAGGAGGCAGGGAGGGGAGGGGAGGGGAAGGGAAGGGAGGGGTGGGGAGGGGTGAGGCTGCAGGTGTTCCCTCAGCCAGGCGGGGCACGTTCTTGAGCCGCCCTGTCACCTTTATTCCAGGAGGTCAAACCGGACTCCCGATTCTTGCCAGGGCAGCGGAGCTGGTCTTGAATGATTCGGGAAAGTCAGTGAACGTCTTTGGATTTCATCTTAAACACCGAGTCGTTACCTGGCACGCGTGCCTCTGCTCGGCTTCTGCGTGTGCCAGACTGTATTTCCCAAACACGCTCTTCCGGAGCCACACGGGTACCCCACCAAGAGGTGCAGTCCGCGTCCCCCTCACCTGGAACCCCAGCAGGCCTTTGCGACCGCATCAGCTAAGAGAGCGGTCACAGTGATGCTGGGGGCCACCGAGGCCACAAAGCCACAGCCGGCTCTCTCTTTCCCAGAACCCAAGCCATGCGAGCCCAGAGGCCTGGTGCGGGAAGGCCGGCGGCTCTGAAGTCGCGGCCCGAGAGACCCCCTGGAAAAACAGATGGCCAACCCGCTCCAGCTGTTCCAGGCCCTGCGAGGAGCCTTCCAGCCCAGGTGCCAGGCATGTGCCCCAAGATGGTTCCAGCCCCATCGGACTGCCAACTCGAAGCATCTGGGAGCCCCAGACACCCAGCTGATCCCAATTTACCTTTTGAACCCCAGGAGTGATAATAATAAAATAGTTATTTTTAAAAGAGCTTGGTTTGGGGCTGATTTGTGCTGCAGAAATAGATAAAGGGAACATCTACCTCTTCCTTTCCCTCGTCACACCCACCCCCCCAACCATGTAATGCATCGAAGGTGACGTTCTTCCACTCTTCGCTGAGATGCCTCAATGTGGCCTCAGAACTTTCTCAACACAGCGCTCCTAGAAGATCCGGTCATGATGGTCACATGACCAAGCGCTTTGATTTTCCTGCACTGGAAAGCTTTTAATGTATCTTCCAGCTGTGGCAGTCTCTGAGCCGGTCACCCCCCAAGCAAAGGGAGGAGTTCACACACTATGGGGAGCTCAACAGTGTTAACAAACAAACAGAAAACGGCCATCATAAACTCATTCCTTCACGAATACTCAGAGGCCACCCTGGGCCGGGCACTCCATGGGCGACAAGAACGGAGAAGAGGTGGCGGTTTGCCAGGACAGATCTAATCTTGAGATCAGCACTACATTACTTTGTAACCAAAGCTGCTCGGTCTGTCACAGTAGACGCTAGCGGGAGGCAGCCATTTTGAGTATAACGTTTCAAAGTTAATTAGAATTTAAAATTCGCATCCTCAGTCATTCCTACTCAAGCGCTCAATGGCCCCCTGTGGCCAATGGCTACCGTGTTGGGCGTCAGAGACGGAGAACATTCCCATCACCACTAAGTCCTATGGGACAG
Source organism: Ursus arctos (assembly GCF_023065955.2). NCBI lineage: Eukaryota > Metazoa > Chordata > Mammalia > Carnivora > Ursidae > Ursus > Ursus arctos. Next base: position 21,252,940 of record NW_026622952.1, read on the forward strand.
CTCTGGTCCCATGGGTCCCATTGCGATTCTCTCCCAGTGAGACAGAGTTACACCATGTAAAGGACGGGGAAACTCAGTGCTGTTTTGGAGAAAGGCCGGCCTTGTTGCCTTCAACGCTCGTGCTTACTCCACATTTATAAGTGATCACGTTACTTTCCCTGTTTGGAGAGAAGCTTCCTTGAATACAGGGTTTGGATTCTCAGTGCTAAATCACTCCTCTGTTTCCTATGGCATTTTGCATTGTTTTTAAGATACTTGAGTCTTAAGCTATGAAGTCTTATTTTTCTACTTAAAAATTATATGTTGTGAGCATACAGGGTGTAACACCAGAGATCCAAACCTGGATTTATTTAAGGAGTCACGGACAAAATAATGGAAGACAGCCACCATTGTTGAAAAGATTGTACACATTTTTATATTTATTCACACAAAAGCCCGTGGTGCCTCTGCCAACGCCCCCTCCCTCGAGTGTCCCTGTGTCACCTGTGTCACCTGCCCCCCAAGACTCGTGTGAAAGGGAATGAAATCACACCCTCAGGACCCTACTCCTGTCCCCCAGGGCCTCTATGTCTGAGGGGCCACGTTAAGCTTTATCAATCTCTTCCTCCTTCCCACAAAAATTCCTTTGCGATAACATGAAAGGGATCTGACAGATCATAGTTTCAGACATTAATCTTCCTAAAACCCTTCAGCAGCTTTGCTTAGTCCAGCCTCTTAAAGCAAAACTTGAGTGTTTTCTTTTCCATGTTTCCTGACATTCAAGCTTTTCCCTGTCTTCCAAAATCCTTATTCTACTTCTTCTAGTTCAAATTTTTCATTTTTCTCCTGGTTCTGAATTCCCGTTCATTAACTGACAGCCCCAAGCCTGTCCTCCTTCTCATCTCCTTGGCCCTATTTGTCATCCTGATGTAATACCTCAGATGACTCATGCCCCTTTATTCCTTATTTTTAGCGTGTTTTATGATCGATTAGCCTTCATCTGCTTTTAAATATGATTTGGTTCTATCTACTGTTTACTGGACTTTTATCATCTCCTCTACTGGGATTTTAATTTTTAATTTTTTCTAAACTTTTAAGTTTTACCCTATAAAATCTATTAACGTTCTGCCTATTGAAAGGAGGCTGGACTAAGTGGTGTTTGAAAGGGTTCTCTCGTACCACAGGAGAGGTTCCCCGTCAGCCCTACGGTAGCACGGAAGAGTATTTTTCTATTGGCATAAGCCACGCACGTGAAGCTGAAAGGGAAGTGAGATTAAGCTTTCTCCTCAGACATAAGGAAAGTTAAGACAAAACAGCTTTGAGATCAGTTATTCAGCGTAGATGTGTGTTAAAACAATTTGCTATACACCTGGTGTTGATTTCATTAATTGGAGTGTGAGTCTTTCTGGGGGTGGAAAGAAGCCTTCTACCCAACAAACTGGTAGATCTAAAAATTGAAAAAGGGAAGAAAAAGCTGAAGACGAAAACAAGCATGAAGATGTCAACTTGATGTCACTTTCAGTTTTTTTCCCCAAAAGTCTTATGCAGTGACTCAATTTGGAAAGCTTTTCAGCTTCCGGCGCTCGCGTGTGAAGTGTCGTTGGCATGTCTGACAGTAGTCTCTCATTCTCTCCTCAATAAACAACATTGAAAGACAAAATAAATAAATAAATAAATAAATAAATAAATAAATAAAAATAAATAAAATCTATTGATTTTTTATTGTCATAACATTCCTGTGTGTCTTATTATGACTTTCACATGGGAGGAATACTGTTCTGATTTCAGCCGTAAGAAGAGGGTGGCTTTTCCATGGGGATCATGAACTAATGGGCTTGTGCTCTGGTCTAAGACCAACCTTTCCACCTGGGTTCCTACTTCTCCTTTCTCTTGCTCACCTGTGAACAATACTCTCCCCTGCTCTCCCTGTTGCCCCCTCTCCTGAATTTATAAAAACTAAAAACAAACACACACATCTCTTTGACACTATGTTACTGACCAGCTCTTGCTTTTTGCCTTTGCTTAGTTTCTCAGCAAAACCCTTTGGAAGGAGTATCTAGACAGTCCCCACTTCCTCTCCTCCTTCTCTGGGGTTTGATACCACTCAGACCTGGGTCATCCCCCTCCTCTTACCAAAATGACTCCTGTCAGTAAGGGATCACAATGCATCCTGCGGGACCTCCCTCAGCCCTCCCTCTGCCCATTGTTGATGTGACCCCTAATTACGTGGCCATGGGCACCTGCCCCCAGCTGCTGGAAGGACAGGCAGCAGACAGCCTGTGAACGCTGGAGGAACGAACTGCAAGGTAGGTTTTCAGGAGACAGCCATCAGTGGTTGAAGAAGGAGAGGGAATATATGCATGACGTTTACGGAATTGATACAAAGGATGGCTTTCAGTACACAAATATAGGAGATAGGGCAAAAGCTTTCAGTCCATACTTTCTTTTCTTCTTCTCTTATTATTGCAATTATTAGTATTTTTATAAAAGAAATGTTCCTGGGGTCAAGAAGTAAAACTGTCACAGTGACTGTGTAGAATGAAGTGTGACTTATTCAAACAGATTACTACAAACACTTATTCTATTTTTAGGTCAATATCTCTAAAGTGAAATAGATCTCTACTTAGTGAAAGGTTCAAATGCAGATCTCAGAATTCAAAAGCAGAACCATTTTATCACTAAGTTGTTTCTAGACAAACACAAAATATCAGAAACAGATTTAGTTCTTTCAGATGGAAGAGAGGTGGGGCAGTGAAGGCTACTTGGATGGGGACAGGAGTCGAGGGACGTGCTCCCCTGAGACACTCTAGGATAAGGCAAGCTAATGAGTCCTCACCAGACCCTCATTCTATATCTGGGCCAAAATATTAAAGAAGTCACTCATTGATACCCCGACCTTTCTCCAAAAAGAATTTGACGCTATCTTAGTGTGATGAGGATTAGAGACGGTAGCTCGATCTGTACCACCAAGAATGGGAAGCAAGGGAGCCCTCTCGGGTCTCCTCCCAGATGAATAGTTGTCTGTGGTAATGCTGTCTACACTAGCACAGGATTGTGAATGGGCCTTGGTTAGAAGCAAAAGTGTGTTTCACCTTGGAATGAAATCAGAAGAGCTTACTAATTAAGTTGATGTCGTTACTTCCAAATGTACAGAGGGAGTGCTATCATTTTCAAGGTTCAACTGCCATAGCCTTTGGGCTGAGAGAGGAAAATGGTCAGTGGATGAGGAGCACAGATAAGCCAAGGCCGTGAACAGTCGCCTTGACCTAGGAGCCCCTTGTGGCCAGGTGCTGTGCTCGTGGTCATCCCAGAACAGTGACGGGAGAGCGGTGTAGGAGGACCATCAGCTTCGAGGCTTTTCCTAACCTCCAGCAAATAACTATGTGCTTATTAACGAAGACGTTTTCTTAGAGAGAGAGGGTAGAAATATCTCAGATGGCCCGAGACAGTCCCAGTTTATGCTTGTTGTCCCAGCATAATTTAGTAATGAGTCCCTTGCATTCTAAAAAGTGCCCCAGTTCGGATGATGAATTATTTGGTCAACTTGCTGAGGGAACACCAGCCTGATCTGTGCCACAGTTTCCTTGTTGACAGAAGAGGGCAATCTAGAAAACCTTCAATCAGAACTCCTTGCTCATGCCCTCCCCCTCCCTCCCTCCCTCCCTCTCCGCCTCTCCCCTCCCTCTCTCTCTCACCCACAAGCACACAGGCTCATGCACACACACACTTGTGCGTCTCACTGGAGCTACAGCCCTTCATCTGGCAAATGCTGTCACGCTTTCTTCAGCAGGAAAGACTGTAAAATAAGCTCGAAGGGTACAAATCCAGGCTCCATCACCGGCTGCACAACCTGCATTTGTTTTGTTTGCTTTAGGAAAATATCGATCTCACACGGCAGTTGTATGAACTAAGATATCATTTCTAGGATTCCTGGCACATAATAGGTATTCTAGAAAAGACTGTCCCGTTCTCTCTTACTGGAGTGCAGGTCAAAAGAGGCTTGGGGGGCGCCTGGGTGGCACAGCGGTTAAGCGTCTGCCTTCGGCTCAGGGCGTGATCCCGGCGTTCTGGGATCGAGCCCCACATCAGGCTCCTCCGCTAGGAGCCTGCTTCTTCCTCTCCCACTCCCTCTGCTTGTGTTCCCTCTCTCGCTGGCTGTCTCTATCTCTGTCAAATAAATAAATAAATAAATAAAAAATAAATAAAATCTTTAAAAAAAAAAACAAAAAAAAAAAAACAAAAGAGGCTTGGTATTATTATATTAAATTATGCAAACTTATTAAGCAATAGTTGCATTTAATAAATGAAATCCAAGGGGGAATTGTGTGTATGTACCTACAACTCCAGGTTCTTTCTTAAGATTGTCTTTCTCCCATGCCAAAAGTAGCCAACGTTTCACCACAAACTTCTAGTTCCATGGGCGCAACAAAAGCACAATAGCCAAATTCGAGTTTTTAAATTGCAGCGTTTTTCTGAGACATTGCAGATGTTGATGGAGGAAGCTAACATCTTGTGTGATTTCTGGAACCCGAAAAAACCCCTCCTCGCACTGTAGGTTGAAACCCCTGGCAGTGATCCTAGTTAAAACAGAACTCTCGGCACAGAGAGGTGTTGGTTAGCCACTGACCTCTCCTAAGATCCTTTTTCTGTGACGGGATGGGAGAACGGTGCTCTACCCATCCGTTGTACAGAAGGAGAAACTGGAGCTTGAAAGGTTATTTCAAGATCCCTCAGCTGACGAGTGGCGGAGCAAAGACTTTGCACGGACGTCTGCCCGACCCCAAAGTTCTTTAAATATTAAGTGAAATTCCTTTTGTTTCTATTCCCCCAAAGATCGCGGCTTACTTCCGGGTTTGGATGATTTCTTTGATGTCTGCTCTCAGCAGCCTTCTGTCTTGACTCCCCGGTGTTTGTGACCAGTGTTAGATAAGCAGAGAAGTCTAGTTCCCTGTGTCCCCTTCTCGCCCATCCGTCCATCTGTCCTTTCTCCCTCCCTCATTTATTTCCTCTCCCCATCCTGTTATTCAGGCATCCATGTAGTCATTCGTCCATACAAACTCACATTCTTTAAACAAATATTTGGTTCCCTTCTCTTATGCCAGGGCTCTGATCCAGGTGCTGCAAATATGAGGTAATGCAACAGGGCTTGTTACTTTAGAAATTCCCAGTATGGTGAAAAAGAGAGACATAGAAACACCATGAAGCAAAGCTGGGAAGGAGAGAGGGAGAGAGAGAGAGAGAGGGAGAGGAATTTCAATGTTTACCCTGTATACTTTGCTACCCCCAACTCCCCTCTCACAAGGATGCTCCGATGCAATCCCTGTATTAAGAAATACTTTGGCCCCTGAAGTCTCACCTGGTTTGATCTGTGCAAGAGCTTGGCATTGTAAAAGCTTGCCTGGGATCAATCAACTCTGTCTTTTAAATGAATAGCAGAGAAAACGAATTATTGGGAGTGAAAAAGCAGAGAAGATCATTTCCATTTACAAAATTTTTTCTCCCTTTTCAACTTCTAAAAAGGGGACTTCTCTTGGTATTCCTAAGGGGGAAGCTGTCGGGTGGAGAGACATGCCATAAAAGTGAATGGGTAGATAGATGATTTGCTAAAATAATTCCATGTTTTGGTGATTTTTTTTCTCAAAAAAAAAAAAAAAGGCAGAAAACCTCAGAGTCATAAGCAGAAGTGAAAATCAACTAGAAAGTGCTGACTTACCGTAAAGGTCTTCCTTTGTGACGGGAGGAGACTTGGATCCGTAACCACGTGTCCATAGATGAAACAATCTCCAGTTGCACCCAGGCCTTCAAGGAACGAGCATCTTGACGGGGAATATGAGCTTTTCCTCTCTAGCTGAGTTTTTCACTCTTTCCTCAGATCACCGGCCCCCATTGATGTGCACCGAGGAAAGAGCCACCACCTGCTTTGGGAGTTCCTCCTATAATCCCAAGAACTGATTTCCCATCATGAGGCTACTGTTCCTTCTGTTTCTCCTCCTTGCGTGTCTTGCCCAGATGACATCAGGTAAGCTGCGGCTCCTCCCGGTAGGATGCTATGACAGGTGGCCGTGGAGAGGACTAGAGCCACCCTGCCTCACCCTCCAAAGCTGCGTTGGAGCATAAAACAACCGACTGAAATCACAGCTGAAAGGACAGCGTGTACTGCACACTCCATTTTACGAATAAGGAGAAGGGAAGCTTGAGGAAATTTAAAGGATTTTCCCAAGATTGCTCTTAACTAGTTGGTAGCAAACCCATAACTAGTAATGGTGCTAGATAACATTCACAGGGGCTTTACGGCTCACAAATTATTTTCATGTGAATAACAACAACACTAATAATAATAGCAGAGGTATTGGCCACTCCCTCTTTACCAAACATCACAATAAAAACTTTTAATGTCCTGTCCCACAGATACCTCATAACACTATTTATGGGTCTCCCTGTCTCACAAATGAGACTGAGAAATGAAGTAACTTGTTCCGTCATTCAGGTTGTATGTCGTGGGGCATTTGACTGAGCTTAAGTACGTTTGGTTCTAGGTGATGTTTTTATTAAATATTCAACGATCCCAGAGAATAAATTTACTTACTGACTATGCATATACATCAAATACTTTTTAGTAGGAGTATGTCCCATGCAATACTTGGAATATACTTCTACTAAAAGAGTATGTTATTTATCTGAAATTCACATTCATCTGGACGTCCTACATTTACCCGGCAGCCCTGTGCACCTGTCGGCGTATGCCAGGGGGTGCTGTGCTCTCAACCTTGGCATCTTCAAAGAGTCAGGGTTTAATTCTTTTTTTTTTTAAAGATTTTTTTTTTTAATTTATTTATGAGATAGACAGCCAGCGAGAGAGGGAACACAAGCAGGGGGAGTGGGAGAGGAAGAAGCAGGCTCACATCAGAGGAGCCTGATGCGGGGCTCGATCCCATAACACCGGGATCACGCCCTGAGCTGAAGGCAGACGCTTAACCGCTGTGCCACCCAGGCGCCCCCAGGGTTTAATTCTTGCTCCAAAGATACAAACCCGTCATGGCTCTGTTAGCGCAGCTGCTCGGACCTGGCTGACGGAACAGCCACCACCATGAGCTTCCCTGGTTGCCGTGTCAAAGACAAGAGCGCTGAGGAATCCAACATTGTCAGTTAAAGGCTCCAGCCCGGAAAGGACATGTCACTTCTGATTAAAATTTATGAACTGAGCAAGTCTTATGGCTCTACCCAATCATACAAAAGATAAATCCTGCTTTGTGTCAAGAACATAGAGAGCCAGACCTATTTGCTGAACAGCCTAATGGACATAAACAGTTGGATATAGATATATAGAGAGACATAGATATGAATATACATGAATATATATTTATATTTATATAAATGATATCAATTATAAACATATATGAACACAACATATTCATATTTATAAGTGTGTATTACATAAATAATTTATAATTACATATATATTTATAATTATTTTTACCTTGTCTTCTAATGAAAAATTAGGAGATTTTGTAGCTCCCAGAGGAAAACTATGGTCCTGGCAGGAAGCAGAAACCAGGTCTCCTATTTCCCAGCCAAATATGCTTTCCATCACAACGTGGTGTTTTAAAAGCCATAAACTCTGCCGGAAACACTTCTTCTTCTTCTTCTTCTTTTATCATGATATGTTAGTCACCATACAGTACATCCTTAGTTGTTGATGTAATGTTCCACGATTCATTGTTTGCATATAACACCCAGTGCTCCATGCAATACATGCCCTCCTTAATACCCATCACCGGGCTAGACCATCCCCCCATCCCCCTCCCCTCTGAAACCCTCAGTTTGTTTCCCAGAGTCCAGAGTCTCTCATGGTTTGTCTTCCCCTCTGATTCCTCCCCTTTATTTTTCCCTTCCTTCCCCTAATGTCCTCCCTGCTATTCCTTATGTTCCACATATGAACGTTGACCAGGATGCAGAGAAATGGGGAACCCTCTTACACTGTTGGTCGGAATACAAGCTGGTGCAGCCACTCTGGAAAACAGTATGGAGGCTCCTCAAAAAGTTAAAAATAGAGCTACCCTATGACCCAGCAATTGCACTACTGGGTATTTACCCCAAAGATACAGACGTAGTGAAGAGAAGGGGCACTTGCGCCCCAATGTTCATAACAGCAACGTCCACAATAGCCAAACTGTGGAAGGAGCTGGAAACTCTTCTTATTCATAGTTTCCTTGTGGCTGCTGACCATTCTCCTTGCTCTCTTAATTTTAGGCATTGTAAGGTTCTCCCTACTCTCAAGCTGCTTCCTGAATTGCTCTAGTCAAGCGACCTGATCACATGCCATGTTCTTTCCGGCTTAACTCACAGGAGCCCGAGAAGACCAGTGCTTGCTACGGGCCATGGTGGTGGCACTGAAAATGCCACGGTGTATGAAACAGCTCTGCTTGCGTGGCAGATAGGAGGGACAGGATTCAGGAGCAAGAATGCCCACTTAGTGTCCAATGCTCGTTGTCTAACTTGGGCGGTGTGCTTGTAGTGTTTTGCCCATTTGAAAAAGAGGAAGGCACGTTGGCAAGCTTTTAGGAAAAACATGTCGAGTTTGGCCCAAATCTTGTAGCACCGCCAAGTCACTTGTTTTCTCCGGTCTCAAGTTCCTTCATCTGAAAAAGAAAGACACTATAGAGCAGAGGTCAATAAACTTTTTTTGGTAAAGGACCAGCTAATATTCTAGGCTTTCTGGGCCACCAGGTCTGTCATGACCTTCATGAGAAGGAACCATAGACAATATGTAAATGAACAAGGGTGAATGTCTTCCTATAAAACTATTTATGGACACTAGAGTTTGAATTTCATAAAATCTTTGTATATCACTAAATATCTTTCTTCTTCTGAAGTTTTTTTCTATAATTAAAAAAAAAAGTAAAAACAATCCGAAGCTGATGGGTCACACCAGAACAGGAAGAGGGCTGGTTGTCAAGATGAATTCTGGTAGCTTCGATTAAACACGCTTTATGGTTTTATATTTTTTTGTCACCTCTCCTTCTTTTATAGGGCATGAGAAAAGGAGGAAATTCCTTGAATGTGAAAAAATGGGTGGTGTCTGCAAACACCAAAAAACCCACGGATGCTCCATCCTGCCTGCGGAGTGCAGAAGTCGATACAAGCATTGCTGCCGTCTCTAGCTGCCCCTCACCCCAGTGACTCTTCAGGGCAGCACGGCAGCCTCACCCCTGCTCACCTCTGCTGACCTCTCCTGAATATACACATCACCACTCACCTGCGTCCTGCATCTGGTCTTTCAGGCGGTACGTTTGAACTGGTGGAGGGGAGGTCTTGTGAGACTGAAGTTCTAAGCTTGGTACCCACCACTAATTCCCTGATTGACTTTGGACAAGGCCCGTCCTTTTCTACGTCTCTGCTTCTGTACCTGTAGTTATTCAAATGGTTCCCCAAGCCCCCTGTAAGCTGTTCATACACGTCTATCAATCGATGGATTGAGGATTAGAGCTTGAGGGTGTGTGTGTGTGTGTGTATTGACAATATATGGGAAAAGTCACCGAGATTTTGTTCTCATTTTCATACCCCTTAATGACTGCTGGCTATCAAGCAATGGCTCCCAGCTGATTATTGAAGAGCCAGGGAAATAAACAGATCAGGGCCCGAAGGTGCAGAAAGCTCAAAGTCGGTACCCAGGCATCGGGCCATAGAACCGGATCTCAGAGATTACAGAAATCAACCCACTGTTGAGCTCCGGTACTTTCTTTTTTTAGGATTTTATTTATTTATTTGTCAGAGTGAGAGAGCACAAGCAGGGGGAGCGGCAGGCAGAGGGAGAAGCAGGCTCCCCACTGAGCAGGGAGCCCAATGTGGGACTTGATCCCAGGACTCCAGGATCATGACCCGAGCTGAAGGCAGACACCTCAGGGACTGAGCCACCCAGGTGTCCCATTTGGTGGTTTCTTATAAAGTTGAACGTAGGTTTGTCATATCACTCATTAATCCCACTCCTGGGCATTTACTCAGGGGAAATGGAAACTTGCGTGCCCATTGAAAACCTGTATGAAGATGTTCACAGCGGCTTAATTTACATTTGCCAAGAATAGTTAATGACACAGACGTCCTTCAGCTAGTGAGTTAACTGTGGCCCGTCCTATAACGGAATACTGTGCCACAATAAAAAGGAACAACTGATTAATTCCAGCAACATGAATGGATCTCAAAGGACTTCTGCTGAGTTAAAGAAGCCAGCTATAGGGGCGCCTGGGTGGCACAGCGGTTAAGCGTCTGCCTTCGGCTCAGGGCGTGATCCCGGCGTTATGGGATCGAGCCCCACATCGGGCTCCTCCGCTATGAGCCTGCTTCTTCCTCTCCCACTCCCCCTGCTTGTGTTCCCTCTCTCGCTGGCTGTCTCTATCTCTGTCGAATAAATAAATAAAATCTTTAAAAAAAAAAAAAAAAAGAAGCCAGCTATAAAGACTACACATTATTGGAGTCCATCTATAGCACTAGTGAAAAGCAAAACTATAGGGTCAGTGGAGGCCAAGGGTTCGGGGTCCCAGGAGGGGATGACAATAAGGAGCAGTACAAGGGAATTGGAGGTGAAGGGACTGTCTGGTGTAGATGTAGGGTGGTGGATACTTACCTGCATTTGTATATCCCTTAGATTGCTCCACCACAAAGTTTGATTTTTGCTATATATATAAATTTAAAAAAATAATCAGCTCGATGTGGGCAGAAAAATGAAATGCAGACTACAGCAAATGACTCTAACGGTACTGTGGATTAATCGTGTGGCCACACTAAAGCTAGCAGGGAACAAAAGACTGTGAGAAACGGTTTTGACCTGATAATCCAAGACTAAAGACGGAAAGTCCTTACACAAAAACTGGGCTCTGGCTGTTAGATCTGTTTCTCCCACTGGTTTGGATTAGCAACTCTAAAACTACTGGAGGGGATTATGCGAAGTGAAGTAAGTCAGTCAGAGAAAGACAATTATCAGAGGGTTTCACTCATATGTGGAACGTAAGAAATAGCAGGGAGGACCACAGGGGAAGGGAGGGAAAACTGAAGGGGGGGAATCAGAGGGAGAGACGAACCATGAGAGACTCTGGACTCCGGGAAACAAACTGAGGGCTTTGGGGGGTGGAGATGGGCTAGCCCGGTGATGGGTAGTAAGGAGGGCACGGATTGTATGGAGCACTGGGTGTTATACGCAAACAATGAGTCATGGAACACGACATCAAAAGCTAATGACGTTCTATACGGTGGCTAACTGAACATAATAAAAAATAAATGAAACTACTGGTATATAAACGAGTTGAACAAGGAGAAAATGCACTGTAAATAAGAGCCAGTTTCTCGCTGATGGAGGAAAAAGTTTATAAATAAGGAAAGAGGGAGATGAGAAGGACCACCGTGGTGCCGGATTGAACTTGAAGACACTGACGAGGAGCATGGGTTTTTTAAATGCGTACACAGAGAGGCACAGAAATATGTGCAGGCGTGTAGATAAACGAATCAACATCCATACATGGTTCCTAAGTGTAGCTACTGAAAGAAATGAGAATCAGTGACATCTCACCAGCAATGGGTACGTGGAGTACTCAGATCTCTTTTTTTTAATTTTTTTTTTTAAGTAGCCTCCATGCCCAACGTGGGACTTGAACGCATGACCCTGAGATCTAGAGTCACGTGGTCTACCAACTAAGCCAGCCAGGCGCCCCTCAGATGTGTTTCTAAATACCATTTTCTGTAGATGGAACCAAGGATCCTTGAACTAACTCACTCCAGGACTGGGTCAGAGTAAATGCAAAATGAGGCTGGAGCATCTTATAGTGCCAGAAAATAACCAAGCGCTCAGACAATGGGGCACGTTGAGAGGACCCAAGAGAGACCTGAAAGGAAACAACTTTATCAAAAAAATGAAATGTTGAGAGTGCCTGGGTGGCTCAGTCAGTGAAGTGTCTGCCTTCAGCTCAGGTCGTGACCCCAGGGTCCTGGGATCGAGTCTCACATCGGGCTCCCTGCTCATTGAGGAGTCTGCTTCTCCCTCTGCCCCTCCCCTCTGCTCATTCTCTCTCTCTCTCTCTGTCAAATAAATACATGAAATCTTGAAAAACAAAACAAAACAAAAAAACCAAAGTGTTGAATTACAACCCAAACGTAAAATAAACAGCCATGGGACCATATGGGTATAAGCCAATCCCTCTTCCTCCCCTCCATTTAAAATTTTTTAATGTTTTCCTAAAGATTCAAAAATAAAGTAAAATTTCTTTAGAGTTTGAAGTCCTCCATCTATTGGCCATACCTTCTCTCCTTTTATTTCATCACATCTGGTTCTCGAACTACCCCCTACTGTGAGACGGGCATGTGTGTGCGATAGTGACCTTGCTCTCTTCACACTGAAACACACCCCGCCTCTCCCTACGCCCCGCCTCTCCCTCAGCCTCCCCTCACTAATTCTTACCCATCTTTTCTAAGACTCGGCTCACACGTGGCATTCACTGGGAGGATGTCTTTGAACCACCCAACGCGGATGTGACTTCCACATCTGTGAGTTTTGTTGGCGGAAGACCCCCAGCCCCCAGAACACAGTTCCTAGCCCGGGGTAGGTGCTTGAGAGGTACCAGCACAATACATCAATCACTGAATGAAGAAAATGGCATCATGAGGCCTCAGCCTTCCAGTTTAATTCAGGGTAAGTACATTGAGCGTGACTTCTTCTGTTGACTTAATTCAGGCTAGATTCATTAAGCATGAATTCTTCCGTTCACTGCCTCCGTATGCAACAGAAGCTCCTTCCAGGGCATACCCCTGGCATGCGAGCCAGACAGTTTCTCTTCCTCCGCAGGCACACGCTTGTATGTGAATCACAGAAATGGTACCCTTCGCCGTGCCTATAACCTGGAGAAAGAACAGAAACTATTTAGTTTTGGAAGAAAGCCTCAAGCTCCCCATACAGGGGAAGAAACAATTCAGTCTAACCAGGAACCCCCAGCCGTCATCACTCGAGAATGTTCACTGTCCCATGCTCCTCCACCCAGCCTTGTCTCTCCGGCTTGCTTGTTAAACAGGAACACAATGCCGGTCTTTGAGAGCTTGTCAAGAACAGAGATTTATGATGTTATGTGGAGGCTGAAATCAAAGACTTCAAATACCCTTGGGTTGATAGACCTCAGAGTGGCTACTGTGCCCCCGGAGACCGATGATGGGATTGTCAACGTCCTTTGGTTTTTATCTTCCTGGGACAGGATTCCGCTGAGAATAAGATGATACTACAGCCCCCCGTCTGGGGAAGGAACATCTACACACATATTGGGTCAAATATAAAAGTGTGCACAGTGTGCCCCAAAGCATTTAAGGAGTGTCACCAGCTCTCTGAAGTTCACCCCTAATGCCCAGGCTTAGAATCCCCATCTTCAGGATTATCAGCTATGTCTTAAAAATAAGATTAAAGGTAGAAAATTCAAGTCCCTAAAAGAAAAGACCCAGAATAATCAGGGGCACTGGCTGAGTTAAGAGAGGTTTCCAAAAGAGGGGAAAAAATCCTACCTGATTCAAAGCCGGCCCTGAGGAAGGCTTCTTTTCCTGCCTCTTAGAAGCTGGGAGAGAGAAAGCCTACACTCAGCCTGGAGAAAGAAGGGTCTCCGTGCTCCCTATTGCCCAGCCTGCCCACATTGGATCATTACTAGAAGTCACCAACTTTGGACCCAGGCTCAGACTAGTGATAGGGCCATACGCACCCTTTGTGAATAACTCAAGGGTGGGAGGCAGGTTCACTCCCTTACTTCACCCCATTCATGGGTCCCAGGTCTGTTCACACTTTCTTGAACATGCCCCTCGTACTGGCCAGTAGTCGGAACGGGGCTTTTAGCAGAGCGCTTTCATCAACCTGCTTATCGTGGGCTCTTGCACCCTATCTTCACACCACATGGTCCAGGCTACCGTGAAAGGCCTCCTGCCCATCCTGTCTTCATCACAGCAGCTGTGACCATAGCAGGCAGCTCTGCCTTCGGGGCTACCCACCCCTGGGAACGCTAGTATCTCTTTGCCCTAGCTCTGTCACCAAGAGTCACGCTGTGAGCAGCCCCGTAAGTGTCTCCTTATTCTTCCCCAAACACATTCTCTAACAGCCCTACATAATCTACTCTTCTCTGCTCTTGGATGAAACATCAGCCCAGTGAGGAAACCAAGGTTGGGCCATTATTCTGAGTGATGCAACAAAACCAGTCATCACGCCCGCTGGGTCCACAGTGAACGGACTCTTGAGGACCGAAAGCAGAAAGGAGGAGGACGGTGGCTTGGGGGCAGACTGCCCTACCCAGCTCCTGTCCCCTTGGCTTCTCATGGGTCAGTTCTGTGAAGTGGTGCTTCAGAAGACACAGGAGCCCCAAGCAGTGAGACCCAAGAAGGGACTATTTGATTGGGTGGATTTATTCATATAAAGACAGAATATTAAAGGAGGAGAGAAGTAGAAGTGGAGGATTCAGGTGCGTGAGCGCCACACACAACATGGCAGTGAAAGAGAATGGCTGGCTTTCTGGAGGAAGCAAGGTTCAAACTCTAGGTGACCTGCCGGACCCTCATGGCGCTCACCCAAGCAAGCCGATTGTCTCCCCCCAAATGCAAGTAACCGTAGTTCTCTGTAAAGCCTCCGAGCTCTTCCATGACACTCAGCGCTTATGTGATGTCAGGAATGAACACCAGGCAGGCAGTGGGGCCCCTGTCTCCCTCTCTCCCTTTCTTCTTGCCACCCCTTGCTCAAGACATGGAGCAGAATACACCTTCAAGTTTCTTCCAAAATGCCATGGCTCTAAATACATGAATTGCCTCCTTCTGGAAAACCTCTAAGTTTCCTCCTTTCCTGTTCTTACAGCCAGTCACTACTCATGGTCTCTGGAGAAGGAGGTTGGCAAACTTTAGTTCAAACACATCTCAGCAGGGGGAAGCTTCAAGAAAGGAGAGCAAACCTGTAGGAATGTCATCAGATTGGACAAGAAAGCAGGTCACGGTTTAAGGGGACGCCAAAGAGGGTTTACCTGGCATTGCGTGAGAGATGAAGAGGACGACGAAGATGAGGAGGAGAAATACTTTCATAGTGCCGAGTCCCTGGAGACCGCTCCGAAGTTCCTTGAAAAGAGAAGACCAAGGCTGTAATAGGGCTGGATAAAAAGTCATTTAGAGCCTCGTCTTTTATAAGTTTGAATGAGGTGACTAAACACGGAAGAGAATGTCCATTGTGATCAGAGCACTAACTGAAATATATGGTGGACAATGGATGCCCGTAAAATAAACAAGGACAGCAATTAGCGACGTCTGGTACAGGGCTGGGGTCATTTCTGTCATTAGCATTTAACAAATCAAGGCCCAAGGAAGAACAGGAATGGTAGTAAAATGAAAATGCCTAGGATTCATGGAGAATTTACTCTATGAAAAACCTGGGATGGTTTGTATGACCTTCTTCCTGGTTATTCTCAGGGAACGGTATCATCTGCCACCACAACTCCGAGGACAAACACAGTCACAACAGGACCTTGTATTTTTCCAATCATCTCTCTAGTGCTTTGTAGAAATCACCTCCCTCCGCTTATGACTCACCTCCCAAGGCCCTATTCCCCCTGAAGAGGTGGTCCTTCTGGTCTCCAGAGATCTGAAATCTTTTCTGTGCCCAGCCATGTCATGCGTTCTTAATAAAGACGGGTCCTGCCTCATCTGACCAGGGAAATTCTCCTGTTCCAGCGATGACCCTGCTGATTCAGGTCCCATCCCGGCCACGGTGATGTCTCATGACTGAGACAACCTCGTGCTCTTGGCTCTTGTCCTGCCAAGCAAACAGAGTTTCCAGCGTAGGTGAAAGTGGAGGGGCTTTCCTTCTTACCCAAAGCCTGAAGAAGAGCAAGTTCTCTTCCCAAATTAGGCCCTTGTCTCGAGGCAGGGGATTTAGTGCAGCCCACCTCCCCCATTTTACTTCACCTGCTGCTTCTCTTCTCTGTTCCTGGGGTCTGGCTAGCTGACCTGACCCAGAATGTCACAGAGCTCAGGAAATCCTCACCCAGAAAATCTTGGGTTCCTCAAAAAACAATGATCCCCCTGATTCTGAAGGAACCGTGGTCTACAAGTGTCCTCAGGAGTGGCTGACTCAAGGATTTTCATACCTTTCCCTCTTCTCCCTAGATAATGGTTGATAACTTGCCTTACATTGACATACGTAAGTAGAAGCAGTCAAGATGAGCATACTGAAGGGGATTATTATCACTTTCCTGAAGCCAGAAGCAAAGCAGCTTTCCTTTATGCAGGTCCTAAAAGGACCCCTAAATGTACACGCCAGAAAAATTAGACCGGAGATATTTAGTACAGTGATAAAGCTTGATTTGGTAAAATCAAAATCAGAGTCAGAAGTCTGGGTCCAGATCTGAATTCTTTCCTGCTGCAAGATATTCCACTAGCCTCTTTACGTAAGGATTGGCTCTTAGAATCAAGTAAAAATTATAAATTTTAAAAGAATAATAAGTTGACTAATAATCACTTCCCATAGACTGGTGATAATTTAGGCATCAGGGCTTAAAAATAAAGGTTTTTATGGTATTACCCAAGCCAATGTAAAAATTCGCTGTATATAGCAGCAATGTCCACAATAGCCAAACTGTGGAAGGAGCCGAGATGCCCTTCAACAGACGGATGGATAAAGAAGATGTGGTCCATATATGCAATGGAATATTACTCAGCCATCAGAAAGGATGAATACCCACCATTTACATCGACATGGATGGAACTAGAGGGGATTATGCTAAGTGAAATAAGTCAAGCAGAGAAAGACAATTATCATATGGTTTCACTCATTTATGGAGCATAAGGAATAGCAGGGAAGACCACAGGGGAAGGGAGGGAGATCTGAAGGGGAGGAAATCAGAGCGGGAGACAGATGGTGAGAGACTCTGGATCCCAGGAAATAAACTGAGGGTCACGGAGGGGAGGTGTGTGGGGAGATGGGGTAACTGGGTGACGGGTATTAAGGTGTGGTGATGAGCACTGGGTGTCATACGAAACTAATGAATTGTTGAACACTGCATCAAATACTAATGATATAATATATGCTGGCTAACTGAACATAATAAAAAAATTCGCTGTATAGGGAAAGTGTATAAGAATAAACAAGAATATTTTTATAAAGAGTGACAATGACGTCTTCCACTACCAGTTATTATTGTTTATAATGACAGTGACAATGACGTCTTCCACTACCAGTTATTATTGTTTATAATGACAGTGAGGCTTGAAATATGTGGCAGAGCCCCCCACAACAGAAAAAAGCACCAAAACAGAGAAGCCACGAACAGACCAAGCAGACACAGACAAGCAGTTTATGATAAAGGTGGCCTTTATGTGAGCAGGGAGGGAGGGCAGTGGACTGTTTCTCTGATCAGTCGTGTAGAGTTGATGGACTGTTCACTTGGAGAAAAACTATTTGATAATCAAAGTGGAGGCATGAAAATAGATTATAACTTTTTTCTCTATAATTTTTAGATGTTTGAGTCTTTCATACAGAACAAGTATGCATTCCTTATATAACTGAAAAAAATAAAAAAGTAATACTTATTATGGAAATTCCTAAAATGTCAGAATGATTAAATATGTTAGGATTTTTAGAGTCATACTGAATGTGTCCCCTTAAAATTCATAATTCCCAGAGTAATTCCCAGAATCATGAAGCCTTATTTTCAGCATGATGGTATTTGGGTGGCCTTTGGGGGGTGATCGGGTCCCTGTAGAAGAGACCCCAGAGAGCTCCTTGTTTCTACCATCAAACAGTCAACCATCCATGAACCAGGAAACAGTCTCTTGCCCATCAAATCTGCCAGCCCCTTGGTCTTGGGCTTCCAGCCTCCAGAGCAGTGAGAAATAAATACATAGGCTGTTGTTTAGAGGCCACTGGTCTATGCTGTTCTGTTACAGCGGCCCAAGCAAACTGAGACATGTACCCCATGCAAAATATGTGATCTCTGTGTGATTGATGATACTGTTTAAAATGTTACCTGCAATGGTGAATCTCTAACACTTGTCCTCTGGCTGGATTAGTTTTTGCTTACATATTTTGAAAGAACTTTTAAGTGCTTACAATTTAAAAAAAAAAAAATTTTTTTTTTTTTTGAGAGAGCACAAGCAGGGGGAGCAGCAGGCAGAGGCAGAGGGGAAGCAGACTTTCTGCTGAGCAGGGAGCCACATGTGGGGCTCGATCCCAGGACCCTGGGATCATGACCTGAGCCCAAGGCAGACGCTCAACTGACTGAGCCACCCAGGCGCCCAAGTGCTTATAAATTTAAAATGGTTACATCTTCCTGGTTGATTGAAATGTTATGCAGTAACCGTCTCTTTACCCAACAGGGTTTTTCTGGTGTGGTGTCTATTTTCCTGGATTATGCTACCTTTTCATTACGATGCCCCTAGTTCTCTCCCTTTTTTCTTAACATTTCCAAGTCCTGAAACTTTGTGTCTCTTGTAAATAGCATGCAGCTGGCGTGAGTTCTCTTCCCCAGTCCAATCATTTCCATCTTTCCATTGCTTACATTTATTGTAATTACTAATACATAAAGATTATTTCTAACATTCTTACTACTTGTTTTCTTTTTCTATGCTGTTTTGCCTCTTTTTGTGCCTTTGTTAATGGATTTCTTGCTTCTTTGTTTTCTTTTCCCATTTTTTTCCCTCTACTGGCTTGGAAGTTACATACTAAGTTTCTTTTGTGTAAGAGGTTGTGCTTGGAATTCTACCATGCACACTTGGAAAAGTCTAAATTTCACATATTATCCTGTCTCCTGATCAATAGAAGAACCTTAAGATTCCAGTTGTGATCACCTCCTTGTAACTCATAGAAACACAGAAAAGAATGGTGGTCACCAGGTGTTGGGGGTTGGAGGACACAGGGAGATGTCAGTCAATGGTCATAAAGTCTCAGTTATGCAAATGGGTAAGTCCTGTGCAGTTGGTGCAGGGTATTACAACTATTAATTATTAATATTAACAATATTGTACTGTTTATTGTAAATTCGCTGAGATGGGCATCTGGGTGGCTCAGTGGGTTGGGTGTCTATCTTCAGCTCAGGTCATGATCCCAGGGTCCTGGGCTCGAGTCTGGTATTGGGCTCCCTGCTCAGTGGGGAGCTTGCTTCTCCCTCTCCTTCTGCTAGTCCCCCTCCTTATGCTCTCTCTCTCTCTCTCTGTCAAATAAATACATAAATAAATTTCAAAACTAACGTCACAGACACCAGGAATAGTCAAGTCCTGTAAGCTCTGTAGGCAGACTGCATGGGAAGTCAGTGCCCGTGAAGAACGGCAGAGAAACTCACATGTGTATCTGGATATCTTTACAAACACTGGTTTGCAGCTGGTGAAAGTCTGTTGTCCATGTACACACATGCACTGAATTTTCTTTAGCTGTTCATTGATGGGGGACCAGGTTGTACAGATGGCCCTCGTTATTACTCATCACAATTCCTGCCACACTCCTTTCTTTTTCCTGTGACTGTGTAGGTTTTGGACGGATGTTAGTCAAACTTATCTGTCCTCTTTGCCCTCCAGCTTCCCGGTCACCCTGCACGACCTCCTGCCTCCCCTCCCCACCACGTCCAAGTTTGCTTTGTGAATTGCAGAAAGCCACAGCCGTATCTCGGTTGGCTCCCTCTGCAGAGGCAGGACAGGGACCTTCGTAGTAGAGCGGTGGCTCGCCCTTGGGGTTCCTCTCCGGATGGTCTCTCGGTACACCTGCGTGTGGCCAGCACCACACCCCTAGCGCTGGGCTCCCTCGATAGCACCTTCCCACGGAGCACCTTACCTGCTGCACCAGGGTCCCAGGACCAAGCCGTGTCCTCACATCCCCTCACCCCACTCTAGGGGATCCTTTCTTACCAGCCTCCCTACGATTCTTGCAGAAAACTATAACTTCCCTTCCACGTGGATAGAATATTACAGACCAGCCAGAAGAAAAGTCTTCGATTATGCTCCTTTAACTGATGGTGTCATCTTGTTATTTAACTAAACCGAGTCTGGGTTCTACATAAATTGTGTGTGAATGGAAATGCTTTGCAAAGTTCAAAGCATGATATAAATTGTATTCTTACATTGCGTCCCTCTCACTGACCACCCTTCATGGAAGATCGTAATGATACAATAATTGTTAGTGAGACTTGCAGGTTGTTTGCTTTTATTTCGACGGGGGAGCCATGCTTTGGGTTGCAGGGTCAGGGCTCCTTGGCTGCCCTACTCCCATCAGCTCCTCTTGACTTTGCAGCAAACAGTGAACGCCCGGCAGGGGCCTCGGAAGGGCTCACAGTTTGGCGTCCCTTGCTTCAGGCAGATCCCACCACGAAGGTAGCAGGGTCTTTCAAAATTGAATGCCCTGGTGCGGTCTGCAAAATGCAAAGGTGTTAGTAGGAAGCTCAAGGCATGGGGAGGACGGCCGTGGGGAGGACCACTGGAGAGCTCACGGATGGAAGCCCTGTCTCCCAGCCCAACACCGACCGCCAGCATCTTGGCCCCAAGACCGTCCCCTCTCATTCTGCCACAAGACATCACCGCTGGTGACAAATTGCCCTTCCTGAGGTGGGAACAACTGGGCATTAACTGGAGGGGGACCTGTGCCACCCGGTGCCCCTCGCTAGTCCCCCCAGCCCCCGCCCCCCGACACCCACCCCTGCTCTCACAGAACTGTCTGAAGGAAGCCTTGTCCCGAAAGAGTCAAGGTCACCGCTGAGAACTGAGCGGCAAGCAGTCCCCAGGCGGGCGTGTCAAGGATCTTTGTCTCCCACAGGAGATCCAACCAGTTCAGCCGCAGGGGCGGGGAGGGAGCAGGAGACAAGGACCCAGCAAGCCCTTTGCACAGGACGTGTTAAAGTCCCTTCTAGGGATTCTTAACCTTGTCAGGAAGTTATTTTTGGGTGTAGAGACGGCCTCCGTGCAAACCCTGGGTGCTTTACTCTTGGCCTGTGGTGGATTGGGGAAAGGACAAAAGAAAGCAACGACAAGGACGGGCGTCGGGGCTCGTATTTACCGGGCAGTACCTGCAGGACCATGAAGGCCGCGGTGAGGGCCACGTGGAGGAGTCTCATGGCTGCAGAGCTGAGCTTCCCCAGGCCTGGCGGGAGAAGGGAGGGCACAGAGTCAGAAGCCCAAGGTCCGGTGGCAGAAGGAGCCACAGCGGCCCAGGGCCTGGCGTAGAGATGGACTCGTACTGCCTCGGCCCCGCTCCTTGTTGGGGGGAGCGGCCACAACAGCTCCCCGAGCCCCAGCCGCTCGCCTTGGTTTTCTCTCAGCCTGTGGGGTGAGGCACCGCTATAGGTTTTTTTTTTTTTAATCAAGTTTTTATTGTAATTCCAGTACAGTTAACATACAATGTGCCGTTAGTGTCCGTGTACAATACAGTGATTCCGCACTTCCTTATATCAGCCCGTGCTCATCGCGACAGGTGCACTCCTCAGTCCCCATCACCCGGTCACCCACCCCTCACCCACCTCCCCTCTGGTACCAGCAGTGTGTTTCTTGGTTCATCTCTCTTTTTTCCCTTGCTTGCTTGTTTTGTAAAATCCATTCAGTGGGCACTTGGGCTCCTTCCACAGTTTGGCTATTGTAAATAATGCTGCTATAAACATAGGGGTGCGTGTATCCCCTTGAATTAGTACTTGGCATTTTTGGGTAAATACCCAGCAGTGCGATGATGGGATGGTAGGGTGGTTCTATGGTTAGAGGCACTGCTATCTGACCACCGCAGGCGAGGCTGGCATCCATCCAGGCAAAGCCGAAGCTGCAGCCCAGGGAGGCGAGTGGGGGGCCGACAGCCAAGCTCTACAAAAGGAGAATCAAGAGAGTTCCTCACAGGTAAGGACGTTCACTAGAAAAGAGTTTGAGGCAAGCTGACTCGATGGTCCAGGGCTCCTTACAGATCTAGAATGGGAGTGGCTTGGCTCTAACCCTCCCAGACAATCCGTGTTGAAGGAAGACAGAGTTCATGCTGGTTAAAAATCTGGGGGAAAATAGGCCCAATTATTTCTAGGATTAGAATTTTATCATTTACTTTCACTTTAATCAATTACTTTTCTGATTATAAAAAATAACACGTACACACGGGAAAACTGTAAATAATAGAGAAATGTAAAAACTGAAAGGTAAAAACAACCCATAGCCCTACCTTTCAATTTTAACCACCATTTACAACTCAGAGTACTTCTGTTCTTTTCCCTTGGGAATTAAATCATGAAAATATTTTTTAACTTTAAAATATAAAATTATACTTCATAACCAGATCCATTGCAGTTTTTTTCCCCACTACAAAATTATCTTGGACATTCTTTAATGTCTATTCAAATACATTCGCCTCACATATTTGTGTGACTACACATATATCTTTAGAAATTCATAGGACTCTTAACTTTTGTATAAATCCCTAGACATGGAACATCAACCTACCCCCCGCATTTCAAGTTTTATGGGTGTTGCCTGTCTGCCCACTCGAGAAACCACTGTAATACTTTATCTACTTACTGACAATGTGTAAAAATACCTTTTAACTGTTGATATTCTTATCAGTACTGGTTATTATCAATTGCTTCAATCTTTGCAAATCACATTAATGAATAATAGTATTTCCTGTTTGCTTTATTTAATATATCTTTTTAACATTATTTCTGAGGTTGAGCATTTTTTAAAAATGTTCTTTGTTTATTTTTTCTCTTGGTACCTGTTTATACAGTTCGCTTGTTTCTCTATTTTCCTATTCATCTGTTCTTACTGATTTCTGAGAACTCTATGTTTATTTAAGGTCATTAATCCTTTAACACATGTCTTGCAAAAACTGGTCCTGGCTTCCTGTTTGCTTTGCTCCCACTCATCTAGCAGCCAGAATTCGTGGCTACTTTCAATGATTACTTTTTACTTTGTTCACGTTTGTTTTTTTCTCAAAGGTATTTGTTTTGTCTGTTTCCCTAATTATGTCTGTATTCCCGGTCAGTTTCATCCTCAGTTCTTTGGCATAGAGATGGAAATTGTTCTGACAAGCTGTGACAGATGTGGGTTCCCAGCAGTGACATGAAGATGGGATCATGCCCCGCCCAGAAATACAAATTTCCAGAGCGCACCACGATGCCCCCACGCTCTAATCCTGTGCTGCCTCGGAGGAAAGGCACGTGTCTGAGTTCACGTGTCTGTTCTCTTAAAACACCGAGTCTTGCACAGAAGAGAAACAAAATCACACATGATGGGAAGGGACGGGACCAGGGATGGACAACGACCAGGCCTACCCTGATGCGACAATACCGACTATACCGGGAGGAGGGGGACACCCTGGAGAAAGCAGATGGGCCATTTGCACACTTCACCAGGTGTCAAATGCCCGGAAAGGCTCAGGTTGTGGGGTGCATTCTGTTCTTGTCCACTCTTCCAGGTGTCTCTTCTTGTGCCCTGCTTGCACGGTGTTAACTGGCATTAATACCATGAATAATACTCAGACGGAAAAAGAATGAAATCTTGCCATTTGCAATGACGTGCATGGAGCTAGAGAGTATAACACTAAGTGAAATAAGTCACTCGGAGGAAGAGAAATACTATATGATTTCACTCATATGTGGAATTTAAGAACCAAAACAAATGAGCAAAGGGAAAAAGTAGAGAGAAGCAAGCCAAGAAATAGACTCTTACGTCTAGAGAACACACTGATGGTTCCCAGAGGAGAGGTTGGTGGGGAGATGGGGGAAACAGCTGATGGGGATGAAGGCGCACCTGTCATGATGAGCACCAGGTGATGTATGGAGATGTTGAATCTCTATATTGTACGCCCGAAACGAATATAATACCGCATGTTAAATAACTGAAATTTAAATAAAAACTTTAAAAAAAGAAAAAGAAAACAAGTTCTATGCTGATTTTTAGCGGTGCAGAGATCAAAGGTCAACTGTATAATCTTCCTAATAAAATGTCTTAATGTGACATTAAAAAAAAGTCAGACCTCCCCTCTAGTCCTTGTTGGGATTCACGGCCACTCTTCAGTGAGTCAGTCTTACAAACTGACTTTTTAACTACTTCATCAAGTTAAAAACAAGTTCATTGCTTTGTTAACTGACACTGCATTGAAATGACAGGTTTTATTTAAGAAAATCTGGTGGTGGATGATTGAGTCTTTCGAAGAACAAGGTTTCAGCTCCAAGTTTTTGCCTTTTTTGAACGTATGCTTCTTGTGTCCTTCAAAACATTTCTTCGTCTAGATCCAGAAAACTTCCTGTGACTTCATTTCTAGAGATCTTACCACTTTCTCTGTGTTTGAGTCACATTCTTCTCGCTTGGCATTTTATAACTGGCCCCTGTTTGCACAGAAAATGCTATTGGTGACACACAATGGTTCTGTCACTTGCCCCCCTGGCTGGACTTTGATTGATGACTTCTCAATGGTTTTTCAAGCATAAAATCATAAATCTGCAATAATTATGATTTAACCCCCTTGATTCTGAGGTACAGACTTGCTATTTTTCTCCTCTCATTGACTTGCATAGACTCACAATCATTGGAGCCTTCAGAGATCGCCTCGCCCAACCCGCTTGCTGAACAGACGGACTAAGATATGCTCCCTCATTGCTTAATAGGGTCAAGATAATGTCACAGCCAAGCCTGCAGGAGACGCCCCTCATCGTGCAGGATTCCTTCCCAGTCACCACAGTGCAAATTTTGCCTTATTTCCCCCCATTTTCTTCTTTCTTGTTCTCTGATTCCTCCCTCTCTGTGTCAAAGAGCAACTTCCTTAATCCCAAAAACCAAACAAGATTTTTCAAAAATAGATTTTAAAAGAAGGTTTTTTAAAAAATAGACGCCTCAGTAGTTTTTTGTTACACGTGATTTCTTCCATGAAAACCTTTGATTTTTCTTCCAGGACTTGATTATGAATTTCAACTCATGCATTCAGCACAGGCTGTGGTTTCTGGCCAGATGTCCCTGGGGGTCAGAACCCAGGCTGTGTCCAGTGAAGGGAGGGAGAGGGTTTTAGGGACAACACTATCACTCAGTCTCCTGTGACCCCGGGACTGAGTCCCCCACTCTCTCAGGGCCCGGAGTTGACATGAGCTAGTTTATGTCAAGATTTCCATTTGACAAGTGAGATCCAGAGAAAGTCCACTTTGGGTCTAGGAATTCGGACTATTATGGTTTATAAGCTTTGAGAGAAATCTCTGGAAGATGTAGGGAAGGGGAGAAAAATTTGTCAAAAAGAAGGGGGATTGCTATTTTTAAGGAAAGAAAGTAGAAATGAAGGGAGGGAAGAGGACAGGAGGAGAGAAGGAGAGAAAGAGATCACGGGAATTTCATAAAACGCTTCCTGGCCCCGAGTCTGCTCCCCTGGCAAGGTGCCTTCCGGAAGGGCAGGCCACAGAGCAGATGGCCCAGGTAAGCACTACTGTTCTCTTCGCCACAAAGAGAAAACAAAATCCTGGCGGTTCTGTTCTCAGCCCAGTCGCTGGCCTGCGGAGGTCTGAGCTGACTAGCACGGTCCTGAGCAGACAGGTCTCACTGAATGACCCTTCTCTGTCTCTCACTAGAAAACTAGAACCGTCTCCTTGATCGTGAACCAGCTGGATGGCCTATGAGCTGTTGACCCATATGTCGCCTAGGAGCCCACGAGGTCTTGAAAATTTGAGACTGGGTCTGTTTACCCTTCGTCTCCTCAGTGTTGAGTTCCTCAGTATAAATCAGACAGAGAATAACTTTAGCTTCAATAGGAATAGGGAACACTTTCCACAAAGCCACAGAAACCTGGAATTCACCACAGGTTCCTGGGCTAACACACCACCTGTCTGCAGATGTTCACCAGGCCCTTCTCTTCTCTGCTCTGAAGGGCCTCCGACCCTCGCTCCTCAGATCGGGGAGTTACTGCCCCCCCTTGGAGCACACCCCACTTGGCAATGTTCTGCTTCCAGTGAGAATCCAGGCAGGTGGCCTTTCACGCTCCCAATATTTTACCTTAGGTCAGTTTAAATGAACTAAACTACATCGTCTCACACCTGCAGAGAGGTGGCTTTTGGTCTTCGGCCTCAGAGCTGAAAGTCTGAAAATTAGCACCCATGTGTCCAGCGACGGGTAACAGGCATCGTGCCCTCCCCGCGAGCAGAGCACGATGCTAGATGCTCTCCATGCCCCTTGCATCTCGTCCTTGAGGCAACGCTTAGAGATAGGGGCTCACAAGAGATTCTAGAGATGAGGCAACAGGGCCACACAGTGGCCAAGCAGGAACGGAACTCCACTCTGAGTCAAACCTGTGCTCCCAGCCATTGTGCAAATTCACTTCATGCAGCCTAGACTCTCCCACAGAAATAGCTCAGGGGTCTCGAGACTATTACGCAGAAACTAGGCAGATGTTCAGATTTGGGGTGGTAGTGTCTGGTTCCAGCCCTGCCTCTGACTTCCGAGTCATGTCCCCTCGATCCCTCACCTATGAAATCACGGGACTGGGGTAGGTGGTGACATCCCAAAGTGCCCTCCTCACTTCTGAGAGGCCTGCGTGGACCCACGGAAGACAGTGAAGGGTGAGAAGGTGCTTGCTGGGCGGATGGGACCCTCCTCCTGAGAACGGGGAACTTGGCCTTGAACACAGAGCCCTGTCCCAGATCGTCCCGAGTCTGCTCCCTGCCGAGCACTCACTCACCTCTTCTCCCTCCTGTGGGCAGTGGGGCGGCTTCCTCAAGCTCTTCTTCATTCTCCAGAGCCTGTTCCCGGAGGTGCCCCTACTGGCCTGACCTTGTTCCGATCACACAGCGCTAGTGAACCAGAGAATCCACTGAGTGGGTCATTTCCAGAGGAACGGCACGCTCCTGGCCGAGAGCCAAGGGCCAGAGACAGGTATTCCTATTAGCATCGCTAAGTGTGGCTTTCCCCATGGAGGCCTGGGCCAATCAGCAAAAGCTCTGGGGGACGGGAGCCCACGAAGCTGCCAGAGGACTCAGCGTGTCCCTGCTTCTCAGGAAGGTCCTGGGGGAGCTACTTGGCCACACCAAGAGCTGAGCGGGCACCCTGGTGTAGGAGGCCGGAAGGGCTCAGGGGCCAGAGTGCTGCCTCAGAGAGCACGTTGCAAGAAGGGGAACTAAGACCGTGAGAAGTAGGAGACATGGAACAGATGAGAAGAGGGGGGAGATCAACTTCTATGAAGTTGTGGGACTTCATTAGGGCTAAGATTGTAAACAAATGGAAAATGTAAGATCTCTGCAGAAGGGAGTAAATTGAAAGGAAATAGTGAAACACAGCAGAAGCCAAAAGACTTAAAATACGTCTAGGAGACGGATACTGAAAGAAAGCATTGCGCTATGACCAGACCAAAGCTATAGCCACAGAGGTGAAGTCGGAGGGCCGTGGGGTGGGCGGGAAAGTCATCGGCCTGAGAGACGTGAAGTGTTGTATCTTCGCGGCTTGGTCAGTGCGCAGACGGTGCTCTGGAGGAGTGCATTTGAAATAAGTGGACACAAAACAGTTTGGGTCAAAAACCACAGAAAAATCATTTGGGAATATTATTAAAAAGTGCTCATAAGGGGATGCCTGGGGCTCAGTGGGTGAAGCGTCTGCCTTTGGCTCGGGTCATGATCTCAGGGTCCTGGGATGGAGCCCCGCATCAGGCTTCCTGCTCAGAGGGGAGTCAGCTTCTCCCTCTGCCTCTGCTCCTCCCCGTGCTCGTGTTCTTGCTCACTCTCCTCTCTCTCTCTCTCTCTCTCAAATAAATAAAATGAAATCTTTTTGAAAAGAGTGCTCATAAAAGAAAATATATCATTACTGAGTCCAGTTTGGACTCACCAAGGGCAACACCGGAGTCAGAATACCTGGGTTGTGGCTGCAGAGACACCACCTGAGCAAGTAGTTCTCAGCTGTGGGCCTAGTGTCTCATCTGAAAAATGAGAAGACTAAATTGGAATTTCTGGGCATATTCACAGGAGTGGCCCAGCAGTCAAGTGAGAGGAATTACAGAGACAGAAGTCAGGTGGGCGCTACCAGCACTCCCCTGATTCTCCATTTCTACCTCTCTTCTTGCCCCATTTCTAAGGACACAGTATGCTCATCTCAGCTCCATTCATCAGGAAAACCAGTCGCTCTGCTCCTGCAATTTGCCAGTTACTTATCCAGAACCAGGGCACAAACTGAACAAAATATGATCTCAGAACGTGAGGGGCCTTGGGCTTGCTTAAATGAATTAACTCTGTAACAGTTCATGGCTGTAAAGTATAGTAAGCCCAAGGGGTCTTACAGGAAGGAACACTTGTTGCCCTTTCTGTGTCATGGGAGTGGGGGCAGTGGGGTGAGAAACTGGGACATTTTTGCTAGGGGGTTAACACTTGATCTCTGTCCTAAGAGATGAATTGACATTTATGAGGCGGGCACAGTGTGAAGCTAGTCCAGACAGAGGAAGACCACGGGCAAAGATCTAAAGACACAGAGGTCGATGTGAACTTGGGAAATCACAAGTATGCCCTTCGGCTAAGGTACAGGAGAAAGGAAATATTACAGGATATACAGAATCAGATCTTGGATGGTTGCATTTGTCCTGTAAGCAAAGAGAAGATGTTGAAGGATTTTAAAGAAGAAGACGACATTGTCAAATGTGCAATTTAGAAATAACTTGGTGGTAGTATATAAGACGGATTCAGGAAGCCCGGTAAAGGACTATTACCAACCAGAAATTTCTTTTTAAAGTGGGAAAATAAAGATGCAGAAATTCTCTCAGGAAATCCCCAGAAGAAGAAGAAGAAGAAGAAGAAGAAGAAGAAATAAAAGTATAAGCTTCATTATCTGCAAAACTAGTAGATATCTATTACTCCAAAATAAGATAAATAATAATGAAGTGTCTGGATGTGGCTGGATGGGAGGGAGACAAGAAAGGCTACCTGCATGTGGGGGTCCCAGATAATGCTATCAGAGCACAGTTGTACGAAATCATGCCTTCACCCCAAAAGACAAACCAACAATCCCTTATCGGAAAAGGGTGGGATCAGGTGAATGAGTGGGTAGCGGGAGAGTCTCTGAACCCCGACTGCACCAGAGTTCAAGAAGCTGGAAGGACGTACTGAACAAGGAGTCACACGAGAGTCCATAGTTGCAGCCAGCAGTCTGGTTACAAGGCAGCAGGATTGAGTCTGGTTATGAGAAGGAAGATGGCAGACGGTATCCCGCCCTGATTGATTAGCCATTAAAAGAACGTATTCATATCTAGAATCCTGTGTCGTGGGGACGACTCCCAGGAGCCTGAAACCCACTTCTGTCTACTCCCTATAAATACCTCTTAAAAATAGATAGATGCTCTGGGAATATTTCACCTGGACAAAGATGAGTCATCGTCAAACCAAACAAAAGCTCTCCAAAGACGTTACCCAAAAACATGTTTTTAAGTGATGGAGGAACAGGAGAAACAATTGGTAGAATAGAAACGCCCCGCTGAAAATATTGCCGTGAAATGGACAAAAAGTCTGACCTAACAGCGCGCCCGAAGTCGATGAAGATGATGAAGCAAGGACTTGATCTGAAACAGAGCTAACGCACCAGTCAGAGCACCTTAACTCCGGAAAGAGGAGCTTATGTAGAGCCAGGGGAGGCCGTGAAAGACGGAAATAAAACGGCGACAGATGGGAGGCTCACAGGAGACACTGCTCGGTTTGGAGACAGAGCAGAGGACAGGACGGAGCAGAGGGGGTAAAATGTAATGGGAATACATCAGAGTTCACGTGGGTGAGCAGAAGAAACGACAGACACGGCAGAGAGAGGAGGGTCGCCATTCACAGAATCAGTGTCTCTAAGAAGTCGTTGGGAAGACTTTAAAGAAAATTTTGAAAAGCATTTTCAGGTGATTAGAAGACTCCAGTCTACAAAATTAAAGTGATATCTCAAGAAAATTTGGCACAGAGGAATCAAGAACAAGTTCTATCTTAATATCTCCATAAGACTTCTGGATTTTTAATATAAAGCATCTTCAGAACAGCAAGGCAAGACAAGTGCCGATATTATCAGGAAGGTCCAGACTTGTGGGAAGTAGCCTTTCACGCCGGAAGACAACCAGCGATGCCGGCAAAGCCCTCCAGAACAGCAATGTGAGCCCGTAAGTCTTTGACCCCAACAACTGTCTTCCGTTATAAAGGCAGGGGCACTGTTAGCCCAAGGACTCCAGCGGTACCGCTCCAGTGCGGGGCTCCACGTGGGGAGGCGTGCGGGGGGCCTGACGGCCGAGAAGGAGGCGCCGTGGATACAGGCGATGGGCGTGAAGCTGAGCTGGTGGAGGCTGGGGCTGCAGACCAGATGACGCGATGACGGTGCAGGACCCAAGGCAAGTGTCACAGAGCTGAAATGTGGGATTCCACTCGCCAGGGATGTGAAGGAGGGGGAGACAATGCCCCTTGCTGCTCTCTCCCCTGCTTCTCTAGCTGGAAATCAGAAGAAATCCTGTACACGGGAGAAATCAGTGATCACATACCGAAGTAGAAGAAAAGTGATATTCTCAACTAAAATTGGGTAGTAGAGGGGGTGGGAGGAAGCGAACATTGCTCATTAGGTCACCGTGCACTATGGGGAACCCACAGAGAAAAAGTTCCATTGATTCCTTTAAAATTGTAATGGAAAAAGGTACCATTTACGATATCAACACAGAAAATATTTAGAAACTTAGTAACGGATGTGTAAGAAATAGATGAATAAAACTTTTAAATTTAGTGAGGACACAAAATAAGATATTAACAAATACAAAGGGATACCGCATTCAGAGACGGAGAACTTCCAAATCATTTTAAGTCAAATTTTCTTACACCTATCATCTGTCATCTATCTAGCTATCTTCCTATCTCACAAACGCAATAAAGAAAACCGAACGGATTTTTATTCATTAGGAAAACGGACTCACTCAGAGTAAATCCACAATCTTCATGCGTCCGCCTCTGATGTGGCTACGCTCCCCCGGATCCTGACTTTCTGGATTTGCTGCTCCGGGCTTTCCAGGATTCTCCAAGGCTGTGTGGAGCTGGGAGGACACCCTCCCTGGGCAAACCTCAAAGTCTAGCTTTTGCTACGCCTGCTCCTGTCTGTGGTTGCCAGACCCCAAATTCAGATTCCAGAGACGCTCTTCCTCCACACCCCGGCTGCTGGATCCAGCACAAGTCTCAGAACAAACCGAAGCCCTCCTGATGCAGTGTAGACGCAGGATGCTTCTTCTGACGTTCTGCCTGGAAACTCTAGCGCCCTACGTGACCGTCATCAGCTTCTTTCTGCAGCGCTGGGAAGTTGGGAGTCAGGGCCCGGGAGAAAGCGACGCAGACGTGTCAGAAACGGTTCTGTAAGCAGGATCGTATCCCGACCAGAGCACTCGATACTTCCCAGCACACCTCGGGGCTTGTGATGATTCGTTTCCCCCTTCAGGGTGCCACGGATCTTCACGTCTGTAACGTGTGGATATGCCCACGTTCGCATTCCCGTGCCGCCAACGGCCTCCGGGCTTCCTGACCGCCTTCTCCAGCCTCCGCCCATGGGGAGCCTCGGCCTCACACCTTGAAAGTTTGGGCAACAGCCTTTTACTTCTTTTCTCGGTCCTTCCTCTGTTGCAGGCTCGCATGGGGAGAGGGGAGGGTCTCCTTCCTTTCAGGACACCCCAGAGGGCATGGCTGGCTCCCTCCAGAGCCCCCAAACTAGACTGAGCTCGGTCATACTGCCTAGAGAAGGCCACACTTCCCCAGAACATAGAATTACACTGAACACAAAACCAAACAAAACAAGGTTGGCTGTTACCCTTGATGGGGGGACAGAAGGCAAGCTGAGGACAAAGCAGAAGCTGACACCCTGCAACCCCGCCCCCCCCACCGATGTATGCAACATTCCTTGGCACTCCTGGCTGGGAGAGAGAGCGAGGAACAGGAGAAAGGAAACTCTGGTGGTCTCATCTGTTACAGACCAGGGAGCTTTGACTCCTGAAGCTGGGGAGCCTCTCCTGGAAAACGAGTCTCCCCACCAGATAGACTCTGCACTTTCTGGAGCCAGATAATGCACTTAAATATATATTATTATATTCATGCATGTATTTACATATATTATACATAGTACATGATGAGGGAACAGAAGGCTGACTGAGCAGAGCATAAACTGACACCTCCCCCTCCCCCCACCCCCACTCCTGGGTGGGACCTGTGTGACATTCTTCCAGGAAGCCCCCAAACATCTTCATGTGAATGCCTTGCTAGAGGGAAATACAGCCTTCACTTGACAACGGCCAGGCCTCCTGTACCCTGTGAGTCTTCTTTAACATATGAAAGGACTTTCTCAACCTCCCTCTTTCTTTACCTCCCCCAACCCCATAGTATATAACAGCCACCTCCCACAACCCGGGGCAGCAGCTCTTTCTGCCCACAGGTCCTGTCCCCCTGCTTTCATAAACCACCATTTTGCACCAAAGACGTCTCGAGAATTCTTTCTTGGTCATCAGCTCCGGACTCCACCCCACTGAACCTCACCGCTATTCCAAAACCACATCAGTGAGACTGAATGAGATCAGTCATCTGAGGTCGTCCGCGGGGGCACGTGATCTGATGAGCGCTGGGTGTTACACGCAACCAATGAATCGGTCAACACTACATCAAAAACTAGTGATGTAGTCTATGTTGGCTAATTGAACTTGATAAAAAATAAATACATAAAAAAGAAGAAAGAAAGAAATAAAGTCGTCAGCACATTGCCTAGAACCCAGTGTTAAACAATAGCTATTGTGAGTTAAGGCAAAAACTGCCCTCTAGGACTTTTTATTTTGACCCAAGTGTTATTTCCACCCACGCTTTCTTTCCAGCACTTTGCTTTAGGACACGTTAGCATCTCTTTCATTTTTTATTGTTTTTTACAATGGTTCAGCTTAATTCTGGGGGTGGTGGGGAGGAAGGGAGTTCAAAATGATTCATGCTTTTTTAAAAAGTAAAAACGTTCAGAGAGTAAGAAAAAAGCGTAAGTGACGTGAAATCCCAGTTGAATGTTTAACATCTTTTCAGACACTGAATGTACTTACACATTTCCTCAGTGGTACCACAGAATGTATGCTGATCAATACCTGCTTCATTCATTCAATAACCAGGCGAGGACAATTCTCTATGACAATAGGTCATATGATCATACGCATTTGGATACATTACCATGTCTGCGGCTGCAAGAAATTGCGTCCTCAGAATATTCCATGATTTATTTAGTAAATCTCCTATAACACATATTTAATTGATCCCAGCTTTCAAGTGTTATGAGCAATAACATGATGAATATTTGAACATATTTGTTGTGAACTGTCCAGTTAATTCCTTTGGACGAATTTCTAGAATTGGTATTACTAAGTCAAACGGTATATATTTTTAAAATATGTGTATAGTCAAATGCTCCATAGGAAAATTTGCACGAACTCACAGTCCCAACAGGAGACCATCAGCATTTCTCTTTCTCCATGTTCTCCCCCCAAACTAGGTCATAACAACCTTTTCAAACTTAGCCAGTCTGAATCTAGAGATTGAAAACCTTTTATAAAAATCAAATATTTAAATTGCTGTGTGGGTGTGTAACGTCTTCCCACACACAGCAGAAGATCACAGTCCAGTAGCAACCAAAACCTCAAAGCAAACTATGCCACCGCATCCAACCACAACAACGAAGCCCAAAAAATACCTAAAAAAACCCATAAAATATATTTGCATGACTTAGATGGAGAAAGGATACAACTATCCCCTGGATAATAGA
Organism: Ursus arctos; assembly: GCF_023065955.2. Taxonomy (NCBI): domain Eukaryota; kingdom Metazoa; phylum Chordata; class Mammalia; order Carnivora; family Ursidae; genus Ursus; species Ursus arctos. The sequence goes on from NW_026622952.1 coordinate 21,286,639, forward strand.
GAACACGTCCATGTCAGGAGCACAATTTCCTCAATGGTAAAGAGACATTATTATAAGCCACCTATTCTCTATATGAATATATAAATTTAATTCAATTCAATCAAAACCCAAATGAACTTTCTAAAAACAGATCAAGGGGCGCCTGGGTGGCACAGCGGTTAAGCATCTGCCTTCGGCTCAGGGCATGGTCCCGGCGTTATGGGATTGAGCCCCACATCAGGCTCCTCCACTATGAGCCTGCTTTTTCCTCTCCCACGCCCCCTGCCTGTGTTCCCTCTCTCGCCGGCTGTCTCTCTCTCTGTCAAATAAATAAATAAAATCTTAAAAATAAAATAAAAAATAAAAAAATAAAATAAAATAAAACGGATCAAGTATCATTTCTTTTAGTTCGCTGGGAACGATGTAAACATCTGACCCTAGCTGGGAGCGCAACTAAGAGGGAGAGTGAAGACATTAGTCCCAAATTATTTTATAAGAATAGCCACAGTACAGAAGTTCGACAGTGAGGAACAGCGCGGAAAGGGGCACATTAGTTCAACTAAAAGGAATAGAAAGAGAACCATGTAAGTGAGAATTTAGGATTTTAAAGGAAGAGGGGAATTTCGGACATGTTAATCACTAGTTTAAGGAAACAGAGTAAACATTTGACCGGGAGAAACAAAACGTGATCTCCAATGCATTCCTTATATCAAAATACACTCGATCACAGAGGTTCACGTGTAAAGACAAAATCAATTAAAACACATTTGTGATTTTGATATAAGGGAGAATTTTTTTTTAAAGATTTTATTTATTCATTTGACGGAGAGAGAGACAGCCAGCAAGAGAGGGAACACAAGCAGGGGGAGTGGGAGAGGAAGAAGCAGGCTCATAGCGGAGGAGCCTGATGTGGGGCTCGATCCTGGAACGCTGGGATCACGCCCTGAGCTGAAGGCAGACGCTTAACGACTGCGCCACCCAGGCGCCCCTAAGGTAGAGTGTTTTAAGAATGTCACAAGTATCAGGAACCACAGAAACAAAGAAGTTGGACGATGTAAAATTTCAAAAACTCCTTACTTATAGCACATTTAAACAGATTTTAAGCTGCTCTATGTAAAGCAAGCAGTGTCTGTAAACATGGTCATGAAGACGGAAATAGAAAAATATGGAGAACAGACATAAGAACTCAGAAAAGTGAGTATTCGGGTGCCTGGGTGGCTCAGTCGTTAAGCGTCTGCCTTCGGCTCAGGGCGTGATCCCGGCATTATGGGATCAAGTCCCATGTCAGGCTCCTCCGCTGGGAGCCTGCTTCTTCCTCTCCCACTCCCCCTGCTTGTGCTCCCTCTCTCGCTGGCTGTCTCTCTGTCAAATAAATAAATAAAATCTTTAAAAAAAAAAAAAAGAAAAGTGAGTATCGTGAGACTATTTTTATAGGGACACAGAGCCCTATGGATCAATAGAACAAGAATGTATAATCATAATGAATTATTTAATTGTGCAAGAAAAAGTTGAATTAGCAAACACGGGTATCTATTTAAGAAGAGATTGAAATGAACTGTAACCCACCCAGGAGTTTTCTGTTTTAAATGTTTCCAGTAATTCTTTGAAACTTAGTTCTTAGGGACAGACTTTCGTCTATGCAAAAATCTTTGACATCCTGGAAGTATTTTGTTTCCTAAGGTTTTTGCAAAGTCAAAACCAACACAAATAGTGAATCAACCAAGAGCAGAGACAATTGATCTTTTTTCTGTTGTCATTCTTAGTGTGACCCAGAAGTCTGGTATTTCGGTAAAGATGTGTCACTGGAGTTATGTGAATTGCGTTGAACTTCCTAAGCCCCAAGTCAATACCTAGAGCCCACGCTAGACTTCCCTTAGCAAGTGTCGCTTACGGTCCTGTCATACAGTAAAGTGACAAGTGTCATTTCTACAGTGTAGGACATCTGCACCAGCCCTGCCAACTGCATGGCCAATGGCCAGCACGCCCCGTAATACATCTCTAGTGAGCCCTGCCTTTACCTATGAGATTGAAATTAGACCCACAGCAGTCGGCTCCGTCCTTCCGCCAGGTGACCGTGGGCATGGTGATGTGCAAGAGCGTCGGAGCCAGAGTCGGAAGACCTCAAAAGTCACTCGAAAACGATGCCTCATGCTCCATGGCTGCCATCTGGAAGCCCACACTGTGCCAGGAACCTCACCACCATTATCGCTTGAATCCTCAAATGATCCTGGGAAGGAGCCTCTGTCATATAAGAACTAGTATCTATCCCTCTTTTGAGCATTAGGAAAGGGAGACAGGGGGCGCCTGGGTGGTGCAGTCGTTAAGTGTCTGCCTTCGGCTCAGGGTGTAATCTCGGCGTTCTGGGATCGAGCCCCGCATTGGGCCCCTTGGCTGGGAGTCTGCTTCTTCCTCTCCCACTCCCCCTGCTTGTGTTCCCTCTCTCTCTCTGTCAAATAAATAAATAAAATATTAAAAAAAAAAAAAGGAAAGGGAGACAGGTTACGTGGCTTGTCCAGGGTCTCAAAGTCAGGACATGCTGAGCCAGACTTTATGCACACACCACTGATTCTGACCCTGTCACTCACCTGGCAGGTCGGCCCTCCTCTCTGAGCCTCAGTGGGGTTACGGGATAGCCTGGGGTCTTCTCAACCCCCCATGAGTAGGTTCACGCTCTGCTCTGGCGACTTCTCACAGAGGTCTGGGGATGGGGCACAGTTCCGGCGCAGAACCTGGGCTGTCAGGAAACCGGAGAAGGTCAGGGAGCAGGTCCCCCCACTGCCCACCTACACCCAGTTTAGATGCAAACAAGACTGTTCCGATCCACCCAGGGACAAGGCCTCTGCTCGCTGCTGCATCTTTGCTTGGAGACGGACAGAGTCTATGACACAAAGAAGCAGACTGGAAAAAATGGAAAAATTGCCGGCCTTTCACCTTGCAGTCGGTCTGCAGGCTGTCCGGACTCCAACTCAGTCTCACCCGGAAGGGCTAATTCGCAGAGGATTCTGGGAATTAGAGTGCTGCCCTCAGTTTACCTAGAGGAGACTTGGCTAGGGCAGGAAGAGTGCAGAAAGAGAGTTCTGGCAAGATGTTAATATACAGGTTCCCCTGGGCAGGCGCAGGGAACCAGGCGGCAGATGTCAACCCTCGAGGACTTCTAACCACCTGCCAAAGCTTCCCAGGCACCACAGTGCCTTTGAATATGAAATTCTTAACTGCAAAGTCCACACGAGGCATTCAGGCCCTGATCAAATATCATTCAAATGTCCATCTTTTGTAACAAGTCTCATTCCCTGGGTAATCTCTTTAAACGTAGGGTGCTAAAGACTGTCCATTTTAGAATGACCTCCATATTTATATCTTGATCTCAGGCCACCCCAGACCCAAGCACATCTTTTCTGGATATGGTCCTGAGAATCTCACTCCTTGTGTCCAGAACTAAAGTCGTGACCCTGCGTCCCCCACCCCTGCCCCTCCCCTGGCCGCTGTGTCTCAGAACATGAAGCTGAGCACGACCAAAAACATTTTCCTAATACCTCTCATCCCATGTTCTCCATCGGCAAATGCCATTGTCTCTCCCTTCAAAATACACTCGGAACTGGACCTTCTGCCACCACCATCTCTTGTCACCCGGGCTGTCCTAATTAGCGTAACTGCTCTCCCATCTGATACTTGGGGCCACTGCTGTCCTGTTTCCTGCTCAGTGGACACAGGGAGATGTGTCACTTTCCTCCTCAAAACTTGGACATGGTTTCCCATCCCACTTAAAATCTCAAGTACTTAACCACGATCTGCAGGGACTGTGAGACTGGCTCGTAATTACCTCTGTCCTCCCCTCCCACCTCTCTGCCTCAGTGCTCTGCTCCAGCCACACCCCGGCCACCCGGCTTTCCCAGAGGAGACTGTTAGGGGCTACACTGAGCTCCCCCCAAATTCCTGTGTTGAAGTCCTAGCCCCCACTACTTCATCACGTGGCTACTTAGAGTCTTTGAAGAGGGAATCCAGTTACAATGAGGCCATCGGGATGGGCGCTAATCCAATACGCCTAGGGTCCTTCCAGGAGGACATCAAGACACTACCCATTCCGAAGGACGAGCATCTGAAGATTCAGGGGGAAGACGACCGTCTGCAAGCCAAGGAGAGGGGCCGCAAACAGGTACTTCCCTCAATGGCCTCAGAAGGAAACAACCCTGCCAATACCGTGATCCCAGACTTCCAGCAGAACTGCGAGAAAATAAATTTCTGTTTTTTAGGGCCCCTCAGTCTCTGGGTTTGTTACGGAGCTCTGCTAGCTGATACGGATGCCGTCACTCAGGGGCCCTGCACTCGGGTCAGAGCACTGGCCCTGGCTTTGGACAAGAGGAAATTCTTCAGCAACGGTCTGTAGTCCAACAGTATGTATGACGTGAAGGGGTGGTGCTGTTTAAAGGTGCCTTCTTGCCAGGGGTCATGAAACATGCCAACAGCACTACCATAGCCTCTCCCGAAAATCCTTGCGGGGAATGCTGCCTTGCCTCCATCCCCCCAACCCCCCAAATGCTTTTCACAAGTTCTATAGTGAGGCACAAACATTATTTAAGTCTGTGATCCAGAAACATCCCTGAGCTGGTCCACAGAGCACCACGGTTCTCACAAGACAAATCTCTGAACTGTGTAGTGGAGACAGTCCCTTACAGATGGGGAGGCTGGGACAGATCCCAGAACTATCGGGAGAGACGATGAACGGGAAGCAGTCATGGCTTGAACGTGGAGGTCAGAGAGAGGAGAGCATTGACGGTGACCCATGTCCAGGTGGTGGTCACGTCCTGCATCAGCCTGGGGCTTCAGGGAAGCAGGACGTTTTGGAGGTCAGAGGCTGGCTCAGGTTTGGGCATGCTGCGAGAGCGGCCTGCGGACGAGGTATAGGTCACTAATCGTGTTGGAAAGAAGGGCCCGGGACGCTGCAGACGGGACAGGCCTCGCTGGAGTTCCCGGACCACACTGGGTGCCGAAATTTATGTACTTCATGCTGCAGGATGAGGGACTCCTGTCCTTGGCCACCTATGCGCAGTGGCTTCCCCCTGAGACTCCTCTCCCGACCTGCCAGCCGGCTATTCGTCGAGCAAGGAGTTCTCTGTGTGCTGACCGAAATTCATGGGACCCTAAGTGCCACATGCATGCACAGCCAACACTCGGTACCCTACTGCTCTGTTTCTTTCCTTCAGGACCTTCGGCGAGCATCTGACATGGTCCCGTTTTTGCAGCTCCTTGCTTATGGCTTTCTTCCACAGGCTCCAAGTTCCCCGAGGGCAGGGGCGGGGGGTTCCAGCTGTGCCGGTCTACCCTGTGTCCCTGCTGAAATGCCACGTTCACATTACATAGCTATCCCCTGATGTTCGGGTAAAACACGGGCCCCAGTCATTCTGGGCCCACCCACAATGGGAGCTGAAAAGCTGTATCTTGCTTTTCAAAATAAAATCAAGTCTAAAAAATTGAGGATTAAAGCCATTTGGCAATTTTCCATTCCTTCCTTTGCAGTTTGGATTCAAATGTTTAAAATTCCGAGCACAAGGGGCATCTGCGGGGCTCAGTCAATTACGTGTCTGCTCAGGTCACGATCCCGGGGTGCTGGGATCTGAGTCTCACTGTGTCTGTCTCCCTGATCAGCGGGGAGCCTGCTTCTCCCTTTCCCTCTGTCCCTAACCCCGCTCGTCGTTTCTCTCTCTCCCTCTCAAATAAATCAATAAAACTAAAAATAAATAAATAAAATAAGATAAAATAAAACTGAGAGCACAGACTGGGCATTCAGTGTGGGGAGCCCCGATCTGACAGTGCAGAGCGGAGAGCGCCATTCTGGGCTCGTAGCCCAGCTCTTAGCACGTCCTTTCCCGTGTGAGCTTGAACACATCGCCTCCTCCCTGTGCCTCTGTTGCCCTCCTTGTAACAGGCATAAAAATAGTACCTCATTACTGAACAATGTAACAAACTAACGCCCCACCTGCCAGGTGCTGGGATGGCACAGTGCTGCCTGAACGTTTGCGACTGGCGTCACCATGATACCACCATTGCTACTACCACCAGCTGTGCGGGTCCTACCCTGAGCTCCTCCTAGAATGTGTAAATCCCACAAAATTCCATTGCCATTTTCACCAGAATTTGACTACTAACTTCTGTGGTTTTCTCTGCTCCCCCTGCCCTTAGGAGCTGAATGGGACCAGCCTGTTTCTGTTGCTCCTTCTGGAGAAGTCTCTCAGACAATCGCAGCCCCTGGAGGAGAGCCCCAGGGACACTTGGTCTCCTGCTTGTTCTGCAGAGGGCTTTGCTCTGCCGTGATCTCGGCCACAAACCTTACCCGCTGTTCCCTGGAGCAGAATGTCCACGAGCCACAGCCTCCCCCGCAGCCCCAACCCTTCCAAAGCCACAGAATCCTCGGCAAATGAATAGTCATTTACATCGTGTTTTAAAATGTAGGTTTTATTATTATTTAGACGTGGTAAGGCCGACAGATCAGGAGATGACTGCCATTGTAAATGCAGTTTGTTACTCACAGCTCTCAAAGGGAGGGGGCCACGCTGGGCCGTGAGGCACCTTGTGGGTCAGTCAGGAGGCAGAGGCCCAAGGGAAGAGCATGACAAAAGCCTTTACGGTGCCTTCGACAGGAAGGAACAAGGGAGGCCAGGGAAGCGGGCTTTGGATTGGGAAGTCTGAATAACCAGTGGGCTCTGGAGCCTGGGGGCTGCCCCTTGTTGCCTGGCACCTGCGCTGGGGTGACGAGGGCAGGTGGAGGGGGCCCAGAGCCTGAGAGTCGATAGAGGAGGTGGTCAGGCTGTGGGCTGGCATCAGCTGGTCCGCAAACGAAAGCAGTCGGAGTAGTTAACGATCTCCAGGAACCAGCTCACCGGGGTGGGGGGGTGGGGGGGTGGGCAGGGCAGGTCCTCCAGGGTCAGCCAGGCCCCAGGCGCCAAAGCACCAGAACGCAGACACTAGAGAGCATGGCTTTTACTGCCTCGAGTATGATGTGGAAAGCACGGCTCTTCCTCTGTGTAAGAAAGGGGACCACCCGCTTTCTTCAGCGGCCTGCCTGCCTCGTGGGCAGCACAGCCTCCCCGTCTTCCCAGACCCTGGGTTTCAGGTGCACAACCCCTGAACTTCTGTGTGCCATCCAGGCCATGCCTCGGACTCCTGGGTCACCTCCAGAGACGACGTGCAGGATCTGAGCCCTTCTTTGTTCTCCGTGTTGACAATAAGTCAGTTTCAAGGAAATGTGTCCAGTCCCTGCATTGGCAGAGCACAAGTGGGGTCACTGGCTTGTGAGTGGCCAGGACACAGGGCTCGATCCTCCCGGAGGCCTGATGCCCACTGTGACACCGAAGGTCGTGGGGAAATAGTGTTTAAAAATGAACCACGATGGAAAGCTATGTGAGTTGCTAGTTCAAATACGGGAACACACCCATTGGGATACCAAACCTGGGGTCTTTGCCCTGCTAGGAGCTTGTGCTGACCTCACGGCCAGATCACGAGCAGAGTTCTTCCAGGTGGGGAATGAGCAGGGGGGTCGGAGAGGAAGCAAGGCAACTTTGGGGCTTGACAGAGACGTGCTGATTCTTGACGGTGAGCTGGGTGACACTGGTGAACACATTCGTCCACGGAACATTCAGATCTGTGCTTTTCGTGTTACGCAAATTCTGCTTCAATTGAAAGCTGTCAAATAGAAAGTATAAGCCTTGTAAAAATGTCTGTTACGTCTAGAAATTAAAAGTGAATAATCGAATAGGCCAGGGGAGGAGGCGGGTCAAGTATCACGTCTATTTGAGTTCTCACGGAAATCTCTGGAGAATTAAATGACTTTCTTAAGTGCACTGCAGAGGCCAGGTTTCTCGTTGCTTCAGTTTTGCCCACACAGCAGAACTCTTCAAGACCCTTGGCACCTTTGCTTGTCTGCCCTGGCGGGCCCTGGCCTGGGACATGGACGGGATCAGCGGCGGAGCCCTGCGTCTGCAGAGGCCCCGGTGCAGCTCTGAGACCACAGGCTAAGAACAGAAGAAAGGGGCAGCTTGTCTACACCCGCCAGCCCAGGACACAGCTAGCTGCAGGTGGGGACCTGGAATCTGCCCCCAGGACAGCCCAACGGAGTGAGGGGGCAGAGGCCACGTTGAAGACACAGGCTGTGAGAGCCCCAGCAGGGAGGCCGTCATAGGACACCCACCTCTCTCCTCAGCCGGACACAGCTAACGGAGACCAGGTGCGTCCTCTCCATCCCGCTCCCACCTGCTCCTCACACACCCCGAGCCTCCTCTCTGCCCGGATCGTTTTGCACCTGCAACCCCGGCAGTGAGCATGTAGAGAAGGCCCTCTGCAAACAGCATGGGGTCACGGTGATCTGTAATAGTGACACAGCCCTTCACCGTTTCACACACCCTCTGCTGCGGGTCCCGTCGCTCCCTTCTCTACACCCACCTGCGAGGCAAGTACAGCCTGGGTACCGCTTCCGAGGAGACCACACATAGGCTCATGTCAGGTCTCCCCGCAGCCCGGCTGCCGGCAGCTGTGGGGTTTCTTCTGCTTCCTGCACACCGCACTTCTCTGAGCACTTACCCCAAGGCGCCGGGAGGAATGCACAGAGGGACACGGGCAGTGCGCTAACTCACCTGGAACCGGGGTCTCCAGGTGCTCGGTGCCCCGTGACCACTATGCACACCATTCTCCCTCCCCAGGACAAGACGGGCCAAGGGGAGGTTACAGGAAGGGGGGGAGGGGGTAAGGGAGAGAAGCCACGAGCAATGGAAGCCTGTTTCCCAGCACCGACATCACTGCGCGTGGTACCACACAACTTAAAATCGTAAGAGGGCCGGCTGGGGGGCTCAGTCCCTTGACCATCCAACTCTTCACCTTGGCTCAAGTCTTGATCTCAGGGTCGTGAGTTCAAGCCCCACACTGGGCTCCGTGCTGGGTGTGGAGTCTACTTAAAAACAATAAATAGGGGCGTCTGGGTGGCTCAGTCAGTGGAGTGTCTGCCTTCAGCTCGGGTCATGATCCCGGGGTCCTGGGATCGAGTTCTGCATCAGGCTCCCTGCTCAGTGGGGAGTCTGCTTCTCCCTCTGCCTCTGCCCCCACCCCTGCTCCTGTGCTCTCTCTCTCTCTGTCTCTCAAATAAATAATTAAATCTTAAAAAAAAATAAGATGAAATAAAATAATAAGAAAACCTCAAGGGTTCTTCGAGGGATCTTCAGCATAGACTAAGACAGCGACAGTCAACTGGGACGGCGTGTATGAGAATGAGGGGAATTGCTGATATCAACATACTCGAGGTTATGGTATTATCTATATTTGACAAATGGAAAACATTGTTTTTATATTACAACCTTCAAGGAAGTTTGGACCAAATCTTAGCTGATGAAAATATGCAGCAAATTCAGTGATTCCCAGAATCATTGCGTGGAAGACGGGAGGATCTAAGTGTGGGGTTTTCATGTTTATCAAAAGGGACGTGAGCTTTTATGGCTGCAGGAGAGAGAGAGGAAGGCCATCCCTGGTGGAGTGTCCGCGAGTCTCCTACCACCAGGGGGCGACAGCATGCCCCACGGGCCCAGACTCCTCTGGCCCCTTCCCTGCACCAGGCCAAGGATGCTGGATGGTTTACCACTGTGCCCACTCAAATGAAGGCAATTTTGGAGAAAACAAAAGAATCTAAAACCCGAAGGGACCTTCGGTTGGAGAAAAGACACTACCACAAATCCTGGCAACACCGCCTCTCCCCCCCCACTGGCCACGGAACCCGGTTCTGCCCACTGCCTCCTCTTGGCAACCACATCCTCAGAGCAATGCTTCCTAGACGTTCCCTGGTGACAAAATTTTCTTTTGAGTGTTTGTGCCAATGCATCAATTAAGAAAAAGTAGTAATACAAATCAGTCCTATTTTTATTATTAGATTCAACAAACATAACATTTCAATAAATGCATCTTTACATGTATTATAATACATGTATTGTAACAAATTATTACATGTATTACTATTATTATTATTATTATTATTACGATAAATATAATTTCAATAACCAGAACGAACATAACAGAAAAAAAAAGGAAAAGAATCTCTACACACACACGCTGTTCGCTGGAAGTGTGTTACGGGCATTGAACAGAGGCGATCATTGTTCTGCCGTAACGTTCTGTACTTCCTCAGCAGGGAGCAAACAGGAGGCATGAGTGACACCGTGATTACCCGGGGTACAGGCCCATAAACACAGGCTCCCTCCGGACCTGAAGTCTGCTTTTTGCTTGTTAATGTTTACCTGAATGTGACGATAGTTCTCCTGGCAGGGAGTACTTGGATCTAAACTATTCCTATGCTTTGTTTCAATACGCTGATTAAAAAAAAAAGTCTCGTGGGGGTATCCACAGGAGTGGAAGCGAAGTGTCAAAAACGAGCAAACCCGTCAACAAACAGAATGTTCTTTTTTAATGTTTGTGCAAAAATGCAGACAGTTACTCTGTATTTTTAGATGCCTTCAACCCTTCCTCAGTTCCAGTAAGTCGTGGTTTAATTTGAATTATCTTTCCGAGAAAGAAACAGATTCCGGACCTGTATTTCCTATGCACTGATTTTAGTTGAAGGAATTTAAAGTTGGAACGCTCGACCTGTACCAAACATGGTGGTAACTTTTTGCTGCTGTGAACTTATGAAAAACATCATAAGCACCTGTAGAGGCCTGTTTTTCCAGGCGTTTAACTTTAATTTTTGTCCTTTATTCTCATTACCCGAAAGTATTTTTTAATATTTTATTTATTTATTTATTTATTTATTTATTTATTTATTTATTTGAGAGAGAGAGAGAGAGCATGAGCAGGGGGAGGGACACAGGGAGAGGCAGACTCCCCGCTGAGCAGGGGATCCCAGGACCCCAGATCATGCCCTGAGCTGAAGGCAGACACATAAGCAACTGAGCCACCCAGGCGCCCCGTTGCCTGAAAGTATTACGATCATTAAAGCCATGGCATCTACTGCGCAGAAGCTTGCTGCTTTGGTGTAGGCCCAGTAGTTTACTTTTGCTTTTGTTTCCCTCGCTTTAGGGGACAGATCCAGAAAAATGTTGCCACAGCTGCTATCTGAGAGGCCACTGCCTGTGCTCTCTTCTAGGAATTTGATGGTTTCAGGTCTCATATTCAGGTCTTTGATTCATTTTTAGTTTATTTTTGTGTATGGGGTGAGAAAGTGGTCCAGTTTCAATTTTTTGCATGTAGGTGACCTGTTTTTCCAACACCATTTGTTGAAGAGACTTTTTCCCATTGGATATTCTTTCCTGCTTTGTCAAAGATTAAGGAAACACTCAGCAAAACTAAAAGGCAACCTACTGAATGGGAGAAGATATTTGCAAATGACATAAAGGTTAATATCCAAAATCTATAAAAAACATATACAACTCAACACCCCAAAACAAATAATCCAATTAAAAAAATGGGAAAAAGACATCAACAGACATTTCTTCAAAGAAGACATCCAGATGGCCAACTGACACATTAAAAGGCATTCAACATCCCTCATCATCAGGGAAATGAAATCAAAACCACAGCGTGCTATCAGCTCACACCGGTCAGAATGACTAAAACCAAAACACAAGAAACAACAGGTGTCGGTGGGAATGCAAACTGGTGCAGCCGCTGTGGAAAACAGTATGGATGGTCTTCAAAAAGTTAGAAATAGAACTACCCTGTGATCCAGCAATCGCAGTCCTGGGTATTTGCCCAACAAACACAAAACACTAATTCAAAGGGCTACATGCGCTCCTGTATTTACAGCAGCATTATTTACAATAGCCAACCATGGAAGCAGCCCCGGTGTCCATCGATAGATGAATAAATAAAGAAGATGTGGCACATATACAACGGAATATCACTCAGCCATACAAAGAATGAAATCTTGCCATTTGCAACAACATGGATGGACCTAGTGAGTATCATGCCGAGAGAAATAAGTCAGAGAAAGACAAGTCCCTTGTGATCTCACTCACATGTGGGATTTAAGAAACAAATGAGCAAACGAGAGAGAGAGAGAAAAACCAAGAAACAGACTCTTGACTACACTACAGAGAACACACTGATGGTTACCAGAGGGGAGAGGGCTGGGGACAGGGATCGAGGAGTGCACCTGTCGTGACGAGCGCTGCCATGTACGGAGGCGCCGAGTCACTGTATTGTACGCCTGACGCTAACGGAACACTGTAAGTTAACCATACTGGAATTAAAATTAAAGAAAAAAACAAACCAGTGTGTATATCAGGCAAATAAGCAATTCTGGCTGATCAGTCACAACATAAAGTGACTAAATCTGTTTGTTAACTTACAGAAAATTCAAGTGTTCCATCGGTTCAATGTTTTTGACAGAAATTTTCCTCTTGAAAACTGTAATTTGCGTGCCATTGCTTATGAACACCTTTGAGATTCTTAAATGCTAAAGACAATAATCTCAGATTTACCACACGGGCCTTCACACGACTGCATCGCCAGTGAACCAGTGTCAATTGTCCCGAAGACGGTGGGGAATCATGTCCCCTTTCAGCTACGAAGAGCTAGAGATTTCTGCTACTTCAGAGAGGACATGTTACATCTCAGAAATCTGGAGGGGAGACTATGGCACTCTACCAATAAGAGGAAAATGGTAGTTTAATCGAATTCAAGAAAAATGACATTACTAACTCTGGAAAGTGATGTCAAGTTGACCTTCTTCTCTGATTGGTCTACTATGAGGCCCATATACGTAAAAATGATTTCACTCATCTGTGGACGATTTCTTCATTAAATCACACTTCTTAGAAGCTTCCTCTGGTTTGTTTTGCTTGGTTTTCCCTTCTGTAACAAGAAAATTTTGAACCATGATTATTATTTTGCTTTTCCATCACCCTCTATGAAATCCGTCACACACAGTTTAGTTTGTTTTCATGTGGTTATGTTTTTGTTTTTGTTTGGGGGTGCCAAGCAAGGAGATTAATTTTTTTGAGGATTCAGATGAGAGTCAGCACAGGGTCTGTGTTCTGACGACGTACCCGGGATTTGTTGTGATAATCAGATGTGACGAGACGCGCAGACAGGATACGATTGTCAGGAAGGAGTAAGCTCCTTCTCACGGCTCCCAAGAGACAGGAGGCACAGGGGGCCACGCGGGGCCCTCTGGGGAAGCACCAGGGTTGGCAAGGACGGGGAGAGAGCAGGGCATGGCCGAGAACCTTTATTGGGGTTCTCATGGGGAGAAAGAAGGGATTCGGGACGGGTAAGCTGAGTGAGCCTAAGGTTGAATGGTTGTACGATTTGGGTGGGTTCTGGGCATTAGAGCTGACCCCTGGCTGCCTGGTGCCTGACCTCCACTGACTGAGAACAGAGGGAGTACTTGATGAAGAGAAGACTAGTATGTGGGCTCGGCATGGGTTGGTTTGTACGTGAACAGTATACTCGTGGGACCCCGTTTGCACACTCTAGGACTTAGCTAGCCCGGGGAGGGCAGTCTGTCCAGGATCAAGGCCTCACATACCAGATCATCAAGAATAAACAGTAAGAAAGTGTAGTCAATAGATTCTCAGTAGTAACACTGCCTCCGCTCAAATGCTTCCAGTGGGGGCCACTGAGGAAGCTTTATTCCCTTTCCATCTTGTGTCATCCTGTTAAGTCTGGGGGCACTAAAAAGGTGACACCAGGCTTCACTGACAGAGTCATGTGTCTTCTCCATCATTCCGCCAGTGTTTGCTGAGGCCCTGTGATGGGCAAGGCCAACGGGGGCTCCTGAGCCAACCCCTGCCTCCCAAGAGCTTTCCCGAGCTTTCTCGGGGTGGCCAACAGGAACGTCTGCAGTTCCCACGTGGCCTGGCGAGGGCTTACAGGGAGCATGGGCAAGTTGAAACGAGAGGCCCCTACGAGGGACACTGAGCTGAATTCCGAAGGGCGTGCAGCTAGTTTGGGGGTGCGCTTTGCACGCAGGGTGAGGGACTACGGCGGGATGGACGGCAGGGTGTGTGAGATCAGTTGTCGTGGTTTCCAAAGTCAGGAATACTCTCCCTGCCGGGATGGAATGAACTAGGATGTCTCATCAGGGAGTGGGGTGCTGAGCTGAAACCCTGACTTCCCTGTTTTCCCTACTGCCATCGAAAACACTTTTATTCTCACTGACCAAAAAAAAAAACAAAAGTATCAGGGCCTGTCGTGTACCAGGGACTCCCTTAGCCGCCGATACTACGCTGACGAGCAAGAAGGCCAAGCCCCCTGCCCTCTGGGAGCTCCCGTATTTCAGAAGCAAGAAGCGTCTGCCCGGTGGGACACACAGTCAGGGGGAGAAATGAATAGTTAGCAGTTCAACAAGGAAAGGTCTAATAGAAACAAACATAGAATTGAATGTGAGGTACAGACGCGAGCCGCCAAGAACAACAAGCAGGTCCAGGGAACACAGAGTGAGGAGGGTGAGTAATCCCTGGAGTTCAAGGTGTGCTGCGTGGAGACAGGCAGGGCTGTGAGCCCTGGGGCCATGTACCAGTGCCGCGGTCAGGACAGCTACGCCCCGGTCGGAGGGCCGAGGGGCCGGGCCAGGGAGAGCTGCAGACAGACCGGCACACGGCCGTCGGGTGCGTGCGGAGGGGCACAGTCTTGGTGTACCCCAGGAAGAAAGGGCAGGCAGGGACAGAGGGCAGGGCCTGAGCCTGTACCATCTTGAAGGCCATAAACAGGCATCAGGAAAAGTCATAGGTGAGTCATCAACAGGGAAACTGCACGACCTGATTGACATCCTGGAAATATCACTTTGGTTGCTGGCTGGAAAGGGGTTGAAGAGAGAAAGGATGGAAGTAGGGGACGAGTTAGGAGGCTGCTGCGGACCATGGGGATGATGACACCTGCACTCAGACCCTTCCCCAGAGACAGGAAGACAGAGTCTGCTGCGCGGGGGAGTCACAGCCATGACGCCACACACCAGTAAGCAGCAGGCCCAGTTCAGAGACCCCATTCTAGAATGTTCTGTTTACATCATCCCTTCCAAAACTTCCTCTCTCTGGCCTTTACCTTCGGGTGAGTAAGTAAGTCAGTGGTCCATACCTGGTGGCTCATGTTCAGTGGCCTGCATTGGGTGGCCCATGTTTGTGGCACATGTCCAGTGGTCCATATTTGGTGGCCCACGTTCACCAGGCTATGTGTGATGGTCCATGTTCAGTGTCCCATGTTCAGGGCCCCACGTTTGATGGTCTGTGTTCAGCAGCCTATGTTTGGCCGTCCACGTTTGGTGGTCCACACTCAGTAGCCCATGTTCACTGGTCTGCTTCAGTGGTCCATGTTCAGTGGCTCACGTGTCACCCTTAGAGGTGAGCTGAGAGTCAGAGGCATTGCCAGGATGTATTCTGATAGAAGGACAGATGCAAGGATAGAGCTGGACAGGGCTAACTAGAGCTCGTCTTCTCAAAAATTTTGAGGTCATTCCAAAGTCAGAGTGTGTAGAGCTCTGGTCCAGTGGCATGATAAGCAAGAACAAAAACTCAAGTTCACGTATTCTGTTTTTAATCAATTAGTTTTATTAAGGGGGTTGGTTAAGAAACCAGTTTTTAAAACTATGTTCCCAGAAGTCTTTCTGGTGGAGAGAGATAAAGTCAAAGTTTTGTTTTTTTGTTTTAAATCTTATTTATTTATTTGAGAGAGAGAGAGAAAAAGTACACAAGCAAGGGGAGTGGAAGAGGGAGAAGGAGAAGCAGGCTCCCCACTGAGCAGGGAGCCCTCTGTGAGGCTTGATCCCAAGACCCTGAGATCACGACCAGAGCTGAAGGCAGACACTTCACGAACTGAGCCACCCAGGCGCCCCTGAAGTCGAAGTTGTTAACAGAGGTTATGTTTGAACATGAGTTTCTACACAACTCTTCCTCTGTTTTAAAAGTTAACTCACTGTTCAAAAATAATAGTAAAATGTGTACATATCACAGGATTCTAATACTGCCAATGGATTATGGGCATCATAACGATATTTTCCTTTAAGTTGGTTGCTCCTCAGATTCCCATTAATTTTTTAGTAAAATATTTTTTGGCCGTTCAGCTGCCAAAGTTTGTAAGCACCTTAGAAATCATCTTGACCATTTGCAATGATGTGGATGGAGCTAGAAGGTATTATGCTAAGTGAAATAAGTCAGTCAGAGAAAGCCGAATGCCATATAATTTCCCTCATATGTGGAATTTAAGAAAAAAACAGATGAACATGGAGAAGGGAAGGAAAAATGAAATGAGATGAAAATGGAGAGGGATACAAACCGTAAGCGACACTGAACTCTAGGGAAAAAACTGAGGGTTGCTGGAGGGGAGGTGGGTGGGGGGATGGGGTAACCGGGTGATGGACATTAAGGAGGGCGCGTGATGTGATGAGCGCTGGGTGTTATATGCAACTGATGAATCACTAAACTCTATCCCTGAAAATATAAATGAATGAATGAATGAATGAATGAATGAATGAATGAAATTGTCTTGACCAGATATTCTTCCGGAGGCAGAAGCAGGAACTCAACAGCATAGCTTGTTTTACCATTAGCTGTATGTATGTCCATCCCCCTGACCATTTTACTCATCTGTGAATCCATTGTCTTGATCCAAGTGATAGGGTGTGTTTACAGCAGAATTACCGCACCAAGGCTGGAGACTCCCAGCTCCACACCTCGCGACTTTGCCACAGCCTTTCAGGCATTGAGCAAGCCCGAAGCCGGCTGGCAAGCCCTTTCTGTGCGGTGGAAGAGGCAAGAGAGCTGAAACAATACTCGTACTTCCTGGATCACTGGTGCTCGGCAGGTAACACTCAGGTGTGCCTGGGGAATTTAGAAAACGTTATTTCAAATCCTACCAGAATTATTTAAATGATAGCAGTCTTGACAATCTTATTTCTACCTCTCATGAAATGATATGGTTTGAACTGGTTTTTACTTGGTGCTGTTTGGACCATGTGTTCTGAAATGAAATGCGAAAATATATTCACAGCATCCAGAACACAAGTGGCCCCTGATACCCCTCTTTTCTTCCCCGTGGCTCTCCCTTCACAGTAGCTTCCGGTGGGGCCTTCACCCTCTCCACCACGCCCTTAGGAGAGCCTGTCACAGATCCCAGCACCTTTGGGATTTGGCCATTTGCAGATTCTGGGAGGATGTGCAGGGTGTATGCTGGGTGTGGGTAACGGAGGTCTGCAATGGAGGGGGTGTTTCGAGGCCCCCGTGCCCACAGGAGGGGGGCTGACTGGGAAGAGCATGGGCCACGGAGTGAGTGGGGTCCAGCTACACAGACGTCTCAATCCAGCTGTGACTCAGGAACCCTGTTTGTTTGACGGTGAAGCCACAGACCTACCTTCAGACGTGAACATTCGGTCCTTCTTTACTGGGCACCGATCATGTAAAAAACACCCAAAGGGTACAAACTCTCAGTGACAAGGTGAGTAAGTTCTGGAGAGCTAATGCACGCGTGGTGACTGAGCTGAAATTAGCTAAGAGGGTAGGTCTTCAATGTTCTTGCCCCCCACACACAAAGTAACCGTGTGAGCAGAAGGAGATGTGTTAATGAACTTGATGTGGTGATCACGTCACAATGTATATTAAATCACCACCTTGTATGCCTTAAAGATAAAAAAGAAGAAAGCAAATAGGGTGTAGTCCCTGCCTTCCAGGTGTTCCCACGTACATCCCCCAGCATCTGTCTGGAAAGCCTTCTATCAAGACGGAGGTCTCACCTGTTTCTTCCACCAGAAGAGAGGCTCCTGGCTGAGTTCACTCTCCCTGCAAGAGGGAGATGTGGAATGCACACAGCCCGTTACAGCTGCCCTGGGCTCGGGCCGTGGAGCGGACTGCCCCAATTTGCATTTAGTAAAGCATTTTCCCATCTCTTTTGCCATCTGCTCTCAGGCAGAGCAGGCAATGTTCTACGGTAAAGGAAAATAAGAGCGGGGCAGGAAAGTCTCATGCACTCCTGTCACCATCTAGCAATCAGTGACTCAGGCTCTGGCTCTCATTGTCCCAAACACCGAGGCCCGGGGTTCTTGCTGGATGGCCCCTCGAGTCTGGCCAAAGGGACAGAGATGGCCAACGAGGCCACAACCCACAGCCTGCCAGGCCACTCACTGTCACTCACACGGGGAAAGCGGAAGCCTGGGGGGACAAGCTCCCAGACGGCACCTGTTCCAGCCCCCCCACGCCCTCCATGCAGCCCCGAGAGCTCTGCCCTCCTGCCAACATTGGAAACGCAGGCTGGAGGCGGCGGGGGATGAAGTGAGCGGGGTCCTGGGTCAGATGAAAGTGAGGTTCTATCCAGTCACCCTTCGTGTCCCCCAGCCTGAGTCTCATCTCAGGATGGCTCCCCCCAGCCGGCCTATAGCAACGGCCCCAGGCCCCGTCCCCACTGCCTTCTGGCTACGAAGCCAGGCTCTGCACTCGGCACCCGTGGGTGGAGGACTGGGGCCTGGGGTGCGGTGAGCGGAGGGCGGTGCAAAGCTGGGGGAGAGAGGGAATGCCAGCCGGCTGAGCTGTGTGCACGCACGTGTGCATGTGTGTGTGTGCATGTGTGTTCACCGAGTGCATGCGTGCAAACCCTCCTGCCGAGCCCTCCCAGAGCTCTCTCCGTGTTCTGTCCAGGTTTCAGCTAAAATGCTTCCTCCTTCAAACTAACTCCTCTTTCATCTCCTCATGCTGCTTCAGTTTTATCACATGCTGATCCTTGCCTGCATATCACACACACACATGCACACACGCACACACACACACGCGCACATGCATATCACACACACGCACACACGCGCACATGCATATCGCACATACGCGCACACACGCGCACACACATATCACACACATGCACACACACGCGCACACGCACACACACACGCACACACACACAGCTGTGTGTTTGTGTTTGTTGTCCAAGGTTAAGCTCATCCACTAAAATAAAACTTCGAAGAGTCAAGGGACCTGGTTGTCCTTGAATCCACGTGAGTCGACTCAGAAAGACAGCAGGGAATTGGCTCGAGCTCACGCACACACGGGGAGGAGCGGGCAGACGGTCCTCCACAAGGCTGCAGCCCAGGGTCCCAGAAACGTCCCTCCCTGCTGCAGCCCGAGCTGTAGACGGTGAGAAGGCCACGCTCACGCTCACGTGGAGCCTGAGAAATCTCCGGGCTCCCTCCGTGTCACTAACACCTCCCGAAGCTCACAGGAGTTCCCCGCGGTGGCAAAGGCAGACTCAGGCCACCCCCAAAGGGGCCGCAGAACGTCCAGCCCCTGCAGCTCACCACCGATGCCCCAGCCAAAGAGGGTCTGAGACACACACAGGGTGATCTGTGGATGCCTTTGAATGAACGGGAGAACTAACGAGGAACCAGTGATATTTATACTGATTAAAATGCAGCGGAGTGGGGGGGCATTGGGGGCGCTCAGTGGTTAAGCGTCTGCCTTCAGCTCAGGTCATGATCCCAGGGTCCTGAGATCGAGTCCCACATCGGGCTCCCTGCTCAGTGGGAAGCCTGCTTCTCTCTCTGCCGCTCCCCCAGCTTGTGTTCTCTCTCCCTCTGTCAAATAAATAAATAAAATCTTTAAAAAATAATAATAAAATAAAATGCACTGGAGAATTAGAAGAATATGATATCCAACACCTAACAATTGTGTTTGGCTGTGGAGAGTAACGTCTGGCGTGTTTGTCTAAGCGGAAAAGCTGTCTGTTAACAGTCTGCACTATTTCCTAGCAGCGCAGCACCTTTCAGGGTCGTAACTCATCGTCAGGTGTATTTGTGAAGCCGATTGTTGCTCATGACTTGGGAACGAGAGCAAGAACATGCCCTTCACTTCCCGTAGCCCTTGCCTCACTGCGTGGTGGGCAGACCTTGTTTTCGGTCCCGGCCACCTGCAGGCGGGGCCGCTCAGGGACAGGGGCTGACGGGCACGTCTAGGACACAGTCCGGCACAGTGAGTAAAAAGAAAGAAATCTGTGTGTGGTCCGCTCCTTTGCTAGTCACCCTTGATAAGATCAAGCCCACGACATGCCCAGCTGTTTCCACTGATGGTGCAATGCCTACACCTCCTGGAACCAGGGCAGCCATGGCTCCGACGGCGGGTGCAGTGGTCAAACCATGCAGCTGGGACAGGATGGTAACTGTACTCCTCAGAGCAGAGGTCCTCAGCCGGAGGGATCTGCCTGCTGGAAGACATCTGACAGTTCTGGGGACATTTTTGACTGTCACAGTGGAGGGGGCCCCCGGCATCTAGCAGGGGATGTTGCCCGATGTCCTATAACACACAGGACAGCCCCCCACAACAGAGGATTATCCAGTCGAAAATGTCCATTATGCTGAGGGGACGAGATGCTGCCTTAAAGCAAAGGGTTCAAGCCCGAGACCTGAGACCATGACCCACGTTTGGACATGTTCCTCTCCGTGGCTCCCCTCAGGTGGTGGCACCCACGCCGGTATGGTCTGGCCGCAGAGCACGGGCCCGGCCCTGTTGGAGGCGAGGAGGTCCAGGGTAGGAGGGTGGCGTGGGAAGTAGGGATCAGCCAGTCTGTCCAGCTTTTTCTGGAACCACAGACTCTGAGGGCGACAAGGAAACTTGTCACCCTCAGACTGGAGAAAAGTCCCAGCAGACTCTGTCCGCCTTCATCTGGAAGAGAGAAGGCTACACTTCTCCCAGGTGGGGGGGCCACTGGGCTCCTCACGAAGCTGGCCATCCCTCCAAACCCACCCATGGCCTTTCGGCAGCACGGATACAAAAACAGATTTGAAAGCCCTCTGAACATGGCTGTGGGTTGTACAAGGCACGGCGACCTGCCTGAGTTTCTGGGTGCTCGCAAAACCCTCCCAGAGCCAGCCTCCCTCCAGGGACCCCAGCCCCTGCTGTGCCCGCCATGGCTTGTTGCAGGGGCTGAGGTCGTGGCAGGGACTGGGGGAGCTCACGACGATCCTTCCTCGGTAGTCAGAAGGGGAACTTGAGGGGTCACAAGAAAGGCTGTGCAAAATGTAGATCTGAATTACTGAATGAGGACAGCCACTGGACAGCCACGCCACAGTCCACCGACCAGAAACTCTCCGTGATCCGTGTCCAGCGACAAACCCAACTCACTGCATAAGGAGTAGCATGAGCACTTTTGCATGAGGAAAGAGGAAAAAGAAAATCTACGTGTGTCTGCACAGATGTGTCTGCAGAGAAAAGAAGCACAGAACCTAAAAAGAAAATCACCAAATGAGAACAGTATTTACTCCAGGAAAGAGAAGGGGGCAGGTCGTGAACAAATCTTACCTGTACGAATTCTGTACACTCCATTCTGTCTGATTATTTTATAAGCAGAGCATTATGTATTGTTCTAAAAATTTTAAGGTTAAAAAAAATTACTTTTTATAGGTGGGGCTCAGCTCTGTTTACCCACATATTCCCATTAGCAAATGCCACGGTCACACACAAATGAAAACAGTCCACACATGGTACTAGCATTTGATATATAAGCATACTTGTTGTGTACTGAGAATAAATGACCATTATCCGGAGACACGAATGGGGTCAGACAACTTCCTAAAAGCCACTCCAGCTCCAGTGCTCCAACCCTCTGGGCCCCCAGTGCCTTTAACCCCAAAATGGGGGCTCTTGATGGTCTGGAAGAGAAAGAATTCAACCAACCCCAACTCAGGAGAGCCCAGGGGGGGCCACACTCTGGACAGGTAACAGGAGTCCAAACTCCGTTCAGGTGAGGTCCGCACCTTCAGAGAAGGGGAGGAGGGCAGATACCCACACAAAGAATAAAACCAGTAAGACCCACCCGCACTGAGTGCCAGGCCGGGTTCTAATTCTGTCATAACAATTATTTCTTACAACAATCTGAGGCAGTAGGTACTGTTATTGCCACCATTTTACAGATGGGGAAACTGAGACATAGAACATAACTTGCCCAACCAAGGCCACCCAGTTCCTTTGGGAGGGTAGCACTCTGTGCTGTGCTGACCAGTCCGGAAAGCGAGGAGGAGGAGTGAAGGTTACTGTGAGGCATGGTCTCCGGGAAGGAGGCGATCCGTTACAGAGCTCGGACTCCAAATGCAGAGGAGGTAAAGGACCTTAGAGATCAAATGGCCCTCAATTTGTTTCCCGGGGTTGTAGAAGGGAGGAGTGTGGGGGGGGGTGCTGGCCCGGTGATGGGCATTAAGGAGGGCACGTACTGCATGGTGCACTGGGTGTTATACGCAAATAATGAATCATGGAACATTGCATCAAAAACTGGGGATGTACTGTATGGTGACTGACATAATATAATAAATAAATAAAATAAAGACAATAAAACAAATGAAACTTAAAAAAATTAAAAAAAAATCAAACGGCCCAAACTCACCTCTCTATAAGCAAGTCACCAAGGCCCAGGAAGGGACCGGTATGATTCTACTGGGGCCCTGGTTGGCGACTCTAGCTTGGTTTTCCGGAAACTGGCAGTAAGCACCCAGCAGCACCTGCTGATTTGCTGTGATTGGACAGCCGGGCTCGGAGCCAGGGAGCTCACGGCAAGGCGGCAACGGTTTCCTGAGGCGCGGAGACCCGGCATTCAGCATTCAGCACTCAGCACGAGCCTGGCCCTTTACAGCTTAACAAACAGGGAGCAGCTTCATGGGGGTGGGGCTGGGGTCCTGGGGGAGGTAGTGCACCCTCTTTCTCCTGCTAAGATGGCAGCTGCTCCGTTACCACTCTGAAACACTTTCCTCTCAACACAGTTACAACATACAACTCGCCTTGGTTCTGAACACTTGGCAAGGAGGGCGGACTTTGAAGTCCACCGAGGGAGGTGGAGAGGGTGTGCAAAGACAGAGTGCGGGACAAGCTGCCTCCCATGGGTCCAGGTGCCCAGCTCGGGGCGGGGGGGCTCGGCCACAAGCCAGCCTCCAGCAGGGTGAGCTCCTCGAGCGGAGACCAAACTCTGCCTCCACATTGCACACCTGGTGGGGACTCCAGAACCCAGGTGTCCTGCACAAAGATCATTCCTTCTCATCCTTGGATTCTTTCTTCTCGCCCCACTGTAGCTGGGCGCCTCTTCCCCACTTGCCATGTCCTGATGTGCATATGTCTTGACCATTTCTTCCTGTCCTTAGGAATCATCGGACAAGAAACCAGAAGGCTCAGCAGACATCCAACCCAGAAACTATGAAGTCCTGGGTAAGTCAGCTTCACGTGGTTGAACCTGTTTCCTCATCTAGAAAATGGGAACCTGGGGACAATGGATCTAGTGTTCTCACCTCATGGCGCTGGGATGATGACTGAACAGTGTGGGTCGGGGCTGTGAATTAGAAGCTTTCTGAACCATGCAGATGCACAAGGCCAGGACGACCGCTGGCTGGTAGGGGGCCTCCAGAAGAAATAGGTGGCTACTTGATGGGATGTTTTTCCCAAACTAAAGTCACTGAAACACCTTATTCTCTGTGGTAACACTACGCCTAGCATGAGAGCTCACCCAGACTCTAAAAATCAGTGACAACTGTAGATGCGTGCGGGAGCAAACCCAAAACCAGTTAAGGATGGAGGCATTTCCAACCAACAAGCCCCCCTGAGCTTTTATTATGGGCCAAATATTGTCATGTGCTTAGTTTGCATAAAACTCAAAGGTGAACTGATCTGATACAAAGGGAATAAATAGACAAACAACTTTAATTCAAGGCAGAGAAATAGTACCACGAGAGACGTATGAAGTTCAACAAAGATCCACAAGGAGGAAGACGTTACAGCTGTTGCTAGGTCAAGAAAGGCTCAGGAGCCTTGAAGGGTGCACAGAATTTCAGCCTGTGTCTCTAGGGAAGGGTCTCCCTGGCCCAGGAAGTAATGCCAATGTATGACGGGCAGGAGAAGCCGGGTGTGGAGGGGAGTAGCGATGTTACAGCAGAGACACAGCGGGGAGCGCAGGCGAGAAATGAAAGATCAGGGGCCCCTGGGTGGGTCAGTCGGTGAAGTGTCTGCCTTTGGCTCAGGTCATGATCCCAGGGTCCTGGGAGCCCCGCATCGGGCTCCCTGCTCAGCAGGAAGCCTGCTTCTCCCTCTCACACTCCCCTTGCTTGTGTTCCCTCTCTCCCTCCCTCCCTCTCT
This sequence comes from Ursus arctos, assembly GCF_023065955.2. NCBI lineage: Eukaryota > Metazoa > Chordata > Mammalia > Carnivora > Ursidae > Ursus > Ursus arctos. The sequence goes on from NW_026622952.1 coordinate 21,310,665, forward strand.
CCCTCTCTCTCTCTCTTTCTCTCTCGCTGTCTCTCTCTCTGCCAAATAAATAAATAAAATCTTAAAAAAAAAAGAGGAAAGATAATCCAGGGAAAGTTGCCTAGATCCAAAGAATGGATGTCTCCGATATCCGCTAAAGATTTCAGATTTTCTCTTAGGATAAGAAAGAGTATTTGGGGTTCTTTCAGGCATTGGCCTGCTCAACGGACTCCTTTTGCAGTGGGAGCAGGCAGTCAATTATGATTTAAATTCATGTTTCCTTGCCCAATCCTAACTCACTGCTGTCTGGCAGAAAAGCGCTCTCCCCCACTCAAGTAGGTCGTTAGCCTCTGAAACCTACACACCAGCGTCTACTCCGTGGGATTAACAGTACCTGCACCATATCGTTGTTTGGGGAATTAATGTGACAATAGCTACGTGAGTCCTAGGCTTGGAGACACACCTTTTTGTCCAAGGGATCACCACCACCTTATCTGGTAGGGACTTCTTTGCAAAACAAACACACCTGCAATGAGGAAATGCATTCCCGAATTATCTCGCAGAAGAAGACTCCATCTGACAGAAGAGGAACTCTAGAGGTGGGAAGCAGTGGCTTGTCAAGGTTGCATGGCCACTCTCCCACAGACCCGAGACCAGAGCCCGGTCTCCTCCCTCCTGCCACTAGCTCCCAGAAACGAAACACCAGAAGGTGATGAAAAGTACCTGAGATATCTCTCTGTAGCAGAAGACGCTGGCCCTCCATGTTCATTCCTGTGTCCCATCCCCTGAAGTCCAGAGTGTAAGTGTTGAGGATATGTGCCAAGATCCGCAGTGTTGTTGGCTTGCAGGGAGAGCAGGGAGTCAGGCGCAAGGTCGAGGAAGTCACCTTGTGCTGACAGGACTTTGCCTCAACTCTAGCCCTAGCTCTAGCCCTTCAACCTACTGTGCCTGAACACACAGCTAACTGACCGAGGACTCGGAGCTGGTAACCACCCATTATCTCCTTTTCCCCATCAACCCTTGCCTGGCGTGCGTCCCACACTCCATTTCCATTGCCTTCACGTAACTAGTCATTCCTGGGTTGCTGAAATCAATGGACACTCTTTCAGTCTTCGCCTTACTAAACACCTTCTTCCCGGAAGCCCTTCTTCTTCCCTTGGCTTTCATGACACCACACTCTTCTGGGTTTGTCGCCTCTGAATATTCTCCCATTATTTTGGGTCAGCTGATCCTACTCTACCAGACCATAAACATGAAGTCGCTCAGGGATCTTTCCTTGGACCTCCCTGCTTTCTCTCTGCGCCCTCACTCTGGGGCATTACATGCACCCCTTTGGCCTCAATGATCACTTCAGGGCTGAGGGCTGTCCCATCTGAGCCTCCAGCTTACACCTGAGCTCCAGGCTGAGAAATCCCTGCTTGGATGGCCCCACATTTCTCAAACTCCACAGATCCAAGGCTCAACTCTTCATCTGCATCTTGTCCTTGCAAATGGCAGCCCATCCACCTGGGATAATGTTTGCCTGACTCTCTCTCCCCACACCAGACAAACGTTCCAATTCCCCCTCAAAAGTAGCTCTTAAACCTTCCATATCTTACCATCCTCACCACCACCTAATCCTAGGCTGGATTCACGCAACCTTCTTCTAACTTCCCACCTGCTTCCAAATCAGGCTCCACACAGCAACCAGGCAGATCTTTGCAAAACATATATGGAACCATGTTATTTTCCGTCTGAAAACCTTTCAACGGTTGTCCATCCACAGATGAATAGATAAATAAAATGTGGTATATACCTAAAATGGAATATTATTTGGCCTTAAAAAGGAAGGACTTTCTGACACATGCTACAACACGTGTGAACCTTGACAACATTAGGCAAAGTGAAGTAAGCGGTCACATCAGGACAGACACTGCATGATTCCTTCTCCGTGAGGCTCCTGCAGTAGTCAGACTTGTAGAAACGGGAGGTAGAATGGAGCTTGCCACGAGCTGGGGGGAGGAGGATGGGCTGTTATTGTTTCATTTCATTTTGGGCGGATGAAATATTCTGGAAATGGATAGTGGTGATGGTTGTACAACAATGTGGATGCATTTAATGCCGTGCTGCCCAATTAAAAATGGTTAAAAGGGTGAATTCTATGTTGGGTATATTTTACCACAATATGTATTTATAAAAATTGGGGGGGGGCACCTGGGTGGCTCAGTGGGTTAAGCGTCTGCCTTCGGCTCAGGGCGTGATCCCAGGGTCCTGGGATGGAGCCCCGCATCGGGCTCCCTGCTCAGCGGGGAGTCTGCTTCTCCCTCTCCCTCTGTCCCTCCCCCTGCTTGGGCTCTCTCTCTCTCATGAATAAATAAAATCTTTTTAAAAAATTTAAAAAAAATTTTTCAACAGTTTCCTCTCGTCCCCAGAGGAAGATCCCCAATTCCTAACGGTGCTCTGAGGCGCGGAGACACAGGCTCTCCGTCCTGCCTGCTGTCCCCATCCCCCACCGCCCCTTGGTCTTCTGCTCCAGCTGTGGGGCCTTCTGCGGCTCCTTCTACGCAAAGCCTGTAAGGGCTCCGTCTCCTCTGCCTCGAACGCCCTTGACCCATCTCTCCCTGCGCCACTCCTTGTGCCTGGATTTCTGCTCACCCTTTAGGTCTTGGCTTCAGATCCCAGGCTCTGGAGGGACTAACCTCACGCCCAGATGAGGTCAGGGACCCTTGTCTTCAGAGCTGTTGCCCATGGTCCTCTTCCAGGGGATTTAACACTGCAGAATCATTTCCTGTTTGTACGCCACGCTCTGATCGAGAACTGTCTTGTCCGTCCTCATGTGTGCCGAGCACAGCGTGATGAAAACGCTTCCCATGCGCATTTGTGGGATAAACAGTGCCGTGCAGATGGTACCCCAGAGTCCAATCCTTCCCTCTGTATGGCGTTGCTTCTGGTAAATTCCGCAGATGGTGTGGGGTTGGCATAGAGAGCAACAGGGGGAAGGAGGGGAGGGTCCACTCCCGACCCCCAGTTGGAGCTAAGCCCTCTGCCCCTGCGGCCCCAAGAGGGCTTCCAGGACCATGATTCAATCTAGCCACGGCCATAACCATTGTCCCCAGGAGCCTGGGAGTTCCCTGACCACAGGAACCCAGGCCTTATTCACCTTTGCCTCCCTCAGACCTGGCCCGGCTCCTCTCCTAGGGAAGATGCTTATTATTAATATTGGTTGAATAAATAAATAAATAAACGAGAGAATAACCTGTCTAACCTACTTGAGCCTGTTTTTTCTGTGAAAAGGGAATTATTCACTCCCCAAGGCCTTCTTCATAAGGTTGCCATAAAAATGAAAATGGCATTAGGTGTTTCCTTAATTTTAAAATACCACCAAATGTAATATTCATATTTCTTTTTTTTAAAGATTTTATTTCTTTATTTGAGAGAGAGAGAGCATGTACAAGCAAGGGGAGGGGCAGAAAGAGAGGGAGAAGCAGGCTTCCTGCCGAGTAGGGAGCCCAATGTGGGACTCGATCCCAGGACCCTGAGATCATGACCTGAGCCGAAGGCAGACGCTTAACCGACTGAGCCACCCAGGAGCCCCAGATTCACATTTCTTTACCTACTTTTCAGTGGAGGGGAGAGACCACATTAATTATTATCATTATTATTTAGTATACTTCATTATTTTATAGAATTTTTTATATTAAAATTATTGATTATAAGATTCACACCAACTTCGAAATGCTAAAATGAAAAAGTGTGCATTGACAAATCGAAGAAATGCATCAAGATGTCTGAGAACATAGAGCACATGGAATTGCGTGGTTTGTGTTTATTGGGGGAGCATATTAAAAAGACAGATTCTAGACTATTACTGTTGGCAATTCTAGTTCAGGGGCTGTTTTGTAAAGACGCTCCAGGCGATTCCAGTGGGCTGTCCAGTTGGGAGACTGGTCTCTAAAAAAATCCATAAAATATTCACCCTGTTCTTTTCTAGGGCAGAAACTAAGAATGGTAGAGAGCCTGTCATCTGCCCAAGATCACACACAGCCCGCTGTACCTAAGCTCTGACTCAGGACTGACCTCCCAGCCCTGTCCCCCCGGGGCTTCCCACCTGACCATCCTGCCTCCTTCTGGCTCCAGCTCAGGCTTTCCCAGGTCCGGAGGACCCCGACAGTTCCCGACTCCTGACATCGTTATCTATTTTCGAGAAGGAAAGTCAGTGTACAAATTACCCATGGGAAGAACTGGCTACAGCAAGAAGTGGTCTAGGGGATTTCCGTTGGGCAATGATAGTTCCACACACAAAACTGGTTTTACTTCCCTCAGGGCCTAACAATCCTTTTGCTCCACATACCAAAATACACTCCTTGGGTTTCTGGTATGCTTTCAATGGCCTCTGTTTTCAACCATGTTAACACTGAAAATCAACCCAGCAGGTAGGTGTGGTTGGCCTTAGTGGGAAACAAAACAGAAGTCCCCCTAAATTCAGGATCTCAGAGAGCCCCGTGTATGCTTGGATTCAGAGCTTCTGGAAAAGAAGGCCATGCACAAGAGTGAACAGAGTGATTGGACCTTCTGGGGAGCACTGCCCCCCTAGCCAGGCCAGAGGGGCCAGAACATGGGCTCAGGACAGACACAGACACACCAGAGACACCTCCAGTGGTCCCCATTTCACCGAAGCGTTAGGGCTTTGAAGACATGCCCTCACTGTGCATCTAGTCTCTGTATGTGTGAAACATCTGCTTGTGTTGAGCTGGATTCCTTGGCCCCTTCGTTTCTAACTCCCAGAAACCCTTTGTCAGGCAAAACCTCATTCGGCAGGCCTGACACAGACAGCGGATGTATCTGGGCTGTTCTGGCTGAAGCAGGGCAAGGTCCAGAGCGCGGGTCTCGCTGGGACTCAGTAGAACCCCCAGTCTCCATGGAACACGGGAACTCCGCGGAGAAAACCCTCAAGTGCCTTCCTGCTCGGGAGTCGTGAGGCTACGATTCTAATTGGCAGCACATGGCAATTCTGGGCATCACTTTGGAAAGTTGGCATCCACACCGGGCTCTGTCCTCGGTCCATGCTTGAGCCGGGATGGGCAGGCTTGCGGCTGCCTGCAGGGAATACACTGGTCATGAGCATAAATGTTACCTTCATTAAGTGTGTTTACATTCTAGGGAGGGATCCTGCCCAACCTTCAGTTCTGGTGCAGAAATCAGAGGTATCAGCCCCTCTTGGGAGGACTCCTGGCAGCTGGGGTGCGGGCTGAGCCGTCCTTCGGAGGCCTGCCCTCCTAAGTACAGGGACGCAGAGAGGAGAGGAGAGGAGAGGAGAGGAGAGGAGAGGAGAGGAGAGGAGAGGAGAGGAGAGGAGAGGAGAGGAGGAGAGGAGAGGAGAGAGGAAGGTCCTGAATTAGAGATTTTCCTAAACTCTAGAGTTTCTATCGATCTTGCATTTCTTCAAAGTGCACTGAGACTTTACTCAGCCTTAAAAAGAAGGGAAATCGGACACCGGCTGGAGCATGGATGAAACGCGGAGACTTATACACACTGTGTGAAGTTATAGGCACTTCTGTGAAGTTCAGAGCAGTCCAAGTCACAGAGACGGAGAGCGGAGGGGCGGTTTCCAGGGGCCAGGGCAGGGAGAGGGGCAGGGAGAGGGGCAGTGTCTAACGGGCACAGAGCTCCACTTTGAAGAGATGGCTGGTTCTGGGCATGGATGGTGGTGATGGTTGCATGACAGTGTAGATGTACGTAAAACCCTGCACTGTGCATTCAAAAACGATTCACTTGGTTCATGTTATATTTTGTGTGTCTTACCACAATTTTCAAAAATAAATATTTTATCAAAAGTATTCTGCCATAGGGGAACCTGGGTGGCTCAGTCGGTTAAGCGTCCAACTCTTGATTTGGGCTCAGGTCATGGTCTCAAGGTCGTGAGATCTAGCCCCGAGTTGGGCTTTGGGCTGAGCTGGAAATCTGCTCCAGGTTCTCTCTTCCTCTCTCTCATCCCCTCACCCCCTCAAATAAGTAAATAAACAAATCTTTTTTAAGCAAGTGTTCTACCACATATAGAACACAGATAAGCTGTAAATGATAATAAAATAATGATCCAATGATACTGAATAAGAATGATCCAATGATACTGAAAATGTCCACACGAAAACTGGAAATAAAGCCAGCCTCACGGCAGCGTTATGGCTACTGCCTTTAGAAACTCACGCAGGTATAAGCCCACCCCGCTGTGCAGAGGCAAACGTCCCAGACTGAGAGGGAGCACGCGGCTAGCGAGACCTTCCCGTGGAGGTCGGGATCGCTAGCCATGGGACGTAGAACTCAGGCAACTTCATGATCTCGTTGATACGCGTCGTATCGCTTTAGCTTTTTACAGAATGTGTGTTGTTTGTGTAAAGCGTCCGACGGCAGGGAAGATGCCTGCGCCCAGCACCGTCCTCACAGCCTGCTCCACCTCGTTCAGTTCTGGGTCCATCCCGCGCCAACCACTATTCTCTGTCGGTCTGGGTGTATCATGTAGGGAAACCGGGACGGCAATGCACTCGTAATGTGCAGAAGAGGAGAAGCGAGAGCTGATTCGACACCCCCCACCTGTCAACCACTGTCTCATCTTCAGCCCGGGAAATCCACACGAGCCTCTGGTGGCGTCACGGCTCGTTCTTCCCAGCTCACAGAGGAGCAGCTGAGTGCCACGTTCCAGGGACCCTGCCTTTGGGCGGAGGCTCCAAACTGCCCTCCAGTCTGTCTGACTCAGGGGCCAATTCAACCCCCTCCGTGGCCTCGCGTGGCCCTGCAGACCAGACGCACGTGCAGGTATGGACGTCCCCACCTGGACCTGGCTGGGGAGGGGCTCGGGCAGGCTCTGCCCTTTGTTTCCTCCATCCCCGTACCGAGGGGCAGATCCCACAAAACCAGGGGAGACCAAGCCCCGGAGCAGCGCCCTGTCGGCCCAAATCCATTCAACCCCACCACGAAAGGTGGCATCGCATCTGATCCTTGCAGGCTGGGGCCCCAAGGCAGGTGCTGCTACCCAGCGCCGTCCCCCTCCCTCCACCTGCCCTCCCTCACCTCTGCACACAGGTCTCACGCTCCCAGAGTGTGACCAGGACACAAACAGCTCCTGCCTTGGGGCAGTGGCAAGCAACGTGGCCTCTGAGACGTGTCCTAGAGACCTGCTGGCCAAGGACATGAGCCCAGCAGACCATGGTCAAGGTCTGGTGCACGTGAGAACGCAAGGGAAAGGGCTGGAAACTGTGCCCGCTGCTTCTGGGACACGCACAGCCGCAGAACAGAATGCAGCATCCGATAACTGAATAATCGCACAGAATAAAAATGTGCAGAGTGAATACAGGTAGGACGGACTCACGGCCTGCCCCTCCCCGCCCCCCCCAGCCCTTCCCCTTCCCAGTTGTAAAGGCTGTTAACACTGGGTGCTTCTCTTTTTTAGGCTGGGGGCTTTTTTCTTTGCATTTGCATATGTGAGTGCCCTCGCGCCCTCACACGTGCCCGTGCACACCGATTTTCTTTTTCTTTCTCCCCCCGCCCCCCCCGCATGAAGGTCCTTAAATCTTGGGTTCCTCCTTGAGGAGACCCTGACTCATGCTTCTCTATCGTAAAATGTGTAATGATTACCATTCTCCAGAAAGCGGTAAGGATGTACAGGGACTGTGAACCCGAGGCCTTCAGACTGTTTTGGCGGGGACACAACTCAGTCATTCGTCTGCTCGTGCATCCTTCCGAACAGTGCCTGGTTATCTATGCTGGACGCCAAACCCTCCTGGTAGGAGAGAGCGTGGGGCTCCCACACGGCCCCTCCCTCAGCCCTCACTGACTTGGCGGGGGCTAGTGATGAGCATGGAGGGCACGGGACAGTCGCTCTGATGGGGAAGGAGGGTGTGATGGGGTCACTCAGAGGTGAGGAGTGGAAGTCAGGGAGGGCTTCTTAGAGGAGGTGGTAGGGGGACCTGAACACAGCTCACCGACAGGAGCTTCGAGCCCCCAGAGAGCAGGGCATGTCCTTCACCCCTATGGGGCTCAGCACACCGTTGTTATGTCATAGAGATGGAAGTGCAAACAAGTGTGTGTTTAATGAGGAATGATCCAAGAAATACCCACATGAAGTGCGTGGATCAGCCCGCTGCCCAGGAGCAGTCAGTAACTGTGGCTGCTTGTTTTCCACCTGCACCTGAATGGGGGGCAACCCCTCTGCCAGCCTGTGTAAACACCACAAACACCAGCACCGGTGGACCCTGGGAACACTATCTCCATCTCCCTCTTTCACAAATGGGGCAGCGGCCAGCAGGGGCCAGATCCAACGGTCTCTGAACAGAGAGAACAGGTGGGAGAGATACGAGAAGGGCTGGGCCTCCCCAGGAGACGTAGCTTCGAACCTGGCCTGGAGCTTCCAGACAGCTCTGGGGAAGGGAAGCAGGAAGCCAGAGGCTCGCCACAAACACAGACGTGTGTTCTGTGCGTCCCTCGCCCCCGCCGGCCCGGCCCGCGGCACAGCCTCATTTAACCTGCACGCATTCCAGCATACCGCCAGCACAAGAGTCAGGGAGCCAGGGTCTCTGCTCATTTTGCCACCTGTGACCTCCCAGCCCTTCAAATAGATGGACAGCTTGATTTCCATGACGCTTCTTACCAGCGCAAGCCGGGGGCTGCTGGCTGTGCGGCTGCTCTCCCGCTTCCAAAGCCGTCTCCCTGACCTGAGGCTCTCCGATGCGGGTGCCTTCTCATCGTAGCTACTGGGACCCTGCCCCTGGGGGTCCCAGCCGCACAGCAAGGCAGCCTGCACCCAAACACCACCATAAACACGTAGGAGGACTGGAAACATCGACAGCCAGTGTTAACGCAGGGCCAAGGGTGAAAGCATGGAGCTCGAACCCTCAGGTGCCAGAAATAAAGGAGAAACTCCGCCAGAGGTGAAGGAAAAGCGATTCAGCGGGAGGTGGACAGAAACTGGGGGCAGACGGGACCCCAGCGGCGGGAGGTTAGAATGTCAGTGCCCACTCAGGCGGGGCCAATGTCCCAAATATCTGGCTACAGCCGCCTAGAACCAAGTGCACCCAGGAGGAGTCTGGGGCTTCTCGCACACCCTCCCTGGATGTCAAACCCAGAGGACGCTCTGGAATGTTTTGCTCTCATACAAAGTTTTCTGCATTTGGTCGCCCCTCCCTCCCATGCAAATGCTCCCTCCCCTGACTTCCACCCCCATTCTCCTGGTTTCCTTTCATGCTCCCTGAAATGTCTGTCTTCTCTGGGATTTGTTAAAAACCTCCTTTCCTTACAGATTTCATTCACTACCACGGCCTCCTTTACCATTTCTGTGCAAATCACCTGCTTTCCAAGAGCCGACACCTGTCTCTCTGCCACCAGGCAGCACAGCCCACCAGCCTTCACGCCCAGGAATCAGCCTCATGCTAGGAGCAGCTTTAATCAGTGAGTGAGGCTGTGGGGGCATGAATACCCCAGCTTTCACATCCCCTAGCCTGGGGAGATCGGGGGCTTGGCTTCCTGAGGTTCCCCACACAATTCAGCTTGGCGCGTCCCCTGTGGCCTTAATATCACACATTTTATCGGCCATCCCGCCTCCCCCTCATTAATTATCTCTCCCCTCACTTACTAATAATCTTTACACCTCCCCATCGCTGGATTCACTCATGCCTCCAGGGAAACCCAAAGCGAGACGCTCCTTACGTGCAAACATTGATGCAAGCACCATCTCCCCAATCAGATGCCCCTCCTCTTTATCCCATCTCCTTATATGACGTCACCTTTATCTAGTCCAAGCCCGAAATCTCGCCCCTCCGGTCTACGACCCTGATGGCTTGGCTTCAGCATCTTAATACCCCTTGACTCCAAGCTTCCTTCCATCCCTCTTCACGATCTTAGTTAAGACCCCAGTTCCTCCACCAGCCTCACCTTGTCTTCCTACGTCCAGTCTTGCTCTTCCCATCCACCTTCCACTTATTTCCTCCGATTCAGATCTTCCAAAGCCTCCCTATCACTAAGGAGAAACCCCACACTGCCAAGTGTGGCATTTAAAAGCCTAAATACGTGTACATGTGCCTCGGGCACTGGCCTGGCCCACCCCCTGCCTGAACCACGTCCCCATCGAGCACCTGCCAAATGCCGCAGTAACGCCCTATCTGCTCATCTGTCTCCCCAGCTAGACCTGTGCGGGACGCCTCCTGAGAGCTGACTCCTCACTGTACCCCACGCCACCAGAAGATCACCCGGCACATCACAGGAATTGAACAAATGCACTCGAACCAGCCAATGGAAGGATCAACGAATTCAAATGCAATAAAGCCTTGTGTATGTTTTTATTCACTCAACATCTTAACCCTTCTCAGTGTCTGAGGATCCCCTAACTTCAGACTCAATGGGAGGCAAAAACCCCCTCGACAGGTGCTGAATATGTGAGGGTCTTGCTTTCCCAGACTCTCTTGCAGCTGGCCCTGTGACTGAGCCTCTGCCACCCGGACCCGGGGCTGGTGGGACAATGGGACCAACGGTGGGGCTCAGGGTGAGAAGGGCAGGGAAAGGGGGCTCCTCATGTCAAACCCGTCTGCCCACGTCTCTGTCTCTGTGTGCCTTGCTCTGTTTCTCTGTTCTTCTCTGTCTCTCACAGTCTGTGTGTGCATGTGTCTCTCTGTCCTCTCTCTGGCAGGGTTGCCGTGGAAGTATCCAGAAGGTGCTGCTTTGGCACAGACGGCCTTTGCCGGTGGTGGTGAAGGCCAGTTCCTGGTGTCTCATGCACAGCGGCCATAGCACACGGGTCTGTATCAGTTGAGATCTGTGGCCTAGTTCGGACACTGTTGCTGGAAGCTGAGCTCCAAGCAGGTTCTGCAGGCCTCTCATCGACCCTCTTGGGAAACTCCTCTCTGTTTAATCAGCCAGAGCTGCTTCTGTTGCTCACACATAGGAACACTGGCCAAGACAGTAGGAAAGCTGTGCATAGAATTACTGGAGAGATTCTAGACAGTAGCTAACACAACATCCCAGTCTGGCAGCTGAAGGACCGGGACTCCAATCCTTGCAGCTCAAGAAGACTCAGCCCTGCTGGAAACCAGGACTTGGGACTCCCCGAGGCCACACCAGGGCTTGCCTTCTGGGAAGCCGTAGGTGACAACTTCCTAGGAAGAGACGTCTAGCTGGAGAAAAGGAAGGCTGGACAAGAAGAGATGCACCACATCATACATCACCAGGGAAATGCACATTGAGACAAGGCGAGAGCGCTCCCCACCCGTGAGCACGGCCCGAATCTGGGAGCGCTGACAACACCCAATGCTGGCCAGGACGTGGAACAGCCGGAACTTTCACCGCCGGGGGAGTGCAAAACGGTGCCAATTTTTAATAAAATGGAACCTCTTACCATACGATCCGGCAATCATGCACCTCGACATTCACACAGAGGAGTTGAAAACTTCTGGCCACACGAGAACCTGACACAGGCTTATTGCAGCTGCAGTCATCATCGCCGAAGCTTGGAAGCAACGGGGACGTCCTTCAGCAAACGAATGGAGAAGTAAACCGAGGCTCATTCCAACAACAGAGTATATTCAGCACTGAAAAGAGATGAGCTATCAGGGCTTAAGAAGACACAGAGGAACTGTCCGTGCACACCCCCAATGAAAGAAGCCCATCTGAAAGGCTGCATACTGTCTGGTTCCACCCACATGACATTCCGGAAGACTCAACGCCATGGGGACAGGAAAGAGATCAGTGGTCGCGAGGGATGGTGGGGAGGGAGCAATGACGACGTGGAGCCCTGAGGAATTTTAGGGCACAGAGACTACTCTGCATGACACTCTCATGGAGAATGCGTGTCATCATACGTTTGTCCACACCCCTAGAACTCACAACACCAAGTGTGAACCTTAATGCGAACTACGGACTCAGGGTGATAATGATGTGTCAGTGTAAGTTCATCAGTGGTAAGAAATGTACCCTCTGTGGGGGGGGTGCTGATAGTGGGGGAGGCTGGGGGGCACGGAGTAGATGGGAAATCTCTGTACCTTTTCCTAAATATTGCTGTGTACCGACAACTCCTCTAAAAATTAAAGTCTTGATGAAAAATAATTGTTTATGTGATAGAAGAGGCTGGTAGATTAAAAGATTTGAGAGACACACACATTAGAAAGAAAAAGGAAGGGAGGAAGGAAGGAATGGAGGAGGGGAGGAGGGAAGGAAGGACAAAGGGAGGAAAGAAGGAAGGAAGGAGGGAAGGGGGAAGGTAGGAAGGGAGGAGGAGAGGAAGGGGGGAAGGGGGGAATGAGGGAAGGGAGGAAGGGCGAAAGGAGAGAAGGAAGGAAGGAAGGAAGGAAGGAAGGAAGGAAGGAAGGAAGGAAAGAAGGAGGAAGGGAGGAAGGCAGGAAGGGAGAAAGGAAGGGGAAAAGGGGGGAAGGGAGGAGGGGAGGAAGGCAGGAAGGCAGGAAGGAAGGAAGGAGGGATGGGGGAAGGGAGGAAGGGAGGAAGGAAGGAAGGAAAGAAGGGCTGGCATTGGTTAGTCAAGAACATGCACCGTAGAAGCAGAGAATTTTGAGAAAGAGCCTCGGCCTGTGGGAAAGTCCACCCCTGCAGGTTAAGTGAAAGCAAGTGGCTGGGCTTTTGTCAGGGAAGACGGTGCCGTCCGGGGCCATCGCACCAGGAACCCAGCTCTGCGACAGAGCCTGGCACCGGCTGGGGGCTGGGCAGCCACCTGTCTCGGTGCTCCCCTGAGGCCAGGTCCTCGGGCTCTCTGAGCCGCTGCGCCGCGGGCTGGCTCGCCTGGGCTGCCTTCTTCAGGAAGCCCACCAGCATGGCCCAGCGTCAGAAACCAAACAGAACTGGTTGGAGGAGCCAACTCCAGTTTCCAGGCTGATGGCTGAATCCAGTCGCAGCTAGACAGAGAAAAGTGTGTGCACGTGACTCGGAGACTGCTCAGGGCAAAACGGCACGAGGGGTTATTTATTAGAATTTCACTCCGGATTGCGACACCACCCTTGAGATCACCTCTGCGATTGTGCAAGCTCTGCCCTATAAATGCAGAGACACTCCTGCCTCGGGAAGCCTCTGTCAGCTCGGCCTCCGAGGAGCCTCTCTGCCTACACCGGGCATCCCGGCCCAGCCTGCCAGCCGCCATGAGGGTTCTCTCCTTCCTGCTGATTCTGGGCGTGCTCTTCTCCCACCTGGCCCCAGGTGAGCTGTGAGACCCTGCTCTGGCACCCTCGCCCCGGGCCAGGAACTCGGGCTGAGTTTGAGGACAGCTGCCTCTTGTGTCCTGGGGGACGGCAGGAAAGCATCCCTGAGGTTGAGTGGCTGGCTTGGGCAGACTGCTAGGGGCATGCCTGCTGAGCCTGGGGCCTGGCTGGGGCTATCCCCGGACCCCCCAGGACCAGCCTGCTGGGAGCACCCCAGGTGGACTCTCCCGCCTGCAGGGCAGCCCAGCTGCAGGAGAGACAGACTCAGGTCTCCCTCTGGGACTGTGCTCGGGGCTCCATGCCCTCAGGGCTTGGCAGGGACGCCGGGCCAATCTCAGGAACCTCCAACATCCCCTGTCTCTGTCTTTGTCTCAGACATCTAGAAATCGTCCCGTGTGGAAGGAGACCCCTTACTCCACCTGCAACATGGCCCCCGCACTGAGAGGCCAGCTTCCCATCCATGGCGAGAGGTGTAGGCTGCTGGCCCGGGCTCACCCCAGTCACTGGGTGGGGCCTCCCAGGTGGCCTGCTGTAAGCAGGTGGCACCTGCCCCTCCCACAAAGCCAGCTCACCCTGCACCTTTGACTCACTTCACGCGCAGGCGATCAGGGGTGCTCAGGGGGTCTTCGGTCTTCCTTGGGAAATGCTCGCGTGTTCTGCGGAGTGGGCAATCTCCCCAGGGCACAGGGGGGAGTGCTCTGTCAGGCCGCAAGGTGCCAGCCCTCTGGGTCAGAACAGCAGTGTAAGAGGAGGTGGGACGCTGCAGGTGGAACCAACTGGGGGACAGGTTCTGTCGTGGCCTCGAGCAAATCCTGCATCCTGGGCCTCTGCTGTGTCGTCTGCAGAACAAGGGGGCCGGGGCGGGGGGCACGTAGCGCACGAAGCGCCGTGCTTTCGCGCATCATACAGATCTGCCGCGTCTCCTCCACAAGCACGACTGCACCCCCCAACCGGAAACTGGCCAGGACAGTTTCTGACGCAGAGTTTGAGCTTTCCAGCTGGGGCCCATTCGAGGGCTGGAGCAGTCAGCCTAGTGAGTCGTCACCGTGTTTTTTCAAAAGAACCGAAAATACGAGTGCTTGCCACACTGCGGTCGCACCGCCGTTTTGTCACACTCTGACCTCAGCTGCGTGCGTGGACGTGTGCATTCGTCCCGACGGGCCTGGCAACCTGTCCGACTGACTGCAGTTCGGTTCAAGCTCAGAAAAGCTGAGAGCCACGGGATTGATGTGACGTGCAGTCTGTCACCTCGACATAGGACTAGAAGCCTCTCATTAGAAGCAGGGAACGCGAACGTGTTCCTGGAACAGCCCAACTTACGGATCATCCCGCATAGAAATACCAGCTAACCTGGTAGAACACCGAGTGTATGCGGGACTCGCTCGGACGCTGCCGGGAGAAGCTGCCCTGCGCTGTCCTCCGACAACACACACGGCCTGTCTGCACAGCACCGATCCTCAGTCTGCAGATGGGACGGGATGAAGTTCACTGTAAGAAGGGAGCAGAGCACTGCTTCTAGAAGGTGCTGCTTGGGTCCCAGCCTCACACTGTGACTCACCCTGAGCCTTCCCATGGGATCAGTTCACTCCCTCTTCTGGAAAAGCCATTAGGGCTCGTCTGCTCACCCATGGGGAAACCGAGGCCCACATGCCCTGAGGTGAATGACAGTTGTGTGGTCACTGCAGGAAACCATGACTGGACGTTCTCTTTTAGCAGTTTTCATCTCTATCAAAAAGCAGAGGGGGGTTGCCCCCCTTTTATCTTATACAAATCTTATTTCTGTGAACACAGAATGATGTCCAATTGACGAGGCAGCTCAGGTCCCCTGCACCAGCGGGACGAGAAGCCAGCCGAGGGGTCTGGAAATCAGGATCGTTTGGGCTGTTCACTCACTGATTGCACAAACATTTAGTTAACAGCTGCTGCGTGCAGGCACTGCCCTGGGGAAGAGCCGGGAAAACACAGCTCTCGAGAGCATGACCTGACGTTCTAGAATCAGAGCATGACAAGAAACCCAACTTTGTAATTAATTATCTAATTACCACTGTGCTGTGAAATGCCATTCAGTACAGGGTGCTAAGGGAACGCGTGACCAGGGGACCGACCCGGTCTCGAGGGGCCAGGGAGGTTTCTTAAGGAAGCGGAGAAGCGAAGGGAAGATGGAAGTCATTCTGGTGTTTATGATATTTAAAAAAAAAATTTTTTTTTTACTTCCATCTTGACATTAAAGACTCAGGATGTGTCACATAAAATTCCTATTTTTATCTTCTCTTAAGAACACAAAAGATGAAGACACACTCTGGGCACAGCAGCAGTGAGCTGTAGCAGCTGCCCCCCCCCCGACAGTCACCACAGACCCCACCGCCCCCTGTCGCTCTGCCACTTCGCCGACTTTCCCTATCTGCCTGGCTGCTGTGGGCCTGCGGATTTGCGGCCCTGAGTTAAATAAACCAGTGAGAGGACAAAGGGCAGGTGGGCGCGAAGACAAACCAGACAGAAAGGATATCAGGTGTGAAAGCCCAGAGAGGAAGGGAAATAAAACCCCAAAGCTCTCACTTTTACCTTAGCCCCCCCCTCCCCAGGCCCACATGGGGAAGGAAGAACCATTATCCTCGTTTTGTGGATGAATAACTTGGCCGAACTCACAGGACAGCTAACACGCAGAGTGGGGACTCAAACCCAGGCCATCCTCAGACGCCGGTGCCGCTGCCCTCCGGGACCGAGTGTGCGGACAGAGGGGTCATGGGGGCAGGAGGCTCGGGCCTCGCTGAGTGGGGTCTTCTGTGGCAGGAAGCCATCCAGGTGTGTGTGGGCCCCAAAGGTTTTTAAACTGGGAGAGGGACAGAATCAGGAATGGCTTTTTTAGAGACTGTATTTGCAGCGCGGAGGCTGATCGGGGAGAGCAGGGACGCAGGGACATGGGGAGGACGCTCTATTTCAGCTACACCTTTTCCCAGGGGGTTGGCACTTCCCTATAGCAAAACTACCCAAACCCGCGGAGAGAGGCACGGGCCCGTCCTCAGTATCCTTCCTTCCCTTCCTTCCGGGACAGCATGGGCACTCCTGGGCCTCTGGGCCTCAGTTTCCCCACCTTTAAAATGAAGGTTTGGGCAAAAGGACTCCCCGCTCGCACATTCTGTGACCCTCAGAGTCTGCCCTGCCTTGTCCACACCTAAGTGTCTCACTCTGTGGTCCCCACCCCAACCTGCTTGCCCGAATTCCTTCCACCTGTCTGACCTCTAGCAACCGCCAGCAGGAATGTGTCTGCTGTGGCCTCTGGGTCCCATCGAGAAAAACATGCTCCCTCTTGCCTCAGACACAAGGGCCCCACGGCCACCAAACCAGGCCTCTCAGAGGCACCTGGTCGGCGTCACACGGGAAACTGAGCTGTGCTCACAGAATACCACACGTGAAACTTGACAGCCGAACAACACAGGTCTACGAGAATCATCTCACTGAATGTCCCGGCATCTCTGTCAAGCACGAGCAACTATCATTCCCACTTTACAGACTTTTTCTGGCAGTGAATCTCAGAAAAGTTGACTTTCAAATACCCAGCCTGCAAATAACAAGAACTTGATTCCAGCTCTGGTTCCAAATCCCGTATTCTTCCCACATGCTTCCCCAGACCTCTGGGTGTATCACCAGGCACACACCAGGCACACCAGATCTTAGGAACAATCTAGACAGGAACTGAATTAAAACTCTCAGAAGCTTCGAAGAGGCGTTGCTGATTTTCACAGCAGGAATTGGCGAGCAGGGACCCCACGGGCTCCGTGCCTGCAGAAGAGGGCCTCGGGCTTCAGCTTTACTCCAGTTCAGTTTGGAATTTCCTTACTTGTTTTGCAGGAGTGGCCTGTGTATTTGATTTTTTCCCCAGATAGTTTAGAAGATTCATAGAGGGGAGCCTGGGTGGCTGGGTCGGTTAAGTGCCCGACTCCTGATTTCGGCTCAGGTCATGATCTCAGGGTTGTGTCGGGCTCGCACTTAGTGGGGAGTCTGCTTTTCTCTCTCCCTCTCCCTGTGCTCCCCCTCCCTCTAAAATAAATAAATAAAATCTTTTAAAAAGGAAAGAGAAAGAAGATTCATAGAGAGGAAGTCAGATTCTCCCTGGCCGGCACGGATGGCTTGAACAGCAGCAGCTCTCCTAAGCGGACAGGCAGCCTCTGTTTCGATGCCCCAGCAGCAGGGAACCCCCTTGCTCGCAGGGAGCCCTTCCCCTGGCATAACTGCCATCCACCACTTTGTGCTGAGCAGGGACAGAGCCTTAGCTGACTCGCTGAGACCCAGAGGGCTCCGATCACCCGATTCTGCACCTACGACCAGGCTCCTGCCGCTTCCCAGCACCGTGTCCCTGTCCTCACCGCAGGAGGGGCTCTGCGGCCAGCGGGGCGACAATCGGGACCGCGTTCTTAGGCTCCGTGTATGGGTGCATTTGCTCCTCACGCCCCTCGGACTGACTGGTCCCGCAGGTGGTGTTCTGCCCCCTGACCTTTCTGCGGCAGGTTCTTGGGCAGGAAAGGGGGCGTGGGTCCTGGCTGGGGGTGAGTTTGGGCCTCCTATCTTTTCCAAAAACCCTTATCATTTTGGCAATTCACTCTCGCCTCAGCCTGGTGGTTTTTTTAGCCCAAGAAATTTACAATTTTAGTCAACAGCTCTCCAGTTTTATCTTGCAACGTTGTTCCAAAACCTCACTTGTAGCTGATTGGATGATACAAAGGGACCCTTGGCGCCCACGCTGCTGAGCAGAATGACAGAGAACCAGCTCCCTTAGCAACCTGATACCACACTCGCATTCCTGGCTTCTGTCCCCCATTCTCTGTCCCTGTCCCCCATTCTCTGAAACGCTAAGGCATTTTCTTTCCGTGGCCCCTCTATGCAAAGTCTAAAGATCTCCCTCTGTGCTGGTCTTCCTTATGCCACTTCAGCCCCTCTTCCCCAAGCCACCAGCACCGGCCGGTGCGGGTCACAGGCCCTGTCGGTAGCAGGGAAAGCTGTGGTCCCTGCTTTATGCCGATTTATTTTCTGATGACCCTAAAAGTTCAGCCTCTCCTGTGGCTCTCTGCCCAGAACCATTCCTTCCCCGCTCCTGTTTGCTTCTGTGTAGACCCCCGGCACCCATTTCTTACTGAGTTTCCTGCCACTGAACCCAACCGTCCTTCATTCAACCAGCACCTGTTACCCGCCCCCCCCCAGCCCATGACCTTTGGCTTGCAGCTGCATTGTGGTGGGATTAGGGCAATCCAGCTGTAACTGGCTCAAGAAATGTACTTTTGGAAGAGTCCCTATGTTCGCTGCAAGCATAGAAACTGGCACAAACCTGCTTTCCCAGCAGGCCTGCCTCTGCTCCTTCTCACCCCTCATTATTACCTAGAAGCGAGTTTTCTCTTTTCCACATTCCTCTGGTTTGTGGCGGCCATGGAATGTGTTGGATCGCGTATCTCAGGCCAGCTACCCGAGCACCCAGACAGGAATAAGCACCAAGTACAGGGAAATGTTGTTGCCCTTGGGAAAGGGGAAGAGAAGAGCAGGTGCGAGTTACCCACGGAGCACACGCGCAGGGAGGGCACACACGGGGACGGAAGTGGGACAGGGGCAGCCGCTGATGGCAGCACACGGTGCAGGACGTGCACAGCTCTGGGAATATGCAGATGACCTTTTCAGAAGCAACTCTTACTTTTCCCCTTCTTGAACTGCAAAATATAACATGCACCCAGAAAAGTGCATAAATGGGAATGTACAACTTAATGAATTGTAAAACAAGTAGCCTGTGACCAGGCTTTAGGTCAAGAAGTAGGACTTGGGGGATGCCTGGGGGCTCAGTCAGTGACCCTATTATTGGGCTCCTTGCTCAGTGGGGAGCCTGCTTCTCCCTCTGCCTGCCACTCCTCTTATTTGTGCTATCTCTGTCAAATAAATACATAGAATCTTAAAAAAAAAACAAACAAAAAGTAGTAGGACTTGGCCAGCACCTAGGAAATATCCCTCCAGGCTACTCGGTCACCCACCCCTCACGCC
Organism: Ursus arctos; assembly: GCF_023065955.2. Classification (NCBI taxonomy): domain Eukaryota; kingdom Metazoa; phylum Chordata; class Mammalia; order Carnivora; family Ursidae; genus Ursus; species Ursus arctos. Next base: position 21,329,825 of record NW_026622952.1, read on the forward strand.
TTCCCCCAGGGGTAATCACCCCTTGACTTCTATGGTAATGACTTCCTGTATTTCTTAGACTTCCACCAGGTTAAACACTCACGCTGAATAATAGAAAGCTTTCTTTACCCCCAAAACATGAAGAAAGTCTACAACATTGTCTTCTGATGACTCATGTTTCCTTTTTCATTTAGACTTAATCCATCTGGCAGTGGTTTTTAATGTGTGAGTTAAGGGTAAAGTCTGTTTGTTTCCAACATGACTATCCAATGGTCCCAGAACCAGCTCTAGGGAGAGCGTTTCCCTGCCCGACCCCACTCTTCTCCTGAGTAGCTCGCTAGTCTGCATCGATTCTCCACGCGTGTCGGGGTCCCTTTCTGCACTCTTTATTTTGTTCTATTTGTGGGTCTGTCCTTGCCTCTTTACCGAACAGTCTAATTACAGTGATCTATAATTAGTCTCGAAATCCAGTAAAGCAAGTCCTCCTACCTTCGTCTCCAAGAGTGTCTTGGCTATTCTTGGTCCTTTGAATTCCCATATAAATTTTAGAATAAGCTTGTCAAGTTTTACTGCAAGAATCTCTTGATATTTTCATGGTATAGAGTTAAATCTGGAGATTAATTTGGGGGGAAGTTAACATTTGAAAAATAATTAATCTTCCAGTGCTTAAACATAGCATTTCCACTTATTTTGTTCTTCTTTGGCTTATCAAAGAATATTGTATTCCTTATATACAGGAGTACTGCATTTTCTTAGATTTATAACTAGGCATTTGATATTTCGATAGGTGACTTATTTTGGTTTTATTTTATCTGTTGGTTGCTAATACACAGAAGTAAAATTGATTTTTTTATATTGATCTAATGTACAGCAAAATAGTTAAATTTTTTTATTAATTCCTTTTGGACTGTCTGCATATAATGCCTGCAAATAGTGACAATTTTATCTCTTCCTTTTCAAACGTATACTATTTTTCTACCTTCTGTTACTCCCCTGGCTGCTACCTCTAGTAAAACGTTCAATGAAATTCATGGTAGCCGTTATGCTGGTCTGGTTGGTGATCTCAAACGAAAAGTTTTCAGTGTTTGAGCATGAAGTGTACTGCTGGTTATGGGTTCTGTAGATTTTCTTTATGAGGTCACGGAAGTTCTCTCCAGTTTCTTATTGGTTAAAAATTTATCATTAATCAGTGTTGAATTTTTCCAACGTTTTTCTGCACCTGTTGGGATGCTCATATGATTTTTTTCCCCTTTAACTGCTAATAGGCATTAACTGATCTTCAAATGTTAAATGAAAGCTTGAATTTGTGAAATAAACAGACCCTGCTTTTATTCTGTTTGCTGATATTTCATATGGGCTCTTTGCCTCTCTGGGGGTCAGGGGGGTGAGCTGTAGTTTTCCTTTACTTCCCTTGCATTGCGGATCTTTTTAGATGGTGTTATTAAGGCCACGTTGGCATCCCCACCACAACTGGTGAGTGTTCTCTCCCTCGTTATTCTGAGTAAACTCTAGTGAATTATATTTTTCTAAGAATTTTTTTTTAAAGATTTTATTTATTTATTTGACAGAGACAGCCAGCGAGAGAGGGAACACAAGCAGGGGGAGTGGGAGAGGAAGAAGCAGGCTCATAGCGGAGGAGCCTGATGTGGGGCTTGATCCCATAACGCCGGGATCACGCCCTGAGCCGAAGGCAGACGCCTAACCGCTGTGCCACCCAGGCGCCCCTCTAAGAATTTTTTTATCTCAACTGAATTTTTAAGTTTAAGTGATTGTTCCATTTTTTCTATATGAATATACAAATAGAAAAATATTTCCAATTTTTCTATTTCCATGAACTATTCAAGTTTTTAAATGCCGAATTATTTTAATTTTTTATAATAATAGAAGGTACTCTCCTTGCCTTCCTTCCTGTCTGCTCTCGGTCTTGACAAGGGAATTCCTTACTGTGAGTTCTGACTAAAATTTGAAAACCCGTGGTCCAGCAATTCTCGATTGTTTATTGAACATTAGATGCATCTAAGGAGGGTTTTTTTGTTTTTATGCCAGTACCTGAACTCCACCCTAGAACAATTCAGTCTATATTTTTAAGAGGATCCCAGCTGACTGACTGTGTATGCAGCGTGGAGAACCACTGGTCTACACCACGATTTCTCAACCTTGTGCTGCTGACATTTGGGGCCAGGTAATTCTCTGTTACGAGGGCTGCTCTGTATATCGCCAGTCTCTGGCAGCACCTCTGGCCTCCACCCACTGGACACCTATAACATCCGCCCTGCATACTCCAGAGTTGTGACAACCCCCAATGTCCCCAAACATTGCCAAATATCCAGGCACCAGACACCCACAGTTCTAGGTCAGATGAGGCAGCCGTAACCGGGATGCAGATTAAATAAGAGGACAATTTCAATCGGTATGAGAACCATCTTTCCAATACGCAGAGACACGTGACATTAGAGTGGACTGTTGGCGGCCATGGCCTGCTGTGTTGGTCAGCTGGACGGGCCAGAACAAAAGAGCACCAGGTGGTCTCCTTCGACAACAGAAATTAATCCTCTCCCAGTTCTGGAGGATAGAAGTTCAAGGTCAATGTGTCAGTGAGTTAGGTTTCTCCCGAGGCCTCTCTCTTCGGCTCGCAGATAGCCGCCTGCTCTCCTGTCCTCATATGGCCTTTCCCCTGTGCGTAGACTTCGCTCTACATGTCCAAATGTCCTCTTCGTATAAGGATCCCAGTCCTATTGGATTACAGACTACTTTTATGACCTCATCTAGCCTTAACCACCCCTTCAAAGGCCCTACCTCCAAATATGGTCACATTGTGAGGCACTGGCTAGTGAGGACATCAACACACACAGTGGAGGGGACACCATTCAGGCCATAAGACCTATCAGTGGAGGCAAGCAAAACAGTGGCTTGGTAGTCACTTACCGGGGATATCGTAGGGCGGCTATTGGATAGAGTAGAAGACCAGTCTGGAAATCTTCTGATTGTGAGATTCTGGGATGCTGGGAAGAAGGCAGAATAAAGTCCAAGTGGACAAAACAGTGGAAGCATTATAGCATAGCCATACTTTCTACCTGCCCTGAAAGGATTTCAGGGAAGATGGTGGTAGGAGGGACAGGGGAGCAGGGATTCCTGGCGGAGGGGATGGTGCAACCAGGCAGCATGGGAGTGGGGGGAGCTTAGAACGCTCAGGGAGTCAGGAATGCACTTCAGTGTCACTAAGGCACAGGGGTTGTGTTTGGGCAACAGTGCGATGGGATAGAAGACTCATTTGGGGACTAACGTGAACTCACCGTGTACCTTAAAGCTCTCTGGGCAGAAGGAAACCGCGCTCAGAAGCCTGTTGCTCATCGTCGTCTCCCGTTTGGCCACGGCTGGCATAGACCTCGGACTGTGCAAAGTCTGAGCGAGAAAACTCCTTGCAGTGCTTTGCAAAGAGTCACCTTATCAAGTGTTCTAACATCACTGTGGCCGCAAGCGTGAGTCTGAAGTGTTTTCTTTCCCTTCTTACAGGTGCTGGCTACCTTACAGGTTTCGGCCAGAGGTCAGACCACTATGTCTGTGCCAGGAGAGGAGGCACCTGTAACTTTTCCCCGTGCCCGCTCTTCACCAGGGTGGACGGCACCTGTTACGGCGGGAAGGCCAAGTGCTGCATGCGTTGACTCTGAGCCCAGCGCGATGGAGAAAGGATGGGGAAGTCCAATGAAGTATTTGTAACCACTGTTTTAATAAAAGAAAATCTTTTTTTAAGCATACCTCTTTCAGACCAAAGTAAATCTTGTTTCCTTTTGGAAGAGGTCGAGAGCGTATGGGGGTTAGGAGCAGAGACGGGCCGGGCTGCAGGGCCCACCCTGCACAGGGGTGGGGGATGCTGACCAGGCTTCTGCCACGTCACCTTCACTGCGTGTCATTACCAAACCAAGGTGTGGGCGATGCGGAGGGTCCCTGGGGGACCAAGGACACGCGAGGCGGGGACCAGGCAGATGAAGCCTCCCCCGGCCTGTTCCGTGAAACAGCCCGGCTGCAGAGCTCAGAGCAGCTGCCTTTTCTCCTTCCGGGGCCGGGGGCCATGGGGTGCTTCACCTTAGCATTGGAGCACCTCCCTTATGGCCACAGAACTCCTCCCGTAACTTCGTTCTCCAGGCCTGGTGTCTGGGTTCCTGCTCCCCAGTCACGCAACCTCGCCGCGGGTCCGAGACGGAAGCCTCTCTCCTTCTCATGTCACTTCTTGGCCGTAGACCCCTGTTGGTGAGGGACAATGGGTCCCTTGCCCTTTTCTCTGATAAAATTTTTACAACTCCCAATGATACACACGGTTCTGTCGTCTCCTCAGTGTGGCAACGATGATTTCATACTCCACGTCGATACATCACAAGCACAAATGAAAATCAAACACTGTGAAGACTTTTGCTCCCCTCCCCCAGTGGCAGGTTCCGTCATTAACAGCCCTGTTTTGTTGGGGGGGGACATGGAGGGAGGGGAGGCTGATTTGTGTCACGGATGTTAACCACCAGGACACCACAGATGGTTAATTCCAGGGCATCCAGGCCTCTCCCTTCCCCAGAAAAGCAAAGAAATAATCCAGGAGCGTTCTATTTGAAAAGAAACCTCAGGCCTGCGGTCAGCTTCCCTCCTCAGGATACGGAAGTCCTCCCTGGCAGCATTCCTTTGGATGTTAATCAAAGACAGATTCCCAGATAAGCCAAGGTTTGGGTTTCCCAAGACCCAGTTCCTCCGGCAGGAAAAAAAAACCCCAAAAATACCACCCTCATTCTGTGTTTATCTCACGTTCTTCGGTTTACAAGGTTGTGGTGATTTTCCCTGCCCAGCAAGGAACTCTTCAAGCGACCGCAAGCCAATGCTCACAGATCCCCGGCCACAAAGAGGCAAGAGGGTGCTATGCCATCACAGCACCATCACTGGAAACAGCAGGCACGGAACCAGAAAGACGAGCACGATTCTTGCAGCCCCTCCCCGCCAGGACATTTGGTCCCAGGGCTCCCATTACTAGGGGGATGGCGCTTAACTGACCATTTTAAGGGTCTGCCCCTGATCACATTCTCATCTGCTCTTGCCACACCCTCCCAATGTCATGCCCTGCCCTCTCCATCCAAACTCCTCTGAGCCTTTGCATTCCCCTGCCCCCCCTGCCCAGGGCATCTGCAGGCTTGCAGCTTATGGACCGGCCGGTACCACCCAAAGCCCATCCTCCTGCGATGAGGCCCTTGCTGCCGCTCGCTTCTGCACCTGAGCGGGCCCAGCCCAGCTAGCCCCCTTCTCCACTTCCCCCGTGATGCACATTCATCTCCCTTCTCCCCACGACTCCCCCCTTTTCAGCGCCCACTTAGCTCACACGGGAATGCGGACAAGATTGCCCGAGCCACCGAGGAGGGAAGATGGTCCCGGGGTTGGGGCCGTGGTTGCTGCGGTCTACAATCCACTTCACTTCGGAGCAGCGGCAAGGGCCGATTTCTGGCTCCTCTGATGGCCTCTGCATAGAAGAAAAGCAAGTACTGATTTGAGTAAGCTCCACACACAGTCTGGGGTCCAGCTTTACCGCTGTGGCTGTCCCTAAGGAATGAATGAGTCACGTCCTTTAGAGCTGGTCAACATGCTGACTGCCCCGAGTGAGGCGGCCACCGAAGCAGACTGGTTTTGCACGGTTACCTTTCTGGGGAGCGTCTCCCACCTCCTGACTGCTGGTGCCCGTTAGGGTGGCTGACGGAAGGCCGGCCTGCCCTCAGTGCGTCTGCCCGCGAGCCTGTCGTGACAATGCAGGACGCACTGTGCTCAGACAGGACTTGCCCGTCAGCGCAAAATAACCGGTGAGCACCTTTACCATCTCTGCAGCGAGTCAGCCACGCCAGACACTGTCATCCAAATCCCCAGGAAAGGGCGCCATGTGTGGCCGCTCGGGCTTGCTGTCGGCCGGCACGGCTACAGGAGCTCCATCAGCTACCTGCCAGCGCCCACCCTGGCCGCAGATGTATCTCGGAGGAAGGCGGGATGTCATACACCACATCCTAGGGGCGCCTGGGGGCTCTGTCGGTTAAACCTCCGACTCTGGATTTCAGCTCAGGTCGTGATCTCAGGGTTCTGGGATCAACTGCAGGCCAGGTTCTGCGCTCAGCGTGGAGTCTGCTTGTCCTTCTTCCTCTGCTCCTCTCCTGCTCTTTGTCTATCTCTCTCTCAAATACATAAATAAATAAATGAAATCTTTAAAAATAAAATACACCCTTGCATTGCTTCAGCTTTTCATAGGAAAATCACATGGCCTCATACGGAGACAGCACACCATCCCGATGTCCGTAGCTCGGGGCCCCCAGGGCCTGACGCCCAACCCAGCAGAGAGCTCTGTGATGCAGGGGCTGGGAGCCACAGCATTCTTGTTCTGATGGGCACTCCTACGTGCTAGCTGTGCATGATTTCGTCGGGTTTCCCTGACAGGGGTCTCCCCCAAGAGTCTCCAAGCTTCCCTCCAAAAAAGATGAAGGAACGGGAGGGAACAGAAGCTCCTGGCGCACAGTGGTGGTCTTCAGAGTTAAGGCATCTGTGTCCGTCAGCGGTCTGCAGAGAAACAGAACCAACGGGATGCGTGTGCGTTCATATATCGAGCAGGATTCATTCTGAGGAATTGGCTCACACAATTATGGAGACTTGGTGAGTCCACAAGCTAATGGAGGTGAGCCAACAGGCTGGCGATGTAGCAAAGAGTAGCAGTTCACGTCCAGAGGCCGTTTGCTGGGAGAGTGCCCTCTTTCTTGGGGGAGGGCAGTGTGCTAGGAAGGCCTTCAACTGATTGGATGAGGCCCACCCGCATTATGGAAGGCAGTCTGCTACACTCAAAGTCCACTGATTTAAAAGTTGTGTTGTACATATGTTATTGTCTGCTTATTATGTTTTGATATCTAAAAAAATGAAAAACAAAACCAACAAGCAAGCAAACAAACAAACAGAAACCCTTCCTGGCTGGGGAGAGACTGCCCCTCCCAGGGCTAGCTGATTCTTAGAGCAAAGCTCCAGCCAGGAGCCTGCCTTCCATGTGTAAACTAACCCAGCCAGAGCCACACTCCTCCGTCTGGCCCGTGCACCCCAGGAAGGTGCAACTTAGTCATCCCAGGGTGAGGTACCAGCCTGCTAGAGGCTACCCCTCTAGCCTCAAGCCTTCTTAAAACAATTCAAACAAGCCGGTCCCAAACTGTGAATCCTGCCCTGCTTTGCCTCCCCTCAGAGACTCCAGTGAGAGCAGTGGCCTCAGTCCTCTCTCCCTCCCTCCCATACCCTGCATCTCCCTGTGCCCCTGCATGGTGTCTGGGCCTCCCGTCTCGAGAACCGTGAGTGTAATATATTCTATTTCCTTGAGCCTCTCCCCAGTGTCCATGTGGCTACACCTGACTGACTCAAAGGGAAGAAGAGAGAACACCTGGCATCAAGAACGGCACATCTAGTCACAGCCCAGAGGGGACTTAGGAGATGTCCCCTACTGGTCTGGCTGGCTGGCTTTCCCATTGGGCTCTACCTTCCGGGAAGATTCGGTGGCTGTTGGCGTTCTGGGCATTGCTCTGCTTTACGTTGCCAAGGCTTCTGACTAGAAATCAGGGATGTCCTCCTCCTAGCGCTCAGATCCCACTTGCGGCCAGCCTGGGCTCAGCGAGAGAAGAAGAGGTCCGGCAGCCCTCCCCAGGGGGCTGGCATCACAGGCTACAGAGATCATGGAGGCCCCCACGGAGGGAGGGTAGAAACGTGTTCTCCCCGTGGCCGGCTCCCTGATGAGGGCTGGGTGACCGTGAAAATGCTGATGGCGATGAGCAGCACAGGGCTACGGGGGGCGTCCTCGTCCACGTTCACCTTCCCCGGGTTCTCCCTAACCAGCGAGGGGCACTCCTTCAAGGGAAGCCCGCCACGGCGCCCCAGGAGGGTCGATGCCGCGGGCAAGCCCTTCTCTTCTGTGTGTCTTGTTGCTGTTGCTCTTGGTCCCCCAACCTCATGCGGTGTCCTGGGTCCCTGGAGACGGTGGCTCAGCATTTAATAAAAAAGGGACAGGAGAAGGGATAATTCATCCCGTGCCCCCTAAAGTACCTGAGGGGTTTTCCTAGCTGAATAAACGCACCCCCAGGGTTGACAGGAGCGTTCAAGGAGGTGACTTATGTATAGTGCCCTGACACGCGGCAACGACAGGAAGGGCCGCTCCCTTTCCTCTTCTCCGCCCTGCTCCTGGTGGTGTAGCCATGAGGAGGGGGACCTGTCGTCTTGTCCAGCGGTTGGTGGTCAGGAGCCTGGCCAGCCATCTGCACATGGCCCTCCACCACTCATCTGCCTGGGTCACTAGCAAGCTGGTTTTTCTGCCTCTGTGGGTTGGAGAGCCTCCATCCGTGACCGGCAGGGTCTGACTCAGCGCTGAATCAGAACATATACGCGAGAAGAGAAAAGTTACCTGTTGTCGGAGACTCAGAAGATCACAGAGCTGGAACCAGCACAGCCGAGCGCGAACAAGACCTTGCAAGCCACTCGTGGTGGGGAATGGAAGGAGACCCCGGTCTCAGCCCCGCTCCACCGCCTCCTGGACCCTGACTTCTCCTCCCCTAAAATCATGCCAACATTTTTATCAAGCCATGACATGTTGATGAGAATTCACTCAGTAAACTATCACTGCTTTGAATCAACTCATCAGGTCACAAACCAAAAGCACCAATGGTATCTCAGTCCAACTGCATAATATTTGGAAACTTTGAGTTATTAAAGAATCTCCTTTGGTTATGAAGATGTAGGCTTGCCTATTTTTAAACTTCAGTCTCACATCCTATGGGATGTTCCTGCCCCTGAGGTGGGGCGTGTGTGAGGGCCGGGAAGGGGGTCCGACCTCAGCCTCTTTCTTCCTCTTACTTAGTCCTTTGGATGGGGGGCGGTGCATAACATTGGCTCTTCCAGAAGAACACACTTTACTCGATTAGCAAGATTTCTGCTCTATTAGGCTGCTGATCGATGCTTCCCTAACTGTCTTGTGGGCTGCATTGGCCGGTTCTCCAGAGGGCCCCAGTGAGCTTCCCCTCTCCACCCCTGGCCTGGGACACCGGTTCAGGCTCGGACTCCCCCCACCAGCTTCCATCCGAGGCAACAGCCTTGGGTCCTCGTCTTTTGGTATCTTATCACCCAATAGGTGGCCCGATATCGACAAGCAATGAGGTGACCTAAGTCCAGCCATTCCCAGCGTCCCTGCCAGAAACATCGAGACCCTTGAATGCAAACGGTCATTATCTGGAGTGCCCAGCCAGCGCAGCACCAAGCTGTCTCGTCTTTCCGTTCTTCCATGTGCCTGCTCCGTGCCCCAGTGGAATGTGTGCCCTCTCCAGTCATAACTCACTGATGGCTGCACCCGACGACGTCACCCGTCACTCGGCCCACACTTGCAGAAGCGGGGAGAAGGACACACTGGACGTGTGTGCTGCCCACCAGGGGAGGACAGGGTTCTATAGTGCAGCTCTGCAGAGGGCTGACCCTGGGCACGTCGCGAAGATAGCAAGATGCCGAATTTCCTAAAAACACAGCAGTCAGTGGCAACACAGGAAAAGGAGAATCTGACGGGAAAGAGTGATTGTGTATGAAGCAATTTGGACTGACATGATATTAAAAACCAGATGTGCTTCATTGAGATATTGTAACACGCGGGCTGTGTCCATAGTTTGGCTGTTGCAGACAACGCTGCTGTAAACACTGGGGTGCGTGTATCCCTTTGAATTCGGGTTTTTGTATCTTTGGGTGAATACCTAACAGTGCAATTGCTAGATCGTGGAGTAGCTCTATTTTTAGTCTTTTACTGTTTTCCAGAGTGGCTGCACCAGCCTGCATTCCCACCGACAGTGCAAGAGGGTTCCCCCTTCTCTGCATCCTCGCCAACCCCTGTTGTTTCTTGTGTTGTTGACTTTAGCCAATCTGACAGGTGTGAGGTGGTATCTCATTGTGGTTTTGATTTGCGTTTCCCTGATGCTGAGTGATGTTGAGCATCCTTTCATGCGTCTGTTGGCCATCTGTGTGTCTTCTTTGGAGCAATGTCTGTTCATGTCTTCTGCCCATTTTTTAATTGGATTATTTGGTTTTTTGACAGATGAATGGATAAAGAAGATGTGGTATATATACACAATGGGATATTATTCAGACATAAAACAAATGAAATCTTGCCATTTGCAACAACATGGATGGAGCTAGCAAGCAAAATACTAAGCAAAATAAGTCAGAGAAAGACAAATACCATATGAGTTCACTCATATGTGGAATTTAGGAAACAAATGAGCAAAGAGGAAAAAAGAGAGAGAGAGGCAAACCAAGAAACAGACTCTTAACTACAGAGAACAAACTGATGGTGACCAGAGGGGAGGGGATGGGGGGATGGGGGGAACAGGTGATGGGGATTGAGGAGTGCACCTGTCGTGATGAGCACGGGGTGATGTATGAAACTGCAGAATCACTATATTGTACACCCGAAATTAATACTGTATGTTAACTAACTGGAATTTAAATAAAAACTCTTAAAAAGAAGAAAAAATGTTGTAACACATGAGGAAGAAACAAGCAAGTCATTTTGAGGGAAAAAGAAAAAAGAAAGGGACAGAGGAAGGAAGAGAGAACAGGCATGGATTTTAGACCCAAGTCCTATCATTTCCACAATGATTATTCTTTTCTTTTTTTTTTTAATAAACAACATGACTGGGCATTTGCCACAACAAAGAAAACTGAGAGGACCTTAGAAGCCCCTTAATCTACAGGGCCATAAACATCCTTGAAATCCTGCCACAGTTCTGAGCCCTGAATCCTTCCAGAGTGCGGGGGCTCTACCCCAGGTCTGGGAGGGTTCACACTGCGGGTGAGCAGGAATGCATGTCCACACACAGCAGCATCAACTTTGCTTTCGTTCCACAGGACAACTTACCAAGTGAGGCTCTTAAAATATCTGAATTCAAACCTGCTGCACAAAGGTAAATCGTTCCTGTGTTGCTAGGATGAGGATCCTTTCTCTCTACTCGCCAACGAATAGCCCTCCTACCAGTTGACCAAGGTAGGCAGCAGATGTAAACACCCAGCGAGGCTGGACATCACGGCCGCTCCTGACCCGCCGGCCGCTGGGCATCTGCAGCGGCTCCCCCAACACCCCCCAAGCAGAACCTTCCCCGTGACTACCCTTAGTAAACCGCATTTGCAATTCGTTTTTACATCACATTTTGGAAGGAGAAAGCCCTAGGCCTTAAGTTCCGCCTATTAACTCATTGTGCAACTCGGAGCCAGCCCCCGCATCTCCGAGTCAACACCTGAAACCTCAGGTTCAGGTCCTTCTGCAAAGGAGCCAGGAGCCCGGATGAGAACCTTTCCCTCTCGGGCACCATCTAGTGGCAAACAAGGGGAACACGGGCTCCACTGGCCAACAGCAGGGTCCTGGCTGGGTTTTCTCACCGCCTCACAGCCAAAGCTCTGAATAACCACTTCTCCATCATCTGATTTTCCAAAACCAATTCGCTGAATAGACGTTTCCTAATTATGTGCTGTTGCACAACTTTAAATTGTCTCAAACAATCAACAGAGCCCTTTCACCACAAGATGTGAAGGAGAACAAGAGTGCGACTAGGGGGTTGGGGGTCACAGGTCAGCCCTAGGATGGGGGTGGGGTGACAGGTCAGGCACTAGGATGGGGGTGGGGTGACAGGTCAGACACTACCGTGGGGGTGGGGTGACAGGTCAGGCACTAGGATGGGGGTGGGGTGGCAGGTCAGACACCGGGACTGGGGGGACAGGGTGTTAGGACAGACACTGGTGCAAGGACAGCAGTGGGAACCTGTGCAGAGCAGATGCAGGCCTGACCTGTGAAACGGAGGGCAGGAACTTCATCAAGGGCAGCCTCACGTGCCATCGAGTGCAGGGCCCTGAAGGAGAGGTGAAGCAGAGACTGGGGGAAACTGTGGTAGCGGAACCGATACGGGGAAGACAAGGTACAACTAAAAGTTTCACAGTGAAACTAAGCAACTGGGAAGAAGACAGAGATAATCCAGGTAGGGTGTCTCCAAAACAGATCCAGAAACCTCCCGGGGATGGGGACCAGTCAGCTCTCAGAGATTCCCGTCCCTCAACAATTTCGAGTCTCTGCGCTGATCACCTTTGCTGCAATAACACCCCCAAATCTCAGTGTCTTGAGCTTTCTCACCCAGAGGTGTGTCTGCTCCGGCTGTGGGCTGGTTGCACGTTATCACTCATCCGGGACGCACGCGCCACGGGCCGCGGCCGCCTCTGGAAGCTGAATGCTGAGGGGCTGAGCTGGGCGTCCTGTGGACCGGTCGGGCCCTGAGTCGGCAGGTGGGGGTGTAAGCGTCAGCTACCGAGAGGCACGGCGAAGCATGGCAAGGAGACGACATGTTAGAGCAGCGTATTAGCCATGATTGTCACCTTCCATATTCAGAGGCCTTGACGCTGGGGCCTCGATCACCCTGGAGAGACTCCCGTCCCACGGCTGGTCAGTTCCTAGAGACAGCAAACAACTGCCCAGGGGCTTTTCCAGTGCAAAGCAACCAGTCCACAGCACACACCCTGACCGCCTCCTCTATCGGGCTCTCATGCTCGGGCCCCTCTGCACCCGCCCTAGTCACCCAGGGGCAGGTAGTGGGCAACCGCTGAGGGTACTTTGACGAGCCAGTCCTAAACCCACTTCCCCTGCCTCGCTATGGAAACCACAGTTAAGGCCCTTGCCCACAGTCTCCTGCTCCCTCTACCTCGGGACTGGCCCCGCTACCTCCCCGGACGCCCCCCTGCCTGGGGCGCCCCTCCTCTTGGAACCAGTGAGAACAAACTGTCCTTTCAATGGTGACTGGCTGCTGATCTGGCTTTAGTGTATCTCAAATGTTCTATCAGTTCACCGTATTTTGGAGCAAGCAGTAACCCTCATGACCACCGTGCCCTTCGAATCAGGGTGGTATCCGGGCCCACGCTGTGGGTGCAGACAGCGTTTGACTCCCCTCGGTGATGCAAGGTGAAGCATGTGCCTCCAAAAGGGACTCTTGGCAAACACAAGGCCTGGAGAAGCCAAGCAAAACTCTGGCTTTTTTTCCCCATTGTTAATCATGTGAGTTTGTTCCCAACACGTTCAATAGAAACTGTACCAGCAAATTCCACCACCTTCCTTATGAGCTCTTACAAAGAAGCAGACCGTAGTGACGTGTTCAGGCCACTGAAGCAGAAACCAGTGAGGGAATCACCCATCTACAGACTCCTCGGGGGCAGTGAGCGAGCCCAGCACGCATCTCTCACTCCTCCTAAGTCTTGTGAACCTTGCTGCATCAGAGAATACACCTGCTTCCCCCTGGGGGCCGTGGCCTGGTCCGTGAAGGAGGGGCGGTGGGGGCACGGCCGTGGCCCCCAATGCACCCCTGGCCCTGCAGCTCCACAAGGGGGATGTTTCCAAATTCATCCGCAGCAAAGCACGCCTGTGAGTTTGGGCCTGGTCTCCCTGACCTCTCGCTCCTCTGTGGCAGTGAATATGCCCCTTGGCAACACACGCCCCTCGTGTTGGCAGCAGCCCCTCCCCCCGCCCCCGCCTGGCTCCTGATCTCCTGCTCCAGCCAACTTCAGATGAGGGCCAGGTAGACAAAGGAGGGGGAGTCTGAGCAAGTCTTTAAAAGGGAGACACACAGCTGGAGAGGACTGAGGTCTGAAATCGGTGGACACTGCAGAGTCCCCCTTCCTTTTGTTTGAATTGATGGCAATTCTGTGGCAACCAGGATGACAGGTGCACCAGGATCGGTCTGGGTCATTTTTCTCTGCTCCTAGTGGCGTCTGAGGTCATGAATAGCCACCAATACCAGAGGAAGATAGGATCACAGAAGAGAAAGCCCATTGCCACCCCTTCCTCCTTCCTTTAGGACAAAGGTGGCTTTTCTCCAGGCTCACCTCAGTTCCACCCATCATGCCCGCCTATTATGGGACGTGGGTTGCTCCAGGCACAGGAGGAAAGACTGTAAGCAAAACTGTGTGATGTGGAGAAAGACGGAAACTATGCAAAGTTCTCAGGATTTACTTCCTCCTCTTAGGTTTGAGGCGTTTCATGGTCTCCCCCACTATGATCACACAATCAGATTTTCTAAGAATCTGCAATCCAGACTCTCCTGTCCATGGATCCTAGGAAGAAGTCCCTCAGGAGCAAGGGAGATGGGGTTACTTTCCTATGAATATTTATAAAGTTCAATGCAACGTCCAGCCTAGGAGCGGTCCTGGTGCCCCTAGAGTTATACCACGGGGTCGACAGAATCCACGCTAGGTATTTCAACAAAGAGAACTCAATGTGGGGAACTGGTTAAATGAGGCGGGAGAAATGTCAAAGCGAGAAAGGAACATCAGCTCCCACCCAAAAGCCTGGGAGAGCAGAGAGAGGACTCTGGGCTTAACCTATGAGGAGCCCCACGCAGCTAGCCTGGGCCTGCTCTGGGGGCCCCTGCAGCCCCTGTGTTGCTTCTGGGCGCTCGGGAAGCCGCAGGCGGGGAGGACACGGCTTCTGGGGCGGAGCAGGAGTGAGAAGCAGGCAGGGCGGCGGCTCTTTCCTCCTTGCCCACGGCTCCTGGCAGCAGAACCGAGGGAGGTGGCTGGTAAAGGAGAAGCATGCCTTGCTGCATCTCAACCCGGGCCTCACTGTCGGGGCTTGAAGAATCGAGCTCAGAGATACCAGCTCCTCTTCCCGGCGGTCTGGCCCACGGAGCCAAGGCAAGCCCCCATCCAGGCACCCCAATCACGGCCCAGAAGTGTGTTTGTACCCACCGCTGCATCACCAGCCACGCTGATGTGGCTCACAGCGGCGATCTTACTTGTTCCTCATTCTGGGGGCCAGAGGTTTGGGTGAGCTCTGCTAGCACAGGTCGTATGCATCGGATGGCACTGGGCCTGCACGGGGCAGTCTCAGCTGGCCTTGCTCACATCTGGAGGGGGGCTCTGTCTCCCAGAGATCTCCAAAGTCAGGCTCCTACCCTCCCACAGACACAGGGACACGGGGGTAATATCTCCCTCAATGGTTATCCTTGGGAAAGTCTTGGATTATAAAACTGGCAAAGGCTTTTTTTTTAAAAGATTTTATTTATTTATTTATTTGACAGAGAGACAGAGAGAGCACAAGCAGGGGGAGCAGCAGGCAGAGGGAGAGGGAGAAGCAGACCCCCGCTGAGCAGGGAGCCCGATGCAGGACTCGATCCCAGGACCCTGAGGTCATGACCTGAGCCAAAGGCAGATACTTAACCAACTGAGCCACCCAGGTGCCTCAAAACTGGCAAAGGCTTTTAAAGAAAGATTTACATATATCTGGAGCACCTAGGTTAAGAGTAGGACTCTTGGTTTCAGCTCAGGTCACGATCTCAGAGTCCTGGGATGGAACCCTGCATGGGGCTCCCCGCTCAGCAGGGAGTCTGCTTGTCTCCCCCTCTCTCTGCCCCTCCGCCCGCTCATGCTCTCTTTCCCTCTAAAATCAATAAATAAATCTTAAAAAAAAAAAAGATTTATATACATCTCAAAGGGACAGAGAAAAAATTTACAGTGACAAATGTTCTCAAGTAATAGATGTCAAGTCTGCCTTGGTCAGAGGCCGGCCCAAGCTTCCTCACAGGACGGGCTCAGGGTGCACAGAGAGAGACCAAGACAGAGACAGAGAGATGCACGGACAGACAGAAAGAGAAAGAGAGAAGGAGGTGCAGGACCTCTTGGAAATCCTACAACCTAACTTCTTGCACATTCTTTTGGTCAAAACAAATCACAGATCAGCCAAATTCAAGGGAGTGAAGACAACGCTTGACTTCTTCCTGGGAGAAGTAGCAAAGTCACATGGCAGAGCCGTGGGCACGGGGCTGGGGGGGGGGGGGGAGAGGTAGAGAATCTGTGATTCTTTTGTCCAGTCTAACACAAAAGGGTTGGACGAGGTCGGGTGTTTATACATTAGCAATACACGAGTCTCTAGCTTCTGAGATTTCTGCACAACTCACTCACCATCTGACATCCCACGGCTATGATTTGGGATGAGAACCACTATTTTCTGACTTAAAGTTAGTTTCCAGGGACAATAAGCTCCTTTTTCCATGATGTTTTCTACTTTTCCTTTCAATACCCTCCCAAAGCTTCAAGGCAGCTGACATTAATGATAGCTCTTATTCAAACTGCTACTGTCCCAAGAGAAATGCCCTCTTTCAAACTTCTAAATCATTGAATTCTTTTTGTAACATACAAAATATGGGATCCATGTATATGCTTCAAATAATACCTGGGAATTAGAAGAAACATTTTTTTCCTAAAACTTGAAATGTTGAGCAAAGTATGAAATACCACAATGATCCCTCCCCCACCATAAACATCCTCTACCCCAATCCTAATTTCTATACCCGATTTCAACTTTATATTCCTTTTCTAGGGGGATGACAGTGCTGCTTCCAATGTGTACAAATTGGGACACACTCCCTTTGCAAGAAAACTAGAGAAAGGAGCATCTGGGGACCGAAAGTTAATAAAAAGAAAGGCTGTAGTAGAGAAAAGGGAACAGGACTTTGGTCAATGAGGTTTTGGTTAAAATGAAACTGAAGGAATGAAAACCCAGACTTTACAAGTGCACCCTCGAATCGGCGTAGAGGGCAGAGAGTCGAGAGGTGTTCAGGAGGCTTTGATCCCCAGCAGTGCAGCTGATCTCTGAAGGGGGGAGAGACTGAGAAGAGCAGAATTTGTAGTTCTGATGAGAAAACTAGAAACACACTGAAAAGTGAGTGGAAATATGGTCATGGTAGGGTGGGGAGCCTCTTAGGTCAGGCAAGCATTATCTTCAACGAAACAAAGCATTTTATAAACATCACAGGGGAAGAACTGAAGATGTCTGAATTTGTGGCTGTATTTTGGTAAAAGGAAAATAATCACAAGAGTTTTGCACGTTTGCTTGCTTTATAGGTTCACTGGGTGGTCCAACTATTTTTCCCCTTCAAGACGGTAAGTTCTTCAACTGTGGCTTTTTCTATTACAGGGCTTTTGTAGGGAAGGGGGCAGTAGTCTATCTAATTAAACCCGCGTGAGCCCTACAGCAAGATCCTACAGGAAGTGGCAAATGCCCTTGACTCAAGGATGGCGGCTGGAAACTCCCCTCAAATAAAAAGAAGGAATGGTGTGGTTAATCGTTTTAGGAGTTACAGACCCCAAATTCATCGCCACCATCACCATGACTGAAAGCCACTTCTTGCTGAAGTTACACTGTATACGGTCTATAGATAGACGTAGATAGATGTATCCTGAAAGTTTTCCAGTGTGCAGCTTTATTTCCCGCACACTGCAATCTCAGTTAACCCTCAAACCCTTTCGGAAAAAGCTTCTGCGAGGACAGAGATCCGGATGGGTTTGAGGGTGAGATGCAGAGGCCAGCTAACATCCCTTGTGAAATTTCGAAAAGACCAATTAGCGCTTCCGATCCAGGTCCTTCCATCCCAGTGCACTAACTAGTGGTTCACTGGGCTGTCTTTCAGCGGCTCCAGAGGCGGTGACCAGTTTAACCGCCTGGTGACCAGCCCACCTGCAGTCACAACCATCAGGCAGTACTTCTCCAGGGCGCCTTATAAGGTTGGGGAACGGCAGAGAAACTTCTGGCCACGTCAAGGGGCCTGATCTGATTTGTACTTAACCACCGAGGGACCAGAAGACTCAGGGCTGCCCTGCTCTGTCCCCGACTGGGACTCCGCGCCCCCACGGCTCCCGTAGTGGGTTCTGGGGCCGGAAGCCTTGCCGACACCGGGCGGCAGGCAGGGGAAGGGGCGGGGGCGAGGAGGCGGGTCCGGCGGGCGGCTGCGCGGAGGATGCACGCGGGGGCCCTGGGGCTGTCCGCCCTGCTGCAGGCGGCCGAGCAGAGCGCGCGTGAGTGCCCGGCGGCCCCAACTGGGCGCCTGCCCCGCTCACCCCTCCAGCCCCCCGACCCATCCGGACGCCCGGGGACGCACGGGCCACCCCTGCCTCAGCAGGCAGCCTGCCCGGGCCGGCGCACAGCTCTGTGCGCACGTGCGCGCACGGTGGCACGCCGCCCGCCCTCCCCGTCCCCGGTGGGTCCCCACGGGTTCACCGCCCTCTCCTGGAGCCTGGGCACGTGTATTCCCGCCGCTCCCTCCGGAAAGGCCTCCTGGACGCAGCCGCGGGGCCGCGGGCCTGAGTGCGCCGTGCGCTCCCCGCCCTCCCCCCCTCCCCGGCCGGCCAGGGGGCCTCGGCGGCGGGGGAGGCGGCCGCGTGGCCCAGGAGGACTGTTATCCGTGGCGGGCTTCAGGACGCGGCCAGACCGCTTGCTGGGGGAGCGCGTCCTGGCCCAGCAAGATGGCAACACTGTTTAGCGCCTTTCTCCTTTGAACCTGTAACTCCTGTGCCAGGAGGAGGCCTCCCCCCACTTCTGCCCGGCTTCCTGCTGAGGGGTTCCCTGGTAGGGGTGGGAGTTTAATGAGCGCCCAGTCTTGAGACCTCCAGGGCCCTGCGCCCCTCCCAGCACGCACTTACTTGGGGACCCCGGCAGGCGCCCTCTCGCAACTTTACCCATGGGGGCAACTTGTTGCCTCAGGGTTGGCGGGGTCTTCAGTTTGTAACACTGCCCTGTGGGTTCCCCTGGGGCGTCCCCACAGCGCAGTTTCAAGGGCTCCCTGGGTCGGACCTTCACCCAGGAGGAGGCCGAGTGAGGTCGGCTCCAAATCTCCCAGGTCCAGTGCCCAGACAAGAAGGCCTCAGGCAACACAGGACACCCCCCCCACCCCCCGTCAGTATCCACCAGAGGTGCTCCCGCAGACGTTGTGGCCACATTCCCTCTCACCAGGGAACCAACGAGGGCCTTAGCATTGTTTGGCCTAGGCAGGGTGGTGACTCCTCCAAAGACGTCTTGTGCTGGAGACCCTGGTTTGCCTTGGCGGGTTGAGAGGGTGGGGAGCAGGAACCCCAGGGGGCTACAAGCTCCCAACAGAGCCTGGCCATTCCTCCTGGCCACTCCTCCCTCGGTCCAGACCTGCAGGCTTCCTACCTGGACCCAGAGCAATGCTGTGTTTCCACTATAATTTGCAGCTCTATGTGCCCATAAATCCATTTTAAACTTTAACACTGGAAAACCCAAGCAACAATCCTAACGATTACAGTGAATTTTTGCACCTGCCAGTGTTGGACAGACACAAGCACCCCTCCCCCATTGCTGCTGATTGAGAGTACAGATCCTCCCTAGATTTGTCTCTTCCTGAGCATCCTCAAAAATTAAAAAAACCAATCCCCAGAAAGGAGGGGATTTTTTCAACGCACATACCAGGTGCCAGGTATTTTCTGTGGGTGCTATCCTGTGTGGTCCAACAGCCCTCTGTGACCATGCTGTCTGATGTTTTGGGTCCCCCGGAAAGCCCTGGCACCTTCATCCCCCTGCACACCTGTCTAGAATGCCGCTGGCCGCGGCTGTGCCTGGGCTGGGTCTAGCAGAGAGCCCCACCCGTGCTGGAGACACAGTGCTGGAGGGCCGCTCACTCTCCCCTCCGGCCTTCCACTTACCCTCTCGTCTTTCCTCTTCCATGCTGCAGGCCTCTGCTCCGTGTTCTACTACTTCAGCTCAGGACAGCTGCTCTGGGGGTGGCTGGCCCTTTCTGTGCTGCTGCCTGGCTTCCTGGTCCAGGGCGTGAGCTATGTGTGGTTCCGGGCGGATGGACAGCAAGGTCAGTGCTTGTCGGTCGTGCTGCATCTCCTTCAGCTTGGCGTGTGGAAGCGGTAAGAACAAGCAGCCTCCTTTCACCTCTGGGGCGGGATTTCATAAGTGCGGTGGGAGGCTGTGCATTCCATCCTTAGGGTCATGAAATTCGGGGTTGGAAGAATGCTCCAAGCCACCACTTTGAACCCTGCTCTGATAGGCATTCCCTGTTCCAGCCTGCACGTCCTTGAGAATCTCTGTCATCAGGAAGCTCCTTCCAGAGGCAGCTGTGACCCTTCAAAAGCTTTTTTGTTTTTTGGGTTTTTTGGTCTTTGGCCGAATTCTGTCTTGCTCTTGTTTCAATTTGTAGGTCAAGGCTTTGGAGCCACAGAAAGTGCCTCACTTACGGCAGTTGCATTTAAACCCCTAGTACCTTAGTTGAAGACGGTGACATGGATTTAGCCACACACTAGGCCGTGCAGCTGGCCTGGTGAGATTTGCATCGAGGCTTTATTTCAGAACGAAGCCATTTGAGAGCCAGGCCCGGTTTTTTCCCATAAACAAAGCAGCCTCGATGGGCCCGGTGCCCAGGAGCCTGACCTGTGGCTCACCTCCGCAGGCCAGATACTGTTTTACCCTGGGAGTACCTGGATACCTGGAGTGTCGGGAGACATCTGTCAGTGAGTTTATGTAAATGGAAAATTTCAGCTCTTAGCCACCTCATAACCCCATAGTTGCCAGGAATAAAAAAAGAAAAAGGGAGACACGTTTGGGGATCGTATCAGGGAAGCCGTGCAGCTCAGGTGTTTAAGTCCTAGATGCCAAGGATTGGAAGGGTGTTCGGGAAGTCAGCGCAAGTTTGAGATCTCAGACTGTGCTGCTGGCTGTTCTGGGAGGTTTCTGCCTTCAGCCCAACCCCAGGGCTTTCTCTGGAGGAGCTGAGGTAAGTTTTCGGGTTTCTTAGCTGACTTTGAACAAGGAATGATTCCTCATTCAGAATCAGTTTCAGAAAGGAATGATTCCTCTCCACCCAGTGTAGAGGCTGCTTCCAATGAAGACATCAGGCAACCACCCCAGAGTTCACTGGGCCCCTCAGAGCTGGAGCCCTCCCCCTCTGAAGGCACCAGCGCACATTTGCAACCACAACAATTCTACCCAAAGCCTGGCCTTTGTGTTCAGGCAGGGTGGTTCCTCTTACTCGTGGGAGGAGAGCAAAGATGGTTTTTTCCTCAGACTTACCAAGGATTCGAGGCCCTCCTGGGCACCAACTACCATAGTAGAGATGTCAGCCCCTTCCCTCAGCCCAGCCGAGTAGGAAACCCACGAAGGGCTGGGGTGCCCTGTATATGACCTTGAGGACGGATAACCAAACATTTGATGACTCAGAAGGAGAGTTCAGTGAATGCCAGTCACTTGAGAGAAGCTTCCAGAACAACCACCCAATAAGTTTGCCTTCTGGGGCTGTGTGAAGACCCTCAGGCCCATCCAGTCCAGTGCCTTCTGCAGGGATGGGGCTGTGTCAGGCCCACGATGGTCTGTGTTTGTGCTGTGGGGTCCACCCGGGACCCCACATTCTTTGCTTCTCCATGCTCCCTCAAAGTTTTGTAAGCGGTGCTGTGAGTTTCTTGTAAGTATTAATACTAAGATGGATAAAGGAGGAGAGTCAGGAAAATTAGGCCTCAGGAAGAACAACTAGTCGGCTGTATTTCTTTCTCTTTTAAAAAATAAGGGGAATTTAAAATAACCCACATAATTTAAAAGGAAGAAAAAGATATGAGAAAGTCAGGAAGAGGAACAATAGGTCAGAAAGCAGGATAAAGTGAAAACGTAGTTGTTCATGGAGAGCCATGAATTTGGCTTTAAGTTTTTTTTTTTAATTCCATTAATTAACATATAGTGTGTTATTAGCATCGGAGGTAGAGTTTAGTGCTTCATCAGTTGCATACAACACCCAGTGCTCACCGTGTCACATGCCCTCCTTAATACCCATCACCCAGTTACCCCAGCCCCAAAGCACAGCAAAGGAAACAGTCTACGAAACCAAAAGACAACCTACAGAATGGGAGAAGATATTTGCAAATGTCTTATCAGATAAAGGGCTAGTATCCAAGATCTATAAAGAACTTATCAAACTCAACACCCAAAAACGAATAATCCAGTCAAGAAATGGGCAGAAGACATGAACAGACATTTCTCCAAAGAAGACATACAGATGGCCAACAAACACATGAAAAATGCTCCACATCAGTGATCATCAGGGAAATGCAAATCAAAACCACCATGAAATATCACCTCACACCTGTCAGAATGGCTAAAATAAAAAACACAAGACACAAGGGGCGCCTGGGTGGCACAGCGGTTAAGCGTCTGCCTTCGGCTCAGGGCGTGATCCCGGCGTTATGGGATCGAGCCCCACATCAGGCTCCTCTGCTATGAGCCTGCTTCTTCCTCTCCCACTCCCCCTGCTTGTGTTCCCTCTCTCACTGGCTGTCTCTATGTCTGTCAAATAAATAAATAAAATCTTTAAAAAAAAAAAAACAAAAAAAAAACAAAAAAAAACCACAAGACACAACAGGTGTTGGAGAGGTTGTGGAGAAAGGGGAACCCTCTTACACTGCTAGTGGGAATGCAAGCTGGTACAGCCACTCTGGAAAACAGCATGGAGGTTCCTCAAAAAGTTAAAAATAGAGCTACCCTATGACCCAGCAATTGCACTACTGGGTATTTACCCCAAAGATACAGACGTAGCAATCCGAAGGGGCACCTGCACCCCAATGTTCATAGCAGCAATGTCCACAATAGCCAAACTGTGGAGGGAGCCCAGCTGTCCATCGACAGATAAATGGATAAAGATGTGGTACACACACACACACACACACACACACACACACACAGTGGAATACTGCTCAGCCATCAAAAAAAATGAAATCTTGCCATTTGCGACGATGTAGATGGAACTAGAGGGTATTATGCTGAATGAAATAAGTCAATCAGAGAAAGTTAAGTATCATATGATCTCACTGATCATATGGAATTTAAGAAACAAAACAGAGGATCATAGGGGAGGAGAGGGAAAAATAAAACATGGCTCTAAGTTTTATAAACAGCCCAGCAGGCGTAAGAAGCTACGTGGTTTGCAGTGTTTCTGAAATTTTTAAAGTAAACCAAACACACAAACAGAAATCCACTTCCTTAGAAGAAAGCTTTGAAAGTTGAAATAGAAAGCAGCCGATCTGCTCCTCATCCCGGAACCGGGAACCGGCCGGCTGGGTTCCCATAAAGAGAACTGGGTGATGAGCAGCCCTTAAACAGCTGAATTTTGCGAGACTTTCTGTGTGGCCTGCGAGGAAGTTTCAGAAAGTGCAGTTTTGTGAAAGCACCGGTAGGAGGAGCCAAACAACCGCATTTTGCGGAATCCTGACTGACCCTGAAGACTGGATCACTTTAGGTGACTTTATAAGCTAATGCGGAAACATCTACTGCTGACAGAAAAACTGACGAAACACGAATCTCTTGAGGCAAAGTAGCTTATGAAAAGTGTAAACACATAAAACATATATGTATTTTTTATTCCAAACGCCTCTCATTGTTAAGTCTGACTCTATTCAGGTGACCCTGGCTTTAGTGATCACTTGTTTAAACGAAGTCAGTTACTTTTCTCCATTTAGTTTTTATATTTCCAGTATAATGCTACAGGTTGCCAAAATCTTTAAAAAAAATGTTTAAGCCTATAAATTCATTGGAACCTCAGCATGAAGTGATCAAGGAATGCCTAACTCATCCCACACTTAGGGCCTGTCTTGGTTTAGACATTTTTTCTTTAGTGGAAGCTCTAAGTTCTTAAAAAGAAAGTTGAGGTGAACTTTAAGGATATGTAAGGAAGGCAAGCTCAACACAGATAGGTAAAAATTTAATATTTAAAAGTATGTAAAATCCTTTCACCAGGCTCCACATCACTGATCATCAGGGAAGTACAAAGCAAAACCACCACGAGCTATCCCTGCACGCCTGTCAGAATGGCTAAAATCAAAACACAAGAAACAACAGGTGTTGGCAGGATGCAGAGAAAGGGGAGCCCTCTCACACCGTTGGTGGGAATGCAAGCTGGCGCAGCCACTCCGGAAAACTGTATGGAGGTTCCTCAAAAAATTAAACAGAACTACCCTATGATCCTGCAATCCCGCTCCTGGGTGTGCACCTAAGGCTTCGGAAGCAAGGTCTGGGCAAGAGAGTTGTGCACCTGTGTCCATGCAGCATGGTTCACAAGAGCTGAAATGAAGCAAAGCAAATCAGCAGATGACTGGACGAGCAGAATGTGGTCTGTGCACACAGCAGAGTATGATTTAGTCTTTAAGAGGAAGGGAGTTCTACAACACGGGTGAGGCTTGAGGACTTTATGCTAGGTAAAATGAGCCGGTCCCAAAAGGGCAAATACCATATAATGCACTTACACGACGTACTTCTGGTCAACCTCACCGAGACAGAAAGCACAGCAGTGGGACTCAATGTTTAATGGTGGCAGAGTGTCGGTTTTACGAGGTAAGAAGAGTTCTGAGATGGGTGCTGGGGATAGTTGCACACCATTATAAATTACTACAAATTATTAATAGTCTACTAAATTGTAGCGTTAGTTTAAATTATGTTAATAAATTATCAATACCACTGAACTGTACATTTAAAATGGTTCAGATGGCAAATTTTAGGTTATCTGTATTTTACCACGATAAAAAAGAAAGAAATTAACAAAAGGAACAGCCGTAGCCCAAACCTCGAGCTGTTCACTATCTCAGGTTCAACTTCGCCAAAAGGCGTGAAGACGGAGGGCCGCACGCGTCCTCTTCAAGCTGCGGGCCTGTGATAGACGGTTCTAGATTTCTAGATGAAGTGGGTATGTATGGCTTCTTCCTTAAGCTGCCAGTGAGGACAGATCAGAGCTTGCTGGGAAATTTCATTCCGAAGTTGGGTTAACTACTGTGTTTCCAAAGTCCTCTTGGAGCGTTTGTTCCTAATGCATCTGGAAATCTTACACCCGCATCCACACCACGCGATATGCTCGGTGCACATTTGTTCGCACTTCGAGACGTGTGTGGACGCGCATGGTGATGTGGGCGCTGAAGCCTGATGGGGGCTGCAGCTGTAGGCAGGGACCTCAGAGAACAGAGAGAAGGCATTCGCTGTGCTGGGGGAGAGGCTGGAGGGCTCAGGGACCAGCCATGGATCATCACCACCGGGAACTCCTCAAAAATGCAAGACTGCAAGGTGCACCCGCACCCACATCACATCACAGCAGACTTCCCGTGATTCTCCACATGCATCTACTTGACCAGAAATTCTGGGCCTGGGGCCCAGCAACCGGACTTAAATAGGCCTCCGGGACGTGAGTTCCAAAGCTCACGTCTGGGAACCCGGGCGCTGGCACGGGAGCGCTAGGGTCAGGGCTGAGGAGGCGGGGGACCCAACATGCCTGAGCATGGGAGGCATGGCCCCCCCAGCAAACAGCCTCCCGCTGCAGAGGCAGAAAGGCTCATGGACATGGTGTGCTTGGTGAGCAGAGTGAGAATCTTCTAGATGGGAGGAGTGTGGCCAGAGACAGATTAGGCCTGGACTTGCCACCAGGGGAGCAATTTGGCTTTTACCCCCCAGGCATTGGAGACCCAGTGGAAAGGTTTTGATGATGATGGTGGTGAAGATGTTCAGTTAGCCGCTGTACAGTACGTCATTAGTTTTTAATACAGTGTTCCACGATTCATTGTTTGCGTGTAGCACCCAGCGCTCCATGCAATACGTGCCCTCCTTAATACCCATCACCGGTCTATCCCATCCCCCACCCCCCTCCCCTCTGAAGCCCTCAGTTTGTTTCCCGGAGTTCAGAGTCTCTCGTGGTTCATCTCCCCCTCTGATTCCCCCCCTTCAGTTTTCCCTCTCTGACCCTATGATCGTCCATGTTATTCCTTATGAGGTTTAAGCAAAGGAATAACACAGTCAAATGAGGCCCTTAGGGAGATGGTGGTGGGGACAGTAGAGGCGATGGGGCACAGTGGGGAGAGACCAGGGCCAGGCAGCCAGAAATCTGGGCGGGAGCCGACGGGGACCCAGAATGAAGCATCCACCCCAGGGATGGAATTTGACAGGAGCTAGTGGCCAGTCCTCTCCCTTCCCACGGCCACCCCCCGCCCTTGCCTCAGCTGTGATCCGGGCGCCCCCAGCAGTTTCCAGTGATGTCAGCCTGAGTTCCTCCCTCTGCCACGGGATCCAGACATCCCGTTCACAAAACCAGGTGGATTGCATTCCCCCTGGCTCTATTTCTTAAAAACGAGCCCCAAACCCTCAGCTAGACTGGAAGAGGCTCCTGCTGTCCGGCCCCTACGTCACTGTCCCCACTACAGACCCACCATTTCAGCGGCCTCTTCCTGCCCCGCCGGCCCCACACGTGCTCCCTTAGGCCTTGCTCCCATCTGTCTGTCCCAGGTGCGTGTGCCCCTTTGTTGCTGGGAGCCCTCCTGACCACGCTGTCGTCAGGCCCCAGACTCGTTCCATCACGATCCACAGCTCAATTTGACACGATTTTCTTCCTGCTTAGACTTTTCATGGACATAGCTGAGACTTTTCATGGACATTTCTGTCCCCAGCTGAGCCCTGGGCTTGTGGAGAAAATCATTTCTGGAGCCTTCTGTCTCCAGCAGGTGGCAAAAACCCATGAAAATGCACCTTGAACTAGCGAAGGCTTCAGGGAGGGTACGAAGAGGGAGCCTCCCGTCAGGAGAACAGATGATTCGGGACTGAAAGCAAAGCGACACCCCCTGGTGTTTACAGTCCTGACCTTCTCTGTTGTTGTTGGGTTTTTTCCTTAACGTTATGTTTGTGTCAGAGATCACAGCTTCAAAGACTCAGTAAGAAATCAGTTCACTCCGGGATCCCAGATCATGAAAAAGGCACTTCTCCTTAAGCTCCTTTCCTGGGCCCTCCAAACCATGAATAAACCCGTTTATATCCTCAAAGAGGACCCCCGCCTGCCCTGTCCACAGACGTGCTGGCCAGAGATCAGAGCGAGGCCTGTGCTCTGCGCAGCCAGAGCCCTAGCGAGGTCCTTATGGAGGGAGCTTTCAGGGACTCGAAAGGTGCAGCTTGCTTTCTGATTCAGGAGCAGAATTAAGATGACCTCCCTCCTATTTTTCTTAACTTGGACAAGAAGGAGTTCACCGTGCCAGATGGCCGTGGTAGGCACGGTGGTCCCTGCCGTGAGCAGGTGTCGTAATCACCCTTGTTCCTGCTCCTGAGGACGCCGAGGGGGGATCTGGGTGCATGAGGAAGAACCGTGAGAAAAGGCGAGGTCCGCGGTGCCCAAGTGTGTGTGCCTGGGGAGTGCTTTCATTTTCCTGATCGCTGCACAACTCTTCAGGGGTAAAGGACAGGCCCTGCAGGGCAGGCTCACCCACTGTCACATCTGACGACTGCAGCGTGGGGCCCGAGCTCAGGGCTCTGGCGCGTGGATAGGGCAGCCTGTTTTCTAGAATGCTGGATGTCTGTCACCGATCGGCCAGGAAAAGGGGTGTGGGACATCCCGTTGAAGCTGTCACGGTCTGGCTCTGCCCCCCGGGCCCTTGCTCTTCCTCAGGCATTGGGACGCCACGTCCACTGCTCTGTCGAAGGAGCGGGAAGCCTCCCGCCAAGACCAGCTGCTGCTGCAGGAGGCCGACCTGTCTGCCCTCCGCCTCCTGGAAGCCCTCGTGCAGACGGGGCCCCACCTGCTGCTCCAGACGCATGTTTTCCTCGCCTCGGACTTCACAGATATCGTGCCAGGTGAGAAAAGCCGACCCCCGAGCACGGACTGTCTGAATTCACAAGGGGAATAGAAATGAACGCCTGATGTCGTAAAGCCGGGTGTGCCATGATTTCCCCTGGGCGGCCTGCGCTCACCAGCACGAGATGATGGTTCGAATTGGCTTTTGTTTGGGGCTGGCTTCTTTGGTGGGGGACAGGCCTCACAGTAGAAATTGTGGATGGGTCACATTACCCTGAGAACACCTTGGGAAGATACCCCACACTGTTCCTTCGTAGGATCCGTGCACCCGTTTCTCCTGCGTCCTCAGTCGCTGGTCTAACTGGACGCAGCCAGAGGCCTGACCCCGAGAGCCTTGTGCAGACTGAGAGCAGCTCTGATCCCGTGAACGTGTGTCCGGCCTGCATTTGCTACAGCGAAGGCTCACTCTCTGTCTTGTTTTCTCTCGGTCACTTCTTGATTCTCTCCCAGCATCCTCCTCCTCCTCTCTCTTCCCGAGCGTCCACG
Source organism: Ursus arctos (assembly GCF_023065955.2). Lineage (NCBI taxonomy): Eukaryota > Metazoa > Chordata > Mammalia > Carnivora > Ursidae > Ursus > Ursus arctos. The sequence goes on from NW_026622952.1 coordinate 21,357,757, forward strand.
TGTCTGTGTGCTCACATGAGATACGTGAAAGTCACGACTGCACTGTCCTTCTGTCCGTCCTTATGGTGGGCCTGGCACAGTTTATGTTCCTGTTTTATTTCTGTACCTAAACCTCCTTCCTAGGGTCTGAACAGCAAAGTACATTTGGGAGGGAACCTCACGTTCACGGCCATCTAACGGCTTCGTCGCTGACAGAACTTCGACGGGAGGGCTTAGAGGAGCTGTGCCTTGGCCACTTTTCCTAAAGGGCGTACGAAGGAAGAGCCCCGCTCACTCGCTGGGGAGGAGCGCCCACTGCCCTACGCAGAGGAAGCAGCTCCCGCGTGTCCGTGCTGCGTCCTGGGCATAGGCGTGTGTGTCTGTACGCGGAGCTGTGTTATCCACCCATTAGGGCGCTTGGGGAGGGAGGCCCTCTGGGAAGCCAGGTTGAATGAAGAGGTTAGACGCCCCACCAACACTGCTGTTGTCCGCTTCCCTCGCAGGCGTGAGCGCCCTGTGCTCCTGGCGCGCGCTGGCCTGGGCCCTGGTGTGCTATGCTTGCTGCATGGGCTCCATGAAGACGGGTCACCTGTCCACACCGTGGGCCGCCCTCTTCTGCCAGCAGCTCTGGAGGATGGGCATGTTGGGGGCCCGTGTCCTGAGTCTGGTCCTCTTCTTCAGAGCTTACCACGTCTGGGTTTTGGCTTTTGGAGGTAAGCAGAGCTTACAGTCTGGCTGTCAGTGGCCGTATAACAAACCACCCCAGCCCTTAAGGCCTTAAATCACCATTTACAACCATCAGCCTCGGTTCTGGGGGGCTCCGTGGACACCTGGGGTGTTCTCACCAGGGTGGGGATCTTAGGTGGGTGCAGCAGGATGGCAGGTGTCTGGACTCATAAGGAGGTTGCACTGGGCTGGCCGTGTAGATGGTGTCTCTGCTCACATGCCTGCACCCCAGCGCACGTCCTGGGTCCTTTCTCCTCAGCAGAGTAGCCGGGGCTGCGGACACGGCAGCTGGGAATTCTGGGAGTAAGCGAGTGGAAGCTGTCAGTCCTCTTAAAACTGGCCTGGCCTTGGGTCAGTGTGGCTTCTGCTGTATTCTGCCTGTCCAAGTGGTCACGGCCAGCCCAGAGTCAGGAGCGTGGAGGAATGGACTCCATCCCCCGTGAGCATCTAGGGAGGGGAAAGCCCAGGACGCTTCTCTTAGAGACACACTCCCTTAGCTTAGACAGCCCAGCCCTCAGCACCCGGCCAGCTCCGGAGCACGGCCGCAGTTGCTGGGGCCTCCTTGGGAGACTGCGTTCTGTATCATAGGCTGAAAGCTCTTCTGTAGACAAACAGGCAGAGGGTCCCGCCTGTCCCGGCCCGATACATATGTACTGTAATGTTGTGCATCGCTTCTGAAAGCTCTCCATCTCTTCTGAAGGCTGGATTGAGGGCCTCTTCCCTGTTTCGAATAGGGCATCTGCACTGAGCCAACCCCCACCCCCAGCTCTGGGTCTAGACTCACACGGATGCAAATAGTGGCCATGGGGTCTGCCTGACTCTGCAGGAGTCCTGGGTGTCACTGCCTAGGAGAGGTGTCTCTTGTGGCCATCAGCGAATACACTTGGCAAGAAGGAACAGTGTACTCATGTTCTAAGAGAACAGGAGGCATCGAGAAATATTTAGGCTTGAGCCTGGAACCAGCATTAATACACTTGTTGGCAGAGAGGAGAAATTCTTTTTTATTATGTTATGTTACTGACCATACAGTACATCCTTAGTTTTTGATATAGTGTTCCATGATTCATTAGTTGCGTATAACACCCAGTGCACCATGCAATACGTGCCCTCCTTACTACCCATCACCGGCCTATCCCAATCCCCCACCCCCTCCCCTCTGAAGCCCTCAGTTTGTTTCCCAGAGTCCAGTGTCTCTCATGGTTCATTCCCCCTTCTGATTACCGCCCCTTCATTCTTCCCTTCCTTCTCCTACCGATCTTCCTACTTCTTATGTTCCATAAACGAGTGAAACTGTATGATAATTGTCTTTCTCTGCTTGACTTATTTCACTTAGCATAATCTCCTCCAGTCCCGTCCATGTTGCTGCAAATGTTGGGTAATCGTTGTTTCTGATAGCTGAGTAATATTCCATTGTATATATGGACCACATCTTCTTTATCCATTCGTCTGTTGAAGGGCATCTCGGCTCCTTCCACAGTTTGGCTATTGTGGACAATGCTGCTATGAACATTGGGGTGCATATGGCCCTTCTCTTCACTATGTCTGTATCTTTGGGGTAAATACCTAGTAGTGCAATTGCCGGGTCATAGGGTAGCTTTATTTTTAACTAGAAAGGAGAAATTTTTGAAAGAGATTTTGCTCCTAAAGAAAGATTAGCTGTTTTATTCATTAAAAACAAAAATCAGCTCCAACTTCAGGAAGATATTATTCATCTTCAAATATAGGAATAGAAATCACAGCTGGACCACATACAGATAGATCTTCCCTTTGGATGTGGGGCCTTGCAGCCCTTGAAGCAGTGACTAAAAACATAGGGAGCCGGGGGTTCATAACTGCCCCCTTAAACACCTCCTGAACTCACAGGCCATTGGGAAGCAATGTTTGGGAGGTGTTACCGAAGCTAGCCTTTGTTTTCTCGTCCCCAAATTGGTTCCCTCCCCTTTATGAGGATCCAGTGAGACAATACGGGCAAAGATAAAAGGGGTGGGTTTTCTGTGCCCCTCAAATCTCCTCTGGGTTTCGATCGCTCTCCCTGGATGCCAAGTCAGGTGTGGTCAGCGCAGAGAGGACGGCTCCGAGGCCCCAGTTTCCGTGTCTGTGCCCCCGCTCCCCGGAAGCTGACGTCCTGGGCCTGCCTCCTTCCAGGTGCCCACTGGTTGGCGATGACCTTCTGGCTCGTGGCACAGCAGAGTGACATCATCGACAGCACCTGCCACTGGAGGCTGTTCAATCTGCTCGTGGGGGCCGTGTACATCCTCTGCTTCCTCAACTTCTGGGACAGCCCTTCCAGACATCGGATGGCCGTGTTCTATGTGGCAAGTGGGGTCATGGCTTCTTTAATCCTAAGTTTACTAACTTTCTATGTGCATGTGCGTGTGTGTGCGTGTGTGTGCGTGCATGTGTGTGTGTGTATGTACTTGTGCACACATGTCTGTATAAGAAGGAACAGCTTAGGCCTAGGAAAAATTCTAAAAGGAGTTTTTGTCCTAAACAGAGACGACAAGCTCAGAAAACACTACTGGGACGGCCAGTTGTTCCCCCGTGGTCACTGTAGCAAGAACTGTGTTTTGCAGACACTTCTCTGTCTGAGAGCTAGATCACAGCTCAGCTATGTGATGTCACCTACACACTGTCTTTATTAATCAGCTCGGTCGTTACTGGGTTCCAGGCATGGCCCTCGACCATGCAAAAGCCACGAAGGTGACAGAAGGCCTGTCTTCAGGCTGCTTCTGGCCCAGTAGGGGGGATAAGCTCCACACCCAGATAACCAAACAATGAGGCAGAATGTGGGTAATACGAGGAGACGAGAACGGCCTGAACTCACTAGACGGTGAGGATTACTTCCTGTTGGGGTGACCAGAGATGCTGTGGACCGGAAGGCGGAAGCCACGCTGCATTGCAAAGAGCGAAGGAGAGGAAAGGCAGCCAGCACTTCGGAGCACGGGGTCTGGGATCCGGCCCAGATTTGGGACTGTGGCTCGCCCTTCCCTGTTACCAGCCCACTCGGCCGAGGACTGGAACGCTCCACACCTGTTTTTCATCGCACGTTAAGCACAAAGCCTCTCAGCGCGGCTGTGACGATTGTATAAGATCCACCCACTTCTCAGGGTCCCCTGTGAAGATTTAATAAATAACTTGGCTCACAAGAACCAACAGCTCATGGCCATTATTGATGATGAACAGGGGAGGACGCTTCCAGGGGAGCAGACCCTGCAGGACGGAGCCATGAGCAAACGGAAGGGGCAGGAGGGGCAGCTCCTGTCCAGGAGATGGCAGGTGGCATGACCATCTCCTGTTTTTAGGAGAGCCCTGAATGGCTGATCAACCCTGCGGGCTATGGGGCCCACAGACCGTGCTCTCCAAGCCTCGATTTCCATGCCTGAGAACCAGGAGTAAGAGTGCCTGTGCGGGAGGATGGAGGATGGACGGCCCTCCCCGTGTGACTTACAGACTCTTTCAGGCTCAGCACAGCCTGCTTATCGGAGCCGGGGGACTCCACTCACGCAGGTGACCTGCCACGTCCAGGGTCACCTGCCAGCCGGTGATCTGGTCCCTGGGTGTCTGGTCCAAGCCTCCTGCAAACACCCCGTAAACATCAGGCCTGCCACACTGTCCTTACATGGAGCCCTCCGTCCCCAGCGGGCACCTTCCCTGGAAGACACATGAGTCCTGACCCTGACAAAGTGACTCCTTTGGGGTAAATCCTGTTGTATTGGCAAAGAGAGCGGTGTTGTTGTGGTGGACTTGTTCCTACGCTCCTACAAGCTCTTGTCTCGTCCTCAGGTCCTGGGAGTGACAATAGAATCATTAGTAACAGCTACCATTTGGATCATCGTGCGCCAGACACTGTTCTAAGCTCATTAACTGCCTTATTTCTCACAGCACTCGATGAGACGAAACCCATTTTACAGATGCAGAAACTGAGACAAAAAGTCAGGCATCTAGTCAGAGGCAGTATTCGGATCCAGCTGGTCTCATGCTGCAAGGCCTCCAGCGAGCCACACGGCCGGGCGGTTTGAGCTGAAAGGGCCTCGGGGCCTCTGTGCCCCCACTTCCCAGCCTGGCTGGCTGGCTGAGGCGCTCGGGGAGCTTTTCAAAGTCGATTCCCAGGTGCCTTGCCAGGGATTCTGGCCCAACAGGTCTGACGGGGTCCTGGAATCGGTGGTTTGGAGGCAGGGTCAGGTGGTGCTGGCCAGCCTAACGGAGAACGCCTCGCCTCGCCTTCCCTTCCCGAGGGGGCAGGCGGCCTCTGGCTGATCTGTGAATGCCCCGGAAGGCCCGGTTTGCTGTCTTGCACTTGTTGCCAACTCACTCAGCTAAGTGTGCACACACAGCTTCCTCCGTGTGCTGGAAATGGACTCAGAGGCCGGAGTGTGCACGGGTCGAGCCTCAGCGGCCCCAAAGACACAGACCCACAAACGCAAGCTCGGTGACGGAGCAAACCCTGCAGGCATACAGGAGGCTGAGTGAGGAGCGTCAGAGAAGGCCTTACAGGAGCTGACAGCTGGTCTCGGGGGATGAGCCCGGCCGGCAGGAAGAAAAGGGGGTGAGGGGGGCGGGGGCATTTCGGGCAAAGCTGCCGAAGCAACACGGAGTGCCGGGGACCCGCGGGAAAGTAGGGTGGGTGGCGTCATAGACGAGCAGAGCCCGACCACTCGTTAGAGGCGATGAAACGAAGCTTGTTAAGTCCCTCGCCACAGCGAAGAACTGACCTTGATCTGGTTTGTGGGGCGGTGGACTGGGGGGGACGTCGGACGTCGGAGCCGGGTCAGGGAGATGGAATTTTATCAGAAGTGGGAAAGGGGGTGGTTAAGGTGACTCTGCCGTCTGGTTCGTGGGTTGGCGTTTATGGGGACGAGGAGCTCACTTCTCACATCGTGATGACAGGGGGCAGTGTTCCTGCAAGTTAGAGCAGGCTGCCGCCCCCCGCCGGGAGGGTTATCTGGAACATTTGTGCTGCAGAGACACAGCTCGAGGTCCTGGAGGAGGCGGTGCCGGGTGGCAGAGGGTTTACACCTCAGAGATGCAGAGGCAGAAGGGACTTGGACGTGCAGGTTTGCAAAGTAGCTAGTCTAAGGGGGTTCACGGCCTCGCTGCCTTTCACTAGATTTCGGCTGAAACGGAGAGTAAATCTTCTGACAATGTTAGCTTTCAAAGGCAGAAACTGCACTGGGGCCAGCTCGTCACCCTAGGGTGCAGCCCTGAGTTGGTAGGAGCTGTGTGAGTGTTTGTTCAAGTCTCTTAGTGTGTGTGGGGAGGACTGGTAGACAAAGACATTTGTGCTACGTGTCTACAGTTTTTACAGGCCAGGCTTGAGGCCGAGGCAAGAGGGCTTAGAGACACCTATCATGTCAGGTTTGGTCAAGGAGACCATCTTTGTCAGTGGAATGTCCTTGTGTCGGTCAAGGTTCTCAGGGAAACAGAACCAATAAGAATATATAGAGATACACAAGAGGAGATTAATTATGGGAATGGGCTCACACAGTTTTGGAGGCTGACGTAGGCCACAGTAGGCCTTCTGCAAGCCAGAGAACCAGAAAAATGTGGTGTAATTCAGTCCGAGTCCAAAAGACTGAGGACTAGGAGCTCGGATGTCCAAAGACAGGAGGAGATGGGTGTCTCAGCTCAAGAAGAGAGAGAATTTGCCCTTTCTCCACTTTTTTGCTCTATTCAGACCCTCAGTAGATTGGACGAGGCCCACCTGCCCTGGTGAGGGAGTAAGGGTCATGTTCTTTCCTCAGTCTGCTGATTCAAATGCTAACCTCTTCTGGAAACCACAGACACACCCCAAAATAATGTTTTACCAGCACCCAGGCATCCCTTAGCCAGGCAGGTTGGCCCATCCCAGAAGCCAGCACACTCACTGTGGGAGCAGTGGGTTGGAAGATGACTCTGGAAAGGAAGACTGGGGACGTATTGTAAACAGGCCTGCCCGCGTTGTCAAGGAGTGGGGTTGTGACAACCCTCAGGTGAGAGGGGGTTAGTTCCAGGTGTGTTAGGGAGGGATGACAAAGTCTGATCTGCCCGTGAAACAGATCACCGGGCAGTGGTGTGGAGGAGAGACCATGGACAGGGAATGAAGACAGAGGAAATCGTAGCACCCAGACAGGAAGCAGTGGGATCAGAACCATGAAAATGGCAGTAAGAACAGAAAGAAGCAATGGATTTGAGACAGACTTAAGAATTTGACTCAGCAGGACCAGATGGTTGATGAGATGCAGTTAATTTGAGGAGCGAGAGAAACTCCAAGTTTTGTGGACTGGGCCGATGGGCAGTGGCACTCAGTCCTGAAATAATGCCTGCTGGACCTTTGAAACAGGGCCACCCAGAGCCTGAAGGCCTGGGGAGCGTGGGCATTCTCAGGATGGCTAAGTAGCTTTTCATAACGCTGTCAGTTCTCTCCTTCTTTAACTTTCCTGGAGTTAAAATCGTGCCTGTGAATGACCACGGCAAAGCTTTCTAAGACTTTTGGCCCAACAGTATTACAATTTAGTTTTTCTTCATGCCTTATGCACAGTATTTAAATATACCATCTTCTAATTATTCCAGTTTGTTTACTTAGCCTAAGAAATACATTTTTGTACATAAAAACTGGAAACCAGGGGCACCTGGGTGGCTCCATGGGTTAGGCATCCAACTCTTGGGTTTCGGCTCAGGTCATGATCTTTCGGTCGTGGGATGGAGCCCTGCGTTGGGCTCTGCACTCAGCATGGAGACTGCTTCAGATTCTCTCTCCCTCTCCCTCCTGCTCTCTCTTTCTCAAATAAATAAATAAATAAATAAATCCTAAAAAAAAAAAAAATACCCAAAAAACTAAATCAAAGTTAAGAAGCCCGCCTGGGTGAGGGGTACAACCTTCTGTATGGCTGCCGCCATCTTGGACCGCAGAGGAAGGCCCCGTGCTCAGCCAGTAGGAGCGCTATGACCTCAGGCCAAGGGCCAAATTTACCTTTAAAGAGGTAAATCAAAACAATCATACTAAAGTTGTTATAAAAGTTTGTGACGCTAGTTGTGACACTGGAATTCAGTGGCGCTCTGAGCCCTGCAGATACTTTGAATTATTGCATCATGAAACTAACACACACGTGCAGTTAACATGAGGACATGATATACAAAAAGTTGGAAATAAAAGTCTCCTCGTGGGCTATGCCCTTCCATTCCCTGTGCGTTTATGATTCTGCAGGCATTTTAATGAACTGCACTGAGAACGGGGAGAATCCCTTTTGCCAGAGAAGCTCTTTCAGACCTTGACCCTGCCCCTAGGGGGCCCGGTCAGCCGTGGGCACCCCAGTGGGCGTTGAGGACAGAGCCTCCAACACTGACGGACGCTGCTGCAGAATTTAGGATGGGGGTGTCCCCCAGGCCATGTGCACCTGACCAGGGGTGGTGACTCTCCTTTTGGTCCCATAGATTATGCTGTTGGAGAACATCATTCTTTTGCTGTTAGCCACTGACTTTCTCCAGGGGGCCTCCCAGACCAGCCTGTGGACCGTAGCTGGAGTCCTGTTCGGATTTCTGATTGGTAAGGCCCAATGTCGCCTTCTTGTTCCCTCCCTCCCCACCCCAACTTGTCTCTTTACATTGCCCTAACTCTAAGAGCAGGAATCTTCTCAGGAGCGGTTAGGCAGAGAGCAAGGAATGGAGCTCACTGGACTGCCGGAGCAGAGCAGGGACCCCCAGACGTGACACCAGGTCCTATATACCAACAAGAACCCTGGGACGTGGGTGCTGAGTTACCCCCAGTTCAGAGCTGAGGAAGGTGGCACAGAGGAAGTCAGGTAATATCCCATAGGACCAGACATTCTGTAGGTGGCGGAGCTGGGATTTGCGCCCCGCTCCACTCTGGCATCTAGGACAGTGCCTGGCAGTTTTCCTTAATTAGCTTCGTGTTAACCTGGTTCAACAGATGGATGTCAGCTTGAAAGGGAGTTCCTGTCTACACCTGGGAAATAAAAATGAAAGCGGGGGAGGAGAGATGTTTTCATTCTCAGTGACCCAGGGCACGGTGAGCCGGGAGCCAGGGACAAGGGTCAGCTCTGGGGCTCAGACAGCCTGAGGGGCTCAGAGCCACCTGCCGATCCTTCTCCCCCTCTTTCTGGAGCTGCCCAAACTCCTGATTCCCAAGTGGCCCTGGAGGGAGTCCTCGGCAAGAAGATGGTGGGTGAGCTATCGTCAAAGGCACACAAGCTTTAGAGCAGACCGCTCTGGCTGACATCTTGAGCTCCCTTGACCAACATTTATTGAGTACCTATTGCATGCCAGCTTGGGTTTGCAACCCAGAACCTTATGAATGATTTGGCCCCATGGAAATGTTACTCATTAAAGGCATGTACTTTGGACTTGCCTGAGGAGGGGGGGGTTAGGTCCCCTTTTAGACCTTGGGGGGCTCATTATCAAAGACGGGTGACATCACGGTGAGAATTCAGAATAATGTGTAGGAGGGGCTTGAGGGGTGCCCACCGCAGAGCCATCACTCATCCCACAGGAATGCTGTCTCCACTCCCCCGCGGGAGGCCCACTTCGGGACCCCCCACGCCTCATCCTCCAAGAGTAGTCGGAGAGGATCCCAGGGATCATTTGTCCCGCTCCCGCCCCCAGCTCCGCCGCAATGCAGTCTGCCCGCCCCTCGGGTGCTTCCCCCACGTCTCTTTCAGCTTTCTTGCTGTTTATGACGGGCGCCTTGAAACCAGGCACTTGATCTAGTACAACAGGAAGCTGGAAATACCGTGGGAGGCACTGGAATGCTCTGTTAAGGAAATTATTGCCACGGCCAACACTTCTGATCAAAATAAATTAAACTGACAACAATGTGATTAAGATGTTTATGCACAAAGGAAGTGTTGTTGCTCATGGAAATTCCTTGATATGGGGTTTTTGATGGATATGTTTAACCTTTACTCGGGTCTAGTTTTTGAGGTTTTTCCTTGCCTCCCCTCCCCTAGGTTTGGAGTCCGTCAGCTGGCGTGGGGACAGCTGCATTCTGAGCATTTGATCCAGTTATTTGAAAGCAAAATTAGCATTTCTACCGGACCTCACACACACACACACACACACACACACACACACACACACACGTGTAAACACATGCATATGCACACATGCACACACACACGCACACACATGTGCGTACATGCATACACACATGCATATGCACACACGTGTAAACACATACATATGCACATACGCACACACATGCGCGCGCACACACATGCAAACACATGCATACACACATGCATATGCACACACGTGTGAACACATGCATATGCACACACGCACACACATGCGTGCATACACGCAAACACATGCATACACATGCACACACATGTAAGCACATGCATGTGCACACACATGCGCGGATACACACAAACACATGCATACACACACACACACACACACACACACACACCCAGAGTGCTCAGTGAGAGCTGCCCTCGAGAAAGAAGTCGTAGTATCAGTAGGATTAAACATTTTCATGACATTTTTCAGTTTGGAAACATTTGCAGCCTGTGGAAGCTGGAGCCCCCTTAACTTCCTGCGAGCACCCAGCTCTGATACTCCGACAACAGTCCTGTCTGGACCCCAACTACATGCCCCTATGCAGAATTCCAGACTCTGGGGTTCTCAGGCCCAGGGAGGATGCAGGACTTCAGAGAACATAACCGCGTGCTCTTGTGTTTCCTCTTTTCCAGGCAGTGCGTCGCTGGTAACCTATTACAGCCTGCTGCACCCGAGGTCCCCCGACATCTGGCGCGGCTGCAGCTGGCAGTCCTGTGCCATCGCAGCGGGTCCTGCGGCGGAGAGGCCGGGCAGCCCGGGCACATGCCAGGAGGAAAGTCACGAGTTCTCCGGTCTGGGGAAGGCCCCTAGCCCACTGTGGGGACCGGCAGAGGCCAGGCTGGAAAGCCAGACTGCTCAGGAGGATTCTTTCCTCGGTCATCATCACTGGCTGTTGGTGAAACTTGCCCTAAAAACAGGAAATGTGTCTAAGATCAATGCAGCCTTTGGAGAAGACAGTCCTGGCGGCTTCCGCCCCCCTGCGTGGGGCTGGAACCAGCACTACACCCAGCAGAGGATGCCCCTGTTTTCCCAGCAAGAGCTCCCACTGTCCCCCCAGGGCCCCCTGTCCTCAGAGAAAGGCTCTGAGTTTCAAGGTGTCCCGAACTCAGAAGTGGACCTGTTGGAAACCTCCAGTTTCGTCTCTTTTGCCAGCGACGGTCACCACCCAGCTCCTGCCCAGAGGCAGTCAGCCGCACCGAGGGAGCGTAGCCCGAGGGAAGGAGCCGGAGCTGTCTCTCCACTGCAGAGCAGGGGTGCGGGTGGGCGGAGAGGAGGTGAAGGGCAGGAGAGCTCCACGCTGTACTTCAGTGCCATGGCCGAGGGGGCCCCATCCTCACCCCAGGAAGGCAGGCAGGCAACTCTGCAGACACCCCACTCTGAGACGAGGGCAGAGTCCTCACCCCGGCCGGCCACACGGCCCTTCCCTGCCACCATGGCCGACATCAGCCCCATCCTAGGCCCGGGCCCTGCCGGAAGCTTCCGCCACCCTGCAGGCCTCGTGGGCAGGGCCTGGGGCAGCTCAGAGCGTGGGGAGCAGCAGGAGCCGATGAGGGACCGGAACCTTCCTGCCACTGCTGGGACGCGGACATCATTGCCAAAGGCGAGCCTGCGGCCTGCAGACCAGCCTTTCCTCACGTCCACTCCCAAGTGTGAGGCTGCCCGCGGGGACTGCAGCTGGACAGCCCGGCTGAGGACCAAGCTGACCATCTTCATCTGACCGCAGGCTGGCAATGCAAGCTGATCCCTGGGCTCCGGGACACCCGCACCCCCAGTCACCCCTGTCTGGACCTCGGTTTGCACACCCGAAGCCTGAGGGAACTGCAGCGGATTATTTCTGAGCTCCCCTGCGAACAGCACATGCACACGTATGTGTAGGACACGCTTTCCCATCATGGTGTGGGGGAGGGCGCAGGGCTTCCAGTCAAAAGTGCCGGCTTCCTTTTATGAACGGTAGGGTCCCTATTTTATTTTATTTTACTTTATTTTTGTTGCTATGGCTTCTAGGAAACTCAGCGGTGAAGGCCAGAGTTCTCTTTGATTCTGGGCTCTTGTGACAGTTGGCGTCTGCTGACACTGAGGGGTTATTAATCTTTGGAAAATGTATTCTTCCTGCATAATTTATGAAACCTTGTGGGAAGGTGAAGCATGCCGTTTCTGGAAGCCGATGAGAAAGCTGTGCTTCCAATCGTCGACATAACTGAAAATGCAAATGTCATCCTGAGAATCTTCTGGCAGAAAAAAAATATTTTTTTTTGCTAGATACTCAGTCCTCCCCGCAGCCCAGCAGCTCTGAGTCAGGTGGTCCCTCTCCACCCCTGACCTCACACTTCATTACTGCGCTCCCTCCTCCGTTCCGTGTGAGCCGCTACCTGTGATCTAAGCTTTCCCCAAAATGGGCTGTTTGTGCACAGGCATTTCCATCATCTCTGGAAGCCTTCCTTCAGAGCTGGTTAAAAAAGTGTGGTCAGAAAGCACAGAGGCAGAAGGCGGAGCCCGCATGGAGAGCTGGGCGCTGTTTGCGGGCGGTCCTTTCTACCTTTACCAGACACTGGGTTCAGGGACGATAGGACCCAGAGAGGAAGTGAGTGTGACCACACAGTGAGCGGTCAGGCTGTCATTGTCCCTGTTGCTGGCCACAGACACCAATGGCAGATAGCAGGCAGAGGCTCCAAACTCTGGTACAACAGGGACCTATAAGAGCCCCCAGGCCGCTGCCTAGAGGAAGGAGCGTCAGAGACAAACCAGAGCTGGAGAGCAGCGGAAGCAGTAAAAACATGGTATCAAAGACCACTGCAGTAGTGGTTAGGAGAAAAATCTACACCTGTACTCCATTGTGGATACAGCACGGACACGTGGGAACTGACGGGCAAGGAGCAGAGTGGGGGTCAGTGGATGGAAATGGACGGAGAGGAAGCCTGAGGAGTAAAGGGAAGACTCCAGCTAACCCAACCTAACAGGACTCCCGCTGAAGGCAGGCCAGGTGGTCCGACCTGTCCTGGGGCCTGTGGGGTCTGGAGAATTTGACCAGATACAGGTGATGAGACCATGAGCATGGAGGATTCTGTTAATATTAACTCAGCAGGATTCTTGCTACAACTGGACAAAGCAGAGGGGAACGTGAAAAGAGACCTCGTTGAAAAGTTCAGGGGAACCTGAGTGGGGTTTGGTCAAGGGGAGGCTCTTTGTAGGGAGGTGTGGGTGGGGCATTGGTGGTCTGCCCAGGCCAGCAGAAGGCGCTTCTCTGAGCCACAATGTCTGGCCTTCCCCCTCCCGTGCCAAAGGCTCACCAGGGACCAAATGCCCTCGCGCCCTTGAAGAAAGACTTACTGGACAGAGGGGTCCACTTCCCTGCACCACTTGTCTTCATCTTTGTGGTCAGGATGTGCGGGGCACAAGTATGACATTTTTAGAAGGAAAGGCCAAAGCCCTTCAGGTCAAGAGCACCAGGGGCCACCTGGACTTGAGCCAGCTGGGTTCGTGACCCCTCACAGCCAGAGGGAGTGCGGCCCATGGGGGCGGCTCAGTGAGAGGTGGGAGAAAGGGCTCAGAGGAGCGTGGGCAGCAGACCAGCTCCCAGACGTCAGAGGCCACTGCTTCTCTCCCTGGAATATTAGGAGCAGCTTAACAGCTGCTTGCAAAGCTCAGCGCTCTATACCGGGTCCACTCGATGGCCGTGACTGCCTCCACAAGCGACTGTTGCCCACAGCTTCAAAGCGGGGGTGTCGCTCCCAACGTCTCGGCTCCGAGGTATTTATCTTACGTCTGCTGTCGCACCTGCCCATGTGGCTTTCTGGATTTCTCGAAGGCTACTTCACTCCGTCTTACCCACGAAGCCACGTTGGATGCAAGGAGGGACTACCAGTACCCTTAAGCACTACAGACCAGACAGGTACTGCCCGCATGCCGTTTCTCAAAAGCAGGGAACCCCGGGCTCTCCAGAACCTCCGGGGAATTAGGGTCCATTCCCGTATTTCTACAGCGGTTGAATGCTGCTCGCGGCCGGCCGCTTCTCCAGCTGTTTGCCCTGGGGAGCAAGAAAGCCGATGGTGGCTCGTGGCAAGCGCTCCGTCAACAGCCGGTAAGTGGAATTGAATTTCTGGGTTTTTCCAGATGTCCAAGGATTGTACTTCCATAAGCAACGCTTCTGAAGAGCCATTTTTTTTTTTTATTTTACTTTTTAAAGTAATCGCTACACCCAACGTGGGGCTCAAACTCAGGACCCCGAGAACAAGAGAGGCACGCTCCACCAGCTGAGCCAGCCAGGCGCCCACTGAGCAAGCCGTTTTGGAAGTGGGTGTTTGTAAAACTGTTACAGACCCCCTGCCTTTGTGGCAGAACAAGACAGCCACTCTTCTGCTCCCGTCGGGTAATCGGAAGTCTGACAAAGGGGCTGCTTGCAGGGTTGGGGGACTGAGTTCCAGAAACCGGGGAGGTATGGCAGAGCGCCCCGGCTGGCTGCTTCTGCCCTTGGGGCAGGGGGAGGAGGCCGTCAGACCCCAGAGAGCACTCTGGCTACAGCAGGCAGACTGACCCGCTCCGTGCTGCCAGTAAGGATGCAGCCAGCCCGTGGGGACCCGCTGTCCTTCCACTCCCACCCTGGCCAGACCTATGCCTGAGGCCGGGGACTGAACAGTCTCCAGAAGTGGGCTCCCGCAGCCCCGTCTGGGGGAGCAGAACACCACCACCATCCCCCCTGACACTTGCCTCCTGCAGACCGGCCCCCAGGCTGTGGCCGTTGCAAAGATGCATCTGCTTTTCGTTGTCTTCTGCGCCCCTCCCTCATGCAAGAGGAGAATACAACAGCTTGTTTCTCTCCACCGAGTTACTAGATTCTGGACTGATGGTGAATCGCTTTCTGTGACCTTTGCTGGCCCAAGGACATAATTCACTGCAGGTACTTCTATGAAGAGGCAGAAAAACAAGTGGTGACAGACGCGATCGTTCTGTAATCCATACAAACATCACGTCGTCAGGATGTACACCTGAAACTAACATCATGTATGTCAGTCATACCTCGAGTTTGAGAAAGCGGAAAAACGAGAAGGGAGGTTTTAGGTCTTCTGCGCTCCCACGAAGTCAGCAGGGATCCCAGAACGAAGAGCACTCTTGAACGCCGTGTCACAGCGGCTTAAGGACAGGCGAGGCACAGCACAGCTGAGACAGAATCAGATCTGACGAGACGAGTTACGTTCCCCGTTAAAGGCAGGGGGCCCGTGTGAGTGTGGATACGACACAAACACGACAGTGGCATATAGCAACGAGCACGTCTATCTCCCTCTTGGGTCTGCAGGCCCTCCGCGGGGCTCTGGCTCACGCTGCCAGTCAGAGTGACCTGGGCTCCACATCCCGGGGGAGCAGCAGTGGACACGCGGGCCAGGAATTCCCCCAGGACCGGGGGGCAACAGGCGACGGTGCCCATCCTGCCCACACTCTGTGGCCTCGACGAGTCCTGTGGCCGAGCCCGACTTCCGTGGAGAGAGGGGTAGAGTCCAGCACCGCGGGCCACTGCCCGCACTTCCCTCGCGCCCCATTTCTCTTGCCCCGGGTCCTGGACTTCGTGGCCGAGTTCATGTTCATCTAACAAGGCTCTGAACTTACAAATCCAAAGACAGATTCCGGACATATCGGTGCTGATGACTCCAGAGACAGGTTCAGTATTCATGTCCTGATGTATCTTTTTAGACATCAAAAAGGAGGTCTGATATACATTTCTTCTCAACACTCCACAGCCTTGTCGGGGGCTCCTGGACCAATGATTTTGGCTCTGGCGTTGGCCATGTTTGCCTTAGTTTTGATTCTGTATTCCTTCCTTTTTCTTGACCCCAGGCAGCATACCAGTTCTTCACGGCGGCTTTCCCAGCCCTCGAAAGGCAACCAGAGCAAACCTGAGAGAAGATCCTGAAAGGGAGACCCTTGTAGGGCATTATGCGGGGGCTCAGGTAGGGAACCCCGGCTCCCCAGATGGGCCTCTGACTTCCTTCTCTCCTGCATCCTTTTCTTCTTCCAGCAGAGAGAAGGGGTGTTTGCCGAGCAGCCAAGATACCGTGGAAAGGATCGAGGTGCTGGGACCCTTGGCAGCAGCCTCCTGGGGGGGACCTAAACCCCCGTGCGATGCCTTGTTCTGCTTACGCCTCCAAAAGACCAGAGGAGAGGTTAACCTCTGAAATTGTTAGCCAGAATCGTGGTTTGTTTGGTTTTTCACGTTACATTCTGCTGTGCCAACCATGAGTTTTGTACATTCTTTTTGTGCTGTTTCCTGAATATGTTCCGAAGCTAAATGCTGATTATACTTAGGTATTTTAAGCATCAAGAAAGAATTTTACTGTAAACCTCAGTCTGGTTGTTCTCTTTAAAATAAGGCTATTACTTTTCTGTCCTCCTGAATTTAATTCAGTTTTCCATACTATTTAGGATGACCAACTATCCTGGTTTCCTTTGGGCTGGAGGGTTTTCTGGCTTGCAAGATTTTAGGGCTAACACCAAATAGTCCCAGGCCAATTGGGACGGCTGGCCACCCTGATACCTGTTCGCCCTATTCGATTTTTGCCCTTTAATGTAGCCACCAGCCCAGAAGAGGAGAGAACGTACTCCCCAGTTAAAAGTCTTTGGGATTGTACACGTTTCCTGACATAAATTTCTATACCACCAGATCCCTATCCCCTGCCCTTGTCAATCTTGCAAAAAATCAATTTGACTAATCTCCCCCTTACCAGTCAGGCCTACCAAAGTCAATATAATCACCAACTTCAAGCTATCCTGCTCTAAAGTCAAAGCTATAATCCAGATTTTAAGTTAACATCTCTCAGGGAGGAAATCTCCCATGGAAAAATACCATGGAAAAATCCATGACTTTGACCACACAGATACATGCATTATGGCAAGGCTATAATCACAACACTGCCCGTCAGGGTTTCCATTATAAACGGGGTCTGAATCTTGGTGGAGCGCAATTCTTTCCAGCTGGAGTAAACCACGGACAGGTTTTCAGCCCATTGGGGATTTTTCTGATTTGTTTACAAATTGGCAAGGCTGGGGGTGGGGGAGGAGGGAAAGAGGGGGAAGCTGAGGCTGGGAAAGGAATAAACAGTATGGACTTTTGTTCTGTGTTCTTTCAACTGAAATTAAGAAAACACAAACAGCAACCAACCAAGGTCAGTTAAGGATGTCATGTAGATCTGATAATTCTGGATTTAAAGGCAACACTTGGTCTTTAACTTACTTTAAAAAACTGAATCGTTGATAAAAGTACAGAGATTTGCTTTTTTTCTTCTCCTTATACCTTAAGTTTAGTCAGCCACAGATGTGAGCTTTGGGCTGTCTGTGCCTTGAGGGAAGCATTGTGATGGGGAGACCGCGTGGAAGATTCGACCTGGACTCTCTCTGGACTCTTCTCTAGCTAATTCCCTGACTGTCCGGAAGCCTGTCCATCTTCCGGAGCCTGCGGTTCCTCTCCTGTAAGGAAGGGGTACTCTACGTCGGCCTGGCTGGGTCATAGGATTCCTACCCAGGCCCACCACGGCACTGGGTGAACTGACTTGCCCTTCTCTTCCTGTCCATCCCTCATGCTGGCAGCCTCTAGAGAGCTGCAGTCTGATAGGCGTCCTGTGTGGCTAGGGGTCCACTGTTGCCTGAGGCCACGGAACCCGGGAGGCCTCCACTACCTGTCACGGAGATTGACTTCTCCCAAAGCAAATGCATGCTGGGTCCTGTTGAAGAATTAAGCTTGTTTTCACTGAAACGTTTCACAGTAACTGCTCCAGAGCCATACAGTTGTTTGGGGGCATCTTGCTTTGGCCTCAGGACCTTGTTTGGCATGAGAGCCAAAAACCTCATCCATGGTTAAAGGGTGGGGCAGAGACCCTTCTCGGGCCTCGTGGGCTCACAGGGTGACCAGCACACACCTTGGGAATCCCAGAAGTGTCCGATCCCTGTGTTCCCTCTCGTCTCCAGAAGTTCTGGGGCTCGTGAAGGGAATCGAGTGTACCGGGCGGCCGTGTATCAGTCTGCTTTAAATGACAGCCACCGTAAAGTGAACGGTGTTTTCCTCACGTGCTCGGATCCCGCTTCCCACTCTCCAATGTCTGAAGAATTTGGAGGCCAGAATACGTTCTACCAGCAGTCAGGAAATAACGTCATTAATCTGGGGAATGGAGGGTGGACAAGGGTCCAAGTCGAATTTTGTAGGGTTATGGAATCGTTCAGGATTTTGAATCCTTTGTTTTAAATACCTGTCAGCAAAAGGTCAGTCGGGCTTAGTTTCGACTTGGGTTTGGAATAAATGGCCAATGCCCTCCTCTCTCACCGAACTCATGATCATGTTCCGCCGTAAGCACGAGTTCTGTGTAGGAACCAGCAGCGCGGGGAGAGGGGAACGTGCGGTGTGGCCGTGGCCCGGGCTGCCCCTGCTGATGGACACACTCCGCGGGGCGATTGCAGGGGCGGATATGGCGAGTTAAGCACACTTCACACTCCTGTTTTACTTTAAGACGGAATGCCGGGGAAAGCTGGCCTTGTGCCCGGCCGGCCGGGCAGAGCGGAGCGCCCCTCGCTGCGCCTGGAGCGGCCCCTGGGCCCCCTGCGCTCGCAGGGCCGCGCGGGCTCAGCAGGTGGCGCTGTTGCCTCTGCAGCGGCGGCGGCGGCGGAGCCCGGTCGGCCTGCTCCTCCGTCCAGCGTCCTTCCCCGTGCAAGCTTGTGACACCTTCAGCCACACACCCAAACACCCCGCGGGGACTGAACCACGGGCTTGTGAGGCCTCGACACACGGTGCCTCTGTCTTTTCTCAGCAAGCCGATGACCTATCCCTGTTGAAATCATGTGCTGAAGGGCTGGTTGAGATCATTAGGCGTTCAAATGCGGTTATTCATTTCCCATTACAGGAATATGACGAATTTCCAATTTCAGCAGCAGCTGCCCTTAAATTGGAAGTCAGCGTTTGTGAAATATCCAGCGTCTTATCCACAAAGCTCATTCTTGAGGCTGGACATACATAATACCTAGCCTGCATTTCGGATGACAGGGCCCACCCGGCTGATTTTTATCATGGGGACCATTACTATTGCCATTACGGAAGAAAAAAGTCCTTTTCTGTGTCTCTTTAAGGACGGTGGATTCCGGAATGTGCCAGGAATCCTATGGTGTTTCCGGCTCCCAGTTTCCGTCTAAATTCCATGGATCGAGAGAGGGCTTTTCATTTCTACAAGATGAGAATTATGCTCTTCTGAGACAAAGGAATATTAGTACTAAAGAGAAATGACCTATGAAGCCATGAGTAGACATGGAGGAACCTTAAGAGCATATCAGTAAGAGCATATCAGTAAGTGTAAGAAGCTGGTCTGAAAAGCCTACACACTGTATGATTCCAACGACATGACGTTCTAGAAAAGGCGAAAGTATGGAGACAGAGAGTGGTTGCCAGACACTGGGTGGGGAGGGAGTAATGGGCCGAGCAGAGAGGAGTTTTTAGGGCGGTGAAACTGTTCTGTGTGATACCGTATGGTGGATACGCGTCATTATACGCTTGTCTAAACCCGTAGAATGCACAACACCGAGAGGGACAATGAGGGACAACTGTGGACGCTGGCCGATAATGATGGCCGGCTGTATGTTCATCACCGTAACCTTGCACCAGCGGTGGGGGTGTGGACAGTGAGGGCGGCAGTGCACGTGTCAGGGTGCGGGACGTGGGGAATCTCCGTACTGTCCCTTCAGTTTTGCTGTGAATATAAAACTGCTCTAAAAAATAGTCTATTTTTTTAAAACCTTCTTGATTATGCTCTCTTCTCAGCAATGGACCAAAACTTAATTCTTATCAAACATTTACTCAAGCACCTGTCAGTGTCCAGTGCTGGAAACAGAGGTCCAGCTCTTGGGACCGGAGCCCAGCAGAAGACAGTCACAGGGGAGGCAGGATAGGTTCCGTTCAGTCATTACAGGTGCTTTGCTGATTTCAGCGTGGAACCTCTGGATTGTTGACGAGAATCCCTGGTGAGTAGGATACAATCTTGAAAGGCCCTCAGGATTCACACCACCGTCCTTGGGGGTCAGGGGGACATCTCCATGGAAGTCTGGTCAGGTGGTTAGTGCCTCCACATTCAGTCAGCCTCCCTGGCTGTGAATCCCTGCTCCCTTCCTTGTGAGGTCAGTGACTTCATCTCTCTGCATAAAGTGTCCCTCTCTCTAAGGCAAGGGTGACAGTAACAGCCTGCATATTAGGACTGTGTGTCGAATCAAGTAGGGTAAGACCCAAAATGCTTTTAGCCAAGGGTTTGGCATGGATTAAAAACACAGCATTTAGTGAAGATTATTTTCCCAGGTGGCAGCCCTGTGAAGAGAGGTGGGCAAGCCACGAAGTCATTATCTTTGTGACTACATGAAATTACATAACTTTTCTCTGAGATGTTTGCAAGACTCATGTGGCAGCTTTTGTCTGCCCTGGCCTCGCCGGGAGGACATGCCCCACGATAGGGACCGAGATGACACCAAGCTGGGTCTTGCAGGGTTCACTGTCAACCATCTGGCAGGTGTGTTCAGACTTTCCTAAGGCCAATGTGAAAATCCTATGGGGTCTTTTTGGGCCCAAGGTAAAGTCAAGGATCAGCTCTCATAGAACTTTCTCCTGGAAAGAAAGAAAGGTTACTGGTTTTTTGTTTTTGTTTTTTTTTTTCCTGTTTAGAGAGTTCCTGACATGCTTCTTCCTGTTTTCCTTCATACTTGGGGACAGCAGAAATGATACACAGCCCCCCCACAATCTCGGGGCGCTATGCGCTGGACTGTGATATATTTACTGAGAAATTTTTAATAAATAAACCACAGCCATGAACCCATGTGCCCTTATAAACCAGCCGTTTCTCATGGGGAGAGTTCAGGAGTTTTTATGGAGCAGTACTATGTTCTCATGAGAATTTTATTAGAAATCAGAGACTTGAAATCCATCAAGCAGGAAATTTATGAGGTTACATGGGAACTATCCTTTCATTGTGTCATTCTGGGTTAATTTACTTCTTCATATTATGTTGATTTACTTTGTAAATTTCAGCCATGAACGTTGTTCTGAATTTCTCAGCAGATTCAAGCCAGCTAATTGATTTCTTGAACTTTTCACTTTCCATTTTTATCCTTAAAAGAAGATAGATAATTATTGATGGTCTGTATAAGCAAGCCCCCACATCTGTGGGAAATGCATATTGCTGGTCAGAAATGTGTCCAAGCAGGTCTTTTCAAATGCCAAGGAAGAAACAGAGCTTAGTGGAAAACATTTTTATAACCACTGGCAATTCTTGACGTCTCTAACTTTTCCGCTCAATAGTTTCTTTAAATAACTTTTTTTAAATTGTGTTTTGCGAAGTACCCAGTTAAAATTTCACTTACCAAAAAAACAAAACAAAACAAAAAAACAACTTGTTTATCATCATGTAACCCAACTTGGAAAATAGCCCAAACCCAGAATAGATGTTTGTGCCGGTGAAGTGGAGAGGAAGTGTTCTAAGCAAGTGTTTCGTCTGGGCCTGTTCCAGCTCTCCATTAATTGTGGCGTTAATGGTGTGAGGAAGGAGGCCAGGCGGGGACTGGCCTTGAGCAGAGTCAAGAAAGTGAGTGAGTGACACAGGAACTGGGCTTCCCTTAACCAGCTGACCCCTTTGCCGACATTGGAGCCCGACTCCTGGGGTGAAGTCCCCAAATTAGCTAATTTCTCTTAATCTCTAAATTTAATTCTTTTTTTTTTTTGAAAAAGATTTTATTTACTTATTTGTCAGAGAGAGAGAGCAGGAGCAGTGGGAGAGGGAGAAGCAGACTCACCAAGCAGGGAGCCCGATGTGGGACTCGATCCCAGGACCCTGGGATCATGACCTGAGCTGAAGGCAGATGCCTCACTGACTGAGCCACGCAGGCGCCCCTCTGAATTTGATTCTTAAGTCAGAACTGCGTGTTTCCCGCAGACACTTGCTTTGGGAGTTAGAATTTATTGCGCTGTCACGGTGGCGTGGTTACTTTGTTTTAACCTTTTCTATGCACCCGTGACCCCAAAGCTCCTAGGCACCTAGAAAATAAAAGGAAACAATGCAAGAAGTCACCTGCTTGCTGGCTTCACGTTTCTTGGTATCAGAGAATGATATCAGCCACCCTGCCCGGCTCAGCTCTTCTTTGAACCAATGGACCGTAGTTGTCCTTCCAAAAAGCAAATAATCCTGGTTGCCATTAGCTCATCTTTTCTGAGTGTTGCCCGATGCCAGGCTCTGAGCTACATTGTATCTATTAGCACATTTACCTCTGGAAGCTCGCTGAAGGAGGTCCTATTATTCTCCCATTTCCCAGATGAAGAGTTTGAGGCTCAGGCTGGTGAAGCAGTCTCTCTGTGATCCCACAAGCAGACATGGTTCTTACCCTGAGGGGCCCAGAATATTCGGGCCCACGCTGCTACCTAGGCATTGGGGGGAGCAGACCGGAGATACAATCTCTGCCTTCAGGAAGCTCTTGTTCTAATTTCAGGAATAGAGAACTTGAAAACATAGGCAACACTCAGATCCCGGTGATGGCCCAAGGTGACTCTGTCATTGCGTCTGCCTCCGTGTGGGGGGAAAGGGTGCCCAGATGGCAAATGAGCACAAGAAAAGACGCTCCACATTGTATGTCATCGGGGAAATGCCGAGTAAAACCCCTGCACACCTGTGAGAATGGCCCAAATCTGGAAGCACTGACAACATGAAATCCTGGAGAGGGTGGGGAGCAATGGGAACGCTCATCCGTTGCTGGGGGAAGGCAGAAGGCGCAGCCTCTTTGGAGACAGTTTGGCAGTGTCTTACAAAGTCAACATCGTCTCACCATACGATCCCGCAATTGCGCTCCTTGGAATTTACCCAAAGGAGTTGAAAATTTACGTCCACGCAATAATCTGCACGTGGATATTCATAGGGGCTTTATTCATAATTGCCCGGACTTGGATGCAACGAAATGTTCTTCAGGAGGTGAGGGACACATGCATGGTCCATCCAGACAGGGGAAGAGTATTAGTGCTGCAAGGAGATGAGCGTCGGGCCAGGAGAAGACAGGGAGGAAACTTAAATGTGTGTCACTAAGTGAAGGAAGCCAGTGTGATTCCAACTCTGTGACATTCCAGAAACGCCACACTATGGAGACAGTAAAGAGATCAGAGGTTGCCCGGGGTTGGGGGCAGGGAGGAATGAATAGAGCACAGAGGGGTTTTAGGGCCATGAATATGCTCTGGATGATATCATCGTGGTGGAAACACATTTGCGCAATCCCATAGAACATGCAAGAGCAAGAGTGACTCATCTTGTAAACCACAGACTCTGGGTGATGATGACGTGTCCATGGAGGTTCATTGATTATAGCAAACGCACCGAGTGGTTCAGGGTGTGGGTAGTGGGGGAGGCTGTGGACGGGGGTGGGGATATGTGGGAAATCTCTGCATCTTCCATTCAATTTTGCTATGAACCTCTAATTGCTCTTAAAAATTAACTCTCTTAAAAAAACAAAACAAGGAAACAAGAATGTCCTTGACTTTAGGAAATGTTCACTCCCGTGGCTTGGAAGCAAGGCACTTTGAAACAAGGTTGTACCATATCAAGAAACATAAAAACGTATCAAAATAACAAACCTGGCTCATTGATATGCAGGACATATCAGTGAGTGCTGGTAATAAGGTGGAGAACAACAGGAGGACTGCCTGGTGGAGGAGGTCTGGAAGGGCCAGAGGGTGTGTTTGACTCATGGCCAGACAAGGAGACAAAGGCAGGGCCTGGACCAGAGCCTTGACCAGAGCCTCTCACTCAGACTGTGGTTTTTGAGATTTTGCCTCTAGATTCTTACCCCTCCCCTCCCCTGGCCTCTAGTTAGGAGAATTGTTAACCAGTTGGTTTGCTCGAACTCCAGGCAAGCTGTGTTTGGTGATGCGCCAAGGAAAATCCCCACGGAATACAAACCAGTCTCCCAGAACACGCCCAGGAAAGTCCTGCAGGCAACAATCTGTCTTTAGCAAGCAGCCACAGAATCAGGGTCTCCTGCTCCTTCCTCAGAGGTCTGAGGGCCCAGAGTGACAGACGTCGGCCTTTGCAGGACTGTCAGGAAGGGTGACCAGGTGCAGGAAGGGCCTTCTTCCCCCCTCTGCTGGGACATGGGACGTTTCCAGCGCCACACGTTGAGGGAAGTCCTCCAGCCCCAGGAGAAACTTCAGCCCCCAGGAAGAGCTCCAGAGAGTGCACCCCCCAGATCAGAGGTGGTCCAGGGACAGAGCACTACAGTGGGGTCAGAGGACAACGTGGTAAGCCACGTGGCTCTGACTCTGCCCCAGCCTCCTCACACCCAGCCGGGGGAGGAACAAAGGACACAGGCATCACATCTGAGATCCAACCAGGCTCCCCATGGGGATCCTCACTGCAGAGGGTCCCCAAGGCCCCTGTTGCAACCTGGGCCAGGAAGGTGACCCACTTTCCACTGTCTCCTGCTTTCAACCAATTGTCCTGCTGGGGGCTGGCATGGTGAGGGCTGCAGGGACATTCTTCCTGCCTTGAGAAAGTTCTGGAACATTTGAAAAGGCTCTGACTCAGCAAGAGGCCAAAGGATTTAGGGGTTGAGCAATGGTCAAGTGTTGTCTTCTACAAAAGGTGCTGACTCACCCTTGGATGGCCGGTTTCTCCCAGACAGCGATGATCCCACCTGTATCTGCCCTTTTCATCCAGAAGGCTGAGCTGAAAGTAAGACAGGGGTCAAAGCCATTGCACCTGACTGATTCCCATCAAACAGAAAACAGCTTCCTCACTGAGAACAGAAACACTGGCCAGAGCCCAGCTGGGGATGAAGCGCTTCCGCTGGAAATCAAGCTGACTCCTTCCATCTGTTCCTGCCCCACAAGGAGCCAGGGTTGGGCACTTAGAGCAGCAAGTTTAAGAAGCATCCACGAAGGGGGCGCCTGGGTAGCGCAGTCGCAGTCGTTAAGCGTCTGCCTTCAGCTCAGGGCGTGATCCCGGCATTCTGGGATCGAGTCTCACATTGGGCTCCTCCGCTGGGAGCCTGCTTCTTCCTCTCCCACTCCCCCTGCTGTGTTCCCTCTCTCGCTGGCTGTCTCTCTGTCACATAAATAAATAAATAAAATCTTAAAAAAAAAAAAGAAGCATCCATGAAGGTTCTGCTTCCCATGAGCTGTTTTCCTCCACAGGTGACCATCATGGGATTCCCTCTCCCCAGAAGCTTCTGGCAGCCAGGGACCTTGTCGGTCCAGCTCTCCTGCATCCCCAGGGCTTACAATCATGCCTGGAATACCCTGGGCACTCCATACAAGTTTACTGAAGAAAGTGATTGTTTTTAAAATATTTTATTTATTTGAGAGAGAGAGAGGGAGGAAGGGAGGGAGCGGGAGGAGGGAGAGGAGAAGCAGATCCCCACTGAGCAGGGAGCCTGACATGGGGTTCAACCCTGGGACTCCAGGATCATGACCTGAGCTGAAGGAAGATTCTTAACCAACTGAGCCACCCAGGCGTCCCTTAAGTGGTTTTTGTAATGCCTTTGACTCTGCAATGAAATCACAAAGAGACCTAAGCTATTCCGCTCTTCGATGATGAGCCCAACGTGAGGAACGCCTCCAGAGCCCGAGGAGAAAGGCCTGTCCCTGTCGCTGACTGAAGGGCCCCGTATGCTGGCAGCCCAGCCCGGGGCTCCAGGCTCGGGGGTGCAGCATGTGCTGCCCAGCACCCCTGCCCCCTATCCAGGCCACCGCGGGCCAGCCTGAGTCACACACGCAATATCTGAAGTGACCCAATCCAACACTCTCCCTTCTAAGCTGAAAAATGAACGGAGGTGACACTCCAGCCCAAAGTCACAGGAGTTAAGGTGGGCTTGGGATCAGAGCCCTGACCCCCTTTCCCATTCCATGTTCCCCACTCCCACATGGCTTCCCCATCCCAGGACCCCCAAAGGCAACATGCTCACTCCCTCGCCCACAACTCAGTCCTCTTCCTGCCATTCGGACTGCTCCCACTCGGGCTGGGTTTGCCCACGGGCCCAAGATGCTGTCCTCTGCACACGGACAATCTTTCACTCCCCCGAAGCTGCCCTTGGTCGGTGCTTCTGACCCGGACGCTTTGCGCATGGGACGTGATGCTGTTACCCCTTGTCTCCCACAACGCGATGCACGGTGCGGGCTCTCTGCTTTCACTCCTGTAGGCTTTGCCCTTGAAAGGGGAGTCCTTCCCATCTTGTCCCACTTCTGTAGGAATTAGGAAAGTGGTATAAACATATGGCCCCGGGTGTTACTCAAACCGTGGGGAAAAGGGGTGAGGCAAAATAGGTTTTACAATAATTTCCTATCCAGTTATGGGTTTGTTGCATGTGAATATTTTCATAATTTCCTTTGAACCCCATGCAGTTCTCCTTGCGGAGGGCAGGTTCAGGAATCCTCATCAAATTCTTCTAGCACCTTCCGAGTCTCGAGTTGAAGGCGTCCTCTAGGTTTCTCCCGTGGAAAAGGTTAACAGATGCGATAGCGTCTAACTGACAATGGGCGTCAAGATTCTTACAGAAACAATTACTCTGGTCAGCTGCACCTTTTCAGTCATTCATTTCTCATTGATTTGTTTAGCAAGTTCTATTCCAGTTCGGTTGACTTCTGTCTGGATGGAGGGCGGGTGCCTGCTGCATACACCTTGGATAGCCTCCGTCTGGACCACCGGTCAGAGAAAGCCTTTCTTCCTCTCCTTTCTGTCCTATCCCAAGTCAGTCCTTATGCAGAAAAAGAAGGAAAACACCAGCTCTAGGACATGTTTACTGCGTCCCAATCACAGAAACCATAAGCCTTGTGATAATGTGTAATGATGTCCTTGGCCATACCGTCTTCTAACACTTCAAAATTTACACAACTTTCTTCTACTTTAGCCATCTCACAAAAAGATCCATTTTTATTTGAAAATTTGCATAGTATTTATAAATGCAGGGCAGAAAATAAAATACATCAATGAGCAGCAGAGACCTCCATGGAGGGGGAGGGGGCGGCGGGAAGCAGACAAATGCATAGGAAAGTTCCCAGCTCTGGGGTCAAGCAGGGCTGCTGACGGCTGTGGCCCACACACCTGCCTTGGGCCTCCGTCTCCCCACCCAGAAAGTGGGCCTCCTCTAACACCTGCCCTGCGGTGAGGGTGTCAGCAATGCTGAGATCACATAAGCAAAGCTCCTACCATGGTGTTTGGAGTATTAGAATCACGATAAATATTCACGAAAACAACGCGATTGAAATATGTTAGTGATAAACCTCAAGCCGGACATTGGTTCCTTCCCTTCTGTGGGTCATCTGTGCTTCACTCATCGGCATGGCCCCTCTGGTTCCCCCCACCACCGTCTCTCACCCCCCCCCCATACAGGTCAAGAAAAGGCTTTGCCATCGGGGTTGGCTTAGGTCCCCCTGTCCCCTCAGCTGGCCTGCCTCCCGCAAAACACCCCTCCCACGGCTGTGCCCGGCGCCCGCCTCATCGCAAACTAGAAGGTTCGAGGACGTGCTGATTTGTACACTCAGTCCTCCAATTGGCTGGTCTCACTCTGTGCACGGAGGGCTTCATTTCCCTTGGGCCCCCAATTTCAAAGCCTCCATGGGGCCTGGGCCCTTTTCCAGATACCCACACGAATGGAGCTTGGAATTCTCACAAAGTCTAACCAAAACGTCCCCCTGGCCGAGGTCCGGGTGTCGGCTGGAACACACGAGCTGGCACGAGGGCCGATCTTGGGAAGGGCGGCATCAGCTGGGAGACCTGGACGGGGCTGTCACAGGGCCTGCCCGAAACAGTCAGCAAGAGTGGCCGGGAAACACTTCCTCTGACCCTGCGGACACAGGAGGCATCGCGAGCTGGTGTTAGTGCGGGGGCAGAGACCCCCGCCCCGGCCCTGCTCAGCCCCTCCACGGCCGTCCTGTCCTCTGCCCACCAGAGCTCTCGGGTGCAGCACTGCGCGGCTGCCCCTTCTGCGAAGTGTCTCGGGAGTTCTGGCAAATCAGCTTGGCCTGGAAAGTGGAACACCGGAGGAGTGAAACCCCACCACGTGGCCCCTGTTCACGCGTGGGACTGGTGTGCAAGGAGCAACCTCACGAGGTCAGGCTGGGGGCGGCTCTTGGCTTGAATTCAAGGGGGGCGTCCATGAAGCTCCTGGGGGAGGGGAGGAGGAGAGTGGAACAGTCAAAACTTCTCGCTCAGTTATGGGGTTTTTGGCGGCGGTGGGAGGGCGGGGGCTCTGCTAACGTCCACAGGCGACTATACGCACCTAGAATCAGGTCACGTCTATCCCATTCAGTCATAATCGTGGCTGTAGTTTAGTGACCCGGGCACCATGCTCGGGACACACGCGCGTCATCCCAACTTAATCCTCGAATGGGCCCTACTAGCCTCATTTTACAGATAACGAAACGGCTGTTTAGGGAAACCAAGGGATTCACCCAATGTCCGAGCTGGCAGTTGGCAGAATCAGGACCAGAGCCCGGCTCTCTCTGACCATTTGCCTCTTTCCTCACCAACCCCCAGCGTCTCCTCACGGCCCCCGACGGTCGCCCACCCTTCCCGGACCCACTCACCGTCCACAACGCGGAGGGTGTGCACATTCACGTCTTCCGCCCGAGGTCACCTGCACCTCCCCTCGGCTTTACATACGTGCTGTACGGATTCTTGAAAACCCTCTGAGGGATCCCCCCAGCCGGGGCTGGAGCCACCAGGCCGCCTCACATCACCAGCTCACCTGCGAGCCTTGGCTGGAGACGCGGCCCCTCCATGCCCGGAAAGAGTGTACATAGACCCAGCATGTTGCCAGGCTACGTTTCAGACAAAGGCTGGGTTAGATGGTTAAATATTTGGGAAATCGGAGAACTGAGATTTTAGACAAAGATTTGATTATCTGCATCCAAAAAAAGGTCTATACGCGAAGTGGATTTAATGGAATCCGTTCTCATTGTGATCGTCATCAGGGTTTGTACAGCTGTTCCCATTCTCCTCTCCTTCAGGTCGCTCGGAGTGACGCCCCTTCCGAGGTAAAGTGTGGCCAAGTATGGGCTTTGGCCGGCGAAACTGAGAGCAGAGGGTGTGTGTCACTTCTGGACGAGATTTTAGGTTACCGGGTCTGTGGCTGCATCCCCTTTCCTGCCACAGCGATCAAGGGAGCATGTGTTCTGGTGGGGCTCCCATATGCCCGGACCCCTGTGGGATTCCCAAACGCAGGGACACCTGCCAACTCTGCCAGACAGGCAGCCTGAGCAAGAAAAACACTTTGTGTCATAAGTCCTCATACTTTCATGTTTGTTGTCATTACCGTAGTGTACGTCTCAATGCAGCCCCGGCCAGCAAGATCAGAGTTATGTCAACTGAGATATACAAGCCTTACAGATTTTCAATTTCAGATGGTGAAAAGCTTCTGGAGAGGGTTTTCAAGGTACCCTAAATGCATATCACCAAGTGAAAGAAGCCAGTCTGAAAGGCTACGTACTGACTGATCCCAACTGTTCGACTTTCTGGAAAAAGCAGAACCGTGGAGATAGTAGAAAGATCAGAAGTTGCCGGGGTATGAGGCGGGATGCGCTGGTGGGAGTTCTCATCCATGGAGAGCCCTCCGTATGATGCCGTAGTGATGGGTCCCTGCCGTCAGGCACTCGTTCAAACCCACGGAGTCTGCAACAGCGCGAGGGAGCCCCAGTGCAACCGGGGACTCCGGGGATGACGGCGTGTCCCTGTAGGCTCATCAGTCCTCACGAAGGTCCCACCCTGCGGAGCTGCTGATAACGAGGGAGGCCGTGCGTGTGGGAGCGCAGGGGTTCCTGGGAATCTTAGTACCCTCTGCTCTATGTTGCTGGGAGCCTAACACAGCTCTTAAAGGGGGACAAGTTCTGGAAATGGATAGTGATGTCGATGCAGAACGATGTGAATGTGCTTGATGCCACTGAACTCTGTGCGGACACACGGCTCAACGGGAGCTCCTACAACTCCACACAAGGAAAAACCTGATTTAAAAATGGGCAGAAGATCTGAATGGACAGTTTTCCGAAGAAGACCGATAGCTGGGCAAGAGGTAGATGGAAAGATGCTCCACGCCCCTTATCAGCTGGGACATGCACATCGAACCACAGGAGCCGTCACCTCCCACCTGTCAGATGGCTGGGATCAAACACACGAGACACAGCAGGTGTTGGAGAGGCCGCGGAGACAGGGGAGCTCGTGCGCCGTGGTGGGCATGCCGGCTGGTGCAGCCACCGTGGAGAGCAGTGTGGAGGCTCCACAAACAACCATAGATGCACGTGCTCTGTGTTCCAGCAACCCCACCTCTGCGTATTTGTCCAAATACTATTCAGCCATCGAAAAGAAGAAATTCTGCCCATTGAAACAACAAGGATAGGATGCTAAATAAATAAATAAATAAATAAATAAATAAATAAAAATGAAGACTTGGTCAAGGCACCGGTGGAGCTTTCACACCAGTCCACATAAATCAGGTAAGAACCATACGTGATTCAATCATAAAGAAAGGCCAGCACCTGCGTATCCATTGACATCACCTGTCTCTGCGTCCAGTCTCCTGGCTGGTCTCGTGGTCCCGTGGTTAGCACACCTCTGAGCGGGGGCGGAGGGCAGCCACTGGGGCGTCCTGACAGCCGCTTCGCAGGACACCACAGAACACAGTGCTGGGCAGCCTTCGGGCGTCTGAGGAGCGTGACCACGACCCCGAGGAGGACGGTCGCAAGCAAGGCGGTTTCCTGGAGCCAAGGCCAAGCTGCATGGACGCGGGGCGGGGACTTTGCCGGGAGGGACAAAGCCGAGAGTGGCCGGGGAGCTGGAGGTGCCTCCCAGGCCGCCACCGCGGTGACCAGCGGAGCATCCACGCTGGGTGGTGGGGGGAAGTCAAGGGGCCGAGGGTCGGGGGAAGGCCCTGCAGTGCCGGATCGGAGGGTGGGGACGGCTGAAGGGGGCTCGAGAGGGAGCGAGCCGGAGGGAAGTGTGCAGTGCTGGACGCTGGGATCTGGACGGGCGGCGCCTGTTGGAGTAACAAGGCCACGGGTGTGACGGGCACGAATGGCCGAGTAGGAAGGCGGACGCCACCCAGAAGAAAGGAGTGAGGGGCCGGCCAGAGATGCTCTCCCAGGAGCACTCCCTGCGGTGGCCGACAGTGTAGGCTTCACGCACGCGCTCCTTTACCCGGTTTCAAGGAGACTGAGCTCCCCGAGGGCAGGGACCCGGCTGTCTGATGCACAGTAAACGAGCAGGGCTTCTGGGGCACAGAAGTGGTCGTTGACTGAGTGAATGAAGTTGGGTTAAACCAGTCAGATGGGGTGGAGGCAGCGGCTTCCCAGGCAATCCCAGGGTCCCCGTGGTTAGCTCTCCTCCCATACACCCGTGGGAAGAGCAGTTATTCGATCCTGGTGACAACGGCCTCTGTTAGCATTCAGGAGTGAAGACACCCGGGAGGAAGCTGGTTTTAACCACCTCTCTGGCTGACGAGACGAGCTCCAGCTGGGGGGTCACCGCACCGACTCCCTGGCCTGTGGGGTCTGCGTGGAGTCAGGCACAGGCGAACAGACAGAATCACAGACGGAAGTGTGTGTGATCGAGGGAGAGAGAAGGGACGGGCAGGCCCCTGTCGGTGTTGAGTGTGAGAGGGAGCTCACGTGCGTGTGTGCATGTGTTCAGGTGTGAGGGGTGTGTTTGAGTGTGTGTTCGCTGTGCACCTGTGAGTGTGACCATGGGGACAGGTCAGAAGACAGCCAGTGGTGAGGGAGCGGGAGGGACTGACTGGTGAAGAAATGCAGGGCCAGCGAACTGAGTAGAATTTCCCTAAATCAGGACCAAGAGGGAAGGGAACGTGATCAAAGCCCGCAAACATCCGAGAGGTCTAAACAGCAGGAAAGGGAGTTATTTTGCCTGGCACGCGGAGATGCAAGTGGGAGTAAGGGATGTAATTAAGGAAGGGGAAATGCGGCCTCACCGTCCGGAAGACTTCCCCATCGCATCCCACCACAGACTTGGGGCGCTGTCTCTGGTCTCCAGAGCTGCCCTCCTTGGGCTGCACCAGGAGGGAAGCGCTGGACAACGTGGCCCAGGAGCCTGGAGGGGGCACTTCTCCCCGGGAGGCCTAGAATGCCCGAGGGAGGGCTGGGACCGAGGGGGCTCCCGGGCCCAGCAGGTGCTCAGGGCAGTAGCCACTCGAGAGCCCCAGGGCCACTTCGCCAGCACTGGTGGACTAGACAATGACCCTGGGGTCCCCACCTGTGGGCCGCACCCTGAGCCTGGATCACAGAGGCCTGCAAGGGGAGTCCCCATGGTCTGCCCGGCTCACCTCCCGCCTGCCAGCGGGCATGGGGTGGGTGGCTGTTTGCCTCTTGAAAAAAAACAGGGTCATTTCCTGAAACAAAACGAGGCAAACCTCAGCCAAGTCAGTCAGTAATTCCTACCACTTGCCTTTTGCCTCAATGCCAACGTGGAAAACTACTAGGGCTGGAGGAAACTTTCCCATATCTAAGCTCTTGTATTTGATATATAAAGAAGGACACAGGGATCCCAGGGAGACCGTGCTTCCCCCGAGAGCTGGTCCTCACCTCCCACCTGTACCCATCCTTCCGCCCCCACCACATACCTCTGCTTCCGAATGGCATGCTTATCCTTCCTTTGTTTTTTGGTCTTTTTCCAGTCCCATGAGCTGAAGTAATTTTAGGGAAAAAACACTGATTACAAAGGACAACTCTAGTGACGAGACATGAAGATTAATGCGGAGGAAATGCCCGACGGCACGCGGGCCTGGGGGTCAGTGAGGTCTTGAAAAGGTAACAACAGCCAAGAGGTAGAAACACCCCAAGTGTGCGTCCAGGATGGAGGGATAAACAGGATGTGGGGTCACCATACAACGGAATATGAATGAGCCTTGGAAAGGAAAGCGATCCCGACACCTGCCGCATGGATGGGCCTCGAGGACATGACACTTGCTGAAAGAAGCCAGTTCTGTCAGGATATGTGCTGTGTGATGACACTTACAAGAGGTCCCTGGAGTAGCCAAGTTTTAGGGACGGAAAACCGAGCGGAGCTTTCCAGGGGCTGGCGGAGGGGGAACGCAGTGTTAGTGGTTAATGGGGACAGAATTTCCGTTTGGGAAAATGAAAAAGTTCTGGCGGTGGATGGCGGTGATGGCTGACCAAAAATGAGAATGCACTTAATGCCATTGAATGGTACGCTTAAAAATAGTGAAAATGGGAAATTTATGATGTGCATTTTTTTACTATCATTATAAAAGTAAATAAGAAAAGAAAGAGAGGTGCGCTGTTCTAAGTGGTCTTTGGGGAGGCCAACATCCCGGGAGCATTTATCAAGGGCAGCAGCCCGTGCCAGGCTCAACACGGTGCCCACTGCTTGGGTTCGACACGCACCACACCCTGGATGTCCTGGGGGCCGCGCCTCCTCCGGGGCGGGCAGACCCTCTGATGCTCCGCGCCCACCCTCCCACCAGGTGATGCCGCAAGACCAGGGTACCGGGAGCTTTAGGAACGGTACCCGCTGGACGTCAATGGGCAGTTACCATCATAAAAGCCAGTGCCACTGAGGGCCTACTGCGTGTCAGGGGCTCTCAGTGCATGTTTCATATTCAAAACAAGCCTGGAGGTAAGTATGCTTAGCCCCCATATTAGGTTACAGGCTGAACTGTTTCCCCAAAAATTCATATGTGGAAGTCCCGACCTCTGGGCCCTCAGAATGTGACCTGATTTGGAGAAAGAGTCTTTGCAGAGGTGCTCAAGTTAAAACAGGGTCATTGGAGTCCACCCGAATCCGGGGTGACGTGTCCTATTGTTTCCCAGGACCTGCTGTGACAAAATACCAGGCCCGAGGCTGGGGCTTAAACCACAGCAGTGTGTTTCTCAGTTCCGGGAGCTGCAAGCATTGGATAAAGGTTCTGGCCGATGTGGTTTCTCGTCAGGCTGTCTTCCCGGCTTGCAGATGGCTGCCCCCTTGCTGTGTGCTCACATGGCCTTTCCTCTGTGTGCATGCACGCGTGTGCGTGCGAGAGACACAGAGAGGAAGTGCGCTCTCTGGTGTCCCTTCTCAATAGGACACTAATCCTATTGGATCAGGACCCAGCCCTCTGGCGCCATTGAACTTTAATTGCTTTCTTAGAGGACCCATCTCCACATACAGTCACACCGGGGCTTGGGGCTTCACCATGTGAACTTTGTAGGGACACAGACCTTTAGTCTCTAACACCGCTGTCCTGATGAAAAGGGGGACGTGGAGCACGGAGACCGACACACAGACAGGGAAGGCTGTGAAGAACTATGGAGAGGAAACGGCCCTCTATGAGCCAGTGAGAGGGGCCTGCGACAGAGCCTTCCTCCCAGCCCTCAGAAGGAACCAACCACGCTGACACCTCGCTTTCACACGTCCAGCCTCCAGAACCGTGCTGCAAACCCCAGTCTGTTACAACAGCCCCAGCAAACGAATACAGCAGAGAACGGTGAGGCTGGGCATGGTCAGTGATTAAGAGTCACGTAGCCAGCAGGTGGCAGGGCGATGATCCAAATCTGGTCCAGTGGAGTGCTCGTGGCTCTCAGGCACGGGTGTGGGGAGCCCTGACTTGCAGCCTCTGCCAGTTAGCGTGGTGTTCACACCCGCCCCAGCTTCCACCACGGCGTCACCGACCAAGGCATTGGGAAGAAACGTGCACAGGCAGCTTTCAGCTCTCCACAGCGGATGCCAGCTCCAGTCCAACCCTGCCCGGCATCTGTGTGGTCTTTCCTAGCCCGTCCTACTAACACATGCTTTTTTTACATGCAAATTTGCACACAAATGCTTTTACATGCATGGCTGGATAGGATGGAAGCTGGGATACAAACTGGGGGATTATTTTCCTATTCCCTCCCCTTACACTGTGTTAAAAGACGAAGGACTTCGGCAGCTCCGACTTAGCAACCCTGTGACTGTGCCAGGTCTTGGACACCTCGCAGCTTCTCTGACATCATTTATTTGAAATGGGGTGGGGGGATGGGGAGATGTTGGTCAAAGGGCACAAAGTTTCAGTAATGCAAGAGGAAAGACATCTGGAGTCCTAGAGCATGCTGGTGATGGTTAGCAATACTGGACCGTGTACCTGAACTTCGCTAAGGGGAGAGATCTTAAATTAAGTCCTCTCAACACACGTGCCCCGTGCTAAGTGGGCAGAGGTGATGCATAAGTTACTTAGTGCGACTGTGGTGGTCATTGCGTGACGCAAACGTATGTCGGAACATCACACGGTACATCTTAAATACATACAGTTTGTATATGTCAAAGGTACTGTAATAAAGTGATTAAAATAAAATAATAAAACAACACAAAGGGGGAAAA
This sequence comes from Ursus arctos, assembly GCF_023065955.2. Classification (NCBI taxonomy): domain Eukaryota; kingdom Metazoa; phylum Chordata; class Mammalia; order Carnivora; family Ursidae; genus Ursus; species Ursus arctos. Next base: position 21,392,850 of record NW_026622952.1, read on the forward strand.
GCAGTAACAGTTACGAAGATAATTGAGCCAGATAAGCTCTGCCTCTTGTTTTGGAAGCACTAAATCAATCAGCCATTTAAGCTGTGTCTCTGCGGCATGAAATCTAGTGGGTCCTGTGCCCTTCGGGTTACATCATCGTAAAATACTGCCTCCGTTGTGTCACACAGCGGCACCAACAGGCGTGTCAAACGCTCACGGCAGCAGGAGACCCCAGCTCCCAGGAGAGTGTCCCCCTGCCTGTAAGCCCGCAGGCAGCAAGCTCTTTGGAGGCTGCCAAGGGTCTGGTCTGGACTTGTATATCTTTCTCCTTCCTTTAGCTTCTCTCGGCTTCCCTCAGCGTCTCTCTGGGAAGTCCCTGGCCCTGGAGCACGCCCCCGTTGCCCGCTCGGGCACAACCGCGTCTCTGATGCGTGTCTAGACCGTCTTTTCCGTAGCAGCTATGCCTCCTGCTCGACTGCTTTACAGCAAAGTCACGGTCTTTGTTGCGCTCACCGGGAGACAAATAATCTGGAAGCAGCATGACAAATCCCAGCCCATACTCAGATTAGAGGACCTTGTCAGGCACCTTTGGGGGACCAGGAAGGGTCCCATTTCTCCCTGTCCAGACAGGATTCTTCGAGGTGGCGAGCGGAGAAGCTGAGGGAAAGCCATGTTTGCTGCAGCGGGCTGGCCCAGCGCAGGCCCCTGAATGGCCAAAGCACAGCCCACTCTCGCCTGCAGGCGCCCGGCAAGGATCTCCTCAGGCTTGGCGTGTGCTGAGGAAGAGCAAGAAATGAGCTGATGGTAACATAGTACCAGGCACAACAGAGAAGTTGCTTCGGAAACGCCAGCTGAACGAACGAAGGGGTGAGTGGATGAGCGGATGGATGTCAGGTGCACAGATCAGCAGAGTCATATCCTCGTCAACTTCCCAAAGCAGAGGGAGTACGTGTGTCCACGCAATAACCCCTTCGAGCCATCGCTGTTGCCAGCACACGACAGGGATGAAAGAACAGAGGACTGGCTGCACCATCTCCTGTCTCACGTTTGCCTCGGTGCAGACACAGGAAAAGAACAGCCAAGGCCGAATGTCCCCAGTTCGCTGTGGAGGGTGACGCGGAAGTCGGCGCAGCTGACGGCTTTGGTTCCCAGCGTGGGGCTATTTCAGAGCCGTGCACAGCCTACCTAAGACCCCTGGTGGAGCATCTCGGATGCATGGTGGTAAATTCCAATCTAGGGCAGGGACTTTATTTTCACATAACCGAGCGATACAGCGTTCCATTTTATAGGGAAGGACTCAACGTGCAGGCTGGAGGTTTATGGAGTTCTAGTGCCTGTCCTCACGTAACTTCTCGGTCTGTATCAAACACTCTTAAAAATGAAGTTTTATGATTGTCATTACCGTAATAACTGGAACCAGAGCACTTAAATTTTTCCTGAGATTAACACTTAGGGAGATGATCCTAACGGATGCAGGAAAATTTAGATGAATGTGTTGAATGAACTGGTTTTTTCTATGAGGGCAGACAGCACACTCACCAGCTACAGCTGACATCGGTGACAAGTGCGTGCTAACGGAACCACGGATACTCGTGTAATTCATATAGTATAGTTCATGTAACTCATACATCTTTATGTAACAGATGTGCAACTAGAAGATTTATATAGTCAATAGTATATATACAAAATACTACTTGTAACAAAGGAATCTTGAAATCTTTAGTAAACTTACTATTTAAAGGCATTCTACACATTTTTAAAGTGAACGACTGGTATTTTGAAAGGAGACGATGATTTTCTAATTTTTTTTAAAGATTTTATTTATTTATTTGACAGAAAGACAGCCAGCAAGAGAGGGAACACAAGCAGGGGGAGTGGGAGAGGAAGAAGCAGGCTCATAGCGGAGGAGCCTGATGTGGGGCTCGATCTGAGAATGCCGGGATCACGCCCTAGCCGAAGACAGACACTTAACAACTGCGCCACCCAGGCACCCCAGTGATTTTCTAATTTATCTGCTTTCGTTCATCCAGGAAATGATGTATGCGTGAATCCTATTACTTTATAGGTTTTGGTCTGCACGGCAGCCTTGCATGTGTTTATCTATTTTTAGAAACTTCACCTGAAAATGGGGTTGCTGCATTTGGCAGTAGGTTTTTCTTTGGTCCAACAATTTGGCTACCCATAAGAATTGTTCATTGGACCTAAGAGAACCTCAACTTCTTCACTTACTTTTATTCTCTAAGGAGTTAGAATCCCTGATTAAATCAGTTAAAGCTCCTTACTGAGCCTACATGGGTTTCCTCGGACAGCCATACCAAAGTACCATGGTCTGCATGGCCAGAACATCGTCTCCCAGGTCTGGAGGTCCTGGGAGCTGGAAATCCAAGCTCAAGGTGCCAGCAGGGCTATGCTCCCTCTGAAGGCCCTCGGGCAGCTCCTGGTGGTTGGCAGGAGAGCTCCAGAGGTCTTGGGCTTGTGGCTGTAATGTCCAGTCCTCCCCATTCACATGCGCCCTCCTCCCTCCCTCGCCGCGTGTGTATGCATTCTTCGGTGCAATTAGAAACTTCTTAACAATCTCCAGTTACTATCTGTTATCAACCACTGCTGACATTCAACTGGTTTCCACCTCCAGCCTCGACGAGAACACAGTTCCCAATTCACTCTCAAACTCTCAAAAGTGAGAATTTTTCTGACTCCTCTACGAGTTTTTCACCAAAATCTTTATAAGCAGTTGCCCTGTGGCCTTTGACGCTCACAAAGGCCAGACTCCTCGGAATCCCTCTCTGCTTGGCAACTTCCCCAGCCACGAGGTAGAACACAAGACAAACGAAGTGGTGGCCCAGGAGTGTCCTGGTGGTTATACCAGCCTCATTCTAACAAGTGAGATGCTGGCTTTCCTGCCGTCCTGCTCTCTCATTCCTCAAAACTCCACCTCCTTCCTATGCAATATGTTGGATTTCTGTTTTTTAATTGGCATCCCCAATATCTGATTGCATTAAAATAAGAGCTGTGTGGTATTGCCTGGGACTTAGAGTTCTTAGGACAAGAATGTATTGATCTGAGCCTTAAAGGCTGCAAGGAATAGACATGCAGATGCCACCAGAAAGGGCCCTTGGAAGGTCAGCTGCGGGACACACAGGGTCTCTTGGTTTCTGAGACGGGGGAACGCAGCCAGATGCAGGTAGAAGGGGTGCAGAGGTTCCCCACAACCCAGAACACAGCCTCTCACTGCTTCTCAGGGTTCACCCTCATTTCATATGACTCCAGAAAGAGGATTCGATGTGGTTGTCTGCCATCACCCAATATGGTAGACCGGTATCAGGTGGAAACTCACACCAAGTCCAGTGGAACTCAACTGGCCTTCTTCCAGGTCTGTGCTCTAGTATGTGGGAGGTCTTCTATGTTTCCCCCCCATGCACACAGTACAACCCATAACAGTGTTGTTGGGGGAACCACGTTGCCATCACCATTCTTAAAATGCAACAGGCATCTCCAGGTTCTGAGACTTTTCCAGAAGTCTTTAGGAAAGAGAGTAACTCCTCCTGTCTGCCGCTGACCATGTTGCAGGGTGCTGACCTATCTTATCCGATAAGTGAAGTGTTTGACGTATATTGACAAACGTTCTGCAGGTTTGTTCTCACGGTTTCCATAATCCTTTTGCAAATCCGACCCTCGCAGACATGTTGGCCCTTCCTTCCCCTCCCACGTTGTACCACAAAACTTCATACTCCTGGGTTTTATTTTTCGCATGCTAACCCTGTTAGTTTCTATTCCCTCATGCTGCAGATTAATACACAGACACCGGAAAGGAGGAATGCATCAAGATCACGCAGTTGTGAATAACCATTAGGGCAGCACGTTTTCTGTGCGAAGGCTCATTCCTATTCATCCTCGGAGCAGCGGCCACGGTACGAACGAGGGACATCACACTACTAGTGCTTTCCAACTTGAGTCAAACGCCTGTGGTTGGGGAAACATTCAAGTTAGATCGGATGGACTTTCATGTTTCCAACAGGGTCAAGGCTTCTGTGATCAGACTCCAGAGAAATGAACTAGGAAATGCTTCTGACATCATAACGGGCAGAGGACCCCAGGGCTGTGATCTCTCCCGTTAGATGCGGTTTTTCCATGTGGAAAGAAAGCAGTCACCCAGATTGGTCAGCAGCCAGTGGGAACCATCCCCACAGCACAGTAGACGTCACACGTGGAAAATCGGCCTGCATCACTCTGTCCAGTCCCAGGAAGGGCATTCTTGAATGAATGGCTCGGCGGGCTGGAACCTTGGAGCAATGGGCTTCCACCCTGTCCCGAGGGAGGCTTGCAATTTAATGACGACCCACAACTGTAAATTTCCTTTGGTTCATTTGCTTGTTTACAATAGGGAAGAGGGTTTTTTTGTTTTTTTTTGTTGTTGTTGTTGTTTTTTTAATGGAAAACCAAGCCAAAAGGGAAAATACTTTTTTTTTTTTTTAGCCTAAAGATGATAGTTTCCCATTCATAGAAAAACATACTAGCTTAACATTTGCATTGATGTCCTTGGACTTTCAATGAGTCCTACTGTCTTCAGGCAATAAGAGCAAATATTTATCAATCACTTGTTATGTGTCAGCCATAATGCAGACCTTCACCTGATCCCCCCAACAATCCAGTGAGGAAGGAACTGCTACCTTTTCCCCATGCTGCAAATGAGGGGACCCAAACTCAGAGAGACTGGTATCCAGAGCCAACCAGTAGCGACCGGAAGCCCACGCTCGTATGACCACAGGGCATGGGAGAGAACGTCCACACTTCATAGACCTCCTGCCTGTGCCAGATTCACTCAAGCTGGAAACAAGCATGTTTTAATAGTAACCCTAAGAATTATGAATTGTTGCAGGTTATACAGGGGCCCCCAACCCTGTTTTAATAACATTCTGTAGCGTTTTCCTTCCGAAGACCTTCTTCAGACCTCGCCATGTGCTTTCGGGGACATGATTCTCCACTGCTCTGCGAAAACACAGGGGTGACTGGACAGGGAATGGCTGAGACTTGTTTCCTCTGAGTCTCTGGCCTCTGAAATCCCTGTCCACCCCAGGACTCCAAGGCCAGGCTCTCTGTGATTCCCCTCTTTGCAGCTCTTGCAAACTGTCCCTTTGCTTTAGATTTCCGGCCCATATCTTTCCCCTGGCGTCCAGAGAGAAAGCAGAACTATCTATTTCTAGGTATTTTGCACAGAATGAAAACCTGCCCATCCCCCACGTGTCCGCGGACCTCAACCAGTTGTCCCCGCGAGGACCAGGCTCCCACTGAGAGATGAAAGCCCTGTGCCACCCAAAAGGCAACCCTTGTAACCCCAGTGGGAGAGCTGGGGCCAGGGGACTGGGGTGCGAGATGGAGGACATGGGTGGCTGGGGCCAGAAGTGTGGGGTGGGTATACACAAGCCAACTGCTGTTACCGCTGCTGTGTACCGTGGGGGCCATTCCCGCCTCCACATCACCTGTGTCGGAATCACCCGGCAGGTGTTTGAGACAGCGAGGTTCTGCGATCCTCTCAGACCCACTGACGCAGCATCTGCAGGATGGACCTGGGAGATTCAGTGACCGGACGGTCAGGGACACTAACTCCGTCCTGTCCCCACAATGGGCAGAGAGCAGAGCTGGTGGAAAACTCCGCGTCTGTTCTAGCAGCAGCTGGGAGGCAGGAGGGGAACGGGAGGGATGCAGAATGGCACACACCCTGCAGGTCAAGCCAGGGCCTCCCACCCACAGCTTCTCCTTAAAGCAGGGCCCGAAGCAGAATGGCAGTCCTGGGCCCATGGGGTCTACAGTGCTGCCCCCACCCGAGTGCGGGGCTGACCTGGACCAGGTGGCGTTAGCGCGATGCCAGCAGCCCACATCGGCGTGGGGTTGTAGCTGCTTTTGTTTTGCTTTGTGCATTTTGGGATTGAAACTCGTGGCTGAGGGACAGGGATCAACACCTACTTTCTATTCCCAGCTCTGCCTCGGCCTCAAGCCGCAGAGAGCCCAACGCCAAAGGGGCACCTCTTGCGCTCCATCAGGTGGGGACGCCACCCCCGAGGTGTGTGACCCCAGCCTGGAGAGGGCTGCGGGAGAGAGCGAGAAGGGATGTCAAATCTAGAAGCGATTTTCAGCAGGAACAAGGGGAAAAGCGCCAAATACATATGCACTGAATCTGGAGGCCAGTCTGGGACACAGTCTGGAGCCAAAATAATGGTCACAGAAGCGGGAACGCTCTCTGTGAAGATCAGCACGGGTCTAGCCACCCCCGCCCCACCCTGCAAAGTGCAGGAGAGCTGAGAACCGGGCGCCCCCAGCCCAGGCCCTGGGAACCCGCTGCTGTCTGTGCCAGGGCTGCATCGGCTTGTTTTTCTGGGGGCCTGGCCTCTGGGGCGTTGCGTCCCCCGCAGGAAACCCGGGCTGTTTATGCCTCTGGGGCCACGGGAGGGGCTTTTCCCCGCTGGTACTGTGTTTACAAGGCTGGTTGTAAACCCTTCAGAGCCGGCAGGCGGGGCCCTGGCCGGGCAGAATCCGGCCACGGATTTCATGCTCCTGTTGCACCGCGTCCTTCTGGGCACAACGCTGTGACTTTCCACCCGGGCTGGCACAGCGGCGGCGGCAGAAGCAAGCTGGCCCGGAGGCTGTGAGTCCCGCATCCTCCCCGGCCGCGCCTGCAGGAGGCCCGCGGGCCCAGGGAAAGCAGGAAGGTCTGGGGAGCGGTATAAAGAAACAAGGTTCAGCTACCGTGAACTTGATTTTGGTCCCCTTCGATAATGGTCTTCTTATCTAATAAAGGATGGAGGCTGTTCCTCGCCCCCTGAAGTATCACCAGTTTGTTCTCCGCTGCCTCTGAAGTTGAACGAGCCGACAAGTAGCCCCCAAAGTTTCGATCACGTGCCTCCGGGGTTGCTTCAGGCCGATGGGGTGGCGGATCCGGGCATCCCGGCCGCTCAGTCACTCCCCTCCTGCCAGGGGCCGGGCTCTGCCCTGTGCCGCCTGCAGAGCCAAAACCCCGCTCCCGTCCATGAGTCCCACCTCACGGGAGAGCAAGCAGCTTGTGTTAGAACAAAATGCCACAGACCGGAGGCCACAGTGGCATGCATGCGTCTCTCTCCAGTTCTGGAGCCTGGGAGTCTCGAGGTCAACGTGCCACAGATCCCCCGTCTAGGGAAGGCCAGCATCCTGGTTCACACACTGTCTTCTTGCTGCGTCCTCACAGTGTGGAGAGAGCCAGCTCTGGTCTCCTCCTCTTCCTATCAGGATGCTAATTCCATCACTTGAGCCCTGTCCTCATGACGTCTTCTAACCACTCACCTTCCAAGGGCCCCGCCTCCAAATACCATCACACTGGGGGCTAGGGCTTTAACAGTAATTTTAGGGGGACACATTCAGTCCATAGCAACCTGGTCATGGGTTGTTTAACAAACAGTGATCCCGTTAAGGAGGGGGATCAGCTCAGCCTGGGGAAGACAAACCCCTGAGCTGGGTTTTGAGACATGTGTAGGAGTTTGTGAAGGAGGAAGTACATTACAGACCATGGGAAAGGGGATCCCACCCAAGGGTTTAGTAGTAGCAATTATTCTTAATTGTTCAGAGTAGAACAACGAACAAATCCATCCCATAAATCACTCCTCTGCAAAGCACTGAACTCACTCAAAAGGGAGTTCCTCAGTGAACAACGCTGAGAAGTGAGTCCTTACAGACTCTCGAGCCACCATTCTGCTCTAATGGACCTTCAGAGATCTCCAGACGGGTGGACAAGTATTGAGTTGAATGTCAACACTACGAGGTATATAGGTCTCAGCTATTTTAGGATGGCAGGGAGATTTAAAAGTCTCAAGTCAGCTCTGTCGGGCACAGGCTCCGTGCATACGTGGTCTGCCTGCAGTGGTGTCCTGAACTGGGAGTCAAATACAGGTGTGGAGGGAGCACGGCCGGGGACACGGAGACAGGCAGGCCAGTCCTGCGGGGGCCCCAGCAGTGTTCAGAGATGACGGGGAAGTCACGGGGAAAGACGTCGCTTGTCTGATGGAGCACATACATTCAGGCGTGAGTCCTACCACAGACCAGGTGGCTTCAACAGCGGGAATGTGTTTCCTCCCAGTCCTGGAGGCTGGAGGTCCAGGGTCAAGGTGTTGAATCTCAGAGGTCACTCTCCTAGACATGTATATGCCACCTTCTTGCTGTGTCCTTGCTGTGTCCCACCGCCCCCCCCCCCCCCACAGTGCACACGTGTCCCTGGGCTCTCTTCCAATTCTTATAAGGACATCCGTCAGACAGGATCAAGGCCCAACCCTGATGACCTCATTTTACTTCCGTCACCTCCTTTAAGACCCTATCTCCAAATACGGTCTCATTCTGAGGTCCTGGGGGTTAAGACTTCAATACATGACTTCGGGAGGACACAGTTCCCTAACAATCCCCACGATTCCAGCACCAAGCACAAGCACCCAGCAGGCTGGTGGGGGAAGGGCTGACATGTACTGATTCACTCAACCAAAGCACCTTTTCACTTCCACTGGACTCCCCTAGGAACTGGAAAATTGGGCTAACCTGTCAACAGTGGCTTCACAGAGACCCCACACGAATAGACACTTTCAGAGCGGGAAGATCTGTGAATTTGGTGGGCTGGGCTGCGAATTTGGGCGGGTCTGAGTGCCAAGGAAGGAGGTGGTCAGGAGCGCCTCTGCACACAGCTCCTTCCCGGAGAAATGCCTGCCTCGCGTCCCACCGGCTGTTCATCCCCTGGGTTTCACCTTGACCGTGCACACAGAATGAGACTACCCAGCGGACAGACGCCCCAACTGGAGCGGACACAGATGGACTCACTGTGCACCCCAAATCAGTCTTTGCCCCTGGGGTCACCTGTGGCAGATACAGACAGAGCCGGCTGTTCGCTCGTTGTCCACACTTGCTTTCCTCATCATACACGCACCCCCCACCGCGGGGCCTCCCTGAAGAAGCCGAAGCAACAGCAAGCGGAGCAGCCCTGGAGGAGAATGGGAACGGCACGGCCTGTCCTTCCTGGGTTCTGGCTGAGCTGGGACAATGAGGTCATGCTTGTCCCAGTCACAGCTCCCCCGAAGGAAGACACTTGGTAAACAGGAAGAACAAGTGGAAAGCAGAATGAACCGGCACCAGGAAGAATCCGCGGCTCCTTGGGGCCAGTTTCGGTCCTGCCCGGCAGGTCTGCTCTGCAGAAAGAAGAAGGCCAGCCTGTGTTGCCTTTGCAGCCGCAGGAGAGCTTGCGGGTTAACTGACCTGTGCGTTCAGCATAGATGCAGGAGGTGACCCAGGGCGGGGCTGCCTTACAGCCTGAACCAAGGTGGGCGCAGATCGGCCTCTCCACACGTCCAGGTGGTGGCTCTTCTCCAGGGCGCCTCAGAAGCCCTGGGGAGCGTGGGGAAAACCCTGGTTGTGGGGTCAGACCAGCAGGTGTGGCCCGGCCCCACAGCGAACTCCTGCAGTGACTTTCCCATGTTACTCCCCTGTGCAGGTCTATTCATCCCAGCGGTGAGGCTAGGATGCCCTTCTGTCCCCTTGGGGTCCCACGAGAAATGAGCAGGCGAGTGCCCACAAGTGCTAGCCCCGGCCTGGGCACATGCCAGGCACGATCTAACATCCTTTCCTTCTCTTTTCTCTGCCCCGTTCTCCCCGAGGCCACACGCCTGCCGGCTGTCACTATCACAGGCATGTTCTCTCCACGCCGAGACCCCCAGCCTTTCTTCACGTGTGCTCCCGGCCCAAAACGGCCCTCCCGCCCTGCTCTCCGCCTGCTGAGACTCTGCAGGACAGCACACGCGCAGTCACCGGGCGGCGGCTCCTCCAGCGGCCGCTTCGTAGCGTCGGGGGCACCCTCGGCCGCCTCTGGGCCGAGTGGCCTCGGCTGCACGGCCTGAACCACCGCGCCTGCTCCGTAAGGCCGCGCGGATGAAGCAAACACGCGCACCGCCGGCCGCGCGATGGGCACTCGGGGGACGTGACCGTCGCTGGTGGCGGGACTCCTCAGCTTCAGCTCACGCTCCACGTGCTCTGCGAGGCCGGCTTCTTCCCGGGAAATGAGGGGCTGTTACATGCAGCTGGACACTCCCCAGGTCTCGGGGCGCGCGCTTGGCGGGTCGCGCGTCCCCCGCTGAGCGGTGCGCAGAGATGGTGGCCGTGCTTTGGAAATGGGAGGCCGTCGCTAGTCTGGCTCAGGACACACAAGGTCCACGGTAGCCCTGAGCACCTGGGCTGTCCCGCCAGCCCCATGGGACCATGCAGATGGCGCGTCTTCCAGGAGCAGCCCTGGAACCGTCGCCATCCTTTTGAGCCGTGAGGGCGCATCAGTGCTGGTCCTCCTGCGTTCCAGGAAGATGCCAGACACTGACCTTCAAGCTGACAGGAGTGTGGCCGAGGCTGTCCCTCAGGGAGGACACAGGCGAGGTCCCAAGCTTCAGATGTAAAGGGAGAAGTATGACGTGGTGCTGTCCCTGTGCCTTCCCCGCACATGTAATCGAACACCCATGTAAGCCTTGAGGGCCAGCCTGGAGGAGGAGGCCAGTCGAGAGGCGGGGAGGGGAGCCGTATCTGTGGCCTACGAGGCGCCGGGCCTGGACCCACCAGTGCCCTCTGCGGACCGCCTGCCTCTCAGCGGCGCGGAGCCCGGGAGGGAGACTGAGAGTGCGGAGGCCGGCGGCGGAGCTCCTGCGCGGCAGGAAGGGCCCGGGCGCTGCGCTCTCAGAGGCCGCCGCTCCTGCGGCCCAGGCGAGGCCGAGCGCGCCCCGGGTGGAGCCTACGGCACTGTGTCTCCGGGCCTCTCCTTGTCGCCCGTGAACAGTTGGACACGGCTGTCCCAGCCAGGGCTGTGTGCGGGGGCCTGGAGCTGCTCCTCGGAGGAGCCGGGCGGGAGGTCGGGCCGGGGCGGCACCACGTCCGCGGCCTGGCCCCTGCGTGCGGGAGGCACCGGCCACCCCGCTCTAGCGGCGCTAGGATTCTCGGGCAGAGTGTCAGGGGCGGCCGGGCGCGGTCACTGGCAACCCCGTGCTCCCACACGGGCGTGCAGGGCCTCCCAGAGCCTGCGGACGAGGCCATGGGGACCTGTCGGGCCCGGGATGGGGGAGACAGAGCCGTAGGGGCGGGGTCGCAGGGGAACGCGCTGGGGCAGCAGCGTGCTCCGCGCGCCACCGCCGCCACTACCGGGGACCCTGGTTCCAGTCCCCTCAGAGGCAGGGACCCCAGGCCGGGCTCTTCGCCACTCTGGCCTCAGCCTCCTCGTCTGAAAATCACTGGTCAGCTCCGAGACATGGGGCTCCCACCTTCGCAGCAAGGCCTGCTTGTCACAGAGGCGCGGCTGGCCGCGGGGAGGGAAGAACGGGCCGTGCAGACCCCACAGGCACGTCCAGAACCCTCCTCAGTACGGGGTGTACCTACTGGCCTCGGGAGATGGGGGCCTCAGCCCAGGGGAGGCCTGAAGGCTCATCCGGCGGAGGCGCTGACCCAGAGCCCTTCTCGCCAGCTCGCACCCCCATCAGAGCCAATTAGGAGATCGGAAATGCTGCTCCCAAGGGCTCCAAGGTGTCTGCCGCTGGGATTGGGCTCCCAGTGCCTCAAGTGACCTAGAAGAGAACGCAGCCCCAAGACAAGGACACGGACCAGGCAAGGACCTGCACGCCCGAGCTGAGCAGTGTGGGTGTGCCGTTTGCCTGCGGGTGTGAGGACAAGTTTATGGCCCCTGTGGCAGTGAAAGAGGCTGAGAGGTACATGTCACTGCAGATGCGGGCCTTCAGGTGGGGAGCAGGGGAGAGAAGATGCCGGCAACATTTCCCGTGGTTTCTCCCCGGAGGTCTGTCCCTCTTCTGAAGCACTTTGCAGCCATGAAGTGGCCACCAGGGGGTGGCAGACAATTGTGGCAAAGACTTGCACCCAGACAGCTGCGGCCGGGTCTCCAGCTCGGTCTCCTGTTCCCACACTTGACTTCAAGCCCAGGGCAATTACCGCTGAGCAACCACAGCCCACGCAGCCCATCGAGACAGGCTTCAAGGCTCGGAAACCTAAAGTGTGTTTGATCCCATCTAGGAACCAGGCCTTTTCAGCTGATGCATGTTGATGGTGTCAAAGGTTTGTGGTTTATGGTTTTGGTGGTGTCTTTTATTCTCCAAAGCATCAGGGGAGGTCCTTCCATCCCTGGCCTCAGCAGACACGTTTCATCCTCGATGCGTCAGAAGAGCAAACGTCAGGCATCTCTTAGGGCTCGGCTCTGCTTTGGGATATTTTTAAATGAAACAGATTTTCACTGAAGGACATTTGGGGATCCCTCTCTCCTTCTCAAGGTTATCAAGAAAAAACAGTATGTGCAGCACGTTGCACCTTGTTTAAGGTCGTAACACACGGGGACTCTTCTATTATGACGGAGCTTTTATTTGAATATGGATACGGCTGATCCTTCGAGACTTTGTCAACTGTAAACTTTACATTACGCATCAAACATCACTACGTAAAGACCCATGGCTGCCCTAGTCCAGCAGAGACGGTGAGCAGGGCACGGGTATGCATTTAAATGTGATATGTTGCAGTAAGTAAAGATTTCTACAAGGTGCTGAGAGAGCTGGTAATCGGGCATGTACGGACATTAAGTCACTTATAGTCACATTAGGTCCGCGGTCTCCAAAGTGACGAGGCTTCAGGGCAGAGGTTGGTTAGAGACTTCACTGTGCCTTTGAGTACAGAGTAGTAGGTCACCCGCCCACGTGGAGGGACTCTCCTCAGACGTCATCTAGACCCTGGATTCAACATTAGAGATGGGAAGACGGGTAATTCCGCAGTCTGGAAAGTCCTTATCACCAATGGGAACTCTGTTCTATACCTATGTATATGTATGTACATGTGTATATTTCATGTATTTGACAGATTTATATATCATGTGTCTCCTCCTATACATATTATATTCTGGATATTATGGTTACATCGATACTTGGTGGTTACAGTTCAAACTGGTGAGCACCAGGAAGACCAGGTTCTCCTTCTGTCTCTGCCACTTACTCCCCCCATCTGTGAGATCTTAACCAAGTTGCCGTATTTCCTTCTGTTGTGATGGTCGTTTCTGCATCTGGAAAGTGAGCCAGTGGGCTTGACTACCCTCTACTGTTTACCCCCAACTCTTCAAGGTTCCCAACTGTATCACGGCAGTGAGCTGTTATAAATTGATCTTTTATGTAACTACCAGTCTTAACCTACAGTGCCGAAATTATTTACTAGATGAAAAGAGCATTCTTTTAGCAATGCAAGGGGAACCATCTGGCTTCCTATGCACTTCTCGGAGTTATTAGCTGCTGCCTTCTTAAAACTCCCATTCTTTTGCTGTCACCATTTTTTTCCAAAGATTTTATTTATTTATTTGACAGAGAGAGACAGCCAGTGAGAGAGGGAACACAAGCAGGGGGAGTGGGAGAGGAAGAAGTAGGCTCCCAGCGGAGGAGCCTGATGTGGGGCTCGATCCCAGAACACTGGGATCACGCCCTGAGCCAAAGGCAGACGCTTAACGACTGAGCTACCCAGGCGCCCCTGTTGTCACGTGTCTTCTGAAGCCACTATGAACACTGCTTTTCAACACAATTCATCCCAAGTAATTTCCTTTGGGAAGAATAAAAGGAGCAGACAGAAGTAACAAATTTCAGCTCTTTATTATAAGCAGATGCAACGCAAACAAATACTTCCATTATATGCTGTCGGAGTACCAGGTAACATTGACTATCACATCCACTCAGAGTTTTCGACTACCTGCAGATGGCCAGCATGTACTGATTCCATTCGTTCTTGGACTAGTGATCAAGGAAAAGTGGTGACTTATTTCACTAGCAATCAGGATACAATATGGAATCATCTTCAGGTAATATTGCTTACACGAAATAACCTATGTGCCTAGATTTAACATTTTTTTAATTTGGTAAAATCTAAGGATATATAAACAACAAAGACCAGTAAGATGTAGTGTCCACTGTAAACTGAATCCAAAATGACATGATCCAGTGTTGTCCTGTTTCTTCAGATTTTGTTCCTTGGTTGTGCTTCATTGTCCTGAACACCGATAATTCCAAGATGATCCTTCCAAACGAATCACAACTTCCATATCACTTATTAAATATTTATTGCGTATACCATTTACTTTTAAAAGGAGTTTGTTGGCGTCAGACCATAAAGTTAAAACATAATTGCTTCAGAGAATCTTCGACTTTTAATCATTGAATCTGATAACGCAGTTAATCATAAAATGTCTAGCCTCACATTTCTATCTATTCAATCAACACACCCTGCGGAGTGCCTGATATGAGCTGGGAATTGTGGTCGACTCTCAGGACAGAAAAGCCCAACAGAAATATAATGCCAGACATCTACGTAATTTTTAATCTTCTAGAAGCCACTTTAAGAGAAAGGTGAAATTTTAATATATTTTATTGAACACAATATATCCAATGTTATTACAATATGTAATCCATCTAAATACTAATGAACCACATTTTAAAACTAACTGAAAACAATCTGGTATGCACTTTACCCTTATAGCACGGCTGCCATGTCGAGGGCTCTGGGGGACATGGGACTACGGTCACCACATGGGAAAGAGCAGGTGTGGAGGCAGGGCATGGCTCCGACGGACGTTGTGAGACGGGAACTGGGAAGCTGTGCCCTGGCCTGGAAGGTGGTGGTTAAGGGGCCCTGGTGGGGGAGGGGGGAAGAGAGCGGAAGCTGCTGGAGGCAGGAGGGAGAAACCATCAGGTGGACTGGCCAGGGGAGACAGGAGGAAGCTGGCCCATGCATCAGGTCAGGTGCAGCGGGCTAGGAGGCCGCCCGCGGATGACGGAAGGACAGACGGGAAGATGGAAAGTCTCCGGCTGCGAGACTCGGGTCATGGGAGTGACCCATTGTCACAGATTTGGGACCCGGCTGCTTCCATCTGCAGGTCTCCTGCCTCTCAGACTAACGCTTTGGTGCACTGCACGGCCGTGAAGCCAAGCCCAGTTTGGGCCTGTTGCCGCATTATGTTCTACCAGAGCCTGGGTCACTGATGAACCAGATCAGGACACGGAGTGACATGCTCGGGGGAGTCAGGACGCAGCAGACAAGCGGAGTGGGCGCAGGAGTAAGAGCCCGCTGCGGACGACTGGAGCCGGGACTACAGACACCGGGAGGGATGCTCCGAACCGGATTTACTCTGACCTAAAATCCCTTTCTCATCTCCACTTCCAGAAAGAGAGGAGAGGAGACACAGGACAAAGGCGTCCAGCCGTCAGCACGTAAGAACGAGGGAACACGCTGTTTGCGCTTCATGGTTTACATATATTTCATTTCCCGGTGTCAGGGGTGTGTCACCTGCCAACGCAGACCAACACTTCACAAACCTGCAACAGCGGCAGCCCCGAGAGCTGACAACGTGGCAGGACGGCCCCGGGCAGCATACACGGGACATGTCAGCTCATCCTCACGCGACCCGCGGGAGCAGGCAACGTCATCATCGTCTGTATTTTGTAACTAAGGAGTCAGAGACCAAGTCCCCTCAGCCAGCAGGGGGCAGGACAGGGACTCGGACCCCAGTGGGCCGGCTCTGGAATCCACGCTCTCACTCCTCCCCAAACAAGCAACAGTAAGAGAGACAATGAGTTCTCAAGAACCTTGTGCCCACCGCCTGGCCAACAGAAAGCCACGAATTTAGGAGACATGCAGGGTGCGTGGCCAACAGTGTTGTCGGCGGTGTGACTGATGCCCCAACCTCGTCAGGCTCACCTGAATCAGGGCAGCAGCTGCATTACTCGCTCTGGGCTCAGGTGACAGTCACCCCCCAGGAAGGAAGGGCCAACAACGGACCGCATCGGGAACAGCGCTTGTCCATGTGGGTCCTGGGGGATCAATACGGCAGGGGTGACCAGTCCAGTCTGTGTGTAGAACGCAGTCCTTCCCTTCGTTTGCTCATCGGGCTGGGACGCTGCTGGATTCCTCTGCAAGCTTCCTTGGCGCCCTAGGCGGACACATCTAGAAGGACCTGCACTGGCTCAGCCCCCTGCGCAGCAGTTGCTACTTGTGCCGCAAGCACACGAGCTGGCTACGGTTTCCGCTCCCAGGGAACGGCAGCGGATAGAGTGACAGTACCGAGGCCCGGGCGGCCGCAGAAGGGACAAGGCGGTGCCGCTGGCGACTGTGCCTGAGCTTCTCCTGCAAGGTCAGACTTGAGCTACCACCATTCAGAATAAAATCTACCAGCCGAGGCGAGCCGACGCCGTCCCCCAGCAGGGGTTTCCTGGATGGACTTGCTCCCTTGTCCCCTCACAGCCGCCACATTGACCACAGACCTTCCTTTGGTTCTGGTTCTCTTCAGCAGATGCTGTTTCAAAGTGCTCTTTCTTCCAAACTACTTTCTTCATCCTGTTTCCATTAATGCAGATGAGAAGCGATGTCCCTGGCGTGTCCCATTCTGGCCAGTGACAAACAGTGGGACGGGGTGTCGATGGGAGGGACAAATCCCCCCAGCTGTCTTCCCAGGGACCTTCCACAAGATGGGGCACGAGAGAGAGAAGACAGAAGGCGCTCATGGATAAGCAAAAACAGGTGCACCGTCCAGAAACCGTTAAGAAACTGACCTGGGACCCCAACAGCAGGAACTCAAGTGCGCGAGGACAGGACGCTGAGCGACTGTGAACACATTCAGTAATAAATACTGCTCACGGGGCGCCTGGGTGGCACAGCGGTTAAGCGTCTGCCTTCGGCTCAGGGCGTGATCCCGGCGTTATGGGATCGAGCCCCACATCAGGCTCCTCCGCTATGAGCCTGCTTCTTCCTCTCCCACTCCCCCTGCTTGTGTTCCCTCTCTCACTGGCTGTCTCTATCTCTGTCGAATAAATAAACAAAATCTTTAAAAATAAATAAATAAATAAATAAATAAATAAATAAATACTGCTCACAACCATGGTTTGAATTCCAGAGAGCGTCAGAGAATAACGGACAATTACTTATTCACACGTCGTAGACAGGAGTAGAGCTGAAATGATTTAGGAGGAATTATGATGATTGCTCACACTATGTTCAACTTTATATAAAAATGCATTTTTATAACTTTTATCTCCTTTGACTTTCACTAAACTCTACGAGGTAAATAAGCGGTCTCCTTATTGATAAAGGAGGGCTCAGGCAGGGGACGTTGTGCGCTTAGGGTTGTATGTATGTGTAGCGATGTGGCAGGCCACTTTACAGGCTGCGGCTTCCCACGGGAAGTGGCCTTCGGAGGGATCGTTTCCAGTATTTCTGTCCTCTGTGCCACTAGGAGGAGAGACCTTTGAATCTGCCATTCCACGTCACCCTTTGCCAACGTGAGGACTGCACTCCCAACACGAGGGACAGGCACCCCAGCGGCCCTCAAGCCCACCATGGAGTCAGTTTGGAGACCATGACATTTTCTCATGGAAGATGGAGAATCCTTCCTTTTGTAATTTTTTTTTTTAAAGATTTTATTTATTTATTTGACAGAGATAGAGACAGGCAGCGAAAGAGGGAACACAAGCAGGGGGAGTGGGAGAGGAAGAAGCAGGCTCATAGCAGAGGAGCCTGATGTGGGGCTCGATCCCAGAACGCTGGGATCACGCCCTGAGCCGAAGGCAGACACTTAACCGCTGTGCCACTCAGGCACCCCTCCTTTTGTAATTTCTATGTTGTTTGACTTAGATTTCCAACAAAACATCTTTCAGTGACTATGACTACAGTTGTGACGGCCTACTTCTACAGGCACTGAGGAAGTACGAAATACTGCAGATCATCTTGGTTAAGCAGAAAAGCAGCGGCACACATTTTTCTGCTGGAGTATTGGTGTGACTTTGGGTATTTTATTCAAACTCTCCGTTTGAGTCTCCATTTCCTCATCTGTAAAACTGGGAGCAAGAGAAGTTACAGACCGACCCCACGTTCCATGCGCGATAACCAGTGCTTTGAGAACTTACTGAGTCACCCCCAAGCCTCTGAGGCAAATACAACTATCGTCCGTAATTTAGTGAGAACATGGAGACAGAAACATCAGGTAGAAACAGAAACTTTGAGGAACTTGTCCGAGGTGCGGTACCAAGTGGTAGAACCAGGACTCAAACCCCGGTGTCGGCCTGCACCTGCCGGTCTCCGGGCTGAGCGACCCTGCGGCCCGGGGTCAATGCTTAGCAGGTTAGCACACTGCCCGGCACGCAGGAAGCACTCAACAAGCCTTGGCAAGTATCAAAAGAAACACAATTATGATGTATCCTGTAGCCATTATTTGGCAATAAAACACATACATATATAAAACATACATATGTATTATCACAAATACATGAAATAACTATCACCCAATAGATATTTTATCATATATCACCAAGGAACTTCTGAGATTTATACATATATATATATGTGTGTGTATATATATATGTGTGTGTGTATATATATATTTTTTTTTCTGGATTAATGAAGCACCAATGAACTCAAGATAAATCACAATTTATTCTGAACACACCACACCCTAAGAAGACAAGACTGTTAGTCAAATATTCTCACCTCCTGAACACATGGAGAATATCAGGGGCATCTTTTTTTTTTTTAATAAGGTGCAACGATCTATAAAACTAAAATTGCAGAACAGGTCTTTCTTACAGAGTCACATATAAACTCATGAACCACTACTGATTTGGATGGAGTAATGGACCATCAGCAAACATCGACTGAGAGTTTGCTTACAGATATTTTCTTTAATACACAAGTAGCTGAGCTTTCTATTCACAGTGGCTTTCTGAAAAATAACCTCTTTCCCCCGCTCGGGGGAAGGTAGTTGTCTCTCTGACCTCATGCATGACTACACTGAGAATAACTCCCCAGTTGGTAAAAGGAATGGATTTATTTGTCCACAAATGGGAAAAGGAGTCAAATGACATCTTGGGGATAATGTTGAGTCATAACTACTCTAAACTGCAGTAAGTCAGAAATTCTGTATCTTGCACTTCAAGACATCTGAGTGAAGTTTTACTTCAGTTACATGGATATTTTACCCATACAATACCAAATATCTGAATGTTTCCAAATTACCACTTTGAGGACCAATTTTCAGTCTAATGTTTGACTGTTAGGTTAAATTAGTCTGGGTATAATGCCAAATCACCAAATGGTAACACAACGTTCCAAGTGAGCCAATCTTTAAAAGTATGCGAAACTCATAATAAAAAACTAGTCTAACCCTCCCTCTCCCCAAAAAAACCCTACCTACAAAGACATGTCACCTACTATAAGGTGGTATCTGGAATATGTCAAGACAATCTTTTCTTCAGTCCAATACATGAACAACAAATGCTGTTATGTTGAAATCTATCTGTACTATGCATTTGCAATTGTACACAGGAAACATCACTATGACAGACATTTCTCTGTCTTCTTAAACGTGACTTTGCTGGTATCTATCTGGCAGTTACCTCGTGTCACTACCTGATGGGCGAATTTTATATATACCGTATTTTTATAATGGTCTTCCATTTAAAAGATCACTTTATTGACACAGATCCATTCAGAGAATGTAATAATAAACCACGTAACATTATAAAGGAAAAAAATTAAGCTTACGTCATCTGGATATAAGGGAAAATTGGTATCACCGTACAAGAAACAAAATCACAGGGAAATGGAAGACAGGACAGAAATCATTAGTATGAACGATGCAGGAATTAGTCAGACTGGTACTTTATCTACGACCCGGTGAATTCTAGGCACTGGACAAGGCTCAGTGAGATACCCTAATGATTACAGAACTGTCAAGCAACTAATACTTGCTATAGACATTATATAACATACACAGATGCGTTTATATAATGAAACTAATATACTGTTTCACAATTTGGAGTACTGTATTTTTAAAAACTTGCTCAATATTTATGAAAAAATATTACAATTTTATAAGTTCAGAATGTAGGACCAGCCATGAAGCCTATTCGATGTAACTGAAGACCGTTGGGGAATTTCTGGGTCGCAAAATGTTAAACAGCACAGACATCAAAGACAGTGAAAGATTTTATTTTTTCTTTTACTTTCATCCAAACACACCCTTTTCTGGAAAACATAAAAGCATGCACATTGATGGCATTCTATAAAGAAAAACTAAGTAATAACTAAGCTGCAAATCAACAGTAAGAATAACACAAACGAAGGCTTAAATGATATGTGAAAAGGTTTACAGGTAGATACAGGGCTCTTCAAGTCATATCAACACATGTTAAAAAGAAGCTTCTAATTTTCCAAATATTTTGATATAAAATTTTTAAACTAACAAATATATTTTCTAGAACTTCTGTGAGAATATAAGTATGTTCGTAAGAAACATGATGTTCAAAGTGATCTTCTGCGGTTCACTGTGACTTCCTAAAATCAGTTATAATCAACATCATTCCAGTGGTACTACTTCTTAAAATTTAGAGCATATCCAGGATAGTCAAAGTAAGTCGCACAACTTACATTTACTTTGATCTAATCAGAAATAGGTTCTAACTTTAGGATTGTTAAAAAAAAGTATTAACAAAGACATGAGATTGATTTAAACTTCACTTTACAAGTATGAGAAAATGACAATTTGGCATGATGAGAACATTTTCAGAAGTGTTACCTATACCGCCGTGCGTAACTGGGCCGACCGCGTCCTGGGGGCTGAGTGTGCACAGAAACGCACACTAACGTACACGGACAACTCACACTGCCCGGCTGTGCAAAGGTCTGTCCCACCCGGCCTGCCCTGTGGGTCCGGAGAACTGGTCAGACGAAAGTTCCCTCCTTTATGATTTTCATTTTGCTCATCATGTTTCATCTGGGGCACGGATACAATTTTACAACAAAAATCCATTAGGCAGAAATGTTATCTTAAGGGACTGGTAGGCAACCAAGTTTACATTGTACCATAAAAATAGAGCAGATCCAAAAAGATCGTCCTCTTGCATAGGACAGATTTATCATTTCATGACTGAAAACTGAATTGTACGATTTGGTTCCTGAAACACAGCTCTTGTTTTGAGGTGATATGGATGAACGGTGCAGCCCCATTAAAACTAGTGAGAACTAAGCAAACTCATTCAGGCCTGACGGATTAAACCTGCCTGGCCTGTGGAAGGTGAATTTCTTGGCATGGGACCAATGCACAAGGCCTTTGCCGCAGCCAGCGAGGCCGGCTCGCAAGAGCGCAAACGAGCAGCTCGGCAGCAGGACACGCGCTGGCTGGCTGCACCCTTCTTCCCTGTGCGTGTGCCGTGCCAGGAACCGACAGCACGCTGACGGCCAGGCGTCCAAAGGAAAAGACTCCAAACACGGCGGAAATCGACAGTGATGACATAGAAAGAAATGACTTCTGAATTAAATGTGCTAAACTCAAGAGTAACGGGCAAAGGCACAGGCTAGTAACTCTAGTCAGACGTCTGAAGCCTCCCGTCGCCTCAAATATCTGTGGACTCAGGTCCAACAAAGGTTCACACTGATTACTTTGATATAAAAAATAACAGGAAATCTGAAGGTTTTCAAGTAGTTATGGCACAGATGTTGGGAGGTACTAAGAGCTTAGCGTACCTCTTCAAAAAGCCGGGCGATGTCAAGTTCTGCTATAATGAATCAGGGTCACGATTCTAACTTAAACTTAATTCTCGTATTTCATACATTATTCTTTTGTATACAATACAGGGTGTGCAAATTAAGCTGTTTCAATAAATATTAGAAATGTTAATTACTTTACAAACAAAGTAAAATCAGCTAATAATGCGCTACACTAAGAGCATGCGCTAACCAGAGCTTCCTCTGCACGATTTCTTGTCCTTCTCCTTGTCTCCCTCTTGATTCTTAAATACAATTTCTTTCCCAAGGACAAATTAAGCAAAGAACAAAATATTACATAGCCCCAAGATACTAAATACTTTAGTGATAAAGGTTGGACTAGTCAAGTTGTAAAAAATAAAAAATAACAGAGTGAAATACACTGCAAATTAATGTTCATGAATGCCGCTATCTGAATTACAAAACAATAACAAATCATACAATCCTAATAGTCTTCTGAAGATGACATTAGTTCCTAGGAAATGCCAAGTATAGCATAAACTTTAGCTTTTCCCTTACCAGCAGCTTCTGTTCTAAAGTCGTAAAACCATGTATATTTGCCCAAGACCAACTGCATATCGGCTTTAATCAGAAATTCTATTTTATCCAATGTTCAATCAACAAGGCTTTATTTACACTTCTTATTAAAATCAGGAAACAATTTGACGTAAGGTGTGGCTGCCAACACTGACCCACGGAGCACATCCCACTGCCTGCAGACAGCTACCTGTTCAAGCTTTTATACTAACCCACAAGCAGCCAATTAAGGTTCCATAAATCCACGTTCTCACGTAGAGTTTCCTTCCAGCCTCGGTCATAAGCATACCAGCAGTCAAACCACTTAAGATCAATAATGATGGTAAAGTCTTCTTGAGACTTAATTTAGAATTAACACTTTCCCCAGGAAATTTGTTTCTTCTTTCCGGATCCAGTGAATCATAAAATTCTATAAGCAACCTGTGGCCAGAATGGAAAAAAGAAATCAAAGTTTCAGGTTTAGTCATTTAATATTCTAATTTAACAAATACCTCTGGATGCCTACTACACACCGGAGAAGTTACAGGTCCTTGGGAAAAAAAGATGAATATGGAAATACCTAGAGACCTGATTTAATTGGAGTTTCTAGACTTTAAAAATATCTTTATATGCTCTTGATTAGTGTAGATGAATTGTATTATATGTAATTTTTTTAAAGATGGTTTTAAGTAATTTTGTGGGGATGTTTTTTTTTAAACTTTAGATTTGTAATAATTTTGCAACAACCAGACTCACTCGCACATGGGCAATAACCCATCTCACTTCGTCTCCACCTTCCCCGTCTTTACTCCTCCTTCCTACGGCTCCCATTCCATCAGAAGTCAAAGAAAAGATCAGCAGTTCTTATATATGGAGTTTCTCCCCAAAAGCCCTTATTTGCATGGGATTATAAAAACAGAAGGAAAAAATAGCATAGTTAATTCATTTTCCTATCTTATTTTAAAATGTAAAGTTACAACAGTAGGGCAGACTCAGCATAAAACTCTCAAACACAAGTACAAACGTGGAAAATCCTTCCATTACCTTAACACATTCCCCTAGAGAGAACCGCTGTTTTAAAGGTCCAGACTCGTTCTAAGTATGTATTAGCACCTATAACATGAAATACATTGGCTATTAAACATACTGTTCAGGCCTTTTTCCCCTGAGAACTGCTTTCTTGTCAAAACACATGTATTTCACTTTTGAAATTTCTTCCACAACCCAAGTGAGTGGTAGTGAATGGATGGTGGATTAAATTATGTCATATGAAACTGATGGTCAAAGAAATACAGAAATGTAGCCACTTGTCTGTAAACTTCATAAAGCTTCATTTTCAATGGAGCACACTTTCAATAATTTTCACTTTTTAAAGTTAACTCAAAAGGGTTAATGAGGAAATAATTTTATTGTAATACAACAAAGAAACGGGGAAGAGAGCGGTCTGCTGAGAAGCATATCAGGAGAAGAAAACTCAGGTCAAAATTTCTGAACATAAGCCTAATTTCCGAAGTCTTACTTTTGAGTCTGTAAAAACTCCACACTTTTCAATGTGGTTTTAGTAAATGATACATCCTATAATTAATGGATCTATTTTTTTCAAAAAGAGGATAAAAAGTTGGGATGTTTAAAATATATCTTTGAAGAAACAGGATATGCATCAGAAAGGATAAAACTCCCATTGACAGCAAACAGTAAATAATATATCCTGAAGTTTTCATCCACGAGAATTCAGTGTCTAAGTATCCTATCAAAACCTGACATCCACTTTTTATCTTCCTAAAAAGAGAAGAAAATTCTAAAATTTTTTCCTTTAGAAAACTGTATTCAATCCAAGGGGTTCTAGCAGCCTCTATGGAGGGCACCTGCTCCTTGCAGGTCTGCCCATTGGTAGGTGGCACTTCACATTCCCTCCCTCCCTTCGACCTCCTTAAGCTGTCCCTCACCCAGGAGGTATCTAAATACACCTGTAACTTACTGACTCGCAACGCTCAGCAAGGGTCAACACTGCTGTTTGCTCGCAAGTGATGTCATTAGCAGGGACGAACACAAGGTCAATCCCAGGAACTGTTTAGGCCCCAAAACACGAACAGCAAGACATTTGGGTCCGAACGTCGCCTGCCCCTTCTTCTTCCAATGAGTATACCCACGTCATTGCCACACGTCCATCAGACACAAGGCTCTATCCCACCGCCTTGCTTTCTGGGCGTCGGGGGCATGCCAGCTCGTTCTCAACCACGCCACCACCTTGTCTGACCTGGGAACGCAGACGTGGGGCATCGCACAGTGGAAAGCTGTGTGTGTTTTCTAATTAAATCCCACCACACAGACCGTCTAGGAAATATTGTGAATGAAACCAGGGAGGCCTCCTAAAACAAGTTCTTTCACAGACAATGTAACAATACGGTTTAAAATAGGAACAGGCGGGACTTGAGTTTACAAAAAAGCATTACATTGGTTTCAAACTGTTTATTTACTATGCTGAAAAGTAGCCAAACCCAAGTTTTCGGAGTAGGAGGACTGCTGTTACTCACTTATCTTTAATCTCAAAACGCTCGTGAAGCCATCTTCTCATAAATGCTTGTTCTTCTGGGACATCTTTTTTGTCTATACGATCAATGTGAATATGAATTTTTGGACATTCTTTGCAGAGAAATTCTAACAAGAAACAAAAAATTTTCATTTTTTGTTATTTTACAACTTACGGTTATAGAAAACAATGAAAACGAGGTGAAATGTATTTTTAAATGACGACAAAGATTCTTCAGCAAAAAAAAAAAACATTAAAAGAAAATAAGAATTACACACTGATGGTTTTAGGTTTCAAGCTGAAGTAGAAGAGTGTGTTATAATTTCCAAGTCTACTACAGTTACCTGAAGTCATTAAATCGATAGTACCGAGTGTTACTTTTCATACAAAAACCTTCAACTGCACAGGCGGCCCAGGAATAGAAGCTGGACTCCACTGTTAAGTACATACCACCGTCTGAAGGGATCCCCTAATCAGGCTCACTAATCACCTGCATGAGACCACCGGTCCGCTGTTTCCAAGCCTATCACTCATCACACACCGTCACTGCCGTTCCCACTGGACTGGGAGTCCCAGAAGGGCGGAGATGAAGTCTGTCTGGTTCACTCTGCCCCTGCACTGGGAGCACGGAGGCAAGCCACTCCTCTAGGACTTGCTATTGGTTTCCACTCACTGGTACTGCCGGCTCTCCCGGTCTTTGCCATATTTTTGCATATCATATTTGGTTGAGGAACCAAAATTCTTTCTGTGGAATCGCTTGTAAGTGACTACAATTCCTAAGACATGCTAATTTGAACAAAGCAGGCAGTCCTTCTTCAGCCTGGGTTGTACAAGAGATGAGGCCAAGATTTACTCCAAGGCAAGAAAGAGCTCTGAGCTCGGAAATTCCTCTTCTCGTAGATGGGTTTTCGGGGACAAGGTGAGATCATGAACAGATCTAAATTCCTTGGAAAACAAGGAGACGTTCCTAAGAGATTTAAGAGGAGACTATGTTCCCCGGGGTGGGGGCGGGGAGTGCAAGGAGGAGGCCGAGCCCGGCTATTTCAAGTTGAAATGTGTTCACAGACAGCGTTCGAGAAGTGCTGACGCAAAGCTCAGCAGCTGCAAGGAGGCTTCAGCTTCAGGAAGACTCTAGTCTTTTTTTTTTTTTTATTATTATAATAGTTTTTTATTATATTATGTTAGTCATCATACAGTACATCCCTGGTTTTTGATGTAAAGTTTGATGATTCATTAGTTGCGTATAACACCCAGTGCACCATGTAATACGTGCCCTCCTTACTACCCATCACCAGCCTATCCCATCCCCCCACCCCCCTCCCCTCTGAAGCCCTCAGTTTGTTTCTCAGAGTCCATAGTCTCTCATGCTTCATTCTCCCTTCTGATTACCCCCCCTTTCTTTATCCCTTTCTTCTCCTACCGATCTTCCTAGTTCTTACGTTCCATAGATGAGAGAAACCATATGATAATTGTCTTTCTCTGCTTGACTTATTTTGCTTAGCATTATCTCCTCCAGTCCCGCCCATGTTGCAGCAAATGTTGAGAAATTGTTCTTTTTGATAGCTGAGTAATATTCCATTGTATATATGGACCACAGCTTCTTAATCCAGTCATCTGTTGAAGGGCATCATGGCTCCTTCACGATTTAGCTATTGTGGACAATGCTGCTATGAACATTGGGGTGCATATGGCCCTTCTCTTCACTATGTCTGTATCTTTGGGGTAAATACCCAGTAGTGTAAATGCTGGATCATAGGGTAGCTCAATTTTTAACTTTTTAAGGGACCTCCACACTGTTTTCCAGAGTGGCTGTACCAACTTGCATTCCCACCAACAATGTAGGAGGGATCCCCTTTCTCCACAACCTCTCCAACAATTGTTGTTTCTTGCCTTGTCAATTTTTGCCTTTCTAACTGGCGGAAGCCTCTAGTCTTGGACTCCGCACACGTCTCCTCTGCTAAGTATTCTCTACAGTTCTTCTCTACCACTGGTGTCAAGCCTTAAGAGCATCCAGCATTTCCGCCGTCAAAATGATCTTACTGTTACATACTCTCAGGAGTGAACTGGCTTTGATGATAAAGGCGCAAACAGCACCACCGGGGGGAGGACTTGACTACTCGGACTTTTTGTTTTCCTTTTCTCAAGTTCCATTTTCAGTTATGGAATCGAGGAAGTGCAGAAGGAGGACTTTAGCGGCAGAACCATGCAGAGCGTGGACAGGGCATCAGGCAGCCTGGGTTTCGATCCCTGTCGCTCTCGGCGCCCATCTCCCTGTCTGCTGGCCTGACGGGGGCGTGTGAGGGGTCGGGGCTTTGAGCTCGGAGAGCAGCACCAGCAACATTAGGCCCCGTGTGTCGGCGATTCTAATCTTTCAGCTGCGTTATCACTTCATCTTGCATTCTCATTTGTTATTTCTGATCCATAAAGATGCCGATCCCAACACCACACCAATTCTCCTCCCTTCGTCTAATTATCTACACCCCCCGCTCAACATCGCCGTAATTAAAGAGTAAGCCAGCCGACTTGGATTTACCCCGACACCGCAGGGACGTGCACAGCCACGGGCTGTGAGGACGTAAGAGTGAGCAGCCTTCAACTTGTGACTGCAGGACCTGGGACGTGACAGCAGTGTCTTTCACGAGACATCAGCTGAGGAGGCAAGAGGCTCGGACACTGTGAGGACTCCCAAATTCATAAGCGTGCTTTAGGGTGTCCCCCTAAATTTACACGGTACTCTGGTGTCTACAACACAGTTTCGTGTACAGGATTTCATCCGACCTCTAGGCGTCCGTGTAGGCAAGTGCTACTACCCTTGTAGGGCTTGGAGAGGACCAAGACCCAGCATGACGGCAGGGGAGCCCCATCAGCCAGGTCTCTGGGATGCGGACCCAAATGAAAACCATGAGAGAACCATCAGATCAACACTAAAGGACTTTCAGGACACAAGAAAGAAGTGACATAAATGTTTTCTTCAATATTTAATAAACCTTGTGTATCTATACTTGTAAAAACTATGTTAGTTGGAGCTTATTTCATATTGCAAGAGCAAAAATTTTCCCATACTATTTAGAAATATAGAGAAAAAGTATTCTAATTAAGGTATAATTTTTTTCTTTTTTTAAAAAAGATTTATTTATTTGAGAGGGAGGGAGGGAGAGAGAGCACGAGCAGGGGACAGCGGGAGAGGGAGAAGCAGACTCCCTGCTCAGCAGGGAGCCCGGTGCGGGGCTCAATCCCAGGACCCGCCACCCAGGCGCCCCAAGGTATCATTTTTTTCTAATTAGAACTTTCCTAGTGAAGCCCTAGGAGAGCCCTAGAGTATATATATACTAGGGTAATAGGAGTCTTTCAAGCATGCATACATGTCACAAGGACTAGTCTCTGGAGAAACTAAGTTCCATTTGCTCTGTGCCTGGGGAGCCAGGCAAGGTGGAGACAGGAGAGAAAGGCAGAGGTCAGAGAGTGCATGTGCCGAACTGTGACAGCCTCCACACACTGGGACCTCACCTGGCTCCCACACTGCTGGCTTATAACCCGCCCCCTTTTCCTCTGGGGGAAAAATGACCTAAATCCAGGAGTAGAGTCACATCAATGGACACTAAGTAGCATTTTTAAAACATTACAGAAGTGTATATACTGACATATAAAGATGTTTACGATTAAAAGCAGGATATAAAGAAAATAATGTATATAAATGACCTCATCTAAAAATATCCAAAGGCACAAACATACTCCAACATAGTGACATTTAAAGGAAGATTTTGAGGAATATATACAAATTGTTAACTGCATCTGGACAGGTGAGCCTGTGGAGTTTTCTTCCTCCTTCTTTTGGGTTACCTGTAATTTTCCCCTCCAAATAAGTTTTATTTCCATATAAGAAAATATTAACAGGACAAAGTAACCTAGCACCATATTAAATGGTTAAAGAGAACATCAAACGTTATCCTTAACGTCACAATTTATTACGGTATGCCACCTACTGTAGAAACAGATTTTAAATGAGTCCATGATCAGACTGGCCTGTCTCGCCTCTGCCCAGTGGACATCACCCAGGGAAGACAAAGACCCTGATGACAAGACCAGATGAATCACAAAGTGATGCCCAGGTGGGCTTCGCTCAGTGTTCACTTTACAACAAAAGACACCATGAAACGGGGAGCACAAGGGACAGTACTGCTGCCTAGCTCTATAACACGAGGCCTCATTAAGGCCCAAACCCTAAGACTCATGACCCCAAGAGTTCATCAACCCTGCAGCTTCTGCCCTCACCTGCAGCCAGTGCATGCCCGTAGCCTAGAGCGAGCTGAGGCCCTGCCCTGCATGGGCCACAATCATCCCAGGTGACGCTGACGGAACCGTACTACTCCTATAACGCTTCGAGAAAGACGGGCCCGTGGCATAAAAATGCACAATCTAGCAACTGTGGAACTAACGTTTTCTAGTTGGGCTATCAACTATGAGTATTAAATGATAGTGCACTACATACAGAGATAATGCTAATACCAATCACACTCAACCACCATGATATTCTAAGTTATGGAATTTTATACCTAACTCAACTTACCTCAGAAATTTAAAGTGCATCTTAATCTATAATAAAGTAGAGCAGAATAGCAATCAATCTATACGATAATGAGAGGGAATTTTCAAGCGACAGGTCCCAAACTCACAATTAAAATCAACACGTGACACGGAAAACCAGATGCCGCCCCCATGTGCACAGGTACCGTGGGTGGAAGATTTCTCGGCGGCAGGGATGTGCGTGCACTGGTGCGGCTGGTTGACCCGGCCAGGGCAGCTTCCGTGGACGCCGCACGGCACTGCACCCTCACAGCCAAGGACAGACACGACCCTTGTACTGGAATCTCACCCACGGGCCTGTTACCAACCCGACACTGGGATTTTTGCCAATCTGATAGTAAAACATGGTATCTCGCTGAAAATTTTAATTTCCCTTTTTCTTATTATGAACGAGATAGAACATTTTTTTCTGTGAATTACTACTGAGTTACTGATCATCTTCTATCAATTTGTAGAAGCACTTTATACATCAAGGAAATCAGGCTTTTTTCCTGTGATCTAAGCGGCAAATAATTTTCCCCGTTTGTCTTCGGTCTTTTGATTTTACTCTGGTGTATTTTTCCTTGTGGAAATACTCACCCTTAATTGATTGAAATGACAGATTTATTTTCCACATGGCTTCTGGGCATGAAAATTAGAAAAGCCAACCTTCTCGAAAAGAGACAATTTGTAAGGAAAACACAAAGCCACTGTCAGCTAATGTGTATGCAGCAGAGGAAGCAGAGCGGTAGGAGGGGTGCTGGGTTGGAATCTAGACAATGCAACTCTGAAATGGTTTTCTTCCTCAAGGCTTCTCACCCCTTGGGGGAAGGTAAAGAATTACCATATGCTGAGCGCTGACCTTGTGGCTTAAACACTTAGTGCCCTGGAGCGCTAAAGCAAGAGAAAGCAAATGAGCTCTGGAAGAGGAATGCTGTGGGAACAGAAAAGTTGGGGGAGGGCAACAAAGAGGAGGGGTTCCCTTGGAAAGGAGGCCTGGCCTACACACAGCCTTCCATTCCAGAAGGGAGGCAGTGAAAGAGAGCAGACAGCTAGGATACAGAGTCCTCGGAGGGCAGGCTAAAGAGGGTGGGACTTGGCTGTGAGCACTGCTGGAGCTCTTACGACCGGGACAGTGGCATAATGAAAGCATTCTGCAAAGGTTATTATGGGAATTATTATCTATTTCTCACAAACAATTAAAACATGCTCAATAAATTTCATTTTTTAAACAATGATAAACTAGTGATAATACTGTTGAACAACTAAATGCATGTCTGTTTTCAAATGTAAAAATAGGTCAATGATTCCTTTGATGGTTAAAAAAAGAAAGAAAAATATTAATACATTGCCTTTTTGATAAGAAGGAAAGGATTATAGAGTAAGAATGTAGACTTAATTTTGCACATATGATACACAAACAATTAAGAAAAGTGGTTACCTCTGGGCAGGGGAAGGTAGACCCCAGGTGGAGGGGACGTGGTGGAAAGCAAGCCATTTCACTGTATATACTTTATAAGCTGTGGTTTTTAAACTGTTTGATATATTCCAAAAAATTCCATTTAAAGTGAAAAAACTCTTCAGCTTCCTACGTGACAACTGCTCTGTGTCAAAGGCAATTGTGAGAGCAATCAGTCTACTACTTCAGATTTGTATTTCCAGCCACTACGACTGATATTCACCCCACTCACCCCCCATTAGTGTTTCATCCCGCCGTCCTCTCCCTAACTTCCTGCTCTGGGGAGCTACTCTGTGTGTCTTCTGGACATAATCTGAACATCAGCCTTCAAGAGGTCCCGCGGACACACACACTCTGACAGGCCTGGTATTTCGACCTTCAACAGCCACCAATGTGACATGAAAAGCTCGGGTTCTATCTCTCGATCACAGCTCGAATGGACACTTCGGAAAGGTGATGGCAACACTCCCCGCTTCCTTGTTTGCCTAATCCCATATTTATATTTCTCTACCAGTCAAGCGTATCTTTGGTTATGTTGAACTAAAATATTCTGCTCGCTTAAAATTTTTTTTGTTATATCTGGATCTTAGCTCAGGTCTTGATCTCAGGGCCGTGGGTTCAGGCCCTTTGCTGGGCTCCATGCTGGGCATGGAGCTTACTCAAAAACAAAAACAAAAACAAAACCAAAAAAATAAAAAAAAACAATAAGAAAAAAACCCCAAAACCCCACAAAAAACCCAGCACAGGTTTGAAAAAAGAGTCATATTTAATGGTTTCTTCTTGCCAAAGAGACTAAATTCCCTAAGTATTATATAAAAGTCCACACAAAGGTGAGTGCTGACCATCAGTGCACCTCAGTACCGCTAGGTGGGCGCTCGCCTCCACGTTCCCTCCCTTCCATCCTTAGGTGTGAATTCTGGGCAGAAGGAGGCTGAGCTAATGATATTGGGCAAGCCCAAAGGACTCATATGGCAACCAGGAAATACCGAACTTAGCAGGACTCGTAACATTCTAACTGTTATGGATTAATAAAAAAAAATACCCGGAAAATAGATCAAGTACATAATTAGACAATATATCAAGTAAATATTATGAAGTACACGTACCCATTAAAGAGAATAATTACACACTCACAAATAAATGACATAATTGAAAATATAAACTCACCCGCCATGGATGGTGCTTCTTTCCGCTGCCCTTTATCATCAATAGTCCCTTCAAAAGCCACTGTCACATCATAAATTGCATCTAAATAATTCTTCATAGAATCAAAAGCAACATGAGTTGCCTTTATTCTTGGTGTCAGCACATGTTTTAATACTGCAAAGCCTAAAAGAGAAGTTGATTCGGAGTGGCCATAAATTAATTACAAAACACCTCAGCAGAATATAATGTCCAAATTGTTTTTAAATTTCCAGGAATAGGCCAGAATATATTAAAGCCATAATCTCATATATACAGGGCTTGAGATTTAGAAAGCATTCTTATGACTTGATGTATTTAAATCAACATTCACTTAATACGTATTTATTAAACATTACAGGTACGAGACGCTGGGGAAAGTGTCAGAATACTGGCCCTTGGGAGGCTTACGACCTATCAGAAACCCTCCGATTTGGTAACCCCAGACACGGGCGGGTACTACCACCCTGATCTCTGGCCACAGAGTAAAGGTAGCAGCATCCTGCCCGTGCTCACTTTAGATTCAGGAGTACCATTTGTAATCCTAGTGCAGGATTTAATTTTATTTCTATTCAAGTAGGGATGCAGGAGTGAGGGAGCCCCTGAATGACCCCCCGCTGTGTCGAGTGCCTGAAGGAGTCTACATCATGTGGAACACTGGGCTTGATGCTTAGAATACTGTTGTTGTTGTTGTTTTAATTAAACCCAGATGCAGTTTACATACTATAAAATTCATCATTTCAAACTGTGCAATTCAGTGGTTTTTAATATAGTCACAAAGCTGTGCAACCATCGGCACTATCGAATTCCAGACCATCTCCGTCTCTGCAGACACACATCCCAGAGCCGTCTCCTTCCCTGGAGCTGCGTGCTCTGGACGCCTCACACAAATGCAATCCCAGGACTGTGCGCTTCTGCGTCTGGCTCTTTCACTCAGCAGTGTTTCTGAGGCCCATCCGTGCTGAGGCAGGTGTCAGGGCTTTACTACTTTTTGTGGCTGAGTAATACTCCACTGTGTGGATCGCCCACATTTGGTTTCTCTATTGATCAGATGATAAACATGTGGGTTGTTTCCAACCTCTGGCTGCTGGGAACATTCATATCAACTGTATGTGCTAAAGGAGTCTCTGTATGAGCACAGGACTTCCACTCTCTTGGGTCTATTTCACACACACACACACACACACACACACACACACACACACACACACTTTTCAAAGCTTCCGTGATTGAGAAAGCACTGCACTTTATATAGGATAACCAATCGTACCCACGAGCGCTCCGCTAATGTTTAGAGTTTATTCTCCTCCCCTTCCTATTTCCCACTGCCTCCTTTTCTCTTGATTAGAATATTTACTGACAATTGAGCAGAAAAGAGTAGCTTTCTGAAGTGACATGAAAACGGACTAGACAGAACTTGATCTGGATCTTTTCCTGCCTCTCTCCAGGGAAAACGAGCTGCATAAGGAAGAACAGCTATAGTATGTTGGGATCTTCCTGCAGAAGAATTTTTAAAATGCGAAGCGGTGTGGGAAAGAAAAAGATTCCCACAACCACATATCTGACTGTAGTCCCTAGGGCAGAAGTAGCTGAATTTATTCACAAACTTACAACACAAAGCTGAACAGTATGCCAGGCTGGGAAACATTCATTTGTCGATTAAATTAGTTAATACTTCCCTCTTTGCTATTGGAGCTCATCCAATTTTACTGAGTCCAAAGTTCCACAGAATCACCCTGTGGTATTCAGTGACAACAATTACTAGAATCCATTAAGCTAGTAAGAAGATAGGAAGACAGAAAACTAGTATTGAAAAAAAAGGTATAATGAAAGTCTGAAAAAATCAGCTTTGTGACAGATGAATAAGAAATGCGCATCACTAATATGTAAGGAAAGCTAAGAAGAAATCTTCTCCCTGAGGACTTCACCAGGAGCAGCTCAACTGCCCTAAACACATTTTCGAGATCTAATCCACATCCTGCATCTTCCAGCTTTTATCTTTCAGCTCTTGAAAGAGAACAGCTGGGGAAGAAGGAGAAAAACAAGGAGACTGGGGTGACACAGAGGCCCTGAGAAGAAAACATCTCAAGAAGGAACTGGTCCAATATGCTCAAAGACATGGAAAGATCCAGAACTGAGAAGTGACCCCTGGGCCCAAAGGTCACGTGTTACCTGGACTAGTATTTTCTGGGGAGTAGGAATGGAAGCCTAGATAAGGGGTGAACTGAGGTGAGAAAACACCAATAGCCCATTCTTTCCTGCATGTGTTTGTTAACACACAGTCTATGATTTTCCAAGACTTAGAATAACACAGGACACCCTAGTGTCACCACAAATAGAAGCTGGCCCTTCTTGGATGATCGGAAGGCACTTCACGATCCTAAGTCCAAGCCCGTGAATTCCTCTGATTCATGTGGGGAATGAGCTACCACCTCTAAGTGGTCGTCAACTCCAAGCAGTGAGGAGGGCGCTCACTATCCCCGAACCCTGGGTCATTATTATAAAACCAACTTCGTAATAACAATATGAGAATTTCAATTGAGAGAGAGCACCAAAAAGCAAGTACTCAGAATGGGCTGCTGGGGCTTGAGCCCTCTGTACGGAGATCAGACTCTGCCTCCAGGAAACCGCAGAAAAACCCAGAGCCCCAAACAGAGGAAAGTGGAAGTTAATGAAGTTAATTCTTCCTGCTCAATATCTAGTGTCTATTTTAGTCTCTGCTTTGCCCTGTTTCTGTCTCCAGATCTCCTCAACTTCTACTTGGTACTACTGATGCTCTGCCTTACCCTCCGAACCAGCTTGTCCCTGAGGGCCACTATGGAGGTGGTTGGCATAATTGAGACTTTGCTGTATTATATTTTGGAAACATTATAAGTAAATGATAAACCTACTGGACAGAAAACCTTTATTGAGCCCTACAGGAAATTTTACATTATATATATATATATATTATATATATATATTATCATCTCACTTGACTCCCACAAATTAATTTAACCATGGCTCAGAGAGATAAAATTACTTGCTCAAAGCCACACAGCTAGCTAGCAAGACCTTCTAATGTCTAGTTCAGTACCTTTTCTATTTAGTATCTATTAATATAGTAATCTAAAACTATAAGCATGTAAATTAAAGATTAATGAGGTGATAAAATAAACTTAAATAGCCATAGTATATGATAAAATGTCCTAGAAGTGATACTAAATATTCTCAGAATATTAAAAAATTACTCATACTCAAAAGATTTTTTCAATCGCTCATATGTGATTGGTGAAAGCTTCAGAATAAAGAGGGGCCGGACAGAGGCCAAGAGGGAGGTACGCAGCGTACAAAGTGGGCAAAGACAGACACAGGAACAAGGTAAGAAGCAAAACCCTTTGTGGAGCACAGGTTCAGAGCTTGGGAGGAACAGGACTGAAAAGTACACTGGCAGCACGTGACAAGAGCTTCACATCGAGAGGCTGATGTGCTTACACTGGCCTGTGGGTCTCCACGGACTTTAGATCAGAGGAAAGACATAACCTAGGAGCTAAGAAAAACATTTGGGTTTCTGAAACCCCTAGGGTAGTAAGTCACAGGCAATGAGGGATGGAAGTAGGACTGAAGTAGGTAAACCTGAAAAGAGAAAATGTAGTCAAGTGATGTTATAAAAGTCAAATACACGTTGATTCAGCAACAAACTGAATATGGTAAAAAAGGAGTAAAGCGTAAGCAGGCTTCTGCCCTAGAAGACACGGACAGGCAGTGCCGTAGACACAGAGAAAGGCCGGGGGAAGAGCAGCGGGAATGCGTGCGTGTGGGCACCCATCGTCCAGGAGTAGAAGTGAGAGAGCAGATGCAGGTTAAGAAAGAAAACAGAACTTCAAACTGGGCACTCCGAGGCTGAAGACAGAAAGAATACTGTAGAAGTGTTGAGAAATACGGTCTGTAAAATGGCAAGAAGCAGCCAGACACACACACCTGGGAATCATCTGAATGGACACGACAGCAGAAATACTGGCTGTGGCTGAGATGAGAAGACGGAAGAGAAAAAGGCTGCCATTAATAACGTCGACGCTGCATGGACACGAACAAATACGAGAGGTGATGGACACGATGAACGACTCCCTGGTGAGTGTGAGAGCACTCCCTAAGTGACAGGTCCCTGGGAAGCTGCAAGGGGGACAGATTTCTGGGGAGTGGATGCAGTCACACAGGAGAATGAAAGGGGCCCAAACTTCTCCTTCAGCACAAAAGAGGAAGGAGAACAGTAACGCCACAGGCAGGCTGTACATGGAGGCGCGAGAGCACGCGCGCACGCACGCACACACACACAGACACACACACACACACACACACAGTTTGTTCGTATGAGAATCGGACCATGTCGGCAAACTGGGCGTGGTGGTGAGGTACGCAAAAGGAAGTTATTAGAGCAATAGCACTAAAATCTTGAAATAAAGAAGGATACGTGTGACTGTATGATAAAATCTTGTCAGAGACAAAACTCCTTCAAGGCAAAGACACCCTGAGATGTGAGGAGAAAAAAATCTGGGAAAAAGAAGAGACAGTCCAAAAGGGAAAAGGGAACCGCTAAACGTTCCCAAGTGGTAAAGAAGCGAGGAGGCAAAGCAGGTTACGCAGGGCTGGGAACGGGCAGGGGTGGGAACGGAGTGGGACCTGCGGGGCGGTGGCAGCAGGCCGCGGGGCAGGGGCAGTGGAAGGGCTACTCAGGGCCTACAGCCAAAGAAGGGCCAAGGAAAGAGGTTAGAATCAAGCCGAAAAACAGGCTCAGGGGAAGGAAGAGCGAGGAAAAGGTAGAAGCAGAACTGTCGACAAAATCTGCAGGACCCAGTACCATTTCAAGACTGAAAGCAGAGCATTAAACCAAGCATAGGATCCGGTGCAAGAAAACGGAATTTCCCTGAAAGCCTCCAAAAAGGACCAAAAAGCCCTCCTCACACTCCGACGCGGGCCCAGTGAGACCCACGTCAGACCTCTGGCCTCCTGACCGGCGAAGGAACACGTGCAGTGTTATAAGACACCATCTCTGAAAGTGCTTCGGCAGCCACAGGGAGCAAACACGCCAGCCCAGCTCCTCGCTGGAGAAGTGTGCCTGTTCCGCCACGTCGGGGTCAACACAAGGCCGTCACTTTCTTGTCTAATGTTTGCCAGGCTGACCTTCGAGGAGGAAGAACATCTGTTCACGTGTGTGGATCATTCGTATCTCTTAAGTTTCCTACTCATGTGCTTTTCCCATTTTTCTAGTTTGTATCTTTCTCTTAACGAGCAAGTGCTCTTCTTATGTTAATTTTCATTAGTATGCCATATATTGCGAACGCTAGTTTAGCCTGCCATTTGCCACCTAAATTTGTTAACATGGCGTTGCAAGGTATAATCATTTTTATTTAGTCTATGAAAGAAAAAAAATTCTTTTTTTTTATGTTTTAAAAGGGGAATTAAACCTACACAATACCCAGTGTTACTCATAGGACAGGAGTTCAAAACTACAAGGATCTTTTTACTTGCTAACAGTATGAAAATTGGAGGTATTCAGTTTGCCATTATAGATATGTCCCTAAATTCCTCTCTTCTATGACTAGGGTTACTAAGTCTAAACAGGTCATCTTGCCAGCTGCTAAAGTAAAAAAAACAAAACAAAACACCATGGGGCTCACTTTAATAGGTTCAGGAAGATTAAGGAAACTTAGTCAAAATGAAACACTTCGCATAAAGGAGAGGGCTGGAAGCTACTACAGCAGTAGTGGCCGGATGTGTGCAGAGCCTCTCCGTGCCCGCCTCCAAGTCTCCTACAGTGGGTACGCAACTGCTACCAAACTTCCCTGCTTCTTAGTGAGGCCTAAGTATAAAATGAAGCCTTGCTCACCAATAAACATTAGATCCACATGTTCTAGAAAACATGAAAATCTGACCCAACCAACCTGCTGAGCACATGACTAACCTTATATAAACGAGTGGTTCTAAAACTGTACGATGCATCAGAATCACATGGAAGGCAGAGCCCTAGCCTGGAATGTGTGATGTCATTGGTCTGGGGTGCATTCTGAGAATCTGGATTTCAAGCAAGTTCCAGGACAATGCTGATGCTGCTGGTTCAGGCACCACTTTAAGAACCACTGACTCAGAACTGAGACCAGGGCTTGAACAGATCAAGAATTCACAAATGGGCTGATGAGGGAGTAAAAAGGCTGGAGGAATAAGGGGTAATATTTATTTTGGTAAAAAATTATAAGTAAATGGTATGGAAATGGCCTCAAAGAAGTAAAACCAAACTCTCGAAAGTCACTGGACATTTGCTATGTCCAAAGTCCTACCCAAGCACTACAGTGGTGATTTGATCCTCCCAACAGTACTTCCCTCAGGGCTCCCTGCTGTCGTCCCTAAGGCTGTGACCTGACCCAGGGGCCAGGTGGAAATATGCTATTGAAACAGGGAGGAAGAGCTGGCCAAAGGATGAGAATGAGCTGCAGCTGTAATTCAGACACTGATGGAGAGGCTGATATGCAAAGTGAAACAACCAGTTTCTTGAGGATCACTATAAATATAAATATAAATATAAATATAAATATAAATATAAATATAAATATAAATATAAATATAATTTAAAAGCTTCCTCACTCCCTTTATTTATCCCTATTCTTTTCCAGAAATGCCTAGCATACAAGAATAAAAAATTCTAGACCAGGAATACAAGTCTGATGCGATGCTTTTCTGTTTTATATCCTGAACCATCTGTGGTCTTTCAGTTGATAGTAATCGAGGCCCATGAGATTTATTTTGTGGCCGTCCTAGGAACAGGAAGAACCCTACACCCCACAAACCACTGCGAAGATTGACAGACAACCGACAACACAAAACTGCGACAACAGCTCAAAAACTGACAAAGAAATGAACTGCCCAAGGGAAGTCAGAAAAGGAGGAAGTCATTCCTTGACAAGTTCGTTAGATTTAAATTAAAATGATCTAATTGCTCACTTAACAAAACAAACACTTTAGAAACATAATTTCAGAATGATCATGTTTACCTATGATACCATTTTATTTATATAAAACTATTATATAATACTGTTATATTTACATATTTTATTGCAGTTTTTCTTACTAAATGTTTCATCATTGATTTTTTTCTTTTATTTGAGAGAGAGAAAGAGAGCAAGAGCAGAGGGGAGGAGGGGCAGAAGGAGAGGGAGAAGCAGACTCCCTAATGAGCTGGGAGCCCGACGCCCGGCTCGATCCCAGGACCCCAAGATAATGACCTGAGTCGAAGGCAGATGCTTAACGGATTGAGCCACTCAGGCAGCCCTCACCATTGATTTTTTAAATGACAAGTTCCATGCTAGCCTTTCTAAAAATAAAATTCTCTTTTTCCTAATATACCATTACAAAATGGAGCAGCTTTCAATATATATATATACCTTCCTTACTTGACATTTAATAGTTTCTTAAAGACTCTACCTATATTTCAGACCTCTCAGAATCTTAATTTTTGTCTTGGAGAAACTGTAACTAAAAACAAAATCCTGACTAACTTATTTAGAAATATGAATAAGTCTTCTTTAAAGAAATAACTAACATTCAGTTTGAAGCAAGAAGGAAATTTAGAAAGCATTACAATGACAACCTTTGAAGTGAACAATGTTAAGAATTCATGACACTACAACACAGACATTATCTTAAATAACAACCCTAATACTGAATGGCCACAGTTTGTGGCTAACATGTTTTTGAAGTAAAACACTTTTAGGAAATAGTAATAACCAGAACCTTAAAACATTTAGAGTTAAGGGAGATAGACACACCCATATCCATCAGTCATACTTCTCAAGCCAGCCAATACCAATGCCAACGGAAAACTGAAGAGTAGAAAGTATAATGGTTTATTTTTTTTTATTTATTTATTTATTTATTTATTTATTTATTTATTTATTTATTTTAAAAAAGATTTCATTTATTTATTTGACAGAAGGAGACAGCCAGCGAGAGAGGGAACACAAGCAGGGGGAGTGGGATAGGAAGAGGCAGGCTCCCAGCGGAGGAACCTGATGTGGGGCTGGATCCCATAACGCCCTGAGCCAAAGGCAGACGCTTAACGACTGAGCCACCCAGGCGCCCCAAAAGGTATAATGGTTTAAACACATGAGCATGTATCACATTTTAAAAACGTAAATTAAAAAAGTTGGTTTGGTTTTTCTATTTATTTTTTAGGTCACGTTCAAAGGAAGGTCAGTTTCAAAGGAAGGTACTTTAGGAGCAATATTAATGTTTTGAACATCACAGACTAACAAGTGCTATGAAGCTTCAACTTTCTTGAAGAAAAATTAGCTTAACAGATGGAGAAACAAGTTCTTTCATTTTTATTTTCAAGTAATCTCAATTAGTTGTGACCAAGGAGGAAAGAAAACAGGAAACACTTTTTCTAGATATATGGTTCACAAATCAATTTCTTTCATGTATGGTGGGAAATAATTACCTTTATAGTCACAAGAAAGTACAGTACTAATAGACAGCAATAGCTTTTTCAGTTGTAGCATTTAAAGAAAGAATAGTCAGCAACTAAAAATCATATCCAGAAAACAAATTATTCATTTTCTCCCCTTTTGGTAACTTTAAGAAAGATCTACAACTCCGAGAAAAAGGACAGACCAATAATTGATCAATTATAGGAAGGTGGGTTATTAGATTAAAAAGCTAGATTATGGTGACTAACATAATATAATAAAAAATCATTTAAAAAAAAGCTAGATTATATGTCATTATTATGCTATTTTAGATTACTTATAAATACTTGATCTAGCATTACAAAATTAGTGTGGATTTTTAAAACTAAGTAACTTTTAGAAACTATATTAAAGTCATCTCAGTGAGATGAATAATACAAGGTAAACATTCATCTTAAATTGTTTTAAAAATAATGAGTTAAGAAATATTAGTATTACATACAATTACACATAGAAAGATAATATAAGACCCTCTTATGGACTGAAGTGTGTCTCCCCCATCCCCCCCCCCCCCAAATTCATTTTGAAGCCCTAACCCCTATGTTACTGTATTTGGAGATGGGGCCTTCAGGAGGTAATGAAGGTTATGTGAGGTCGTAAGCATGGGGCCCTAATCTAATAGGACTGGTATCCTTATAAAAAAAGAAAGAGACACCAGAGACCTCTCTCTCTGTGAGTACACAGAGAAAAGGCCATGTGAGGACACAGCAAGAAGGTGGCCCTCTGTGAGTCAGGAAGCGCGGTCTCACCAGAAACAAACCCTGCTGGCGCCTTGATCTTGGACATCCAGGCTTCAGAACTGTGAGAAAATAATGTGTCTTGTTTAAGGCCCCAGAGCAGTGTCCTGTTATGATGGCCCAAGGTGATTAACACAGGCCCTAAAACCTGCACTGAAATTACAACTCCGAGCAAATATCACTCAGTAAATACACCTATTTGCATATAAATGTTTGTTTTACCCAACTGAAAAATGTATGGCAATATATTTTTTTAAAAGATTTATTTGTTTATTTGAGAGAGCGAGTGAGCAAGTGGAGAGAGGGGTGGAGGGAGAGAATCTCCAGCAGACTCTGCATGGAGTGTGGAGCCAGACAAGGGGCTCGATCCCAGGACCCATGAGATCATGACTTGAGCCAAAACCAAGAGTCGGACACTCAACCGACTGAGCCAAAACTATGCCAATATTTAAATAGAAACACACACACAAAGGTGAATTTTACAAAAGAAATCAGAAGTCCTTGAATAAATACTAAAACACAGAATAACTCTACATTACTCTTCACATAAACACAAAAATCTGGGACCACGCTCATTCTATAATGCAAATGTATTACACCTCAACAACTAACTGGGTGACAAGACGTAATAAAATGTCCAGGTCTAATTTTGTCTTGCGTGACATGTTTAAAATTAAGGAATTAGTCCATCACATATTATAAAGCATTGAAAGAGGCAAACTTGTTGAAAAACAGCATCCTGAAGTTTCTGGAAGTGGGATCACTACTGTGAAGCAGTCTGTACCTCAGTCAGTCAGACACTCTTGCAGAGTCTTGCTCAGGACCTCCCTACTATAAGCCAAAAATGATGAGACATCACTTCCAAAATTAGGTTAAGACAGTGACAACCGTCCCCTACGCTCTCACTGTTACAGTACCTCTCCCATGTTGTCTCCCTGCCCTCTCTGCCCCGTGGATCGAGGGGAGCAGGCTGTCGTGTCCCGAGGAGCTCTATGGAGAGGCCCAAGTGGCAAGAAACAGACTCTCCAGCCAACAGCCAGTGAGGACGTGAGGCCTGCCAACAGCCGTGGGAGGGAGCTTCTTACAGATCCTCCCTGGGAGCCCTGAAATGACTGCAGCCTGTGACCGTCCCTGAGCAAGCGGCCCCCCGCTGAACCACAGCAGGACTCCTGGCCCACATCAGCTGGGACATAGGAACTGTCTGTTGTTTTAAGCCACTAGGGTTTGGGATACTTTGTTACACATCCATAGATGATGAGTACAATCCTGATTCTCCTACTAAATCATAAACTCCTAGAAAACACTGGAGTTAGTTCTTCCACCTTAGTGGAACACTTTACATATGAGAAATTTGATAAAGATGTGTTAATATTTAAAGGTAGAATATTCTACTATTTTAAGCATAAAATCAGCCGACTCTGAGGACCTAAAGCACTCTAGTAAACTTCCCCCAAGGCCAGCCCTCTGTTCAGCCCATAAAAA
Organism: Ursus arctos; assembly: GCF_023065955.2. Classification (NCBI taxonomy): domain Eukaryota; kingdom Metazoa; phylum Chordata; class Mammalia; order Carnivora; family Ursidae; genus Ursus; species Ursus arctos. The sequence continues at coordinate 21,435,387 of NW_026622952.1, forward strand.
CACGTCTCAAGATGTAATTCATTAGTTAGTGATAATAAAATGCCTCAGATTTTATAATACACATGAAAAGTAGCAAAAAAAAAAAAATCCCATTTATTTCCCTTTCACCTTATCTAAGCTAAAACTGTTAATTCCTAAACAGAATTAAAGTGGCTCTAAGAGATGACACACAGGAGTAGTTGAAAATTTATATAGTTTAAGGTCTACACTCAAGTTTACTGAGAATCCCCCCACACATGAAAAATCCCACAACTGACTCATCTATAGGCTATTTTAAACTTCAGAGTAAAATACACATTTTTTAAAGTCATAGCTCAGCTATCAAGAATCTTTAGAGAAGGAGTAATTTTGGAGAGACATAATTTTCTGGAACCCTAAAGATATACCCCACAAAAATCCCAAATTTTGTTTAATAATTTTAGATCACTGTTTTCTTTCTAAAATACATAAAATTAGAAAACAGCTCAACAAACAAAATCAGCGATCTTTACAACAGAACTTTTCTGAGACTAATATATAAATGTGAACTGTACCTCCCCAACGGAAGGACATAAAATGCAAAATTCTCTAAATACTTTTGGATATAAAACCATTTTTTAAAAAAGCCATTTCATGGTTTCTGTTTTAGAATATGCTTTTATTTTTTTTTAATTTTCAACTTTTTGTTTTCCCTTGAGATAGTTCATATTTTTAAAGTTTTTATCTTAAGGGGTACCTGGGTGGCTCAGTTGGTTAAGCGTCTGCCTTCAGCTCAGGTCATAATCTGGGGGTCCTAGGATCGAGTCCTACATCAGGCTCCCTGCTCAGCGGGAAGCCTGCTTCTCACTCTGTCCCTCCCCTCTGCTCATGCTCTCCCTCTCTCTCAAATAAATAAACTCTTTAAAAATTTTTTTAAATTTCAGTTGGTTAACATACAGTGTTAGTTCCAGGTGTACAATACAGTGACTCAACACTTCCGTACAACACCTGGTGCTCATCACAATGCTCTTCTGAATCCCCATCACCTGTTTCCCCCCATCCCCCACCCTTCTCCCCTCTGGTCACCACCAGTGTGTTCTCTACAGTTAATAGTCTGTTTCTCGGTTTGCCTCTCTTTTTGCTTTGCTCATTTGTTTTGTTTCTTAAATTCCATATATGAGTGAGATCATACAGTATTTGTCTTTCTCTGACTTATTTCGCTTAGTATTATACCCTCTAGATCCAGCCACATCTTGCAAATGGCAAAATTTCATTCGTTCTATGGCTGAGTAATATTCCATTGTATATACAGACAACATCTTTATCCATTCATCAGTTGATGGACACTTGGGCTCTTTCCATAATTTGGCTATTGTTGATAATGCTGCTATAAACACTAGGCTGCATGTATCCCTCTGAATTAGTGCCTCTGTATTCTTTGGGTAAATACCTAGTAGTGCAACTGCTGGATTGTGGGGTAGCTCTATTTTTAACTTTTTGAGGAAGCTCCCCACTGTTTTCCAGAGTGGCTGCACCAGCCTGCATTCCCACCAATAGTGCATGAGGGTTCCCCTTTCTCCGCATCCTTGCCAACACCTGTTGTTTCTTGTGTTGTGAATTTCAGCCACTCTGGCAGGTGTGAGGTGGTAGCTCACTGCAGTTTTGATTTGTATCCCCCTGATGATCAGTGATGTGGAGGATCACTGGCCCGTGGGCCAATCAAGTGCAGCTCTCCCCTGGGCAGCTACACCTACAGGTCTAGAGTCAAACAGATACGGGTGGAAGAGAGCTTTCTGTGAGTGTTCAGCAATCAAATAAATGGTGGCTAAAGCTACGGATCTGGATGAAGGCCACAAGGAAATACATGAAAATGAAATGGGAAGAGTAAAGTCAGACAACAGAAACAACATATGAAACAGGGGAGAATGAAGCAGAAGAGGAGGCTAGAAAGGAGACTGACCAGGAATCACCAGAGAGGAAGGGGGAAATGGAGACAAGCCCTAACAGAAGTCTAGGGAAAGAATCCCAATAAGGGAAGTATCAAGAATTTTGTATCAGATTCCAATAAACTAATTAAAATTAACAAAATTATAAATTCATTTCCCCTGATGCACTACCACATGTGGGTAGGAGCTACCACGTTGGGCAGAGCAGAGACAGACACTACTGTGTTGTAACAAGTTCTCCTAGACAGCACTGCATAGACCCTGCAATGAGATCGACAACAAGGCATTCGCTCAGTAAGTGCCTGGGGATCAGTGTATGGAGGTCGCATACTAATTCACAGTCAGTCTCCAAGGGAAACTTTGAGAACACAGCACAGCCAGTGTTTTCTGTTTATATCCCAAATTGGTGAAACTGAATAGCTTATAGGTGTATTAGTTATCCAACTTTCTAAAACACGGACATTAAGAACATTCCTGTTACTGGGGACATTCATAACTTCCAAGTACTGTGAACCAACTTTGTACCACATTCTCCGACAGGAACTTTACATTCTTCTAACGTAATTTGTACACAGAGGCAGGCACAGCTATAGATCTGAGGTACGTGTGTCGTAAGAGACGGGGAGACAAGCTCAGTCCATGAGGCAACTTGCACCCACACAGCTGACAGACGTCAGAGTTTGGATTCCAGCCCAGGTCTGTCAGCCCACAGAACGGAGACTCTTTCCCTCACACACGACCCACATGGAGAAAAAGGCTCCACAATCCGGTACCCAGCCAGATTTTCATGAAATCCATGGTGCTGGGATATGTATTTTAGCAAGCACATGAATTTAATCTCTCAGGTAGAATATACCAACATGCATAGGAATCAAGGAAGAAACTTCATATCCTAGGAGATAATACTACATTCATTGAAGAAATGAATACATTTATGCACTTCCACTGTTGTAAAACGTAAAGATCCTCTCCAGGAACAACAAAAAAAAAGGGCATTTATTTTTAAAAATTATTTTTTCAAGTCCAGTCAAATTTTTACTTACCTTCTTGAGCAGCAAATGTTTGACTAGCTGAAATGACTTTTGTTAGTTCTGGATTATACCTTGTTCCCTCTGGAAAAATCACAAGATACATCTGTGAAACAGAGAAATTTGGTTTGATTTGTGTGAGCTTTTTTTGTTGTTCTTGTGAACTTACCACTGCCAACCCTATTAATGCTAAGAGAATATTTTCTAAGATGGGAAAAATGTGTATTCATTTTACACATGACCTTCATTTCAAGCAGAACCAAAATGCAAAAATGCAATTAAATCCTAACATGAATTATATTTGAAATGCTGTCATACATTCACTGGTAGGTCAATCATTAAGACTCTAACAACGTTTCTAATTACACACTAATATTCATTAATTAAAAATTTGCCCATGAAATTCTGACTCACATAAAGCCTCAGTTAAAGAGCTTTTCCCCAAGATTCTGAAAAATGACGTTTTTAAAAAGTGCAAATTTTAGACATCAGTGTCCCTAAGTATCAATAATAAAAGCATATCTCATTTGAAGCAATACCTAAATTTCCACAATATAAAATGTGGTAAGTATTCACATTTCAAAAGATTCCCACGGTATTATTTTACACGGCTCCCTTAATGCATTTTAAATAATTCAATTTACAAGCAGCTTCATAAACTGAAATAATGCACTTATAAATAAAGGAGAAAGCTGGATGTTTATTAAGTAATCCGTTAGTCTAAGCTTTTATCTGCTTGGGAAAATAAAGACAGAAACCGTAAAACTATATAATGAGAAACTCCTAACTTTAGAAGTGAGTTATCCAAATGACACCAACAAGGTTACTTGATAGCCAAAACACACAACTAAGGCATTCATCTCAAATCTTCTCAAATACAAACAGAATACAGGAAACAAAGGGATAGGAGGATAGGAGGAAAGAAAATTACGTTCACTTTATCCAACTTCATCTGATCCCAGGTAATACTATCTATATATCTGGTACAGAAGCATCCCCTTTCTGAATGATCGATGATTATAAAACTCCTATGTAATAAACCTATGTGATAGTTCACATTTTTTCATTAGATAAACTTATGATTAATCTCTTCCAAACTTTCCCCTGAACAACTTGTATTAATGGCAGCTCTACAATTCTGCATTTTCAGCTTCTCTGAAAATATACATACTTTTCAAACACCCATATAAATTGTCTTTAGAACCCACTATTTTTGCCTAACTTAGAAATTAATGGATTTTTATGTATCCTAACATTTGATAAGAAAGATTAACCAGAGCTGCCATGAAAACATAGAAAAATGGGTAAAATTAAGAAAAAAATTTAAAATTAGTTCCCACACCCACAAATTCATTATCATGAGAACATATTTTAAATCAGCTTATGGGCAACTAGCTGGCTTACTTGGTAGAGCATACGACTCCCCATTGTGGGGTCACAGGTTCCAGCCCCACACTGGGTGTAGAGATTACTTAAAAAATAATAATAATTAAAAAAATAAAATCTTTAAATCAGTAAACTTTGTATTCGAAGCCATGAGAGCAATTACTGATGACGTTTAGCTTTTAGTTCAAGCACTCAAACATAAAATGATTCATGATTTGAATGGTTATTAATAATTCCTGTGGTGTTATTTTCCCATCTCTTAACATAGTTCATTAAAAAGAACACTGATGGTCGAACAAGAAAGCAAGAATGAACAATTCTTTCAGGGTCCATTCAAGAAGTATTTCTTATACACCTTTCTTATGCACCAGGTACTATGTAGGCTAACGAAATAGGTCTTTGGAGACAAGTGAGAAAAAAGTACATTAAACAAATTCTACAAAAATAATTACACTTCTATGACTGTGAAGAAAAAGAATAAGATGTTATGAAGGAGAATAACAAGATGGTAACTGGAGTGGATGATGGGTCTAAGACCTAAGGGATGGTAAAAAAAAAAATGAGTGCTTTCGTTAACAGATGAGGAACGAGGCAAGGACACCCACTCTCACCAGTGCCAGTCCAGGCTGTATTAGAGGTTCTAGCCAGGGCACTTAGGCAAGACAAAGAAACAAAAGCATCCAGATTAAAAGTAAGAAGTAAAACTGTATTTATACACAAATGACATGACTATCCATGTAAGAAATCTAAGAAATATTACTATTTTTTAATGTTGCTAGATAAAAAGCCTAGCACAGTTACAGAACAAAAAGTCAATAATACTGAATGTTTGGATGTTAACAACAATCATAAAAAATAATGCCATCTACAACAGCATCAAAAAACATGAAATTAAGAATTTATTTCAGCAAATGTGGATACCTTTGGCAAAAGGTGTGTAAACCTGCACAGTTAAAAACCACAAAACGCTGCTGAGAGACATTAAAGAAGACCCAAATAAAGACTGTATTTTTGGATCCAAAGATTCAGTATTGTTATGATAGCAATTCTTCCCAGATGGATCTTAGAATCGATGCAATCCAAATAAAAAACCCAGCAAGCTTTTATGCAGAAACTGACAAGCTGATTTTAGAATTTATATGGGAAATGCAAAGGACCTAAAACAGCCAAACTACTTTGAAAAAGAGCCAATATAGAAGATTTAACTACACCAGATTTCAAAACTTATCATAATGAAGCAAGAGTAATCAAGATAGTGTGGTACAGGCATGGGGATATCCCTATAGATCAGTGGAACAGAGTAAATGGTTCAGAAACAGACCCGTATGTATGCAATTTATTTATTTCAAACAATGGGGAAAAGAATAACCTTCTCAGTAAGTGGTGATGGATGTCCATGTTTAGATACACAAACCTTGACCTTACACCATATACAGAACTTAACTTGAAATGGGCCACAGACCTAAATGCAAACTAAAACTGTAAAACTTCCAAAAGAAAATGAAGGAGAAAATGTTAGTATCATTGAGTTTGGCAATGCCTTTTACAATAGGACAGAAAAAGCAGAAATTTTAGGAGAGATCAATAAATTGGACTCAGGCAAAATTTTTAAAACTTTTGTTCTTTAAGACTCTGTTATGATATGAAAAGGCAAGTCACTGGTGCACTGAAAGACTCGTACAGGAATAGTCTGAGGAGTTACATTCTCACAGCCCCAGCCTGGCCATTACTCCATGAAGCACATCATCTGCTACAAGAAACCATATATACAAAGACTGCAACTAGAGAAGGAGTCTAGAATGGTCTGAACACTTGGCTTCAAACCCCAGATTCCACGTACAGGCTCCGAGAGCCGGGATAAATTCCTTACCCTCCCTGTGCCCGAAGCTTCTTGTCTACAAAAGAAAGGATGGTGGTACCTCTACCTCATAGAGACACTGTCATGATAAAAGGTGATAACTTATGTAGTCTAATTAACACGGCGCCTGGCACAAAATAATACTGCAATTTGCTGTTGTTAAAATTAAAACAGATGCGCTTTCGAAATGTGAGAGGACGCATTGGGGGCAAAGAAGAGCAACAGGACCTGAGCACAGGCCATGTGCCTTCCCCAGAATCAGCTCAGTGCGCTGCACTCGCAAGAACAGCAGCCTCCAAAGGCTACGTGGCCAAAGCAGGTCTCCTCGTTCTCTCTAAGGCGGCTGAGCACGACCCAGAGCACAGATGTAGAGTCAAGATTGCAAAGTAAAACTTTTTCCTCCTTCAGCGGTTGGCACCTGATAACTTCCTCACCACTGCTTTCACACTGCCGACCAAAAGGGCAGCTCTTCTTTAGTTCCCACGGAGACGGAGAAGGTGGCCACAGAGGAGGGAAGGACTAAACATGGAGCATCAGGGCAAGAAAAGAATGACTCTGGGGCCGTGTGACATCTCTGGACCCACTTCTCAATTAAGGAAAATCCCTGTTCAAGGTCAGGGAAGACCCAAGGATGACAGGAAATAAATGGCGAACAGTCACAAACAAACCAGTTATGCAGAAGAGTCTTGCTACTGTTCACAGAAATCTTTTATTCTGCTAAATATTCATTTGAAAGGAACCAGAGATTCTGTTTTCTTTCATGAGACTGACTTTGCATATAAGATCTCTACTCAAGATGTGAGGTACCATTTTAAGCACAGATACTTCTGCCTCTAGCGGAAATCGGCAAGCTATTCCATATTGAAATTCCATTCAAAAAGAAAAGAGCTATTTAAGAGTTTAAAATATATTCAGATTGTAACCAGTTATGGAACTGGTGACCTTCTGTTAAAAACAGACTTTTCTCCATGCTTTGGATAAGTTAATTTACTTTTAATTGAGTCTCCGTTTCATTCCCAAATGCAGACTCAGGATAACTGTGAGCATAAAAGGAAGTATGTGAAAATATCAAGCACTGTGTGGCAGCCTCTTTATATTGTTTCCTTCCTCTCTGGTTTTTAAAAATTCTGTCTAGTTCACTAAAGAGTTTCAAAGCAGGCACATTTATATGGAAATGATACCTCAGAACTTAATAAACTTTGATTAGCTAGACATCTTTTAATCACTGCTTTCTCTTTAAATAAAAAGGATTTCATGTTGAGATGTACAGAATATAAACAAGATAGTTCATCTCTGCTTTCTTCCCCCCAAATTAATCCAGTCTAGCAAATCACAACTGTTAAAAAGGGTTTTCCTACAATCAGAAACATTCAACTCATTAAAACTTCCATTACATATTTACAGAGGGAAAATATGCAAAACGTGGTGGGATACAAAGTAACAATCTCCTTCCTCAAGAGCTTGTTATTTAAGTATGGAAGTGCTACACGTATCAAAAAACAATTACAAAGTCACACAAATGCATACATGAATGCGGCAGGCAGGGGGATTGAAGACTGCTAGCACTGGACTGCGGGACAATGAGATCAGCCTAGAATGTCCAGTGGGGTGGGGGGGCAGTGTCATCACAAGGGTTCTAACGATGAAAGAGGGAGCAGGAAGAGTCAGAACTGGAACGATGGCTGCAAAAACAAAACAAAACAAAACAAAACAAAAAAAAAACCAGACCAACCATTGCTGGCTTTGAAGACAGCAAGAAGCCATGACCCAGAGGATACAGGCAAGCTCTAGAATCTAAGAGGCAAGAAAATGGATTCTCCCGTAGAGTCTCCAGAAGGGACCTCAGCCCCAATGACACCACGATTTTAGTCCAGTGAGACCCATTTTGCACTGCTGATCTCCAGAATGGTTAAGATAATAAATGTATGTTGTTATTTTTCCTAGCTTAAATGTATACCATTTAAGGTATACAATGTGATATCTTCATACACACAGACACGGTGAAATGATTACCATAAAGTAATTAACCTACCCATCACCTTGCATAGTTATCGTATTTTTTGTGTGTGGTAAGAACACTTAAAATCTATTCTTTCCAACAAATTTCAAGTATACAATATGGTATTATTAACTACAGGCACCACGCTGTACCTTATGTCCTCAGAACTTATTTCTCTTATAACTGAAAGTTCGTACCCTTTGACCAACATATCCCCATTTCCCCCAACCCCTCGGGCCCTGGTAAACCACTGCTATACTCCCCAGTTCTATTAATTCAACTTTTTAAAATTCCACATGTAGGTGAGACCATGCAGCATTTGTGATTCTATGTCAGGTTTCTTTCAGTTAGTGTAATGCCCTCGAGGTCCATCCACACTGTCAAAAATGATAGAATCTCCTTTTTTAACACTGAAAAATACTCCGTTGTGTACACATACTACATTTTTTCTTATTCACTCATTTGTTGATGGACATTTAGGTTACTTCCATACCTGGCTATTGTGAATAATGCTGCAGTGAACATGAATGTAGCAAATAATTCTATTTCCTTCAGATATATACCCAGAAGTGGAATGGCTGGATATATTTCTATTTTTAATCTTTTGAGGAAACTCCATTCTGTTTTTTGTAATGGCTGTACCAATTTATATTCCTGCCAACAATGTCTAAGGGTTCTCTTTTCTCTAAATCCTCAACCGACCCTTAACTTTCGAAAACTACTTGAGAATGGTCATTGTAACAGGTGTGAGGTGTTAATCTCACCACAGCTGTGACTGGCATTTCCCTGATGATGACTGAGGTTCAGCACGTGTTCATACACCTGTCAGCCATTTATTTGTAGGTCGTCTTTGGAGAAATGTCTATTCAAGTCCTTTGCCCATTGCTTAAATCGTGTTTTGTTTGTTTGTTTGTTTTTTGCTGGTGGGCTGCATGTTAATCTTGAAAATGAGCATTGGATATGTCATTTGCAAATATTTTCTCCCTTTCTGCAGGTTGTTTCTTCATTTTGTTGATTATTTCCTTTGCTGTGCAGAAACATTTTAGTTTGGTGTAGTCCTACTTATTTATTTTTGCTTCTGCTGCCTGTGCGGTCAGTGAGTTTGTGGTAATCTGTTACAGCAGCAGTTGGGAACTACTACAAAAAGCATAACCTTCAAACATGTTATTTAATCCTAGCTACCAAATGAATTATTAACAGATTTAACATATAAAGAAAACAAGCTTAGAAAAGTTAAGTGACTTGTGCATAGTAACAAAGTGTAAATGGCAGACCTGAGACTTAAACCCAAATCTGATTTGGCCTCCAGTGACAACCACTCATGGTACCACCAGTCTGTAACCCAGCATTGTTGCACGGATATCAAAAAGCTAGACTTCTGCCCTCGAACAACAGAAAGTTCTCTGGTAGCCCAAAGTGAAAGACTAGGTTATCTGAACAAGCCTTCCTAATGAAAATTTACAAAGGTGGATATGACATCATTTTAAAAGTTATCAAAGAGCTGAAAAGATAAAAATCAAAGCCCGTGGACCTTCTATTAAGAGTGAAAAGAAGTTGGGACGCCTGGGTGGCTAAGTGAGTTAAGTGTCTGCCTTCGGCTCAGGTCATGATCCTGGGGTCCTGGGATCGAGTCCCGCATTGGGCTCCTTGCTCAGCGGGGAGCCTGCTTCTCCCTCTGCCTGCCATTCCCATTGCTTGTGCACACGCTCTCTCTCTCTCTCTCTCTCTCTCCCTCTCTCAAAATAGTGAAAAGAAGTAAAGGGAACACCAGAGGCTATACTCTTAGGGCAAAAGTAAACCAGAAGTCAATCAGTCTCGCATGGATTTGCAACCTTGGTCCAGTGAACCTCAAGTTCAGAATTCGGTTTGGGTGGGCTCACACTGAAGAAGCCTTAAGGGGCTCAGCTAAGACAAATGCAAATATTCTCCGGAGGAAGGCACTTTCTACTCTTTGAGTTGATTTCTACCTATAATTTTCCAAATAGAATTGGAAGCAAATTAAGATAACCAAGCACAGAAGGAAAGAAAGTACCATGAGCAAGAACTGGCAGAAAATGACAGGGCTTCATACTGAGATCACTAAATACGTATTTACTCAATACATCTTTTAAATGACGCCTTCAATATTTAAAGAAACAAAGTTTGAAGATTAAAATGAAAATAACAGATTTGATTATAACCATACAGTACAGCATACCATGAAAAATACAATAAACTTAAAACACAGGCATTAAATGGATTTGTGGTACAGTGGATTTCATCTTGAAACAACAATGAAAAAAGGACTTTAGTAGAAAAACTAGAGAAATCTGAATAGTCTGTAGCTCAATTAATAGTATGACACCAACGTTTCTTTCTTAGTTTTGACAAATGTACCATGTTTGGGAAAGATGTTAATATTAAATGTTAACATTAAAATTGGGCGAAGAATAAATGGGAAACCGTGTACTAGCCATGCAACGTTTTTGTAAATCTAAAATCATCCCAAGGTTTACAACACATTAACAAAAAAACAGGAGGAGGCTTCCATTTAGGACAAAGACTATTACAAGAGTATCTCTCCCAACCCAAGAAAAACAACCGGATAACCTGCAAACTGAACACTTCAGAGTCGAGGCTGCAAGGCAACTCACCTGAACGTCTAAGGAAGCAAGGCGACACAGAGGAGAGCAGAGATGCACGCACTCATCTGCTTGGGGCAGGTGCCGATAGATGGCAACAGCAAGACTTCATCACAATTTTAACAAGTTGCAAAAGGCTGAGTGTGGGCTAGTTCGACAGAGGAACCCCTGGGGGCTACAGACACAGGATAATTTCCTACAACTCACAAGCTATACTCCAGACCACACTTCGTACAAACACACACACACACACACACACACACACACACACACACACCCCAAATACACACAAAGAAAAAAAGGCTGGGCCAGGGCAAACTCATCCTGATGATACTGATGATGATGCAGGCTTGGGGGAGAACAGAGCCCGTGCTGGGAAGGCGCAAAGCCCAGCAGAGATCCTTCCCCTCTAGCTTTCCTGTGGAACATTCTCAAACTCCCAAGTTGGGGAAAATCCAATGCAGCCAGGGAAAATGAACAGAAGGTTCAAAGTCTTTGCAGACGATGGAGCAGGAACACATCCTGGGCACAGATTTAGAGCTGGGAGTGAGGCAGGGTGGAAAAGACTCCACCCCAAGACCCTCCGTGTAACTGTGACAACAAGCCACCACTCCCTCTCTGTCTCCTTCTCCCCCCTCCCCCACCCCTTCTCCCCACCGAACTAACAAGATGTCAGTAACAAGTACCAAAGGACGCTGTTGGGGGAGGTGCAAAAAGGAGACTCTTAGTGCAACAAAATGAGTGTGGAACAGGCATTGTGACAAACTCTCTAGCAAAACATCTCCCACCCTAGATGCAAAGTAAAGAATGCTACAGTAATTGGAAGCCTGTGAGAAAAATTATTGCAACGGTAAAACCCAAATCTGGTACAACTCCTCACTAAAGTGACTCAAGCCCTCACTGAAGGCCTCACAAAAAGACAAGTGTAGCCATTCTCTGGTATCAAAACTACTTCAGTCTCGACTGTGCCACTCAAGAGGCCAAAACTTTCAACAAAATCGTAGGAGGTATAAAAAAAGGCAACATAAAGCAGTCTGAAGAGACAAAGCAGGCGCCTGGGTGGCTCAGTGGGTTAAGCGTCTGCTTTCAGCTCAGGTCATGATCCCAGAGTCCTGAGATCAAGCCCCGCGTCGGGCTCCCTGCTCAGCGGGAAGCCTGCTTCTGCCTCTCCCTCTGCTGCTCCCCCGGCTTGTGTTCCCTCTCTCGCTGTGTCTCTCTGTCAAATAAATAAATAAAATCTTAAAAAAAAAAAATGAGAGAGACGAAGCAATCAAAAATTTCAAAATCAGATATAGTAGAGGTGTTATAATTACCAGATGGGGAATTTCAAACAACTACCAGCAACATGATAAAGGTTCTAGTACAAAAGGTGGGCAATCCTCACGATCAGATGGACACGTTTAGCACGGACATGGAAACTGTGAGACAGAATCAAACGGAAACACTGGGAATGAAAAAGGAACAGAGATGAAGAATGTCTCTAACCAGTGCTAGCAGCAGACTAGGCGAAGCCAAGGGAACAATCAGTGACAGGAGAAGAGGTCAGTGGATATTACCTACGCTGTAACACGACAGGGAACGAGACAGTGAAAATAAAAACACCACAAAAACGTATCCAAAAACTGTGGAACAAATAGCCCCAAAGACGTGTAATTGAAGAAGAAAGAGAGACCAGGGTAGCAATAGCATTTAAAGAAACAGGAGCAAGGGATGTTCCAAAATTAATGACAGACACAAAACCAAAAGTCCAAGTTCAGAGAACCAAGCAGGATAAATAGGGAGGAAAAAGAAAAAGAGCACACTAATATGGAAAACACTTAAACTGCTGCAAACCAAAACCAAAGAGAAACTCGCAAAGGCAGCGAGAGAGAGAAAGAGATGACAGAGAAGCAAGGGGGAACTGTAGAGAGCACGGAAATCCATGCAAAGAGGGGGCTGTACACATCTGTTCGGCAGAGACAATGTCGACAGAATAACCAAGAAACCAAACAGCCGCTCCCCTGCCTGCGATGATGCAGAGCTAGAGAGAAGAGGGATGGACCCTTCAATGTGAAAGTCAGTGCTGAAATTTAGAATAATTTTTTGAAAAGACAGTAAATACACACACTGCCAATCTATTCTGCGTCGTGGAGATCTACAAACAACGGCCCCCATTCTGCCCAAATATACCAAATTGTTCAGAGTAAACAGACCTTTCTAAGGCTACACTTCGTTCTCAAGGGTAAGTAGTAACAGGATAAAGGAGCACTGTTTATCTCAGTACATTCTACGCCAGGTCATCCCCAAACAGAATGCAATTTCATAATGTCGAAACACCTAGTAAAGGTCCATAAGCAAAAATCTTGAACATTAGGGCACTTCATCACCCGACGCTGGAAAACTCGTCTTTCAAAAGGAGCTCTGGCTGCCACCTACGAGTCCTGGCGAGGAGAGGAAAAGAGAAAGAAGGCAGACAGAAAACAAGATGGAGGAGGAGGAGAGAGAGGATGAGGGAGGGAAAAAACGAAAAGTTGTAGCCGTGAGTTAAGTTGCTGAGCTCTGGTGAGCAAAGCTTGAGCCGTCGCTGCAATCAGGGCGCTCTGCCCTCACAGGGAGCCGGGGAAAAGCCACTGGGCAGCAGTTCGCAGTCTTCGAAGACAATACCGAGATTCCTTTTTTGGGGGGCAAAGTTTTATCAAACAATATTTATACTGAATGATTCTTCATTTGCAGATATTCATACTTTTTTTGACCTTTCATTTTTTTTTTTTAAGATTTTATTTATTTATTTGACAGAGAGAGACAGCCAGTGAGAGACTGAACACAGGGAGGGGGAGTGGGAGAGGAAGAAGCAGGCTCCCAGCAGAGGAGCCTGATGTGGGGCTCGATCCCAGGACTCCAGGATCACACCCTGAGCCGAAGGCAGCCGCCCAACGACTGAGCCACCCAGGCGCCCCTTTTTTGACCTTTCAAATAACAATGTATATGGCAATCCAAATTTACACCGACACACAGAGAAGTTGCTTTTTCTGAAACGACACATGATACTGAAGATGGGCAGTTAGGTCAGGTCAAGGTCGAGGTCAAGGTCGCAAGTGTGGTCTGGACTTCCATTCACAGACCAGTCACGCACCGTTCTTGTTGCACGGTTGGTGGTCCTTACTGACCAGCAGCAAAGACTGAATCGTCTGCAGCCTCTTCCTGAGGGCTGAAAACAGCTGCTCACCTCTATGTAGACAGTTTTTACTGCCTCAAGAAAGCTCTCAATCATTTATCACCCATGGAATAATACATTTTCAAAACAATTCTTAAGTTCTAAATTTAGTTCTTAAATTGAAAACTGGGAATGGACAGGGAAAATAATAAAAAGGAGCGTGATCTTACCGGAGTTCCTGCGCTCACGTAGCTCTGCAGCTTGTTCCTCATGTCCTTTTCATTGAACTTGGCACTTCGCTTTACATAGATGCCTCCGTGCTGCCACATTTAAAAAAAAAAAAATGGGGGGAAAAGTATTGACTATTAAAATATCCAATGGCCAGTCATCAAAAAGGTAACTTCACTCCCCAAAAGTAAAGAATAAAATTACAGTTTAGGAATTAAATTATATTTAACACATTCAAATATAAGCATCTCATAGACATTTAACTGAAAGTTCTCCTAGGTTTCAACATAATTGAAATAAAAACTGCATGTACGTGCCACTGGAAAACACATGAACGTTCAGTTTTGTTGACAGTTAAAAACGCTTTCATTTTTTTAAATAAAAAAACTTGATCGATAACATAGTTCTTAGCTCTCAATTTTTCCAATGACGTAGACTCACTAAAAGCATCCTTAAAATGTCAATACTCGTGATCTTTAGGGATTTTTAAAACTGACTCGGCTGCAGATGTGTATGTAGCACCGTTATGAACTCAACTGTGTTCCCCCAAAATTTATATGTTGGAGCCCTAACCCCCAGTGTGATGTTATTTGGAGATGGGGCACTTAAGAAGGTAACCAGGTTAAACAAGGTCATTAAGGGTGGGCCGCAGTCCAGGAGAACTGGTGTCCTATAAGAAGAGGAGAGTAGGACACCAACAGGCATGTGCACAGGGGGAGACACAGGGAGAAGGCAGCCGACTGCAAGCCAAAAAGAGAGGCCTCAGCAAAAACCGATCCTGGTAACACACTGATCTGGCACTTCCAGCCTCTAGAAGTGTGGGGAAATAAATGTTTGTTATTTAAGATCCAGTCTGTGGTATTTTGTAAGGGCGGCCCTAGCCAACTAACGCAGGCACTGTTACGAAGGAATCCTTCATGAAACTTGCAAAGTGTACTTCACCAAAACTTTGCATCAAGTCACCATATTATTCGCACTCGCTTGTGCTAATCTGAACTCATCTGTAAAATAAGCCGACTGGCTGAATTTGACTTTGTTTTAACCAAGAACATGAGTAAAAGGAAATGCACAGATAGGAGCAAGGAAGGGACAGTATAGAGACTATAAAAAGGAGAGGAGGAGAGGTGGCCTTCCATCCTGGTGGCAGTTCCTTCCAGATAGGAACCAGCATGCCTGAGTGCAGAGAAAAAACTCAACTGCTCTACGGAAGACATGTCACTGTTGACCCAAACAGAGAGGGCTGATGAGAACAAATTCATAGAATTAAAAGCCACAGCATGCATATACCACTACATAAAATTTTCCCAAGCTGTAGCGGACACGATGCCTACTCAACACACTAGTTCTGGATCGCCTGTCATTTAACTTGCTTCTCAAAGTCTATTTTAATTCAAAACACCTGGGTTCCTTCCCAGGTATATGGAAGCTACAGAAGTGAAGACCAGGTATCTTTCCTTAAAAATTAGTGGGGAAGTGAAAAATGTATACAAGTGTGGTATCAAGAGAATCCGTTAAGTGTAACAATAAAGACAGCCCAAGACAAAAGCGGGGTGGAGGGAACTGCCAGGCTCAAGAAGGGTTTCATAATCGCATCTACACTGGGCCTTGGAGGCAGAGGAACGCATATGGCCTTGAACTAAAGCAACAGCTCAAAGAAGGACAGGGAGGGAGAAACCGATTCGGGCTCGAAAAAGGAAGGTGGGTTGCAGGGAGGCAGGTCATGGGGGAGCGTGAATGCCACGCACGGGAACTGGCCGCGCTACGCTTGAGAAACACACACTCTGAGCAGATAAGCGGCTTGACCAAATGTATTCTGGAGAAGCAAATTAAAGGCATTTTGGAAAATATCTTATACTAAATGTTTATTATGCTCCCGACACTCATGTTCAACACTCTGCATTACAGCACACTATTTTTTAATAATGATCCTACAGATCATAATTAAGTTTGACTATTAGTTTCTTAATATAATCATCTGTCCGATTCCATGCCTTTAAATTTTCCTAGTTGTTTGATTTCTGCACGTTTGCACTTTTGCTATTTAACTAGCTGGGTGATCAGACAGGTACATAAACGCAGACCATTAAAAATGCCCAAGTAAAATTACTTCTGTTCGGAATAAGTTATTAAACCCACAAAAATAAACAAAACAAAATACATTTATATTAAATGCATGTTCAGTTTCCAAACCTCAAATTTTTATAGCTGCGTACATAATGAAGAAAACATGGAAAAAGTGACCTGAGAAAAATAACATGGAAAAGTTACCTGAGAAAACATGGAAAAAATTACCTGAGAAAAATAACACCCATACAACGGAAGCCACTTTAACCCATCTTTCAGCACGTAGCGTACATGTCCAAGAGCATTCTGCCTGATGGCCAAAATATCAGCAATAATCCAGTCAACTGCAAAGACACAACCCAATCGGTGCATAAATGATCTGGATGTGAACTCTGGCATTCCTTTCCCACAAACAGAAAAAGTCTCCTAGGAATATACTTTTGGAAATATGAGTAGAATCTGAAAAATTACTTTGTATCAACTGCAGACATTTAAAAATTACAAATTCCATTAAAATATTTTTTGGTGTTTTTTTTTTTTCCTTTTTGCATTTCTTGAAAGGCTTATTTCAGAGGTAAAAGGCAAAAAGTCACAAACCACCAAAGTGATATGAAAGTAGCATGAAGGAAGAATCACCTCTAATTCTTTTTTTTTTTTTTTTTAAGATTTTATTTATTTATTCGACAGAGATAGAGACAGCCAGTGAGAGAGGGAACACAAGCAGTGGGATTGGGAGAGGAAGAAGCAGGCTCATAGCGGAGGAGCCTGATGTGGGGCTCGATCCCAGAACGCCGGGATCACGCCCTGAGCCGAAGGCAGACGCTTAACCGCTGTGCCAACCAGGCGCCCCATAAAGCACCTCTAATTCTTAAGTCTAAAAAACACAACAACATTATAAGCAAAAAATGGTTACATGAAACTGTCATGTGCGGCTAAATACTGTGTATGTAGTAATATGTTCAACACAGGGCAAGGTCACTTCATCTTTACTGGTGAATTCCAGGGCACGACCCTAGGTTACAATGTCAGAGCGAAGATGTGAGGCTCACAACCGCGCTGGCAGAGATGTGCCCCTTACAGGACCCCAGCACATGTCCCCAGGGGGCTAGTAAAGGTCATACAAGGGTATGTTATCACTGAAGGGTCACAAAAGCAAAAGTAAGAAGACATGAGTGTGCTGATAATAACAACAACACTTCCAGGAAGAGAGAAGAAACTGCAAGGAGAAGCACTAGCCCGGGCAGAAGCAAAGAGCCAGAAACCAGAGAGCCGCGTGCAGAGGGTGGCAAACTGGGGGGATAAGAGTCAGAGGAAATGAAAGTAAATGAAGCGGGAAAACAGTAAAACGTCTTGAAGACCAGAGACCTGGGTTTGAAAGCAAATGGCTACAACATCTCTTTGATAACAATGAAAACTGGTCTGGGATCCTTGGGGCTAAAAAATGGTAAGAATCTCTGAAAAAGACATAGTCTTACTATCACATGTGTATCCATGGCCATAGAAGCCAGAACAGAAGGACTGAATTAGAGGGAAAATGTTAAAGTCTACGGCAAATAAAAGCCTGGAAATTAAAGCAGTTAACAATAGTTTAAACCCAAACTGACAGTTTTCCAGGATTACAGCTGTGTGAGAGCCTTTAGACAATACATCACACTAGAGAGAACATCCCAAAGAAGACTTTGCCAGAAAACACTAAAAATTATTCTTGTGAAAAATCATTTTATCAATCATTGCAAATCTCTTTTCAATCTTTATCATTCAGAAGTTCTTTCTTGGTGACTTAAGTTATAACTATAACAGCTCCTTTTAAGTACAGTGTTGCAGAGATATCCTCCTACAACCAGGGATCCTAGAGGCCGTGTCTGTCAGCTGCAGACACCCACGCTACAGGGTGACCAGCTATCACTTTACTCTCCAGGGTGTGACTTCCTATGAAGCCATCTCCCTAGCCCCTTCCTGCTCATTCAAATCACCTCGACAATGCTGATAAACACAGCTCTTTCTGCTGATGTCTCGGAAACCAAATGATCCACCTTGTACTAACTATGTAATGTAAATAAATTGTGAGAACTAAATGTACAACCTGAGCATATTGGGGGTACAAGGCTAAAAACAAGATATGGCATCTTTTCCTGGAACAATTATCTTTTTAAAGTTTGGAGGAATTTTTAATCATGCAGTTTTATATTGAAACAAGCATGGCTACACACGGCCTAGAATGAATGCATCTTCTAAAACTTTTAAGTGTAAAATGTGTCAGGTTGGTATTAACTCTCCTGGGCTATGACCTTAAACTTGCACAAACTGTAGTGGAAAAGCTTAAGAACTAACTTAAGTAGTTAAAACACACAGATTTTGTGCCATCAGTTTTTGCTGTGATGCCTTTTACCTTTACGTTTCCTGTTTATTCTCAACTACCTTTACGTTTCCTGTTTATTCTCAACTAGGTTTCTGCTAGGAGCCACTAGACCACAGCTGAGCTGCTGGCAGCTGAGATGGGAATGTGTACCTTTACAATAACTATTCACACTGCCACAGCAGTGTCATTGTTTCTATGAACTCCGCAGAGAGCAGAGGGCAGCAAGGAGAGCCAGCAAGAAAAGCAAGGCTTTTCTCCTCTATGTTATTATGTAACATCAAGCCCTAAGTCACAAGGATACTGCGTAGTATAACAGAGATCCTGGGCAGGACGCACTTGCCTAGCACGGACCCAGCACTGCCTGCTCCTTAGCTGTCAACACCACCACCCCTGCTGTTAAAAGCCCCCTATAAACCAGGCACACGGAGAGACGAGGAGCTAGCCTATGTCAATTGCCTTAAAACCCTGAGTAGACATTCTCACACTTTACAAATACGGCTAAGAGAAGCTAAGTAATTTGCCCACTGTCACACAGCCCACTGCAGAACAGCAGATGAACCAGGGTCTGCCGGCAAAGCCCACACTTTTTTTATGATAATCTACTCACCACACATTTTGTTAGTCAAGGCGAATATCACTGAAACCAAGAAAAGGGTGCATTTCATGACATCAAGGTAAACAGTGTCAAAAGCAGGTATTTTAAAAGGCCAAGAGGAAGGAGTAAGAGCGACTACGTCCTCTCGGCAGAGAAATAAGTTAAAAGACTAAGAATACAGAAACAGCAAGGACACATCAAGTGAAAGCATCAGAGAAGAGATACTAATTAAAACAGCAATTGTTTGGAATGTGAGGCCCAGAAGAGACTTATTCTGACAGGCCTAAGAGAGGGCAAACGAGAAAGTCTAAGTTGAAGAGCAGTACTGAAAATATTCTTTCTGCTAATTACATTTTTAGATACTCATTTGTGGTTCTTAACATATTTCAGAAGGGTCTTAAAAAAGGTATCCAGACCCCACCGGCCAATGACCCCATGACCATGAATAAGGTTTAGGGGCCTCTGGAACCTAAAACTATACACAAATTTGTATATGCCCATTTTTCTGGGCATAATCTATCATACTCTAAAACCTGCAATTCTAAAGTGATTTAAAAGTCACTATCTAGTTATGTTCTGAAGTTATGAGCTTTTTAAAAGGCATTCAAAAAAAGTAGCTTTCTCAAATCCAAAAGGCTAACTGGTATAGGACCCGGTACCAGAAAGTCTCAGGCCCTGAGGGGTCAGGTAAAGGGACGAGGAAATGGCTCTGTGACCCGAGAAGTGAGCCTTTTTCAGGTCAGGTGTGGGCTGACTATGGAGCTCATACTTCCCCTATTACCTTCTAGTTCCAAACACACAAGTAGGAAAGAAAACAAAACTGTTTTCTTTCAAATGTTTTCCCCAAAGGCCTCACTCTGAAGTAATGTATATACAGGCCACCGCGTAGTCAGGACACCAATGACAGCGGTGGTTCTCATTTTATTGCTGGTGTTACTGCCACCGCCTCCAGGGACGTCGAGAGTACTTATTGCACATGTTCAGGCTAGTTCCACAGCTCTGTTGATACAACTATTTCCACTGAAACCCAGCAAAAAGAAGGTTGGCAGGGAACCTGAACAAGGAATTTTAAGAGAGAATCCTCTTTACACACACAAAAAAACTTTAATAAAAAATGAACCAGTGGGTCAACAAAAAGGAAATTTGGGTTGTTATGAGCCACTCCCTACCCTGGACCCATAAATCCTTCCTATTTGGATACTGGAAGCCTGGTAGAAATGTGCCATCAGCAACAGGACAGCAGCAGCAGGACTCTGGGAGTAGTAAAGACCCAGTGGGTCTGTAGCAACAGTTAAGACACAGGAAGAAGTAAGGCTGCTCTACAGGCCTGCATGGGAAGCAGACACTGACCCAATCAGGCTGCTTGCTTTGCTAAGTCAAATGTAACTAAATTGTCTGAGCCAGTCACATTCATAAAGCCAGGGAAATACACAGATACATCAAAATTCCTAACAACTCTTTGTAGAATCAACTCTTGTCCCATAAAACCGAATGGAATCATTAATAAGCTAAATCGAGAAAAACGCACTTCAACTTCTTTCACTTTCTTCACCTTACCCATGGTATATGTAGTAATAAAAGCAACAAAATCACGAAGAGACACAGTTGACAGGAGGAAGATAAAGAACAGCCATAGGCTTAAGTGATTTTTCCATTACCCTTATAATCCATCAGGTTGCTTTTAGCTCTGAACTTCCAGGGACTATATTTCTTAAAGTAATAAAAATGGAATTTAGAAGTGCAAAAGCAATTAATAGGTTTCAAAAAAATATGAAGTGGGATTTTCTTTGGATTGAATTATCCGTAAAACTAAAAAGTACCTTAACCAATGTCAATTTCTCGGGTTTTGATACTGTACAACAGCTAGATAACATGTCATTTCAGGAGAAAATTGACGAAGAGGTCATGGCACTCCATATACTACTTCTGCAAATTCTCGAGCATCTATAATTATTTCAAAATAAATAGTTTTTTAAAACGTGCTTTGAAGTACATACTGCACTGTAATTGAAGACCAGAGATTTCTGTGAGTCTTCTGACAGAATAGCAAGCTATAATTAAACCAAAACATTTGAACTGCAGACATTAGAAATTAATACTGTCTTTAGAGAAGTAGTCACCTATTAGCACCTTTCTGCTTCACAATCAAAAACGTAAAGTGTATACACTTTGACCCAATTTTACTTCCAAAAACAGAACTTACAAAGGGAAGAATGCATCATTTAAAAAACTATTCAAAGAAAGAAAATAAATGAAAGAAAATGGCTCATTTACACACATCAGAGGGAGAAAGGTAAATCTGGGAAAAGCCATAGTTTTCCTATGCCTGACTTTCCAAAAAGGTTAAATCACAAAAATATAAGGTCACAATATAATATCTGCATTGGAAATTCATGTTTTAACAATATCCAAAAAATTTTTTCATTTAAATAAATAAAAACATTACTTTGAATGCCCATCTACTTTCTGTAGAAAACCTACATTTCATGCAAATGAAATACAAACCTGTGCTTTGATGATTTGCTAAATATATTATATTTTCTTTATTTCTTGGCAAATCTCCATATAGCAATATCTAAAAGATAAGAAAGAAACATTAATATTTCAAAACATGCACTACTGTAACAAACAAAATAGCGCACTGTCAAAAAATCGACAATGTCATGAATATTTCCATCATGATTAACAAAAATTAGATTTCTCTTAGAAGCACCAGAGACCATAAATGGCATGTTTATAAAGAAGTTAAGTGCAGGGCAAGTTAATGGTTATGAAGTGAAACAGAATGATCAACACCCTCATGAGAAAAATACAAGAATTTATTTACTGACTGCTTACAAAATCTGAAGCTTTTTCTGTAAGATACATCCTCCTTCAGAAAGCCTACAGCGTAGTGTAAGAGACAGCCATGTAATGCAGTGACTGTAGTAAGCCATAACACAAACACTAGGAAAACACGGCATATTTTATATTAGAGAACGGTCCACTGCAGAGAAGCAGCACCCACTAGGCGTGGTTTCAGCATATGAGATGAAGGAAGGACGTTCATGAAAAGGTGGACAAAGAAATGGAGTGGTAGCGTCTGAGGCCTGTGGAGGCGCACCCAGCAGTCTCCTGGTCAAACCACGGCTGCATGCAGAGTTGGTGAGCTGGAGCAAGGAGACCCCAGGGAGATCTGGACCAGAATGGGAAAAGTCTTTTGGGCATAGGGCTTACTTAAAAAAATTAATAAAATTAGAAAAAAAACCCAGAAAGTTCAGGAGATAGGTGGCTTCCAGGACTGGCACGGGGAGGGGGGGCAGGAGGGGGGATGCAACATGGGAGGGGCACATGGCAGTTTCAAGTCTAGCAGTCATGTTTTATTTTCTTAAACTGGATGGTGGGTACACCAAGGGTGTAAGGGACCAAGGTGGCATGTGTTCATTATGATTCTGTAATACTGTATGTCTTAAATATTTCACACAAATTATTTAAAGAAGTTAAAAGTATATTTTTAAAGACTTTCAGGACTGCTAACAGTGGTATTTTTTTTTATTCAAGGCATTTTTGTTTCTGTATCTTGTCATCATGGATTATGCAAGATTACGAATTAACTAAAAGGGTTTTTTAGATCTATGCTTTCAGATGTCCACACAAATCTTTTGGTTGCAACACTCTTCATTAACATCTTCACAACAGAAGAAAGAAAATGACATTAACTCACATCAATCTCTGTAGAAAACTGGAACTTGAGGACATAACATTCTGGAGGTCTGGGACTCAGACTGAGGTTTCTATTCTATTCCCCAGAAAACTATACGGTGTTCTACATGTAATATGTGTTTAGATATTTGCTCAATTTTTAATTAGTAAAGTCTATCAGTGCCACAAAACAAAACAAAACCCTAAACCAACAGTTTGATCTATGCAGGGTTAAAAGGGGAGTTCTCGCTTGTGAACGATCCCCATTCTCTCGCCAATAAGCAGGAATTGCGTCGAGAGCACTGGGTACAACGCACCACGTTGACAATACTGCAGCCACACGACCTTCTATTTTTTTGGCTTAAGTTCCCTGGAAGGGATATTCACATTTAAAGGTTTCAGTTTAATTGATTCAAGCTGATTACCACTCTTTGGAGACCGGCCTGCCCCCAGGCTGAAGTCAGCACTTGAACCATGCAAGAAGGGACTCTCCCTTTCCTTTCTTGCTCTGAGCTTGATTAATAGACTGTCAGGCTGCAGGCTTGGAAGGTAGATAACAGACAAGTTATTCAAAGGCATTTTTTTTTTTTTTTTTTAGTTTGTGGTAATTCTGGTATGTTCCGAATGGATGGGGCCGGCAGCACAGGTTGTGAAAAAAATTACCCAATGCAGAGTGAAGGAGAGAGAAGTTTACTGAATACACTGCAAGACAGGAGCAGGCAGGATGTCCAAGGAGAGACGGTCTCCCAAGGCAGGGGTGAGGGGCTGTAGTAATAGGTATGGGAATATATGGAATTCTTCCTTTTCTAGTAACTGTAGCTGGTTGTAAGCAGCCCATTGATAGGTGAGGGCCTACAGCCATTTCCGGTGGGTCACCTAATGAGCCTGTTTGCATTCAGCTCAGTGGTCCCTGTGGGCCCTTTTCCCTTGCTCACGTTTCCACTGCTAAAGCCTGCTCCCTAGAAGTGCCTCTATGGTATCTAGAGAAAGTAAGTAGTGAATTTAATTGGACAAAACAGATGGAGAACACATAGTTCTACTGCTAGATCACTCTGAAGGGAAAAAACCTAATTCAGAGCCACTGAACGGAAAATATATACATACATCTTTCATGCCTTTAATGATGATTCTTTAATATGCACAGTATCTCACCGAAATAAAAGGTATTTCCAAATAAAACACAAGAAGATGGGGAAAAAAAGACGGTAAGCCTTTCACAAAACATAATTTAGTTATCTTAAAAGAAATATTTGAATTGATTGCCTATTTAAATTTTTTCATTTGCCACTAATAAATTGGTTGGAATTCAATGGAAATAAGTGAGAAAAAAGTAGCCCTTCATAATTAAAACCTGAAAAGATCTAAAAGCAAAGTAAAGGAAATTATGAACTACAAATCTTACTGTAATAGTTGCAAATCATTATTACGTACTTTGAATAAATGTTGATTAACCAAAGAAAGGAATGCATAATTACAATTTTAGGTATCAAATGTATGCAGTTTTTTTTTAAAGATTTTATTTATTTGACAGAGACAGCCAGCGAGAGAGGGAACACAAGCAGGGGGAGTGGGAGAGGAAGAAGCAGGCTCACAGGGGAGGAGCCTGATGTAGGGCTCGATCCCATAGTGCCGGGATCACACCCTGAGCTGAAGGCAGACACTTAACGGCTGCGCCACCCAGGCGCCCCCAAATATATGCAGTTTTAAGGTCCTTCACTTGATTTCCAAGGTTTCAAAGAAAAAGCATTTCATTCTAATTTAAAATTGTCAAATTTCTTTCATTCATTTAAGTGGAAAGTTTGTTTTTAAATTTACTAACAAGGAAGGAAGAAAAAATTTTTATTCTTTAAGAATGCAGATTCTCAAAATACTTAACAGCTACTACTACCTTAACAAATATATGGTTAATTAGATAGCTGTAGTTTCTAAATTAAAAAAAAGTTCCTAAGAACTTACAAAATACCTATACATATAAATTATTACATGATTATGTAGGGACCAAGGGCAAGCTGCCCCTAGAGGGGCCACTTTGGCATAAAGATTAAGTTAAAGGTAATCAAAACCCAGATGCAGGGAAAGCTATCTGCCTGAAGGCCTAAATTTGCACTGAAAAGCAGAGCCTGTTCCAGGAAGAGAGGTCTCACCAGACTCCCCTTTGCCTAAGAAATTTCTCCGCATAACAAGGCACCTCCTTTCACCTTCCTGCTAACAGCCTTCTTGTTGTATCCTGAAGCCCCCTCCCTCTCCTTAGCTCAGGTAAGCTTCCTGCTATCTCTGGAATCTCACGTGTGTGGAGTCCCCGGACATATACCTATTAAATCTGGTTCCCTCCTCTTAATCTGTCTCATGGCAATTCGATTCTGAGTCCAGCCAGAAGGACCACAGGGCAGAGGAAGGTCTTCCTCCCCGACAATTCTGTGATGACCTACAAGCCTACAGGCACGATGTCATTGTAATCATCTTAAATCCACCCATCCTCAGCATGCATTTACCTCTGCTCCGAAGCCTTCCTGCCTTCTAACCCAGAGCCCAGGAGGAATCACACCCCCTTTGGCCTGGAACAAACCCCGTGCACACCCCTACGGGAGCATCGACCATGTGTTGTGCATATTTATTTGCACGTCACGTGTGTGTGTGTGTGTGGGGGGGGACTCATAGGCTCTTCTGCGGCAGGGTCTTTATCATTTTTCTACCCCCAGAGCCCAGCACTCAGATGGTTTTCAGCACAAGATTACTGAACCATGAAGTTGCACTTTTATTTTTCACAAGTAGATAAAGCTAGATCTCATTTTCAGCAGTAAAAGGTTTTGGAATAAACATAAGAAAAACACTTTAAATGCACCAGTAACTTTTTAAGGCATTTGGTGAATCGTCTAATACATGTATTTTGAATCACATTAATCAGGTCTTCTGCAGGTGATTTGTTCCTTCAAAACAAGGCACGTGAAAAACATGGCTTTTTTTGTTCTTCCTAATTCTTTAATTTTAGGTTCATCACAACTGTTCGATTTTAGCTCATCCATTTTTTAAGAGCTCATCTGAAGTCTCTATAGAGGGGCACCTGGGTGGCTCAGTTGGTGAGGCGTCTGCCTTCGGCTCAGGTCATGATCCCAGGGTCCTGGGGTCGAGTCCCACATCGAGCTCCCTGCTTAGTGGGAGCCTGCTTCTCCTTCTCCCTCTACCTGCCGCTCCCCCTGCTTGTGTGTGCGTGCTCTCTCCGTCAAATAAATAAAATCTTGGAAAAAAATAATAAAGTCCCTACAGAAAAAAGAACAAATTTCCCTTTTCATTTTATTAACTCAGAAGGGGACAATAAAAATGCTCTTTGAATAATTATCTTCATTGCAACTGATTCTCTGGTTACTATCCTGCTTTAGTCAACAAACATGTTGAACTTGCCCAACCTGGCTATCAGAAGGCGGCCTGGACGTAGATGTAGACTTCTTCTCTCACCTCACCTTGACCATATCTTTATATAGTTTTTAATTTTTTCCCATGATCTGTAAACAACCTAAAGACTCTCTTGTATCCTGAAATAAGGGAGTAAAATGGCATCTAGAGTGGTCACATGTTTAACACAGTAGAGTATCTAATAATATCACCAGGACATAAACATACAACATTTTTTTGTGGAAAAAAAAACAACAACCAGATTCTTCATTTATCTCAATAATATCCATTTTCTTTCAGCATGCAAAATGAAATATTTTTTAAAAAACTTTTTCACTGCCCTTAATTTATAGACTCTGTGGAGGGCAACCAGAGTATGCTACCCCAAAATATGCCACACTGGCATAAGTCTCTTTTGTGGTGAAGACCTCTCTGGCCTCCCCGCTTTCTGCCTGAGTCATAAGCTTCCCTTTGTAAGGGTGATGTTAATACCCATAGTACCCTAAAGGTGTTCCCTTCTAGCCAGAAAGACCAGAGATAGCAGGAGATGAGTCTGCACAGCAAACCTTACTAAACCACCCTTAGCTATCACATATTCCCCAGTGACCTGCCCACAATTTACCAGCCCTAATGGCACAAAGCCCTTTCTCTGTGTAGTCCTGTTTCCAGAAGTTACTGCCCTTCGTTAAAATGACAAATAAACCCCTCAAGCTGAGTCTATCCACTTCTTTTGGTTTTCACTTCTTTTCTGTGAGGCACCAATGCATATAAAATTTTTAACATCAGTAAAATATATGCCTTTTCTGCTGTTAATCTGACTTTTGTCAGTTTAATCTGCAGACCTCAGCTATGAACCTAAGGGAGTAGAGAAAAAGTTTTTCCTCCTCTACACTGCAACGTAATAGTCACTAAGAGCATAGGTTACAGTATTTGATTTGAATTAAGATTTGGATTTGAATCCTAGTCTATCACCTCACTAATTGTGTGAAATTGAGCAAAGTCCCTTACCTCTCCACATCTATTTCTTTACATGTAAAATAAATGTCCTAACAGCAACTACTCCTAATTAATGAGACTAGGTAAACTACTTCACACAATGCCTTGAACATAGTAACGATCCCCCCAAAAGTTAGCTGTTGTTATTACTATTGTCCACTAAAATGAAATTTTTTATTCACAACTGGGTTAAGTGATTAATGGAAAAGAGGGGAAAAAAGTCTCTGATTACACAGAAATGCAGCTATAAATTGTTTTAATAAAATTACATATATAATTTACACCCTAAGATGTTTATAATCATTTGAAATGAATTTTTAAATGTATTTTTATGCCAACGAAATATATCACAAGTTAACCAGTACAGGATTTCTACTATAATGCATACAAACACGATGGTCTTTTTCTGCCCAATCTCAAACAACACTTCATTGAATAGGAAAATTACAATGCCCTCTGAACCAAGATCAAAGTAGAAACATAGTCATTTGTCTAATAAGCAGTATGCTAAAATAACGATCATGCAACATTTAAAAGGAACCTTACAAATCACAAAACTCTCTTACACATGCTTCATGCGTGTTCCTTGGTACTGTCCTTACTCTACAAGGTGTTTTGCTGAGCACCTATGACCTGCCGGTCACTGAGGGCAGCCACGCATGGTATCTCGTGTGGTCTTCATTTTTTTTATTTTTATTTTTTTTTTAATTTATTTATTTGACAGAGAGAGAGACGGCCAGCAAGACAGGGAACACAAGCAGGGGGAGTGGGAGATGAAGAAGCAGGCTCCTAGCGGAGCGGGGAGCCTGATGTGGGGCTCGATCGCAGGACTCCAGGATCATGCCCTGAGCCGAAGGCAGGCACTTAACGATTGAGCCACTCAGGCGCCCCTCTTGTGTAGTCTTCAAAAGAGCATGACAGTCAGCATTTCACTGAAGGAGGAGAACACTGAGCTGAGAAGCTCACTTATTCAAGTTGACACATATTATGGCAGAGAACTAGGAATTACACTCGAGGTTTCTCACACCAAGATCCAAAACTCTTTCAAATGTTATAAAACTATTCTCTGCAAAAATTCCAAATAAGAACTTCGAATGAGAAAACTTCCCATATATTAGAAACTTATGTGATTTTTTTCAGTCTGAACACCAGGTACATAAGAAACTCTTGAGAAAAAATTAAGTAGACATAAAAAATTTTCCTCCAGAAATGCAAACGAGGGGCGCCTGGGTGGCACAGCGGTTAAGCATCTGCCTTCGGCTCAGGGCGTGATCCTGGCGTTCTGGGATCGAGCCCCACATCAGGCTCCTCCGCTATGAGCCTGCTTCTTCCTCTCCCACTCCCCCTGCTTGTGTTCCCTCTCTCGCTGGCTGTCTCTATCTCTGTCAAATAAATAAATAAAATCTTTAAAAAAAAAAAAAAAAAAAAAGAAATGCAAACGAAGATGGGGGACAAAGCAATAGTAAGCCCGGAAGAGCTGCTGGCCTTCAATGCAGGGGCTCTACCCTCCGCGAATCCCCTGCTGGGCCGCACACGCTCCCCGCTCCCCCAGCAACGCAAGCAGCAGCATGCAGCTGCAGCACTCCTGCAGCCCAATGGCTCTCGATTCACTTCTTTCTTTTATAGCTCACCTCATACACGCTTTTTTAAACAGACTTCTTTCTACACTGCTAAACTGCGTGTTTCTAAACTGTATTTTCTCATTCTAAAACCTGAGTGCTTGGGGCGGGCCTGGGTGGCTCAGTCAGTTGGTTAAGCGCCTGCCCTCAGCTCGGGTCAGGATCTTAGGGCTCTGGGACAGAGCCCTGAGTTGGGCTCCCTGCTCAGAGCACAGTCTGCTTCTCCTTCTCCCTCTGCCTCCTCCCCCCCCTTCATGCTCTGTCTCTGTCTCAAATAAAATCTTTTTTTAAAAAAAATAAATAAAATAAAATAAAATAAAATAAAAAATAAAACGTGAGTGCCTAGCTTGTGGTCAGCACTTTAGGTGATGCTCCGTTCCACGTATCACCCCCTAGTTTCTTTTTGCTCCTGAAATTCCCACCTGGAGACGAGGCAAAATAAAGCTGTCTTCCAAATACCACTTCCACACGCATCCAGTCCTCTAAAATACCCAAGCAACACTTGCTTGTTTGGGGTTTCCATTGCTAGTTCCCACAGAGAGAGAAGGAAACAAAATGAGCCTAGAGAACTGCGTAGGTTCAAAAGTAGCAAAAAGTACAGGTTTTTATTGACAACCAAACAAAGGTTTCTCTATATTGCTGGCTGTTGCAGAACTCCCTCTTTTATAAAGTCTCTGACCTTATTCTTTCTCAGTCTTACTTCTGAGCGTACAGTTCATGTTTCTTTCCCCTTTATCTATTTAAGTAAAGAATACAATCAGACTCACTAGACCGGTAGTTCCTATTAAACCAAAACCTGTCAACCAGCAAGCTCTTCAAGAATCCACCCAGGTTAAAAGTGAGATTCATCTACATTGCCACAAAAATTCACAACAGTATCCCCCGTACGCTGCCCCTTTGTTAAAAAGGAAAAATTAAGTTGTTCTCCCCTTTATAGCCATCTCCACAATGTTACAATCTTAAACACCGACATTAAAAGATGCTAATGTTATGTTAATATTTCATAGGTTAATTACATGTGTGATGCTGACACGGAGAGGGGGTGAGGGAAAGCTGAGGCTTCAGCTGGAAGAAGATATACAGAGAAGAGTCCAAAGGCACAAGCTTGAAAATACACTGGTGATTTGGGCTGGGGAGGAAGCAGCAGTTGGGCTACAGTGAAACCAACAAATGGAAAAATTGGCCAGGAAAAATTTAGACAGCTTTGAAGGCCACACTTAGGAGTCTTCATTGGCATTCAGTTATCCACCGAGGGCCTCTTTTTCCTAAACATACCACGATACTTACTCCCGTTTGAAGTAAAAATTCAAAGCACCTCAGAATAATTGATACAGCCTTCTTGAAGAATCCAGGCGAAGTTATTTTACCTTTTTGTCACAAAGCTAACGAACACAAGCACTCCAATTTCAGTATGATCCTCTACTGGAATTGTTTGTCCATATTTTTCCTAGTATGAATAAACTGAGACCAGGGGTCTCATTTCAACCAACATAACCACAGCACTGAGCAAAGCATCTTCACAAAATAGATCCTGAAGCTAGAGTCCTTAGACTGAAGCCTGCCTTAACTACTACAAACGCGAACTACAGGTGCCTCAGTTCTCATCGGTAAAATGGGAAGAATGGCGCCTACCTTGTCACAGTGACACGGCAGACATGCTGGAACACCCGGCACATGGTCAGCTCCCGCTCAAAGCCAAGTTCGTTACGGACTCCGTCCTCTCCATTCGCTTCCACATGCAATCACAAAGCCCTATCAGCTACTTGGAAAACAGATCTGGGATCTATACAGCCTCTCGATGTCCACTCTGTCCACAACTCTGACCCCAAACTCTCGCCTGGATTACTACTAATCCTCCCCGATTGGCTCTTTTTCAGAACTCCATGCAGATGTCACTGGTTTGGGCAAACTTCCTCAACCACTAGTCTAACAATCTCACAGAGATAGTACATTTTAATTTCCCTGTTACCATTTGCTATCTCCCTAGAAGGTGAGCTCCATAAGGGTAGGGTTGCCCACAGTTTTCCTCACCATATCCTTTATCGTCTAGCTACGGATCTGGAACAAGGTGCACACCTCAATACTGCACGAATGAAGGAATGAAGAGTAGTTTTTAGGGATTCCTTAGAAGTTACTACTTAGTTTTGGATTGCATTATCAACCTGTGTTTAAGAAACCATAATAAAATGAGAAAATATTAAAGGAAAAATTAACTTCTAAGTCCATTTATGAAAAGTCAACTCTCAGTGCATTCAGCTCCACAAATTCAGACAAATTCACGAAAGACGGACAGTAAATTATGTCCACGGATTCATATTTTCCTTTCCTCATGATAACAGCACAGAGGTGTCCCCATAGGTCACAGACATACTGGGTGTGACCATAAAACCCGAGAAGTTCATTTACTGCAGGAGTCTTACCACAATTTACATTTATTTAAAAGCTCTTATAATAAATCTAAAGTTACACACCAAATTGTTGCATACCTGGGAAATGTGTGTGTGTAGTCAGAGGGAACTTTAACTTTCTCAAAATATTTTGGCAGTGTTTGAATGTTTTATTGCATCTGTGATTTAAAATAGAAAAATAAGACATTAAAAGGGATCTCACACCAATGCAACCAAAAAAAAACCCTTACTTGCTCAATCAGGGATTTTTATTTATAGAAAGTATAAAAACAAGGTTCTAATTACAGTTCTCTAAGGTTTTCTTATAAGTCTATTCCCTAGGCAGACTTAAAATGTGTTAGGCTGGAATCCTACTTGATTTGGGAAATGTTTAATTTCCTCTATGAAATGCTGGTGTCATTCTTAAACACACACATGCAGAAGCACAACCAAATCTGCCTGGCTTGGTCTTGCCCCAGCTAAACTGAAGGAAGTGATCTCAGGGCTTTTAAGGTCTTCACATGAATGATAAAAGAGCAGAGAAAAGGGAAATAGAGGGTACAAAGTATTTATACTCTCTTTAGGACTATTGATATTCAAGAAGACTTGGGGCAATGTTTTAGCAGAAATGCAGACAGAATCCAGATGTGGTAAAAAGGAGGTGGACTTGTAAGGTCTCTTCTCCCATTCTAAATAAACATGTTTTATTCGAACAGTTCAGCTGCCTTTTGCTACATGATACAGAATACGAATTTAACTGGGAGTCCAGGACTATGTTTGAGGAAACAGCGCTACAGAAAGAACCAGTTATAAATGCTCTCCAGATATGAATGCCTTGGTTGTTCTGAGGAACTTGAAACAATGTTTCAATTAAAAGTATGAATTATTAGAGAAGAGTATTCTAACTGAACGCATTAAAAAAAATCAAAATCTTAGGCTTACATTCTGTTATCTTGTTTCCAGTGTTTTTTGAACTATTTTATACTTGAAGTAGGTCAGCTGAAAAACTACATTTATCTTCTCTCAAAGTCCACATTTTGTTGTTCTGTCGTGTTAGCATTTGAGGAAGAGCAAATTAAAAGATAGGGCCAATAATGTAAAATACATTTTAAAGTAAATCCAAGTGTTACAAAAGTATTTAAGCAGGAAAAAAATTTGACTAAAATACTTATTAGATGTTAATGAGGAGGCATGTATTACATCACTAGATATTTTTGTCCTGCAAATATCAATGATCAGTTTTTAGTTCATTCCATTGCAAGGAGGGAAAAGAGAACTTAAAATAATGAGAAAGGAATTCTGACATTTAAAAAAAAATACATTAACTCTTAACAGCTTCTAAAACAACATGTTAAGATTTTTCATTACCTATCATAACTATTACAATTATTGTTTATGCAGGAATCTCAACATTCAGGATAGCACCCTAGGATAGAAATTATGGTACATCTGGTTTCCCCTCACCTAGAGGTTATAGTAACTGCATCACCATCCCTCCTGCAGGAGCCCTCACTGCTACCTCTGTCAGTATGCCCCCCTCTCCTTTTAGCTTCCCACAAGTTTTCCTTAAACTCCAGCTCCAAAAATAAGCAGGACTGAGTTAAGTTACTACTGTGCAGTAGGCTGAATGGTGACCCCCACAAAAGATTGTGCATGTCTTAAGCCTGTAAACTATGAATGTGACCTTACTTGGGAAAGGGGTCTTGGGTTAAGGATTCTGATTTGGGGAGCTCATCCTGGATTATCTGGGTGGGCCCTAAACCCAATGACAGGTGCCTTTATAAAAGAAAGGCAGAGGGATATCTGACACAGGCAATGAGATCATGGAGGCAGATTGTAGAATTATATGGCTACAAGTCAAGGAGTGCCCACAGCCACTGAGAGCTAAAAGAGCCAAAGAAAAGACTGCCCTAGGGCCTCAAGAGGGAGTATAGGCCAACAAACACCTTGATTTCAGACATTTGGCCTCTAGAATTGTAAGAATAAATTTCTCTTGTTTTAAGCCACTAATTTGAGGTGATCTGTTATGGCAGCAACAGAAAAGAAATACAATGATTTGAATCAGTGTCCCCCAAAATAATAAAGAGGTGTGTGTTGATTTTCAGTGGGTCTTAAATTGAGAGATAAATGAAACTTTTTAAAAATCTGTATTGCTTATTCCAAAGTAAATGGTGAAGGTACCCTGTTGAGTTTCAGTACTGATAAGATTCTAGAACCTAAAAGGATAAATAAAGTACAAACGGAAATTTTATGAACAGCGACTGAAATGCTCTCCTGTGTCAAAAATGCATGTGAAAATAAAGTAGTGGAAATAGGAAAGGTCAGATATTTAGCTAGAATCCAATGGAACATTCAAGTATACCTGCTGGAACAGGCTTACCTGCCAAGCACAGATCATCAACCTCATGGACCTACAGCTTAAAAATTCTATACATAAAAAAATATTCTGTTACACTACTATGAGCCATTTCTTTTTTTAAAACCTAGAATTAAAAATCATTAAAAATTCCATTAAAAAATTCTAATTTATGCTCTACATCACTAATCAACAGGCAAATGCAAATCAAAACCACAATAAGTTATCACCTTATACCTGCCAGAATGGTTAGTATCAGAAAAACATTTAGCAAGGATGTGGAGAAAAGGGAACCCTCATGCACTGTTGGTGGAAATGTAAATTGGTGCAGCCACTGTGGAGGTTCCTCAAAATATTAAAAATAGAAACACTACCTGATTCAGTAATTCCACTACTGGGTATTTACCCAAAGAAAACAAAAACACTAATCAAAAAGATATGCATACACCCCTACGTTTACTGCAGCATCGTCCACAATAGCTGAGATATGGAAGCAACCTAAGCGTCCATTGATAGATGAAATGTGCTACACACACACACACACACACACACACACACACACACACTGGAATATCACTCAGCCATAAAAAGGAATGATCTTGGCATCGGGGACAACAAGGATGGACCTAGAGGGTATTATGCTAAGTGAAATAAGTCAGACAGACAAATACCATTCACTTTCACTTTATATGTGTTATCTAAAAAACGAAACAAAAAAGAAACCCATAAATACAGAGATCAAACTGGTGGTCGCCGGATGGGAGGGGGTGGAAAAAATTCTAATTTAAATATACTTCAACAATGTATATAATTTAATGGTGAACTCCCTTTCATCCAAAACTTAAATTACTAACACTTCTTCAGAAATGAATCAGCATTCTTTTACAGAGGACAAAAATGAGGATCACCTCCATTCTTTGCAAATTAGAGGTGAAAAACAATTCAAGAAAAATAAAAAGTCCACTAGCAAAATAAGAAAAACAAGCTAAAATGTTAATCAAAACTTTACAATGACAAAGTCACTGATGAAAACTAGTAAGTAAAACTAAGAATAAGGTGACAGAATGTCCTTGTGAATACATTTCCTTTCCTTTATTATTCCGGATATTATCGTTCATGCATTTATAAAAGGGTATCTGATAGCCCTCAAGTATAATTCAAAGTTTTATTTAATGTGTGTTCCTTAAAGTTTGTTAGGAATTCTAGAAATGGTTGCCCACTGATGATCAACAGATTGAATTTTTTAGAAAACCATGTGCTGAGAACTCAAAAATTAAACTGGAGGTCTACATTGAACAGGGTATAAGGTAAGACATACAATTTAGAAACACTGAAATTTTACAATCGTTTTTAAAATAAGAAACTTGCTAAACACATAGAACTTCACTGGTATATTATACTCTATGTTGCATGGAACATGCTATATTCTTTGAACAAAAATGAACCCACCACAGGTAGTATTATTTTTCTAAAAGGTAACTGACTTTGTCCTATGTTCTGTCTGTATCCTAGCCCAGGTCAGCTGTCATCTGATGTGAAATTAAATATTTAATCATGACAAAACCGTACATTTAGACAAATGCGGTGAAGTAAGAGCAAAGAGGGGGAAATGGTCTGAATTCGTGAAAATTTTAAATGAAGCCCATTTTAAAAGTCAAGTAACAGAAAACCATGATCTGGAAGACCGATCTTTCTTTTCGAGGAAGCACTTACAGATACTGGTTTAAATGTAGGCCCTGGCTTCTCTTACTTCCCTTCCCCCAAACAACCTCCAACTGGGGCAAACTCAGAGTCATCAGAGATCCACAGAAGCGCAACTGCAAACTGAAAATAGTAGCTGGTTGACAACAGGATGAAAACAGCTGCTCCAGGGGAAAAAAAAGACAAAAAGAAAAAAACCAATGCCATCCCATTCCCTTCGACCCAACCCCGACCGAGAAAAGGGAAAAAAAAAAAAAAAAAGACTAATTGGATATAAGTAATAACAAGAATCAAGCTCGTATTCAAATTGGGAAATAAAAGGAAAATTCACAATTGTTATGTTTGTAAAAGAGTTCAAATAACTAAAGTTACGGGGGTCTTCTACATTTTTTTTATTTTCTTTTTTTTTTAAACAAATTTAATCTACAGATCCAATCTCCACAGAAAAAGTTAACAAAGTCATCAGACAAAAAATTAGCCACACATCTGAGCCTAGTGTAAGTTGGCAAGAATTTTATCTAGGGTTAGCCTTCTACAGTAACAAATGTATTAATTTCCTGGTCCAGCTTTCACTTAATACTGGGGAAGAATGCAAAACAAAGTTGTACTTATTGTCCAAATAGTAACATTCATCTGTTTTAAGAGAAGGTCTCCGATTTTTAAGAGCGCCGTTTTGACTTCAAACATTACCAATCTTCTTAGACCAAACGCCAAAAACTTGTCAACTGCTTGCCCTACTTAAGTGTTCATCTGCACCTACTTAGCTAAGCACCTGGACAGTTACAAAAATGGGGAGCGGGGGGCGGCTGATTCCACTTGTGGCCTCGGAAGAACATAACCACAGCTTCCTAGAGATCCTGGGGTACCTGCAAGGAAGTATCGGACCAAACCCTACCTAAGAACGTTAGACTTTCCTCGCCGTGGGAGGATAGGGTGATGATGGGCACGTACTTTTGGGGCCGGATCTGCCAGGCAGAGCGGAACGATCCTAAAGTACCCTGGAGTGGGGGGCGGGGCGCGGGTTGCATGGTTCCCGGCCGGGACCCAGGTGAAGAGTGGGGGAGGCGGGTGCGGCAGGAGGGCGCGGACGGCGCGCAGTGCCTCTCACCTGCACTCCGGTGTAGTTCTCGAAGAAGAAGAGTACCATGCTCTGATAGACGCAGTACAGCCGGTCGTCCACCTCCTGGTAGACGCGGGAGGGTAGGAAGGCGGAGAGCAGCCGCCAGGCCCCCCAGGCCAGCACGTAGGTGGGGGCAGTGCCCAGGAGCACGGCGGCCGGCAGCACGCAGCGCATCGAGTACATGTGGAGCACCAGGGACAGCAGCATCTTGCCGGGGCCGCGTGCCGAATGCCCCGCTGGCTGCTCCCGGCCCGGGACGCCTCCAGGCCGCCCCGCTGCCCTCAGCCAGCGGCCAATCACCGGGCCGTGCCGGGCCCCGCCACCGCCCCCTCACCTCTCCCGGCCGCCGGCCGCACCTGAGACGCCCAGCCCGCGCCGGCCTCCGCCCCCAGCCGCATGGGCCGCGCCGCCGCCTGGCGCTGGGCGGGCCGGCGAGTGCGGGGCCGGGCGCGCTGCTCGCGGCCGCGGGGCAAGGGGATGCCGCGGCCCTCCGACGCTCAGGAGCTCAGAAGCGTTTACACCCCATGACCCTCGCCCGTCACCCAAAGCCCCTGTCGGGGGCGGGGCTCCGCGGCAACAACACGCCGCCTGATTGGTCTCCAGTTGCTATAGTCCCCCGTAGGGGGGCGGGGTTCCGTGAAATCAACACGGCCTCTGATTGGTCGACTGCGCTGACAGTTGAAGCCCAACTGCCGGGCGGGCGGGCGGCTAGCCGGGGTCTGCCCGCCACGCATGCTCCGAAGCTCGGCGTCGCTGCAGACGCGGGAAGAAGGGTGGCGACGGCCGGCCCCTTGGGTGAAGGTGGGTGCGGGCCGGAGGAGAGGGCCCGGGGGGTCTTGTGTCCCGTCAGTCGGATTCTGGGCCCGGGTTGGCTGGAGGGCAGGCCCCACGTTCTGCTTGCATGCTCTGTGGGCCCCTGGTCCCCGGGACGCGCCCTTAAGCCGAGACGTCCCCTCGCGCCAGGTCTGAGACGTGTTGCAGACTCTTCTGTCTCCAGCCGGGAGGACTTGTGCATTCAGCAAATATTTGCCAGGCTTAGTTTGGGAAGGCACAACGACGAAGGTGTGATAAGCGCTGTCAAAGCTCCGCCCCGGAATCTCTACCCGGGGCTGGTTTTCTGGGTGGCTCCCACACGTCCGCCTTCCCCGGGTCTTCCCCTCTCCCCAGTAAGTGCGCAGGACTCCCTCCCTCCTCCTCCTCCCGCCACCGGGGAGGTTCAGCTGCAGGCCCGCTGCTTCCATCACAATAATGAGGATAATTGCATGTTAGCTCAGCCTTCTCACCAGGTGCTTTCCACACCATCAGACCTTTCAGATTCGCTCTTGCTTCACTTCCCCAGCGCCTGGTCTCTGTTTTCCCATTTTGTTTCAATAAGGAGCCTCATTTTGGGGGTAGTACTTTAAAGTAGCTGGACTGTGCATATAAAATATGTAAAGTACTGACATACTTTCGTGACTTTCGCAAAAATCTAGGAAGGCAGGGCAGTTGCTTTAGTGATGTAAAAACAGACCCAGAGACCTTTCAGATCCTTCTACTGCCCTTTGGCTTCAGTGGAAGTGGTTGAATGTGTAACCTTTTCTGGGGACAGTTGCACTTCCAAAGAATGCCAAATGCTTTAAGTGAAAAAAATTAAAAAAAAAATTTTTTTTATGTTTTGTTAAGGGAAGCCTGTGGGTAGCTTTATGCAGGGAACCATTTCAATGGAAAATTCTAACCAGGGCCAGGACAGTGGCTATTTTCTGTGACTGTGTGATTGACATCATGTAACATGATTGGTAGATGGTTATCTTAGGAGACAAAGCCAGGTGAATAGTGTTCTCAAGGAACAAGTATTTGGACAAGTATATTGCCAACAGGAAACATTACACAAAAGAAAGACTTTCAGCAGGGTTTCCCCTCTCTCTCTGTGAAAAGTAATAGCCTATACTGTGAGAAGAACTAGATTGTTTTTTGGAGGGAGAAAGTCATGGGTGTGCATCTCCAGTGCCACTCATGCTTCCTTTGATTGAGACCAGACATCCCTACAGTTAGAAGGTGTATGAAGAGAAAGCAGGCTCAGTGTTCACATTACGATCTGTATGTATGAAGTCAATGAATATGTGTGATGTATGTAAATATGTTGCTTTCTGTGAATTATGCCCCAGTTACTGTCAGTCACCAAGTGGTAAAGTTCTTTGCAGCGTTTTGGCGTGGAGGCACTGAGAGCTTAAGTTTCTCTTGTCCCCATTTAGATCCAAACCCAGCCCTGCCTACCTGATTAGTCCTGTGCTCTTCTCTCTTCCTAGTAACAGTGGCGGATTCACTCTCCCTTCTGGTCACTTACTCCTTTCTTAAACTATAATCAACCCACATTCTCTGCTTCTACCTCCTTACCTTGTGCATTTTTTAATCCCTTGCAATCTGACTTCCTTTTCTGCCACTTTAGGAAAATGGTTCTTTTAGAGAAGCACAGCTACCCTAGCCTGTATACCCTGGCACTGGGTTATGACAGTGAGAAGACTGGTTCTGTGTGTGCCTTTCTGATGCTTAGGTGTAGTGAAGGGTTACACGTGGGGTGAGTTTTACGTAAATGCATAGTACTATGGGAACATCTATTAAGGAGATTTCATTTAGTCTGGGGACAAAGAACGCTTCTCAAGCAGAGTGACACATAAAATGAAACCTAACAGTGAAGTTAGCTAGGCGACAGCTAGAGATAAGAGGAAGAGCCTCCCAAGTGAGAACTGCGTATCCGGAGGACGGAAGCTGAGAGTGCGTTGTACCCAAGCACTGAAAAGCCCTGTGTGGAGCACTGGAGTGGGCCACACTTTTTTTTTTTTTTTTTAATTTATTTGAGAGAGAGCTGGCACAACCTGGGGGGCAGAGAGGAGAGGGAGAAGCAGACCCCCCCCCCCCCCAAGCAGGGAGCCCAACGCGGGGCTCCATCCTAGGACCGTGAGATCATGACCTGAGCTGAAGACAGACGCTTAACCCACTGAGCCACCCAGGTGCCCCATGGAATGGGCCACACTTAAAAAAAAATTGGATGCCCCTAAAAGAATTGTATTTCCGTCACACATTTTTAAGGTAATAGCTAAAATTGTTTTTATTGTAAGTTTTATTAGTTACGAAAGTAAATTCTGATGAGTTATGACATTTTAAAATAAAGTGATTACAGAAATCTGTTAAATGGTCTGAATGGATTATGAATACCATGGTGATTTATTACCCATCATCATCTGTTTAAATACTTAAGGTTTTTACCAATTGGAATTTTTCATTGATCCTTTCTTTTTCTCCGTGAAAACATATTTCATTCCACTTGTACCACAGAATTTAAGTTAACGGAATATCCTTTTATGATTCAAAGCCATTTATTGCTCAGACTGTATCATCAAGTATCTAAAAGTAAAAATTTCTCCTGTGTTGAGCCATTACTATTGTTAGCAATATACAATGAGTCTGTGTATCACAAAATCTGGTGATTATTGTTAAGTAAAGTTTTAGTGACAATGCCTGTCTTACGATGCCTTAATTAAAAGAAATTTCAAATTATCTTTCGGTGTCCTCAAGTTCATTACACCTTCCCACCTCCGCAGTGCAGTACAATGTAGTAAGATTTGAGGTGGACCAAGTGGGTGGGGGCCATGCAAGGTGGGTCTGGACACTCAGGAGTCTTCATAGGCAGATCAGTTTCAGGAAAGTTAAGTATCTGAAAGTTAAGTCCTTTAAAACTACTCAGACCACATCTTTACATATTCTCAGGGATTCCCCCATGGAATAATTTGAGAACTATTGGTGGAGAAAGTAAGTGGGGCAAGGGAAGGAGACAAAGCTGATATGGGTTGGGTCAGGAAAGGAAAGGTCGGGAAGAACCACATGACGGTGGGACTTATGAGACATGTAAAGGATTTTAGACCTTATCCCAAAGGATCTGGAAAGCTACTGAAAGGCTTAAAAGAGGGTTAAAAAAAAAAAAGTTGTTCTAGGCAGTGTGGCAAGTAGATCAGCAGGTTGGAGATGTTGCTAGACTCCCGACTAGAGGTAATGTCGGCTTAGACTTCGTTAGTGACTCTGTATGGAGAAGACGTTAATTCCTCCTGTACAGCCTTTTTGAGGGAAATTTGACAGTGTCCACCAAACACGGACAGATAGCCTTTGATTCAAGTCTAATTAAATGAGCGTCCGTAGTAGAATGATTACATGGATTCACAGAGATGACAAGGGAAATGCTACGCTGTAGGTGGAAGGAAACAGGTGGAAACGTATTGCCCTAGATCTCCAGGACATGAGGTGAAGAAAGGGGGGTGCCGAATAAT
This sequence comes from Ursus arctos, assembly GCF_023065955.2. Lineage (NCBI taxonomy): Eukaryota > Metazoa > Chordata > Mammalia > Carnivora > Ursidae > Ursus > Ursus arctos. The sequence continues at coordinate 21,476,110 of NW_026622952.1, forward strand.
CTGTGCACTACCCCGTTTCAGTAAAAACTAAATAAAACAACATTTCTACATGCAAATGTCTAGAAACTACTAATGAGAGTGATTATCTCTGGGACAGGGAAGTAAGCTCAGGTGATGTGCAACAGAACTTTCTGTATTGTTTCAGGTTTTTACAAAGAAGTATTGACTCCGCAAATGTGTATGCACTGCTAGTTGTGTTTCCCACGCACTTTCCTGGGTTTCAAAGATGAAGAACAGATGAAGGTCCTGAGGTCATGACCCTTGGAAGGTGTGTGTGTCGGGAAGGGGGTGGGGTTTACTTATCACCTGGGCAGATAAAGATAAGCGAAGAAAGAAGTAAGAGAGAGCAGACAGTTGCCATCCACCGAGGCGATAGCCTGGGGTGATAAATGAGAAACGGAGGAGAGAGGCATGCCTTCCAAATTTCAGGCCTGAGGAACCAGGTGGAATTTCATCTGATGGAGTGGAAACAGGTTCTGTGGGGTGTGGAACTTAGCTGGGGGAGTGGGAGCCTTTTAAGAAAAAGAACACAGGTTTACAAATACAAAGGTAGATGTGAACGTGGATATTTATTTAGAATGAGAAAAGAAATCACAAGAAAAAAAAATAGCTGGCAGATCACAAAAATAAAATATCCAGAAAGATAACATTACGTAAGTGTATCATGTCTCTGTAGAGTCTATCTTTCTTTCGATTATGAAAACCATTTTATATTTTCTACACCTAGCAAGAAAAGTCGTCTTTCCTCTAGTGTGGTAAATGGAAATTTAGTGTTTATCACCGTTAGGATGTATAAAATACTCAGCCTCACACTCTGACTTTAATGCATATTCAGTAGAAATCTAACTAGGTTTTTTTTTTTTTTTTTTGGTTGGGGGAGGTGTGAAGGAGCAGGATAACAGTACAGTGGGACCTTGACAAATTTGATCTAAAACTCATGAAGGAAAACAATTTTTTTAAAGGAGGAATACTGAGTGGCAGACAGAATGATGTTCGTCCGAAGATAACCAACATAATTTTTGCAACCTGTGAATAAATTAGTTTACATGGCAAAGAACAATGTGGGACTCAGGTGGAATTTAGGATTACCAATCAGCTCACCTTGGAACCCCGGGCTGTCCAGGTGGACCCCATGTAATCACCAGAGTCCTTTCAAGTAGAAAAGGGAGGCCGAGAAGGTGCTCAGAGGGAGGCAACTGGAGAGAGCTCCAGTCCTGTTTGCTGGCTTTGAAGACGGAGGAAGGCTGCAGAACAGATCCCCTCCCAGAGCCCCCAAAGGAACCAGCCCTGCTGACACCTTGGCTTTAATCCAGTGAGGCTCACCTTGGACTTCTAATCTCCAAAACTGTGAGATAACAAATTTATATTACTTAAGCGGCAATAGAAACAACACACGGGGCGGGGGGTGGGTGGCTTTCTTCAGTAGGTAATCGTATTTTCATTCGTGAAGAGATAAATGGTTCAGGGGAGCAAAATGAAGAGCCCAAAAAATCCATGTACTGTGTATTTTGTGTTTTTTTTGAAAATGGCATTTAAAACCAGAGGAAAAATGAATTAGTAAAAAAATGTTAGTACCACTGTCCATGTTTTGGAAAAATGTTGTAAATGAACATGACAACACCAGAATGAAAGCCAGATGGGATTTAAACATAAAAATGTTAACAAAAAAATTAAAAACATGGGCATGTTAGAAAAAATAGAAGATAATACTTCTACAATATTCAGGTAGAGGAGGTCTTCTTTGGAATGATCCTAAGACCATACTCCTAAAGTATAGGTTCTCAAGAGAACTTGGAATCTCCACAGAGTAATCTGACAGCAGAGTAAGTAAACGATCATGTCTATGCTATAAACTACAGACTATTCACCCTGAATACTATGAGATTTTAGGGTGTCTGGTTTGAGGAACACCCAGACTGAATCTACATGAACTCAAGTGTGGAGTGTCATTAAAGAAAGCTGTAACCTGATCAATTGTAGTGTAAACTGTCCAGGTGGTAACAGGGTACTGATCTGGATGGGATGCCCTTAGAAACAAGGGGAAACACTTGTCTCACCAACAACCTAAAATCGTAGCCCAGTTCTCTGCCTCGAGTGGTCAGCCACCACGCAAGCCTTTATTTTTTTTTACTTGTAAAACTACAACAGGCATCCTTGTTTCAGAAGACCTAAATAATACGTATGTGTGTAAATGTGTGTGTGTGTGTGTGTGTGTGTGTGTGTGTATATACACGTGTGTGTGTGTATATATATATGATGAAATCTGGACGACCCTTTCAGAGCCGTCCCAGATCCTGCTCTCTCCCCTAGAGGCCAGAGTTGCAATAACGCTCTAGTTCTTCACCTGTGCTTCTGTTAGCAGGTGTTTGTGCATCCATGGCCCTGTTTGCCTCTTGTGATCCAAACGAAAACCTTCAGGTCATGTCCATCCCTCCCCAACCAAGGTCCTATTTGGGGGAAGTTGGCTTTAGTCCGGGCTCTGGGGACGGGCCATGATTAGCATCAGGCGGTGGTGTCTGAAGTGTAGACCTTGAGCCCTTGAAGCTCCCCCAAGACACGTCCAGGTGCCGCAAGGTGAAATGTTCGGTGATGTCAGGGAGTCCTCATTGGCCTTTCGTATTGTGTGGAGTTTTCAGTGACGGTGTTGGGTAGCCCTGCTAGCACCCAAGCACGCATCAAAGCCAAAACACCACAGCACCTGGTGCCCACGTGCTCATCGCCACATACTCGCGGCGAAAACCCACTCGTTTCAGTTCATATCCTTGATGAAGCAACGAAAAGCCCCCAAGCTTACTAAATCCTTACCTTTCAACGTTGTGCGGGAGTTAAGTGGGGGTGTCTATGAGGCATGTGTGATTTCACTGAAGTGCAGAAGTTCTCTGGAGGAAAACTTTCCTTTTTCAGACTGAATTAGCTACCTTTTTTTTTGTTGTTGTTTGTCTTTGAAAGGAACATCCTTTTTACTTGCAAGAATAGCCTAAGTTATGGTTATTCTGGCAGATATTTTCTAAAAAATGAACAAAATGTCACTTCCAGGAAAACAACGGAGAGCATTGCTGGTAATAAAACCGGAGGTTTCAAATGAAAATGAGAGTTTGGGGAAGCTTAAATCTGCTCCCAGGACTCTGAGCTGTTCCCAATACTTCAGACTCTTAAAAATTCTGTGATAATAACCACTGTGACTTTTCAGTATTGCATGTCAATATTTTAGAAGGTTTGCAAAAATAAGTGAACCGATGATTTGTAAGCCAGTGCTTCATGTCCAAATCATTGCATGGTTAAGGGGCTCTTCCAAAGTGCAAGAGAGACCCATGGATTTTAATGTAATAGGGTACAACGCTTTCCTGTATTAAGCTCCGCAACACTAATAACCTCTAAGAAATTACCAGTTGCTGAGTTTAATAACGTGCATACTCTTCTCTGGAAAGGCTAATACACTCCTTCCTTTTTTTCCAATCACGTATCTGATGGAGGTCAGGTGCTCTTGATTCGCCTCTACCAAGAAAACATGGCAGCAGAGTGAATCCAGGGAATGCAGCTATATTCAATTAAGCCCCACAGTAAAGAAACTTGCAAGACAAGGTATAACTGTAGCCACTCTTCTCACTAAATTTACTTTTGGAAGTCTATTTTTTCATGAAAATATTGTTAGAATGCAATGGGTTTTCAAGCTTTCTTAAAGGAACTAAATATTTCTATATTTCTTGTTTTGATTTCCAAAACAGTAAATATCAATAGGTAGAAATTTTTTTTTTTTAAGCTTTGTCTAATGGTTTCTTGAACCATTGGTCACTACAAAGTAGCCCCACTTGGGTTGCCACAAAAATTGGTTTAGGGAAGAACCCCTAAGGGCTTCTGAGACCCAAAGATGGTTGGGGGATTCTGGAAAACAATCCTGTCCACTGTGCTGAAAGACCTACCAGAAGAGATGTTCCTCTTTCTTTTCCACCTAGTGACTCGATTGGGGTGACACCTGGAACTGCATAGCCGCTTGGCCATCTCATGGAAAGTCAGTTTTAGGATGGTGCTGACACCCACCAGAGAAATAGATAAGGACTTAATTTGGATTTTACTCCGAGATGGGAGTATCTTGGACAGAGAAGTAACAAAAGGATCACCTTGGCTGCCACATGCATTTGCGGGGGGCCATCATAACAAAGCCTCCCAGGCTGGGCAGCTGTTGAATCAAACCAGCTATGAAAACTACTCTCAACCCTGTGGTTATAGGAGCAAACAGGTCTCTATGAAAGCCAGGTTGATGTGGGTTTCTCTTTTCTCTGTTATCTACCCAGTCCTCTGCACTAGAAACTGACAGTTTACATTTCTCTGTCGCTCAGTGTTGGCACTAGGTCACTATTCACTCCGTCAGTTACTGAATGCTTATGTGCAAGGCCCTGTTATAGGACCTGGTAATACAGCCGTGACCAAGGCGGAGAAGATCCCTGTCTTGGTGTTACTCTCATGTCGGTGGCAAGAGATGGATAATAGCGTGTCAAGGAGTTACAAGGGCAAGCAGTGAGCTAAGATAATGTGAGGTGATAGCTGTGAAGTGACACCTTTATATGGTAAGGCTAGGAAATGCCTCCCCAAGGAGGAGACTTTTAAGTTACAATTGCAATTATAAGGACTAAGATGAGAGCATTTCAGGCTGAAGGAAAAGCAAGTGCAAAGGTCCTGAGGCAGGAAGGGGCTGAGTAAGCAGTTTTAATTTCTCACTGGCTAAATCCTTACAGTCCTTCTTGATTCTTCTTCCCTATCCTGCATGCAATCTATCAGTGAAGTCTATTGGCATCACCACCAAAATACATCCAGAACTCATTCCCTCTTTCTACCTCTCATTGACCACCCCATCCAAGGTGCCACCCTTTTACCTGTACAACTGTGCTAGCCTCCAGTTAGTCTCCCCCCTAATACTCTAGCCCCTCACAATCCTATTCACTGTATTTGAAATGTGTCCTCAAAATTCATACAATAAAGTCCTAACCCTCAGAATCTCAGAATAGGACCTTATTTGGAGATAGGGTCTTTACAGAGGTAGTCAAGTTCAAATGAGGCGCTTCAGGGGGCCTTAATTCATTACGACCGGTGTCCCTATAAGAAGGGGAAATTGAGGTCCATGCACAGAGGGAACATGAAGAGACAGGTAGGGTAAAGATGGTCCTCTCAGCCAACGAGTGTGGCCTGGACCTGACCCTCCCCTACAGCCCTCTGAAGGAATCAACCCTGCCAACACCTTGACTGCAGACTTCAGCCTCCACAACTGTGCCCCAGCAAATTTCTGTGTGACCTGCCCAGCCTGGGCTGCTTCGTCATGGCGGCCCCAGCAAATGCATGCGGCAGCCAAGGTGATCCTTTAGTTACTACTCTGCCCAAGATACTCTATCTCAAAGTAAAATCCAAATTAAGTCCTGCCTGTGGCCCACCAGCCCCCAGGAGCCGTCTCCTGACCAGGTGGAGAATGGCTGTGCCTCAGACTCCCAGCTTCAGCTGTGAGTGACCGAACTAAACCCTCCTCAACAGGACCTTATTCTTTGCTCCAGGAAATTCGTGCCAGTAAGTGACTTTTTTGTTTGCTTCATGAATCCCTGCATTTCTTTGACACCGACGATAGGCTGCTCAGCCAAACCCTTCTCAGGACAGCTGAGGGCTCATTTGGGTCAACTGCCTTCTCTGGACAAACTACTCCGTGGCGTGCTTAGCCAAGAACCGCTGGTGTGTCTGACTTGCTCAGAAGCCCTTGCCTAGCCGTGTCTACCAGCTGTGAACTGGTACCTCACTGACTTTGTCCAAACCCGATTAGGTCCCCACATTGACTGACCTTCCTAAAACTCTTCAAGCCCAGACCCTAAAACCCCATAAATGTGTTCTCCTCTCTCTTCTGGGACTCTGAGACTGTCCAGATGGGGAGTGTCCTTACTGTGGCAAGTAAGCAGTGGTCTTGCTTGATCAAGAAGTGACTCTGGTCTGTTTGGAGAGCCAACCACCCTGACCTTTTGCTGTCCTTCCCTTACATTGAGTAGGATGGTCTTGCCAGAATTTGACGTGTTCTTCCCTCAGCTAGGAGCACGTTTGCCCTCTTTCCCAGGCTCTGTCAGATGTTCCGAGGGACTATCCCATAACCATCCTGTGCGACCTCTGTGCCCCCTTTGTGTGATTACTGACCTTATAACAGACACTAATTTCCACCAATATTCACACTCCCCTTCTTTTATAATAATTACACATGGCCGCATAAAATAAAACGCACTTCCCAGCTTTTCTTGGACCTAGATGATCGATTAGCCAGTGAAATGTAAAAGGAAGGAGCCTGTGTGTGGTATGTGTTAGGGTAGCCTTGTCTTTTTAGATGAAGTTGTAGGTCATGGCTGGAGTCCCAGCAGCCAAACTGTAGGCACGCATAGCAGCCCAATCCCAAATGGAATGTGAATTCCTGACACCATGGAGTATCCTACCAGCGTCGGACTTACCACCTCCCAGTATTATGAAAGCGAAAAAGAAACTTGTTTAAGCTTGTTGTTGTTGGTGGTGGTGGTGGTGGTGGTTTGTTATTTGAAGCCAAGCCAGATCCTAAATAATATAATCCCCCTTATCCTGCTTTCTTTCTTTTTTTTTTTTAAGATTTTATTTGAGAGAACAAGTGGAGGGGAGTGGCAGAGTGAGGGAGAAGCAACCTCCCCACTGAGCAGAGAGCCAGATGCAGGGGCTCGATCCCAGGACCCTGAGATCATGACCTGAGCTGAAAGCAGACGCTTAACTGACTGAGCCACCCAGGTGCCCCCAACAATACATTTATTTCTATTTGATGTGGATTTTTGTCTTTCCCTAACTAAAATATATGCTCCTTGAAACATGACACCATTTCGTCTTTGCTGTATTTCTACAGCCTGGACCAATGCCTAGCAAACAATAAGTCAATAAAAACTTGTTGAATTGAAGAGGAACTTTGCACTCCAAGAAGATGTGCCGTGGTTTTCTCCCCCCAGGGCGTATTGACTACCCCTGGCACACTGTCACTAAGTAGGTACATACGGGGTGCATTCCTAATTCATGCCCCTTTCTTTAGCAGTGCTCCCCAACTTAGTCCCTGCTAAGTGAGATCTGCAGAATCGGGGTTATACAAGGGAATCTGTCTCTTCAGCTCCTGGTGTTGGATCCATGATAATTATGTCCCAGACAATTAGAGACCAAAATTCTGAGCCCAACAGACCTGAGCAGTAGGGCATAGAAATAATGTAGAATTACAGTCATAACTGGCATCGTGGAAACCCCAAATGGCACACATGTTGCTGCTTTGGGAGAACTGGAACAAATCGACCTGTAGGGATAAATCTGCAGCATCCACACAGCCTACGTCCCCACAAGAAAGGGAGCGAGAAGGGAAGGAGCCTTGATTCTTCATCATAGACTCCCTTTTACCTAATCTGCTTCGAGTAGGTTTATATTCCCTGTATCGGAACAACCCAGGCTAAGACCTCCTTGGATGACTTTGGGGCATGTGCTTTTCTGGACAAGGCTGAAGCCCTTCCCAGTCTGGTCCCAACCTGCCTTTCTGACATCCTGTTTCTTTATGTGCTTGTTCCCAACCTGAGCTCCATTCACAGAAGCTCCTTTCTGTTCTCTAAGACAGCTGTGCTGTCTGGTACTTTAGGATTTTGTAAGTGTTCTCACTTCTGCTAGAATGTTCTTCCTCCGTAACTTGTGCATTGGGACCTAGCTCAAATTTTCTCCCTGCTAAAAGTATCCCCAGACCTTGTCCCCTCTTCCTTCCCCAGACAGTGGGGCACTCCCTTGTCCCTCAGCAGTCCCTTGAACACACCTGTGTTCCAGGACTTATCATAAGTTACCATAATTTGTTGAAATGCTTGTTGGTGTTTCTCTTAGCAGAGAATACGCTTTGAAGTCCTCTTCCTCTTTGCAGCCTCAACCCAGACCATTGTCCTGCATAGGTCAGATGCTCAGTCCCACACCCAACATTTTTCTAGTTGGCTGTGATCTGCCTTTGCCCACCCAAAGTGCCTTGGCCACACAGCCGTTCCAGTTCCCCAGATGTTCTCGAGTGAGTCCATTCCCCTCTTCGTGTTTGGCTAATCCACTCTTTGCTAATCTCCCTGGAATCTACAGATTGCTTTTGAGCTGCAGTCCCTTTTTTAAAATCTGCCTCGTAGACATCTGAGCTTGGGAATGCTACAAGAATTTTAAGTGTTCTTAGCAGGAAGTGTGCACCATCACCACCCTGCTCTTCCTGGAATCCTCTCCATTTGATACTAAGACTCAGAATAGCCCTCCACTTTTCCCTTGGCTTCATCCATGCGCACTGCACCCTGAATGTTATACAATTAGCTAGTGGGGTTCCTTTATTCCAATTCCTTTTTTAAGAAATGCCTTTTGACTTACCCTGTCTTTTCTGCTGAACCCTTGACGTTATTTCTGCTCCACTACTGTGCTGGTACTGTCGCCTGTCACTTCCCCCACTGCCACCAGCACCACTTTTCTAAAATGAATATGATCTTACCCCTCTCCCTCTGAAAACTCTTAGTGACTCTCTTTTCTAAGGATAAAGTCACACCTCTTTATGGCTTCCAGTTCCTTTTATGACCTGGCCCAGCTGGCTCGGTGGCGGTGCCAGGCACCACTCAAGGGGAGCGACATGGCTCTGTACTGAGACGCTGGCCTGACCTACATCTGCTTTCATCCTGTCCCACAAGTGGCAATCCTTCCCGCTGACAATATCCAGCCACCTGTTTCTCCTGGCCGCCTGCTTCAAATATGACTCATGCTTTTGGCTTCATGCTTCAGAAGCAACTCTTCCTTTCTAATTCTGTCTCTCCCCAAAATATTTAAACTTGACATACGGTAATAACTTGTGTGTATTTCACTTTGTTACGAATAAGCCACATGGTAACTTATAATGATGCATTCGGAATAAAACAAGTAATGAGAAAACAAAATCAGGGATCGGTAGGTACTCCTAGGGCAAGAGGAGGTCTGTGCCATGCAGCCTTCTCTGGTGAGGTGAGGACACAGCTTTATCCTGAAGGAGGTTCCACTTTTGGAGCCAAGTGTCCATAAAAGTTGCCCAAAAGAAGTATAAGTAGGGGCGCCTGGGTGGCACAGCGGTTAAGCGTCTGCCTTCGGCTCAGGGCGTGATCCCAGCGTTATGGGATCGAGCCCCACATCAGGCTCTTCCGCTATGAGCCTGCTTCTTCCTCTCCCACTCCCCCTGCTTGTGTTCCCTCTCTCGCTGGCTGTCTCTCTCTGTCAAATAAATAAATAAAATCTTAAAAAAGAAAAAAGAGAAGTATAAGTAATGTTGATATTTAATATCAGATGATAAGATCATCAACGATTGCCTTTAGTTTACGTAGCTCAAGGTTCGCATGCCCAGCATAGGATGCTGAGTAGAGGTTCTATAATGGTCTTGCGAGATCCAGGTAGAACTGGGCATCTGAGCTAGCTCAACTGTGGCTGACACATTGGTAAAGTAGACAACTGTTTTTCTTCTTCCACGCCCTGGAAGAAGAAAACAGAGAACTGCAAAAACGATTGCTGGTAGCTACTGATAAGCGTGGGAAGTTATTTTTTTGGAATGGAGGTTGTAGAGATTCCTACTGTCCATTCTACCCTTCTTTGTAGTGAGAACTTGGAATTTAAGCTGTGTAGATGGCCATGCAGCTAACGGTTTTCCCTCTTTCCCTCGTAGCAAAGCATGGCAAGCATGGCCATGTGACTACATTGACTACAGTCAATGGAATGTGAGCAGAGGTGTTGTCTGAGACCTCTGGGAAGCATCTTAAAAAGAAGTGCTCCCTTCATTTCTATTTATCTCTTCTGGTTGGTGGAATGCAAAAGTGACAGCCAAAGCTTGAAGAGCTCTTTTGGGCTATGTGGCAGACGAGTAAGCTGGAGGGAGCTGGGATCTTGGAACTTCTAGGGCCATTGACAGGGGTGTGTGTGTGTGTGTGTGTGAGAGAGAGAGAGAGAGAGAGAGAGAGAGAATTGCAGCTAAAGTTAATCCTGAGAGAAACGGATGTTGTTTAGAAGTTAGGGTCCATGGCCTTCCAATGGGTAAGCATGAGAAGATCAAGGATGATGGAGGGGGAGTTAAGCATTTATTTTCCATCTGACATTTTAGAGTAGGTTGAATTCTTAGAGTCTTTAGGAGTTAAAAGAACCGTTTTAATAAGAATGAATGAATTCTGGGCAAATTCAGAGGTCCTTTGGTTCTTGAGAGATGGTACTAAAGATTTAGGAGAGAACTCTCCTCTGCACTCCTCTCTGAAGTAACTGATTAGGAGTGGCCAGAGAAGAAAACCATAGGGACATTATTGTTCTCCTGGTGGGAAGGTTCTCATTCTACAAATCCGTTCTATTGTGTAGTAATCTATTACAAGAACAGACTACAATTTACCTATTCTGTTGATGTACATATAATTTATCTTTTATTCTATTGTATTGTATCATACTCACCGATTTGTGTATGTGGAACTATTCTTGCATCCCAGGGATGAAATCTCCTTGCTCAAAGTGTATGATCCTTTCAATGCTGCCGAGTTTGGTTTGCTAGTATTTTGTTGAGAATTTTCACATCTGTATTCATCGGGGATATCAGATTGTAGTTGGCTTTTCTTGTGGTGCCCTTATCTGGCTTTGGTATCAGAGTACTGCTAACCTACTCCAAATATTTATCTTAGAAGAAATGATTCATGATTAGTAACAACTATATGCTGTCTTCCGATAATGTATCCAATATCATTTCTACTTTTTCCCAGGATGAAGTTGAAAGGTAAATATAACAATCACTATAAAATGTAGAGGGGTTTCCTCTCTAGCTTCTGGCCTTTATTGCTTTCTGTATTTAGAGTTCAGACAGTACTGGGGTTAAGTAAATAACCAAATGACCCAAATATGACTTACTCCAGAAAAGAGGGTGGGAGGTGGTGAGCAATAAGAATCGGTGGCATGGGTGGTACAGTTTGAGCTTGAACATCGTGCCTTTCTTCATGGGTAGAGATGCTGACATTCCCTCCCCACCCCCACTGCAAGATACTCATTTCTTCTTCACACTTACACAAATGACAGCCACCTATTAGGATTGTTTTTCTATGTCTATGAAGAATGCCATCGGTATTTCAATGGGGATTACATTGAATCTATAGATGACTTTGGGTAGTATGGATATTTTAACAATATTAATTCCAACTCATGAGTGTGACGTGTCTCGCCATTAGTTTGTGTTTTCTTTGGTGTCTTTCAGGAAAGGCTCATAGTTTTCATTGTACAGATCTTTAACTTGCTTGTTTAAAAGTATTTCTAAGTATTTTATTGTTTTTAATGCTGTTGGAATGGCATAGTTTTTGTCTTTCAGATGTTTTGTCATTAGTATATAGAAATGCAACTGATTTGTTTGTAGATTTTTGTATTCTGCAACTTCTCTAAATTGCTGGATAATTCCAACAGTTATTTGGTTTTCTTTGAGGTTTTTCTATATGCAAAATCATATCCTCTGCAAAAAGTGAGTTTTTCTTCTTTTCGGATTTGGGTGACTTTTATTTCTTTGTATTGCCTAATTGCGCTATCTAGGACTTCCAGCACTATTTTGAGTAGGAGTCGTTAGTGTGTGCATTCTTGTCTTGTTCCTGATTTTTTAAGAAAAGCTTTTAAATTTTCTCATTGAGTATAATGTTCACTGTGGGTTGTCATATATGACCTTAATTTTGATAGGGTATGTTCGTTCTCTATCCCATCTATAAAGGGTTTTTATCATAAGAGTATGTTGTATTTTGTCAGATGCATTTCTTGCACCTGTTGGGATGATCATGTGATTTTTTAAATTAATGTGATGTATTACATTTATCAGTTTGCATATGTTGAACCATTCTTGCATCCCACAGGTAAAACCCACTCAATCATGGTGTATAACTCTTTTACTGAATTCTTGAATTTGATTTGCTATTATTTTGAGAATTTTTGCATCCATATTCATGGGAGATATTGGTCTATAGTTTCCTTAAGGTGTCATTATCTGACTTTGGTATCAGGGTAATGCTGGCTTCATATAATAGTTTGGTAGTTTTCCCTACTCCTCAATTTTTTGGAAGACTTTGAGAAAATTGGTATTAATTCTTTACATTTTTGTCAGAATTTGCTGGTGAAACTGGTCCTTGCGTTTTCTGCTTCAGAGATTTTCAAGTACTGATTTAATCTTTTCATTATTGGTTCAGACTTTCTACCTCTTCCTGATTTAGTCTTGGTAGGATGGTGTGCTTCTAGAAATGGATCCATTATCTAATTTGTTGATGAAATTGTTCATAATAGTCTTATGATCCTACGTATTTCTGTAGTATCAGTTGTAGGGTTTCCTCTTTCATTTCTAATTTTGGAATCTTTTCCTTAGTCTAGCTTAAAGTTCATCAATTTTATCTTCTTAAAAAACTGCTCTTAGCTTCATTAATTCTCTCTATTGTTTTTCTGGTCTCTATTTCAATTATTTCTGCTCTGATCTTTTCTTCTAACTTGACGCTTAGTGTGTTCTTTACTTCCTTGATGTGGAAGTTAGGTGGTTTGAGAGCTTTGTAATTTATTAATGCATGTATTTTTGTCATATCCCATATGTTTTAATATGTTGCATCTCCATTTTCATGGTTTCATTGTAATTTTTACATTCATTTTTATTTCTTTGACACACTGGTTCAGAGTGTGTTAATTTCCACATATTTGAACATTTTCTAGCTTGTTGAATTCTAGCTTCATACCATTGAGCTCAGAAAATATAGTTCAGTCTTTAATTTACTTAGATTTGTTTTGTGTTCCATCGTATTATCTATCCTGAATAATTTTATTTGTGCCGTCAAAGATGTGTATTTTTTAATTAAGATACTGAGTTTACTTCACATGTATATTTTTGTCTTCCCACCATTTCCATTTGTCTGAACACTGCTATGTCTTATCATAACATCCCATACACACTTAAAACCAAGCAAAGGGTGGAGTTCTATCATTAAAAAAATAGGCATTTCAGACAGCACATTCTTGATAATGGAACCTGGACAATATTTATAAGACGTAGGAATGAAAGTTCTCACTCTGCATTATAAAAAGAACAGCCAGATATCAACTGTTACAGAAATAAAATAAGATGGAAAATTTTAATAAACTGCTTAAACTATTTTCTTAAAGAGACTTCCTCCACTGCCAGAGATCTTGAATAGCCTTTGGTCAGTCATCTGGAAGCAATTCTTCATTCAATTGATGAACTTGGCTTCCTTTGGGAAGAGAACCACCTTTTTCTATACTTGTGTGCATTTTTACTTTAATGTCTTCTAGGTCCTTTCAGTGATTGGGGATTCTTTTCCTGGTATTTGAAGAATTCTTGACCTTTGATCTTGGCATTGATTGTTTTTAGTCTTTTCCATTCTGGTTTGATTTCTGTGCATATTTGGCTGGAGTATCTGATTATATATTTCTTTACTGGAGTCTTTTCTTCAGCTTCCTCATCAAAATCATCATCATCAATACCATCTTCATCAGCAGCAAGTTTTAGTTTTTTCTGTGGATCCTTGCTACCACTTCCAGGGGCAGACTGCTTTCCAGATATATTAAGGAGTTTCACAAAGGATATGTATTTGGATGGAATGTTCTATAGAGGTCTGTTCTAAACTGTGGTTCAATTTCAACTTTTTCTGTCTGCATGACCTATCCTTCGCTAATAGTGAGAGAGCGAAGTCCTCTACTATTATCGTGTTGTCTATTTCTCCCTTTATATCTGTTAATGTTTGTTTACTATATTTCAGTTCGTGCTGTTGGATGCATATATACTTCTTGATGTATTGACCCTTTATCATTCTATAACGGTCTTCTTTGTTACTGTTTTGGCTTGAAGTTGATATTCTCTGAAAGAAGTATGGCTCCTCCCATTTCCTTTTGGTTTCTACTTTATGGAAAGTCTGCCATCTCTTCACTTTGAGTTTTAGAAATGAAATGAATCTCTTATAGGCAGCATATCATTGGATTTGGGGGGGGTGTTTGTGTGTGTTTTTTAATTCAGCCACTCTGATTTTTTATTTATGAGTTGAATCCGTTGACATTTAGAATGATTATAAGTATGTAAGGACTTCTCCCATTTTACCTTTTGCCTTTGGGTTGCTTTGTATTACCATTGTTTCTATATCCTTCTGTTCCACCTCTGTAAATTGGTGATTTTCCACAGTGATTTGCTCCATCTCCATCCCTTTTAATGTTTTGTGACTCTAAATTTTTTCTTTATGGTTACTGTGAGGTTTACATTAAAGCATATGTAAAATACTCCACTGAACTTAGTTTGCCCATGAAGTTTTCAGCCTTTTAATGCTTTTTCGGATATCTGATGTCACAATTTATCTGTCCATATGTCCATTTGTTACTTATTACACTAGTTACAGTTGGGCTTTTTAAAGATTTCATATATTTATTTGAGAGAGAGAGAGTGCGTGCACAAGCAGGGGGATCAGCAGAGGGAGAAGGAGAAGCAGCCCAATGCGGAGCTTGATCCAAGAACCCCAGGATCATGACCTAAGCCAAAGGCTGATGCTTAAGCAACTGAGCCATCCAGGCTCTTTTCTTTAACCTTTACACTATGGGTAATTAATATACTGCTCTTTTTTTTTAAAATTTTTATTATGTTATGTTAGTCACCATATAGTACATCATTAGTTTTTGATGTAGTGTTCCATGATTCATTGTTTGCGTGTAACACCCAGTGCTCCATGCAATCCATGTCCTCCTTAATACCCATCACTGGCCTATTCCAATCCCCCACCTCCCCCCCCCTCCAAAGCCCTCAATGTGTTTCCCAGAGTCCATAGTCTCTCGTGGTTCATTCCCCCTTCTGTTTACCTCTTCATTCTTCCCTTCCTTCTCCTACCGATCTTCCTGCTATTTCTTATGCTCCATAAATGAGTGAAACCGTATGATAATTGTCTTTCTCTGCTTGACTTATTTCACTTAGCATAATCTCCTCCAGTCCCATCCATGTTGCTGCAAATGTAGGGTAATCGTTCTTTCTGATAGCCGAGTAATGTTCCATTGCATAGATGGACCACATCTTCTTAGTCCATTCATCTGTTGAAGGGCATCTTGGCTCCTTCCACGATTTAGCTATTGTGGACAATGCTGCTATGAACATTGGGGTGCATATGGCCCTTCTCTTCACTACATCTGTATCTTTGGGGTAAAAACCCAGTAGTGCAATTACTGGGTCATAGGGTAGCTCTATTTTTAACTTTTTAAGGGACCTCCACACTGTTTTCCAAAGTGGCTGTACCAACTTGCATTCCCACCAACAGTGTAAGAGGGATCCCCTTTCTCTACATCCTCGCCAACATTTGTTGTTTCCTGCCTTGTCCATTTTTGCCATTCTAACTGGCGTAAGATGGTATCTCAGTGTGGTTTTGATTTGAATTTCCCTGATGGCTAATGACTTTGAACATTTTTTTCATGTGTCTGTTAGCCATTTGTGTGTCTTCATGGGAAAAGCGTTCATATCTTCTGCCCATTTTTTGATTTGATTATTTGTTTCTCATGTATTGAGTTTGAGAAGTTCTTTATAGATCTTGGATACCAGCCTTTTATCTGTAGTGTCATTTGCAAATATCTTCTCCCATTCTTTGGGTTGCCTCGTTGTTTTTGATGACTGTTTCCTTTGCTGTGCAGAAGCTTTTTATCTTGATGAAGCCCCACAAGTTCATTTTCTCTTTTGTTTCTCTTGCCTTTGGAGATGTGTCATGAAAGAAGTTGCTGTGGCCCATGTCAAAGAGGTTTCAGCCTATGTTCTCCTCTAGGATTTTGATGAATTCCTGTCTCACATCGAGGTCTTTCATCCATTTGGAGATTATCTTTGTGTAGGGTGTGAGGGAGCAGTCAAGTTTCATTCTTTTGCATATAACTGTCCAATTTTCCCAGCACCATTTATTGAAGAGACTGTCTTTTTTCCACTGGATGTTTTTTTCCTGCTTTGTCAAAGATTAGTAGCCCATAGAGCCGAGGGTCCATTTCTGAAGTCTATTCTGTTCCATTGGTCTATGTGTCTGTTTTTGTGCCAGTACCATGCTGTCTTTGTGATCACAGCTTTGTAGTATAGCTTGAAATCGGACAACGTGATGCCCCCAGCTTTGTTTTTCCTTTTCAACAATTCCTTAGTGATTCGGGGCCTTTTCTGGTTCCACACAAATTTAAGGGCTGTTTGTTCCAGCTCTTTGAAAAATGTCATTGGTATTTTGATCAGGATGGCATTGAAAGTGTAGATTGCTCTGGGTAGCATAGACATTTTAACTATGTTTATTCTTCCGATCCATGAGCATGGAATGTTTTTCCATCTTTTTGTGTCTTCAATGTCTTTCAACAGTGATCTGTAGTTTCTAGAATATAGATCCTTTACGTCTCTGGTTAAGTTAATTCTGAGATATCGTATGGTTTTTGGTGCTATTGTAAATGGAATTGATTCCCTAATTTCTCTTTCTTCAGTCTCATTGTTCATGTATAGAAATGCAACTGATTTCTGAGCATTGATTTTGTATCCTGCCACATTACTGAAGGGGGTGGAGTCTTTTGGGTTTTCCATATAAAGTATCATGTCATCTGCGAAGAGAGAGAGTTTGACTTCTTCTTTGCCAATTTGAATACCTTTTATTCCTTTTTTGTTGTCTGACTGCTGTTGCAAGGACTTGTAGTACTATGTTGAACAATAATGGTGAGAGTGGGCATCCCTGTTGTGTTCCTGATCTTAAAGGAAAGGCTTTCAGCTTTTCCCCATTGAGAATGATGTCCGCCATAGGCTTTTCAGAGATGGTTTTTATGAAATTGAGGAATGTACCCTCTATCCCTACACTCCGAAGGGTTTTAATCAGGAAAGGATGCTGTATTTTGTCAAATGCTTTTTCTGCATCAATTGAAAGGATCATATGGTTCTTGACTCTTTTCTTATTGATATGATCTATCACACTGATCGATTTGCAAATGTTGAGCCACCTTGCATCCCAGGGATGAATCACACCTGGTCGTGACAGATAATTCTTCTAATGTACTGTTGGATCCTGTTAGCTAGGATCTTGTTGAGAATTTTGGCATCCATATTCATCAGGGATATTAGTCTGTAATTCTCCTTTTTGATGGGGTCTTTGCCTGGTTTGGGGATCAAGGTAATACTGGACTCATAGAATGAGTTTGGTAGTTTTCCTTCTGTTTCTATTTTTTTTTTTTGAAACAGCTTCAGGAGAATAGGTATTTCTTTTTTGAATTCCCCGGGGAATCCATCAGGCCCTGGACTCTTGTGTTTGGGGAGGTTTTTGATAACTGCTTCAATCTCTTCATAATTAGTCTGTTTAAATAATCAATTTCTTCCTGTTTCAGTCTTGGTAGTTTATAGGTTTCCAGGAAGGCATCTATTTCTTCCAGGTTGTTTAATTTAGGCATATAATTGATAATAGTTTCTAATGATTCTTTCTATTTCTTTGGTGTTGGTTGTGATCTCTCCCCTTTCACTTATAATTTTATTACTTTGGGTCCTTTCACTATTCCTTTGAATAAGCCTGCCCAGTGGCTTATCGATCTTATTTATTCTTTCAAAGAACCAGCTTCTCGTTTTGTTGATCTGATCTACTGTGCTCCTGGTTTCTAATTCATTGATCTCTGCTCTAATCTTGATCAACTGCCTTCTCATGCATGGCTTAGGCCTGTTCTTCTGTTCCAGCTCCATCTTCTTGAGGTGAGAATATGAAAACTGCATTTTAGATTTTTCTATTTTTTTGAATGAGGCTTGGATGGCTATGTATTTTCCCCTTAGGACTGCCTTTGCAGTGTCCCATAGGTTTTGGACCGATGTGTTTTCATTCTCATTGGTTTCCATAAATTGCTTAAGCTCATCTTTAATTCCCTGGTTTACCCAATCATTCTTAAGCAGGATGGTTCTTAGTTTCCAAGTGTTTGAGTTTCTTCCAAATTTTTCCTTGTGATTGAGTTCCAGTTTCAAAGCATTGTGGTCTGAGAATATGCAGGGAGTAATCTCAGTCTTTTGGTATTGGTTGAGACCTGTTTTGTGACCCAATATATGGTCTATTCTGGAGAACATTCCATGTGCATTCGAAAAGAATGAGTATTCTGTTGTTCTGGGGTGTAGTGTTCTATATATATCTGTGAGGTCCATCTGGTCCAGTATGTCATTCCAAGCTCTTGTTTCTTTGTTGATTTTCTGCTTAGGTGATCGGTCTATTGCTGATAGTGGAGTGTTGAGGTCCCCTACTATTAACGTATTGTTATCTATATGTCTTTTTATTCTGGTTAAGGGTTGGCTTGTGTATCTAGCTGCTCCCCTGTTGGGGGCATAGATATTTATAATTGTCATATCCACTTGTTGGATATATCCTTTAAAAATTATATAGTGTCCTTCTGTATCTCTAACTATGGTCTTTAGTTTAAAATCCAGTCTGTCAGATATGAGAATTTCTACCCCAGCTTTCTTTTGAGGTCCGTTGGCATGAAAAATGGTTCTCCATCCCTTCCCTTTCAGTCTGGATGTATCTTTAGGTTCAAAGTGAGTCTCTTGTAGACAGCATATGGATGGGTCATGTCTTTTTATCCAATCTGCAACCCTGTGGTGTTTTATGGGAGCATTTAGGCCATTCACATTGAGAGTGATTATTGAGAGAGATGATTTTAATGATGTCATGTTACCTGTGAAGTCTTTGTTTCTATAAGATTGTAAATTTCTGTTCTGTATCACTCTTGGGGTCTTTTTACTTTTATAGAACCCCCTCTTAATATTTCTTGTAGGGCTGGCTTGGTAGTCACATATTCTTTCAGTTTCTGCTGATCTTGGAAGCTCTTTGTCTCTCCATCAATTCTATCAATGACAGCCTTGCTGGATAAAGGATCCTTGGCTGCATGTTCTTCTCACTTAGTGTTCTGAGTATGTCTTGCCAGCTTTTTCTGGCTTGCCAGGCCTCTTTAGACAGGTCTGACGTTATTCTGATGTTCCTCCCTCCTTAGGTAAGGATTCTCTTCTGCCTGGCCACTTTCAAGATTGTATCCTTGGATCTAAGATTTGTGAATTGTACTATTGTGTGATGTGTTGTTGGTCTGTTCTCATTGATCTTGGGAGGGGTTCTCTCTGCCTCTTGGACATGAATGCTTGTTTCCTTCCCCAGATGAGGGAAGTTCTCAGCTGCAATTTGTTCAAATATCTCTTCTGTTTCTCCAACCCCTCTGGGATGCTGATGATTCTGACATTGGAATGTTTCACTGAGTCAGTAATCTCCCGTAATCTACATTCTTGAGATTGGATTTTTTTTTTGGAGCCAAGTTCCCTTTTTTTCCTTCTTTTCTACCATCCCATCTTCCAATTCACTAACTCATTCTTCTGCCTCATTTACCCTGGCCATCAGAGCGTCTAGTTTAGAATGCATTTGATTCATAGCATTTTTAATTTCTGCCAGATTTTCTCTCATTTCCACCCTTAGAGATTCTATATTCTCCTTAATATTATTGTTAATATTTTTTTCAAGCCTATACATCATCTTGACCATTGTTACTCTGAACTCCATTTCTGACAATTTGGTTATATCCATATCCATCAGTTCTGTGGCAGAGGCCACAGTCTCTGTGTCCTTTCTTTGCTGAGGGTTTCTCCTTCTCATCATTCTGATGAGGAGATGTTGCGGGGATGCACAGAGCCCAAATTATTGACAAGGACCTAGGCAGTGTGCACTTGTTTTATAGGGATCTTAGGGATGTGGGCTTCTTGATTTTTCAGCCTGCCTTCTGGGGGAGGGGCCTGCCGCACTGATATTCATGCAACCCTGTTTGGGTAGAGTTGCCCCATCCCCTGCGATGGGGCATGGGGCTGGGCACAATGTGAGCTGGTATTTCCGGGCTTTTGTTCTCTGGCAGCTTTCCCTGGCGGTTTTCTGTGGCTCTTCTGAGAGTCAGAGCCGCAGTGGCCGAATCCCAGCCTCTGTCTCAGAACAGAGATCGCAGTCCGCTCTCCACTGAGCTCTCCTGGCCACTCTAACTCTGTTTCCGTTGGTGCTGCTAAAAACCCCATAGCATCCCAGGTTGTGCACCCCACAGCCGCTCTCCCAGCCCTCACTTCCCAGGCCCGTACGTCTCTGTCCTTTGTGCTTCTAACACCGCCAGCTGCCCCTGGTTCCCACATGTGTTCCCGTGCTCCCTGTTTCAGTGTGGTTTGCGCACGCTCCGGAGCGCCGGTTTTCAGTCTGGTTGCATGCATGTTCCTCTGCTCATGGTCTGTCTGCTCTCTCGCGGGTTCTGGTCCTTGAGTCGACCCCGCTCCCCAGTGCAGGTGGCTACCGCTTCCCGGTGCCCAAGCGCCATCGGCTCCCTACCCCTTCCGTTTATCTTCCGATATCTGTGCATGGATTCACGGCTCCCCGCTTCCTTCCTCGATACTCAGCACCGGAGATGTTCGTCCATAGAGATCCAGATGTATCTTCCTATGTCTCGGGCTGATTTCGTGGGTGTTCAGGATGGTCTGGTAGATATCCAGCTCAGTTCAGGGGACCGGCTGAAAAAAGGTCCCCTACTCCTCTGCCATCTTTTTTCCTTCTCAACATACTGTTCTAATATGGAGTTTTCTGATTCTGACTGCCTGTTTTACGTCTTTACCGAGTATTGCTTGCATACTTTCATGTTTTTAAATGTCACTAATGAGCATCTATTTCAACTTAAAGAACTCCTTTAAGCATTTTTTTGTTTGTTTTTTTTTTTTTTTTGCAAGGCAGGTCTAGTGGTGTCGAACTCACTTAACTTTTGTCTGGGCAGTTTTCTGGCCTGTACACATTTGAAGAATAATTGTGCTAGATAGAATATTCTTGGCTGCAATTTTTAATTTTTCAGCTCTTTGAGTATGTTCTTACACTCTCTCACCAGGCCTGTAGATTTTCTGCTAAGAAATCTGCTGAAAGGCTAATGG
This sequence comes from Ursus arctos, assembly GCF_023065955.2. Taxonomy (NCBI): domain Eukaryota; kingdom Metazoa; phylum Chordata; class Mammalia; order Carnivora; family Ursidae; genus Ursus; species Ursus arctos. The sequence continues at coordinate 21,497,069 of NW_026622952.1, forward strand.
AGTTTCTTTGTGGATAACATTGTCTTTTCCCTTGGCTGCCTTTAGATTTCTTTCTTTGCCATTTACTTTGACATTTCATTATAATGTGTCTTGGAGATGGTCTTTTTAATTTTTTAAAGATATTTTCTTTTTATTTCATACTTTTAAATTTCTATTAAGGTATAATTGACATAAAACATACTAGTTTCAAGTGTCCAACATAATGATTTGATATTTATATGTATTATAAAGTGACCACCCTGATAGTTCTAGTTGATATCCATCACCACAAATTATTTTCATGATGATTTTTAGGATTTACTGTCAACTTTGAAACATGCAATACAGTATTATCAATAATAGTCTCCATGCTGCACTTTACATCCTCAAGACTTATAACTAGAAGTTTGTATACGTTGACACCCTTCACCAAGTTCATTCATACCCCAACCCCTGCCTCTGGCAACCACCCATCTCTTCTCTATATCTGCAAATTTAGGGTGTGTGTGTGTGTGTGTGTGTGTGTATTCCACAAATAAATAAGATCATACAGTATTTGTTTTACTGACCCATTCTGACCTATTTCACTCAGGTGAATGCCCTCAAAGTCCATCCATGTTGTTACAGTGGCAACATTTCATTCTATTTGTGACTAAGTGATATTCCTGTTTGGTTTTTGTCATGTGTTTTTCTGCATCTTTTGAGATAATCATGTTTATCACTTTCTTAATGCTATGTATACTATTTCCTGATTTACAGATGTTGAAATACGCTTGCATCTCTAGAATAAATCCCACTCAATTATGGTGTATAATCCTTCCAATGTGCTGTTGAATTCTGTTTGCCAGTATTTTGTTGAGGATTTTTGTATGTACATCAGAGATCTAGGCCTGTAATTTTCCTTTCATGTAATGCCTTTGTCTGGTTTTAGTATCAGGGTACTGTTAGCCTTTTTTTTTTTTATAATAATTTTTTTATTATATTATGTTAGTCACCATACAGTACATCCTTAGCTTTTGATGTAGTGTTCCATGATTCATTATTTGCGTATAACACCCAGTGCACCATGCAATATGTGCCCTCCTTAATACCCATCACCAGCTTATCCCAGGCCCCTACCTCCTTCCCCTTTGAAGCCCTCAGTGTGTTTCCCAGAGTCCATAGTCTCTTGTGGTTCATTCCCCCTTCTGTTTACCCCCACTTCATTCTTCCCTTCCTTCTCCTACCGATCTCCCTGCTATTTCTTTATGTTCCATAAATGAGTGAAACCATATGATAATTGTCTTTCTCTGCTTCACTTATTTCACTTAGCATACTCTCCTCCAGTCCCGTCCGTTTTGCTGCAAATGTTGTATAATCATTCTTTCTGATGGCTGAGTAATATTCCATTGTATATATGGACCACATCTTCTTCATCCATTCATCTGTTGAAGGGCACCTCGGCTCCTTCCACAGTTTGGCTATTGTGGACAATGCTGCTATGAACATCGGGATGCATATAGCCCTTCTCCACACTGCGTCTGTATTTTTGGGGAGAATACCCAGTAATGCAATTGCTGGATCATAGGGTAGCTCTATTTTTAACTTTTTGAGGGACCTCCACACTGTTTTCCATAGTGGCTGTACCAATTTGCATTCCTACCAACAGTGTAAGAGCGATCCCCTTTCTCTATATCCTTTCCAACATTTGTTGTTTCCTGCCTTGTCCATTTTTTGCCATTCTAACTGGCATAAGGTGGTATCTCAATGTGGTTTTGATTTGAATTTTCCTGATGGCTAATGATTTTGAATTTTTCATGTGTCTGTTAGCCATTTGTATGTCTTCATTGGAAAAGTGTCTGTTCACATCTTCTGCCCATTTTTTGATTTGTTTCTCATATGTTGAGTTTGAGAAGTTCTTTGTAGATCTTGGATACCAGTCTTTTATCTGTACTGTTAGCCTTTTAAAACCAGTTTGGAAGTGTTCCCTCCCCTCCTTGTCAGTTTTTGGGAAGAGGATGAGAAACATTGGCATTAATTAATTCTTCCTTAAATGCATGGTAGAATTCATCAGTGAATCTATCTGGTCTTAGTCTTTGTTGGGAAGTTTTTGATGACTGATTTTTCTCCTGACTCATTATTGGTCTATTCAAGTATTTTATTTCTTTATGATTCAGTCTCAGTACAATATGTTTCTAGGAGTTTATTTCTTCCAGGTTATTTATGTACAGTTATTTATAGTAGTCCCTTATGATTCTTTGTATTTCTGTGCTATCAATTGTAATGTCTCCTCTTTATTTTCTCATTTATTTGAGACTTTTCTCTTTTTTGCTTAATCTAGCTCTTGGTTTGTTAATTTTGTTTATCTTTTTAAAAACCCGCTTTTATGTTCATTAATATTTTAAATTGGGTTTTTTGTTGGGGGGGTCTATATTTCATTTATTCCTGCTCTGATCTTCATTTCCCTTCTGCTAACTTTGGATTTCTCTTGTTCTTTCCTAGTCTCTTGAGCTGTGGAGACCAGTTTATCTGAATTTGTTCTATTTTAACATGGGCTTTTATCACTATAACCTTCCCAGTTGAAACACTTTTTGTAGTATCCCATAAATCTTGTTATGTTGCCATTCCATTTTATGTGTTTCAGACACATTTTTGTTTCTCTTTTGATTTCTTTTTTTGACCCATGGTTTGTTCAGGACCAGTTTGTTCAGTATGCATATATTGGGAGATTTTCCAGCTTTTCTCTTTTTACTAATTTGTAGTTTCATACCATTGTGGTTGGGAAAGATACTGGATATGATTTCAATCATCAGGTTATTAAATCTTGTTTTATGGTCTATTTTATGTATTATTTATCCTGGGGAATGTCCTTGTGTGGTTGAGAAGGTTGTGTATTTGGCTACTGTTAGAATATTCTGCATATGTCATTTAAGTCAATTTAGTCTTGTAGTTCAGGTCCAGTGTTTCCTTATTTATTTTGTGTGGATGATCTGTCCATTGTTGAAAGTGAGGTATTGAATTAGATTATTTTTGTATTGCTGTCTATTTCTCCTGTCAGGTACATTAATATTTGCTTTATATTTTTAGGTACTCTGATGAAGGGTACATATATTTATTATTGTTATTTCTTGATGAATTGACTCCCTTATACAGTGACATTTTTTTGGCTCCTATTACAGTTTTTGACTGAAAGATTATTTTGTCTGATGCAGGTATAGCAACTCCTGTTCTCTTTTGACTTCTATTTACATGGAATATCTTTTGCCATCTCTTCCCTTTGAGACTATGTGTGTCCATATAGCTGTAGTGAGTCTTTTTTGGGCAGCATGTTCTTGGGTCTTGTTACCCATTCATCTACCACTCTGTCTTTTAATTGAAGAATTTGGTTCATTTATATTTTTTTAATGATTTTTTATTATATTAGGTTAGTCACCATACAGTACATCCCTGGTTTCTGATGTAAAGTTCCATGATTCATTAGCTGCGTATAACACCCAGTGCACCATGCAGGACATGCCCTACCTACTACCCATCACCAGTCTATCCCATTCCCCCACCCCCCTCCCCTCTGAAGCCCTCAGTTTGTTTCTCATAGTCCATTTTATATTTAATTATTGACAGGTAAAGGAATTGCTCATGCTGTCTTCTTGATTGTTTCCTAGCTGTTGTATAGTTTCTTTGCTCTTTTGTCCTCCTCTTCCTGTCTTCCTCTGCGATTTGATCATTTTCTGTAGTGGTATGCGTTGTTTCCATTCCTTTGTCTGTTGTGTAATTACTACAGTTTTGTGTTTTGTGATTGCCATGGGGCTTATGCAAAACATCTTATAGTTACAATAATCTATTTTAAGCCTATAATAACTTAACATTGTTCACATTAAAAACCTCAACACTTTACTTCCCCACATTTTATGTTTTTGCTGTCACAATTTTTCTTTTTTCAGATTGTATCTATTAACAAGTTATTGTAGTATATTTTTAATTCTTTACTCTTCAACCTTTATGCTAGTATTATAAGTGATTTACAAGCCATCTTTACAATATCAGTGTATTATGAATTTGACTATGTGTTTACTTCACCAGTGAGTTTATATTTTCATCTTACTAGTTAGTGTCTTCCCCTCCACCTCCCAGTATGAAAAACACTGTTTAGCATTTTAAGTTAGGTCTGGTGATGGTGAGCTCCTTCAGCTTTTGTTTGTCTGGGAATGCTTATCTCCTCTTCAATTCTGAAGGGAAGTTGTGTGGTTTTTTTTGCTTTTTTTTTTGTTTTTGGCAAAGTATTCTTGTTTGCCTGTTGTTGTTGTTTTTTTCCTTTGAGCCCTTTGAATATATCATCCCACCTTTTCCAGGCCTATAGATGTCTGTTGAGAAAACCACTGATAGTTTTATTGGGGTTTCCTTGAATGTGATGAGCTTTTTTCTCTTGCTGCTTTCAAGAGTCTGTTTTTGATTTTTGACTCTTTTATTATAATGCGTATCAGTAAAATCTTCTTTGGGTTGAATTTTACTGGGGACTTTCAAGCTTCATGTACCTGAATGTGAATATCTTTCCCCACATTGTGGAAGTTTTCAATCTATTTCTTTAAATAAATTTTCTATCTCTTTCTCTATTCTTCTGGGAATTCCCATAGTGCAAATATTATTGCTTTTCATGGTGTTCCATAAGTGTCATTGGCTTTTTCCTTTCCTTTTATTCTTTTTTCCTGAGTGGATAATCTCAAATGAAGTATATTTGAGTTAACTGTTCCTTCAGCTTGATTGAATCTGTTGTTTAAACTCTTTATTGCGTTTTTAGTTCATTCATTTTTTAGTCATTCTGTTTTGCACCTCTAAAATATGTGTTGTGTTAATGTTTTCTCTTTATTGAACTTATTCTCTTTATTGAACTTGAAAGCAGTTCTCGCATTTTTTTTATCTAGATAAATTGTTTATCTGGTGTGTGTGTGTGTGTTTCCAAGATTCTTCTTTTTTCTTTTTTAAGAGAGCAGTGCAGGAGGAGTAGAGGGAGAGGGACATGGGGCTTGATCTCATAACACTGAAATCATGACTTGGGCTGAAAGCAGGAGTCAGATGCTTAACTGACTGAACCACCCAGGTGCCCTGCTCTCCAAGATTCTTTAGATCAATTATTTTGAGTTCTTTCTTTAGTCAATTTGTAGATTTAGTCAATTTGGGATCAGTTACTTGTAGTTTATCGTGTTCCTTTGGTGGTGTTGTATTTCCTCAATTCTTCATGAGCCCTATAGCCTTGCATGGGTGTCTGCATATTTGAAGAAACAATCACCTCTTTGGGACTTTGGGACTGAGTTCGTTAAGGAAGGACCACTTCTGCAGGCTGTGTGCACGTTTTAGCCTACTGTGCCCTGCGTCTAGTGGTGCAGGGTGCCAAGGACAGGGCCATGTGATAGCTGTGAGTCAGGAGGGTGGACATGGTGTCTCATTGGCTTAGGCTATTGTTTCATGACATGGACAACTGTGTGAGCCTTGGCACTGAATGCTGTGGGGCATCTGCAACGACTGTAAAATTCGTTAGGGTCTTCAGCTTTTCAAGGTCCAGTGGTATGGGATCAGGGCAAACAACATTGGTGACCAGAGCCAGCACTGCTCACAGCTGCAGGGACTGGTTGTAGATGCCTGTGTGATGGCAGGGGCTGGCTGCTGGCACACACACAGTGGTGAGGGTAGGGTTCAGCAGCAGGTGCCTGGGTTGATAGCACTCATGTGGCCAGAGGAGCTGTTGTGGGTGAACAGCATTGGGAGCTGGTGATGGGAATCATGGCTGGTGTGGTGGGTGTACAACTATCAGAGCTAACTGTGGGCACACATGACAGTGCAGACCAGTGACAGGATTCCAAGCTGCATCCAGGTGCACAAGCCGTTGCTGGGGCCTGGGCTATCAGCACTCACTCAGCTTCAGGGCTAACTCTGGGGGTGTGCACCATAGTGCCCGTGACCGTCAGGGCTGTTGTCTTATAATCAGTGACTGCGTGGACTTGCTATGTGCACGTATGCATGGTACAGTTTGGTCATAGGAGTACAGGTTGACTTGGGGTATTCAACCAGCTGCGGATGTGTGCATGGCGGTAAGGGTTGGCCACAAGAGGCTGGACTGGTGTACATCCAAGGCTGCTGGCTTAAATTCAGGAAGCAACATGTCCTTAGTGGGGCCAGCCAGGTCAGCTCTGGCAGGAAGGACTCAGACAGCTGGAGTGACAACCTCTGAAGCCCACAGCAGTGAAATATTCAGGAGGTCATGACAGTTGAGCTGGCCATTGGTTACCTCACTGGTAAGAGCTACTGGGTTTCACTGCAGAGCAGCACATTTGGAACCCAGTAGACCATAGCACGTTGCTGATGACTGATAGCCCCCTTTCTTCTTCCTTGCTCCTAGCCATCTCTAGTCCTCTCAGACATGCCAGTCTATGGGTGGTGACCTGGAGCAGCTCCGTTATGCGGAGTCCAGCTTTCCCTTTCCCAAAGAGGGGAAATGTTTTGTGCTGGTAGTTTGCCTTTTGGCATTGAGAAATGACAGCCTGAGGGATAAGATGATGCAGGCAAAATGAAACTATTCTTCCTACCCTGTTTATGCAGTTATTCTCAAGATTTTTACTCTACTATATTGATTGAAGCTTCATAAATGGATTCTCAAGTTCTACCAGAGCTATTTTTATTTGTAGATATTGTCTAGTTGCTCTTTGTGGGAGGACAGAGGTTGGAGTCTCCCACTTAGCCATGTTTGTGATGTCACTCCTTACCAAGGGTAATTTAGAGTTGTTACTTAATTTTCAAACATTTCGAATTTGCTAGCTATGTTCTTTCGTTGACTTCAAATTTAAATACCATATCACATAAAATATTCTATATGATATCTTTTGAATTTGTTATGGTTTTCTTTGTGATATAACTTATCCATTTACATAAGTATTCCAAGTAATGACAAATATAATGTATTTTTTGTAGCTCTTGAGCTAAGGTCCTATCGGGATACTGATAAAGATGCTGAGCGTACCTGGGTTCATGTGATTGGCAATCTGAGTGACAGTGTATCTGGAACATATATTTTCCCGTTTGTCATTATTTATACATTATTTAATGCCTGGATACTCATCTGATATTTAAAAACCTGTTGCATTTAGACTTGTCTCAGAATAAGGTACATGGAAGAACCACTCCCTCCTCCCCCCACTCCGTGAAGATAGATACCCAAATATACTGGTGGAAATTAATTTTCTGCCACATGTCATAAAGTCACTATAGGAATAATACATTAAGCACATATCTACCACCCCCACAGGGGAGAATGAAGCTCAGTTATATAATGGACATCAGGAAAGTCCATGGTTCAAATTACAGATTAACAAAGTTCATGAGTTCAAAACTATTCTATCTAAAATCAGATTCTCATTCCACTTACTGCTTGAATTTCCTATAAAGTTTTAAAGTAGGACCTTATATGCAAGTAGAGAAAGTCAAGAAATCTTTTTCAGATCTGTGTGGGCTGGAGGGGCAAACATTTAGGCGATTAATGTAATTACAATAAGGAATGTGCTTTTTTCCTAAATATTTACTTATTTATTTAAGAGAGAGAAAGCGTGAGCTAGAGGTGGGGGAAGGGACAGACATGCCCAGCCCGGAGACTGATACAGGGTTTGATCTCATGACCCTGAGGTCATGATTTGAGCTGAAATCAAGAGTCAGGCACTCAACAGACTGATCCACCGAGGCGGCCCGATGAATGTATTTTTAAGGGAAAAAAGTTTGTAACAACAATAACAATTCTCACCAAGTCACAAATTATTACTTGAAATAGTAGGAAACAAAAGGTGGATATATTTAAAAGGCACTAGATTCACTGACCACGGGGCCATTCTGGAGATACCATGCAGGAAATCTGGAGTTATATAACATTTCTTTAATGAAGTATGGTTGACATATAACATTAGTTGCTGGTGTATAATATAATAATTTGATATTTGTATATATTGAAAAATTATCACAAGTCTAGTTAACATCTGACAGCATACATAATTAGAAAATTTTTTTGGTCGGATAAATTTCAAGATTAATTCTCTTCTCAGATTTCAAATATGCAGTACATTATTAATTATAGTCACCAAGATTGTACCTTTTAACCCCCTTCACACATTTTATCCAAACCCCACCCCTTGCCTCAAGCAGTCACCAATCTATTTTCTGTATCTGAATTTGGTTTTGCTTGTTGTATTTTTTAGATTCTGTATATAACTAAGATCATACAGTATTTGTCTAAATTGACTTATTTCACTTAGCATAATGTCCTCAAAATCTGTCTATGTGTGGCAAATAGCAAAAATTCCTTTTTTAAGCCTGAATAATATTGTGAATAAGCCTGATAAGCCTGAATATTACATTGTGTATACATCCTACATTTTTCTTTATCCATTCATCCATCAATGGGCGCAGGTTGTTTTCATATCTTGGCTACTTATTAAAGCTACAGTGAACATGGAGGTACATACATCTTTTTTGAGTTAGTGTTTCCTTTTTCTTTGGAGAAATGCCCAGAAGTGGAATAGCTGGATCATAATGGTAGTTCTATTTTTAATTTTTTTTTTTTTTTTTGAGGAACCTCCATACTGTTTTCCAAGGTGGCTGCACCAATTTACAGTCCTACCAACAGTGCAGGAGGGATTCTTTACTCCAAATCCTCACCAACACTTGTGATTTCTTCTTTTTGATAATAACCACTTTAACAGTTGTGAGATAATATTCCATGTGGTTTTGATTTGTATTTCTCTGATGATTATGGTGGTGAACATCTGTTCATGTAACCTGTTGGCCATCTGTACATCTTCTGTGAAACAAATGTCTATTCACATATTCTGTCCATTTTAATAAGATTTTTTTTTTTTTTGCTACTGAGTTGTAGGACTTCATTATGTATTTTGGATATCAACCTGTAATGAGATATGGTTTGCAAATATTTTCTCCCATTCTATAGGTTGCCTTTTCATTTTGTTGATTTTTTTTTCCCACTGTGTAGAAGGTTTTTTGTTCAATATAGTTCCACTACTTAGTTTTGCTTTTGTTGCTTTTGATGTTATGTCTGAGAAATCATTGCCAAGGTTTATGTCAAGTTGCGTAGCCATATGTTTTCTTCTAGGAGTTTCATAGTTTCAAGTCTTACATTCAAGCTTTAGTCCATTTTGAATTAATTTGAATTAAAGCAATATAGTGGTCCAGATTTATTTTTTTGCACATGGCTGTCCCATTTTCCCAACATCATTTATTGAAGAGACTGTCCTTTCCCCATTGTATATTGTATATTTTTGACTCCTTGGTCATAACTTAACAAGATATGCGTCGGTTTATTTCTGGACTCTGTATATTCTTTTCCATTGATAGATCCATTTTTATACCAATGCCACACCAGTTTGATTATTATAACTTTGCAGTTTCATATCAAGGAACATGATGCCTCCAGCTTTGCTCTTTTTCATAAGCCTACCTTAGCTGTTTGGGCTCTTTTGTGGTTTCACACAAATTTTAGGATTGTTTTTTATACATCTGTGAAAAATGTCATTGAAATTTTGATAAAGATTGCACAGTATCTGTAAATGGCTTTGGGTAGTAAGTACATTTACCAGTACAAATTCTTCCAAATATGAGCATTGTATTTATTCCGTTTATTCGTGTCATCTTCAGTTTTTTACATCAATGTATTGTGGTTTTTAGAACACAGGTCTTTCACCTTCTTGGTTAATTTATTCCCAGGTGTTTGAAGTGTAGAATATAATGATTTGATATTGGTACACATTGTAAAATTGCCACCACAAGTCCGTTTAACATCCATCACCTTACATAGTTAAGTTTTTTCTTGTGCTGAGAACTTAAAGCTCTCCTCGCTTAGCAGCATTCAAGTCTGCAATACAATATTATTAACTATAGTCTTCATGTTGTCCATTACATCTTCATAACTTACTTTAATAACTCAAAGTTTGTACCGCTTCACCTGTTTCTCCCACCATGTGCTCTCCATTTCTGACAACCACCAACCTGTTCTGAGTTGAATTCTTTTTGTTTTTGGATACCACATATAAGTGTGCTCATACAGAATTTGTCTCTGACTTAGTTCATGAGCGTAGTGCCCTCAAGGTCATCCATATTGTCACACATGGCAAGATTTCGTTCTTTTTTTATGACTGAATAATATCCATTATATATACACACACACACATACCACTTTGTCCATTCATCAGTGAATATAGTCTTTCCTCCCATATCATGGCTATTATAAATGCTGCAATGAACATGAGAGCACAGATATCTTTTCAAGTTAGTGTTTTCATTTTCATTGAGTAAATACCCAGAATTGGAATTGCTGGATCATATTGTAGTTCAATGTGTAATTTTTGGAGAAATTTCAATGATATTTTTCATTGTGGCTACACTAACTTACATTTCCACTAACAGTGCGAAATATTCCCTTTATTCCACATCCTTGCCTACACGTGTTATCTCTTGTTTGTTTTTAATAATCATTCTAACAGGTGATTAGCTGTTGGTTTTCAACAATATCCATTAATGAGATGATAGCTTATTGTGATTTGGGTTTGCATTTCTCTGATGGTTGGTGATGTCGTGCATCTTTTCATGTTTGTTGGCCTTCTATATATCTTTAGGAGAAATATCTATTTAGTTCCTCTGCTCATTTGCACAATCATATTGGATTTTTTTTTGCTATTGAGTTGTAAAAATTCTTTATATATCTTAAATATTAACCTCTTTTGTGATATGACTTGCAAACATTTCTCTCATTCTGTAGAGTGTTTTTCACTTTGTCAATAGTTTCCTTTACTGTGCAGACGCTTTTTAGTTTGATATAGGTTTTTGCTTTTGTTGCCTTTGTTTTTGTTGTGAACTCCAAAAAAATCATTGCCAAGAATGATGTCAGGTAGCTTACCCCCATGTTTTCTTTTAGGAGTTTTATAGTTTCAAGTTTTATATTTAAGCAATCAATCTATTTTGAATTTTTGTCTATAAACTAATATCATGGTCTAGTTTTATTCTTTTCTATGTGGTTATTCAGTTTTCCCAGCACCATTGAAGGATTGTTTTCCCATTTATATTGTTGGCTCCTTTGTTGTAAGTTAACTGACTGCACATGTGTGAGTTTATTTCTTGGCTCTCGATTATTTCATTGATCTTTGTGTGTCTTCTTATGCCAACACCATACTGTTTTGATTACTGTAGCTTTGTAATGGTATTTGAAATCAGGGCATGTAATGCTTCCAGCTTTGTTCTTTCTCCAGATTGTTTGGCTGTTCGGGGTCATTTGTGCTGTCATACAAATTTGAGGATTTTTTTTTTCTATTTCTGTGAAAATTGCCTTTGGAATTCTGATAGGAATTATATAGACTGGTATCTGTTGATGGTTAATTCTTCCAATTCATGAGTAGGGAATATCTTTATATTTACCTGTGTCTTTAATTTCTTTCATTAATATTGTATAGTTAACAATGCACAGGTTTTTCACTCCCTTGATTAAACTTATCCTTAGATATTTTATTCTTCTTGATAAAATTAGAAGTGGAACTGTTTTCTCCATTTCTTTCTGATAGTATGTTATTAGTGTATAAATGCAAGGGAGTTTTGTTGATCAGCATCCTGCAACTCTACTGAATTTGTGTTTTCATTCAAGCGGTTATTTGGTGGCATACTTAGTTTTCTATATATCATGTCATCTGAAAATGGTGACAATTTTACTTCTTCCATTCTAATTTGAGTTTATTTTATTTATACATTTTTTGCACAGTTGCTCTGGCTATGACTTCTAGTACTATATTGAATAAAAATGGCAAGAGGAGGTCCTTCTCTTGTAACTGATCTTGGGCGAAAGCTTTCAGCTTTTCACAACTCAGTATAATGTTAACTATGTGTTTGTCATATATGGCCCTTCTATTATGTTGAAGTACGTCCCCTCTATGGTTGAGAGTTTTTATTGTGAATGGGTGTTGAATTGTTCAATTTTTTTTTCTGCAGATATTGAGGTGATAATATATTTTTTATTGAAATATGATTGGCTTGCAACGTGTTAATTTAAGGTGTACAATATGGTGATTTGACATTTATATACCTTGTGAAATGATCACAATAAGTCTGGTTCCCATCCGTCACTATACATCACTATTACAATCCTATTGACCATGTTACCTATGCTGTACTGGACATCACTGTGGCTTATTTATTTTATAACTAAAAGTTTGTACCTTTCAATCCCCTTGAAATATTTTGACGAAGCTCCTGCCTTTCCATCTGCTTTTGCAACCAGCAGTTTATTCTCTGGATTTATGAGTCTGTTTCTGTTTTTCTTTTTGTTTTTTAGGTTCTACGTATATGTGAAATCACGAGGTATTTCTGTCTGACTTATTTCACTTACATAATACCTTCTAGGCCCATCCATGTTGCTGCAAATAACAAGATTACATTCTTTTTATGGCTGAGTAAAATTCAGTTGTATGTATATATCACATCTTTATCATTCATCTGTCAAGGGATACTTAAGTTGCTTTCATATTTTGGTTATTGTAAAAAATGATTCAATGAACAGAGGGTCATATATATCTTTTTTAAATTAGTGTTTTCATGTTCTTTATATACCTGGAAGTAGAATTTCTAGATGGTATGGTATTTCTATTTTTAATTTTTTGAAGAACAGTAATACTGTTTTCCATAGTGGCTGCACTAATTTGCATTCCCACCAACAGTGCATGATGGGTTTCTTTTCTCCACATCCTGGCCAACACTTGTTAATTCTTATCACTTTGATACTAGTTGTTCTGGCAGGTGTGAGGTGATATCTTGTGGTTTTTATTTGCATTTCCTTGATGATTAGTGACATTGAGCATCTTTTCATGTGTCTGTTTGCTACCTGTATGTCATCTTTGGAGAAATGTCTATTCAAGTTTTCTGCCTGTTTTTAAATTGGATTGTTTGCTCTTTTGGTGTTGAGTTGTATGAATCCTTCACATATTTTTCATATTAACCCCTTGTCACATATATCATTTGCAAATACATTCTCTCATTCAGTAGATTGCCTTTTCACTTGGTTAATGGTTTCCTGTCTGCAAAAGCCTTTCCTTTGGTGTAGTACAAATTGTTTATTTTTGTCTTTGTTGTCCTTGCCTCAAGAGACATCCAAAAAATTGCTAAGACAGAAGTCAGTGCATAGTTTACTGCCTGTGTTTTCTTTTGGGAGTTTTATGGTTTCAGGTCTTATGTTTAGGTCTTCAATCCATTATGATTTCATTTTTGCATGTGGTATAAGAAGCTGGTCCAGCTTCAGTCTTTCACATGTAGCTGTCCAGTTGTCCCTGCACCATTTATTGAGGAGTCTGTCCTTCCCCATTGTATATTATTACCTTCTTCATTGTAGATTAACTGACTATACAAGTGTGGGGTATTTCTTGGCTCTCTATTCTGTTCAGTTAATTAATGTTCCTGGCTTTGTGGCAGTATATACTATTTTGATTACTATAGCTTGGTAGTATAGTTTGAAATCTGGACCATGATATGGTTTGTTTTCTCCAGCTTTGTTATTCTTAAGATTCCTTTCACTATATTCAGGGTCTTTCATGGATCCATGCAAATTTTAGAATTGTTAGTTCCAGCTCTATAAAAAATGCTATTGGTATTTTATAGAGCTTGCACTCAATCTGTAGATTGCTTTGGGTAACATGGACATTTTAACATTAATTCTTCCAATCCATGAGCATTGCATATTTTCCATTTGTTTGCATCATCTTCAGTTTCTTTCATCAATGCATTGTAGTTTTCAGAGTACAGGTCTTTTTCTCCCTTGGGTAAATATATTTCTAGGTATTTTATTCTTTTTGATGCAGTTGTAAATGGGAGTTTTCTTAGTTTCTCTTTCTGATACTTGGTCATTAGCCTATAAAAACACAACTGATTTTTGTATATTAATTTTGTATTCTGCAACTTCATTGAATTTATTTATTCTAACAGTTGTCTGGTGGAGTCTTTGGGGTGTCTATGTAAAGTATCATATCAACTGCAAATAGTGAAGTTTTACTTGTTCCTTACCAATTGGGATGTCTTTATTTCTTGTCTTATTGCTGTGGCTAGGATTTCCAGTACTATGTTGAATAAAACTGGAGATGGTGAAAATTTTACATTGTTCCTGATCTTAGAGGAAAAGCTCTAATTTCACCATTGAGTATGATGTTAGCTGTGGGTATTTCATATATGGCCTTTATTATGTTGAGATACGTTCCCTCTAAACCCACTTTGTTGAGGGTTTTTATCAAGAATGAACATCTTATTTTGTCAAATGCTTTTTCTGCATCTATTGAGATGAATATATGGTAACACAAACTTTCGGAAAGCAGGGATACCCATGGTTATTTGCATAGTATTGACATTTTAACAATATTAACTCTTCCATTTTGTGACCATGGACTGTCTTTCCATTTATTTTATTTTATTTTTTTGCTTCATTTCTTTCATCAGTGTCTTGTAGTTTTTGGTATACAGATCTTCAACTTCCTTTGTTAAATTTATTTCTAGGTATTTTATTCTTTTTGATGCAATTGTAAATGGGATTTGCTTAATTTCCCTTTTTGATGGTTTATTATTAATGTATAAAAATGCAACACATTTCCGTATATTAATTTTGAATCCTGAAAATTTACTTATTTGTTCTAAGAGGTTTTTTTGTGGAGTCTTTAGGGTTTTTTTTCATATAGTTTCATGTTATCTGCAAATAGTGGCAAATTTACTTCTTCTTTACCAATTCAGATGCATTTATGTCTTAATATTGCCTGACTGCTGTTGGTAGGACTCCTGGTACTATGTTGAATTGCAACAGTAGGCATTCTTGTATTGTTCCAGGTTTTAGAGGAAAAGCTTTCAACTTTTTGCTATGAAATATTATGTTAACTGTGAGTTTGTTACATATGGGCTTACTGTGTTGGGGTATATTCCCTTTTATACACATTTTGTTGAGAGTTTTATCATGCCTGGATGCTGAATTTTGTCAAATGCTTTTCTGCATCTATTGAAGTGATGATATGATTTTATCCTTCATTTTGTTAATCCAACGTATCATGCTGATTTGTGGATATTGAACCATCTTTGTTTCCCTGGATTAAAGATCACTTGATTGTGGTGTGTAATCCTTTTACTATATTGTTGAATTCAGTTTGCTAATATTTTGTTCATTATGGATACTGGAGTGTAACTTTTTTGTAGTTTTAATGGCTGGTTTTGGTATCAGGGTAATGCTGGTCTTGTAGAATGAAATTGGAAGTGTTTGTTTTCTTCAATTTCTTTGGAATAATTTGACAAAAGTAGGTATTAACTCTTAAGATGTTTAGTATGATTTATTTATGATGATGTCTGGTCCTAGTCTGTGGTTTATTGGGAGTTTTTTGGTTCCTGGTTCAATTTTATTATAAGTAATCAGTCTGTTTAGATTTTTTTCCCTGATTAGTCTTGGAAGGTTGTATGTTTGTAGAAATGTATCCAATTCTTTTTTGTTGACTAATTTATTTGTTTGTTGTAGTCTCTTATAATCCTTTGTATTTTTTGGTGTTGGTTGTAACTTCTTTTATTTCTGATTTTGAGTCCTCTTTTTTTTTTTTTTCTTAATGAGTCTAGGTAAAGTTTTATCAGTTTTGTTTATCTTTCAAAGAATGAGCTTAGTTTCTGTAGTCTTTTATGCTGTCTTTTTATTCACTATGTTATTGATTTCCACTCTGATCTTTATTATTTCTTTCCTTCTACTGACTTTGGACTTTGCTGCTTTTTCTAATTCCTTTAGGTATTAATTAGATTGTTGGAAGTCTTTTTGTTTTGTTTTTTGTTTTTTCTTCTTTAGATAGACCTGTATTGCTATATAGCTCACTCTTATAACTGCTTTCCTGTGTTCCAAAGATTTTAGAGTACTGTTTCCATTTTTATTTGTCTGAAGTTACTTTTGGATTTTTCTTTGATTTTTTTTTTCATTGATATATTGGTTGTTCAGTAACATGTTGTTAAGTAATCTCTGTTTTTCCAGTTCTTTCGCCCAGTAACTGGTTTCTAGTTTCATGCCATTGTGGTATTAAAGATGCTTGGTATCACTTAAATTTCTTTAATTTATTGAGACCTATTTGGTGGCCTAACATGTGGTCTAACCTGGAGAATGTTCTATATATACTTGAAATGTATATATATTCTGCATTGTTTGGATGGAATGTTCTATGTATATCTGTTAATTCCATGTGGTCTAGTGTCTTGTTTAAGGCCAGTGCTTTCTTACTGATGTATTTTTTGTGTGTGTGTGTGTGCATCAATTATCCATTGAAGTAAGTGGAATGTTAAAGTTCCCTACTATTACTGGATTACTGAAAATTTATTTGTTAATATTTGCTTTACATATTTAGGTGCTACTATGTTGGGTATAAAGATATTTACAAATGCTATATATTCTTGTGGAATTGATCCCTTTATTATGTAACGCCCTTTTTGGTCTCTTGCTACAGTTTTTGTTCTAATGTCTTTTCCCTGATAAAAGCATTGCTACCCCAGCTTTTTAAAATTTCATCTGCATGGAATCTTATTCTATGTTTCACTTCCAAACTAGATGTGTTTTTAGTTCTTATGTGAGTTTCTTGTAGGTAGTATATAGATGGGACTTGTTTTTTATCCATTCAGTGTCCTTATATCTTTGATTGGAGCATTAGGTTGATTTACCTTTGAAGTAATTATTGATAGGTATGTACTCATTGCTATTTTGTACACTGTTTTCTGGTTGTTTTTGCAGTTCTTCTCTGTTCCTTTCTTGTCTTGCTCTCTTACTTTGTGATTTGAAAAATTTAGAATTAGCATTCCTTTCTCTTTATTTTTGAGTGCCTGTTATAGGGTGTTTTTTTTTTTTGTCGTTACCATGAGGATTATATATAATACACGATGTATATAGCAGTCTATTTTAAGTTGATAACTTCTTTTTTTTAAGATTTTATTTATTTATTTGACAGAGAGAGACAGCCAGCGAGAGAGGGAACACAAGCAGGGGGAGTGGGAGAGGAAGAAGCAGGCTCATAGTGGAGGAGCCTGATGTGGGGCTCGATCCCATAGCGCCGGGATCACGCCCTGAGCCAAAGGCCGACGCTTAACCACCGTGCCACCCAGGCGCCCCTAAGTTGATAACTTCTTAACGTCATAAATATTCTAAATGCACTATCTTTTGCTGCCTTCCCATATATTTAATATTATAATGATTTGTTACCTATTTTACATACAAAGGAAAGGTATTTTTCTTTTATGATTTTCGTCTACTTAGGGCCTTTTCTGCTAAAGAAGACTCTTTAGCATTTCTTATAAGACCAGTTTAGTGGTGATGAACTCACTTAACTTTTATTTGGAAAAATCTTTATCTCTTTTTTTATTTTGGAGGTTTTATTTTATTTATTTTTTTATCATGTTCAATTAACCAACATCAGTTCTGAACGATAAACTTGCCAAGTAGAGCATTCTTGGTTTTATGTATTTTCCTTTCAACTCTGAATATATTTTGCCATTTCCTTCTGGCCTGAATTTTTATGGGCACTGCTTTGTGTAGTTGTTTTTCTTTTGCTGCTTTTAAGATTCTCTATCTTTAATTTTTGAAATTCTAGTTACTATATGTCTTCACGTGGATTTCTTTGGATTTATTTTGTTTGGGGATCTCTCAGTTTCCTGGACCTGAACGTCTGTTTTCTTCTCCAGGTTAGAGAAGTTTTCAGAAATTATTTAAGTTTTCTTTCCCTATATATTTTTGGCCTTCTGAAATTCCTATAATGCAAATATTAGTATTCTTGATGTTATCCCAATGGTCCCTTAAATTGTTACCATTTAAATTTTTTTTTTCTTTTTGTTGTTCAGCTTGGATGATTTCTACCACGTCTTTGAGACTGCGTTTTTCATTTCAGTTATTCTTCAATACTGATTGTTTCTTTTTTTATATTTTCCATGTCTTTGTCAAAGTTCTCACTGTATTCATCTATTCTCAGGTTCAATGAGCATCTTTATGACATTTGCTTTGAACTCTTTATCAGGTCTACTTTTTATCTCCATTTCATTTAGTTCTTTTTCTGAGTTTCTGTCTTCTTTCATTTGGAATATATTTTTCTGTTTCTCCATTTTGTCTATCTGACGTTGTTTCTATGTGTTAGGTAGATCAGCTATGCTGTCTGTTTTTTAAAAAGTGGTCTTATGTTAAATGCATCCTTTGGCAGCCAGAAGCACAATCTTCCCTGGTTACCAGAACCAGTCACTCCACAAGTATCCTTTGCGGGCACCCTTAGCTACAGTGTGACTGCTCAGGCAAACTGGTGGATGGGGTTGGTCCCTGAAGCGGCTGGCTGAGAGGACTGTTTATATCTGCTGGGACTATACAGGTGGGGAGGGCTGGCCCCAAGTTTGAGTGGCTGTTAGGCACAGTTGTGAATGTTTGCAGGCATGCTGGTACCTGAGGGTTGTCCTGTGTATGGCAAGGGCCCCTTTGGAGGGATGCACTTTATCGCTGAGTCTGCTTACTAGATGTGGCAGTACAGTAGCCGTTTTGTAGGATGCTGGTCCCATCTTGGTCTATGCATCAGGTTTGGCAGAGAGGACCCAAAGGAGGGGGAAGGGCATGTCAGTACTGGCCGAGGCCACCATTAGGTTTGGTAGGTTGGGAGTCAGTTTGGCAGGGCTCCTTCTGGAGTAGGCAGGGTTGGGTGGGGTGTGTCCACAGGGGAACATAAGGGTAGATGGAGGGTGTCAGAACTGGTAACCACGAGCATCAGGCCAGCTAGCCAGAAGGAGGTCAAGAAAAATGGCACCTGCCTGCACTTTCATCTCTGGATAAAGTTCCTACAGATTTCTGTTCTTCCAACACACAACCTAAAATTAGTCAATAATCTCCACATATGTCCCAGGTGCTTTTTCAAACTGCTGCCTCTGTGCTAAGTCTAGGAGCAAGAGAGTTCATGCACGTGCACTTTAAGAGCAGAGTCTCCATTTCTATATCACTCTGGTTTTCCTGATGTTGAGCCTTGTTGATTTTTGGAGCTCCTTGAGGTTACTACCACTGATTTTTCAAAGCCAGTGAAATCATATGGTATGTGTCTTTCTCTTATTTTGCTTAGCATAATACTTTCCAGCTCCACCCATGTTGTTGCAAATGGCAAGATTCATTCATTTTTTAATCGATGAGTAATATTCCATTGTGTGAGATATATATTTATATATCTATATATCTGTATAGATAGCTAGGAACAACACCTGTTTCTTGTGTTGATTTTTAGCCGAATGACAGGTGTGAGATGATATCTTGTAGTTTCGATTTGTATTTCCTGATGATCAGTGATGTTGGGCATCTTTTCATGTGTCTCTTAACCATCTGGATGTCTTCTTTGAGAGAATGTCTATTCATGTCTTCTTATTTTTAATTGGATTATTCATTTTTGGGGGGTGTTGAGTTTTATAAATGCTTTATGTATTTTGGCTACTCTTTTTCAGATATGTTACTTGCAAATATCTTCTCCTTTTCTGTAGGTTGCCTTTTGGTTTTGCTGACTGTTTCTTTTGGTATTCAGTAGCTTTTTATTTTGATGTAGTCCCAATAATTTATTTTGTTTTTGTTTCCTTTCCTTCAGAAAACATATCTAGAAAGAAGTTCTTATGGCCAATATCAAAGGGACTACTGCCTGTGTTCTCCTCTAGGATTTTTATGGTTTCCTGTCTTGCATTTAGATCTTTGATCCATTTTGAATTTATTTTTGTGTATGGCATATGAAAGTGGTCCAGTTTTATTCTTTTGCGTGTAGCTTTCCAGTCTTCCCAACATCATTTGTTGAAAAGACTGTCTTTTTGCCACTTGGTATTCTTTCCTACTTTGTTGAAGATTAATTGACCATACAGTTGTGGATTCATTGCTGAGTTTTCTGTTTTGTTCTATTGATCGATGTGTCTATTTTTGTGCCAGTACCAAACTGTTTTGATCACTACAGCTTTGCAATATAACTTGAAGTCAGGAATTGTGATGCCTCCAGCTTTGCTTTTCTTTCTTAAAGTTGCTTTGTCTGTTTGGGGTCTTTTGTGCTTCCATACAAATTTTAGGATTGTTCTAGCTCTGTGAAAAATGCTGTCAGTATTTTGATAGAGATTTAATTAAATATGTAGATTGCTTCAAGTAGCATAGACATTTTAATAATATTCTTCCAGTTCATGAGCATAGAATATTTTTCCCTTTTTTGTGTCATCTTCGATTTCTTTCTTCAGTGTTTTTTTAGTTTTCAGAGTACAGGTCTTTCACCTCTTTGGTCAGGTTTATTCCAAGATATCTTTTTTTTTTTTTTTTTTGGTGCAATTGTAAATGGGATTGATTCCTTAATTTCTCTTTATGCTGCTTCATTATTTGTGTATAGAAATGCAACAGATTTCTGCATGTTGATTTTGTATCTCGCAACTGTACTGAATTTGTTTATCAGTTCTAGCAGTTCCTTGGTGGAGTCTTTCCAGTTTTATATAGAGTATCATGTCATCTGTGAATAGTGAAAGTTTGACTTCCTTACCAATTTGGATGTCTTTAATTTTTTTTGTTGACTGATTGTTATGATAAACTATATGCCAACAAATTGGACAACCTGGAAGAAATGGATAAATTCCTAGAAACCTATAAACTACTGAAACAGGAAGAAATAGAAAACTTGAACAGACTGATAACTGGCAAAGACACTGAATCAGTAATAATAATAAAAAAAAAAACTCCCAAAAACAAAAGTCAAGGACCAGATGGCTTCACAGGTGGATTCTATCAAACATTTAAAGAGGAGTGAATATCCATTCTTCTCAAACTATTCCAAAAAATAGAAATGGAAGGAACATTTCTAAATTCATTCTATAGTGCCAGCATCACTCTGACACCAAAACCGAAGACTCCACTAAAAAGAACTATAGGCCAATCTCCCTGATGAACATGATTGCAAAAATTTTCAATAAAATACAAGCAAACTGAATCCAACAATACATTTAAAAAATCATTCACTACAATCAAGTGCGTTTTATTCCTGGGTTGCAAGGTGGTTCAATATTTGCAAATCAATCAACATGATAAGCCACGTTAATAAAAGAAAGGTTAGGAATCATATGATCATTTCAATAGATGCAGAAAAAACACTTGAAAAGTATAACATCCATTTATGATGGAAAAAACCCTCCATTTGGTAGGTTTAGAGGGAACACACCTCAACATAATAAAGGCCATATATGAAAAACCCATAGTTAATACCATTCTTAATGGGGAAAAAGTGAGAGCTTTTCCTCTATGGTCAGGAGCAAGACAGGAATGTCTACTCTCACCACTGTTATTTAACATAGTATAAGCAGTAGCTTTTAAAGTATAAAAATATATGCAGCTCTGGGGCGCCTGGGTGGCACAGCGGTTAAGTGTCTGCCTTCGGCTCAGGGCGTGATCCCGGCGATCTGGGATCGAGCCCCACATCAGGCTCTTCCGCTATGAGCCTGCTTCTTCCTCTCCCACTCCCCCTGCTTGTGTTCCCTCTCTCGCTGGCTGTCTCTATCTCTGTCAAATAAATAAATAAAATCTTTTAAAAAAAAATATATGCAGCTCTTTGGCAGTACAACTTTAAATCCTTGGGGCCTCTAGACTAGGTGATCTAGAGGTATCTCCTGCTTAACAGTTGCAAAAATTAGGCCTCTGGTTGAATGGATAAGCCCCCTTCAGGGAGCTACCAGAAATCTGCAGTGAGGGAGAGGGAAGGCACGAAGATGGTATCCCTTAGCTCATGCTCCCTGATAAGAACTGGAGACTCTAGATATATGGCAGACCTGAAGCCTGTCCCTTTACCTGAAGCTCCAGGATAAGAAAAGAGGTCTCCTTCACAGAAAGTCTGGGGGTAGGAGGCAGTTTCTATACATTCTCCACATAGTACTGTCTGGGGGTGGTGGACAGCCAAGAACTGTCTCTCTGTTACAGTCATTAGGGACCTAGGAACACAAGCTCCCTTGGCAGGTTTAGGCAATCATGGGGCATCCCCTGGGTGGCAGCCACCAAAGCAGAGTACCAGCCGTAAAAACTAGGGTACCAGATGTATAAAAGTGTTCTCCTGGAAGTGATACTGGTATGGCAGAAAAAGAGTAAGAAAAGACTGCCCACCTTCTGAGTTCTCTGGAAAGGTTTACAGTGAGCACATAGACGTGTATTTAATTAGAATCCGGCCCCACAGTGTTCTGCTTGATAAGCTAACAGACCTCTTTCACGGAAGGATTGAGTTCTTGGATTTGTTGCTTCTTGCCATGCTCTGACTGGCAGATGTTTAAGAACTCTTACTATGTTGGTTATAGTCCTATGGGACCTGTGAGCATAAGTGCCACTGGGGCCTGGCGATTTAGAGGTATTCCCTGGCAGCAGCTGCAAAAGTTGGGGAACCAGACAAGGGTAGAAACTCCCTTCTGGGAGATACTTTCAAGCTGGAGGAAGGCAGAGGGAGATCACAAAGTAGTGTCTACCAGCCTGCATTTCCTGAGAGCAACTCTGTGGGCCCCTGTAAGTGCTCCAGAGCCAGGTAACCAATGGGTGTCTACTGGGCTACAGCTGCAAGGACAATGACACCAGAAGTAAGAGCTGTCGGCTGATCAAATCACACTTGCCAGCATTACAAGGCAGAGGGAGAGCGTAAATATGGTGCTCATTATTTGGAAGGTAAAGATGGCACCTGCCAAGAAAAAGAAAGTGATGCTGTAGCAAGGGAGAGGGCAACGATAGTGCCTGCCAGCACCTTCATCCCTGGCAAGTATCCTAATGGGCCCCTGCTCCTCTGGCTGATGCTTTAAGTTTAGCAAAATAATCTCTTCCACGTGTATTCTGGGGGCTTTTCAAATGTTTGCTTTTGTGCTGAGTCCAGGGATAAATGAGTCTGAGCACAAGCCCTGTAAAAGGAGTTTCTCGGTTCATGAGAGCCTTTGAGTTTCATGGATGCAAGACTCATTGGTTTCAAAGGCAGATGTTGTGGGGGCTTCTCTCTCAGGGGCAGGTCTTATAAGATGAGGGGTCTGATGTGGGCTAAAACACTTTCTCTCTTTAGGGAGGAGCTCTGGGTTTGTGCGTTCCCTCCTCATTGTGGATCACCATACCAGGGTTGGGGTTTATTTGGTTCATGCTGGGGTTTAGGATTTCAGCTTCTTCAACTGCCATGATGTAGACCTTTTTGTGGTCGCCAACATGAAGGAGCTGATTCACTACTTTGCAAGTGTTTTTCAGGTAGAATCATTCCATGTGTAGCTATAGATCTGATGTGCTCATGGGAAGAGGAAGTTCAGGATATTCTTATGTCAGCATGCTGGACTGCCTCCAAGATGAACTTTTATAGATTTTTTTTTTTCTCAAGACTTTTTGAAAAAATAAGTGCTTTCATTTTGGAATAATTTTGGATTCTTAAAATTATAAATATAATACAAATAACACTTGTATACACTTGACAAAGTTTCGCCTTTTATAATCATGGTACATTTGTCAAAATAAATTAACTCTCATGCATTGCTATGAACTAAAATATAGCCCTTAGGAGTAACTGGTCATCTTTTTACAATTTATTACTCTTGTCACCAGCGGGGCATCTCCCTCTTCACTTCACCCACTCAGGACCCATTTTTCTTTATATCTATAGCCCAATGATGCTCAAATTTGCCAAAATTGGTGACAGTATTGTATTCAGTTTTTGAGAACCTTCATGCTTTAAAACAAATGTTGAAAATATTTTTCAGACGTTTATCCTTGTAAATCACTTAAAAAGTTCTGAAATAAGACTTTTAAGATTCGACCATCCCATTTCTCTAACCTGTACTCCAATAATTTCTGTCATTTAAACACATTGTTCTTTTTCTGTCAAATGATAGCATTTTGGTAGTGTCCCTTTCATTTCTGTAATGAACACACTGTCACTGGAGACAGAGCATTTGAATGAGCTATGGCTATTTGTCACTGAACATCAATCAGTCTTCTGTTCTACTAGAGAATCCCTATGATAATTCCCCTCCTCATCTGCCAAGAGATGTCAACAGCCGGTCTATATAATGCCATTCCTTCTGTACTGATGACCCTAGATAAGTGTCACTTGCCTTGACCTGTGACCGTTTTATTATCCTGTTTGAGTGTCTTTCTGATAGCTTCATTTAGACAAATACTGATCCCTTATGGAACAGTTAGAAAGGATAGTTCCCATTGTCTCTGGCTTTCAAGCCTTTCATTATGTATTGTTCAGAGGGAACAATAAGCTTCCTCTTTTCCTTCTTTTTCTATACCACAGAGTATTACTATTTTTCTTGTCAAAACTCAAAGACTAGATTGTTAAACGATTGGGTTTTTTTCTTTTTTGGAAATCCATGCCAATTTCTATTGTTTTCTGAATAATATATTACTTTCAGACTTGTTCTCTCTGCCAAGAGCCTTATTTATTATTTAATATTACACCTGCAAAGTCCTTCCACTTATATCCTCCAAATCCTGGCATTTCTACAGTCTTGCCATTAATCTCCTCTTTCAGGCAGAAGATACATCATTCTTACAACATCATCTCATGTTTAAATGCCCTATACATATTCTAAGTTAAATTCTCTTTTTTCTTAATCACTTCAATATTTTCTTGTTCATTCTTTGCCCAATATCATTGAATTCAATAATTATTTTGACCTTAACGTGTACCACACTGGACAAGACACCAGTAACATCACACTGGAGAAGACAGACACACAATCCATGTCTTCATGAAGCTGACATTCCAGTAAGAGAGACAGACCAGACTTAATTTTTCATTCAATAAGCATTTGTTAGTTTCTAACTATCTCATGGCTTACAGCTAACATCTCTGAAGAGAAAACAAAAACAACTGAAAACTGAAAAGTAAACAACAGGAAAATGGGGGAGAGGAACAAAAACTTCAAACCACCACAAGTGAGTGTCCAAGATTTTTTTAAATCTCCCGACTCCTCTGAGAGTGGCCTGGCAACCTGTGTTGCAGAAATACACAGTGGAAGCAAAAGAGCAAAATCTCTTGGGGCGCCTGGGTGGCTCAGTCGTTAAGTGTCTGCCTTCGGCTCAGGGCGTGATCCCGGCATTGTGGGATCGAGCCCCACATCAGGCTTCTCCGCTATGAGCCTGCTTCTTCCTCTCCCACTCCCCCTGCTTGTGTTCCCTCTCTCGCTGGCTGTCTCTATCCTGTCAAATACATAAATAAAATCTTAAAAAAAAAAAAGAGCAAAATCTCTATGAGAAGCCCTGCTTTTCTGGCCAGAGAACCAAGAAAGGTGCCCCTGTGAGCTAAAGAGTACAGGGGATTGGAAATCGGTCATTTTCTTAGATTTATTTCCCTTTCCTGGCCCAGGCATGTAGACAGGTCACTTGCAGAAATACAGTCCTGCAGGGTGACATAGGCACCTAAAATCCAAAAGAAAGTATCTTTATGGTCAGAAGCCCTGGAGAGTCCAACAACTTCAGGGAAATCCAAGAGAAAAGAGACTGGAAAAAGGCATCTCCTAAATATGAGTGTGAGCCTGCACAAGTGCCAAGTTCATTGAGATCCGTGAATGCATAAAAACAGACCCCAAGGGTAGAAAAGTCTTGGAAAACTGAATTCTGTGGTAGGAAACATGACCCAGAAGGCAAAAAGAACTTGAAGTCTCAACCTAACCAGTCTGATTGCTGCTAAAGACACAATAAGAAATTAGCATCCTAAAAGACTTAAATAGTACCCAGAGCTTCATAACACAATTCTTAGTAAGTCCAGAATATAATAAAGAATTATTTGATACTAAAAGAACCAGGAAAATATGACTTTCTCAAGGGAAGGACAATCAACAAATGCCAACAATGAGATGACTCAGATATTGGCATCAGCAGGCAAAATCTTTAAGGAGCTATTATAACCACTCTTGAAATACACAAAAAGAAATATTTCTCAACAGAGAAAAGTTTCTATTTTAAAACCAAACAAAATATTTTAGGACTGAAAAATACAATGTAATACAAAAAATATTTAAGGACTAACTGGGTGGGCTCAATAGCAGAATGGAGACTGCAGAAAGACTACAGAAAATGATCAATATAAATTATCCAACATGAAATATAGAAAGAACAAAAACTTGAAACAAAATTAACAGAGCCTCAGGGACCTAGGAGATGATGTCAGAAGTTCTAACACTTATGTCGTCAGAGTTACAAAAGAAGAGAAAGATTAGTGCAGAAAAACTATTTGAGAAAAAAATGGCATGCTTAAAACTTACTAACTGGGGGGAAAACATAAACCTCAGTAAAGTTCAATCAGGATAAACTCAAAGAAAACCATGCCAAGGCATGTAATCAAGCTGCAAAAGGGAGAGGGGAGGGGAGGTGGAGTGGCGGGGGGTGGGGGGGGAGAAAGGAGACAGAAACAGGCAGACTGAAAAGGAGAGACTATAAGAGAAAAAAGACTATGAAAACAGTAAATAAAAGCAACATGTTACAGAAGAAAATTTTGAGTTACTGAAGATTTCTCATCAGAAACCATCATGGCCAGAAGACAGTGGAACATCTTTAAAGTACAGAAAGAAAAACAAAACAATCAACACAGAATTCTATATTCATTAAAAATGTCCTTCAGAATTAAAAAATATTTTTAAATGAAAGAAAACTGAGAATCTGATACCAGCATACCTGCTCTGGAAGATATGCTAAGAGAGATTGTTCAAGCTAAGAGAAACTTGGAACTTTAGAAATGAAGAGCAGGAGACATTATAAATATCTGGATAAATATAAATGACTTTTCTCCTTTTAGCTGCTTAAAATACATATGATGGTTGCAAGCAAACAATATACATGGTTGGGTACTTAGTAAGGGTATCAATATGTATGTACTTGTAATACATTTGTCAATATAGAAATAAAGGGAACCATTCAGGAAACTCAATGGATGTAAAGCTTTCATGTTTTGCTTAAAAAGAGAAATTAACTGTAACTGGACTATAAAGGAACATATAAGGTAATACTTTGAGCTACCAGTAAAAATAAATGCAATGAAAGATAGTTGAAAAAAATTTTAAAATAGAATAGTAATAAATATTCAAGTAAAGCACTTTTAAAAGTCAAGAAAAACAACAAAAATAACAAACAGGGCAAATAGAAACAAAATGATCAGCTTAAAATTAACCATATTGATAGTATTAAAGGTGAGTAGTCTAAGCATACCCAGCAAAAGATGAATATTCAGACTGGATTTTTATTTTTTTTCCATGCTTTTATTAGTTTCAGAGGTAGAATTTTGTGATTAATCAGTTGCCTATAACACTCAATGCTCATTACATTATGTGCCCTCCTTAATGCCCATCACCCAGCTACACCATTCCCCCACCCTTCTCCCCTCCAGCAACCCTCAGTTTGTTTCCCTAGAGTTCAGTGTCTCTTATGGTTTGCCTCCCTCTCAATTTTCAACCTATTTTTTTCTACCCTTCCCCTATGCTCATCTGTTTTGCTTCTTAAATTCCACATGAGTGAAATCATATGGTATTTGTCTTTCTCTGACTGATTTATTTCACTTAGCATAATACCTTCTACTTCCAACCATGTCACTGCAAATGGCAAGATTTCATTCTTTTTGATGGCTGAGTAATATTCCATTATATAGCTCAGACGGGATTTAAAAACAAAACTTTATTATTTGCTGTCTACAAGAAACCCACCTTAAATATAGTGGTAGTGAAAAGTTAAAAGTATAAGAAATGTAATATGTAAGCACTAATTGAAAAAAAGCTTGAGTGGCCTTATAAATATATAGAAAGTAAATTCCAGAAGGGGAAAACTTACCACAACTAAAAATGACTTACATAATGGTAAATGGTCAATTCTAGAAGACTTAACAGAGTATCAAAATATGATGGGATTACACTAAAGAGTCAACAAAAAATACTTAGAGCTAATAAATTCAGCAAAGTAGCAGGATATGTAAACAACATGTAAAAAATTGGTTGCATTTCTATGCACTAAAAATGAAAAAAAGGAAATTAAGAAAACAATTCCATTTATGATAGAATAAAAATTCCCAATTTTAAGCAGTAAAGCAAAGGACTTGTATGCTGAAACTAAAAAAGAAAATTAAAGACCCGAATAAATGGAAAAAGAGCACAAGTTCATGAATTGGAAGACTGAATATTGCTAAGATGGCAATACTTCCCAAAGTGATCTATATATTCAATGCAACATTTCTCAAAATCCAATGGCATCTAACAAGCAAACACAGAAAAGTCCATCCTAAAATTCATGGGGAATCTCAAGGACCCGGAATAGCCAAAACAATTTCAAAAAAGAACAAAGTTGGGGACTTGAACTTCCTGATTTCAAAGCTCCAGTAACCAAAACAGTGTGTACTGACAGACAAATGGAATACAATAGAAATCCCAGAAATAAGCTGATATATATGTGGAGAACTCTTCATATCCTTTTGACAAGGGTGCCAAGAGTATTTAACAGGTAAAGGACAGTCTTTCATTAAAAGTGCCACTAAAACTGGATATCTTTATGCAAAAAAATAATATAAATGAAGTTGGACCTTTCCCTTACACAATATACAAATATGAACTCAAAACAGGTCAAAGACCTATGTATAAATTTTGTTTGATCATTTGTTTTTTTAGTTTCCACATTTAAGTGAAATCATGTAGTATTTGTCTTTCTCTGTCTGACTTATTTCTCTTCTCATAATATCCTGTAGGACCATGCATGTTGTCACAAATGGCAAGATCTTAATCTTTTTGATGGATAATACACATGTGTATGTATAAAACAGATTTTATTTATCCATTCATCTAGCAATAGTTACTTGAATTGCTTCCATGTCCTGGTCATTGTAAATAATTCTGTAGCAAACATGGGGGTGTATATATCTTTTCAAATTAGTGTTTTCATTTTCTTCGAGTAAATTCCTAGTAGTAGAATTACTGGATCATATGGTGTTTCTGTTTTTAAGTTTTGGGGGAAACTCCATACTGTTTTTCACAATAGTCACACAAATTTGCATTTCCATCAACAGTGCACAAGGGTTCCTTTTTCTCCACACCCCTTCCAACACTTATTTCTCGTCTTTTTGATGGTAGCCATTCCGACAGGTGTGTGGTGATTTCTTGTGGTTTTCATTTGCATTGCGCTATTGAAATCACTAATCAAAGTGGCGTTGAGCATCTTTTCATGGGTCTGTTAGGCATCTGTAGGGCTTTTTTGGAAAAAATGTCTGCTCAGGTCTTCTGCCCATTTTTTTTTCCCCCAACAGATTGGCTTTTTTGGTGTTGAGTTGTATATGTTCTTTATATATGTTGGATATTAACCACTTACCAGATATATCCTTTGCAAATATCTTCTCCCATCCACTGCTTTGTCTTTTTGTATTGCTGGTGGTTTCCTTTGCTATGAAAAAGCGTTTTGTTTTGGTGTAGTCCCAATAGTGTATTTTTGCTTTTGTTTTACCTGCCTGAGGAGGCTTATTCATAAATAAGTTGCTAAGCAAGATGTCCAAGAAATTACTTCATGTGTTTTCTTGTGGGAGTTATATGGCTTCTGGTCTCACATTTAGGTCTTTAATCCATTTTGAGTTTATTTTTGTGTACATTGCAAGAAAGTGGTCCAGTTTCATTCTTTGCATGTAGCTGTCCAGTTTTGCCTTCACCGTGTACTCTTTTCCTCATTTTATATTCTGGCCTCCTTTGTTGTAGATTAATTTACCATTTGGTGTGAGTTTATTTCTGAGTTCTCTATCCTGTTCCATTGATCTGTATGTCCATTTTTGTGCCAGTACCATACTGTTTTGATTACTGTAGCTCTGTAGTAAATAATGAAATCTGGGATTGTGATAGTCCAGCTTTGTTCTTCTTTCCCAAGATTGCTTTGGCTCTTCAGGATCTTTTGTGGTGCCATACAACTTTTAGAATTATTTCTTTTAGTTCTGGGGAAAATGCTGTTGGTATTTGTTAGGGATTGTATTGAATCTGTGGATAATCTGGGTAGTATGGACATTTCAGTAATATTCTTCCAATCCATGAGTATGGTGTATCTTTTCATCTGAGTCATCTTTAATTTTTTTTTTTTTATCAACGTCCCATGGCTTTCAGAGTATAGGTCTTTCATTTCCTTGGTTCAATTTATTCCTATATATTTTATTATTTTTGGTGCCTTGTAAGTGGGATTATTTTCTTAATTTCTTTTTGCTGCTTCATTTTTAGTGTGTAGAAATGCATCAGATTTCTGTATATTAATTTTTATATCCTACAACTTTAAAGAATTCATTTATCAGTTCTAATAGTTTTCTTGTGGAGTCTTTAAAGTTTTCTATGTATAGTATCATGTGCTGTGCAAATAGTGACAGTTTTACTATTTCTTTAACAATCTGGATGCCTTTTATTTGTTGTCTGGTTGTTGAAGCTAGGACATCCAGTACTATGTTGAATAAAACTGGGGAGAGTGGCTATCTTTGTCTTGTTCCTGATCTTAGAGGAAAATTTTTAATTTTTCACTATTTTAATTTTAATTTTTCACTATTGAGCATGTTGTTAATTGCAGGTTTTTCCACATATGGCCTTTGTTATTTTGAGGTATGTTCCCTTAAACACACTTTGTTGAGAGGTGTTATCATAAACAAATGTTGAATTTTATCAAATGCTTTTTCTGCATCTATTGATAAATCACATGATTTTCATCCTTCTTGTTAATGGAGTGATTGTGAATATTGAACCACATTTGCATCCTTGGAATAAATTGCACTAATTGTAGTGAATGAACCTATTAATATATGTTGAATTTGGTTTGCTAATATTTTGTGGAAGATTTTTTACGTTTATGTTAATCAAGAATAGCAGCCTGTAGTTTTTCCTTTTGTTGTAATATTTTTGTTGGTTTTATTATTCAGGTAATGCTGGTCTTGCAAAATGAATTTGGAAGATTTCCTCTATCTTCTTTTCTTCCTCTTCTATGTTTTGAAATAGTTTGAGGAGAACAAATATTAACTCTTCTTTAAATGTTTGGTAGAATTCATCTGTGAAGCCATTTGGTCTTAGATTTTTGTTTTTTAGGGAAATTTTTGATTACCAATTCAGTTTCATTGCTAGTAATCAGTCAGATTTTCTACATCCTGACTCAATTTTGGAAGTTTGTATGGAGAAATTTGTTTCTTCTATGTTGCCCAGTTTGTTGGCATTAATTTTTTTATAGTATTCTTTTATAATCATTTATATTCTGTGGTGTCAGTTGTTATTTCTTTTCTTTCATATCTGATTTTGAGTCCTATTTTGATGAGTTTGGTGAAATGTTTATCAATTTTATCTTTTTAAAGAACCAGCTCTTATTGGTCTTTCCTTTTTAGTCTCTATTTTTGCTCTGATCTTTATTATTTTTTTTTCCTGTAACTTGGGGCTTTGCTCTTTTTCAAGTTCATTTAGGTATAAGGTTAGGTTTTTTGAAGTTTTTCTTGTTTCTTGAGGTAGGCCTGTATCACTATAAACTTCCATCTTAAAACTGCTTTTGCTGTGTCCCAAAGATTTTGGAACATTGTATTTCCAAATTTACTTATTTCCATGTATTTTTTTTATTTCTTCCTTGTATAAAATTTTAATTAAAAATTTTTATAACCTCTCATGGCCTCCTCGCCTATTTTAACCAAAATATAAAACAGGAACATAAGTTTTACTGACATGACCTCTTTTCATTGTTGTTTTTACTTTATTGTCCTGCCATTTAGAAGACTGGCTGTTTTTGCTTTCTTCCCAGTAAAAAATAACCACCAGCAGAGGTTGCTAGAGTGCAAGCATCTCTCTCCGGAGAGATGAGGAAATCCCGAACTACTCTGTCTTTGGTCTGTCACAGGCATGCACCATGGGAAAGCAGTTAATGGTAGGGATTTTGTCAAAAGAATTTTGAATGGTTGCGTCCATTCTACAGGGTGGTTTGTGAAATTCTTGAAGGCAGAAGACAGTCTGGATAACTGACCACTGAAGTGAATTCTTATCTTTTTTTTCTGGATTTTAATGTGTGAGGAGAGTTGAAAGAAATATATTTATTTCACTTCATATCCACCACAGTTTCCAATCTAGCAAAGTTCTCAAGAAAATTAGAACAAATTTCATTTATGTTAAATAACAACTGGAAGTAAGTGATCCAGGTTTTGGCTTACTTTTGTTCTTTGTTTTTTGTTTTTTTCAAAGAAAATTTCTAGTAATGAAGAGAAAAAAGATATTAAAAACATCCTTTAAAAATTACCTTTCTCAGAAATTTCTACTTAAATGTAAAATCCTCTTATTTTCAGATTTTTCAGTATCTGAGGAAAGTTTTGAGTTGCTAATAGGTTCACTAGGAGTTTCGTTAAACTCCCTCAGTTAAATTCTGAATGCAATTGTGCTTTATTCCCAGAGGTTATCCAAGAAAGGAAGTGGAGAATGTTCTTTTAGAAAGCATGAAGTGGGAAAATGTTTAAAACTATTTATAGCAGCACTTAGCTGTGGAAATCCCAGACTTCATCATCTATTTATAGTTATTCTTTGGGTTAAAAGGGTGAAACCAGAAATCTTGAAAATGCTGTGTGCTTTTACCCGGCAGTTGAAACTAATAAGCTGTCTTTTGTGGTTATGATAACCAGATACTTATAAGAGTAATTCTGGAAATGGCAATAAATAGATCTTGGCTAAGGGGGGGGACAATTAAGTCTGAAAGAGCAGTATTTTTCCTGATGGTTCTTCCTTGGTTTTCTTGGGTTTTCAGGTTAACTGCAAGTTGGGTTCTGTGTACAACATGTAAGCTATCTAATGAAAAGTGGGAAAGAGAGTAAGTTTACGAAAATTTGTGGTTGCACTAACTGGTTGATTGGAACTGAATAAAAAGAATGCCAGGTAAAATTACCAGGCTTCTAAACAACAGACTTGAAATATCCCCATGAGGAATACCAATTTCTGAAAATTCTACCAGACCAGAACAGAAATTTTCCTATGACCTTGAACATGTAACACCGGCTTTGCACTTGAGACGTATGGACTCTGTACAATCTACCGACCTTAAGGAATTTGTGTTCTTTTCTTACCGTTTTTCTGGAGGAAAAAAGACCAGTTAGGAGGTTATTGCCATAGAAGTCTGGAGCTTAAGAGAGTTTGGCTTAGGGCAGTAGCCAGATACTGGAGGAAGGGACAAGACTGTGAGTCTTTAAGAGTACAATCAGTTGGCCTTGTTGAGGTGGTAAGTGTTAAGAATGAACTCTTCCAACCAAAGAGAAAATTTTGCTGTAGGCATAATGTTATTTTTGGCTGTATATAAAAATATAGAGATAACTAAGAATGAATAAATAGTGATGGATAAACAAAAATATGTTGCTGCCGTAACTTCCTATGCATACAAAATCCCACCTAACTGGAATTTAATAATCATCACTAAGGCAAACCCAACATGCTTTCATGTCAATCAGCTTGGATAGAAAAATCAGGCCTCCACATGCAATTCTGTATGCACAAGGCACTGAAATGCATGACCCACCATTGCCATTTCTTTTTATGAAGTCCCATTCCGTTGCCTGGTTAGCATGTCCGAGTATCACCTAAGGGCATAACCTAATCCTCCTCCCGAACCTGACATGTTCCTGCCTTTTAAGCTGAAGGATAAAATTTAACCAATAACTTCCTTTCCGCGCACCTATGCCAGTGATGTCTTTTCAATTTCCAAAGCACTAATTGCTGAGGGCGTGCATTTATCACTTAATTACACGCGGCCTTATGCCACCTCTGACGCCATTGTCCTTTCTATTTGTTCCTGTCACGGCCCCACTTGAGCACTTGTTTCCTGTGGCCTTTATGGTTTGTCTGCATGCATCACTGGAACCTCTCTTCAAATCCCTAGTTTTCTCTTGCGGAGGACCTGGCTGATTTCTTTGGAAACCTCATGGGCTGCATCCACCAGAGGAAGCACGGGGTGACAGGTTAGAGTCCTAGGGCTCTCACCCTATCTCTGCCATCAACATTTTGAGTAATTCTGGACAACCACCTAAGCTCTGTAAGACTCTAATTGCTCTGATCTGAAATGTACGATTGGGCCAGATGATCTCTAAGGTCCTTTCAGCTCCACATGGCTTCATTCCCTCCCCTTCGAGCCCCTGGCTGGCCCATACTAAATTCCAAGGACCTGTAGGTCATCCCACTTACAACCTGTCACCAGACTTGTAGGTAATATCTGCAACCATACCCATCCCCACCACCCAGAATCTAACAGTATTGTCAAGGGAGTCCAAGAAGCGTAATGAAAAGATGGCTACTCCCATTCCAGAGCTCCCTTATGGGCTTGAGGGTACCTGAGACTTCACAGAAACAGCCTCTTCCACAGTGGATGTGGCCTTGTATATTGGAACTAAGTCCTGCTTTCCATATTTGCATGAGTAAACGGACATAAAGCACCTAGCCTGAGGATGTCATGGGGCAGGCCCTCAGTAGCTGGAGCTGTGACGATGACAGGGTGGCATACGACTCTATCTCTCTGAGCCTGGCCTTTAAATCTTGGCTGCTCACGTCTGCTTGACTTGGCCTCGTCCTGCCAGGATGCGGGATGCCCTTCTGCAGGGCTGCTGGTGGCATGGTTCTCAGTAACTGGGGGGCTGAGTTCAGATTGCCAATTGGCAGAAATTGGAAGTGGAGTTGGACTGGAGGCAGACTAGTGGCAGTCAGGGCAGGATCTGGGATGATCTGAGCTGAGATCCAAGAGTTGCTTCCCTTTCCTTCTGGACCCCAGCTGTGCTCACTGGTAATGGCCTAGGAGTCCTAGTACTCAGCTATGAGGGCTTGCCAGCAAGGTCATCATTTTGAGTGAGGAAAGAGATGGGCACCTGGTGACCAAATAGAGTCCTCTTTGTTACTGTTAATCCTGGCATTGTTGCACCCCCCCTAACCTACTATGGTGACTCTCTAATCCCTTAGCTCAGGACTGGGGACGTATACCTCCCACCTCCCTTTTTCTAGGCTGACTAGTGTCTTTGAGCAGATCTGGTAATATTTATTTTTGGGGGAGAGGGGAGGATGGGCTAATGTGTGTTTAAATCACATGAGCTAAGGCTGATCACAAATGCAGATACACTCAGGGAAATCTTGGGGAGTATGAGTTGTCTCTCAGAAACAGGCTGGTGGATACTCTGAGCGCACACCTTATACAGGCCTTATTCCACCCCCTCCGGTCCTGGTGTACTCTGGGTGTGCATACTTTGGCTAAATGAATGCACATTGATGGTCATATTCTGTTTCTTCTGAAAGTTCATTAGTTTTTATGTGTTGTGAATAAAAGACACTAGAAGAATGACTCATTTAAAAGTATACATGGAGGGCTGTACTGAAACTTTGGGCCTATGGCCCAGGCACAATGCTTTTGTGGGGGAAAAAATTATCCCCTCATGTGGCTCCAATCCACAACTGGGGTTGAAATCCGCTGCACTAGAATCATGAGAAGAAAAGAAATGACTCAATCTCTACCTTCCATCTTTGGCCTCATTTGTATTTAATCTCCCAGCAAATCTCGTTCCATATTGGATTGATTTTTTTTTTTTTATGTGATCTACCCTGGTGGCTACTTTGGCAGAATCTTTGAGGGAATCACATTGCTTATAATACGTCAGATCAAAGTGGTTTAACAGTACAATCAAGGCAATCATGAATCTAAGCTTCCAATTTTATATGGGAAAATTAACTCTACATGGTGCTTAAATATTTGTGATAAACTCTTTGTGTGCTCAGATAAGAAAATGGCTGTTTTGCTTGAGCTAACAACCAACCAGTACAGTTATGTGGTCATTGGTAGTGACAGCGGAAGCCTGGTATAGACTCGGAATTGAACTCTTAGCTCATACGGAGGATGATTTGCATGGCACATGGAATCTTCCTGAACTCCAGCATGTATCATAGAAAGGAATATGGTTGAAGGTTGTGCTGCTGGAGGCTTTGAAGACTTGCCTGAGGAACTGTACATGGTCAGCACATGAGAGTAGAGGAGAGAAAGAGGGCATCCACTAAAAAGAATAAGATCACTTATCTACTGTATTTGAATCAGAAAGGATACTCTGTTGAAGAATAAACAAATCTGAGCACCCACTAGGAAGCCCATGGGAATAGCAATGGTAGTTGTTTTATGGGGTTCTTTTGTGGCCACCTTAGAGGTTCAGTAGAGCCACGAGATAGTGGAAAAACCGAGGCCTGAATTATAAACACAACACAGCACACAGACTTCTCATTGAGTGTGACAAATGGCTTATGTGGCCTTTCTGGGTTTATTCACAGACTACAGGTGAAATGTCAAATATTTGTATTATTGAGTGTTAGCCAGTCATGAAGCTGCATAGATTAAGGTGCTCTTGCTGGGATTCAGTAATGCAAGGGTCCATCCAAATGGCCCTTAGAGATTTTCATTCGGACATCCTACAAGCTCCTTGGATTTTCTTAGTGTGTATTCAAATCTATGTCCATGCTTCTAAGGCTCTTTATCCTTCTACTATCCCTGTTTTATGGAAGCAAACTATCCTATCCGCCTATAATCTCTATAATCTAAGGCAATCAACAGGTTCTACTTATTCTACTTGGGAAAGACTCCCTAATCTCTCCCCTACTTTCCATTCTCACTGTCATCACCCTAGCCCAGATCCTCATAACCTTTCACTGTCTCCTGCAATAAGCTCTTAGGTCTTTTTGCCTCCAGTCTTGCCCCACCAAGCCATCCACTACACTCCCATCAGAATGACATTCCCCAAACACAAATTCCATCACACCTTTCCCCTGCTTAACAACTTCTCGTGACTTTCCAGTGTTTTCTAAATTAAGGCAAACTGTGTTAGAACGAAACTCCCTGCTTTTCACTGACTTGCTCCAGTCTCCATTTCTGGCATCATAGCTATCCTCTCCGCATCTCAAACCATGTGCACTAGTCTATACAGATGAATAAATTACTGCTTTGTATAAATGCCATATAGTTACATCTTTATGTCTTTATCAGTACGGTTTCCTTCCTGAATGGCCTCTTCACCACCTTCCCACTATCCAGAAATCCCATACACACTTTTGGAGGCTAATTCAAGCGTCATCTTCCCTACCATTCTCCTCTTCCTTCCTCTGCATCCCTCAGCCAACTTAATTCTTATCTTCGCGGTAGTGTAAATACACTTCTGTGTGTTAGACTCAATTATATCTCTTTCTTTATCCTAGTCAATGAGCTCCCCAGATGCAAGGATTATATCTATTTTTTGAAACCTCCATGTCAAACAGGTGCTTAGTATAAGTTTGGTCAAACTGGGAAACTGGAAGCGACTTTATTTACTGAGATAGAACTCCCTGAAACTTCAAATAGATCCTTTGGCTTTACTTCACACTCTTTCACTTGGAAGAGTTTACTTACAACTCCGTGAATTCCTGTTAGACACTTGAAAGAGCAAAAGACTGTTTTCCAGGGTTGTTACAAATTCAGCCCTGTCTCTTAGACTTTCCACAAACCTAACTGGTCAGTGATTCTGAGGTACTGGAATAAATATTCTCTACTGAGTACGTTGCACTTATTAGGACAAAAAAACCAAACATTTTTGAAAGATTTTCAGAAAGAAAGATTGAACTCAAAAAAGGTTTCTGGTTAACCATGTTAACCCGGGAATTCAGAGGAGTACCACATTCCTGTCTCTGAATATCATGGGTAGCTGAAGGCTTATTAAATTTGAAAGCAGTAAATAATGTGACATATTTCTTAGCAGGCTGTAGAGTTCCATTTGCAACCCGAAAATTCTAATCCCCGCTTTCCTCACCAAATCCCCACAGCTTAGTTTTACTGTATTAAGATAATTCAATTAGATGACATATTTGATTCTTTACATCATTTTAACTTATCTATGGCTTTTTTGTTATTGTCTCTACTCTTGACTTTGAGAATCTCCTCCATTTCATGAGAAGTATGCTGCCATTGTGCTGAACTCATTCGCTATTTTTATCCCCAAGGGACAATTTATCTTGTTGGGAGAAAGTAGCATTATATTATTGGTTAATTCTAAATAATCTCAAAATTAGCATTTTGGTTTGAGAACACTCACATGGTATAACAACTAAATGTGCTGAATTGATTTAAGTCCTCCCCTTTCCCCCTTTTCTTTAGAAGCTGTTGTTAGTTATTATGGCTTAATTGTTACCTGCTGGCAAGTAAGTACTCCAGAAAGGAAAGAGCATACCATCCTTGCTGTAGCAACCACTCAGGGCGGGCACATTTGTGATTTGTGAATGTGCTTATCTTGTGCCAAGCCATGTTCCCTCCTCCAGGAAGGCCTCTGTTCTAGAGGATTTACCCGGGGGTGCGGGAGTCCTATGTGGCTGCGATAAGAATCCCATGCATTTTTTTCCCCGGAGGGGGAACAGGAGGCAAAGCACTATGAACACAGAGTAACTGATACATAAAGAGACTTTCCATCTTTAAGGAAAAATTTCCCTTAGATTTCCAGCCTTTTGGAAATTTATTTGGAAAAAAAGGTTTTGGAATCAGATGGTTAGAATTTGATTCTCCCTCCTGCCACTTAGAAGTGGGTGACCTTGGCAAGTGACTTAACAGTAGCCACTTCTTTTATAAGATTAGTCCCTTTAATCTGTGTTAGCAATATCTTAAAAGACAGTTGGCTTTTCAACCTTGCTCAGATCATTGTCAAGGAATGCCAGTTCTGAACTGGGAGTAGAAATCTGGGGATTTCTTTATGGGCAGACTTAAGTAGGGTGGCAGCTTTAGACCCCAGAGCGCTCTACAGGGCTGCCCAGGCATGGTGGCAGGAGGAGGGTCACAAAGGGACATAAAGAGGGGACTGGAAAACAATGCTGGCTTTGCAGTTTTGACTGGACATGTCCTTGCAGGTTGCATCACTGGATAAAGCAAGTGCTTAAGGCTACCAGTAAGGTGGGAGGACCAAAAATGTCCATGCATCCAATTTCCCCCTCTCCAGATTGTTCTGATCTTCTTGATACAAGCCTTACTTTTCTTCCAATGGAAGGGAGAAAATGAGAGGAGAACCAAGCTTTTCTTGCAGCTCCAATAACCCTCCTCCCCATTTTATCTGTACAGTGCATTTCAGTGCACTGGGCACAGAGGATTTGCCTTCTTCTCTGACAAATGCTGGTATAAAGCTAGGATGCAGGACTGAGAACACTATGACAGATGCTCACACTGTGACCTTCTTTCACTAGCTTAAGCCTCAAAAAGAAAAAGAGCAAGGAATAGTAATCTGAGCTGACATGGAGCCTCTCGCCACTATCTTGGATTTCCGAAGTATTGTCAAATTGAGTGAAAATAACTAAACAAATGTATGTTAATGCCCTGACTGCAT
This sequence comes from Ursus arctos, assembly GCF_023065955.2. NCBI lineage: Eukaryota > Metazoa > Chordata > Mammalia > Carnivora > Ursidae > Ursus > Ursus arctos. The sequence continues at coordinate 21,536,413 of NW_026622952.1, forward strand.
GAAAAAACACATACGCAGAGAAAAGGAGAGAGGCCCAAACTAGATGTTCAGACCTTAGTCTTGGAATCAGAGTTGGGGCCATATCTGACAGACCCGTCACTACTTTTCTGGGACTCACTGGAAGCAGAAGACTCATTTTTTTCTTTGCCTCCCCCACCCACTTGGAGCTTTCTCAGAAGTCCTGGAGCTCGTTTTCAAGGAAGCAACTCCGTAGTTGACAGAGCTGGAAGTTGGGGGTCTCAAAGCTAAGTTGACTGGAGGTTTGCCATGGACCATCATTGGCCCAGTAATGGGAGTTCTTAGAGGCTCTGGATCAATAGCCCTGACACTTCTCTTCCCAGGCCTGAGGCACTAGGGTCCCTGTGGGCACTTTCTGTTAGCCTCAGATAGCCAGTTCTGGAGGGGGATGTCCTGGCAGAGCTGAACCTGGCACCACCCATCACAGCCACACTGTTCCTTGGCACTCTTGGCCCCAGCACAATTCAGTTGCCACGTGAGCCTCATTTGATCTATGGAGGGGATGGAGAGACTCTGAGGTACCTACCATCTAGCCTAGAAAATACCATGAAGGTGTCCTGAAATCTATAATGTAGGCCTAGGATCCTGAGGCCCATACCTCTCCCTAGCCAACATCAGCCTCATTGTCCACAGCCTGCCCATTGTCACCCAAGGACCAGGGACACCCCAAGTCTGAAGTGCTTTCCCATTATATGGCTGTAGAAGTCCTGATTCTTCTACATGTCTGTTTCCTCTGCCCTCTCCTTTTCTCATCCCTGTCATGGCCTAACTCCATTTCTTAACCATTCCCGCCTCCCAGGTCTTAATCTCCGTAAGCCATGTCACCCCAGTGGTGCCACAAATAGGAGTCCCCCTGACATAGGAAGTGTTTAAATTAAAACTGAATACAAGTTTGAACCCTAGACAGGGAAGGAAGAGTGATTGGACTGATTGAAAAGTTAGGTTCCTCCCAATCTTAGATCCTTGGAGTTCTAGGAGTTGTCCTGTGGGAATCGACTTTACTCCTTCCTGATCCAGGAAGTGAGGGCCCTGGCCCACTGCAGCTCCCTTTGTCTGCCCACTGGCTGGCTGCCCATCAGGCCAATGGGGCTCCCTTTGCCCTCATCCTCCTCTTTTTCCCACCCCTTTTAAATGGTGGGGCAGAACTCCAGAGATAAGCTCCCCTTCCTTGGGTGGAGACCACAGACCTCCTCCCCACTTCACACAGTGTCCGCCTCCTTTGGAGCAGGTCCTACCATTCCCACACCCTACTCTTGGGCCAGTGGTCAGGTTAGGACAAGTCCAAATGACCTGGCAAGAAAAATGGAGGGGGCAGAGTCTAAGACTAGGTTAGTTGTCTGGGGCACTGAGGACTGTGTCTGTATTAAAGATGTTTGAGAAAAATGGATAATCTATAGCGTTATTTTGTCTTTATTTCAAATGTATAGTAACTCAGTAATAGCTATATAAGGGTCAGACCAGGAAGCAAGTGCCAGCTAAGACAGTCTTTCTGTGGAGTTCTAAACACCTCGCTAACAAACTTATCCATACACTATAATCTGGGGATGGTTGGTGTTTTGTAACTAATAAGCTGCAGACACAAGTGATTTCTTCTGAATTACTTATACTTCTAGAAGGCGTCTAGAGTTACTGTCAGCTGGAGCATCCCACGGGTCAGAAAGAGTGAAAGATTTGTAAGGTTTTATGGTTGCTTTCTAGAACTCAAGAAATAAGAACCCCTTCGTAAAACCCACTGGTCCAGGAGTTAAAAACAAATTGTCTACCAAAATTACAGTGTAGTATGAAGAAAACAGCAGCTCATTTGATTGAAGTTAAAAAAAAAAAAAGCTACAAAAGAATCCGCTTAATGGATTGGAAGAAAATAGTGAAAGTTTCCCATTGGAATAGCAGATTGATTGTGACAGCCGGTGCTATGAACCAAAGGAAGGAAAGCTTTTCTGGCATCATCTTCATGGAATTCCAATCACAAGATATCTTTTCTCAGCATTACAAGGTCTAAACAGTCTCCCTGCCGTATCTGAAGTGAATGCCAGAGCTGAGCCACACGAGCAGAGCCTGTTCCCCAGAACAAGACACTGTCCTCAGCAGCCACCAGGTTCTCACAGCGGCATTGCTCAGGTAGCAAAGGGGCGCTGGGTACTGGGGCGGGGGGGGGGGGGGGGGGGGGGGGAGGGTCAGCTGCTTTTCTGGGAAGACTGTAGAGGAAGATGTCGCCATCTGAATAAAGCCTCTTTTCTCTCCTGCACCTCCCCCTGGAGCTTTCACATTGGGTGCAGATTTTCAAATTAATCTAAAACATTGCAATAACTAGGGACTGTAGCCAATGTTCAAGTGGAAAAGCATAAAGAATTATTTCTTAATTTTCATCTTAGCCTATCAAAAAGGTGGCCACTTTCTTTTTCTGAATGATCCGATACTATCCTAAGCTCCCATGGGAAAACTCAAGAGACTTGTTGATTTACAAATTCTAAACTCTTTCTGCTCAAAGCGGTTTTCACCTTTAGCTTTCCATTTGATTCTGCATTCCGTTTATTTCTCTTCGCAGATCTGGTAGATATAGGCCTATCTCTATTCTTTTAGTGGTTACCTTCGAAATTGTTTACACACAGTTTGTGATCTAAAGTTAATGACGCAATGAAGCATGGAACACTACATCAAACACTAATGGAGTACTGTATGGTAACTAACATAACATAAAAAAATAAAGATTTTCATAGAAAAAAATAAAGTCGATGACTATTTTACCATTCTCCTGGATAATACAAAGATTTTAGAATGCTTTTTTCCTCCATCGATCCTAACTTACATCTTACACACTACTGAGATGCTATATTTTGAAATTTTTTCATATTTGTTTTTAACCTTACATATTGTTACTGTTATTATTAAATTAATGTGTATTTAAGGTTATCCATATGCTTACTATTTTTGTTTACTTACCAAATATTTCATGCTTTCTGGGATTGTCTCATTCTTACTGAAGTATATCCTTTATATCTGACTTTACTGAGTTTTTTGGTAGTTAAATTTCTATCTACCTAAAAGTATCTTTATTTCACCTCATTTTTGGAACTTAATTTCACTGGATTTTTAATTCTGGATCTATAATTATTTTCTAGAACATTGTAGATATTCCACTTTTGTCTGGTTTCCATTGTTGCTATTAAGACTATAGTCAGTCTAAGTGATACTCTTTTGTAAATAATCTGGTTGCTTTTATAATTTTGTCTTTGGTACATGGCATGACTAAGAAGTGTCTATGCATAAATTTATATTTATTTGCTTTGTATATTATAGTACTTTCACAATTCTGGAAAATTCTTGGTGATTATCTTTGAAGTACAGACCATCCCTGACTTACGATGGTCAACTTAACAATTTTTTTACTTTACAATGGTATGAAAGTAATATGCATTCAGTAGAAACCATACTTTGAATTTAGATCTTTTCATGGGCTAACAATATGCTGTATAAAATTCTTTCATGCTGCTGGGAAGTGGCAACAAGTCACAGCTTCTAATCAACCACATAATCACAGTGATAAATAATCGACACACTGACAACCATTCTGTACCTGTACAACCATTCTGTTTTTCATTTTCAATGCAGAATTCAATAAATTACATGAGATATTCAACACTTTGTTATAAAATAGGCTTTGTGTTTGATATTGTCCAACTGTAAACTAATATAAGTGTTTTGAGGATGTTTAAGTTAGGCTAGGCTAAGCTATGATGTTTGGTAGGTTAAGTGTATTAAATATATTTTTCATTAATATTTTCATCTTAAGGGTTTATTGAGACATGACCCCACTGTAAGTAGAGGAAAGTCTGTAATCTTTTAAATATTCTTTAAATATCTCTGTCCTTCCATTATTCTACCACTTTGTTCTGAAATTTGAAATGGACATATATTGAACTACCTCATTTTATTATTTATTTCACTTCTTTATTTTCTATTGTCCTATTGTGATTAATTCTGATGGCCAAACACACATGAAAAGATGCGCAACATCACTAATCAGGGAAGTGCAACTTAAAACCACAGTAAGATATCACTCCACACCAATCAGAAGGGCTAGTACCAAAAAGACAGGAAATAACAAGTATTCAGGAGGGTGTCGGTGGAAATGTAGACTGATGCCGCTGCTGTGGAAAATGGTACGGAGTTTCCTCAAAAAATTAAAAAAGAACTACCACTTGATCCAGCAATTCCACTTCTGGGTATTTATTCAAAGAAAACAAAAATACTAATTTGAAGAGCTATATGCACCCCTAAGTTCATTGTAGCATTATTTACACTAGTCAAGGTATGGAAACAACGTCAGTGTCCATTGATAGATGAGTGGATTTAAAAGGTATGATACATTCTGAGCAATTTCTTTGGATCTATTTCCCAGTTTACCTGTTTTCTCTTAAGTTGTGTTTAATTTGTACATTTCCATTAAATATTTTTTCTTACCCTTGGGCATTTAGTTTTTTTGGATATGCCTTTAAATCTTTTAAAACTCTCTGTGTTCCTCCTCTACCCCTTCACTCCCTTACAATTTATCCAATTTATCTCTTGAAGAACCCCAGTTATTTGATCTAGACAGTTTTCCATCATGTAGATTTTGGTGACTGCATGCTCATCGTACAATTCGTCATGTTTCTCTGTCCTCTGTATTTTCTGCTGATTATTGGCTGAAACCACTGATTGGATCACACTCTGACTCAATGCCTTCTTTTAAGCCTATTGGAAGACTATAATGCCAGGTTGTCTCTTCATTTTGTTATCTTAGGGGTCACTAATACTGACGCTTAATATTTATTTTCATTCATGGAGTGTTACAAAGGAGGACGGTCTTCTGTCATTTCTTTTTCACTTATTGGTTGGAATACTTTTATAAAGATACACTTGCCCTCAGCTACTACTCATGGGCTTGTTTACTAAGTGGTACAGTTTATAAAGGAGAGACAGTGCTTGATTGCTTCCTTTTGTTAATGAATTTTCAAGGTAATGAATTGGTTTCTGTTTATTCCTTCCATTTTCCAATAGCATTAAGAACTCATGTTAGAGGGGTTTTAATCCATTGCAAATATTCCTGTTAAAGCTCAAGTTTTTCACTGTGTCCAGTAGGAGCCTCTTCTAGTTGGCTTCTAGGTCCTCTTGACATCACCTTAATAGTCTTTGAGGGCTTGCTGGCTATTTGGTATGGCAAGAGGTCCCATAATCCTCTCATTCTTTTGTTTTTGCAGACATAAAATCAGCCATTTCTCCAAAAGCCTTGATATCTTTCATGAGAAAAGGTATCACAAATTTGTCATTAGGGGATGCTTAGTGGTCAGAATGAATATATATAAACATAAATACATATTAAAAGTAAAATACCCCATGAGTTCAAATCAAATTAGAGTCTGTACAGCTTAACCTAGTAATAATTGCATCTACCTCTTGTGATTTCCATACCCAAGAACCTAGCTCTCAAAGACAGAGAAGACATTAGAATTATAATATCCCATAAAAACTCATTGGTTTTATGCCATGTTATATATACAGCAGTCATAATAATAATACCAATTCTGCTACCCCTGTGATTCCTGAAAACATTACATTTTGGAGGCATTTGTTCTCCCATTCTCCCTTTATTTTTTCTCTCCCCACCATTTTTTCAAATGGTTGTACTATATCTACTTTGTCAGAGCCTGTAGCCATGACATACTCACCCTTAATCCTCATCCATGTGTATGTATTCTATCTAGACCTCACCAGCACTATGTAAGTCAACAGCTCTTTAGTCATCTTGATTATCCGAAGCTTGATCTCTGGTTGATCTCTCAAGATAGGCTCATGGGAATAATATATTCTAAGTTACAGCATGTTGATAACAGTATGTGCCTTTTACACTTAAAAGTCAGTTCAGTTTTGCTGGAGACAAAATTCTCATCTCATAATTTTCTTCCTTAAGTATCTTAAATATGTTACTTCATTATTTTTCATAAAGCATTGCTGTCAAGAACTTAGATAACTATTTTTTTTCCTTTCAATAACTTAGATAATTTTTTTTCCTCTGAAGTCATATGCTCTACTGGGTATTATATGCAAACAATGAATCATGGAACGCTACATCAAAAACTAATGATGTACTGTATGGTGACAGACATATCATAATAAAAAGGAAGGAAGGTAGGAAGGAAGGAAGAAAGGAAGAAAAAAAGAGTCATGAGCTCTCCTATTTTTCTTTCTTCTTGGAAGTCCAAAGGATTTTTTTTTTTTTTAAGTTTAGTACTTTTTCATTCTGGGTTGATATTCTCAGGAACGTATTCAATATATAGCTTCAACCTTTTTTGTTATTTAGAAAAAAGTTCTTGAACTGTAGTTTTTAATATTCAGGGCTTTTTCTTTGATTTGGTTTCTTTTTCAGGAACTCCTATGCCAGTCCTCCTTTGCCTACCTTTAATATTTGCCACTTTCTCTGACATCTTTTTCAAGTCTTTCATCATTTTTATTTTTAAAACCTTGCTCATTTTTACTTTATTATTTAATGATTATATGTGTTTATTGTTGCATTCCTTCTACTTTGGTCTTTGCTTCTGAAATTTTTCTTTCACTTTTAATTCTTGCCTGAATTCTGTTGTCTGTTGGTGAGTTTTTCTAATTGTCATTCTTGTTATTTCCTATCTTGTATAATTAAAGTCATCTAGTTTGTTTTGGAATAGGTTGTGATCTGTTTTGTGGCCATGCTTTCATTGTCTGTACAATATTAGTCTACTCCTTACTCTTTTCTTACAAAAAATTTGTATGGGATTGACCTTGATAATTTTCTGTTGCTTATTTTTTTGAAGATTTATTTATGCCCACGATTCCACTCTCTTCTCTTAAAATTCTGCATGTAAATGTCATCATGCAGTTTTTGTCTTTCTTTGAATTATTCCACTTATTATAATGCCCTCAAAGTCCATCTGTGTTGTTGAACCATTTTTTTTTAATTTTAATTCCAATATAGTTAACAATAATATCTAGCGTTATATTGGTTTCAGGTGTACAATATAGTGTTTCGACAATTCCATGTATTACTACACATGAAGATAAGTGTATTCTCTCTTTCTCTTTTTTTTTTTTTTTTGAATTTTTAAAAAAAATTCTAGTTAGTTAACATGTAGTGTAATATTGGTTTCTGGAGTAAAAGTTAGTGATTCAACACTTAAATATAATGCCTAGGGCTCATCATAGCAAGTGCCCTCCTTAATACCCACCACCCGTTTAGCCCTTCCGCCATCCACCTCCCTCCATCATCCCTCAGTTTGTTCTCTATTGTTAAGAGGCTTTTATGGTTTGCCTCCCTCTCTCTTTTTTTCCCCTTTCCATATGTTCGTATGTTTTATTTCTTAAATCCCAAACATGAATGAAACTGTATGGTATTTGTTTTTCTTTGACTGACTGACCTCGCTTAGCATAACACACTCTAGCTCCGTCCATGTCTTTGCAAATGCAAAGAAGATAGGTATACTTTTAATCCCCTTCACTTATTTCACCCATCCCCCCACTCACCTGCCCTCTGGTAAACATTAGTTTTCTGTAGTTAAAAATCTTGGGGTTTTTTGAGGGGGGAGTTGTATCTTTTTTTCTTAGTTTTGTTTCTTAAATTCCACATATGAGTGAAATAATATGGCATTTGCCTTTCTCTGACTGACTTATTTTACTTAGCATTATACTCTCTAGATCCACCTATGATGTTGCAAATGACAAGAGTTCATTCTTTTTTATGGCTGAGTAATATTTCATTCTATACGTACACTTTTTCTTTATTCATTCATCTATCGATGAACACTTAGGTTGCTCTTATAATTTGGCTATTATAAATAGTGCTACAGTAAACGTGGGGGTGCATATACTTTTTTGAATTAGTATTTTCATAGTTTTGAGTAAATAGCCAGTAATGGAATTACTGGATCATATGGCAATTCAAGTTTTAATCTTTTGAGGAACCTCCATATTTTCCACAGTGGCTTCAGCAGTTTACCCTCTCACCAACAATGCACAAAGATTTCTTTTTCTCCACATTCTTGTCAACACTTGTTGTTTCTTGGGTTTTCTATTTTAGTAATTCTGACAGGTGTGAGGTGACATCTCATTGCATTTTTGATTTGCGTTTCCCTGATGATGAGTGATGTTGAGCATCTTTTCACAGATCTATTGGCCATCCGGATGTCTTCTTTGGAGAAATGTCTATTCATGTCTTCTGTCCAGTTTTTAACTGGATTATTATTTTCTTTTGGTGTTGAGTTGTGTAAGTTCTTTATATCTTTTGGATACTAACCCTTTATCAGATATATCCTTTGCAAATATCTTCTCCCATTCTGTAGGTTGCCTTTTAGTTTTGTTGATTGTTTCCTTTGTGCTGCAGAAGCATTTTTTTTTAAATAAAGTCACAATGGTTTATTTTTGCTTTCGTTTCCTTTGCTGCAGGAGTCATCTCTAGAAAAATGTTCTTATGGCTGATGTCAGATTACTGCCTGTGTTCTCTTCTAGGATTTTTATGGTTTCAGGTCTCACATTTAAGTCTAATCCATTTTCAGTTTATTTTTGTATGTGGTGAAAGAAAGTGGCCCAATTTCTTTCTCTCTTTCTTTCTTTCTTTCTTTCTCTCTCTCTCTCTCTCTCTCTTTCTTTTTTTACATGTAGTTGTCACATTTTGCCAATACTATTTGTTGAAGAGACCATCTTTTTCCCATTATGTAATCTTAACTCCTTTGTCAAAGAGTAATTTACCATATAATTGTAGGTTTATTTCTGGGCTTTCTATTCTGTCCTATTGGTCTGTGTCTGTGTTTGTGCCGGTACCATACTGTTTTGATTACTACAACTTTGTAGTATATCGTGAAATCTGGGATTGTCATACCTTCAGTTTTGTTCTTTTTCAAGATTGCTTTGGCTATTCAAGGTCTTTTGTGGTTCCATATAAATTTTAGGATTATTTATTTCTGTGAAAAATGCTGTTGTATTTTGATAGGGATTGCATTAAATCTGTGGGTTGCTTTGGGCAATATGGACATTTTAACAATATTTGTTCTTCCAATTCATGAGCATGGAATATATTTCCATTTCTTTGTGTCATCTTCAATTTCTTTCATCAGCATTTTATAATTTACAGAGTACAGTTCTTTTACCTCCTTGGTTAAATTTATTATTTTTGGTGTAATTGTAAATGGAATTGTTTTCTTTATCTATGCTGCTTCATTATTAGTACTTAGAAAAGCAATAGGTTTTTGTACTGATTTTTTTTATCCTGCAACCTTACCAAATTTATTTATCAGTTCTAGTAGTTTTTTGATGGAGACTTTAGGGTTTTCTATGTATTCATGTCATTTGCAAATAGTGAAAGTTTTACTTCTTCTTTACCAATTTGGATGCTTCTTATTCCTTTCTCTTATCTGATTGCTATGGCTGATTCCAGTTCTAAGTTGAATAAAAGTGGTGAGAGCAGGCATCCTTATATTACTCTTGGCCGTAGTGGAAAACCTCTCAGTTTTTCACCATTGAGTATGATGTTAGCAGTAGGTTTTTCATATATGGCCTTTATTGTGTTGAGATATGTTCCCTCTAAACCCACTTTGTTGAGGGCTTTTTTTTTTTTTTCCCAGAGAAGGAGATGGGCAAAGGCATAGATAGAGAATCTTAAGCATGCTCCATGCCCAGTGCAGAGTCTGACACGGTGCTTGACATCACAACCCTGGAATCATGATCTGAGCTGAAATCAAAAGTCAGGTGCATAACTGAGTTCAATTTTTAATTTTGTGAACCACGGTTTTCCATAGTGACAGTATCATTTTATATTCCTACCAATAGTGCACAATGGTTCTCTTTTCTCGACATCTCTGCCAACATTTGTTATCTCTTTTTCATAAAAGTCATCCTAAAGATGTGAGTTGATACCTCTTTGTGGTTTAATTTTCATTTCCCTGATGATTACTGATGTTCAGCCTCTGAACTTTCTTGTTTTGTCTTCTTCCCTGCTTTGATACCAGGGCTTGGAAAACTAAATCTGGCTCACATAAGTTCTTGTATGCATTATGAATTAAGAATGATTCATACACTTTTAAAACAACAGCAGCAAAACAGAAAATAATATTATTTTGTGACACATGAGAATTATATGAAGTTCATACACTAGTGTCTGTAAGTAAATTTATTGGAACACAGCCACATCCATGCATTTTCATACTGCCTAAGGCTGCTTTCCTGCTATAACTGCAAAGCTGCATAGTTGCAACAGACTCTGGTCCTCAAAGCCTAAGATACTTACCATTTGATCCTTCACAAAAGAAATTGGCCCACCTCTGATCCTGACCTTCTCTTTCTTTTGTCTCTGCCATGTCTGTCTTGATCAATTTTGATTATATTCCCAGAAATTTCTCTCCACTGTGGAACCCCAGGCTAGAATAGCACTCAAAGTGCAGAGGTGGGTCAGTCTTGAGAATTCAGAGGGTGCCATGCAACTGGATTGGGCAAAACCTAGGGGCTGTTCTCAAATTGGCCCCACTGTGCTTTCTACTAACTACTTAGCTCTTTGGGGATTCTACTGTTCTTAGGTCATCAGCCATTGTCTCATAGCCTCTTCCATCTTCATCCTCTATAGACTTTGGCACAACATGGATCTTATGGCTGATAGTGATTTGTCTCCACATGCCTGTATTTTGGAGCTCATCAGAATACCTTGGTTTCATTTTGCTATCCAAGATGTCTATTTGTATGTGGGGATTCGAAAAATTTAAACAACATTAAGATTTTTTTAAAAAATTATCTCTAAGTTCGATTTGGTTCTTTTTCAATTTTATCATTTTGGGGCATTTCTTGCTCCTTTCTATTGTTTTATGTCCTTTATTTCTATTAATATGTTGAACATTCTTAATTTATAGTCTGTGTCTGATTATTTAGTATCTGAAGTCTTAGATGGTCTGTTTCTATTGTTTGCTTTTCCCAAAGTCTGCATTCAAATTTATTGGCACTTTATCTGTGAGAATTATCAGAAGCCCGGTGAACTGATTCACCTTTCCACATTATTTCCAGCCCTAGAGTTTACAAGCTAATCTAATATTCAAAAGGAAATTGTTTCATTCTGCATTTTTATTTTTTTTTACTTTCTGTAAAATAATATTATAGAATCATTTACTAATTACGGATTATCCCATAAAGTTCTTTTTTATTATTAACATATAATGTGTTTGTTTCAGGGGTACAGGTCTGTGATTCATCAGTCTTACACAATGCACAGCACTCACCACAACACATACCCTCCCCAACGTCCATCACCTGGCCACCCTATCCCTCCCACGCCCACCCACTCCATCAACCCTCAGTTTGTTTCCTGAGATTAAGTCTCTTATGGTTTGTCTCTTTCACTGGTTTCTTCTTGTTTCATTTTTTCCTCTCTTCTTCTATGATCCTCTGCCTTCTTTCTCAAATTCCAGTATCAGCGAGGTCATATGATAATTGTCTTTCTCTGATTGACTTATTTCACTTAGCATAATACCCTCTAGTTCCATCCATGTTGTTGGAAATGGTAAGATTTCATTTTTGATGGCTGCATAATATTCCATTGTATATATATGCCACATCTTCTTCATCCATTCATCTGTCAATAGACATCTCGGCTCTTTCCATAGTTTGGCTATTGTGGACATTGCTGCTATAAACATTGGGGCACAGGTGTCCCTTCAGATTACTACATTTGTGTCTTTGGGGTAACTACCCAGTAGTGCAATTGCTGGGTTGTAGGGTAGCTCTATTTTTAACTTTTTGAGGGACTTCCACACTGTTTTCCAGAGTGGCTGTACCAGCTTGCATTCCCACCAACAGTGTAAGAGGGTTCCCATTTCTCTGCATCATCACCAGTACCTGTCATTTCCTGACTTGTTAATTTTAGCCATTCTGACTGGTGTGAGGTGGTATCTCATTGTGGTTTTGATTTGTATTTCCCTGATGCCAAGTGATGTTGAGTAATTTTTCATGTGTCTTTTGGCCATTTGTATGTCTTCTTTGCAGAAATGTCTGTTCATGTCTTCTGACCATTTCTTGATTGGATTGTTTGTTCCTTATATTTCTGATGAACATGGATGTAAAACTTCTCACCAAAATACTAGCCAATAAGATCTGACAGTACTTTAAAAGGATTATTCACCATGACCAAGTGGGATTTATTGCTGGGCTGCAAGGTTGGTTCAACATCCATAAGTCAATCAATGTGATACACTACATTAACAAAAGAAAGGATAAGAACCATATGATCCTCTTAATAGATGCGGAAAAAGCATTTGACAAAGTACAGCACCCTTTCTTGATTAAAACTCTTCACAGTGTGGGGATAGAGGGAACATACCTCAATATCATAAAAGTCATCTATGAAAAACCCACAGCAAATATCATTCTCAACGGGGAAAAACTGAGAGCTTTTCTTTAAAGTCAGGAACATGGCAGGGATGTCCACTATCACCACTGCTGATCAACATAGTACTAGAAGTCTTTGCCTCAGCAATCAGACAACAAAAAGAAATAAAAGGCTTCTGAATTGGCAAAGAAGTCAAACTCTCACTCTTTGCAGATGATATGATACTTTACGTGGAAAACCCAAAAGACTGAACCCCAAAACTGCTAGAACTCATACAGGAATTCAGTAAAGTGGCAGGACATAAAATCAATGCACAGAAATCAGTTGCATTTCTATACACAAACATTAAGACAGAAGAAAGAGAAATTAAGGAGTTGATCCCATTTACAATTGCACCAAAACCCTTAAGATACCAAGGAATAAACCTAACCAAAGAAGCAAAGGATCTGTACTCAGAAAACTATAGAATACTCATGAAAGAAATTGAGGAAGACACAAAGAAATGGAAAAATGCTCCATGCTCATGGATTGAAAGAACCAATATTGTGAAAATGTCTATGCTACCTAGAGCAATCTACACATTCAATGCAATCCCTATCAAAATATCATCAACTTTGTTCACAGAAATGAAACAAATAATCCTAAAATTTGTTTGTACCAGAAGAGACCCCAAATAGCCAGAGGAATCTTGAAAAAGAAAACCAAAGCTGGTGGCATCACAATTCTGTACTTAAAACTCTATTACATTGCTGTAATCATCAAGACAGTATGGTACTGCCACAAAAACAGACACCTGGATCAATGGAACAGAATAGAGAACTCAGAAATGGACTCTCAACTGTATGGTCAACTAATCTTTGACAAAGCAGGAAAGAATGTCCAATGGAAAAAAAGTCTCTTCAACAAATGGTGTTGGGAAAATTGGACAGCCACATGCAGAAGAGTGAAACTGGACCATTGCCTTACACCATACACAAAAATAAACTCCAAATGGATGAAAGACCTAAACGTGAGATAGGAATCCATCAAAATCCTTGAGGAGAACACAGGCAGTAGCCTTTTGGACCTCAGCTGCAGCAACTTCTTCCTAGACACATCGCCAAAGGCAAGGGAAGCAAGGGCAAAAATGAACTATTAGGACTTCATAAAGATAAAAAGCTTTTGCACAGCAAAGGAAATAGTCAACACAATCAAAAAAGAACCAACAGAATGGGAGAAGATATTTGCAAATGACATACCAGGTAAAGGACTAGTATTATTCTGCATTTTTAATTTATTTTTTGCAAATTTTATATATCATTTTTAAATTATTTTTTGAGTGTACTTGACACACAATGTTACATTAATTTCAGGTGTACAACAGTGATTTGACAAGCACATATCACGTTATTTCATTCACATGTGGAATCTAAAAAAAAAAAAGAAAAGAAACAAAAAACAGAATGAGAGAGCAAACTGATGGTTGCCAGAGGGAGGCATGTGGGGGGATGAGCAAAATGGGTAAAGGGGAATGGGAGATACAGGCTTCAGTTTACAAAATGAGTAAGTCACAGGAATAAAAGGGTACAGCCTAAGTATTATATCAGTGGTATTCTACTAGCATCATAGTGGCAGATGGTAGCTACACTTGTGGTGAGCATAGCATAGTGCATAAACTTGTCGAATTCAGTGTGTATTTTTAGATATTCATTATAATCATTACCTTGATGAAAATGGAAGTCACCTATTTACCTCCTTGGATTACACAAATGGCTAGCTTCAGAAATCTGATTTTTACTGGGGTTCCTAGGTGTCTCAGCGGGTTGGGTGTCTGACTCTTGATTTCACCTCAGGTCATGATCTCAGGGTCATAAGATCGAGCCCACATCAGGCTCCACACTCAAGAGAGTCTGCTTGAGATTCTATCTCCCTTTGCTCCTCTGCCTCCTCTCTCTCTCAAATAAATGAATGAATAAATAGGTAGTCTAAAAAGTAGTTGTCAGACTTTCTCTAACACACCTACAATACTTATAAACACTTTCATATCTAATTTGTCCCACCCACTGCATTTTTTTTTCTTTTTTTTTTAATTTTTATTTTGTTATATTAGTCACCATACAGTACCACTGCATTTTTTCTGAAAAATTTTTCAGCAATAAGAACTTGGCTTCTTTATATCCACTAGACTCTATGCTCCTTTAATGGCTAAAGTACTCTCATACAATTTTCCTTTAGCTTATGGATCTGATTCTATTAAAATGGAGATGTTTCTGAGGGTCCAATACTCTGTGCTTGAATCCAGAGACTATGCTCTCTCAGCTCTGTCTTCTTGCTTATGCTGCCTGGCTACTCATTCAGCTGATGCTCATAGGCAGTCTAGACTCGTCTCATTTCCTCTTACTGGCGCATCTCGCTCAAATCTCCAGGGCTCCTGAAGCCCAGAATGTTTCCCTACACCCGCATGGCCTCTTCTTTGCTGTGTTGCCCACAGTGAACACTTCAGCTTCCTTTGAAACCTATCTTGGGTGTCACTTTCCCCTGGAAGCATTCCCTAAGCCCTTGCCCTTTTCCTATAGAACTAACCACCCTTTCTCACAGTTGCCTCTTTCCCTGGTCTCTGTGAGCTTATCACACTGCACTGCAATCTGTTTTCCATCATGACTCCCTTCAAGACTGTCAGCTCTGAGGGCAGCTGCTCTGTCTTAGTTATTTCTGGTCCCTGGAGCCAGGTATAGATCTATACCTGATGTAGGACAGGTGCTCAGTAAATGTCTTGTGAATTTGAGCTAATTATGTTTGGTATGAATAAACCTCAGATATGTGGTAGAAGGTGAACCTTGGTTGGAAAAAGGACAGCAAACACTGTGAAGTCAAGGTGAGAAGGGCAGCTGTAGACAGCCTACAAGAAGCTGAACTGATGGGGAGCCTGGGTGGTGGAGTTGGTTAACCATCCAGCTCTTGGTTTCAGCTCATGTTGTGATCTCAGGGTCATGAGACTGAGCACTGCATTGGGCTTTGCACTCAGAGAGGAGTCTGCTTGGGACTCTCTCTCTCTCCCCCTCTGCCCGTCTCCCCACCCCACCACTTACTCTCTCTAAAATAAATAAAATCTTAAAAAGATGAAGCTGCCATAGTCTTGCCTTGAATGATGCATGAAAAAGATTCCCATGTCTTAAAAAAAAAATTATCCCTTGGCTATTAGTGACAAGCTAACTTCACTTGGGTCTGCAATATTAAGGATCAGAAGGTCATTTTATCCAATCTCTTTGTTCCTTTTGTACAGAAGTGAGCCCTGAACCCCTGGAGCATAGATACCTTAGGCTCTAAAATCAGAGTCAGGCTCAAAGGATATTAATAAGGTGGCCCTGAGTCCAATAAATCATAAAAAGGAGCAGGGTGGGAATTGCTCAAGAAAAGCAAAATGCCAAAGAATTCAAAATAACCAAATTCCTCTGTTAGTCTCTATCCATGTGGGAGGGTTGCCTCCACCATCTTTGCTGGGCTCTGCTGCCACGAAAACGAGGTGACATTCTTTCATCACCACTCTGAAATGAGGTCTAGCTTGAGCCTTCTACCTCCTACTGTGTCATCGGCCTTATCCCCACACTATGTCCCCATTTCTGTTTTTGGAACAAATCTTGCGGGATCATGAGTCATAGACATCAGCAGCTTGACACACTTAGGACAAAGAGTCTTTCTCTTTTCTCTGACCAATCCCCAATAACTTAATGATTGGGTTTCTCGCTGCTAGCTGAGCACATTAACTGGCTGACAGCTGGCTCTTCATGCCAAGCTTTGGGGTTTGGCAGCTGCTTCTTTTCCTGCCTTCTCTGGGCCTCTATGGTGGCCACCACCTGATAGAACTGCTTACGTGCCTCCCTCCTGCATTCATGTTGACAGAAAGATGGATGGACAGTCGGTTGGTTAATCGCCAGGACGGGTTTCCCCCTGACAATCTCTATCTCCTTAGGTTTGGCTAAGATTTCATCGGCTAGCTTGCAGGAGGGAATCTAACTTTCCCAGTATATCTCTGGATTGTTACAGATGGAAGACTATTTGTTCCCATAGATAAGCTGTGAATCCAAACACTTAAAAAATAAAGCCAGATTAATAAAGGTATTTGTAGGGCCAGTATCTTAGAGTTCTAGGTGGAGCTTAGAACTTGAAAGGCCACAAAACTTTGGGAAAATCTTAATGCCTAAATTGGGGATGTATGGTGAACAAAATACTAGGCTAGCCTAAACAATCTTCATGTTCTTGTTCAGCTTCAGTTCAGTTATTTTGATTATCATCTTAGTTAACAGTAGAAATATTAGGAGGATAAAAGATATTATTTTGCTGGCACTGAAAATAGAATTTATAGGTTTAAGTTCTTGGTGAGTATTTTGAAATGATTATATTTAATAAAAGTATCAGTCATGAACAATTAGAAACTAGCTTATATATCTTATAACAAAAGAGCTAAGTCAATAAATTGTACATATACTTACATAGACTTTTAAAATGTATAAAATATTTTATGTAACAATGTAGCATTTCAAAATAATAGGAAGTATAGAATTGTCCTTGTTTAGACTTTAAGTGAAAGATGAAGTAAAATTGAGAACAGGGAACATAAAACTTGAATTCCAACCACAGGTCCCTTTAAAATATATACATTTCCACCTTACAGTTTGATCATTAACTTAAATAATTGCTAAACATAGTAATTGTAAGTAAAATTTTTCTATACTTTGTTGTTTGAATTATTTGGAGTGAGGCCTGCTTGCTTTGCATTCCTTTGTCCTTGCTGGAAATTCTAATCGATTGGCTGTTGGTTACATGTTTTTGGATAGAAAACGGCTCCCTGAATGATGCAAACTGGGTAGCATTTGCTGCCATGTTCTGTCCTGTCATCTGGCCTTCACACTATGCTCTGAGCTATCTAGACAGGTATTATTATGAAAGTTGGAGAAGATTCTTCGCTAGTGCCTGAATCTTCTTAGGCCCATCTGTGGACCTCCTTGTAAAATCCAATTTTAGCAAGAACCCTGCCAAGTCAGTTTAATCAGAACCTTCACTCTTGATATCTGATCACCCTTTGTATCAGATGCTGTTTCTCATTCCCCACCATCCCTCAGGTGAGGTCCCATACCTGGACGGCAAGCATCTTTTTAGGTCAGTTTATCTGGAAACTCCTTTACCCCATCTCCTGGCCCCACCCTGCTCCTTGGCTCTAAATTCTCATTTCCCATGCTCTGTTTGTAGTTGAGCCACATCTCTCCATCCCACCGCAAAATCCCATTGCAGTGGTTCCCACAACTATTATCAGAACCCCTTGAGGAAAGCTAACCTTACTGTGCTTTAGCAAGGGTCATGAATATGTTTTTTCCTTTAACAATATTGCCAATCGAAGAAACTACAGCTCTGGGGAGAAGACTTATCCAAGGCCCCAGGGCTGGATACCACTAAGATGGGGGACAAGTAAATCTGTCAATTTCACATGTGGAGAGAAGGGGCAGTCTGGTAGGCAAAGGAATGGCCCCTGGCCTGTGACTATGTTGGCAAGGGGTAACTAAGGTTGCAGATAGAAGGATAATCAGCTGGTGTTAAAATAAAGAGATTACCCTGGATGTTCTGGGTGAGCTCAAAGTAATCAACATCATGACGAGGTCATGAATTAGGGAAGAGGAGGGCAGAACAGTGTCACAGTGAAGCTCTGTGATACCATCTCCACAGTGCTGCTGGTTTTGCAGATGGAGGAAGTATCCACCAGCCAAGGAAGGCAGGTGCCTCTAGAAACCGGAAAAGTAAGACAATGAAGTCTCCCCTGGACCCTTAATGAAGGACCACAGACCTGCCGACACCTTACCTTGAAGCCTATGAAACTCTTATCTGACCTTCAGAAAGGAAGGGAAGAATAAGGAGGTTGAAGAGAAGGCAAAATAATTGAGTTGAATATAGAAAAATAAGAATGAAGATGTGAAGAAGGTTAAGAATGATGAAGTTGGAGGGAAGGCAGCAGAGATAAGAGTTTGGTTCTTCATCTTCAGCTTGCAAAAAGCTTTATGACAGCCTCCACTAAAAAAGAACTACAGGCCAATCTCCCTGATGAACACGGGTGCAAAAATTCTCAATAAAACATAAGCAAACTGAATCCAACAATACATTAAAAAAACAGCCTCACAGTAAACAAGTTCTGTGGTTTAGGACCATGTAGAATTGTTCCTAGGCGTCTCTAGAAATGCTGAGATGCTTGTGATTTGTTTTTTAGATAAAACAATTTGTATGAATTATAACTGACATACAATATTTTAGGTATAAAATGTATTGAATATTTTATACATTATGAAACGATCATCTCGATAGGTCTAGTCACCATCTATCACCACACAGTTATTACAACATTATTAACTCTATTCCATTTGCTGTACATCACATTCCCAATTATTTATTTTATAGCTGGAAGTTTGTCTCACTCACCTTCACCTACTTCCTCCACTATCCCCCCACTCACCTCCCCTCTGCCAACCTCCAGTTCATTTTCTGTATCTTATGAGTTTTGTTTTGTTTTGTTTTGTTTTTAGATTCCACATATAAGTCGAATAATATGGTATTTGCCTTTCTGTGATTTACTTCACTTAGCACAATACCCTCTAGGTCCATCCATGTTGTAAATGTCAAGATCTTATTCCTTTTCTATGGCAAAGTGATATTTCATTATGTGTGTTTGTGTATTTATATGTATATACACATCACACCCATTCATCTATCAATGGATTATACATTTAGGTCACATCCATCCATCTATCAATGGATGATATCACATACATTTAGGTCTTTAATCCATATTGAGTTTATGCTTGTGTGTGATGTAAGAAAGTGGTCGAATCTCTTCCTTTTGCATATATTTTTCCAGTTTTCCCAACACCATTTATTGAAGAGACCATCTTTTCCCCATTGTATGTTCTTGTCTCCTTTATTATGTTAATGGACCACATATGTATGGGTTTATTTCTGTGCTCTTTATACTGTTTGATTGATTCATGTGTCTATTTGTACCAGCATCATACTGCTTTAATTGCTGTAGGTTTTTAGTTTAGTTTGAAATCAGGGAGGGTGATACCCCAACTTTGTTCTTTAGAGAGCTTTGGCTATTCAGGGTTTTTTGTGGTTCTATACAAATTTCATCTTATTCTAGTTCTGTAAAAAAATGTCTTTAGTATTTTGATAGAGTTTGTGCTGAATCTATAGATTGCTTTGAGTAGTATGGACATTTCAATTGTATTCATCCAATCCATGAACATGGAATATTTTACCATTTATTTGTGTCTTTTTCAATTCATTTAATTAATGTCTTAGAATTATCAGTGTACGGGTCTTCCACCTACTTGGTTAAATTTATTCCCAGGTATTTTATTCTTTTTGATGCAATTATAAATGGGGTAATTTTCTTCTCTTTTTGATAGTTTTTAATGTATAGGAACAATAGATTTCTGTATATTAAATTTGAATCCTACAATTTTGCTGAATTCATTTATACTAAAAGTTTTTTTGGTGGAGTCTATAGGGTGTCTATAGTATCATGTTAGCAGTAAATAGTGGTAGTTTTACTTTTCCCTTCCAAATGGATGCATTTTATTTCTTAACCTCATTGCTGGGGCTATGACTCCCTGTACTACGTTGACTAAAACTGGTGAGAACATGCATCCTTGTCTTCACAATCTTACAGGAAAATATTTCAGCTTTTTGAGTGTACTGTTAGCAATGGGCTTGTCATATATAGCTATTCCCTCTATACTCACTCTGTTGAGAGTTTTATCATGTCTGGTTTGGGTATCAGGGTGATGCTGACCTCCTATAATGAATTTGGAAATGTCCTTATCTCTTTAATTATTTGAAATAATTTGAGGAGGGTAGGTATGAACTCTTCTTGAAATGTTTGGTAGAATTCACCTGTGAAGCTATCTGATCCTGGATTTTCTTTTGGGAAATCTTTTTATTACTGATCCAATTTTATTACTAGTAATCATTCTATTCTGATCAATTTCTTCATGAGTTAGAAACATAAGATTATGTTTATTGAAACATCCATTTCTTCTAGGTTGTCTAATTTGCTGGCATATAATGTTCATAGTATTTTCTTATGATCATTGTATTTCTGTGGTATAGATTATAATTATTTTATTAATTTGTGCTCTTTTTTTTCCTTGGTGAGTCTGGCTAAAGGTTTGTTGATTTTGTTTATCTTTACAAAGAACAAGCTCTTAGTTTTTAAAATTTTTACTTATTCAGTGTTTATTTCATTTGTCTTCTCTGATCTCCATTATTTTCTCTTTTTTTTTTCCTACTAACTTAGGACTTTATTCTTTTGTATTTTCTTTATGGTGAAGTTAGTTTTTTTTTTTTTTTTTTAGTTTTTTTTTCTTGTTTCATAAAGTGTGCTGTATTGCTATGAAATTCCCTCTTAGAACTGCTTTTACTGCATCCCAAAGATTCCAGAACATTGTGTTTCCATTTTCATTTGTTTCAAGGTAGTTTTTTATTTCCTCTTTGTTTTTTTCATGTGCACATTGGCTGTTAAGTAACATGTAAAATCTCCATATTTTTTTTCAGTTTCCTTCTTATAATTAATTTCTAGTTTCATACCACTGTGGTCAGAAAAGATAGTGATATGAGTTCATTCTTCTTAAATTTATTGAGACTTGCTTTGTGGCCTAATAGATGATCTATTCTGGAGAAAGTTTCAAGTGCACTTGAAAAGAATATTTATTTTGCAGTTTGGGGATGGAATGTTCTGTATGGAGTTCAGCTGGTCTAATGTTTTTTTTTTTTTCATTAGAAATTGAATTTTTTGCACATTGGGAGATTTTTATTAACTTATATTGACATTGTTAATTTTGTCTACCCGGCCCTTAGTGAATATACCTTTATTTGATACAAACCTGCAGATTCTTATCAGTACCTCAGGATCATGGAAACTCATAGATATCAGTGTTTTCTAATAATTAAAACAATATTCAAGTAACAAGTTACTTCACTGAAATACTTAAAAGAGTATTCTGGGGAGTGTTTGAAAGCTCTGTTTATAAATAGTAGTTGATATATTAGGTATTCAGTGTTGAAAATAGACATTTCTTATTAAAACATTGTTTAATACATTGCTCTACTAATTAGTTGTTAGCTATATTTCTAACAGTAAGGAATAAAGCTTTATCTTATTTCATTCATAGGACTCATCAATAAAGAATGTTGTATCCAATAATAAACTGGCATATTGCAAGTGTTATTCTGTAGAAATGAAAATGATTTTTGTTTTTGCTTCCCTTGCCTCAGGAGACATATCTAGAAAAATGTTACTGTGACTTATGTCAGAGAAATTACTGCCTGGACTCTCTTCTAGGATTTTTATGGTTTCAGGTCTCACATTAAGGTCTTTAATGTATTTTGAGTTCATTTTTGTGTATGGCATGAGAAGGAGGTCCAGTTCCATTCTTTTGTATGTAGTTGTCCATTTTTCCCACCACCATTTGTTGAATTTTTTCCCATTGCATATTATTCCCTCTTTTGTCAAAGACTAATTGACCATATATAATCATGGGTGTATTTCTGGGCTCTCTATTCTTTTTTTTTTTTAATAATTTTTTATTATGTTAGTCACCATACAGTATATCCCTAGTTTTTGATGTAATGTTCCATGATTCATTATTTGCGTATAACACCCAGTGCTCCATGCAATATGTGCCCTCTTTAATACCCATCACCAGTCTATTCCAATCCCCCGTCTCCCCCTCCCCTCTAAAGCCCTCAGTTTGTTTCCCAGAGTCCATAGTCTCCCGTGGTTCATTTCCCCTTCTCTTTACCCCCCCTTCATTCTTCCCTTTCTTCTCCTACTGATCTCCCTGCTATTTCTTATGCTCCATAAATGAGTGAAACCATATGATAATTGTCTTTCTCTACTTGACTGATTTCGCTTAGCATAATCTCCTCCAGTCCTGTCCATGTTGCTGCAAATGTTGGGTAATTGTTCTTTCTGATGGCTGAGTAATATTCCATTGTATTATATATCCACATCATCTTTATCCATTCATCCGTTGAAGGGCATCTCGGGTCCTTCCACAATTTGGCTATTGTGAACAATGCTGCTATGAATATTGGGGTGCATATGGCCCTTCTCTTCACTACATCTGTATTTTTGGGGTAAATACCCAGTAATGCAATTGCTAGATCAGAGGGTAGCTCTATTTTTAACTTTTTAAGGGACTCCACACTGTTTTCCAAAGTGGCTGTACCAAATTGCATTCCCACCAACAGTGTAAGAGGGTTCCCCTTTCTCCACATCCTCTCCAACATTTGTTGTTTCTTGCCTTGTCCATTTTTGCCATTCTAACTGGTATAAGGTAGTATCTCAATGTGGTTTTGATTTGAATTCCCCTGATGGGTAATAATTTTGAACATGTTTTCATGTGTCTGTTAGCCATTTGTATGTCTTCATTGGAAAAGTGTCTGTTCTGTTCTTCTGCCCATTTTTTGATTTGATTATTTGTTTCTCGTGTATTGAGTTTGAGAAGTTCTTTGTAGTTCTCGGATACCAGTCTTTTATCTGTAGTGTCATTTGCAAACATCTTCTCCCATTCCGTGGGCTGCCTCTTAGTTTTTTTTGACTGTTTCCTTGGCTGTGCAGAGGCTTTTTATCTTGATAAAGTCCCACAAGTTCATTTTTTCTTTTGTTTCTCTTGCCTTTGGAGATGTGTCATGAAAGAAGTTGCTGTGGCCGATGTCAAAGAGGTTACAGCCTACGTTCTCCTCAATGATTTTGATGGATTCCTGTCTCACATTGAAGTCTCTCATCTATTGGAGTTCATTTTTGTGTATGGTGTGAGAGAATCGTCAAGTTTCATTCTTTTGCATATAACTGTCGAGTTTTCCCAGCACCATTTATTGAAGAGTCTCTTTTTTTCCACTGGATGTTTTTTCCTGCTTTGTCAAAGATTAGTTGCCCATAGAGCCGAGGGTCCATTTCTGGGTTCTCTATTCTGTTCCATTGGTCTATGTGTTTGTTTTTGTGCCAGTACCATGCTGTCTTTGTGATCACAGCTTTGTAGTATAGCTTGAAATCTGGCAACGTGATGCCCCCAGCTTTGTTTTTCCTTTTCAACAATTCCTTAGTGATTCAGGGCCTTTTCTGGTTCCACACAAATTTAAGGGCTGTTTGTTCCAGTTCTTTGAAAAATGTCATTGGTATTTTGATCAGGATGGCATTGAAAGTGTAGATTTCTCTGGGTAGCATAGATGTTTTAACTATCTTTATTCTTCTGATCCATGAGCATGGAATGTTTTTCCTTCTTTTTGTGTCATCTGCAATGTCTTTCAAGAGTGATCTGTAGTTTCTAGAGTATAGATCCTTTACCGCTCTGGTTAAGTTAATTCCGAGATATCGTACAATTTTTGGTGCTATTGTAAATGGAATCAATTCCCTAATTTCTCTTTCTTCAGTCTCATTTTTCATGTATAAAAAATGCAACTGATTTCTGAGCAATTGATTTTGTATCCTGCCACATTACTGAATTGCTCTATAAGTTCTAGTAATTTGGGGGTGGAGTCTTTTGGGTTCTCCTTATAGAGTATCATGTCATCTGCGAAGAGAGAATGTTTGACTTCTTTGCCGATTTGGATACCTTTTATCCCTTTTTGTTGTCTGATTGCTGTTGCAAGGACTTCTAGTACTATGTTGAATAATAATGGCAAGAGTGGGCATCCTTGTCGTGTTCCTGATCTTAAGGGAAAGGCTTTCAGCTTTTCCCCATTGAGAATGATATTCACCATAGGCTTTTCATAGATGGTTTTTATGAAATTGAGGACTGTACTCTCTACCCCTACACTCTGAAGGGTTTTAATCAGGAAAGGATGCTGTATTTTGTCAAATGCTTTTTCTGCATCAATTGAAAGGATCATATAGTTCTTGACTCTTTTCCTGTTGATGTGATATATCACACTGATCGATTTGCAAATGTTGAACCACCCTTGCATCCAGGGGTGAATCCCACTTGGTCTTGATGGATAATCCTTTTAATGTACTGTTGGATCCTATTAGCTAGGATTTTGTTGAGAATTTTGGCATCCATATTCATCAGGGATATCGGTTTGTAATTCTCCTTTTTGATGGGGTCTTTGCCTGGTTTGGGGATCAAGGTAATACTGGCCTCATAGGATGAGTTTGGTGGTTTTCCTTCTGTTTCTATTTTTTGAAACAGCTTCAGGAAAATAGATATTATTTCTTCTTTGAATGTTTGGTAGAGTTCCCTGGGGAATCTGTCAGGCCCCGGACTCTTGTTTTTGGGAGGTTTTTGATAAGTGCTTCATCTCTTCATAATTAATCAGTCTGTTTAAATAATCAATTTCTTCCTGTTTCATACTTGGTAGTTTATTGGTTTCCAGGAAAGCATCCATTTCTTCCAGTTGTTTAATTTATTGGCATAAAGTTTTTGATAAATGTTTCTAATGATCCTTCCTATTTCATTAGTGTTGGTTGTGATCTCTCCCCTTTCATTCATAATTTCATTAATTTGGGTCCTTTCTCTATTCTTTTGAATAAGTCTGGCCAGTGGCTTATCGATCTTATTTATTCTTTTAAAAAAACAGCTTCTAGTTTTGTTGATCTGCTCTACTGTGCTCCTGGTTTCTAATTCATTAATCTCTGCTCTAATCTTGATCAACTGTCTTCTCATGCATGGGTTAGGCCTGTTCTTCTGTTCCAGCTCCATCTTCTTGAGGTGAGAATATAAAAACTGCATTTTAGATTTTTCTATTCTTTTGAGTGAGGCTTGGATGGCTATGTATTTTCCCCTTAGGACTGCCTTTGCAGTGTCCCATAGGTTTGGAACAATGTGTTTTCATTCTCATTAGTCTCCAAAAATTGCTAATCTGATTTTTAAATTCCTGGTTTACGCAATCATTCTTGAGCAGGGTGGTTCTTAATTTCCAAGTGTTTGAGTTTCTTCCAAATTTTTCCTTGTGATTGAGTTCCAGTTTCAAAGCATTGTGGTCTGAGAATATGCAGGGAATAATCTCAGTCTTTTGGTATTGGTTGAGACCTGTTTTGTGACCCAGTATATGGTCTATTCTGGAGAACGTTCCATGTGCATTCAAAAAGAATGAGTATTCTGTTGCTCTGGGGTGTAGTGTTCTATATATATCTATGAGGTCCATCTGGTCCAGTACGTCATTCCAAGCTCTTGTTTCTTTGTTGATTTTCTGCTTAGGTGATCTGTCTATTGCTGAGAGCAGAGTGTTGAGGTCCCCTACTATTAACATATTATTATCTATATGTCTCTTTATTCTGTTTAAGAGTTGGCTTGTGTATCTAGCTGCTCCCCTGTTGGGGGCATAGATATTTGTAATTGTCATATCCACTTGTTGGATACATCGTTTAAGAATAATATAGTGTCTTTCTGTATCTCTAACTACAGTCTTTAGAATCTAACCTGTCGGATATGAGAATTGCTACCCCAGCTTTCCTTTGAGGTCCGTTGGCATGAAAAATGGTTCTCCATCCCTTCCCTTTCAGTCTGGATGTATCTTTAGATTCAAAATGAGTCTCTTGTAGACAGCATATGGTTGGGTCATGTCTTTTTATCCAATCTGCAACCCTGTGGTGTTTTATGGGAGCATTTAGGGTGTTCAGATTGAGAGTGATTATTGAGAGAGATGATTTTAATGATGTCATGTTACCTGTGAAGTCTTCATTTCTATAGATTGTAAATTTCTGTTCTGTATCACTCTTGGGGTCTTTTTACTTTTATGGAACCACCCTTAATATTTCTTGTAGGGCTGGCTTGGTGGTCACATATTCTTTTAGTTTCTGCCGGTCTTGGAAGGTCCTTGTTTCTCCATCAATTCTGAATGACAGCCTTGCTGGTTAAAGGATCCTTGGCTGCATGTTCTTCTCAGAGCTCTGAATATGCCCTGCCAACCCTTCCTGGCCCGCCTGGTCTCTGTAGACAGGTCTGACATTATTCTGGTATTCCTTCTTCTGTAGGTTAGGATTTTCTTCACCCCGGCCGCTTTCAAGATTGTATCCTTGGATCTAATATTTGTGAATTGTACTATTATGTGACGTGGTGTAGGTCTGTTCTCATTGTTCTTGGGAGGGGATCTCTCCACCTCTTGGACACGAATTCTTGTTTCCTTTGCCAGATTTGGGAATTTCTCAGTTACGATTTGTTCAAATATCTCTTCTAGACCTCCCTGTTTCTCTACCCCCTCAGGGATGCCGATGATTCTGACATTGGAAAGTTTCATTGAGTCAGTAATCTCCCGTAATCTATATTTTTGAGTTTGGATCTTTTTGAGCCATGTTTCCATTTTTTCCTTCTCTTCTACCATCCCATCTTCCAATTCACTAATTTGTTCTTCTGCCTCATTTACCCTGGCCGTCAGAGCGTCTAGTTTAGACTGCATTTGATTCATAGCATTTTTAATTTCTGCCAGATTTTCTCTCATTTCCACCCTTAGAGATTCTATATTCTCGTTAATATTTTTGTTAATATTTTTTCAAGCCTACACAACATCTTGACCATTGTTACTCTGAACTCCATTTCTGACAATTTGGTTATATCCATATCTATCAGTTCTATGGCAGAGGCCACAGTCTCTGTGTCCTTTCTTTGCTCAGGGTTCCTCCTCCTCGTCATTCTGATGAGCAGAGGTTGCGGGGATGCACAGAGCCCAAATTATTGACCAGGACCCAAGCAATGTGGACTTGTTTTATAGGGACCTTAGGGATGTGGGCTTCTTGATTTTTTTTCAGCCCGTCTTCTGGGGGAGGGGTTTGCCGCACTGATACTCAGGCAACCTTGTTTGGGTAGAATCACCCTGTCCCCTGTGAGGGGGGATGGGGGTGGGCACAATGTGAGCTGGTATTTCCAGGCTTTTGTTCTCTGGCAGCTTTCCCTGGTGGTTTTCTGTGGCTCTTCTGAGAGTCAGAGCAGCAGTGGTGGAATCCTAGCCTCTGTCTCAGAGCAGAGAGATCGCAGTCTGCTCTCCACTGAGCTCTCCTGGCCACTCTAACTCTGTTTCCGTCGGTGCTGCTAAAAACCCTGCAGTGTCCTGGGTTGTGTGCCCCACAGCCAATCTCCCAGCCCTCGCTTCCAGGGCCGGCTCTTCTCTGTCCTTTGTGTTTCTAACACCGCCAGCCGCCCCCAGTTCCCATGTGCACTCCTGAGCTCCCTGTTTCAGTGTGGTTCGCATGTGCTCTGGAGCGCTAATTTTCTGTCTGGTTGCGGCACGCGCTCCTAAGCTCCTGGCTTCAGTCTAGTTGGAGTGTGCACTCTGGAGCGCTGGTTTTCAGTCTGGTCATGTGTGCACTTTTGAGCTCCGGGTATCAGTCCAGTTCCAGTGAGCGCTCCAGAGCTCCAGTTTTCAGTCTGATTGCACGCGCGCTCCTGGGCTCACAGTCTTAGTCTTCTTTCTCGTGGGTGCTGGTCCGCGAGTCTGGCCCGCTCCCCAGTGCTGGTGGCTACTGCTTCCCAGTGCCTGAGTGCTGTAGCTCCCTCCCTCTTCCGTTCATATTCCGATATCTGTGTGCGGATTCACGGCTCCCCACTTGGTACCTCAATACTCAGCACTGGAGATGTTCGTTTGTAGAGATCCACATGTATCTTCCTATGTCTCGGGCTGATTTCATGGGTGTTCAGAATGATCTGGTAGATATCCAGCTCAATTCAGTGGACCAGCTGAAAAAAGCTCTGGGCTCTCTATTCTGTTCCATGGATCCATACATCTGTTTTTGTGCCAGTGGTATGGTGTTTTGATTGCTACAGCTATGCAGTATAATTTGAAATCTGAGATTGTGATACCCCCAGTTTTGTTCTTTTTCAAAATTGCTTTGGCTCTTCAAGGTCTTTTGTGGTTCCATACGCATTTTAGGATTGTTTGTTCTAAGTCTGTGAAAAATGCTATTGGTATTTTGATAGGGATTGCATTAAATGTGTAGGTTGTTTTGGGTAGGATGGACATTTTAACAATATTTGTTCTAATCAATGAGCATTGAATGCCTTTCCATTTCTTTGTGTCATCTTCAATTTCTTTCATCAGCATTTTATAGTTTTCAGAGTACAGGTCTTTTGCCTCTTTGGTTACATTAATTCCTAGGTATTTAATTCTTTTGGTGAAATTGTAAATGAGATTGTTTTCTTAATTTCGCTTTCTGCTGCTTCATTATTAGTGTGTAGAAATGCAACAGATTTCTGTATACTGATTTTGTATCCTATGATCTTACTCATTTATCAGTTCTAGTAGTTTTCTGGCGGAGTCCTTAGGGTTTTCTATATATAGTATCATCTGCAAATAGTGAAGTTTTAATTTTTATTTGGATGCTTTCATTTCTTTGTGTTGTCTGATTGCTGGTGCTAGGACTTCCAGTATGTTGAATAAAAGTGGTGAGAGTGGATATGCATGTCTTGTTGTTAAGGTCCTTGACCTTAGGGAAATAGGTGAGAGTTTCACCATTCAGTATGATGTTAGCTGTGGGTTTTTCATATATGCCCTTTATTATGTTGAGTATGTTCCCTCTAATTCTACTTTGTTGGTGGTTTTTATCATGAATTGATGTACTTTGTCAAGTACTTTTTCTGAATCTATTTGAAGTGATCTATATCCTTTCCCTTGTTGTGATGTATCACATTGATTGACTTGGAAATATTGAACCATCCTATCATCCCAGGGATAAATCCTCCCTGATCAGGGTGAATGATTTTTCTAAAATGTATTGTTGGATGTGGTTTGCTATGTTTTGTTGAGGATTTTTGCATCTATGTTCATCGGAGATATTGACCTGTGGTTCTTTTTTTCTGTATTGTCTTTTTCTGGTTTTGGTATCAGGGTAATGCAGGTCTCAGGATGAATTTGGAGGCTTTCCTTCCTCTTCTAGTTTTTGCAATAGTTTGAGGAAAATAGTATTAAATCTTCTTTAAATATTTGGTGGAATTCTTCCGTGAAGCTGTCTGGTCCTGTACTTTAGTCCGTTGAGAGTTTTTTGATTACTGATTCAATTCCATTGCTGGTAGTCAGTCTGCTCAAATTTTCTGTTTCTTCTTGATTCAATTTTGAGAGGTTGTATGTTTCTAGGAATTTATCCATTTCTTCAATGTTGTCCAATTTCATAACATTCTTTTCATAACAGTCTTTCAAAATCTTTGTGGTGTTGGCTCTTTTCATTTTTGATTTTGTTTGTGTCTTTTCTTCTCTTGAGTCTGGCTAAAGTTTTAACAATATTGTTGATCTTTTCAAAGAACTAGCTCCTGGTGTAATTGATCTGCTTTGGGTTTTTTTTTAAGTTTCTATTTGATTTATTACTGCTCTAATCTTTATTATTTCCTTCCTTCTATTGTTTTGAGGTTTTGTTTGTTCTTCTTTTTCCCAGCTCCTTTAGGTGTAAGGTTAGATTGTTTATTTGAGATTTTTCTTGCTTATTAATGTAAGCCTGTGTTGCTATAATATTTCCTATTAGAACCACTTTTGCTGAATCTCAAAGACATTTGACCTTTGTGTTTCCATTTTCATTTGTGTCTGTGTATTTTTGGATTTCCTCTGATTTCTTGATTGACTCACTCATTGTTAAACACCGTGTTATTTAACCCCTATATATTCTTTCCAGGTTTTTTTCTTGTGGTTGATTTCTAGTTTCAGTGTTGTAGTCAGGAAAGATGCATGATATGACTTTAATCTTTCTAAATTTGTTGTGATTTGTTTTATGGCTGCAGAATGTTCCATGTGCACTTGAAAATATTGTGTATTCTGATTTAGGATAGAATATTGTAAATATGTCTGTTAGATCCAGCCCATCTAACATGTCATTCAAAGCCATCATTTCTTCTTTTTTTTTCTTTTTGGAATATCTATCCATTGATGTAAGTGGAGTTTTAAATCCCCTACTATCCGTGTATTACTCTTGAATATTTTTATGTTCGTTTTGAGCTGCTGTATGCATTTGGGTGCTCCCATGTTGGGTGCATAAATATTTACAATTTCTATATCTTCTTGTTGGATTATCTCTTTTTTGATTATGTAGTGTCCCCTTTGTCTCTTCTTACAGTCTTTGTTTTAAAGTTGATTTTATCCCATATAAGTATTGCTGCTTTGATTCGCCTTTAACTTCCATTTGCATGATAAATATTTTTCCATCCCTTCGCTCTGAATCTGCATGTGCTTTTAAGTCTGAAATGAATTTCTCATAGACAGCATAAATGGGTCTTCCTCTTTTATCCATTTCTCCACCCTGTGTCTTTGGATTGCAGCATTTAGTCCATTTACATTCAAAGTAATTATTAATAGATATGTACTTACTGCCATTTTTGTTACTTGTTTTGTAGTGGTGGTGGTGGTCTCCTCCTCCTCCTCCTCCTCCTCCTCCTCCTCCTCCTCCTCCACTGCCTTCACCTCCTCCCCCCCTCCCCCCCATTACTTTCTTCTCTTGCTCTCTCATGATTTGCTGGCTCTCTTTAGTGGTGTACCTGGGTTCCTTTCTCTTTATTTTTTGCATATCTATTACCAGTTTTTGATTTATGGTTACCATTAGGTTTGTAAATAACGTCTTATGCATATAGCAGTCTATATTAAATTGATGGTGGCTTAAGTTTGAACCCCTTCTTTATTCCTCTCCCCACCATGTTTAGGTATCTTGTTTCATACTTTACATTCTTTTATTTTGTGATTCCTTTCACTGATTTTTACAGATATACTTCATTTGACTTCTTCCTTGCTTTCTACTATTCTTACTCCTGCTAATGATCTATCTTTTCCACTCAAAGAGTATCCTTTAACATATATCATAGTGCTGGTTTAGTGGTCATGAAGTCCTTTAACTTTTGTTGCTTGGGAAACTCTCTATCCCTATTTCTATTCTGAATGATAGACTTGCTGTGTAGAATACTCTTAGCGGCAGGTTTTTATCTCTCAGCACTTTCAATATAACATGCCACTCCTTTCTTTCCTGCAGTTTCTGTTGAGAAATCAGCTGATCATCTTATGGGGTTTTCCTTGTATGTAACTGTTTTCTTTTGTTGTTTTAAAAAATTTCTCTTTATCAGTACTTTTTGCTATTTTAATGGCTATGTGTCTTGGTGTGAACTTCCTTGGGTTGAGTTTGCAGCTTTCTGTGCCTCCTGGATATGGATTTGTTTCCTTTCCCAGATTTGGGAAGTATTCAGCTATTTTTACAATAACTTTTCTGTCCCCCTTTCTCTTTTCTCTTTCCGGGATACCTATAATGCATATGCTGTTATACTTGATGGTGTTGCTGAGTTCCCTATGTCTATTTTCATTTTTTTAATGTATTTTTTTCTCTCTCCTATTCAGATTGATTGCTTTCTATTATTCTGTCTTCCAGATCCCTGATCCATTCTAATGTCTACTATTTATTCCATGTAGTGTCTTTCTAATTTCAGTTATTGAGTTCCTCTCTGATTGGTTCTTTTTTATGTTCTTCTCTTTGCTGAGCATCTCACTGGGGCCCTCCACTCTTTTCTCAAATCCAGTGAGTATCTTTATGACCATTATTTCAAATTCTCTATCAAGCATTTTACTTGTCTCCATTTTGTTTAGCCCTCTGTCTGTGAACTTCTTTTCTTTCATTTGGGACATATCTCTCTGTCTCCTCCTTTGTAGAACTCTGTGTCTGTTTCTATATGTTAGGAAAATCAGTTATGTCTCCTTCTCTTGAAAGTAGTGGTCTTATGAAGAAGAGGTCCTGTAGTGTCCTGCAATGCAGTGTCCCTGTTCATCACAACCCGATGCTTCAGGATGTTCTTATGGGGTTTGCACTTGCCCTACTGTTGTGGCTGGGCAACTTTTGCCTCCAATCCACTTATCTGCAATGGCGCTCTTTGTGTTTTGTGAACAGGGTTTGGTGCCTGTGTTGTGTTAGTGGGCCAGTCTGGAGCCACTTGAGTTGAGCTTGAGCTGAGTCAGATCAGGCATTTGACAGAGATGCAGTAGCACCAAACTGCAGGGTACTTTCCCTGTGTCATCACCTGAGAAGCTTTTATTGGTTAGTGGGGCCTCCAATTAGATCAGATGTCTGCCTCCAGCCCACTGCTGTGTGGGTTGTACGTGTGTGTGTGTGTGTGTGTGTGTGTGTGTGTGTATGGTTATTTTCTGCTCTCCCTGGGGCAGGCGTCACTTTGGAGTGGCACTGGTCTCTGTTAGGACTGCTTGCACAATGCCAGGCTTGTGACAGCTCTTTGGATGGGCTCCAGCCAAGGACGTATTAGAGGGGGCAGGTCTGCAGGAGAACACTGGAGAGAGGCATAGGTTGTTAGCAATGTTTGCATAGGTTACCTTGGGAGATGACCTGGAGCAGAGGCCTGGATGGAGTAGTTGTGCCCACAGGAGAATGCAAGGCAAGGTGCACTATTAGCAAGTTAGTGAGTGTTGGCACTGTGCTGATCCCTGCAGGTTTCCCATATCTCTACTGGGGGGTGGGCAGGGAAATGGTGTTGCCAGCTCCTTTGTCCCAGGAGGTCTCCCAATGTCCCCTGTCCCATCAGCATATGCTCTGAGATTAGTAATCAAATATCCTTCCCACATACTCCAGGCATTTTTCAAACTGTTGCTCTTATGTTAGTATCTCCATGGAGCTGTTTGTTGTGCTGTCTCTTTAAAGGTAGGGACTTGGTTTCCTATTGCTTCCTGCTGAGCCTGCTGATTTTTTAAAGTTCCAGGTGTTAAGCCCCATTGACTCTAAGAACTTGAGAAATCATGCTGCTCTGGTTCTCATGCAGACTCGTGTCTGGGGTCCTTGGTATGAAGGTCTGGTCCTTTCGTTTTTCTGTGCCCATGGCATTTCTCCCTCCCATGGACTGTCCTGTAGGTCCAATTTAGCTCCCAACCATGTCTCTGCCCTTCCTATCCTCTTCAATGTGGTCTCTTCTCTGCATTTAGCTGTGAAGAGTCTGTTCTGCCATCTTCAGGTCATTTTCTGGGTTATTTACAACCCAGAATGTGGGTGTTATCTAGTTGTATCCATGGGATGAAGTGATTTTATCTTCCTACTCTTCCATCTTCCTACTCTTCCATCTTCCCCAGAAGTCTCCCAGGTCTGAATGTCTATCTTTCCCCAGATTGGGGAAGTTTTCCACCATTATTACTTAAAAATTTTTCTGGCCCTTTCTTTCTCTTTTCTCCTTCTGGGACCCCTATAATGTGAATATTATTCCACTGAACATTGTCCCAGAGGTCCCTTAAGGTATCACCACTTTTTCAATTCTTTTTCATTTTTCCATTGCTTTGTCTTCTGGTTCACTGACTCATGCTTCTATTTTATCTATTCTGCTATTGAACTGCTCTAGTTTTCTCAGTTCAGTGATAAATTCTGTTTGGTATTTCTTATATTTCCTATCTCTTTGTTGAAGTCCTCATTGTATTCATTCATTTTTCTCCTGAGTTTGGTGAACATCTTTATGACTATTACTGTGAACTCTCTTCAGATAAGTTGCTTATCTCCTTTTTATTAAGGTCTTGTTATAGGGATTTGCCTTGTTATTTGGATTGGAACATATTCCTCTGTCTCCTCATTTTGCCTGTCTCTCTGAATTTTCCTACATGTATTGGAAGAAATGGCTATCACCATTAGTTTTGAAGGAGATATTTTGTGTAGGAGCTTTTCCAGGTAGCCCAGAAATGCAATCTTCCCTGTCCATAAGAGTGAGTCACTCTGTGGGCATCCATCATGTGAGCTCATGTGCCTGCTGCCTAGGGAATTCAGAGCTCATGCCACTTTTCTGACTCAGTTGCTGTTCATCCATTGGGCACATATGGTGTGGCTTGGGGCCCTTGTCTCACCCTGTTGTGGCTCAGGTACTGCATGGTGTGGTTAGGGCTTGGGGTGGGCAGAGCTTGCTTTCTGGAAGGCTAGAGGAAGGACATAAAAAATGGTTTCTGTCAGCTCTGTTACCAGCCAATGAGCATAAGATTGCAAAACTGACATCACCAGTGCTTCTGCCCCTGGATAAAGTCCCTTCAGATTCCTGCATCTCCTGTAGCCATGGGAAAATTAATAAATAGGTTTTCCTCACTTATGGTCTAGGCATGTTTCAATTTGTTGCTTTTGTACTGGATCTCAGGGCAAGTGCATTTGCATATGAGCCTTTTAAGAGCAAGATCTCTATTTCTTATAATTCCATGAGTCTCCTGGTCTTAATCCCCATTGACTTCCAAAACCAGATGTGTTGAGGGCTTGTCATTTTGGTGCTGGACACCAGGATGGGGGTGCCTGATGTGGGGCACAATCCCTTGAAATAGTATTCCATATGTGGGGCGTTCCTCTTGGTTGTGGGGGATCGCTATGACTAGGATGAAATCTGGTGTAAGGCTGTATCTTTGACTTTCCTACCTTTGTTGGTGCATCTTTGTCTTTATTTGTGGAGGCATCGTTCATCCAGTTATTAGATCCTTTTTAGAAGAAAACTACTCCATATGTAGCTGTAAACTTTGTTGTGTCCCTGAGGAGTTGAGTCTTTTCATGCCACCGACATGAATCACTCCCCTGAGATGCTTGGCTTTTTTGCACTGTTCTCCTGGTTAAAATGTATTCATGCCCTTATTTTGCTAGAGGAACTGGGGGAAGGATGGCAACGAAATGCCCTTCACTCTTGCTTTTATGATGTTACTATCATTTTTTTAATGAGATATAATTGACATATTAGTTCCAGGTGTAAAACATAATGATAATACATTTGTATGTATTGTGAAATGATCACAATAATAATTAACATTCATCATCACACATAGTTACAAAATTTCTTCTTGTTATACAAACTTTCTCAGTGGCTTTCCAATATGCAAAACAGCATTGTAAACTATAGTCACCATGCTGTACATTATATCCCTATGGCTTATTTATTTTATACCATAAGTTTGTACCTTTTGACCCCCTTCACCAATTTCACCACTCCCCAACCCATGCTTCTGGCAACCACTGATCTGTTTTCTATATCTAAGAGTTGAGGATTTTCGTTTTTTTACATTCCATATATAAGTAAGGTCATATGGTATTTGTCTTTCCCTGTCTAACTTACTTCACTTAGTACAATGTCCTTGTAACAAAACCCAAGTTCATCTGCTGGACAC
The DNA here is from genome assembly GCF_023065955.2 of Ursus arctos. NCBI lineage: Eukaryota > Metazoa > Chordata > Mammalia > Carnivora > Ursidae > Ursus > Ursus arctos. The sequence continues at coordinate 21,571,883 of NW_026622952.1, forward strand.
ACATCAAAGCTAATCACTGAAACATAGACTGTGCAGCAAGGAAAGGGTTTATTTTAGAGGCAGCTAAATGAAAGGATAGGAGAGCAGGCCTTAAATCTCCCTCCCAAAGATGGAGAGTCAGAAATTTAAAGTAATCAAAAAGGAGTATGGGTAAAAAGTTGCAGTTGTGCTTATTGGTCCCATTAATGCTCTGATTACCAGTTTCAATCCTCACTATCTTTGATCATTCCTCATTCTTGAGGGAATTGGGACAATGAAGGCTCTAGTTTCCTGTTGAAATGGGGTGAAGATCAATATTAGAGGACTACACTCATTTACAAATATTCTTTAGTTCTAGATTGAGACCCAACATTCTGCATTACTAAATTTCTGTCCTTTGGTTAATAGTTCTTATACAACATCTTATATTATATTTTATGACTAAGTAGGAAAGGAGAATTAAGAATATGGACACCTCATACTTGAGTAATTCTACTAAGATTGACCTAATTTCTTAGGGAATCCTGAGAACCAGTTCCAGATCTGAGTCTAGGGCCTTAGGGTAGATTTGTTGTAACCAAGTAGCTTGTAGTATGATGAATTAGCTACTGCACAATCACCTCCTTGTTCTCCAAAATATAAAGTAATTCCATTATCTAAAACTACTTGGCCAAAAAGTCTAAGGACTTTTATTGTGCTTCAGCTATTTAAACATTTATATCACCAAGAGAAATAATTAAATCCACCGACAAAAATGTAACCTGGGGTTGCACATAGCACTCCTGTTAATTCATGGGGATCAATATTTTTATTTTGAGACTTATTGATTTCTTTGGGCCAGCTCTCCTAAATAGTAGTTTTAGTATGTCAGAGGCTTGTTGATCCAAGCAGGGCTTTTCATGTTCTCCTTGTTGGCAAGGTGTATGAGACCTGTGGATCCTTGTGGAGCCAGTTTAATTAGAGTGTGTTAAATCCACAGCTCAATTCCCCTTAGTTTCACTGAAGAATGTGTGGCCAGTAGCATCTCATAAGGTTCTGTGCAAGGAGGTTGGAGTTGGTCCTCTGTGTGCTTGTTCTCCCAGGTCTTTAATACACCAAGTCTCTTGGATTCAGGCAGTATGAGGGCACATCTGTGGGGTCTATCAACCTGCTGTTGTTTTGACATCATGGTAAAGTCTACCTACTAGTCTTCTCCAGGTTTGGTGCCTCTACATTGTACACCTTTGAGAGCTGATGGAAGCCTAGTCTTGGGATTACTTTTTTAGCACAAGTGTGGTATTTTTGGGCAAATGTCACATTTGGAACTATCTTTTCAACAGTTTCTGAAGATTGGGACTCACAATCAATTTCTGGATCCATTGAAATGTGGCATCTTACCTATAATAGGTGCTTTGATAAACACAGCTAGTTATTTTTTCCATGAAATATTCTGGAAGAAGGATTATCTCTTGTTAATTATATTTCCAGCTGGCTTTAGTGCCAGCATGGCATCTCATTCCCTTCTTTAGCTCTCCTTAGTGTCTGGTACCAAAGCTGTTATACTGGGTTTAGAAGTCTTTGTATGAGCTGCCAGCTTGGTGGTTTGAGCTGCCCGATTATACTCTCGGGCAATCAGACAGTTCTGTTTATGGTGTCCTTGGCAGTAGACAATAGCTGATGGGTCACCGCTGCATCTAGCTCTCCATTGACCTTAGTCCATACAACTGCTCTGGTCTGTGAACATCTCAAGGTCTGGAATTTCCAATGACCTGTCAAATTGGGACTACTGGAATAAACATGTTTTGGTGATGTTTCTGAGTGACCCATACAGTAACAGGAAAACATGGGCTTCTGTGGCAATTTTCTGTGATGTTTTCTTCAAGTTGTCTAGCTTCAGTTTGCAAGACTCAGGAAAACAAGTGCAGTATTAGTTCTGTTTGAGGAAACCAGAAGGATTTCAGGATCCAGCCCAGTTTTATAGGCAAACAACAAGCACTCAAAGACAGTTAACCAGAACTAGAATCTAACATCTGCAAAGGTGTGTTACTGAAACATAATTTCCCTCCAAATTCATCTTCATTTCCATCAAAAAATAGGCAAATTAAGACTAATTTGTTCATAAAATAAGTTCAGTTTTAACAAATTTGGCCTAATTATTTACACAAGCACAGTGAGACTAGTGATTGGACATATAGTTCTTCTTTTTTTAAATCTGCATTGTTTGGAATGTTTTATAACAAATTTCAGATTGAATTTTAATAGCCTTTCAAAGGCTAAGAAGCCAAGCCAAATATCACCATCAGACTTTGCCTGCACTACTTATAGATTTGGGTAAATTCCTCTCTTGTCAAGGTTCCTAAAATACTCTGAGGTTCCTGCACCTGCCAAGTGACCTTTTTTACTCGCCTGGTAAGGCTGTTGGGAACCTTGAAACAAGGTACCAGGCTGATACTTCCACGGGGCTGCATTGGCTCCATGAAGTCAACCCTAGTTCCTTAAAGCTGCCTGGTCATATCAGAATCTATGCATGTCTCTGTCAAATATGACATTCCAGCCAAAGCCTTGGTAACATAACCAATATTTCCAACTGTGTCCTGTCATAAGAAGAATAGATTCTTACTCTACTTATGTAAATAAATACATTACCTTGAAAATATAATAGTCACTGAGAGTTAGAATTCTGGAGTGATTGGGTAAGGAGAAAAAGATAAATCTGTTTTTCACCAAATTTTTGTAAGTCAGAGATAGCTTAAGAGAGAAAGTTTCCTTAAAACTGGAAGAGCAAACATTAGAGAATCAGCCATGTTTCAAACAAGAGTCATAAAAACCATAGTTCTCTTCAATTTATTCGGCCTCCGATGTTCTGTTTGAATGCAGTTTTATTAGTTCCAGAAATTCTTACTCAGTTTAGTTTTGTGATGTTAAAGTTACCAGAGACCTGCATTTATCATTACAATGAACTTGACAAGAAAACTTTATGACACACAACACTTCAATAATTAGAATTACAAGTGATGACTTTAGACCAGGACGTATTAAAACCTTAAGAATTTTATGTAATTTTGGGGATAGTTACAGCATTCATCCATATAATATAACTTAAGGTTTATCGTTACTTACTTGACAATGCTTCTCATGTAATTTTACATATCAAATAAACAACTTTAATCAAAGACCTAATGAAACATAGACCAGTAATCTAAGAAGAATCTCATTTTAACAGAAAAATCAATTCCAATCTTATACTGGTATACTTCTGATATTAAAAATCATTTATTGCAACAAGATGATTTTTTTAAAAATATTTTATGCAGTCCCTCTCTTTTCCTCCATTATCTCCCGTGTGAATATATACTGATTGAGACATGGACATAGAGGGCACTGCATGAGTTTCTGTTCTTATGGTGGGCAGATGCTATAATGTGCAGATCAGAATCTCCATCAGGAATGAAGGACTCCCAGCTGTAGGAAAGCTGTCAACAGTCCTGAACTATCAGACACTATCAAGGATTGCCCTGAATGCAGACGGCTGCCTTGCCAAGGTTATGCCCTCTTTTCAGGTGGTCACATCTAATGACTGTTCATTATGAGGGTATAAAAGTCTGGCCCTTTTGCCCCAATTTAGATGATTCTGAAGGATAATCCAGTATTTGTAACTCCTTTGGGAATCGGGTAAGGTATCTGTTGATATTGTATCAATGCTCCTCTTTTGCTTGATCTTGTTCTCTTACTTTTTTTTGCCAGGTGCTGATCACTTTCTAATAAACTTTTTTTCACATATTCATCTCAATAATCTTATCCTCATCCATGCATAAAATTCCTTTCCAAAGATTCCCTTTCACAAACCTTCTACTACTTACTTTTTTTAAAATTTTTTAATAATATTTTTTATTATGTTAGTCACCATACAGTACATCCCTGGTTTTTGATGTAAAGTTCCATGATTACTACTTTCTTCTTTACATTCAGATTTTGTCCGAAGTTTTCCCTCTTTGAATAACAGTCTGTTTCCTTGCATACAGCGTTGTCTCCAGTAGTCTGAATTACATTTATTAGAATCCTAAGGCTTTCCTCTAAAACAAAACAAGTGAACAAACACAGTAGAATCAAATACAAAGAAAAAAACTGGTGGAAGAAAGACATACTATATCCTTTCTCTTTTCTGACAAATTTTGCTACGGAGATAATGTAAAGCTACTGTTTAGTAAACACAGAACGGAAGTTCTACCACAGGTAACTCTAAAGACCTGCTCATTTTAATAAAACCAACAACCTTAAATTACCTTTAATTCAATTATTTTCCCAGATTAAATGAACTTGAAAATGGGAATGGTTTCCATATTTTTGAGTTTCAGAACAGCCAATTCCCACAAGCATTTCCCTTTAAACCAACCAGAGGTGTTTTTTGTTTTTTGTGTTTTTTTTGTTTTTGTTGTTGTTTACCAATTTTAGCAACACCATGCGATGGCAGAGAAAAGCTCTCCCATTTAAAACATACATGGACATCAATAAGCAAATAAATACACAGACCTACATGGACAGATACACAAACAAGATGCAAACAATCTTAAAATGGTATTATATTTTATGGATCCATTAGTCATTTTTCTCTGGAGTCCATTGACTGTTGTGGCCAACCAGAGTTAGAAAAAATACAATTTTTTTCCTTTTCATAAGTTCATAACTAACCATTGCCCAATTTTGGAGAGTACGGCCCAAAGGTCTGCATTCAGGAACTGAATTTTCATTTCCCATTTTCCAGTTGGAGCACAACCAGCTTTATCCAAACATATTAAAAATGAAGCCACAAGCAAACCCAATGAAGCCCAGAGTACCTCTGTGAGCATTAGCTCCTCTCCAAAAGTCAGGGCTTCACTGACTACACCAAATAGTTCCTGTGTCACTCCTTTCCTGATCAAGGGACAAAGAAGGCCAAGAGATCCAAACCAAAGAAGAAGAAGAAAAAGCAAAAACCTCACATACCTTCACACACAAAGTACTCACCAAGAGACATCTGTCCAAAATGAAAACAAAAACCATTTCCTTGCTGCAAGAATTAAGTTAAGTGCTGAAGGTCCCCAGGGCTCAATTGGTGTAGGGCCTGAGGGACAGTCCCTAGAACAAAAAGCCAGGACAGCTGCTTGGACTCATCACAGGATTCCTTTACTAGGGCTGACAAATCACAAGCAAAGATGTCTTGCCTGACTTGCCAAATTTGTAGGTGAACCCCAACTCATCTGCCTAACAGGCAACAAAGCAAATCACTAAGACATGGAGTATGCATCAAGGGAAGAGTTTTATTTGGGAGGCAGCTAAATGAACAGAAGGGAGAGCAAGCCTCAAATCTGGCTCCCCAAAATAGGAGAGTTAGGGAAATTGAAGGCAAACTAAAAGGTCTGAGTAAAAAGTTACAACTGGACTTAATTCCATTAACCCTTTGGTTACTGTTTACACCTTCAAATTAAATCCATATTCTCACGAAGGCAGGATTTCCTTCTTTTATGGCTGAATTATATTCCATTGTGTATATATACACCACATCTTCTTTATCCATTCAACCACTGATGTCAGTGAGGTTGCTTCCACATGTTCGCTATTGTAAACAACGCTGCAATGAACATGGAGGCTCATATATCCTTTCAAGGTGGTGTTTTCGTATTCTTCACAGAAACACCCAGAAGTGAAATCACTGGATTGTTTGGTAGTTTTTGTTTTCTTGGGTTTTTTTAGGAAATGCCATACTATTTTCCATAGTGACTATACCAATCTACATTCCCACCGACAGTGCAAAAGTGTTCTTTTCTCCTCCACATCCTTAAAAACACTTGTCATTTCTGGTCTTTTTTATTACAGCCATTCTAACAGGTGTTGGGTGATATCTCACGCTGTGTGTGTGTGTGTGTGTGTGTGTGTTAATATGATTGACACCCAATGTTTCATTAGTTTAAGGCACACACCGTAGTGATTCCACATGTCTATACTATCCTATGGTGTGTACTATGTTACGCTGTGCTGTAACTATGTATACTATCCTATGGTGTGTACTATGTAACACAATGTTACTACTATATCATTGACCGTATTTCCTATGCTTTTACCTTTTACCCCCGTGACTTACTCATTCTATAACTAGAAGCATATATCTCCCACTCCCCTTCCGTTTGGCAACCATCAGCTTCTCTCTTTATATAGACCTGATGCTGCTTTTTGTTTATTTGTTTCTTAGATTCCACATATTAATGAAATCATATGGTATTTATTTATCTCAGCCTGCCTTACTTCAGTTAGCATAACACTCTCTAGGTTCATCCTTTTTTTTAAACAAATGGCAAGATCTCATTCTTTTTTATGGTGGTATAATATTTCATTGTATGTATACTACTTCTTCCTTGTCCCTTCATCTAGTGATGGACACTTAGTTTGCTTCCATATCTTCTTTATTGTAACTAATGCTATAGTCGACCTAGGGGTGCGTATATCACCTGAAATTAGTGTTCCTGGTGGTTCAGTCGGTTAAGTGTCTGCCTTCGGCTCAGGTCATGATCTCAGGGTCCTGGGGTCCAGTCCTGCATCAGGTTCCCTGCTCAGTGGGGAGTCTGTCTCTCCCTCTCCCTTGGCCCCTCCCCCCGACTCATGTTCACTTGTGCTTGCTCTCAATTAAATAAAACCTTAAAAAATAATAAAAATGTTTAAAAATAAAATAAGCGTTTTTGTTTTCTTTGGGTGACTACCTAGTAAATACCTAGTAATGGAATGATTAGATCGTATGATGTTTCTATTTTCAGTTCTTCAGGAGCCTCCATACCGTTTTCCACAGTGGCTGCCTCAGTTTGTGTTCTCAACAACAGTGCGCGAGGGTTCCTTTTTCTCCGTACCCTCGCCAACACTTGTAATTTCTTGTCTTGTTTAATTTTAGCTATTCTGACAAGTAAAAGGGACATCTCTCTGTGGTTTTGACACTCATTTCCCTGTGATCAGTGATGTCGAGCCTCTTTTCATGTGTCGGCCATCTGTGTGTTTTCTTTGGACAAATGTCTATTGAGGGCCTCTGCCCATTAGTTAATTGGATATTTACTTTTTATTGCTGTATATAGTTCTTTCTGTATTTTATTTTTTTATTTTTTTTTAAAGATTTTATTTATTTATTCGACAGGATAGAGACAGCCAGCGAGAGAGGGAACACAAGCAGGGGGAGTGGGAGAGGAAGAAGCAGGCTCATACCAGAGGAGCCTGATGTGGGGCTCGATCCCATAACGCCGGGATCACACCCTGAACCGAAGGCAGACGCTTAACCGCTGTGCCACCCAGGCGCCCCTCTATATTTTAGATATTAATTCCTTGATAGACCATTTGCAAATATCTTCTCCCATTAAATAGGTTACCTTTTCATTTTGTTGCTGGTTTTCTGTGCAGAAGCATTTTAGTTTGATGTATTCTCATTTATTTGTTTTTGTTGCATTTGCTTTTGGTATCAAATCCAAAAAAAATTGTTGCCAAGACTGATGTCAAGGAGCATGCCCACCATATTGTCCTCGAGGAGTTTTATACTCTCAGGTCTTAAGTTCAAATCTTTAATCCATTTTGAGTAAACTTCTGTATGTGTATGTGTAAAATACTGGTCCAGTTTCACCGTTTTGCATGTGGCTGTACAGGTTTCTCAGTACTCTTTATTAAAAAAAAAACAAAAAACCCTGTTCTTTCCCCTTGTACATTTTTGGCTCCGTTGTCATAAATCAATTGGCCCCATCTCATGTGTGGGTTTACTTAGGGGCTCGTATTCTGTTCTATTGATTTGTGTCTGTTTTTTATGCCAATAACATATTTTTTATTACTGTTTACTACAGCTTGCTATCAGGGAGCATAATGTCTCTAGCTTTGTTCTTCCCAAGATTGCTTTAGCTATTGGAGGTCTTTTGTATTTTCATATACATTTTAAGGTTGTTTCCTTTTTCTGAAAAAAAAATGCCATTGTAATTTTGATAGGGACTACATTGAATCTGTAGATTGTTTTGGGTCATATGAACATTTTAACAATGTTTTTCCAGTCCATGAGCACAGATTATCTTCCTATTTATTTGTGTCTTCAAGTGTTTTCATTATTATCTTAGTTTTCAGAGTACAGGTCTTTACCTCGTTGGTTAAAATTATTCCTGGGTAACTGCTTATTTTCAATGCAATCATAAATGGGACTTTAAAAACATTTCTCTTTCTGATAGTTTATTAGTGTATAAAAATGCAGCCAATTTGTATGTATTGATTTTGTGTCCTGCAATCTCACTGCAGAGTTCTCACAGCTTTTTTGGGGGAGAGTTCTAACATTTTTTCTGGTGGAGTCTTTAGTTTTTCTGCATATGATACTATGCCATCTGCAAATAGTGACAGTTTTCCTTCTTTTCCAATTGGATGCCCTTTGCTTGTTTTTCTTACCTCATCCTGTGTCTAGGATTTCCAGTACTATTGCACTGAATAAAATAGGTGTGAATGGGCATCACGGTAATATTTATCTTAAAGGAAGATTTTCAGCTTTTTATTGAGTATGATGATAGCTGTAGGCTTGTTATTACATTGAGATACCTTCCCTCTTTACTCACTTTATTGAGAGCTTTTATTATACATTTTGAACTTTGTCAGCTGCTTCTGTGTCTATGGAGATGATCATAATTTTATCCTTCATTTTGTTCTTGTGATGTATCCTTTCTTCCATGGAATAAATCCCACTTGATCATGGTGTATGATCATTTCATTGTATTTTTTTTAAAGATTTTATTTATTTATTTGACAGAGATAGAGACAGCCAGTGAGAGAGGGAACACAAGCAGGGGGAGTGGGAGAGGAAGAAGCAGGCTCCCAGGGGAGGAGCCTGATGTGGGGCTCGATCCCACAACGCCGGGATCACGCCCTGAGCCGAAGGCAGCCGCCTGCTGTGCCACACAGGCGCCCCTCATTGTATTTTTGAATTTGATTTGTTAATATTTTGTTGCGGGTTTTTGTATCCATGTTCATTGGAGCTATTGGCCTGCAATTTATTTTCTTGTGGTGTTCTAGTATGATTTTGATATTGGTGCAATGCTGGCCTTTTAAATGAGTTTAGGAGTGTTCCCTTCTTTTCTATTTTTTTGAAGAGTTTGAGAAATACGTATGTTAAATTTTCTTTAGATGTTTCACAGAATTCTCTAGTGAAACCACTTGGTCCAGTGCTTTTCTTAGTTAGGAAGTTGATTACTGATTCAGTATCCTCATAAGAGTTCTGTTCAGGTTTTCTATTTCTTCATAATTCAGTTTTGGTGGGTTGCATGTCTCTAGAAATTCATCCATTTCATCTAGATTGTCCAATTTAGGGGCACCTGGGTGGCTCAGTTGGTTAAGCATCTGCGTTTGGCATAGGTCATGATTCCAGGGTCCTGGGATGGAGCCCTATGCTTCTCCCTCTGCCTGCCGCTGCTGCTTCCCCTGCTTGTGTGCTCTCTCTCTCTCTCTCTGTCAAATAAATAAATAAAACCTTTATTAGATGTCCAATTTGTTGGAGTATAGTTATTCATGGTAATCTCTTATGATCTTTTTCATTTGAATGGGTCCTGTTTTATTTCTGATTTTTTAGTCCTCTTTTTCTAGGCAAGCTTTAATAAGTTTGACAATTTTTTCTTTTTGAAGAAGCAGTTCTTAGTTTCATTGACCTTTTCTGTTGTCTTTTTAATATCTTCTCGTTTATGTCCCCTCTGATCTTAATTTACTTTGTCTAATAACTTTGGGCTTAGTTTGCTCTTCTTTTTCTAGTTCCTTGTAGTATAAACTCAGGTTGTTTTATTTGAGATCTTTCTTCTTTTTTTTAAAAGACTTATTTATTAATATGAGAGAGAGAGAGCATGCACGCGCAAGCAAGTGGGGTTGGGGGAGGGACAGACGGAGAAGGAGAGAGAATCTCCTGCAGACTCACTGCTGAGTGTGAAGCCCAACCCAGTGTTCGATTCCACAACCCTGAGATCATGACTTGAGCGGAAATCAGGAGTCTGATGCTTAACTGACTGGGCCACCCAGGTGCCCCAAGATCTTTCTTATTTCATAATGTAGGCATTTCTTTCCATGAACTTCCTTCTTAGAACTGCTTTTGCAACATCTCATAAGTTTTGGTATGTTATTTCATTTTCATTTGTTTCAATGTTTTTGTTTTTTTAATTTCTTTTTTTATTTCTTCTTTGGCCCTGAGGTTGGTGAGGAGTATGTTGTTCAATCTCCATATATTGTGAAATTTCCAGTTTTCTTCTTGTATTTGATTTCAAATTTCATACTGTTGTGGTGCTTAATATTATTTCAGTTTTCTTAAATTTATTAAGACTCGTTTTGTGACCTAACATATGAACTATTCTGGAGAATGTTTGAGAAGAATGTGTATTCTGTTTTTATTTTTTTATTATTATGTTCAATTAGCCAGCATACAGTACATCATTAGTTTTTGATGCAGTGTTCAACGATTCACTAGTTACATATCACACCCAGTGCTCAACACAGCACATGCCCTCCTTAATACCCACCACCCAGTTACCCCATCCTCCCACCCTCCTCCCCTCTGTAGCCCCAGTTTGGTTTCCCGGAGTCCAGGGTCTCTCATGGTTCCTCTCCCTCTCTGATTTCTCCCCATTCAGTTTTCCCTCCCTTACCCTGTGGTCCTCCATGCTATTGCTTATGTTCCACATAAGAGTGAAACCATATGATAACATTGGGGCGCATATGGCCCTTCTTTTCACTACATCTGTATTTTTGGGGTAAATACCCAGTAGTGCAATTGCTGGCTTGAGGGGTAGCTCTATTTTTCATGTCTTGAGGACTCTTCCTACTGTTTTCCAGAGTGGCAGTACCGGCTTGCATTACCACCAACAGTATAAGAGGGTTCCCCTTTCTCCACATCCTCAACATTTGTTGGTGTCTTGTTAATTTTTGCCATTCTAATTGGTGTAAGGTGGTGTCTCATTGTAGTTTTGATTTGTATTTCCCCGATTGCTAGTGATGTTGAGTATTTTTTCATGTGTCTGTTGGCCATTTCTATGTCTTCTTTGGAGAAACGTCTGTTCATGTCTTCTGCCCATTTATTGACTGGATTATTTGGTTTTTTTGGGTGTTGAATTTGAGAAGTTCTTTATAGACCTTGGATACCAGCCTTTTATCTGTAATGGCATTTGCAAATGTCTTCTCCCATTCCATGGAGTGCTTTCCCTTAAGGTCGGGAACACAACGGTGATGCCCATTCTCACCACTTTTGTTCAACATAGTACTAGAAGTCCTAGCCTCAGCAATCAGACAACAAAAATAAAAGTCATTCAGATTGGCAAAGAAGAAGTCAAACTCTCTCTCTTCACAGATGACATGATACTTTATGTGGAAAATCCAAAAGACTCCACCTCCAAGTTATCAGGGAGCATTTTTTTCTAGGTTTAATGAGATATAATTGACATACATCACTGTATAAGTTTAAGGTGTACAGCAAAATGGTTTGACATATATTGTAAAAAAAATATTGCTATAAGTTTAGTATCCATCATCTCAAAGATATAATAAAAAGAGAAAAAAATTTTAAAAAATCTTACCTTTAGATGAGAGCTCTTAAGGATTTCACTCGTTTAACAATATTTATACATATCATACAGCTTCTGTAATAGCTAACTGTAGTCATCGTTCTGTACAGTACATCCCTAGTACTTACATAGGCTGTAACTAGAAGTTTAAACATTTTCAAACACCTTTCCCCTGTTGCCCTTCTCTCCAAACCCTGCCTTTGGTTACCACAAATGTGATCCCTTTTACTCTGAGTTTTGTGTTATTCTGTTCTCCATTTGATTCTACACATATGTACAATCTTTTCTGTACTCTTTTTCTGTCCGACTTCACATAATTTCCTCAAGGTCCATCCATACTCTTGCAAATGGCAAGATATCCTCATTTCATATGGCTGAATATTTCATTATATATTCATTATACATACACACACACACGCGCACCAGTGTGCACACACACATGAAATAACAACAAATTCTTTATCCTTCATCCATTGATTGATGGACACTTAGGTTGTTTCCATGTCTTGGATATTATAAATAATGCTCTAATGAACATGAGGGTGCAGATATCCTTCCAAGTTATTGCTTTAATTTCCTTTGGATATATTTCCAGAAGTGGAATTTCTGGATCATATGATAGTTCTATATTTAATTTTTTAAGTAACCTCCATCCTGTTTTCCATAGTGGCTGTACCAGTTTACAATCCTAGCAACAGTATGAGGTTTCCCTTTGTCCAGATCCTCTCCAGCATATTTATCTCCTTTAGACAATAGCCATTTTAATAAGCATGAGGTAATATCTCATGGGTTTGATTTCAATTTCCCTAATGACTACTGATATTGAATATTTTTTCATATACCTGTTGGCCATCTGTATCTTCTTTGGAGAAATGACTGTTTAGGTCTTTTTCCCTTTATTGATTGGATTATTTGGGTTTTTGCTATGGAGTCGCATAATTTAGATATTAAACTCCCTTCATAAATTGTTTGGAAATATCTTTTTTTCTTATTCTATAAACGTATAGACTAGGTTTTCACTTTGTTTCTTTTGATATGAAGGAGCTCTTTAGTTTAATGTAGTCCCACTTGTTTATATTTGATTTTGTCATTGTGCTTTAGTTTTCTACCCAAAAAATCATTGCCAAGACCCATGTTGAGGTTTTTTCTTATGATGGTTTCAGGTATTAGATTTAAGTCTTTAATCCATTTAGAGTTAATTTTTGTGAGAATGTAAGATAGAGAGTTTCGTTCTTTCACATGTGAATATACAATTTTCTCAGATCCATATATTGAAGAGATTGTCTATTCTCTATTGAGTAGTCTTGGATCCCTTGTCAAATATTAGTTAATTAAAAATGCTTGGGTTTATTCCTGGGCTTTTAGGTTCTGTTCCATTGATCTATTTATCTGTTTTTATACCAGTACCAAAATATTGATTACTATAGCTTTGTGGTGTAGCTTGAAATCAGAAAGTATAATGCTTTTTCCTTTGTTTTTCTTTCTTAAGATTGTTTTGCTCTTCTGGGTATTTTGTGGTTTCATAGATATTTTAGAATTGTTTTTTATACTATTTTTTTAAAAGTCTTTGAAATCTTGGTAGATGTTGCATTGAATCTATAGATGGCTTTTGATAGTTTTGCCACTTTAACAATTTTAATTTTCCAATCCACAAACATGGACTACTTTTCCATTTTATTTGTGTCCTTTTTTTCCATAAATGTAGTTTTTTAAAGATCTTTAACATTCTTGGTTAATATTATTTCTAAGTATTTTTCTTTCTGTTATAAATGGAATCTTTTAAAATATTTTTATATAATTTTTTCTTAGTATATAAAAACGTGACTGAGTTTTGTATGTTAATTTTATGTCCTACAATTTTACTAAATTTTTTTATTACATACAATAGTTTTTGATAGAATTTTTGGGATTTATCTATATATAAAATCATGCCATTTGCAAAAAGAGACAATTTTACTTCTTCCTGTGTAATTCTAGTGCCTTTTATTTCTCAATCTTTCCTGATTGTTCTGGCAAGGACTTCCAGTACTATGTTGAATGGTGAGAGTGGGCTTCTCATATATGCCCTTGGTTTTTGAGGTACATTTTTCTATACCTAATTAAGAGTTTTGATCTTTAAGAGATGTTGAATTTTGTCAAATGCTTTTTCTGCATCTATTGAGATGATTATATATTTTTCTTTTATTCTTTTAATGTGATGTATCATATTGATTGATTTTTGAATGTTGAACCATCCTTACATCCTACACGGAAATCCCAGTTGATCATGGTGAGTAATCCTTTTAAAGTACTGCTAAATTCAGTTTATTGTATTTTTTTTTGACATTTCACCAAAAATATTTTTGTTTTTTTGTTTTGTTGTTTGTTTGTTTTTTGTTTTTTAGCTGTCACCATTACCATTTTATTTGCACTGGAACCCTATTCTTATTCTTTTTTTTAATAATCATATTTTTTTATTATGTTAGTCACCATACAGTACATCCCTAGTTTTTGATGTAAAGTTCCATGATTCATTACTTGCGTATAACACCCAGTGCGCCATGCAATACATGCCCTCCTTACTACCCATTGGTTTGCAGTTTGTTGTATTTTATTGAGAATTTTTCCTTCTGTGTTCATTAGGACTATTGGTCGGTAGTTTTATTTCCTGATAGTTCTTTTCTAGCTTTGATATCAGAGTGATATTGGCCTCCTAAAATCAGTTTGGCAGTGTTCCTTCCTCTTTCATTTTTTGAAATGGCTTAAGAAGTACTGGCCTTATACTTCTTTTTTTTTTTCCTTTTTAAGATTTTATTTATTTATTTGACAGAGAGAGAGAGGCAGCAAGAGAGGGAACACAAGCAGGGGGAGTGGGAGAGGGAGAAACAGGCCTCCCGCTGAGCAGGGAGCCCAATGTGAGGCCCAATCCCAGAACGCTGGGATCATAACCTGAGCCGAAGGCAGACCCATAACCACTGAGCCACCCAGGCACCCCTGGCCTTATACTTCTTTAAGTGGTTGTAAAACTCACCAGTGAATACATCTGGTCCTGGGCTTTTCTTTTTACTGGAATTTAAATAAAAACTTAAAAAATAAAAGCATTAAATTTTTATTCCTCTGCTACACATTTTAGGTATATGTTGTCATACTTTGCATTCTCTTATTTTGTGAATCCCTTAAGTGATTCTTATACTTAATTTTACTGTTTTTTTTTTGTTTGTTTCTAAGTTTTCTTGATCCTACTTATACTCATTCATTTCCACTCAGAATCCCCTTTTAACATTTCTTGTAAAGCTACATTTGTGGTCATGAAGGTCTTTAATTTTTGGTTGGGAAACTCTTTATCTCTCTCTCTCTCTCTCTCTCTTTTTTTTTTTTAAGATTTTATTTATTTATTCGACAGAGATAGAGACAGGCAGCGAGAGAGGGAACACAGCAGGGGGAGTGGGAGAGGAAGAAGCAGGCTCATAGCGGAAGAGCCTGATGTGGGGCTCGATTCCATAACGCCAGGATCACGCCCTGAGCCGAAGGCAGACGCTTAACCACTGTGCCACCCAAGTGCCCCTTTATCTCTCTTTTTAATCTGAATGATACCTTGCTGGATAGGGTATTCTTGGTTGCAGGGTTTTTTTGTTTTTTGTTTTTTGTTTTTTGTTTTTTACTTCAGTACTTTGAATATATCTTGCTACTCTTTTCTGGCCTGCAATGTTTCTGCTGAAAAATCAGCTGACAGCTTTATGGGGTTTCCCTGGTATGTAACTGTTCTATTTTCTTTTGCCATTTTTAAAAAAGATTTATTTATTTGTTTGTGTATTTATGTATGTATGTATTTATTTAAAGAGAACACTAGCAGGGGGAGTGGAAGAGGAAGAAGGAAAGAGAGAAGTAGATTCCCCACTGAGTGCACAGCAGGACACGGCTCTTGATCCCAGGACACTGGGATCTTGATCTCAAAGTCAGATACTTAACCAAGTGAGCCACCTAGGCACCCCTTCTATTGCCATTTTAAAAATTCTCTTTTATCACTACTTTTTGTTGTAATTTTAATGACATTATGTCTTGGGGTGGACCTCCTTGGGTTTATTTTTATAAAACATTTTTTTCAATTTAAATTCAATTAATTAACATATAATGTACTATTGGTTTCAGAGGTACAGGCCTGTGATTCATCAGTCCTATATAACAACCAGTGCTCATTACATCATATGCCCTCCTTGAGGCCCATTGCCCAGTTACCCCATCTCCCCCACTTCCCTCCAGCAACCCTCAGTTTGTTTCCCATGATTAAGAGTCTGTTATGGTTTGTCCTCCTCTCTGGTTTCATCTCGTTTTATTTTTTCTTCTCTTCCCTTATGATCCTATTTTGTTTCTTAAATTCCACCTATGAGTGAGATCCTATGATAATTGTCTGCTGATTTTTAAAGTTCCTGGTGTTAAAGCCCCACTGATTGTAAGAACTCATGAAGTTAAGTCCCTCTGGTTTTCAAAGGCAAATATTATGAGGATTTATCTTCCCAGTGCAGGCCCCCTTGCCTGGGGTGCCTGGTTCAGGGTTTGTTCCTCTCCCTTCTCTGTGCTTGCAGTATCCCTCCCTCCTGCAGACAATCTCATGGGTCTGTTCGGTTCCTGACCCTTTTTGTCCCTTCCTACCATTTTTTGCTAACGGCCTCTTCTCTACCTTTAGCTGTGAAGAGTCTATTCTGGCAGGTCTTGGGTCATTTTCTGGGTTATTTACAGTGATGTGGGTGTTATCAAGGTGTGTCTGTGGAATGAAGTGAGCTTAGGATCCTTCTACTCTACCATCTTCTTTGGAAGTCAGATCTTTTTTTGTGAGTTTGAGTTTTGCCTTTTTGTTTTATCATTGTTTTTTAAGATTCTACATAGAAGTAAGATCATATGGCATTCGTCTTTCTCTGTCATACTTATTTAACTTAGCGTAACACCTGCAAACAATGTTCATCCATGTTGTCACAATTGGAAGGATTTCTGTACTTTTCATGGCCAAAGAGTATTCAGTATTCCACTGTGTGTGTGTGTGTGTGTGTGTGTGTGTACACACTACAACTTCTTCTTTATCCATTCATCTGTTGATGAACACTTAGGTTTTTTCCATGTTTTGGCTACTGTAAATACTGCTACAATGGAAGTAGGGGGTACAATATCTCTTCACCATCATGATTTTTTCCCCCTCAGATGTATCCCCAGAATATATGCTGGGTCATTAAGTAATTTTATTTTTAATGTTTTAGGAGCCTCCATCTATAATCTCACCAACACTGCCCAAGGGTTCCCTTTTGTCCATAGTCTTGCCAGCATTTGTTATATCTTGTCTTTTTAATAACAGTCATCTTGACAGGCATGAGACTGATAGCTCGTTGTGGTTTTGATTTGCATTTCCCTAGGGATTAGTGATATCGAACATATTTATGTACCTGTTGGCCATTGGAATGTCTTCTTTGGAAAAAATGTCTATTCAGCTCCTTTGTCCACATTTTAATTCTCTTATTTTTCTGTTGAAATGCATGAATTCTTTACATATTTTAAATATTAACACCTTATCACATATACAGCTTGCAATTTTTCCCCCATTCTGTAGATTGAGCTTTCATTTTGTTGATCATTTCTTCTGTTATTCAGAAGCTTTTTAGTCTAATGTAGTCATACTTGTTTGTTTTTTAAAATTAGGGAGGACTATGCATCAAGTTCCCTGGATTGATGGACAACTCTGCTAGCTCTGCAGAGGGGTAATGATACTTGCCCATTCCCTGCTCATCTGCTGCTATAATCAAAGTTGCAGGAAGACTTACACAGATTTCCAGGAGCTCTGGTTAGCTTTTTCGGTCTGGTCAGGCTGGAAACTGTATTCAGCTTTGGCTAGAGCTATAAACTAGCTTTTCTGCCAATTTGGGACTGCAGAAAAGACTCCATTGCTGACAAGGTTTATTGTTTGGTAATCAAATCAGAACTGTGTGCTATGCTCCCTAGACAGACAGGACTACCAACTTGCACTCTGAATGCACAGAGTTGCTAGCTGTGTTTTCCACTCAAGTCCCACTTTAGCCAGAGCTGTAAGGTGGGCTACTGAGATTCCTGGGAACTCTGATTATGGTTCGTGGTTGACAGAATTGGTGGCTGTATTCAACAGTGGGCAGGGCAAAAGATTAGCTTCTATGCTTGGGGTGGAGAAAGGCATACCTGACCCCAAGACAGACAAGCTGATCAGGCATACCTATACACCAAACTTTCAGGCTAGGCTGTGTCTCCAGATCAGCTCTGCCTATGGCAGCACCATGAGGCAGGTACTTTATTCAAATGCTGCTGGGAAAAGTAGTTTTCTAGGTGCTCAGACCAGACTTTTTGATCAGGGAGGGCCAGGAGCTATCCTTAGCAGTGAGTGGGGATATGAATTACCTCCCCTGCCTGGGCAGGGTGGCAAAACCTGTTCCAAGGCTTTTTGTTTGGGGTCTTGACTCAAGCAGAACTGTGCCCCAGATTTCCTGACAAGATAGGGCAACCTGCTTTGCTCTGCTACTTTTCATTGAAGGCTGCCAAACTTTTCACTCAAGTATTGCTGAACTAAGCAGCTTCGCAGATGTTCTGGTCAGGCTTCCTTGTCAAATGGGGCTGGGAGCTACCCTCAGCTGTGGTTGGGACCATAAATTAGTTCCCCTTTTCAGGCAGAATGGGACAGCTAGCTCCAAGTTTCACAGATTTTATGGCAAGGATTTCTAGTTGGGTGGAGCCAAGAGCTACACACAGCTGGAGATGGGCTATAAATGGGGAGTGACTTGGGAATTGACCTTAAAAAAGATGGTGATGTAGGTTGTTTCTAACTTCATTTTCCCTCATATGAACAACTAACAGCTTTTCAAGGACAAGCCACCACTGTGAAAGTCCTAGAATGTGGGGATAAGACTGAAGCACCCCCTTCATCACAGAGAATGAGACCACATTAGAAGGCTAAGAGGAGAGGCTATGTGCTGACCCCAGTGCCCCTCCCTCAGGTCAGTGCAGCAATAAACCAAGAGTACTCACCTGAGCCTATGGTTTCAGTGGGAAAAGAGAGCTCTAGGTGGACATCCAGCTCCCCAACATCATGGGCCACTCCTTGGGAATGGGTCACTCCAGTCTTACCCTAGGGATTGTGGGAAAATCTGTGAGGCTTGACCACTGGAAATCAGACTGTGAGAGAGAAGGAAGAGGGGCTTGCAGCAACCGGCTCTCAGATCTTGGCAAACAAAATTCCTATTTGAAGCACACAAATAGCAGTTCCAACCAGTAGTTTTTCTCATTTGCAGAGCCAAAATAATGGCATAGTTTGACGAGGGAACTCCATGGAATTCAGGTCCGCCTGATTTCAGACCTCAAAGAGCCTTGCTGCTATATATCCTGGTCCTGCCCTCCCGCCTAGGCAGAGAGCTAAGTCAGAACCCTGCCCATTGCTGAGTGTAGCTCTCAGCACCACCCACTAGAAAGCTTTGCTAGAAAACCAGTGAAGATGCTTGAAGCTGACTCTTCACCCTTTTTTGGCACACAAATCATATGTTCTATGTGTTCTTGTGTACCTTGAGTTTGTGTTTGTTTTGACAATATCTTTTGAGGCCTATTTGATTTTTGTGCATCCAGGACTTCCAAAATTTTAAAATCATTGCATAGTTGTCCATTTTGTGAAGGTACCATAATTTATTTAACCAGCATTTACTGGTGAACATTTAGGTAATTTATAATCTTTTATTCATACAAACAAACAAAAATGATAATTATTTGCATGTATGTGAAGGCAGAGGCATATGACCCATGAATAAAGCTTAAACTTCATAGTCCTCACTTGTGTTCTGAACATTCACTTTTGTACCATTTTTTTTTTGTTTTTATATATATTTTTTCATTTGCTAACTTTAAGATATAATTGCTATATACCACTGTATAAGTTTAAGGTGTACAGCACAGTGGTTTAACTTACACACATTGTAAATGATTACCACTATAAGCTTAGTTAGCGTCTGTTATCTCATATACATACAATAAAAAGAAAAAAATTCACTTGTAATGAGAATTCTTAGGATATACTCTTTTAACAATCTGCATACATATATCATACAGCAGTAGTAACTATAGTCTCATGTCGTACTTAGTTCTTTTTCTTAATAATAATTTTTTATTATGTTAGTCACCATACAGTACATCCCTAGTTTTTGATGTAAAGTTCCATGATTCATTACTTGCGTATAACACCCAGTGCACCATGTAATACGTGCCCTCCTTAATAACCCATCACCGGCCTAGCCCATTCCCCCATCCCCATCCCCTCTGAAGCCCTCAGTTTGTTTCCCAGAGTCCATAGTCTCTCATGGTTCATTCCCCCTTCTATTAACCCACCCCTTTCTTCTTCCCTTTCTTCTCCTACCAATCTTCCTACTTCTTATGTCCCATAAATGAGTGAAACCATATGATAATTGTCTTCCTCTGCTTGACTTATTTTGCTTAGCATTATCTCCTCTTAGTATAACCAGAAGTTTGTAACTTTTCACCAGCTTCCAACTCATCCTTCCTCCAAACCCTGACTATAACCACAAATTGCTCTTTTTCTATGATTTTTGTTTAGATTACACATATAAACAAGATCATACAGTATTTGTTTTCTCTGTCTGACTCATGTCACTTAGTACAGTGACCTCAAGCTTCATCCAGATTGTTACACTTGGCAAAATTTCTTCATTTTTTATGGATGAGTGTATATATATATATGTATATGAGTATATATGTATGAGTATATACATATACCATAGCTTCTTTGTCCATTCAGTCATTGATGAACATTTTGGTTTTTTCCATGTGTTGGCTATTTAAATAATGGCACTATACACAATGGGCATTCGGGTATATTTCCAAGTTAGTGTTTTTGTTTCCTATGGATATATCCCCAGAAGTAGAATTGCTGATCATATGTAGTTCTATTTTTAGTCTTTTGAGGCTCATCCGTATTTTTTCCATGGTGGCAGTACCAGTTTACAATCCCACTAACAGGGCACATCCCTTTTCTCCACATCTTCTCCAGCATTTATCTCTTGGCTTTTTGATGATGGCTTTTCAAACCAGTACGTGATGAAATCTGATTGTGGTTTTGATTTATATTTCCATAATGACTAGTGATGTTGATCATCTTTTCATATACCATGTCTTTTTTGGAGAAATGTCTATTCAGATCATTTGACCATTTTTAAAAATTGGACCATTTTTTTGTTATTGAGTTTTATGAGTTCACTTATGTATTTGGGATATTAACCCTCTATCAGATAGATGGTTTGCAAATATTTTTTCCTATTCGATAAATTGTCTTTTCACTTTGTTGATTGTTTTTCATCTGCTGGGAAGATTTACTTTGATGTATTTCCATGTGTTTTTTTTTTTTAATTTTATCAATTGTGCTTTATCTGTCATGTCCAAAAAACCATTGCTAAGACCCATGTCAAAATTTTTTTAGGAGGTTCAATGTTTCAGGTCTTAAATTTAAGTTTTAATCCACTTAATTTAATGTGTATATGTGTAATATAGAGGCCAAGTTTCATACTTTTATATGTGAATATATGAGAAATCTATTTTTCACTGAGTTTTATTGGTTCCCATATCAAATATTAGTTAACTATAAATGCTTGGGTTTTTTCTGGGCTGTCAATACTGTTTCATTGGTCTGCTTGTCTGTTTTGAATTCTGGCTACCATACTGTTTTGATTACTATAAAAGTATAACGTAGCTTCAAATAAGCAAGTGTTATGCTTTCTACTTTGTTCTTGTTCAAGAATGCTTTGGATATTTGGGATCTTTTGTGATTCCATTATAAACTATAGGACTTTTTTCTACTTCTATAAAAAAAATACCACAGAAATCTTGATAGGTAGTTCATTGAATCTATAGGTGCCCTTGATAGTATTGACATTTTAACAATACTGATTTTTCCAATCCATTAACATAAGATGCCTTTCCATATATTTGTGTCATCTTCTATTTATTTTATTAATGTCTAGTAGTTTTCAGAGTAGGGATCTTTTACTTACTTGGTTAAGTTTATTCCTATTTTATTGTTTGTGCTATTGTAAATGGGATAATTTTCTTTAATTTTCAAATAATTTGCTGTTAGAATAATGAAATGTTACTGATTTTTGTATAGTAATTTTGTGCCCTATACCTTAACTGAATTAATTGATTAGATCTAACAATTTTCTGGAGGAGTCTTTAGGAGTTTTCTATAAATAAAATTGTGTCATCTACAAATAGAGATAATTTTACTTCTTCCTTTCCAATTCTGATGCCTTTTATTCCTTTTTCTTGTCTGATTACTCTGGCAAGGACTTCCAGTACTATTTTGAATGGTGATAGTGTGCACTCTTGTCTTCTTCCTAATCTCAGAGGAAAAGCTTTCAACCTTTCACCATTGTGTATCTTATCAAATACATGAGCTTATCAAATATAGCCTTTATTATGTTAAAGTAAATTCCTTCTATATCTAATAATTTGTTAAGAGTTTTTATCAGGAATAGAATTTTTATTGAATAAAATGGACTTGTAACACTGTATAAGTTAAAGGTGTATAGCATGTTACTTTGATACATTTATATATTGTAATATGAGAGCTGTTGTAGCAATACTTATTGCTACATAATTATAGTATATTACTGTCTATAGTCAGTTGACTGCATTTGAACTCTATGGCTTGTTTACTACTCATTATATATTTATATTCTTAAACACCATCATTATCCACTGCGCTCCATTCCCTGGTAACCACTGTATTACTCTTTTTTTTTTTTCATTTTTACAGATTTGACTTTTTTAGATACCACATTTAAGTGAAATTACACAGTACTTGTCTTTCTCTGTCTGACTTACCTTGCTCAGCCTTATATGCTCAAGGTCCACTCATGTTATCACAAATGGCACAATATCCTCCTTTCTCATGCCTGAATAATATTGCATTTTGTATACATACCACAAATTTTTAATCCATTCATCAGCATTTGGGTTGTTTCCATATCTTAGCTACAGTGAATAATACCACAATAAATATGGGAGGGCATATTATCTCAACAAAATCCAGTTTCCATTTCCTTTGGGAGTATATCCAAAGCGGAATTTCTCGGTTTATTTGGTAGATCTATTTTTCATTTTCTGAGGAACCTCCATGTTCTTTTCCATAGTGGTTGGACCAATTGACATTCCCACAATGTATAAGAGGCCCCTATTCAGCACATCCTCACCAGTATTTTTTGTCCCTTGTCTTCTTGATGATAACAGTTGTAACAGGTGTGAAATAATATCTAGTTGTGGGTTTTATTTTTTTTTTAATTTTTAATTGAAATATAATTGGCCTATATAAGTTTCAGGTGTACAAAATAGTGATTTGACAGTTTTATATTACAGACCTCTTGTGTCATTTGATTGGAGCGTTTAGCCCATTTACATTTAAAGTACTTGCTGATAGGTATGTACTTCTTGCCCCGTTTTCTTTATTGTTTTCTGGTTGCTTCTGTAGTTCTCTGTTCCTTTATTTTCTCTTTTCACTGTGACTTGACTTTAGTGTTTATTAGGATTAATTTCTCTTTATTTTTGTGTCAATTGTAGGTTTTAGTTTCTGGTTGCTGTAAAGTTTATATATAACATACTATGTATGTAGTAGCTATATTAAGTTGATGGTTTCTTGTTTGAACATAATCTGAAATTATTAAATTTTTATCTCCATGTTTTATGTTTATGATGTCATATTTCATCTGTGTATCTCTTTATTGCATATATAATGGATTTCACTACTTTTGTCTTTTAACCATTATAAGTTACTGATCTGCTTACCTTTACTGTAAATTTCCTTTTACAAGTGAATTTATTCCCTTTATAGTTTTCTTGCTTCTAGATATGACTTTTTCTTTCTTCTTAAAGAAGTCTCTTTAATATTACTCTTAAGGCCAGATTGAAGTGGTGATAAACCCCTTTAACTTTTGTTCCTCTGGGAAACACTTTATCTCTCCTTCAATTTTAAATGTTAATCTTAACAGGTAGAGTATTCTTGGTTGTAGACTTTTTCTTTTCTTTCAGCACTTTGTATATATTGTGCCACTCCTTCCTGGCTTGCAGTTTCTGTAGAAAAATTAGTTGTTAGCCTTAAGGGTTTTCCTTCTATCTAATTGCTTTTCTCTTGATGCTTATAAGATTCTATCCTTAATCTGTCATTTAAATTATGATGTGTCTTGGTATGGACTTTCTTGGTTTCATTTGTTCAGAGTTCTCTGTGCTTCCTGGACCTGGATGTCTGTTTCTCATATCAGGTTAGGGAATTTTGTAGCCATTATTTCTTCAGATAAATTTTCTGCCTCTTTCTCTCTCTCCTCCTTTTAGGGCCCCCATAATATGAATGTTATTATGCTCGGTGTTGTTATGGAGGTCCCTTAAGTGATCCTCGTTTAAAAATTTCTTTGTTGCTGTTATTGTTGTCATTATCGTTCAGTTTGGTTGCTTTCCACTACCCTGGCTTCCAACTACAGATGCATTCTTCTGCATCTTCTAATTGGCTGTTGATTCCCTCTAGTTTATTTTTCATTTAAGTTATTGTATTCTTCAGTTCTGATGGTTCATTTTTATATTTTGTTTGTGTTTTTAAAGTTCTCACTGGGTTCATCTGTTATCTCAAGTCCAGTGAGTATCTTTTTTTATGTTCAATTAGTCATATAGTACATCATTAGTTTTTGATGTTCGACGATTCATTAGTTGTGTATAACACTCAGTATCTTTATGACCATGACTTTGAACTCTTTATCAAGTAGATTCTTATCATGATTTCATTTAGCATTTTTTTCTGAGGTTTTATCTTTTTCTTTTGATGGAACATATTCCTCTGTCTCTTCATTTGGTGAGTGTTTGTTTCCATGTATTAGGTCTGTCAGTTATGTCTCCTTGTCTTCGAAGTAGTAGCCTGATGTAGAAGGCTCTTAATCCTCTTTATCTATTTTTTTCATCTGCCAACAGTTCTCCCTCTGGTAACCAACGGTTTCCTGTATCTGTGATTCTGTTTATGTTTTGTTTCTTTTGTTGGTTTTGTATTTTATTTTATTTTATTTATTTTATTTTATTTTTTTAAAGATTTTATTTATTTATTTGACAGAGATAGAGACAGCCAGCGAGAGAGGGAACACAAGCAGAGGGAGTGGGAGAGGAAGAAGCAGGCTCACAGCGGAGGAGCCCGATGTGGGACTCGATCCCAGAACGCTGGGATCACGCCCTGAGCCGAAGGCAGACGCTTAACCGCTGTGCCACCCAGGCGCCCCTGGTTTTGTATTTTAGATACCACATTAAAGTGAAATCATATGGCATGTCTTTCTCTGACCAACTTGTGTCTTTTGTGCAATACCCTTTAGGTCCATCCATGCAGTTAAAAATGGCAAGATTTTATTCTTTTTTATCACTGAATCATATTCCATTGTCTCTGTGTGTGTGTGTGTGTGTGTGTAGCTCATCTTTATCCATTCATCCATCGATGGACACAGGTTGCTTATATATCTTGGCTATTGTAAGTAATGCTGCAATGAACATAGATGTACATTTTTCTTTTTAAATTAATGTTTTTGTTTTCTTCAGACAAATACCCAGAAATAGGTTAGGTGGATTGTATGGTATTTCCATTTCTATTTTTTGAGGGTCCTTTATACTGCTTTTGAGGGACCTTCAGCTACTGCACCAGTTTACATTGTTACCAACAGTGCACGAAGGTTTCCTTTTCTCCAAATGCAGCCCGACACTTGTTATTTCTTTTTTAAAGGTTTGAGGGGATCTCACTGTGGTTTGATCTGCATGGCCCTGATGATTAGTGATCTTGAGCTTCTTTTCATGTGTCTGTTGACCATTATATGTCTTCTTTTGAAAAATGTATTTTCAGATTCTCTGCCCAGTTTTTAATCAAGTTGTTTGGGGTTTTTTAGTGTTGAGTTGTATGAGTTCTTCATTTATTTGGATATTAATCCCTTATCAGATATGTTATTTGCAGATATCTCCTCCCATTCAGTAGGTTGTCTTTTAATTTTGTTGATTGTTTCCTTTGCTGTACAAAAGCATTTTACTTTGATGTAGTCACAATTGTTTATTTTTGCTTTTAATGCATTGGCTGAGGATATGGTTCCAAAAGATTTCCAAAAGATTACTAAAACAGATGTCCAAGAGATTACTGCCTATTTTTTTTTAGGAGTTTTATGGTTTCAGGTCTTACATTTATGTCTTTAGTTTTAGTTAATTTTTTATATCAGGTAGGAGAGTGGTGCAATTTCATTCTTTTGCATTAGCTATTCAGTTTGTATGGCACCATTTGTTGAAGGGATTGTCTTTTCTCCACTATATGCTTGTTTCCTTCGTTGTAGATTAACTCACCTTATAAGTAAGGTTTTTATTTCTGGGCTCACTATTCTGTTTCATTGACACATATCTGTTTTGTGACAGTACCATACAGTTTTGATACCTATAGCTTTGCACTATACCTTGTTAACAATCACAGATCATCCCTGTAAGCCAAGTGGTTGACCCAGACATCCAGGACCCAGCCACAAGCCCATTGCAGTCTCTGAGCTGTTCACTCTGACTCCAATAAGGTGAGCAGGTTGTCTTCACACAGAAGGGCTTTCACATTGTGGATGATGAAGCAACTTGTGTGGTCCATGAACTCCATGTACACCTGTGTGCACTGTCCCTGCAAGCTGGTCCTGCCCAGCACCTTGGTGACCCTGGCCAGCTTAATGGGCTTGGGCTGCACATGGCTCACTTAGTAGTATACTCTGTAATCTGAGATTGTGATGCCTCCAGTTTTGTTCTTATTTTTCAAGGCTGCTTTGGCGAGTGGGGATCCTTTGTGGTTTTATACAAATTTTAGGATTATTCTAGTTCTGTGAAAAATAGTATTGGTATTTTGAGAGGGATTGTGTTGAATCTGTGGATTGTTTCAGATGGAATGAGCAGTTTAACAATATTCTTAGATGTTGCTCCTATGTTGGGCACATAGATATTTACAATAATCCATAGATATAGCATATATTTCCATAGATTTGGGTTTTCTTTGATTACTTTCATCAATATCTTATATTTTTTCAGAGTACAGGTCTTCCAACTCCTTGGTTAAATTTCTTCCTAAATATTTCATTCTTTTTATGCAATGGTAAATGAGATTTTTTTCATTCTTTTCCTCATATTTCTTTATTAGTGTATAGAAATGCAATAGAATTTTGTATATTAATTTTGTATCCTGCAACTTTACTGAATTCCTTTATTAGTTCTAATAGTTATTTGGTGGAGTCTTTAGGGTTTTCTATATTTATATCATGTTTTCTACAAGTAATGACATTTTTACTTCTTTGTCATTTTGAATGTTTGCTTGCTTATGTATGTAGAATGTATGAGTGTCATGTCTAGTACTTTCAGTACTATGTTTAATAAAAACGATGAGTGTAGGCATCTTTGTCTTCCTAATCAACACTGAGTATGATGTTGTTGGTTCATCATAATGGCCTTTATTGTGTTGAGGTACATTCCCTCTATGCTCAATTTTTTGTAATCTGGGTTTTATTGTTGTTGTTTGTTTTTTTACTCATAAATGGATGTTTGATCTTGTCAAATGCTCTTTCTACATCTATTGAGGTGATAGTATTTTTATCCTTCATTTTATTAATGTCCTAAACCACTTTGCATGTTTTGTGGCTATTGAACCACCTTGCATCCCTAGATTAAATCTCACTTGATCATGGTGTATGGTCCTTTTAATGTGTTATTGAAATTGATTTTCTTATATTTTGTTAAGGATTTTAGCATATGATTTTCTTTCTTTGTAGTGTTTTTGTCTGGTTTTGGTATCAGGGTAATGTTGGCTTCATAGAATGAATGTGGAAATAATTCTGTTCATGTTTTAGGATAGTTTGAAAGGGGTAGGTATTAACTCTTTCTTTAAATGTCCGATAGAATTCACTTCTGAAGCTGCCTGGTTTTGGACTTGTGTTTGATGGAGATTTTTTGATTAATTCAATGTAATTACTGGTAATCCATCTGTTCAGATTTTCTATTTCTGGTGCAGTCTTGGAAGGTGGTATGTCTCTAGGAATTTATCCATTTATTTTAGGTTGTCCAATTTGTTGGCATATAATTGTAATAGTGTCTTATAATCCTTGGTATTACTGTAGTGTTAATTTTAATGTTCTTTTACTTCTTTATATAGTTGAGTCTTGTCATCTTTCTTGATGATCTGGCTAAAGGTTTATTAATTTTGTTTATCTTTTCAAAGAAAAGCTCTTAGTGGGGTTTTTTTTCCAGCTCTATTTCCTTTTTTTCTGCTCTAATCGTTATTATTTCCTTCCTTCTACTAAATTTGGACTTTGTTTGTTCTTCCTTTCCTAGTGTCTTTAGGTGTAAGGTTAAATTATTTGAGATTTTTCTTGTTTCTTGAGGTAGGCCTGTATTGCTATAAACTTTCTTCTTAGAACTGTTTTTGCAGTGTCCCATAGGTTTTGAAATGTTTTTTCATATTCACTTGTTTCAGGGTATTCTTTAATTTTCTCTTTCATTTTTTGTTGTTGTTGTTGAGCCCTTGGCTGTTTAGTAGAGTGTTGTTTAGTCTCCATGTGCTGATGTTTTGTCCTGTGTTTTTTTTCTTGTATTTAATTTCTAATTTCATACCTATTTCATTGGGAAATATTCTTGAAATGATTCCAATCTTAAATTTATTGAGATTTTTATTGTGGCTTAACCTAACAGGTGATCTATCCTGGAGGATGTTCTATGTGTCCTGGAAAAATGTTTATATTTTGCTCTTTTGGAATAGAATGTTCTGTATGTACCTGTTAATTCCATGTAGTCTTGTGCATCCTCCAAAGCCACTGTATCTTCTTAATTTTATGCTTGGATAATCTCACCGTTGATGTAAGCAGGGTGTTAGAGTCCCCTACTATTATTGTATTACTGTCATCTTCTCCCTTTGTGTCTGTTAATGCTTGTTTTATATATTTTGGTGCTCCTATGTTGGGCACATAGATATTTACGATTGTTATATCCTCTTATTGGATTGATAGCTTTATTGTTATGTAATGTCTTCTCTGTCTCTTGTTACAGTCTTTATTTTAAAGTCTATTTTATCTGAAAAGCAGCTTTCCTATTGTTTCCATTCACATGGAATGCATGTCTGTGTCCACAGTTTCTTGCAAAAAATTTAAAAACTCGTAAAAGCAATAGGAGTATATTTTTTATGTTAGTGAGATAGTGGGCCTTTATATAATTTCTAGATGGGGGCTGGTCACCAGAAAGATTCGACAATTAGATGATTGGGACTTTGGTAGAACTCAATCTTTAGGTAGGATTTTGAGTTCAGTCATGTGGCCAATGATTTAACCAATCATGCCCACCTAATGACACACTAATAAATACTCTGCATGCTGAGGAATGGTTGCTGAACACATTACTGTGCCAGGAGGGAGATGTGCCTTGATTCTATGGGAGGAGGACAAGGATGGTCTTTGTTCCATTCCAGACCTCATTCTTATTCATTTGCATGGTCCAGAGTTGCATCCTTTATAAAAGAGCTGTGATTATAAGTAAACACTTTTTTAACTTCTGTGGATCAGTTTAGCAAATTATCAAACATAAAGAAGTTGTTGGAACCACCCAGATTTGTAGCCAGTTGATTGGAAGCACAGGTGACCTCAAGCCCCCCTGAAGTGTGGCTGGTGTCTGAAGTAAGGGTAGAATTGTCTTGTACTGAGCCCATTAAACTCTGGAGCCTGATGGTAACTCTGAGCAGGTAGTGTCAGAAGTTGATTGCAGACCACTCCATTGGAATTGAACTAATATCATAAAACTTACTTCAATGAGTGAAATAAAACACAAGAGGTGGCAGAGCGGAAGATATAAGAGCTAGCATGTTTCTAGCTTTTAGATCAATTTCTCTGCCCAGATGGGAACTGTTCTTTAGCCTGAGTCCTAAAGTGAAATACATGGAGTAGAGCTGTAACTGGCTCTTACTTTTGGACATATATAGGGGGGATAAAGTTATAATAAACTATTATAATAAACCATTATAAGCCATCGTTGAGATTTGGGAGTTGTTTGTTGCAATAGGATAGCATAACAAAACCCGACTTACTTATCCCTCCAAATCGTTTCCTTTACCTCTCTATCCATAAAGCCATCAAATGGCATTATCATCTGCCTAGTCACTCAACCAGAATCTAGGAGTCATTCTTGAATCTTCTGTTTCCCTTACTCTACACACTGAATCCAGCTTTTAGCAAATTCTATCACTTTTGTCTCTAAAATATATAACAAATACACTCTGAAAATCTGAGATGTTCATCTCTTACCTACATTGCATAGATTACTGCCAAAGTCTCCTAACTCATCCACTGGTTTTTTTCTTGTTCCCTTTCAATTCATTCTCTGAAGAGCTGCAAAAGTCATCATAAAAGATAAATTCGATCATATAATTTTTTTCTGCTTAAAACCCTCACTGGTTTTCCATTAGCTTTGGCATGAAATCCAACTCTCTTTCCACGATCTACTAAGGCGTGCCTAATCTCTGTACTTCGCTTATTTCTAACCCCATCACATGTCAGTTTCTTCCTTGCTTGTCTTATTCCAGTTGCAGTAGTCTTTCGTCCTTCAGACCCACTCAACTTTTTCCTACCTTGGGATTTTTGTATGTGTTATTTCTTTCATCTGGAAAGCTCTTCCTCTCATTCTTTAAATGGCTAGTTTTTTTCTTTATTTCTGAGTTTAAATATCATCTTCTTACAAGGCTTTGCTGACCACCCTATCTAAAGTAATTCCCCTCTCTGTAATTCTCTATCTCTATTCTTCTTCCTTTTATTATTTAAACTTCTATGTTTTAACTTGCCTTCCCTGTAAAACATCTTTACTTTATGAGGGCAGGTACAGCAGCTGTCTTGTTTGGGTCTTTTTCTCCAGGGCCTAGCACACAATAGATGCTTAGTAAACATTTGTCAAGTAAATGAATCATTTGATAGTGAGCAGTTGGGTTATAGGGTAGGCCAAAAAAAGGATGTGCCTGGCTGTTGAATAGGACTGTAACTATCCTAATCTTAGGGATCTCCTTTGTTGGGTGCTTGTCTTGGCTGCTTTTAGGTAAAAGGAAAAACTCAAGTGTTCCATACTGTAAGGTTTTCCTTTGCCTAGTACACTGCTTTCCACACAGATAACCCTTGTTCATTCTGCCCGAACCACTAATGCTACCAAATTCCAAAGCCAGGCCTCTGCTTTTCATTAATGGGTTGGCCAGATGGCTGACAAGCTATTTCCTTGTGGCAAATATATATTTTTTTCTTTGTCAAAAAGAGAAGGCACAGAAGATTGTTCAAATTTTAGAGCAGGACAGACAGGTGTGTTGCACTACTGTCACTCTTCTCCTCTAAGACTTCCTGTTTAGTCATCTGGACCCTCTATCTCTGCCATTTCTCTCCAATCTTTTCCTAGATACCTCACATCCTGGGCCCTTCCACTAACATCACTCTTCCCAAACTCAGAGGTGTGGGAGGAAAAACAAACAAACAAACAAAAAAACAAAACCATCTCTCTCCCCTTCTCCCACTATTCTCTCGGGCTCATGGGAAGAGGGGCATTTAGTTAAGAATATGTAGGTGATTAGGACTGAGCTGACATGCATCAGTGGAGTTTG
Organism: Ursus arctos; assembly: GCF_023065955.2. Taxonomy (NCBI): domain Eukaryota; kingdom Metazoa; phylum Chordata; class Mammalia; order Carnivora; family Ursidae; genus Ursus; species Ursus arctos. Next base: position 21,603,086 of record NW_026622952.1, read on the forward strand.
CTACCTGGCAAAGAATGACACTAACTTGCAACAGGACAGTTAAATCAGTGTGTTTAGATGAGACAAATTGTTTCACATTTCCTCTGTTTGGATATCTGTATATTAAAATTTTCTGCCTTTATGCTTGGGATTTTCCCCCATTATAAATGTACTGCTCCTTATTAGATTTTGAGTCATGAAGAATTATTTTGCCATACATCAAGTCTCTGTGATTATATTACAAATGAGAAAACTTTGGGGTTTTTGTAGGGAAAGGGTAGGACATAGATTAGTTCTCCAATGCGAATGATCTGATATTAAGTTTTGAACTATGGGAAAAACGTTACAATATTTATATATATTTTATGTTTTTTTTTTCTCCATTACAAATTCTCTGTTTAAAATGTGAACATTGGAGACAGGTCCTCTCACATTCTATGTGTTCATAAGGTGTTTTGCCTGTGTGCTGGGCATTTTAATTTTGTTTTTGGCACTATTCTTTAGAGGTCTCAAATCTTAATATGTTATTTATTTGTTGAAATTTATATAATTTGATTTATTTCATTTTTTGCTTTACTGATTATGTCTTCAGGCTTAATAAATCCTTCCCCATTTACAAAGATTATTTTATAATTTATTCTTAAAGTGTTATACTTTTAAGCTATCAATCCACCTGAAATTTTTTTATTGTACTGTGAGAAGTAGTGAATTTTTTTCCATATGAATAATATATTTTCTATGATGTCCCTACCAACTTGTAACGCCATCTTTGTTATATATTAAATTTCTATACATATGTGGGTCCATTTCTGGGTTCTCTGTTCTGCTCTGTTGGTGTGTGTATCTACCCTTGGATCAATACCATATCATCTTAATTACTGTTGCTTATTATGAGTCTCCTTATATGGTGGGAAAAGGCCCTTACCTTGTTTATCAATGCCAAGAGAGTTTTAAATATCTGGTGGAGCTTTAAGAAATAGCTAGGAACTACACACACGTGTGTATAAACAATGAAACTGACTTTACAAATTATTTGGGGGAAATTGATACCTCTCTACTATTGTCTTCCAATTAATGCATATGGTATCCTTTTTATTTATTGAATCTATTTCATATTCTTCTTTAATGGTTTTCTTAAGGTATTCCAATAAAGTTATAATTTTCCCAAACATCTTATGCAAAAATTTCTAAGATGAGTTTTTAAAGTACCTCATACTTTTTGGTGTTATTTTATGTATTATCTTTTTAAAAGATGTCCATATATAGGAATACATCTTTTAAATATTGATTTTGTATCCAAATCTCTTCTGAGTTCTTTTATTTACTCTAATAATTTATTTGAAAATATGCCTGGCTTTTCTATTTTGAGAATTCTATATTTTGCAAGTTAGAACACCTTTCCTTTTTTTTCCCTTCATACTCACTCAATCTTTTATTTCCTTTGTTTTGCCCCTTGGCTAGAACCCCTAGTAGAGTTAAATAGTAGCAATGAGAATAAGCATTTTTATGTTATTCTTGACTGTTAAGAAAGAAATCTAATATTCACCATTAACTTTAATTGTTATAGGTCTCAGAAAATACTCATCACATGATAACTGTTACCAAGAGTTTTTATCATTACAAAGTGTTGACTTAATTTTTTTATTTACTTAGAGATAATCACATATTATTTCCTCCTTTAGTTTATTAATGTATTCATCTTGCAAGTCTTGGATTTTTCATGTGTACATATTGGGTATGTTTTACTGTACTATATTGTACAATATTATACTACTGAACAAAATTTGCTTTATATTGTATAGTTTTTTGTTTAGGAGGAGGCATACTAGGAATTTTTTACTTTCCTTTTTTCCTTTTTTACATTGGGATATAATATAGTAGTTTCAGATGTACAACACATTGATTTGATATATGTAAATATTGTGAAAGGATCACCATAATAAGTCTAATTATCATCCATCACCACATATATTTACATATTTATGGCATAGTAATATATAAATATATATACACACACATGTACACACATATACACATGTACACACATACACACATACCACGTCGTCTTTATCCATTGATCAGTCAATGAACATTTGGGCTCTTTCCATAATTAGGTTATTGTTGATAATGTTGCTATAAATGTTGGGGTGCAGGTATCCTTTCAACTCAGTATTTTTGCATCCTTTGGGTCATAGAAAAGAATGAAATCTTGACATTAGCAATAATGTGGATGGAACTTGAGAGTATTATGTTAAGTAAAATAAGTCAATCAGAGAAAGGCAAATATCATATGATTTCACTTATATGAACCATTATTGAGCCATTGTATCCGTGGAATAAATTCTTTTTTTGAAAGATTTTGTTTATTTGTTTGCTTATTTTTTTATGAGAGTGAGAGTGCAAGGGGTGAAGCAGAGGGAGAGGCATAAGCAGACTGCACTGAGCATGGAGCCTGATGTGGGGCTCTATCTCAGCACCCTGAGATCCTGACCCGAGCTAAAATCAAGAGTCTGATGCGTTTAACCAACTGAGCCACCACTCAGGCATCCCCCCTGGAATAAATTCTTGGATGCTTTGCACATTAATTGACCATATATGCATAGGTTTATTTCTGGGCCTTCTATTCCATTGATCTATGAATCTGATTTTTTGCCAGTATAATCCCATTTTGACTAATATAGCTTTGTAATGTAGTTTGAAATCAGGGCATGTGATCTCACCTTTGTTCTTTCTCAAGATTGTTTTGGTTGTTCAGGGTTTTTGGATTCCACACAAATTTTAGGATCTTCTCTGAAAATTGGGAATTTTCATAGGTGTTATGTTTGTTTATTGTTTTGGGTAATGTAAACATTTTAATGTAAACAGTTTAATAATATTCCTCCAATCCATGGAGTTATATCTTTCCATTTATTCATGTTCTTCTCAACACTTTCATTAATGTCTCACAGTTATCAACGTACAGGTATTCCACCTACTTGGTTAAATTTATTCATAGGAATTTTGTTCTTGTTCATGAGATTATAAAAGGGATTACTTTCTTAAATTCTTTCTGATAGTTAATTAGTAGTGTATAGAAATGCAACAGACCTGGATATATTGATTTTGTATCCTGAGACTTTACTGAATTTTTTTATTCAATCTAACAGCTAATAGAATCCTTAGGGTTTTCCTTATATATTGTATTGTCATGTCCCTGCAATGGTGACAGTTTTACTTCATTTCCAGTTTGAATGTCTTTTAATTCTTGGCTAATTGCTTCAGCTAAGACTTCCAACTATGTAAAATAAAAGTGGTGACAATGGACATTTTTATCTTGTTCCTGATCTTAGAGGAAAAGCTATCAGCTTTTGGCCATTGAGGCTGATGTTAGTTGTGGCCTTCTCATATACGGTGTTTATTTTGATGAGGTATATTCCCCCTATACCCACTTTTTTTTTACACTTTTTATCATGAAAGGATGTTGAATTTTGTCAAATGCTTTTTCTCCATCTGTTGAGATGAACATATGATTTTTTTAAAACTTCATTTTGCTAATGTGGAGTATCCTATCGATTGATTTGCAGATGTTGAATTATTCTTGCGTCCCTTGAATAAATTGCACTTGATCATGGTACTTCATTGTTTTAATGTACTGTTAAATTTGGTTTACTAATATTTTGTTGATGATCTTTGCTTCTATGTTCATCATGGATATTGCCCTGTAATTTTCCTTTCTTGTAGTGTCTTTGTCCTTTTGGTATCAGGTAATGCTGGCCTCATAAAATGAGTTTGGAAGCATTCCCTCCTCTTCAATTTTTGGAATAGTTTGGGAAGGATTGGTATTCTTTCTTAAATGTTTGGTAGAATCCACCAATGAGGTCATTTGGTCCTTGATTTTTGTTTCTTTGGAGGTTTTTTATTTGTTTGTTTTTGTTTTAAGAGGGGAGAGGGGCAGAGGAAGAGGGAGAGAGAGAATCTTAAGCAGACTCCATGCCCAGCGCAGAGCTCAACATGGGGCTGGATCTCACAACACTGAGATCATGACCTGAGCCTAAACCCAGAGTCAGATGCTTAACTGACTGAGCCACTCAGGTGCCCCTCTTTTGAGTTTTTTTAAATAGTGATTGAATCTCCTAGCTAGTAATTGATATATTCAGATGTTCTGTCCTTCCTGGTTCAGTTTTGGTACGTAGTATGTTTCTAGGAATTTGTCCATTTTTCCCCTAGATTTTTAAACTTGTCAGCAAATAATTTCTTATAGTAGTCCCTTGAGACCCTTTGTATTTCTGTGATAACAGTTGTAATGGATCCTCTTCCATGTCTGATTTTTTTCTAATGCTCTCTTTTTTCTTGGTGAATCTAGTTCAAGGTTTGTCCGTTTTGCTCATCTTTTGAAAAAATCAGCTCTAAGCAAAATAAGTCAGTCACAGAAAGACAGATACCATCTGATTTCACTCCTAGTGGACAATTTAAGAAACAGATAAACATATGAGAAGGGGAAAAAAAGAGAGAGGGAAGCAAACCACAAGAGAGTCTCATCTCTAGGGTTAATGAAAGAAGGTGAGTGGGGGGATGGGCTAAATTGGTGATGGTATAAAGGAGGGCACTTGATGTGATGAGCACCCAGTGTTATATGTAAATAATGGATACTAAATTCTACACCTGAAACCAATTTTACCATATATGTTAACTAACTAGAATTTAAATAAAAACTGAGAAGAAAAAAAGGAATATTACTAAAGGAAGAAAAAACAGCTCCATTTTTATTATTTTCATTGATCTTTGATACTGTCTTTTTAGTCCCTATTTCAATTATTTTTGCTTTGAAGTTTATTTCTTTCCTCTACTAACTTTGGGTTTTATTTATTCTTCTTTTTCTAGTTACTTGAGTTAGAAAGTTAGGTTGTTTTTTGGTGATACTTCTTGTTTATTAATGTAGACATTTATCACTATGAACTTTCCTCCTAGAACTGCAGTTGATATATTCCATGAGTTTTAATATGATTTATTTCACTTTTTATTCCAGGTATGTTTGAATTCCTCTTTTTTTTCTTCATTGATCCATTGCCATTCATATGATGTTGCATAATCTCTGTCCTGGAGAATATTCCATGTGCACTTGAAAAGAATGTGTGTTGTTGGTTTTGGCCGGGATGTTCTATATATAGGTGGCAAGTCATCTGGTTTAGTGTTTCACTTAAGTCCAATGTTTTCTTACTGATTTTCTGTCTGGATGATCTATCCATTGGTGTATGTGGGTTATTAATATCCCTAGCTAGTATTGCATAGCTCTGTGTTATTCCTTTAGATCTGTTAATATTTGCTTTATATATTTATGTTGTCCTGTGTTATGTGCATAAATATTTACAAATACTATGTCTTCTTTTGGATTGTACCTTTTATCAGTATGTAATGACATGCTTTGTTTCCTATGACAATCTTTGTTTTAAAATCTACCATATATATGTATTGCTACCTGAGCTTTCTTTCAGTTTCCATTTGCATGGAACATCTTTTTTTTTTTTTTTAAGGCTCATAAGACTTTATGTAACATATCAAGACACATAGAAATTAAAATATAATGTTGGCAAGTATAATGATAAACACACATAGTTTACCAATGAAGACATTTAATCCAGCACAGGTTGGCTGTAGTCAGGAGAGGATCCCTGGAAGACAACATCTGATCAAAGGGTCAGGGTCTGGTTTGGTCAGGCTGTGGGGTTTGAGGCTCCTATTTCATGAATGGGTTGCAGGACCCCGCTATCCCTCACTTTCACTTTGGTCACTGTCCAGAGCCCTGGGCTTGCATTTCAGTGGGATGACCTAACATGATTCTGTCTCCTCCCAAATTCCTGGCACAGGATCTCACTGGTTCATGTGGCCCTAGAGCAGAAGTGGAGGCTCCAGAGTGTCCAGCATGCATGGAACATCTTTAGTCATCTTTTCACTTCAGTCTTTGTGTTTTATGTGTTAAGTGAGTCTCTTGTAGGCATCACATAGATGGGCCTTGGGGTTTTTTTTTGTTATTTTTTGTTTTTTTAACATTTACCAACTCTATCTTTTGATTGGAGAATTTACTCCATTTACATTTAAAGTAATTATTGATAAATACATATTGTCATTTTAATTGTTTTCTATTTTATAATTCCTCTTTATTCTTTTTGTTTCTATTACTCTCTTCCCTTGTGGCTTGATTGTTTTGTTTAGTAGTCTGCATAAAGAATTTCCTAATTATTATTTGTATATTTACTATAGGTTTTTGCTTTGAGGTTACCATGAGAATTATAACAACTTATGTTTATAACAGTTATTTTAAGTTGATAACAGCATAAGTTTGAATGTACTTAAAAGTTCTACATTTGTACTCCTCCCCCAGTTTTTGACATCATATTTCATATCGTTTTAACTTAAGTGTCCATTGATAAATTACTGTAGTTATGGTTGTTTTCCTACTTTTAACCTTTTCAGTAGCTTCATAAGTGATTTACTACCTATTTATGTATTTACTAGTGAGATTTATATAGTCATATATTTTCTTCTCACTAATTTTCACTCTTTCTTTTGAGCTTAAAGAAGTTCATTTAACATTTCTTATAAGGCCAGACTACTGCTGCTGAACTCTTGTAACTTTGGCTTGCCCAGAAAACTTTGTCTCCTTCAATTTTGTGTGATACTTTTGATGGATATATTATTCCTGTTTGGTATTTTTTTCTTTTAGTACTTTGAATATATTGTTTCCCTCACTTTGAGCCTATAACGTTTCTGCTGAAAAACCTGCTTATAGTCTTATGTGAGTATACTTATATGTAGCAAGTTATTTTTCTCTCACGGCTTCTCGTATTTTCATCTTGTATGTAACTTTTGATATTTCAACTATAACGTGCCTTTTCATGGGTCTGCTTGGGTTCCTCTTATTTGGAACTCTCTGGGCTTCCTGGATCTGGATGTGTATTTTTTTCCCTCAGGTTAAGCAATTTATAGCCATGACTTCTTCCAATAAGATTTTTTGCCCCCTTTTCTCACTTATCCTGACACAACTGTAATGTGGTTGTGAGTACACTCGATGTTCCATATTTTCACTTTTTTTCCATTATTTTCCTTTATGTTGCTCTGACTGCACTGCTATGTCTTGAGCAGACTTATCTTTTCTTCTGTTTCATCTAGTCTGTTATTGAACTCCTCTACTGCATTTTTCAGTGCAGTAATTGTATTCTTCTGTGACTTCTGTTTGTTAAATTCTTAGATATTATATCTCTTTGTTGAATTTCTCACTCTGTTCGTCCATTCTTCTCTCGAGTTCATTGAGCATTTTTATGACCATTACATTGAGCTCTTGATCAGGTAAATGCCTTATCTCTGTTTCATTAAGATATTTTTTTGAGGTTTTATTTTGTTCTTTAATTTGGAAGATATTCCTTTGTTTCTTCATTATGCTTGACTCTGTGTTGGTTTCTGTGCATTAGATGCATTACCTCACCCAGTCTTGATGGAGTGGCCTCATGTAGGATAAATCTTACTGTTCAACCCTGCCCTGTTCCTTGGTTGTCTCTCAAGCATTTTCTTTTTCAGATTTGCTTTTTTAAAAATGTCTTGTTTTATTCAAGTATAATTAACACAATGTTATATTAGTTTCAGATGTACAACATAACAATTCCACAATTCTGTAGATTTCTCAGAGCTCATCCAGATAGACTATTATTCCCCTTTACCTATTTTACCCATCCTCTCCCACCTCCCCATTAGCAACCATCTTTGTTCTCTGTATTGAAGAATATGTTTTTGGTTTTTCTTTTTTTTTCCCCCTTCATTTGTTTCTTAAATTTTACATATGAGTAAAATCCTATGGTGTTTATCTTTCTCTGACTGAATTATTTCCCTTAGCATTATACTCTCTAAGTCCATCTATGTTGTTGTAAATGGCAACATTTTATTCTTTCTATGGATGAGTTATATGCCACTTCTTCTTTATCCATTCATCTATCAGTGGATACTTGGGCTACTTCCATAATTTGGCTATTATAAATAATGCTGCAAAAACATAGAAGTGCATATATCATTTCAAATTAGCATCTTTATATTCTTTGGGTAGATAGCCAGTAGTAGAATTACTGGATTATATGGTAATTCTGTTTCTAACTTTTTTGAGGAACTTTGATACTGCTTTCCACAGTGTCTGCATGAATTTACATTCCCACCAACAGTGCATGAGCTATATGCAAAAGAATGAAACCAGACCACTTTCTTACACCATATGCAAAAATAAACTTGAAATGGATTAAAGACCTAAATGTGAGACCAGAAACCATAAAATTCCTAGAAGAAAACAGACAGTAATTTCTTTGACATTGGCTATAGAAACGTTTTTCTAGATATGTCTTCTCAAGCAAGAGAAACAAAAGCAGGGGCGCCTGGGTGGCACAGTGGTTAAGCGTCTGCCTTCGGCTCAGGGCGTGATCCCAGCGTTACGGGATCGAGCCCCACATCAGGCTCCTCTGCTATGAGCCTGCTTCTTCCTCTCCCACTCCCCCTGCTTGTGTTTCCTCTCTCTCTGGCTGTCTCTATCTCTGTCAAATAAATAAAATCTTAAAAAAAAAAAAAAAAAACTTAAAAAGAGAAACAAAAGCAAACTTAAACTATTGGGACTACACCAAAAGAAAACTTTTTTTTGCACAGTGAAGAAATCATCAACAAAATAAAAAGGCAACCTGCTGAATGGGAGAAGATATTTACAATTGATATATCCAATAAGGGGTTAATATCCAAAATATATAAATAACTTATATAATACCCAAACCCCACGTAACCCAATTAAAAAATGGATAGAGTATCTGAATAGATATTTTTCCAAAGAAGACAAAACGATGGCCAACAGACACACAAAAAGATGTTCAACGTTATTCATCATCAGGAGAATACAAAATTAAAGCCACAGTGAGTTATCACTTCACACTTGTCAGAATGGCTAAAATGAAAAACACAAGAAATAAGTCTCTCAGACAATTTTGATTGTTGAAGCAACCTATTTATTTTTAATAGCTCCCAATTGTTGAAGTTGTACCAACATCTGTCAGTATCCCAAAGGGAGGGATCTCAGTTAGCCCCTAGATTCAGGATGACTGGAAACCAGACTCTCAGGTAGCAGTTTCTAAATTATGCAAATATATACAGTCCTGTTTGGACCATAAGCATTAGCCCCACTGGCTTATGCCTGAGGGGGAAGCTCCAGGAAAAGCAAATAGGAGTCTTTCCCAAGAAGACTGGATGTGTGTTTCAGTCTGCTGTCTGTGCAGGGCCCTGGGGGTGCTAGCCTGCCAAGAACTGTCTTTCCAGTTGTCAGAGTCCTGTGGGGCCAGGAGCAAGCCCCCCTGACCACCAAAGCCAGGTGATCAAGGGGCAACCCAGGACAGCCAGTTGTAGAAACTGGGGCATCAGACATGTTAAAGAGCCTCCCCTCTAATAGATACAGATGTGCTGAAGCACAGCAGAGGAAAAGTGAGAAGATAGGGACGGTCCTCGAGATCTCTTAAAAGGCTTATAGTCAGCCCTTAGATATGTGTTTACTTAGAAGCCTTCCCCTCAAGTTTTAGCTTGATAAATTAATAGACCTCTTTCACAGAAAGACTGAGCTCTTGCTGTGTCCCAAGTGTGGTAGCTGTTTAAGTATTTATTCTCTGTTGGTTATACTTCTGTGGGATCTGAGAATGTAATATTCTCAGCCACCAGACCCAGGTGATAGAGACGCATCTCCTGGTGTCAGCTGGAAAAATTGTGGTGCCACACGAAGGTATAAGGTCTTTTTGGGAGACAACAGGAAGCTGGAGTGAGACAGAGGGAGGGTGCAGATTGCATCCACCAGACTCTGTTCCCTGCGATCAATTCCATGGGCCAATAGTCGCCAAACCAGTTGTCTACCCCTCAGACCAAAGCTTCTAGACAAGCAAACAGGCCTCTTTCTCAAAAAGAGTGGATGTGTGTTTCAGTCTGCTATCTGTACAGGGCCCTGGGGGTGCTAGCCTGCCAAGAGCTGCCTCTTCAGTTGTTAAAGTCTCATGCGACTTGGGAACACAAGCCCCCTTGGCCTCCAGAGCCAGGCAATCCAAGGGTGTTCCCTGGATGGCAACCACAAAATCTGGGGCATCAGACATGACTGAAAGTTCCCCTCTAGGAGATACTTGCTCTCTGGAGTGCTGCACTGGAAGAGTGAGGTGGTGGCACCTGATGCCTCCCTAGATGGGAAGAAGGTTTTTGAATGAGCTCTGCCTTACCAACAAAGTGCATTTAGATTGCATTTTTGAGAAAAATAATTTTTTTCTTTGACACTTCGCTTCATGTTGGCTCACCACTCTGGTGCTGAGCAGGTCCCTAATGGTTCTTTCACATCTGAGGACATCCATGCTGCCCACGTCGGGGAGGTACCCTGGTCTCTGATATTTTGAACTTACTGTATCTCACAGCTGGGCTAGATGATTAATTTAACACAAAAGACACAACTCAGTAACAACCATATGGAACACATGCATTGAGGCAGGAGTATGTAGTTTGCATACTCTCTCCAGAGATGTTGACCTCTCAGCACTTCAGCATCTTCACCAACCAGGAAACTTGTGTTATTTTTTTTTAGCATTCTAAAAACTTTAATTGAATTATAATTCACAGAAGAGTGCACATATCATGAATGTATAGCTTAATATATTTCCACAAACTAAACAAATTCATGTAATCAATATTTGGATAACAAGGCAAAATTACCAGCACACTACCCCTTTCATTTCTGCCCACCCCTGCCCCACCAATTGTAACTATCCTAACTTCTAACACCATAAATTACCTTGTTTTCAATCATTTTTTCAATGTATTTAAGGAAAAACTTGACACATTTCTCTCAACTCCTGCCTCTGGCAACTACCATTCTGTTCTGTGTATCTATGAGCTTGGGTTTTTTTTTTTTTTTTTTTTTTTTGTTGTTGTTGTTGTTGTCATTCTCTCTCTGACTTATTTCACTTAATTAGCATAACTCCCTTGAGATCCATCACTGTTGTTGCAGTGGCATAATCTTATTCTTTTTCATTGCTCAATAACATTTCACTATTCCACGTGTTCTTCATTCATACATTGCTGGACACTTAAGTCATTTTCATATCTGGGCTATTGTAACAAATGCTGTAGTAATCATGGTACTGTATGTTTACATTACCACCAATAGTGCACCAAGGGTTCTCTTTTCTCCACATTTTTTGCCACTTGTTATTTCTTATCTTTTTAATAATAGCCATTCTAACATGTGTGAGGTGATATTTCAGTTTGCATTTTCTGATGATGAATGATGTTGAGCATCTTTCCATGTAAGTATTGGCCATCTCTTATGTCATCTTTGAAAAAAATGTTTATTCAAATATTCTTCCCATATTTGAAATAGAATTGCTTGGTTTTTTGCTATTTAATTATATTTATATATTTGGATATTAGCCCCTTATCAGTTATATGATTGGTAGAAATGCCCTTCCATCAATAGTTTGCCTTTTCCCTTTGTTGATGGTTTCCTTTGCTGTGCAAAAGCATTCCTTTTTGCTTTTGTTCCATTGCTTTTGCATTAAATCCTAAAAATCAGTGCCAAGACTAACATCCAGGAGTATGCCCCTTATGTTTCCTCACGCAGTTTTATACCTTTAAATCTTGAAACCATGTTGATTTTATATCTTGAACTTTTACTGCATTTATTAGCCTTAATAGTTTTTCAATGGAGTCTTTAGGCTTCTCTCTATATAATATTACATCTTCTGCAAATAGTAATAGTTTTATTTCTTCCTTTCTTATTTGGATATCTTTCAATTTTTTTCTTGCCTAATTACTCTGGCTATGATTTCTAATACTATGTTGAATAAAAGTTGCAAGAATGGGCATCTTCTTCTTGTTCCTGATCTTAGAGAAAAAGCTTGCAACTTGTCACTATTGAGTATGGTGTTAACTGTGGGCTTGTCATATATAGCCTTTATTATTTCAAAGTATGTTTCCTATATACCCACTTTTTTTTGAGAGTTATTATCATAAATGAATGTTGGATTTTTGTCAGATGCCTTTTTGCTTATATTTAGATGATTATACAATTTTCATTCTTTATTTTGGTAATGTGTTTCACAGTGACTGATTTATAGATGTTGAAGCTTCCTTCCAGTCCCATTAAAAAAAAAATCAAATGGTCATGTTGTATAGTCCTTATATAACAATGTATTGATTTTTTAAAACACTTTATTGAGAATTTTGCGTCTACTTTACTCTGGTATATTGGCCTATAAGTTTCTTGTATCCTTGTCATGTTTTGACATAAGAATAATGTTGACCTCATAAAATGAGTATGTGGTGATTCTTCTATTTTTTGGAAGAATTTGAAAAGAATGGGTCCAATTCTTTGTTTGGTAAAATTTACCAGTGAAGCAGTTTGGTCTTGGACTTTTGATTTTGGGGGAGGTTTTTCCCTACTAATACAGTCTTCTTACTAGTAAAAGGACTGTTCAGAGTTTCTATTTCATCATGACTCAATCTTGGTAGATATGTTTCAGGAATTTATCCCTCTGTTCCCCAATTTGTTGGTATGTAATTTTTATAGTAGTCTCTCATAATCCTTAATATTTCTGTGGCATTAGTTGTAACATTTGTTTTATTTCTGATTTTATTTATTTTTGTCCTTTTTTTTCTTGGTGAGTCTCACTAAAGAACCAGCTTTTAGTTTTATCGATCTTTTCTATAGCTTTTTTTTTTTTAATTTAAATTTTAGTTAGAGAACATAGAGGGCAATATTGGTTTCTGGAGTAGAATTCAGTGTTTCATCATTTACATAAAACACCCAGTGCTCATCACAACAAGTGCCCTCTTTAATATCCATCAATCATCTAGCCCATCCCCCCTTCCTTCTCCATCAAAACCTCAGTTTGTTCTCTATTGTTAAGAGTCTCTTATGGTTTGTTTCCTTCTTTCCATTTTATCTTTTCCCCCTTCCCATATGTTCATCTGTTTTCTTTCTTAAATTCCACATATGAATGAGATCATATGGTATTTGTCTTTCTCTCACTGTCTTATTTCACTTAGCATAATACCCTCTATCTCCATGCATGTCATTGCAAATGGCAAGATTTCATTTTTTGATGGCTGAGTAGTATTCCATTGTGTGCATGTATACACATACACATGTGCGCATGTGCATGCATGTGCACATGCACGCACACATACACACACACCTCTTTATCCATTCATTAGTTGGTGGACATTTGGGCTCTCTCCATAGTTTGGCTATTGTTTATAATGCTGCCATAAACATTGGGGTACATGTATCCCTTCGAATCTGTAATTGAAAGACCTAAATGTGAGACAGGAAGCCATCAAAATCCTAGAGAAGAACGCAAGCAGCAACCTCTTTGATATCAGCTGTAGCAACTTCTTACTAGACACATAGCCAGAGGCAAGGGAAACAAAAGCAAAAATGGACTATTGGGACTTCATCAAGATAAAATCTTCTGCACAGCAAAGGAAGCAACAAAATAAAAAGGCAGCCTATGGAATGGGAGAAGATATTTGTAAATGACATATCTGATAAAGAATTAGCATACAAAATCTATAAAGAATTTGCTGAACTCAATCCCCCCAAAATAAATAATACAGTTAAGAAATGGGCAGAAGACATGAATAGACACATTTCCAAAGAAGACATCCAGATGGCTAACAGACACATGAAAAGATTCTCAACATCACTCATCATCAGGGAAATGCAAATCAAAACCTCAATGAGATATCACCTTACACCTCTCAGAATGGCTAAAATTAACAACACAAGAAACAACAGGTGTTGGCGAGGATGCAGAGAAAAGGGAACACTCTTGCATGTTGGTGGGAATGCAAGCTGGTGCAGCCACTCTGGAAAACAGTATGGAGCTTCCTCAAAAAGTTAAAAATAGAACTACCCAACAATACAGCAATTGCACTGCTAGGTATTTTCTGTAGCTTTTAAAAAAATTTTTTCTGTTCCAGTTCTTTGAAAAATGTCATTGGTATTTTGATCGGGATAGCATTTAAAATGTAGATTGCTCTGGGTCGCATGGGCATTTTAGCTATGTTAATTCTTCTGATCCATGAGCATGGAATATTTTTCCATCTTTTTGTATCTTCTTCAATGTCTTTCAAGAGTGATTTGTAGTTTCTAGAATATAGATCCTTTACATCTCTGGTTAAGTTAATTCCAAGATAACGTATGATTTTTGGTGCTATTGTAAATGGGATGGATTCCCTAATTTCTCTTTCTTCAGTCTCATTGTTCGTGTATAGAAATGCAACTGATTTCTGAGCATTGATTTTGTATCCCGCCACATTACTGAATTGCTCTATAACTTCTAGTAGTTTGGGAGTGGATTCTTTTGGGTTTTCCATATAGAGTATCATGTCATCTGAGAAGAGAGACAGTTTGACTTCTTCTTTGCTGATTTGGATAACTTTTATCTCTTTTTGTTGTCTGATTGCTGTTGCAAGGACTTCTAGTACTATGTTGAACAATAATGGCGAGAGTGGGAATCCCTGTCATGTTCCTGATCTTAAGGGAAAGGCTTCCAGCTTTTCCCCATTGAGAATGATATTTGCTGTAGGCTTTTCATAGATGGTTTTTATGAGATTGAGGAATATGCCCTCTATCCCTACACTCTGAAGGGTTTTAATCAGGAAAGGATGCTGTATTTTGTCCTTAAATTTGTGTGGAACCAGAAAAGGCCCCGAATCACAAGGAATTGTTGAAAAACAAAGCTGGGGGCATCACAATGCCCGATTTCAAGCTGTACTACAAAGCTGTGATCACAAAGACAGCATGGTACTGGCACAAAAACAGACACATAGACCAATGGAACAGAATAGAGAACCCAGAAATGGACCCTCGGCTCTTTGGGCAACTAATATTTGATAAAGCAGGAAAAAACATCCGGTGGGAAAAAGTCTCTTCAATAAATGGTGCTGGGAGAATTGGACAGCTACATGCAAAAGAATGAAACTTGACCACTCTCTCACACCATACACAAAAATAAAACTCCAAATGGATGAAAGACCTCGATGTGAGACAGGAATCCATCAAAATTCTAGAGGAGAACATAGGCAGCAACCTCTATGACATCGGCCAAAGCAACCTTTTTCATGACACATCCCCAAAGGCAAGAGAAACAAAAGATAAAATGAACTTATGGGACTTCATC
Source organism: Ursus arctos (assembly GCF_023065955.2). Classification (NCBI taxonomy): domain Eukaryota; kingdom Metazoa; phylum Chordata; class Mammalia; order Carnivora; family Ursidae; genus Ursus; species Ursus arctos. The sequence continues at coordinate 21,618,268 of NW_026622952.1, forward strand.
AAGATAAAAAGCTTCTGCACAGCCAAGGAAACAGTCAAAAAAACTAAGAGGCAGCCCACGGAATGGGAGAATATATTTGCAAATGACACTACAGATAAAGGACTGGTATCCAAGATCTACAAAGAACTTCTCAAACTCAATACACGAGAAACAAATAAACAAATCAAAAAATGGGCAGAAGATATGAACACTTTTCCAATGAAGACATACAAATGGCTAACAGACACATGAAAAAATGTTCAAAATCATTAGCCATCAGGGAAATTCAAATCAAAACCACACTGAGATACCACCTTACGCCAGTTAGAATGGCAAAAATAGACAAGGCAAGAAACAACAATTGTTGGAGAGGATGTGGAGAAAGGGGATCCCTCCTACATTGTTGGTGGGAATGCAAGTTGGTACAGCCACTCTGGAAAACAGTGTGGAGGTCCCTTAAAAAGTTAAAAATTGAGCTACCCTATGATCCAGCCATTGCACTACTGGGTGTTTACCCCAAAGATACAGATGTAGCAGCAATGTCCACAATAGCTAAATCGTGGAAGGAGCCAAGATGCCCTTCAACAGATGACTGGATTAAGAAGTTGTGGTCCATATATACAATGGAATATTACTCAGCTATCAGAAAGAATGAATTCTCAACATTTGCTACAACATGGACGGCACTGGAGGAGATAATGCTAAGTGAAATAAGTCAAGCAGAGAAAGACAATTATCATATGATTTCTCTCATCTATGGAACATAAGAACTAGGATGATCGGTAGGGGAAGAAAGGGATAAAGAAAGGGGGGGGGTAATCAGAAGGGGGAATGAAACATGAGAGACTATGGACTATGAGAAACAAACTGAGGACCTCAGAGGGGAGGGGGGTGGGGGAATGGGATAGACCGGTGATGGGTAGTAAGGAGGGCACGTATTGCATGGTGCACTGGGTGTTATACACAACTAATGAATCATCGAGCCTTACATCGGAAACCGGGGATGTACTGTATGGTGACTAACATAATATAATAAAAAATCATTAAAAAAAAAAGAAGTAGGGTATTACATTTCCCTACTATTATTGTATTGCTGTCTATTTCTACCATAGGTCTGTTAATATTGGTTTTATATGTTTAGGCGCTGCAAGTGGGCTGCATAACTATCTACAAATGTTATATTTTAGTGCTAGGTTGATAATGTCATTATGTAATTCTCTAAGTATACTTATCCAGTCTTTGTTTTAAGGCCTATTTTATCTGATAAAAATATAGCTACTCCAGTTTTCTTATGGTTTCCATTTGCTCAAAGTAACTTTTTCCATCTTGTCATTTGTAGTCTATGTCCTTATGTCCTCGTGAGTCTCTTGTAGGCAGCATATAGATGGGCCTTGTTTTTTCATTCAGTCAGCCACGCTATGTCTCTTGATTGTATAATCTAGTCCAATTATACTTAGAGTAATTATTGATAGGTATGTGCTTTTCTCCATTTTATTAATTGCGTTCTCACTGTTTTTATGTTTCTCTCTCTTCCGCTCTTCTTTTGCTCTCGTGGTTTGATGATTTTGTTTAGAGGTAGGCTTATATTTCTTTCTCTTTTGTGTATTTACAGTAGGTTTTTATGTGGTTACTATGAGGCTTACAACTCATATCTATAGCAGTCTATATCAAGCTGATAACAACTTAAGCTTGATCCCATTCTAAACTTCAACATTTTTACTCTCTACTTTTTGTTTTTTGTGTCAAATTTTCCATCTTTTTATCTTGCATATTCCTAAACTAATTATTGTAATCATAGTTATTTTTACTACTTACGTCTTTTAACCTTTATGTTAGCTTTAAAAGTGATTAATCTATATTATATATTTATCTTTCAGAACGATTTATTCTTTCCTATGCATTCTTAACTAATTATTATTTTTCTTTTCAGCTTACAGAAGTCTCTTTAAAATTTTCGAAAGTCTGGTTTAGTGGTGGTGAACTCCTTTAGCTTTTTCTCATCTGAAATATTCTATCCTTCAATTCCAAATGATAACATTGCACAGTAGAGTGTTCTTGGTCTTTTTTTTTTTTTTTCTTTCAGCACTTTATTATTTCATGCCATTTGCTTTCAGCCTGCAATGTCTCTGCTGAAGGATTTTCTGATAGTCTTATGGGGTTCCCTGGCACATAACATTTTATTTCTCTCTTGATGCTTTTAAGATTCTTTAACTTTTGACATTTCAGTTATAATGTGTCTTGGTATGGGTTTCTTTGAGTTTATCTTCCTTGGAGCTCTATGGGCTTCCTAGATTTGGATGTCTGTTTCCTTTCCCAGGCTAGGGAAGTTTTCATCCATTATTTCATAAAGTAAGATTTCTGCCCCTTTCTCTCTTTTTTTCATGGCTTAGAAGTTCATTTCTCTTTAGCACTGAATAATAATTCATTGTCTGATATACCATCCTTTATTTAGCCATTCACTTTTGAGGGATATTGTGTTGTTTCTATATGTTGGTAATTATGGACAAAGCTGCTACTAAAATCTGTGGGCTGATTTTTGTGTGGACATAAATTTTCAACTCCTTTGGGTAAAGATCTTTAACAAGTGTGAATATTTACCCAAAGGAGTGTGATTGATCGATCATGTGTTAAGATTATGCTTAGTTTTATAAGAAACAACCAAACCATTTTATTCCATTTTACATTCCCACCAGTAGTGAGACTTCCTGTTACTCCACATCCTCATCATCATTTGGTGTCGTCAGTGTCAGTGTCATATGTTGATTACATATGATGTGATACATCTTTTCATATGTTTATTTGCCATCTGTATATCTTTTTAGAGGAATGGTCTTTTAAGGTTTTCTCCCATTTATAAACAATTTTTGTTTTCTTATTGTTGGGTTTTAAGAGTCCTTTGTGTATTTCAGATACCATCCTTTACAAATGTGTCTTTTGAAAATAGTTTCTCCTAGTAAGTAGCTTTTGTCTCATTATCTTCATATTATCTTCCACAGTTCTGAACTTAATGAAGTCCAGTTTATCATTTCTTCTTTCATGAATCATGGCCTTGGTGTTGAATCTAAAAGGTCAATTCCTTATCCTAGGCCATCTGGTTTTCTCCTATGTTATTTTCTAGGAGTTTTAAAGCTTTAGATTTTACATTTAGATTTGTGATCCTTCTTAAGATCATTTTGTGAAGAGTGTAAAGTCTGTGTCTAGATTCTTTTTTTTTTTTTTAATTTCCATGTCCAGTTTCAGCATCATTTGTTAGATGAGACTATCTTTGTTTCATTGTCTTTACTATATTGCTTTTGTTCCTTTGTCAAAGATCAGTTGACTATATTTGGGGGGGGGCTCTATTTCTGGGCTCTCTATTCTATTTCATGGATCTATTTGTCTATTCTTTCACCAGTTATGGACTGTCTTGTTAACAGTTGCTTTATAGTAAGTCAGCTAGTGTCAATACTCCAACTTATTTCTTCTCATTAAATAGTGTGGGTTTTGAGTCTTTTGCCTCTCCATGTAAATTTAGAATCCATTTGTTGATGTCCACAAAATAATTTGCAAGTATTTTGACTGGAATTCCATTGAATCTGTAGACCATTTTGGGAAGAACTGACATGTTGACAACATTGTGTCTTCTTCATAAACACGAAGTATCTCCCCATCTACTTAGTTCTTCTTTGATTTCATTTATCAGGGTTTTGCAGGTTTCCTCATTGCGCTATTAAACATATTTTGTCAACTTATACCTAAGTATTTAATTTCAGGGGGTGCTAATATAATACTATTATTTTTAATTTTAAGTTCTACTTGTTCGTTGTTAGTATACAGGAAAACAATTGACTTGTATGTTAACCTTATAACCAGAAATCTTGCTGTAATTGCTTATTAGTTCCAGGAGGGTTGTTTTGTTTTGTTTTATTTTGGTCATTTATCTCACTTTTTCTACATAGAAGATCATGTCATGTGTGAACAAAGACAGTTTTAGATCTTCCTTCTTGATATATGTAATTTTTAATTTCATTTTCTTATGTTATTGCATTAGCTAGAACTTTCATCATGATGTTTAAAGGAATAGTAAGAGGGAATATCTTTTCTTGTTCCTGTTCTTAGCAGGGAAGTTTTGAATTTTTTACCAATAAATATAATGTTAGTTTTAGGTTTCTTTGTAGATAGTCTTTATAAAGTTGAGGAAGTTCTCCTCTATTCCTAGTTTACTGAGCATGAGGGTTTTACTATCAAGTTCATAAGCTCATTGAAAAAAAAACACTCAGTGAAAATTCTTTATTTTCTAGGACACTCTATGTAAGATTGAGACAATCTGTTCCTCGAGTATTCAGTTGAATTTACCTGGTGTGTGTGTGTGTGTGTGTGTGTGTGTGTGTGTGTGTGTGTGCGCGTGCACGCACAATGCAAATTATTTTAGTTTTATTCAGATTTTTTTCTTTTTGATCACTTTTATTAGGTTATTTTTGAAACTTTTTGCTCTATCCCCTCTCTAAGCTGTTCTGACTAAAGTCAGTGGCCAGTGACTGGTGAATAATCTAAGCTACAGAGTGCTGAGAACACTGAAGTCCCAAGCAGTACCTGAAGACCTCCTTTTCCTGCACAACCATTTCTCCATGCATCATGGGATTTTTAAAAAAAATAATAGAAAAGATCATGTGGAATTCAGCCAGAAGATTGGACAATAGCCTGACCATCAGGAAAAGTACAAGCATAAAGTCTGTAAGGTTCTTACAGACATCTGCTTGGTTTTACATATTTGAGCAAAACTTCAAACTCTTGTCCCCCACCGTTATTTTGACCACACTCCGGTTTCACCCAGGTATCTCTTTGGAAGTCTGTATAACCTCCCTGGTGGTCTTTAAGTGCTGCTGACTTATATACTCAAATCACTGCTCTTCAGTCCGCTTGAGATGTTAGCATATTATTTTATAGGGAGAGGTTTGGTGACTGACATAATCCTATCGCGCTCCTTATCTATGCAGCCTTTCCTTGGTGAAAAGGAAGGTTTTTTTTTTTTTTTTTTCCCCAAGCTGTAAACAAATGGAAGTATACCCCCAAAGTTAAAATTGTGTGAATAACTAACTCTCAGTCTTTTACTGTACAGATAGTGGTTTGTGTTGAACCTGCTTATACTCTAATCTCTAGTTATTATACTTGGTTCTGATTTTTATGTAAGCCTGTATTTTTTTCCTAAATTATACCTACTTATTCTAATATTATGCCAGATCAACTTTTATATTTTCTTTTATTTTCCATCAAATGCTTATTGTTAATTTCACATAAGTTATCAAAAATATCACAAAATTTAAAACTTAAGAGTTGTAAAAATGTATGTGTATATATGTAAAATGTATGTAAAAATATAAAAACATTTCCCTCTCCTTCCAAGTCTATTTTTTTTACTTTCTTTTCTTCTCCCCTTCATTAAGCTTTCAGAAATTTACCTGTTTTATCAGTGTTCTCAATCATTTTTTTAATAATAATTTTTTATTATGTTAGTCACCATAGAGTACATCCTTAGTTTTTGATGTAATGTTCCATGATTCATTATTTGTGTATAACACCCAGTGTTCCATGCAATATGTGCCCTTCTTAATACCCATCATTGGCCTATCCCAATCCCCCATCCCCCTCCCCTCTGAAGCCCTCAGTTTGTTTCCCAGAGTCCATAGTCTTTCATGGTTCATTCCCCCTTCTGTTTACCCCCTTCATTCTTCCCTTCCTTCTCCTACCAATCTTCCTGCTATTTCTTATGTTCCACAAATGAGGGAAACCATATGATAATTGTCTTTCTCTGCTTGACTTATTTCACTTATGCTAAGTGAAATAAGCATAAGCATATCTCCTCCAGTACCGTCCATGTTGCTGCAAATGTTGAGAAATTGGTCTTTCTGATGGCTGAGTAATATTCCATTGTATATATGGACCACATCTTCTTAATCCAGTCGTCTGTTGAAGGGCATCTCAGCTCCTTCCACAATTTAGCTACTGTGGACAATGCTGCTATGAACATTGGGTGCATATGGTCCTTCTCTTCACTACGTCTGTTTCTTTGGGGTAAATACCCAGTAGTGCAATTGCTGGGTCATAGGGTAGCTCTATTTTTAACTTTTTAAAGGACCTCCACACTGTTTTGCAGAGTGGCTGTACCAACTTGCATTCCCACCAACGTTGTAGAGAAATCCCCTTTCTCCACATCCTCTCCAACATTTCTTGTTTCTTGCCTTGTCCATTTCTGCCATTCTAACTGGTGTAAGATGGTATCTCAATGTGGTTTTGATTTGAATTTCCCTGATGGCTAGTGATTTTGAACATTTTTTCATGTGTCTGTTAGCCATTTGTATGTCTTCATTGGAAAAGTGTCTGTTCATATCTTCTGCCCATTTTTTGATTTGATTGTTTCTCGTGTATTGAGTTTGAGAAGTTCTTTGTAGATCTTGGATACCAGTCTTTTATCTGTAGTGTCATTTGCAAATATCTTCTCCCATTCTGTGGGCTGCCTCTTAATTTTTTTGACTGTTTCCTTGGCTGTCAAACAATCATCTTTTGATTAGTGGATTTTTTTCATTTCTTATGTTTTTAGTTTTCCAGTTTTATTGAGATATAATTGGCATATATCACTGTATAAATTTAAGGTGAACAGTATAATGGTTTAAACTACATGTATGGTGAGATAATGACTGCAGTAAGTTTGGTTAGTATTCATCATTTCATATGAATGTAATAAAGAGAAAAAGCAAAAAATTTTTTTTTTAGTAATATCTACACCTAATGTGGGGCTTGAACTCATGACCCTGAGATCAAGAGTTGCATGCTTTTCCTACTGACCCAGCCAGGCACCACAAAAGGAAAAATTTTCATTGTGATGGGAACTCTTAGGAGTTACTCTCTTAACAACTTCCTGACAGCAGTGTTAACTATAGTCCTCATGACGACATGTTGAACATTTTACTCCTGGTATTTTTTTATCTTGTAACTGGACATTTTTACCCTTTGGCCATTTTCCTGAAATCCTCCTCACCCCAATCCTTACCTCTAGTAAATACAAATCTGATATTTTTTCTATGAATTTGTTTTTTCTTTTTTAGGTTCTCTTTTAGATTCTTTTTTTCCCCCTCCCATTAGTGAAAATTTTTTTAAAAAATTTTTTATTATGTTAGTCACCATACAGGACATCATTAGTTTTTGATGTCGTGTTCCATGATTCATTGTTTGCATATAACACCCAGTGCTCCATGCAATACGTGCCCTCCTTTTTTTTTTTTTTAAGATTTTATTTATTTATTTGACAGAGAGACAGCCAGCGAGAGAGGGAACACAAGCAGGGGGAGTGGGAGAGGAAGAAGCAGGTTCCCATCAGAGGAGCCCGATGTGGGACTCGATCCCGGAACACCAGGATCATGCCCTGAGCAGAAGGCAGGTGCTTAATGACTGCACTACCCAGGCGCCCCAATACATGCCCTCCTTAATACCCATCACCAGCCTAGCCCAATCCCCCACCCCCCTCCCCATAAGTGAGATTATACAATCTTTGTCTTTCTCTGACTTATTTCATTTAGCATATTCTCTCAAGGTCCATCCATGTTGTCACAAATAGCATATTTCTTCATTTTTTAGGGCTGATTAGTATTCCATTATACATAGAAATATACATACACACACACACATATATGAATCATTTATATTTTAATTGGATCTTCATATGTAAAAGACTAAAATTGGACCCCTACATTACCAAAACTTCTTTATACATTCATCCATTGACGGACACTTATGTTTCTTCCATGTTTTGGCTGTTGTAAATAATGCTTCAGTGAACATAAGGATGCAGGTATCATTTCAAGTTGAGGTTTTCATTTCCTTTGGATATATGACCAGAAGTGGAATTGCTGGATCATATGGTATTTCTATTTGTTTTTTTTTCCCCCAGTTTTTAAAATTTCAGTATAATTAACATTCAGTGTTTTGTTAGTTTTAGGTGTACAATATAGTGACTCAACAATTCTATACATTATTCATATCTCATCATGGTAAATATACTCTTAATTCCTTTCACCTATTTCAACCATAACCACCTCCAGTGTGGTATCCACCAGTCATTTATCTCTATTTAAAAGTCTGGGTTTCATCCCCTTTTTTCTTTGTTCTTTTGTTTTATTTCTTAAGTTCCACAAATGTGTGAAATCATGTAGTACTTGTCTTCCTCTCTCTGAATTATTTCACTTAGTATTATATCCTCTAATCCATCCCTGCTGTTGCAAATGACACAATTTCATTTTTCGTGGTTGAGTAATATTCCAGTGTGTGTGTGTGTGTGTGTGTGTGTGTGTGTGTGTGTTTGTGTACACCATTTCTTCTTTATCCATTTATCTTTTGATGGACACTTGTGTTGCTTCCATAATATGGCTATTGTAAATACTGCTGCAGTAAACATAGGGGTGCATGTATCTTTTTGAATCAATGTTTCTGCATTCTTTGGTAAATACTCAGCAGTGGAATTACTGGATCATATGGTAATTATATTTTTAATTTTTTGAGGAACCTCCATACTGATCTTCACTGTGGCTGCTTCAGTTTACATTCCCACCAACAATGCATGAGGCTTCCCTTTTCTCCACATCCTTGCCAAAATTTGTTTCTTGTATTTTTTATTTTAGCCATTCTGACAGGTATGTGGCAATACTTCATTGTGGTTTTCATTTTCATTTCCCTGATGATGAGTGATGATGAGTATTTTTTCATGTGACTGTATGTCATCTTTAGAGAAATGTCTGTCCATATCTTCTCATTTTTAATTGGATTATTTGTGGTTTTTGGTATTGAGATGTTTAAGTTCTTTATTTGTTTGGATATTAACCCCTTATTGAATATATCATTGCGAATATCTTCTATTCTGTAGGTTGTCTTTTAGTTTTGTTGATTGTTTCCTTTGCTGTGAAGAGGGTTTTTATTTTAATGTAGTTCTAACCATTTATTTTTGCTTTTGTTTCCCTTGCCTCAGGAGACCTATCTAGAAAAATGTTGCTATGACCAATGCCAGAGAAATTACAACCTGTGTTCTCTTCTAAGATTTTTATAGTTTCAGTTCTCACATTTAGGTCTTTAATCCATTTTGAGTTTATTTTTGTGTGTGGTGTGAGAAAGTGGTCCAGTTTCAGTCTTTGCATGTAGCTGTCCAGTTTCCCCAACACCATTTGTTGAAGAGAATTTTCTATTACCTATTGCCTTCTTGTCGAAGGCAAATTGACCATATAATCATGGGTTTATTTCTGGGCTCTCTATTCTATAACATTGAACTATGTGTCTATTTTGGTGCCAATACCATTCTGTTTTGATTACTACAGCTTTGTAGTATATCTTGAAATCTAGGATTGTGATACCTTCAGTTTTGTTCTCTTTCATGATTGCTTTGGCTTTTGGGGGCCTTTTGTGTTTCTATACAAATTGTACGATTACATATTCTAGTTATGTGGAAAATGTCATTGGTATTTTGACAGAGTTTGCATTAAGTGTATAGATTGCTTTGGGAAGTATGGAAATTTTAACCATATTTGTTCTCCCAATCCATGAGCATGGAATGTCTTTCCATTTGTTTGTGTTATCTTCAATTTCTTTCATCAATTTTAATAGTTCTCAGAATACAAGTTTTTCACCTCCTTAGTAAGTTTACTCCTAGGGATTTTGTTATTTTTGGTGCAATTGTAAATGAGATAGTTTTCTTAATTTCTCTTTCTGCTACTTGAGTATTAGTGTATAGAAATGCAGCAGACTTCTATATGTTGATAATTTATCCTGTGACTTTACTGAATTCATTTATCAATTTTAGTAGTTTTTTGTTGGGAGTCTTTAGGGTTTTCTAGATATATTATCATGCCATCTGCAAATAGTGAGAGTTTTATTTCTTCCTTACCAATTTGGATGCCTTTTATTTCTTTTTGTTGTCTGATTGCTGTAGGACTTCCAGTTCTAGGTTCAGTAAAAGTGGTGAGAGTGGATATCCTTGTCTTTTTCCTGACCTTAGGGGAAAAGCTCTGAGATTTTTACCTTTGAGTATGATGTTAGCTGTGGGTCTTTCATATATGGACTTTATTATGTTGAGATATGTTCCCTCTAAACCTAGTTGGTTGGGGTTTTTTAAATCATGAATGGATGTACTTTGTCAAATCATTTTTCTGCCTTTATTGAAATGATACTATGATTTTAATCTTCTTTCTTGTTGATGTGATGTTATCAATCAATGTCAATATTGAACCACACTTGTATCCCTGGAATAAATCCCACTTGATTATGGTGAATGATATTTTTTAAGGTATTATTGGATTAAGTTTCTTATATTTTGTTGAGGGTTTTTCCCAATCAATGTTCATCAGGGATACTGGCCTGCAGATCTCTTTTTGCTAATGTCTTTATCTAGTTTTGGTATCAGGGGAATGCTGGTCTCAGAATGAATTTGGAAGCTTTGCTTTCTCTTCTAATTTTTTTTAATAGTTTGAAAAAAAAATAGGTATTAACTCTTCCTTAAATATTTGGTAGAATTCACCTGTGAAGCCATCTGGCCCTGGACTTTTGTATGCTGGGAGGTTTTTTTTTGTTTTGTTTTTTCGTTTTTTGTTTTTTTGTTTTGTTTTGTTTTTTACTGATTCAATTATATTCCTGGCAATCAGCCTGCTCAGCTTTTCTGTTCCTAATTCAGTTTGGGAGGTTATATGTTTCTAGGAATTTATCTATTTCTTTTAGATTGTCCTATTTGTTGGCATTTCTGTGGTGCTGTTTCATTTCTAATTGCATTTGAGTTCTCTCTGTCTCTGTGTCTGTCTCTCTTTCTCATGTGTCTGGCTATAGGCTTATCAATTTTGTTGATCTTTTCAAAGAATCAGATCCTGGTTTCAATCATCTGTTCTACTGATTTTTTAAGGTTTTATTTAATTTATTTCTCCTCTAATCTTTATCATTCCCTTCCTCCTGCTGGTTTTGGGATCTTGTTTGTCGTTCTTTTCTTTTAGCACTTCTTTTTCTTAATTTTATTGATTTTAGAGTGAGCTAGAGAGAGCGCAAGCAGTGTGAAGGGCAGAGGGAGAAGCAGAGTCTCACTGAGCAGGGATCCCAACTCAGGCCTTGATCCTAGGACTCCAAGATCATGACCTGAGAGGAAGGCAGATACTCAACCAACTGAGCCACCCAGGCCCCTTGTTCTTTTTCTAGTTCCTTTAGGTGTAATGTTAGGTTGCTTACTTGAGATTTTTTCTTCCTGATATAGACCTGTACTGCTATAAATTTCCCTCTTAGAACAGCTTTTGCTGCATCCCAAAGATTTTGGACCATTGTGTTTTTAAATTTTCTCTTTGATTTCCTGGTTGATCCATTCATTGTTTAGTAACATGTTATTTAACCACCATGTATTTGTATTCTTATTTTTTTCTTGTGGTTGATTTCTAGTTTCATAGTGTTATGGTCAGAAAAGACAGATGATTTGACTTCAGTCTTTTTGAATTCATTGAGACTCATTTTGTGATCTAACTTGTGATCTGTTCTGTAGAATGTTCCATGTCACTTGAAAAGAATGTGTATTCCACTGTTATAGAATAGAATGCTCTGAATATATCTGTTAGAGCCACCTGGTCCAATGTGTCATTCAAAGCCACTGTTTCCTTGGTGATTTTCTGTTTGGATGATCTATGCATTGATGTAAGTGGGGTGTTAAAGTCTCCTATTACTATATACTATTGATTACTTCTTTTATGTTTGTTAATAGCTGTTTTGTGTATTTTGGTGCTCCCATGTTGGGTGCATAAATATTTACAATTGTTATATCTTCTTGTTAGATTATTCCCTTTGTGCTGTATAATGTTTTTCTCTGTCTCTTGTTACAGTCTTTGTTTTAAGCTGCTTTGTCTGATACAAGTATTGCTACCCCAGCTTTCCATTTCCATTTGCATGACAGATGTTTTTCCACGCTTTCACTTTGAATCTGTATGTGTTTAGGCCTGAAATGACTCTCCTGTAGGCAGCATGTAAATGGGTCTTGCTTTTTTATCCATTCAGTGACTCTATGTCTTTTGATTGGGGCATTTATTCCATTTTCATTTAAAGTAATTATTGATAAGTATGCACTTACTTCCATGTTGTTACTTGTTTTAATGTTGTTTTTTGTAGTTTTTATATGCTCCTTTGTTGCTCTCTTTTCTCATGGTTTGCTGGCTTTCTTTAATGATATACTTGGATTGATTTTCTTTATTTTTTGCAAATCTATTACAGGTTTGTTTTTGTGTGTGTGTGTGGTTACCATTAGGGCCACATATAACATATTATATATAAGTAGTCTACCTTAAGTTGATGCTCACTTAAGTTTGAATTGATTCTGAAAGTACTAAATTTTTACTCCCTTTCCCCCATACTTTAGGTATATATTGTCATACTTTACATTCTTTTATTTTGTAAATCGCTTGAGTGATTTCTTACAGATATATCTGATTTTAATGCATTTATGCTTCCTTCTGTTCTTACTCCTGGTTATGGTCTTTTCTTTCCACTCAAGGAATTGCCTTAACATTTCTTGTAAGGCTGGTTTACTGATGATGAATTTCTTTAACTTTTGTTTGGGAAATTCTTTATCTCTCTTATTCTGAATGATAGCCTGGATGGGGTATTCTTGGTTGTAGGTTTTTACCCTTTCAGCACTTTGCATATATCTTGCCACTCTCTTCTGGACTGCAAAGTTTCTGCTGAAAAATCAGCTGATAACATTGTGGGTTTTCCCTTGTATGTAACTGCTTTCTTTTCCTTTTCTGCTTTTAGAGTTCTCTATCACTTCTTTTTGCTATTCTAGTTACTCCGTTTTTTTGTGGACCTCCTTGGGTTGATTTTGTTGGGACCTCTCTGTGTCTTCTGGATCTTGTCTGTTTGCTTCCCCAGATTTTGGAAGTTTTCAGCTATTATGTCTTCAAATAAAATTTTTCTGCCTCCTTTTCTCTCTCTCCTTCTGGGATCCCAATAATGCAAATGTTATTTTGCTTGATGCTATCACTGAGTTCCCTTCACCTATTTTCATTTTTTATTGCTCTTTTCTCTTCTATTCATCTTGATTGCTTTTCGTTTCTGTTTTCCATCTCATTGATCCCCTCTACTTTCTCTAGTCTACTATTTATTCCCTATAGTGCATTTTTAATTTTAGTTATTGGATTCTTCATCTCTGATTTGTTCTTTTTTGTATTTTCTATCTTTTTGTTTAGGGTCTTACTGAGATCCTCCACTCTTTTCTCAAGTCTAGTGAGTATCCTTATGACCAGTATTTTAAATAATCTGTCAGAGGGTGCCTGGGTGGCTCAGTCAGTTAAGCGTCTGACTCTTGATTTCAGCTCAGGTCATGGTCTCAAGGTTGTGAGATCAAGCCCTGTGTCAGGCTCATGTGCACTCAGCATGGAGTCTTCTTTAGATTCTCTCCCTCTTCCTCTATCCCTCCCCCCCCCCTTGCATGTGCTTTCTCTCTCTCTCTAAAAAAATAAAATATAATTAATTTTATGTCAGGCACATTGCCCATCTCCATTTCGTGTAGCTCTCTTGCTGTGATTTTGTCTTGTTCTTTCATTTGGGATATAATCATCTGTCTCCTCATTTTGTCTAAGTTTCTGTGTTTGTTTCTATGTGTTAGAAAAGCTATGTCTCCTGCTTTTGAAAGTAGTGGCCTTATGAAGAGATCCTATAGTGTCCTACAGTGCAATATTCCTTGTTCACCAGAACCTGGCACTTCAGAGGAGTGTCTTCTTTGCATGTTGTGTGTACCCTGCTGTTGTTGGCTGAGCCACATTTGCCTTCAGTCCAATCATCTGCAATGGCTATCTTTGCCTGTTGTGGGCAGTGTTGGGCCCCTGTGTTGTTAATAGGCCACTCTGAGACTGCCTTGGGCTTGAGTTGACAGACCAGGCATTTGCCAGAGATGCAGTCCCACTAAATTCCAGGGTGCTCTCCCTCTGTTGTTCCCTGAAAGGCTTTCATTGGTGGGCAGGACCTTCAGTCAAACCAGATATCTGCCACCAGCCTACTTCTGGGAATTCAGTAAAACTTGTGTGTGTGGTTATCTTCCCCTCTCCCCAGGACAGGAGTTACTTTGCAATGATTCTGGCCACTGTCAGGGCTGCTTGCACAATGCCATCCTTTTGGCACCGCTTTAGATGGACTCCTGCTGAGGGTGGGTTGGATGGGGCAAGACTGCACGAGAATGTGAGGGGTGGATGGCAGGCACTGTTAGCAAGCTAGGTGGAAAATATTCATTTGGTTCTCACATACATGGAGTTATCTAGGCTAGGGGGTGGGGTGAGAAACAGTGCCTGCCAGCTCTTTTGTTCTTGGAGAAGTTCCTAAAGACCCCTGTCCCTTCAGCACACATTCTGAGTTTAGTAAATAAGTCTTCTTTTCATATACCCCAGGTGTTCTTCAAACTGCTATTTCTCTGCTGTATCTCAGTGGGGCTATCTGTTATGCTCTGGTGCTTTAAGGATGAGCACTCATTTTCCTGTTGCTCTCTGGCTCTCCCAGAGCTGAGTCTGCTGATTTTTTTTAAGTACCTATATTGAACCCCACTGATTGTAAAAACTTGTGAAATTAGGCACCTGTGGTTTTCAAAGCCAGATGTAGGGATTTGTCTTCCCAGTGCGAGTCCCCTGTGCCTGAGGTGTCTGGTGTGGGTCTGCTCCTCCCCCTTCTCTGTGTTTGCAGTGCCCTTCCCTCCTGCAGACAGTCTTCTGGGTCAGCTTGTTTCCCAACCATGTCTCTGCTCTTCCTGCCATTTTCAGTGTGACCTCTTCTCTACAGTTAGCTGTGGAGAGTCTTTCCTGCCAGTCTTTGTGTCCTTTTCTGGGTTATTTACACTGCTGCGGGTGTTACCTAGGTGTATCTGTGGGTCAGAATGAGCTTAGGACCCTCCTACTCTGCCATCTTCTCTAGAACTGGTATTTGTATTTTTAATTTCCTGAGGAACCTCCATACTATTTTCCATAGCGGTTGTGCCGGTTTATAATCCCAACAGTGCTCAAGTGTTTCCTTTTCTCTACATCCCATTGGTTATCTTTTGTCCTTTTGTTGATGGCCATCCTAACAGGTATGGGGTGATATTTTATTGTAATTTTGATTTGCGTTTCTCTGATGACTAGTGGTATTAGCACCTTTTCATGTACCTGGTGGTCATTCATATATTTTCTTTGGAAAATGTCTATTCAGGTCATTTACCCATTTTAATTGGGTTATTTTTTTGTTTGTTGCCATTGAGTTCTATGAGTTCTTTATTTGGATATTAAATGTTTATTTGTTTGCAAACATTTCCTCCCATTCCATAAGTTGTCTTCTCACTTTGTTGGTTGTTTCTTTTGCTGCATAGAAGCTTTTAAGTTTGATGTAGTCCCACTTATTTTTTATTTTGTTGCCTTTGCTTTAGGTGTCATATCCAAAAATCATTGCCAAGATCCACATCACAGAACTTTATCTTTTCTTTTAGGAGTTTCATGGTTTCAAGTCTTTTAAGTCTTTAATCCATTTTCATGAGTGTATAAGATAGGGGTCTATTTTCATTCTTTTACATGTGAATATCCCATTTTCCCAGCACCACTTAATGAAGAAACTGCCTTTTCTCCATTGACTATTTCAGGCTCCCTTGTCAAATATTAGTTGGCTATATATTCCTGGATTTATTTCTGAACTCTCAGTTCTGTCTCATTGATCTATTGGTTTGTTTTTTTACCAGTACCATATAGTTTTAACTACTACACCTTTATACTACAGCTTGAAATCAGAAAGTGTGATGCCTCCTGCTTTGTTCTTCTTTCACAAGATTGCTTTGGCTATTTGGAGTCTTTGGGAATTCCATATAAATTTTATACTTGTTTTTCTACTTCTATAAAAAAAAATGCCATTGGAATCTTGATACAGATTCAAAGGGACACATATACCCTGATGTTTATAGCAGCAATACCAACAATAGCCAAATTATGAAAGAACCCAAATGTCCATCGACTGATGAATGGTTAAGAAGATATGGCATATACACACAGTGGAATAGTACTCAGTCATCAAAAAGAATGAAATCTTACCATTTGCAGTGATGTGGATGGAGCTAGAGTGTATAATGCTAAGCAAAATAAGTCAGAGAAAGACAAATATGATTTTACTTATATGTGGAATTTAAGAAACAAAACATATGAACATAGGGGGAGAAAAAAAAAAGAGGCAATCCATAAAACAGACTCTTAAGTATAGAGAACAAACCGAGGGTTACTGGAGGGGAAGTGGGCAGGGGCATGGGTTAAATCGGTATTAAGGAGGGCATTTGTGGTGAGCACTGGGTTTTATATGTAAGTGATGAATCACTAAATTCTACTCCTGAAACTAATATTACACTATATGTTAAGTGGAATTTAAATAAAAACTTTTAAAAATATCAATTTTTTAAATGGTTTTTGGCTGTATTGACGTTTTAACAGTATTCTTTCATTACAAGAACACAGGATACATTTCCATTTTTTAGTGCGTCCTTCTATTTATTTTATCAATGTCTTGTGGTTTTTCTAGTAGAGAACTTTCACTTGCTTGGCTAAGTTTATTCCTGAGTGTTCTTGATGCCATTATAAATGGGATCATTTTGTTTGTTTCTTTTTTCAGATAATTTGTCATCAGTATATAGAAAAACTACTGATTCTGCTGGTTAATTTTGTGTCCTACAGCTTTACTGATTTCATTGATTAAATCTGTGTGTGTGGGGAGGGATTCCTTAGTGTTTTCTCTATATAAAATCATGTTGTCTCCAAATAGGGACATTTTTTCTTCCCAATTATGCACTTTATGTCTTTTTCTTGCTTGACCGTGTTGGCATAGATTTCTATGTAGAATAAGAATAGTATGAATGGGCATTCTTGTCTTGTTTTTGATTTTAGACAAAAAACTTTCAACATTTCATTATTAAGTATAATGTTAGCTGTAGGCTTATTCTATGTGGCCTTCATTGTGTTGAAGTATGTATCTTCTATAATTTGATAAGATTTTTTTTATCATGAATGTATGTTGAATTTTATAATGTGCTTTTACTGTGTCTATTGAGATGAACATGATTTTTTCCTTCATCCAATTAATGTGCTACATTACATCAATTGATTTGCATATGTTCAAACACCCTTGCATTCAAGGTTTAAATCCCACTTGGTCATGGTGAATCATCTTTTGATGTGCTACTCAATTCAGTTTGCTAGTATTTTGTTGAAAATTTTGGCATCTATATTCACCAGAGATATTGGTCTATAGTTTCTTTTCTGGTAATGTCCTTTTCTGGCTTTGATATAAAGGTAAAGCTGGCCTCATAAAATGAGTTTGGAGGTGTTCCCTGATGTACAATTTTTTGAAAAAATTTGAGAAGAACTGGCATTAGTTCCTAAGTGTTTGGTAAAATTCACAAATGAAGCATTTGATTGCTGCTTCAGTCTCCTTACCAGTAATTGGTCTATTCAGATTTTCTATCTCTTCCTGATTCAGTTTTGGTGAGTTATATGTTTCTCAGAATTTTTCCATTTCTTCTGGGTTGTCCGATTTGTTGGCATATTCTTGTTCATAGCAGCCTCTCATGATACTTTATATTTCAGTGGTATCAGCTTTAATGTCTCCTTTTTTATTTTTAATTTTGTTGATTTGGGTCTTTTTTGTTAATCTAGGTAAAAGTTTGTAAATTTTGTTTATCTTTTCAAAAAACACTCTTAATTTGGTTAAAGTTATTTGTATTGTTTTCCTGTTCTCTATTTCATTTATTTCTGCTCTATATTATTTTCTTTCTTCTAACTTTGGCCTCTGTTCTTCTTTCTAGTTCATTAAGAAATAGTTCTTTCTGGGGGTGGGGGTGGGGGTGTATTTCTTCCTAATGTAGGAATTATTGCTATGAACTTCTTTCCTAAAACTACTTTTGCTGCATCCCATAAGTTTTGGTATGTTGTGTTTCCATTTTATTTGTCTCAAGATACTTTATTTCCCCTTTACTTTCTTCTCTGATCCACTGGTTGTTCAGGAGAATGTTGTTGAATTTCTTTATATTCATAAATTATTCAGTTTTCTTGTTACTGATTTCCAGCTTCATACAATTGTGGTCAGAGAAGATACATGGCATGATTTCAGTCTTTTTGAATTTTCAAGACTTGTTTTGTGGACAAAAATATGGTCTCTTGCAGAAAATGTTCTATGTGCACTTGAGGAAAAAAAATATTTTGCTGTTGTTGAATAGAATGTTCTGTATCTCTCTATTTGGCCTAAAGTGTTGTTTAAATCTGCTTTCTTACTGATTCTATGTCTGGATGATATATCCATTGTTGAGCATGGGGTATTAAAGTCCTCAACTACTATCATATTGTTATTACTCCTTTTATTTCTATTAGGTTTTGCTTTATGTATTTAGGTGCTCAGATCTTGGTCACATAGATATTTATAATTGTCATATCTTCTTGGTGGATAGATCCCTTTATCATTACGTGACCTTTTTTGTCTATACCATTTTTAAAGTCTATTTTGTCTGATATAAGTATAGTTACCTGCTTTGTTTTTCTTGTTACCATTTGCTTGAAATGTCTTCTAGTATCACGTACTCTCAGTGTATGTGTGTCTTTAAGGCTAAAGTGAGCTGTAGACCAGAACAGCTGATGATGTGAGTTCCAGTTTGAAAGCAGGCAGGCTCAAGATTCAAGCTAAGAGACATTATTTCAGTTTGAGTCCAAAGGCAGAAAAAGATGAATGTCTCAGGTCAAGACATTCAGGCATGAAGAGTACCCCTTGACTCAAAGAGGTCCAGCCTTTTTGTTCTATCTAGGCCTTCAACTGAATGGATGAGGCACACTCACATTGGGGAGGGCAATTGGCTTTACTCAGTCTACTGATTCAAGTGGTAATCTCATCCAGAAATGTCCTCACAGACCCACCCAGGAGAATATTTAACCACATATCCAAGTACCACATAATCTGGTCATGTCAACACATGAACATCACACTCGGCCAGGGCATTTCACATTATCTTCACCCTATTCAAAGTGAATGGTTAAACAAACTGTGGCACATCCATGCCTTGGAATACTGCTCAACAATAAAAAGGAACCAACTATTTATACACACAACATGGAAGAGTTCCCAGAGAATTATATGAGTGTTAAAAGCCAATGCCAAAAGGTTACATACTGTATAATTCCATTTACATAACAATCTTGAAATGACCCAATTATAGAAATGGAAAACAGGTTAGTGGTTGCCAGCAGTTAAGGAAGTGGAGGAAGCTGGTAGGGAAGCAGGTGTGGTTATAAAGGGCAACGTGAGCGATCACTGAGATAGAAACTTTATTTTCCCTGCGTAGGGGATACACAAACTTCACAGGTGATGAAATTGCATAGAACTAAATAGAAAAACACACATCCCAAATATATGGATGCCCAGACAAGTTAAATCAGAATCGCTGTGGTGCTATCTGGTGTTTGTACATTTTTACAATCACTCCTCAGCTGATTCTAATGGTTACATCAGAGTTAAGAGTCATTGACCAAGGCATTTTCAAAGAAATAACTTGATAAGAATTTTACAACTTATTTGCAACACACTGCTAACAACAGCAGTTACTTTGTGTAATAAGACATTAAAATCCCCAAATCATTAATTCCTATTTAGATGTAAATAGTATGTAATCTGTAATAGCCCTCCAAGTATTCTAAATCCTTGCTACTCAAACAGGACATCATCTGGGAGCTTTTTAGAAATGCAGAATTTCTCATCCCAACCCAGGTCTACTGAAACAGAATTTACCATTTATGGATATCCCCAGATGATTCAAATTCACATTAAAGTTTGATAAACACTATATAGATCCTTCCTTAAATGTATATGCCCAGAATTTTTTCAGGTACTTTTCAAACACAATTGTCAGAGAACATAGTTATAAATAAGCAAATCTATCGTGATGATTTTTTAAGACTGATTTGAGAGAGAGAGAGAGTGCACACACCCTCTTGTGCATGAGTGGGGGGGTGGGGAGGAGCAGAGGGAGAAATCTCAAGCAGGGTTCTGGCTGAGCACCCAGCCAGGTGCAGGGGGGCTCGATCTCACAACCCTTGAAATCATGAACTGAGCTGAAACCAAGAGTCAGATGCTTAACCAACTGAGCCACCCAGGTGCCCCTATTGTAATGATAATTTCTATGAGGAAATTAAATCTCTTAAGCCATTAAATGGTATTTCTAAAAACACGAGATATTGGTAATACTTAACATATGGTGGAAAATGTTCTATCCAAAAACACCGCAGCGTATACACAAAACAATGGGAGTGGCTTTCACAACACAAAGCTTTAATTGCATCAGAAGAAATCTCATTTGTGATTCATCTTTCTGATGTGTGGTATTCTACTATATCTTTTATGTATAGGCAATTTTGGTTTGTGTCATACTGGGCACAAAAAGAGAAAATATTGTGGGTAAGGAGTCCTGACATTTAGATTCTTTTCATAGAATTACTGTTCATTAGTTGAATGGCTTTGGAGGTGTCGGCTTCTTTGTAGGTAAAGGACTGGCCTAGATGGGGCTATGTGGTAAGTACTTACAGAGACATAGTAGAGTTTATCCTGGGGTGGGGGGAGAAGGACAGGATCCTTGGGTAAGGATCTATAACCTTCCCACTTCCCCTCCCAATTTTTAATCAGAGTTTAATCAGTGATCTGTTTTACCTATTGCAACTTTCATGTAACCTCATTTGAATAGTTTTCCTATTTAAAAAAACCTGGAAATGATTGCTAATTAAGGTTTCTTAGAAATACTTCGACTTCAAGTTTAAGGACCATGTGATAATGAGGTCTACTGGACACAAATCATATGCAGCATTTAGAAGAGTAATCTGCATGTGGTGGGCACTAACTAAACATTTTAAAATTCATTCTTTCCAGTCTACCAGACATCCTCAGAGTTGCACTGCTGAGCCTGAGTGAGCTTGCAGTACCATGTAGGGACATTCAAACACCAGTTCTTCCATCAACTAGTTTATGTGAATCTGTGCAAGTTACGTAATCTCCAGAAAGCAGAGTATTCATAGATAATGAGTCCCACAGTCCCTTAACCACAACTCCAAAGTCCAAAAGGTCTGAAAAATAGGTTTTGTAAATGAATTAGAGGCAAATCTGACCTGAATATAGATGGGGTAAACTGATGTATCGTTGAAGAAATATTAGGCTACAGGCTGCTGTCCCAGGTTGCACAGGGGGTTGTATGCTTCACAGTACTTTGCGTTGGGTGGGCTGCCAGGTAGCTGACCCTGGCAGGAGTTAGGAGAGCCAGAGTCTTATTGGGGAGAACTCCTGTGAGAAATACAGGGGGATGAAGCAGGATCCCATTAAGGAAAGCCTGTAGGACACCTTGTAGACTCTTGTATTAGCAGGGTTAGCCAGGTTCCTGAGAGCCCCTGGGCTCAGGTCTTGACTGGGGACTGACTGCCCAGAAAGAGCAAGGCATTGGCTTGAAAGGATGAGGCCACAGTGCTGACCACTGGGGGCTGTCAGCTAACTGTGCTCATTACAGCTGAACACATTCTTTGTCAAGTGCGATCCGAGAGGTACTATGTCACAATTGCCACACAGCTGTTTCTCTTAAACAACTTTAATGATGTATAATTTTTGCACTATAACATTTGCCTGGGGAAAGTGTGCCATTCAACGATTTTAGTAAATGTATATGGTTGTACAACAAAAATCATGATCCAGTTTCAGAACATTTCCATCACCCCAAAATGTGAGCTCTCTTCCCACTCCTACCCCCAGTGCAGAAACATGTAATATATATAACATGTAATCTTTTGAGTCTGGCTTCTTTCACTTGTTGTATCTTTGGGACAACCCGTGTTGTGGCACGCTATCAGGACTAGATTATTGTGTGTGGCATGGATGTGCCATATTCTGTTTATCCATTTCTCAGTCAACAGATTGCTTCCAGTTTTTGGCTGTTGTGAATAAAGTTGCTGTGAACATTTGTGTACAATTCCTGGTGTAGACACATTTTCATTTCTCTAGGAGTGAAGTTGCTGGGTCATATGGTGAATGTATGTTTAAATTTTTTTTTTTTTAAAGAAACTGCCAAGGAAGTTTCAAAGTGACTGTACCATTTTGCAGTCACTTCAGCAATGTATGAGGGTTCTAGCTTCTCCACTTATTGGTATTGTCAGAATTGTTGGTTATAGCCACTCCACAGGGCGTGTGTGGTATCTCATGCTTTTAACTTGTTTCTCCAATGACTAATAATGTTGAGCCTCTTTTTGTGTTTATAATCATTTCTATATGTTCTTGCGTGAAATGTCTTTTGTCCATTATCTTCTTAATGAATACAAGTTCTTTACACAGTCTAGATAAAATTGCTTTATCAGATATATGGTTTGCAAACATTTTCTCCTGGTCTGTGGCTTGTCTTTTCATTTTCTTAACGGTTTCTTTTGAAGAGCACAAAGAAAAATAACTTTGAGGTCCAATTTATTTGTGAATTGTGCCTTTAGTATCTATTTCCTATCTAAGACATCTTTGCCTAACTTAAGGTGAAAAAGATTTCTTGCTGTGTTTTCTTCTAGACATTTTATAATTTCAGTTTTATGTTAGGTCAGTGGTTCTCCGATGGGAGAAGTTTTGTTCTCCAGAGAACATTGGGAATACCTGGAGACCTTCTGGATTGTCAGAACTGGGTGGGGTGTGCTGCTAGTGTCTGATAGGTGGAGGCCAGTGATGGTGCTAAACATAGTACAATGCACAGGACAGCCCCCCAGCAGCAAAGAATTATCTGGTCCGAGATGTCAGCAGTGCTGAGGTTGACGAGCCCTGAGTTGGGTTTGTAGTCCATTTCAAGTTAATTTTTGTGTATAGTGTGAGGTAAGGATCCACACACATTTTCTTTTGTTTTTGCATGTGAAGGATATAAATGTGTTTTTTTCTTGTTTTTCTTTTTTCGTGACATTTGTTGTAAGGAATATCCTACTACATTGCATGGCCTGGCACCTTTGTTGAAAATCAACTGACCATAAATATTAAGATTTATTCTTAGATTCTCTATTTTGTTCCCTTGATCTACATTCCACTTTTATGCCAACACCACATTTCTTGATTGCGATAATTTTATAGTACATTTTGAAATCCAGCAGTGTAAATATTCCAACATTGCATTTTCTAAAAAATTGTTTTGTCTACTAGGGGTTCTTTGCATTTTCATATCAATTTAACCATCAGTTTTTCAAACTCAACAAAAAGAGCCACCTGGGATTTTGATGATTACATTTAATCTATAGATGAATTTGAGGGAACTGACAGCAGTATTGAGTCTTCTAATCCAAAACCTTGGCATATTTCTCCATTTTTCTCAGCAATGATAGGTCTTCCATTTCCTGAAATTGTTTCCTATTGAGTTTATTTTTAGTTGCCATAGTAAATGGAATTGTATTCTTTTTTTTTTTACACCAAACTTTATTGAGGTATAATTTACATACATTAAAATGCACCTATATTAAGTGTGTGGTTTAGTGGGTTTTGGTAGAGGTACGTTTGTGAACACCACCATAATCCAGATGTAGGACATTTCTCTCACCCCCCAAGAGTTCCGTCATTCCCCTCTGGGGTCAGTCCTCCCTCCACTGGGCCCCAGGCAACTACCGATGTGCTTTTTCTGTAGATTCAGTGTCCCTTTCTTAGAAATTCACATAAATGGAATCCTACAGAATGAACACTTTGTGTCTGACTTCTTTCACCAGACAGAATGTTTTGGAAATTCGGGTTGGGGCAGGCATCAGTAGCTCATTCTCTTTTTCTTTTCTTTTCATTTTCTTTCTTTCTTTCTTTCTTTCTTTCTTTCTTTCTTTCTTTCTTTCTTTTCTTTTCTTTCTTTCTTTCTTTCTTTTCCTTCTTTTCCTTCCTTCCTTCCTTCCTTCCTTCCTTCCTTCCTTCCTTCCTTCAGAATATGAAGCTCACTTTTATTGTTTCAAGTTCACACTGTACTTATTTTTTAAAAAATTTTTTATTTTTATTTTTCTGTAAAGTTTGATGATTCATTAGTTGCGTATAACACCCAGTGCACCATGCAATACGTGCCCTCCTTACTGCCCATCACCAGCCTATCCCATTCCCCCATGCCTCTCCCCTCTGAAGCCCTCAGATTGTTTCTCAGAGTCCATAGTCTCTCATGCTTCATTCTCCCTTCTGATTACCCCCCTTTCTTCATCCCTTTCTTCCCCTACCGATCTTCCTAATTCTTTTTTTTTTTTTTAAAGATTTCATTTATTTATTTGACAGAGAGAGAGACAGCCAGCGAGAGAGGGAACACAAGCAGGGGGAGTGGGAGAGGAAGAAGCAGGCTCATAGCAGAGGAGCCTGATGTGGGGCTCGATCCCAGAACACCGGGATCACGCCCTGAGCCGAAGGCAGACGCTTAACGACTGAGCCACCCAGGCGCCCCTGATCTTCCTAATTCTTATGTTCCATAGATGAGAGAAATAATATAATTGTCTTTCTCTGCTTGACTTATTTCACTTAGCATTATCTCCTCCAGTGCTGTTCATGTTGCAGCAAATGTTGAGAAATCGTTCTTTTTGATAGCTGAGTAATATTCCATAGTATATATGGACCACATCTTCTTAATCCAGTCATCTGTTGAAGGGCATCTCAGCTCTTTCCATGATTTAGCTATTGTGGACAATGCTGCTATGAACATTGGGGTGCATATGGCCCTTCTCTTCACTATGTCTGTATCTTTGGGGTAAATACCCAGTAGTGCAATGGCTGGGTCATAGGGTAGCTCAATTTTTAACTTTTTAAGGGACCTCCACACTGTTTTCCAGAGTGGCTGTACCAACTTGCATTCCCACCAACAATGTAGGAGGGATCCCCTTTCTCCACATCCTCTCCAACAATTGTTGTTTCTTGCCTTGTCAATTTTTGCCGTTCTAACTGGCGTAAGGTGGTATCTCAGTGTGGTTTTGATTTGAATTTCCCTGATGGCTAATGATTTTGAACACTTTTTCATGTGTCTGTTAGCCATTTGTATGTCTTCATTGGAAAAGTGTTCATATCTTCTGCCCATTTTATGATTTATTTGTTTCTCGTGTATTGAGTTTGAGAAGTTCTTTGTAGATCTTGGATACCAGTCTTTTATCTGTCCATTTCTGAATTGTTTATTGCAGCATACAGAAACACAGTTCAGTTAGTTTTGTATATTGATTTTATACCCTGTAAATCTTACTTACCTTGCTCATTCATTCTGTATTATCTTTGATTCCTTATTATATTCTACATGTAGTGGTAACCTTTGAGAATAGTTTACTTCTTCATTTCCAATCTGCATGCCTTAATTCCTTTTTCTTGCTGCCTTCTCTAGGTGTAATCAGCGATACAATCTTACATAGAAATGCTGAGAGCCATATACCTTTCAAAATTAAAAAAAAATAGAGTTCTGAGATACTTCTTAGCTCTGTGTTTCAGGTAAGGGATTACAGACCTGTAGCAACTAACTTCTAGGATTGTTAGATTAAATGAGGTACCACGTATGCAATGCTTAGTGTGATTGCTGACACTAATCAGCACCCTCATAAAATATTACATTTTAGAAAGAATCTCGACCAGCCACTGGCAAGCCAGCATTAGGGATCAGAACTTGGCACTGAGGACACAAGCCTGGGTGGTCATCTGTGGCTGATGGGGAAAGGGATGGGGGCAAGAGTTAGTACAGTTTTCGTCAGCCTCCTCGGGAGTCTTTGGTGTTGTAGGAGCTCCGCCAATGTACATGAGCTTCAAAATAGCCAAGCCCACAATGCCTGTGGATATAATGAAAAGGGTTTATAACGTGGAAGGAGGGGGACTGAGGCTTGCTGAGTTGTACTGAGGCTCGTCTGTTGTTGGGCCATGAGTAATAGGAGGGGATTGTTTGGAGCATATATTATATTAAAACTAAGAGGAAACCCTTATTTCCCTGTGCATTGCTATCTCCTTCTTCTAAGGTTTGTTCTAGAAGCTGTTCTATTTGTTGAGCGACTTGAAATCTATTAAGGTTGGAATGACAGCAGAGATGAGGAACAGATAACATGGGGAGGGAACAGTATCAGGAGGAAGTCTTCGTGGCACCTTCAGACTCGTGAGGAGTTAGCATTTCTCTCTTTTAGAAGGTGACCAGTCAGTGTATATGATTCAGCCCCACTGCCAATTTCCTCTAAGGAAGGGCAAGCATCGTACAGCCAATGGAGGCCACGATCTCTTGTTGGGAATGCTCTCCTCACCATAAACGAATCCACAGAAGTAGGGCTCCTTTGGTGGCATTAAGTACTGCGAAGCTCCCACTCCCATCTTCATTAATTACTTTGAGGAGAATCTCGGACACGTAAAAGGTAACCCTAATAACTGACTAATATCCTTCGTATCTAGTATATGACACGTCAGTAAAGATCTTTGAGTCCAACCAAGAAACTTACGGGTTCTTTGGTCTCAGTAATAAAACAACTTAAATGAATTCCCACTCTTTATTTAACAGTACGGTGCTTCCATGACCAAGGTTCTGTGACCCTTAATCATGATGATCACTAAAATACTAAGATTGGCATTACATAGAAAAGGCCCAAATAGGGCTGGTCAGTGCTTCCTTAAAGCACACATTCAGTCATTAGAAGGTCACACAAAGGAGCTTCCTTATATGAAAGCCACAAGGCACACATGTGATGATATAAAAGGCGCTGTTTCCATGTCCATTCCTTCTCTTGAGTTTTTGCTCACATGAATGTCCAAAGACAACTTTGCGAGCTGTTGCAGTAGCCCCATGGTGTTGACTTATGGCTGCGTCATTCCAGCAACAGGTAGTTGTCAAAGGTACAGAC
This sequence comes from Ursus arctos, assembly GCF_023065955.2. Taxonomy (NCBI): domain Eukaryota; kingdom Metazoa; phylum Chordata; class Mammalia; order Carnivora; family Ursidae; genus Ursus; species Ursus arctos. The sequence continues at coordinate 21,645,111 of NW_026622952.1, forward strand.
CTTGTGCTGAGTGATTGAATCTAAAGAAAGAGAAAAGCGGTTTAGCATTTATAATGGCCAACCATACAGTAAAATAACAACCTTTTTGTATACATGCGAGGTCTTATTTTTAAATCTTAGCCTGTCTGTATGTCCACATAGCACATGTGGCTATTTAAATAAAACTCAGTTCCCCCGTCACAGTAGCCACGTTTTAAACGGCTCAGTATGCACATATTCCTATAGATACAGGACATAGGGTGTTGCCAGCATGGCACATTGTGTTGGGGTGGAAAGTCTGCCAGTCTGTGATGTGAGAGGCCAGAATTCTAATCTCTTCTAGCTCGGAAAATACTCTCTGGTACAAGGCAAAGTCTATATAAATATGTAAGTTTTCAGGACAGCACTCCACATTCTAGGCCATGTATCTTCCTATCGACATCCTATCTACCGAGTTAAGTACTTTATGTAGAGTACAGAGTTAGTAAACACAGTTTTTACAACTCAGGTCTTCATCTTTCTGTTGAAGAAGCTGGACTAGTGAGCTCTAAAGTCCTGTCAGTTTGAAAGCCTGTTATTTCGTGAAAGTCACAAGAAGTCCCCTGGTCCAGGATAAGCTACCGATGCAGGAGATGGTAGACGGTACTGCTCCCAGCCGTGCTTGTAGGAGCACGAGAGAGGAATGCAGTGGGTTAGCAGCACTGATGGAATTACAAATTAAATTATAGTGAGCTTACTAATTACTATTATGATCCACAGGGATGGATAAATTATATTGAAAGATCTTAAGATGCCACAATGATGAGCAATAGCAGATAGAAAATAAAAAAAATAGGTTTGTTCTGTGAATACAGGAAGACAATAGCAGACAAAGTGGTGCATCTGAGTGTAGGTCCCGATACCGTCCTAGAACTGAGTTTTGACCTGCCCAATACAAATGCACTTCCCCACAAGAGGTCTGAACTGGTGAGATGAATTTCAGAGGGCAGGAACACTAACACTTGCTGTATATATTATATACACGATAGAACATTAAAATTAATATACCCGATATAAGTTTTACAACCATTGGTAGTACTAGGCACAACCACTTCTCTCCACAGTGCAGTGAAGCAGCATTACTATCATTTACATTTTAGTATTAGTCCTTATTCGTGGTATGTGCTGTACACATTTTCTCTCTGTCATTCACCTTTTGACTTTTCTTATGCAAAGAAGTTTTTATGTATGCATTCAGATTATGTAACTCTTTTACTGCATCTGGACTTTGAACTATAGGTAGAAAGCTTTTCCCTATACTCAGTTTTAAAGCAATTAACTCACACTTTTTTTTTCCAAGTTGTAAAACTCGGTGGATTCAATTTTTACACCTAAGGTTTCTGACAGAATGTCATTTTTGAAAGCCAGAAAAGATTGCAAAAAAGATGACAATCTTTTCTAATTAATCAAAAATCAAATATAACACAATGCCACGTATTTCTTTTAAAAAAGTAATACACTTATTTGATGTTTATATGAAAGAAAAAATACATAGCAAAACAATTTTGAAAAAAAGGAATGAGAATTTGATATACTAGATACCAAAACACACTATAAAATTACAGTAGTAAAACAGTATGTAATTAGGATAGAACCAGGTAAGTCGAAGGGCATTCAAAAATCAGTGCAGAATCGGTGAGTTACAAACAGATGGTATGATCCCTTCACATCAGGCAATAAATAAATCACAGATGAATTAAAAAATGATGGGAGTATTAACAGAGATAGGAAACTAGTTCTAAAGCTCAGGGTGTAGGGGCGCCTCGGTAGCGCAGTCGTTAAAGCGTCTGCCTTCGGCTCAGGGCGTGATCCCGGCGTGCCGGGATCGAGTCCCACATCGGGCTCCTCCGCTGTGAACCTGCTTCTTCCTCTCCCACTCCCCCTGCTGTGTTCCCTCTCTCGCTGGCTGTCTCTCTGTCACATTAAAAAAAAAAAGTTTACTTTAAAAAAAAATAAAGCTCAGGGTGTAGAGAAAACCTTCCTAAGTGAAACCCAAATTCATAATTAAATATTAAAACCTCTGTAACACAGAATACACAATAAACAGAATTAAAGATGAGACAGATTGAGAGAATTTTACACTTAGAACACAAGATTAGGGACCTTATTCTAGAAGTATTCTGGAGAACAGTGTGAAAAAGAAAAAAGAGCCCACTTTAAAAATAGGCCAGGGATAAGGACAGGCAATCCACGAAATCTAGATCCCCTCTCTGAAGTAGTCCTCCTCATCAGTAACTTAGTCGTTAGGGAAAAACAAATTGAGTAATGCGATCTATTTGTTGAATTCATGAGATCACCAAATATTGAAAATATGGGCCCAACACTGGTGAGGATGTGGGGAATCAGGGACATCAATATGCTGTAAAAGTATAAACTCGCACAACCACCTGTATCAAGACTTAAAGTACACGTAAGGTAAGACACAGCAATGCCACTGCGACGAATGTGTTTGCGCAAATACTCATGCCTGGGATTGCGCTCGAATACTTATAGCTCGAAAGGGTCTCTTAAAACTGAATTCAAATTGTTCCAGTTAGAACACACACACACACACACACACACACGTATATAACAGCAGAAACAGTGGACATCACCCCAAACACCTAATACTGCATGCATGGAGTAACTACACTCCCGCCAAAGGTCAGAAAGAACGAAGTAGCTGTTTGTGTGTTAAAAAGTGGGAGCTCTCCTAGACAGAGTTAAATAAAAACTCAAGAACAACACGTGACCCTCCATCTATTGGAAAACCTCAAACAATACATTGGTTTATATACATTTATTTCTATGTAAATATGTTTTTGAAAAATCAAATACTCTTCCATCTTTATGGTAGTTGAAGGAAGGGTTGTAAGATCTGGGGACTCTATGTATTTCTCTATTTGAATTCTTTGACCATGAAATCAAGTGTCACTCCATCCATCCATCCATCCATCCATCCATCCATCCATCCATCCATCCATTCACTGATGGATAAGAAAGGTTGACTGGAGAAGGAGCAAGTTTTAAATTTAGATAAAATGGAATCCTAACTGTGACCTCACAACAAAGTCTGAGGCTGGCCCCTCACACGTGTTGTGGTGTGCATATAGTGAGCAAAGTGGGGAGTCAGAACAGAGAGCACTGACTGCCGAGGGATGGCAGCCAGGATGGCCACGTCCAGGGAGCCCCTCATGTCTCTGAGCTCCCAAAGGTGTAAACGCACACACGAAAAATGACTTCTCTCCAAGTTCATTTGTCATCTGAAGATAGCCACATCCCCAAAATTCCAATGTCACATCATACGAATAATCCTCAAACACCCCATAAAATGTGACCAATAGGACAGACGTCAGAGCAATGCCAGTCGTGCCCAGGGAAAGAGAGACAAACAGTTCATGAGTAGTTCCCACGAAATTCAAACAGAAAAAAAAAAAAAGGTTGTATTTGTTTTATTCTAACAAGGTTATTTAGCAGGTCTGGGCACACATTTATGCACGAATTAGTCTACTGGCTGTGCTTCTGTGTGGTCTGATGATGAGGATAGTGAAGGAACATGCTGGCTGTTTTTTTATAGTGTGGTGGGCAAGTCACTTTATCGAACTGACACTCCCATTGCCAGTAGCTAATGGTACTGTGTGTGGAGAGTGCTAGAACACTCAGGACCCCACTGGGAGCTTTATCTTCACTTATCACAAGAAGCCGACAATTCTAGGGCTGAAACAGGAGTGGCCATGTAGCCAGACATTCATTCAGTTATGGAATCGGCTCTCCTGCTCTGTCAGACGAGGGCCACCCAGCCTCTGGGAACACTTAGGACAGGAGCTTGGACTGAAGGCATGCTTAGCAGTGGGGCCCAGCTGGTCACAAATGATCCTAAAGTCCTTTTTCCTAATGAGCCTGTCGCTGCCCACCACGTAATTGTCATCTGCTGATCTCACTTCTCTCTAGAACCACACCGAACAAGACCTCCTGCCCTCTTTTGCACAGTAGGCTTGCAGGCTCCTCTTCTGTATGCCGAATATGCCCCACCCCTTCAGGACTTCTTCAAGGGATCCTGATCTCTAGACACATCAACATTCTCTCAGATGCTCAAATTCAAGTCGAGGAGTCATCTTTGACTGTCTTTCCTGGTATACCATGTACAGTCTATCAGCAAGGCCAACTGGCTCTAGAATTTTTATTTAAAGTCTGGCAGCTTCACACAACCCCCACTGATATCCCCCTAGTTGTGACCACCTACCATCATTTATCACCTGAACCACGGCAAGAGCCTAAAGCTGCTCTCTCTGCTTCTGCTTAAAGATATGTACCCCCTACTTAAAATCCTTTGGGGACTTACATTTATACTCAGAACAAAAACTAAAGTTCTCACCATGGTCTAAAAGGGCCTCGAGTGGTCCAGCCTCTGGCTACTTCTCCAGCTTCATTTCTCATCACGTTATCCTCTTGCTGGGCTTCAGACACTCCAGACAATGCCTCTGCTTCTTCTCTGTGTTGATCCTAGCTGTTCCCTTAGTCTGAAAGGCCAGTCCCTTAGCTCTACACGAGCCCACCCTTGTGTTCATCATTGGGGTGTCAGCTCAAATACAGCTCTTCCGCAAGAAGCCAATCTTACTGTCCCTGTAACTACCCACACCCTCTTTTCTTTGTAGCATTAACCACCAACAGGATTTGAAAAACTGTTACTGTCTGTCTTCATTAGAATGGAAGTCCCATAGGGACAAGCCCTGTATCTGCCTTGTCAACTCCTAGTCCAGTAATGCCTAGCATATGCTCAGTACATGAAAGGTGCTCAAAACGAATATAAATTGAATGAATGAGTGAATGACCTGACATCATGTGGTATACTTGAAGGGAATTGCTTGGTCTAAAACAATGGAGAGTTGTCAACATTTCTTCTCTGATAGTAGGCAGAAGACATTCACTAATTGGAAACTTTCCCAAGAGTATACCAAGAATGTGGGCTGTGTTACAGACAAAATAGTCTAATAGTTTATTCCTAGTATACCAACTTTCACTTCCCACCCAAGAAATGTGAGTAAAAGGATATTATTACAGGGCTAGCCTTGAATTCACTAGTTTTTCTATTACATTTTCTATTTATTTACTACTGGATATAGGAATGCTAATGATTTTACCAAGTGGATCTAATAAAGACCAATCTGGCTGAATCAATAATTGTTTCTTGATTCTCCCAGATTTTTCTATGTAAGCAACTGTATCATATGTAAATATGAGGATTTGTCTCTTCCTTTATAATTCTTACATTTTCTTTGTATGTCTCACCTTATCCCTTTGATTAAGAACTCCAGATCTCTGTTGAAAGAGTAAGAGCAGTCATATGTATTTTGTACTTGCTTAAACCTTAAACTAAGGTCTTCATTATTAAATAAAAGATATGCTGTAGGTTTTCTATAGATAGAAATATATAGATACTTTATCACATCAAGAAAGTTCTCTTTTGGGGCGCCTGGGTGGCACAGCGGTTAAGCGTCTGCCTTCGGCTCAGGGCGTGATCCCGGCATTATGGGATCGAGCCCCACATCAGGCTCCTCTGCTGGGAGCCTGCTTCTTCCACTCCCACTCCCCCTGCTTGTGTTCCCTCTCTCGCTGGCTGTCTCTATCTCTGTCAAATAAATAAATAAAATCTTTAAAAAAAAAAAAAAGTTCTCTTTTATTCCTAGTTAATGAAGAGTCTTTATCATGACCAGATATTGGATTTCTCTCTCTTTTTAACATCTGAGTGGATTAGAAAATTAGTGGATTAGAAAAAAAAGATTTAATGACATCTATCTCTACATTCTTTGGTTAAACCCTACTTAATTGCATGTTTCTTAGCATGCTAATAAATTTAATTTGCAAAATATTTTAGTTTGGAATTTTATATCCATATTCACAGATGAGTTTGAGCTACAATTTAAGTAGTTTTAGTTCAAGATCATGCTAGCCTAAAAAATGAGGTGAATAGCTTCCCTCTTTTCTCTGCAATAATTGGTAATGTTTGGTAAAACTTACCTGTCCTAGATAGTTTTAACGGTATCTTAAAAATATTTTTTGTTGTAATACAGACATGACATGGAATTTACCATTTTAACTGTCTATAAGTGTACAGTTAAGAACATTCATAATGCTATGTGACCATTACGACTACTCATTTCCAGAATTTTCTCATAATCCCAAATAGAATCTCCATGCCAGTTACATAATCACTTGATAATCCAATTCCCACCTCCTCCTAGATGCTGGTAGCCTCTATTATAATCTCTGTCTCTATGGATTTGTCTATTCTAGGTAATTCATGTAAGTGGAATCATAGAATATTTGTCCTTTTGTGGCTGGCTTAGTTCACTTCACATGTTTTTAGTGGTCATCACTTTAGCATGTATCAGAGTATCACTCCCTTCTATGGCTGAATACTGTTCTATTGTGCGCATATGCCACATTGTTTATGCATTCGTCCGCTGATGGACGCTTAGGTTGCCTCCACATTTCGGCTATCGTGAATAACGCTGTTATGAACACAGGGATGCAAATATTTGTTCAATTCCTGTAGGTATATAACTACAAGTAAAATTGCTGGATGACATGGTAATTCTGTTTACTTTTTTGAGGAACAACTGTACTGTCTCCCACAATGGCTGCATCATTTTATGTTCCCACCAACGGTGCACAGGATGCCGATTTCTCCACATCCTCAACAGTGCTTGTTTTTTGTTTTTATGGTAGCCACCCTAATGGGTCTCAAGTGCTGTGTCATGGTGATTTTGATCTGCATTTCCCTAATGATTAGTGGTGATGAACATCTTTTCACATGCTTATTGGCCATTTGTATATCTCCTCTGGAGAAATGTCTAGGCAAGTCCTTGGCCCATTTTTTAATCATTTTTTGTTATTGTTGAGCTGTAGATATTCTTTATAATTTTTAGATATTGACCCCTATTTTAGTAAATATTCTCTCCTATTCCTTGGCTGCCTTTTTACTTGGCTGTTTGTGTCCCTAGATACATGGGAAGTTGCTTTTTTGTTTTGTTATTTCTTTATTTTTACCTATTTTTACGTTTGTTGCCTATCTTGTGGCTTTTAAAAGCAGTGTCTACCTTTTCTCCTGCAAGTGTTATTCAAGACAAGTGAGCAAGTCAGTCTTGTATCTCCCAAGCAGACTAGAACAAATAAGGGCTGCATTCGAGGATGGCTTTGCTTGATTGGCCTTTGGCCTGGTTGTTGCAAACCTTTGATTGTTCTCCGGCGCTCCTACAGACTTGGTTCAGCCAGGGTTGGTTCTGTTTGGGTTTTGTGTGTGTGTGTGTGTGTTTCTGTGGGGAAGATGGGAGCTTGGATCTTCTTAGTCTGCCATTCTGCTGACGTCACTCCATGCAGGTATCTTTTTTGATAGAAGGTGAGAGGCATACGTTTATCATTCAGTTTTTTAAATGGCTGAAATTGTTCAGATTTTCTATTTCTTGAGTTGATTCTGGTAATGTTTTTCTAGAAATTGTCCATCTTACCTATTTTCATATTTGCTGGTATAAATTTATTCAGTGTGCTCTCATGATTTTTAAATACCCTTACTGTATCCACAGTAGCAGCCCCAGCTTTGTTCGTGGTATTGTTCCCTGGACCCTTTCTCTTCCTTCTTTTGCAATACTGCTAGGATTTTGACTACTGATGGTTTTCTCCCCCAAAGAACTCTTTTTCATCTCTCAAAAAACTTATTTTTTTGCTTTGATTTTGTTAATATTTGATACATTTTTATTAATTTCCTGACATTCTCCTGTATTTATAGCTATGTACTCATTCATCCTCAAGTACCAAAATTTAAGAAAAAGTGAATAAAAAAATGAGAATTTCATCCAAGTATTTTTTCTCTTCCTGCAAATTGGGAACAGATTCTTGTTATTTTGTCCGGAGCTTGGATCCTTCAGCATCAGTTTCTGTAGTGTACCGTCTGAGAACCTCTAGTAGTGGATATAAAATGTCACCGTGGTCACACTATTTCCCGTTTCTGAGTTGAATACGTAGCTAATTGTCATCTTCTACTTTGTTTTTTTGTTTTTAAGGGAGGCTTGAAAACTGCCTTGGCTAGTAAGGTGCAGAGAAGGGTCCTTATTTTCCACTTTGCTTGTCTTCAAGATGCTTTTTAACTTTATGTCACCGAAGATGCTCACATCCAGTGACTGGAGGTCAGTTAGCATAAATGTAACAGAGAGAAGTGGAATGAGACAGGTTAGGAAAGTTCAAAGGTCACCATCTAGGACTACTAGTTGACCAGTGAATACAATTAAGGGGAAATCTACTTTCTGAGCACAGGCTTTCCCTTATCTCTCCAAGTTAACACTTGCTGTTTCAGCAGCTGGTAGTTAACATTAAAAACGTAGCTTTTTTTTTTTTTTTAATTTTTAAAACTTAAACACATGAGATGTTGAAATTACAGAATTACACCTATCAGCTTTAGTTCTCTTTCATTTCTATCCTGGTAGATGTCATCCATTTGAGAGCAACTCAAAACAAAAATAACTCATCTTATTGTCTGAGATTGCGTCTTAAGAGTCTGCGGTCACTTTCTGGTTGCTGAGCTCCTGGGTGAGAAGGTACCAGTTAGTATCTGGAGGGCAGGGCAGGCTGGGGGCAGACCTGCGCCAGGCTCTTCCCTTTCTCCCCCTCTTTCCATCCTCAGCATATGGCATCACTGCCTGTGACTCATTCATTCTATGCAGTGAAAATGTGGACAAAGAGGATCTTGAGAAACCCCAACATCATCTGTTTAATCATGCACCCTAAGGGCTGAGGCCCCCTGAGTGGCCTTGCTTTGACAAAATGCCACGGTTGAGAGCTTTTTTCCTAGGCCTAGTTCTGTGGTCAGCCATCAGGGGAAACAATGATCTAGGCTAGCCTGCAAAAGGCCCACATGCTATCAGAGATCTTTTTCCTGAAAACATTGACATGGGGAGACATTCAAATCAAATGCTTTTTATAAGTTATAAGGAAATCATGCGGAGGCTAATTTTTTTCTCCCTTTGGCAATGCTGTGGAATATATTACATTATGTTCCCACAATAGCATAAAATGTATGTCTTATCACTTGAACAGAGCCCAGACAATAAAAGGGCACCCGAGACTGGAAATATGTCTTCTGTGAAAGGCCAAACCAGCTGTAAGTGATAACACCAACGTGGGGGATGGAGAGAGTGAAAAGACAGGGTTACAGCACAAAAATTCACAGACCAGTGACAAATGCACTGGGGTCTTGGGGCTCCCAAATCCACCCCACCCCCTCCCTGAAGACACCAGCCAAGTCACTTGGGACTCTCTTGTCTTACTGTCTTGATATGTAAAATTGGAATTCTGTTCTAGGGGTGCGCTGGGGTAAATAAAATTACTGGAACTTGCTTCCATTACAATGTCAGGTAAAGGTGACATTTTGTTTCCTGGTGCCGGGAATTTGGTTTTTGTTTTCCTGTTTATTTTCATACATATTCAAGTGCCCACAAGTATTTTCTCTCTCAAAAATCCCCATTTCTCCTTCTGGTGCAATGATTCATCAAGAATCTTGGCCTAAGTATACTGCTGTTTCAGGGAAAATGGACTCTGGGGAATGAATTGGGAACATAATCATGACCGTTCAAATGGCCTCGTAATAAGGCAACCCAGCATGAAGGAGACGCTCCACGGAGCAAATGAGTAAGACACAGCTTAAATTTCACGTGGTGAGCCCTGTTTGGAGATTTCATAAATTCACACCATTCTATGCCAGCAACACAAGGCAGCAGCCAGGAGGGTAAGCCGGCTGAATGCTCCAGGGTCACCCCTGACCCGTGTCCGCCAAAGAAAAAGCTGGAGGTTAGAAGAAAGTCTTATACTGGAAGAATCATTTAAGAGTTTTGTTTTTTAATATAAATGTTGGGTCAGAGATGAAGGGATAAAAAGGCTTATCTGAAGGAATATAGTGCTGGGATGTCAGAGGTCTTGGAGAAAGAGACTTTTTTTGGTGGTGGTCATCTTTCCCTCTACCAAAAAACAAGAACCAAAAAAACCAAACTTCTCAGAGGTTTCTAATGCCTAAAAAAATCTGCTTGTCCAATCCCCCTTGACTTTATTGTGTCTGCATAAACAAATATCCCATAAAACATAGAAATAAATACAAAGGTACTAAAAAAAAAACCTTGGAATCTTTTGGAAAGCAAATGACGAATCTGAAACTGGATACAACAAGCTACTTTTTAAAACTTATAAGTACTTAATTCAAACTACTCTTAAGTCTCAGGGACCCTACCTTACACACTGATCTTCTAGTTGGAACAAATTTAGAGTATTGCTTTTCATAATTTGTCACAAAATAACTTTCCTTTAAATCGGTGCCTTAACATGGTTTTAATTTTAACTTACAAGGAATTTTATTCCAAATTTTAATTGAACAACGTTTTGGGAATAAAATATTGTCTAGACATGCTCACAGTGGAAGCTCAGGGGAAGGAGAAAAGTCTTCAGAAGAGAAGATGTTGCTGCATGAGTGAACCCGGTCACCCAGGGAATACTGCAGAGTGCCCACTGTGAGTGTGAGATACCTTGCACTCTCTTGTGCTATCTCCTCCGACCATGATGGGAAGTAAGCAGGACAGAGCTGATTACTCTGTGTAATAGATGAAGTAAATCAGGTGTGGACAGAAGAGGTGATTTGCCTCCGCCCCCGCTCCGAGAACAAGCCAGTGGCAGAGCCCTGACAGCAAAGGCCATGCAATTCTCAGGACCGTGTGTTTTGATGGTCTATGTGTATGTGTAGAGACATACAAATGAAATCTCCTTTATTGGCACAAAGCTGGAGCTACTGTATTGTCACTTGATTCAAAAAGAGAAGTATATAAACTCAGAAACATGTGAAAAATACATGTTCTAACACCCAAGTCACCAGAGGCGCCCTAGCGTGGACAGGGGCAGCGGCCAGAGAGTCAGGGGGACTCACCTTAGGGGTGAGGATTTCACCACGCCGAGAGCCAAGGATTCCAGAACACACAATACCCGGAAGTTGCCAAGGGCACACGCAGATGGTGTAATCAATGACAAATCAGAAACAGGACATGAATTATGGGAGAGGAAAGAAACTCGGGCCCACGGCTCCAGCTCTGAAACCCAGAGAATTCCACAGGGCGTTGTGAAAGTGAAGCCCTGGGGTCAAGCAGGTAGAGATTTGCCTCCTAAAAACCCACTCATAGGAGAGCAGAGTGGCAAAACAACAGGACGGACGCGGCCGGCGGCTGAACTGTGCACGATCTGCGCACAAAAGCCACGGGCAACAGGAAGGGGCGACAGAGTTCCCCAACCTGGAAATAATAATCGTGCAGACCCAGACGCTGGCCCCGTGCACGGTACACAATTTGCAGACGCTGTAAAGCTTAGTTGTTGATATGCACTGTCGATATCAATCGTGTGCACAGTTCCGTTAGCTGAATGAGACATTTTTTTAAAAAGCAAAATTCTGGTCTCCAGTTGGTGTCATTTTGATCCATGCACTTTTCTAAAAAACAAAACAAGCACCTCTGTTTCGGTACATAGGATGTTTTGAAGGTTATATTCTTGGCATTTAGAGAAGAGTAAACAGCCTCTTGGCTTTTGGACTGTAGCTAAAATCATAGGATGTTTTTTGTTTTTTCTTTTCTTTGAAATTCGTTTCCAGGCAGAAGATAAATTACTTTGCACCAGAGAGTAAAAAATTACTCTTGATGGCCATACTTTTAAAATATATTAAAGAATGACCATCCATCATTTAAAAGATAGTCATAAAATGTCTGTTTGATAGATGAATGCCATCTTGGACACAGTATCTACTTATCTGTTAAAGGATGATGTCTAGGAAGGGTGAGAAAAGCCAGACGTTTGGGATTTAGCGACGAGGGGAGGCAAATAGGAGGAAGACTCTGGAACAGGGAAGCAGGAGGGGAGAGAATACACTACACTTCTCCAGTCTGCAGGAGCCAGGTAAGGATCTTGGCTAAAGGTGCTGACACCAAAGTAATTCAGTAAGAGCAGAAGAAAGGTTTCAGGAGAATCCAATTCTGACTTCCAGCCTCCAGGCTGCAAGAGAATACATCCCTGTTTAGGCCCCCAGTCTGTGGGACTTGGAAGGACAGCCCTGACAAACTATTACCTTCATCAAACCCAGGACAAGAGGGTTTATCCCCAAAGCGGGTCCCCGAGTGCATCTGCCGTGTTCAGCCCTATCACCGCACAAAAGCCACCTGCCTCCCCCACACCCACTTCTCCCGGCTGTCCTCGCTGCCTGTGCATCCCAGCTCGCAGTCTCGCTTAACCTACTTCCTCCTGGAGACCCCTGCAGCTCTCTTGGAGCTGGAGTCACAGACAAGTCCACCTGTCACCACACTGTCAGCCTCCTGGAAAGAGCAGATTTTGTACCACCTCTTCTCCTTCAGAATTGAGAGAAGCGTTTGGCATTCTCTTTGCTGCCATCAATGGCAGTTTGTACATTACATTCATGTCTGATTTTTTTTTTTAATGAAAGCTGTAGCTCCTTTTGCACAAAAGGATACCTTTCTGAGCACATGAACAAATGAGTGTCAGGAGCAGCGCACACGAGAAAGGGGTGGGAGACTGGGTGGCGGGGCCTGGCGGCTGGGCACTGGCCCACAGCCCCGAAAGCAGAGCAAGACAGGCCCTGGGGGAGAGAGCATCTGAGCGGAGGGTGGACAGGCCTGAGGTCTGGGGTAGCTGTGGCTTGGCTGGCTCTTCCACTAGCTAGTGAGGTAAAGTAGGTAGAGTCTAATAGGATTTCCTTTGTCCTTGTGAACTGTACTTTGGCTGACGGTCAAAAGGAGGAGGGTCTAAGTTGGCTTGTGACTGATAGTAATTACAGGATTCTGCTAAGGCAAATGCGTGGACGCTGAGTGTCCATCCAAAAGCCCCGAGGCTACATGGAGGGGGGTGTGGACATCACGCTTCCCCCAGAAAAACCTGTTTGTGTGGCTGGAACCACAGAACAGTGGCTCCTAAGGGGACACCAGCAGCTACCGCAAGCAGAAGGCACCTTCCCCGTCCATCCCTGGGCCCAGATTCCTACCTAAGATCCACGTTTCTGACAGATGCTTGATGGTCGCCTTCCTCTTTCTTTGGGAGGGTCCGATGAAGATGCCGGCCTGGCGTTGGATTCGTGTGATCTGACCCCCACACAGGAGGACCAGTTCCCGCAGCTTGGTTCTCGGGGGATTGCTGGTCGGGGTGATGAACATCACAGGCTGATCAGCAAACAGGGTTCCCTGGTACTGCCCCGCAGACAGACCACGCTCCAGGCGGCAGAGCTGTGGGGCAGAGACGAGGAGGATTAGGAAGGCACGGCATCATTTCATTACGTAGGATAGGTCGACCGTGAACCTCACTTCCTTTTTTGGAAGGATAGACCAAAGGTAAGGCTGCGCATTCTCAGGTGAATTCTGAATTCTGAAGATTCAGGGGAGATTGTAACATTTAATGATAATGACAGATCACACGCAGATAAAATTGGCCTTTGCTGAAGCAGCTTGCAAGCGAAATTACAAACAAATTTATAGTCCCCCTCCCCCCAAAAAGTTTAGGCTTTTGAATTATTACAAATTCTAAACCAAAATAGTGAAAAGGAATCAACCATTCAGTTGAGTGAGGACAGCATCTGCATCCTTAATCCTATTCAAGCCATGTGGATGAGTGTGGAAGGGAAAATGAGAGTGTTGGAGGAGGCAGTCCGCCTGCCCTGGACCAGCTCGGTGCATCACGGTTCCCGGCAGCACGGACGGGCCCAGGCCCCGAGAGGTGCCGGCACCACGGTGGACACGGGCAAAGGGAGAATGCGATGACACAAAGCAGGGATCCTAGAGCTCTTCCCCGACGCCTGAGGTGGTGGGGGGTGGGGTGGGAAGTATGTAGAGGTTGCTTTCAGTGAGTCATCGTGGAAATGGTGATGAGGAGTATCGGAGACAGTGGGAAACATTTCAGAAATGGGGATGTTAAATTGTTCTCTCTTTTGTTCTGATAAAGTTGTGGTTGGGGGCTGACCCAAGGGATGGTGGGAAGGCCTGCTTATTCTAAACAAACATTTCACTAAGTACAGATTAATAAAGACTTCTTTTTAAGTGCAAATACCCCCTGGGAGATGTCCAGGGTGAACTGTCATCCGCATTTTGAATATTTTAATCAGCTTATTTCCCTGAGGATGGAACTGAACATTTGAGATAAGTGGGCTCAGAGAAACCAAGGATTTTGATGTGAGATATGTGGGAAGAGGGACTGAGGGGTGCATCTCAGGGGAGCGTAACCTGTGTGGGGCAGCATGGTGGGAAATGGGGTGACAACCAGCCTCAGGGCATGGACAGGGGCTGGCTCTGGAGGTGAGAGGGCAGCAAAGGATACCCTCCTCCAAAGTCGAACGAATTCTTCTTCCACCAGGTTTTCATACTCAGAAAAAGAATCTCAAGATGAAAAAAGTTGCTCCAACATTAATAGAATCAACCCAATATACTTAAATAGGGCCACGGAGTTCTCTTCTCTCCTCACCAGTTTGGAATTATGCAGCGTTAGACACCCCATTGAAGCACCTTCCTCTGATTGGGTAAGTGGTGCAGGATCTTGACAATGAAAGCAACACTTCTACTCATGTGTTACCTTTGTTTAATGCTTCTAGTAATTTCTAACATTCCTCTGAGATGGGGGTAGAAAGGGTCTCATTTAATTTTGCAGATGAAGACGTGGAGGTGGAAGCCTGGCAAGACAGATGCTTTGTTTAAAACAGTCAAGCTGCAAGAAAAAACCCACGATCCCTCAACTTGGTGAGTCACCTGTTGCGCTGTAACTAGAGATCAAGAAAGAAACTTACTTCCCAGCCCAAGGTAAGACTCAGGATTGGTCCAGGAAAATCACAGTGGTCTCAGTTCCCTTGCAGAGGACTGGGTCAAGCTTGGGCTGGACTGGACATGGCCAATGGGATCTGAGAATAAGTCTTCACTAATATAAACTGATGCATAAGCAAAAATACCTCTCTTACTGGCTGGACTCTGTCACGTTGACAATAGGACAGCTGGAATTACCGAAGCCACCTGAGGCCACAAACCATGCTGAAAACGGCCAAGTGGGAAGGCCTGGATCCTGGATCGCCGTTCTAAGTCACTGGATTGACCAAGCCAGGAATTGTCCTTTTGTTGTTCTTTCTATGTCGGGGGGTGGGGGTGATTTTTTTCATTTCTTTAAGCTACTTGTTGAGATTTGTGTTTCCAGGAGCTCGAAGCATCCAGATGCTGCAGTCCTTCGATCCCTGCCACCTACCAGAGGTAACCCCCGGTAACAACCGGTTTGCTATGTTTTTCTAAACTCTACAATGTTCACACACAAAAACATTCAGGATACAGTTTTTCTTAAAAACAAAAAAAATAGGATCAAGGATATATCTTGGTATGTGCATAAGCAGTAAATCAAACCCATATTTAACCCAAGAGAAAAGGACATTCGTAAGCCTTTCAAATGGTCAGAATGTGACTTGAGTAGCTGACCGCTTTGAGTCTTCATTCCCCTCCCACGTTTACTGAGTGCTTACTGTCTACCGGGCACGTGCAAGACGCTGGGGAAGCAGAGAAGATTAAAACACGGTCCCTGACCTTGGTGTAAAGCACGTAATATGAAAGTCAACAGATGAAAATACTTCCTTTTATTTATTTATTCAGCTTGAAATTAGAGGAGGCAAAGAATTACAAAGATCTTATTCTTTACTCAACATAATTGAGACTACGTGCATGCTGACTCTCTAATCCTAAGTAAAACAATTTCTGGGAAAGCTTAATCAAGATTTAGGTTACCTAAAATTAAAAATTAATTTGGGAATTTATCCTAGGAATGCACCCCTCGATGTATATGAGGATATGCATGGACTGGAGTTCATCGCCATAGAGACGATGACTGTCAAGTTCTATTTATATTACGGAGACGGTAGGACCCACTATTCTCCTTATTACTGAGCTTCAGCTATGTGCACTCTCTAAGGGAAGGTCTCCAGAATGCCATCCTTCCCCAACACTCCCCGAGGACAGCCTGCCCCTGTCACTCAGCTCCGTGCCCCCCTGGCACTTTCATCTTTGGGCCACAGCGGTCTGTAAGCATGGGTTCTGGTGCAGCCTAACCCTGGAGGCCACGTTCTGTCTCTGAAGGCACAGGTCATACACCGGCTTTGCTGCTGGATGTGCCACTGCCTTCAGAATTCTGACTGTGGCCAGCCAGCTTTACTCTCTAGCCCAGAGCACTGCCGTGTCCCCACTGGCACGTGCTGTAGGTGCCTGATGGCACCCTCTGACCATACCACCTTGCCCCGAAAGGCTTACAGCTTATCATTACCATTGCCTTCTTCACCCCTTGTGTAATAGCAATTCACGGCAATCCTGATTGCATCTCAAACTGGTCAACACCCATACAGTACAAAAGCTGTCAGCTGCAGAAACATGTCTGGGCTGCAGGGGGCACTAATAGAGGCTGGTGGAGGGTACAGGCTTCCTGTAGGGGTGAGGTGGGGGGGGGAAGCTGTTCCTGTACTTAAAGACGACCTCAGACATAACCAGGTTTATCGATACTGACCTAGAAGCTTCTTGCTAACTGTGCTTAAAAGATTTTTTAAAGAAATTGTAACTCTTAATAGTTCATTTTATTTAATTCAGATACTATAATGTTTCCAAGGAGAATTAACACGTGGATAGATTGAGAATATGGAAAGGAACCTGCAAATGAGCCAAACAATTGACTTTTCCATGGGCGTGGAGCCTTCCCTCCACCAGACAGGATTCGGCCCATGCCCACAGACAAGATTCGTTTGCACTGCCAATGGGTGGTTACAATTTACAGAACTGTCAGAGACTCAGAGGCAGTCTAAGCTAGAGTCGGGCAATCGGGCAGTCTGGAAAGGAGACCACAGTTTAAAAAGTGTAGTTGTCCAAGGAAGCACTAAATGTTTCCTACAAAGCCCAGGGTGTCAGTTGAAAAATGATGGAAGAAACGGGGATTAAGTGGAGGTAAGGGACTCCTCTAGGCTTAATTATCGTCCACCATAAACAGGACCGGTCAGGAGTCTGGGTGAATTTGGGGTAGAGTACAGAAGAGTTCCCCCTTTTCTCTATGGCGATGTAAAATCAGTACATACACTAACATACGTGTGTGTGTGTAAGACAAGGAGAGGGCTGACAGAGGCTAGAAGTCGTTCTCTGCCAGGAAATCTTCATTTGAACCCTTGGTTGTAGAGGATGAGGATAGCTACAGAAGGGTCTCAGGTAGTAAAACTAAGAAATTAGCCGTGCTTTATAAAATGTTGCCTTTGCATTTCGTCTTCATCAAAAAAGCGATACTGATTTAATAGCTCAGAACTTTCCAATCTATTTACAAGGCAGTCAGCCAAGGCAGACCGTAATGTTGACAAAACGAAGCAGAGCAGACTTCCCCCTCCGTCCATGCTTCTAGCTTCGATGACTCCCAGATATTTAGCCCTGACCAAGATGTCGACCCCACGGCAGGGAGGGTTTTGATGGCTCATTTACTCCAGACATGGGGGTTGGATTTCAGTTGGTGAATTTGCTCTTCCCTCCAGGTATAGCTCACCTTGATGATTATTCTGAACCACTGATGATTTCCATAAGTACCAACAAGCCACATACAGAAGAGGAGGTACGAATCCACCGTTAGGAAATTCTCACAGCGAACTGCTCTACACTGGAAGAAACAGAAGCTCGGGGAGGTTGGTTTCTTCTAGCTTGCCTCATGACACACCAGTAGTGTGTGGCGGGTTTGAATAGAGGGTTTCAGGCCCCAGAGTCCTAGCCCTTTCCATAACTTCACATGGTCTCTGCTCCTCATGGATTCCTCTGTTCCCACACTGAACCCAACAAATGAAATCATGCCATGCGTCTTGAGATGTGATGCTGTCATCTCTTTCAATTCCCCGTGCTTCGGGTGGTCATACAAATCTATATGTGTGTTAACGCTCATAGAACTGAACATTAAAAAAAATGTCAAAGAGAAAATACAAAAATAAGTTTTTTAGCTTTACATTTGTCTATATCCCATTTTTCTTTCGAGGACAATTTAAGTGTTTCTTCTTCTATGAAGCCGTTTCTAAGAACACCCCTCTAAAATCTTACCAACCCATAGACAGGTCCACTCACTTGGAACTTGGCACGGACGCTCACCGGTAGCTAATATCCCAGCGGTGCAGAGGTGAGGCTAACAATGACAACAGCTGATGCGTGTGTTCACAGCTGTGGTCTGCAGTGGAAAGGGCCTGGGAGAGCACAGTGACCGTGGCTCACACTCAACAGACAGGGAAACCGAGGCCCAGGAGACAAAGCTCCTAATCTGACATCCGAGATCCAGGCAAAGCTTTCCCGTACTTCCTAAGATGCAAAATCCTCTTACAACTGCCAGTCACTGCTAGTGTGGGGTGGACCTGAAGAGCCCACATCTCCTTCTGTCCACTCATTAACATGTTTATTCATTCATCTGAGCCTCGGGGTAAGGCCTAAAGATGCAAAAACCTAAGGACACAGTGTTCGCTTCCCCAGGACTTTCTAGAAATTCCAGTATTAACAACGATCACATGGCACATCAAGTCAGTCATGGGGTGAGAGCCTGGGTAGACTTCACAGTGGTAGCTTTTGGCTTGGAGAGTGAGTAGAAAGGGGTTTGCTCCGAGAAAAGCACATGGAGGGGCACTTCAGGTCAATGGTGTCCAAAAGATCACAGTTCAGGAGCACGGGGGGTAAGGGATGAGGGGCTTGGCAGGTGATCACAAGAATGAAAACTAACTTCTAAGTATGTACCATGGTGAAGAGGCTGAGTCAGCAGGGGCTGGCCGAATCCTGATTATACAGCCCGCTACCTCGTTATTGGGGAGCCATGAAATCCGCATGTGGGGAAGATCACGCAGCAGACAACATGGAGGTGTGGGGATCAGAAGCAGGTGGACCCAAAGGGAAGAAGTGCAGTAATTTCAACAAGAACTGAGGCAGGGCGGGGCATGGGGAGCAGGAGGGGAAGTGTATCCAGGATGGAACAAGAAGGCCAATTCAACAGGAATCCTGTTGTCTTGTACGCTTCCTATTATAATGGGCACGGGTCAGCTCCAGAGTCATGAACAGAGCCGTGCATGGTGCTTGTAGCAAAGCTCAGCTGTTGGGGTTTTGAGGTTTTCAGTAAATCCTACCTCTTTTCCCCCAGTTCAACTGGGAGAAAAGATACAGGTGCCAAACACAGGAGACCGAAATCACCTTCAGTGGGCCTTGGACCTGTGGTCATGTGAGTCTGCTAATACAGCCCTGATGACCTAGGAGGCACCGCCAGAGGCATGGCTGGCTCCCCACCAAGGGCCTTCCTCAGGAAGGCAGGCAGATATGAAATGGGTGCCCAAGGAGCTGCATCAGGATGCCTGTGCGGCTTCCTCTGCCGGGCGGAGTGGCGGAGGGAGGGGCGGGAGGCCCCTCCTAATGCAAACAGGAGCGTGCAAATGGCTGAGGCACGGGAGGGGGGGGGACTCACGGTAGGTCAGCTGGGGCAGACTTGGGTGAGATCCCCAGCTCTGCAGGAGCCCCCTCAGAGAACGGATGCCAGCGCTACCCACTGCAAAAGAGAAGTTAGACCCCAAGACAACTGGAAACACAGAATGAGAAGCTTCACCTTCTAAAAATGTCGGTGCCTACACCTGACCGTGCTGAATGGGCTGAATATATTAGGGTAAAATGAGCTGGTTGTTAGTGGTACTGAAAAGAAAAAACAAGGTCCATGGTCCTGGGAAATTAAAAAAACAAACCTGTTCTGTGTGTTTAATTTTTATGGGATTTAGGCAAATGAAGACAAGGTCTTCAAATGACATAATGAGTCCTGAAACTGCATAAACCCCCTCAACTTCCAATGAAAGGCTGTCCTTGCTCCTCTCTGAGGCTTCCAAGCCCCTTCTTAACTGGCCCACAGGTTTGAGTCTCACCTGCTCAGGTAGCCCGGCCCCTCCCCTCCATGCAACTGCCCCTCCTCTCACTTCCTGATCGCTATACCCCAGCTCACTGTCCCTCCCATCCCAACTCCTGGAAAGTTAAAAAGACACATAAGTGATCCTTTGAACACCCTGCATAGTCTCAGGTGCCTGGTCCCCCCTTTTCTGATGGGCTTGTTCTGCACCCACCTCAGGCTCTCACACCTGGTACCCGAGTCCCATACCTGGCAATGCGCTCTCCCTTCCAAAGCTTACAGCCCATGGCCAGTCGTTACTACCGTCCCCATGGTTCCTCCAACCTTCTGTTAGCCTGGTCCCAGTCAGCCGGCAGCCCACTCCCCCCACCCACCCAACAGCAGGAAGGGACACTTTGCCGGTTCCCTGAGGCACAGCCGCACCTGCTACTGCAGACAGACCGTCCCTTGATGGGCAAAGCCATGTGTCCGCTAGGGCCCCTCCCCATCCATTCTCACTTCCTCCCCCGATCATCAGAGCCTGCTAGCTGTATTCACACCGGCATACACAGTCCCGTCATTCCGCTCAGCCCCGAACCGCTCCTTGCTGACCAACACCTTGGCCAGGCATCCCCCTCTTCTCTGTGTCCTTCCCTAGCACAACTCCTCGAAAAAGCAGTCTCTGCCGGCCTCTCCTTCCCACCTCCCTCCCATCCACAGTGACTCCGATGGTCCCTCCCACCACCAAGACCCCCCAAGGCTGACTCCTCCCACAGGGACCAGCAGGATGCTGCACACCGCGGCCCCTCCCGCCACTTCAATCACCTTTGCTTGGCTTCTGGGCCCACGTTCCCTAATCTCCCCTTCTGCCCTGCTGTGCTCGATCTTTCTCTTCTTCCTGACCTCTTAATGCTCCAGGGCCACAGCGCTCCATGCTGGGACCTCCTTCTGCACTCGCTCCTTGGTGACCTCGTCCAGAGTCCAGGCCTTACACAGCTGCTGTGTGCCTCACAGGCACACGCCCACATTTTGTCTCTAGCTCAGACCTTCTCCCTGAATCCCAGACCAACGTGCTCTCTCGGCCTCTCCCCCGGATCTCTAACAGACCTCACAGACCCAAACCAGCCTCTCCTCCTCCCTCAACCTCCTTCTTCAGCCTTCTCTGTTTCTGGCCATTCCATCCTTACAGGCACCCAGGCCCAACACACGGAAGTCAGCTTCTCCTTCAAAACACATGCAGATGAGGACTGTTCCTCATTGTTCTGCACTCCGGTCCAAGCCAAGACAACACCGCTTACCTGGGTTAATGCCTCTGAGCTGGTGTCCCTACTTTTAAATGTGTCCCCCCTACTGACTCTTCTCAATGGAGTGAGAATTTTAAAAACCTAAGGTTATGTCTCTTCTCTGCTCAAAACACTGGTGCCCCATTTCATTCAGAAGAGGGGCTAAACCCTTGAGTTAGGCACCATGACCATTGCTTCCCTCTTAGCACCTTCCTCCTAGTTTATTCCCCCCTCCCTTCTCTGCGGTTTCTGAACACACCAGAGTACTTGTGCCTCAGGGCCTTTGCACCAACTTTCCCTTCAGCCTGGGATGTTCCTCCTTCAAATGGCCACACGGATAATTCTCTCACTTCTTTCGAGTCTTTACTCAGCTGTCAGCATTTCCATGTGGCATCCCCCACCAACCCTACTCAAAATCCCAACGCCTTTATTCTTTTTCTTGCCACACATTTTATTGGCTTTTAATATAAAATTTACTCTATGTTTCTCATGCTAGAATCTAAGGGCAGGAATCTTTGTTTTGTTCAACAACATATCCCCGGCACCTAGAACAGTGCCTGGCACAAAGTAGGTGCTCAGTTATACTAGTTTGAGTGACTATGGAGTGTTGTCTTCTGGAGTCTGATTTCAGGACAGCTTCTGCTCTAGCTACCACCCTCCCCAGAGGGATATCAGAGCAGCAGTGACAAGACAAAAAGGGCAGAGAGCAGGATGGCTGGGCATGCTGGGAAAAAGTTCCATGGGGCAGTAGGGCCTTCAGCTGCCCCGAAGGAGGAGGAAATGGAAAAGCACAGGTGGGAGACCAAGGACAAGTCTGCGAGGAACAAGAGCACAGAGGAGGTGGACAGGCGGAGACAGGGAGGTGGTCAGCCGAGGCAGGAGCAAGCCCCTGTGTCTGTGACAGACCAAGAAAGAGAGGGTGGAGGACGGGCCAGCTGGGGGAGTGGGCAGAGGGTGCCGGGGCCCAGGTGAGCATCTCACGACACGACACTGGGCATTGCAGAGGACGTGCTGGAAGAGACAGGTGTGGTGCTGGCAGAGCAGGGGTGGGTAAGGGTGTTGATCACCAGGGTCACTGAGGGGGTCGAGAAGGGGTGGTGCATCTACGGGAGACCCTGAAGGCAAGAAGGTAAGAGCTGCTGGCGGGCAGCCTGTGGGGGACGAGAAGGGGGGCTCCAGAGGAACCCCCGCCAGGATGGCAGGAATGCTGACTCCATGGAGCACTGGGCCGTCTGTGGGGAGGGCGGTGTGGCGGGGGAAGGGGGGCCGAGGTGTGCAAGCCAGTCGGAAGTCAGACCCACACCTGTTTGTCAGTCGCTGGCACTCAGAACTCAAGACTGCTGCCACTGGTGTCGTCCCCGGGGGCTCACGGCAGAGCCCAAGCCCCTGCACCGAGAGTAACATTCTTTTCCATCACGTGGTTCCTCCACTCTGTGACACATCTGCTTGTTGTCCTACTACCATGTTCTCAATCCTCACCAGTAAGTGCACAGCTCACAGGGACGGCCAGGGCACGTGCAGCTGAGTGACCTCTGAAAACAGGACCGCTTGAACCTGCTCACATTTCCAATGAAGTACTCCAGCACCAAAGGGATTACGTGCCTCCAAACTGTGCACTTTGCGGGCAAGCAGACCAAAGCCGAGTTACTAAGGAGGTGCCGGGGGCCACACAGTGTGTAAAATGAGTGGACTGCAACAGAGGGGTCCAAAGCTCGCGTTCCCACGTACCCACCAGCAGCGGCACACGGGGCTGGGGTGGCAGGGAGGACAGCAACCACGACGAAGCACGCACGATCCCTCCAGGCCAGTCCTGTCTGCCATCGCCGGTGCCACTCTGAGCTTTGGTTTGGGCCCAGGGGAGTGCGGACAGGACAGGAGTGCACCAGGCCGCGCAGTAAGGCAGGCAGGCTCGACAGTGTCTGGTACAAGACGTCCTCCTCCCGCCTGTTCTCGGCAGCCCTGGGCACTGTTGACGACATCCCCACCCTCCCGGCCTAGGACGAATTACCCCTGGCTTTCTCCCTCGGCTGTGCTCTTCTTCCTCTCTGGCCCCCAGTGCTGAGAACTCCTCACAGCCCCCTTCTCTACCTCCCCAGAGTCCTCTGCAGAAAAGCAACATACCCCACCTACTACAGAGCTTTCCTCTGGCCTCAGGGACCGTATAATCAACCGCCTGCCGGCCTCTGTTTCTGGAACATCACAGGCCCTGTGCACTCAACACACCTCATGCTCTTCATTCCCAAACCAGGTCCCACTACGTAACAGCTAGTAACAGCCAACCATGTGCAGGCACTTGGAAGCACCTTCCTATGAGTTAGCTCATTTAATCTTTGAAATAGGTGTCTAGGAGAGACACCCACTGTTTGCAGCTGATAGCAGAGAATGACGCAGACAGTCCATCTCCACCAGGTCACAGAGCTGGGAGGGGGGGAGCTTGGACGCTAACCCCGCCAAGCTGTGTGGATGATTACATAATGCTGCTTTCAGAATCTCGAGGAAGGCGACTGGCCACCTGGGCGTCATCTTTGACGCGTTTCTTGCCTGCGCCTTCCACACCCAGTTTATCACCAAGTCTAGTGGGCTTTCCCTTCTGAGCATCGTCCCAAGTCCATGCTCTTCAACAGCGCCATTACCACCCTCGCCCACCGGCAGCTTGCGAACGGTCGGGATCCACCCGGGGTCCACTCCTGTGCCTGCACCCAGGTGAGTGCATTTAAACGTGGCCACCATCAGGACACTGAACGTCTCCAGCTCTCCAGACGGTGGCCCCTGCCAGGGTGGATGGCCACTCTGAGTGCGGTCATCATCGGTGACACGGCTCTGCTCTATTACTGAACCACAGAAACGCACTCATGTGCTACATACCCTGTTGTATCTGGCTTCTCTTGCTCAGCACAATATCTGAACAAAACAAAACTTAAATGGCCTACAAGATCTCCCGTGACCCAGCCTCTACTTCTACCTGAGGCTGAATCTGGCTTCATCCTCTCCCTCCTCTCTGTTCTGCCTCAACAGTCTCCTTCCAGGTCATATGCCCTTGCTGGTCCATTCTGGCCACAGGGCCTTGAAACATGCTGCTTTCTCTGCTAGGTTGGTGAGTCAATCCCTCGTTGGTCAGATTAACTCCTATGCACCATCTGGATTTTGGCTCCTTGTCATCTCTTCAGGAAAGGCCATGCTATTCCCCAGCTAAATCAAACCTGCATCATTCCTTTTTTATTTAATAAACACTTAGCACTTCTTAGGTGCCAGCCACTGTCCTAAATATTTTATAAATATTAACTTATTTACTCCTCATAAAAATTCTGCAGGGCAGTTACTCTTATTATCCCCCCTTTCCATGCGAGAAACTGAAGACCCAGAGAGGAAGTATCCTGCCTGAGGTCACAAAGCTAATGGATAAAGAGCCAGAGCTGGGAGCCCTCTGCTGGCCCTGGGGCCTGTCCTTTCCCTGAGGTCACAGTGCTTCAGTGTCCTCCCAACACTGTACCTGTTACACCGGGGACAATTTCTGGCCCAGCAAGGGGGGGGGGCTCTTGATAAATGAGTGAATGAACAGGTGTCAGCGACTATATTTAGACGACACATCTCAGGTACAAGTAGCCGGTGGTTACATATGTGTATTGAGTATGTGTATACAGTTGTCCACCCCTAGCTGCAGCTTTGCTTTCCACAGTTCAGGCGACCTGGGGCAACTGCAGTCAGTCCCAAAGCAGAGCCTCCTCCCTGCGGATTATCAGAAGGACGGCAGTAACCTGGGGTTATATCACCCACGATGCCTACGTCGTTCACCTCGATGCCTCGCATCTCGGAGGCATTTTTTCATCTCACATCAGTACAAGTGGGAGGTGATAAGATGTCTTGAGAGAGAAGACCACATTCACAGAACTTCTACAACGGCATATTGCTAGAACTGGTTTTATTGGTTGAGCTCATACTGTGCCTAATATATAAATTAAATGTAATCACAGCTACCCATGTACAGGAAACACATAGCCTATACAGGGTTCCAGAGCATCTGCGGTTTCAGGCATCTACTGGGCATTTTGGAACGTGTCCCTACGAATAAAAGGGGGCGACTGCTATATACGTGCATCAGTACCTGCTTATGTTGCAGGGATAATTTTGTTTTTTGTGTGTGAGATCGTCACTGGGAAGCTGAACCTACAGAGCCAGCCACGAGGCGACAACTTTGTTACCTACTCAGGTCCGTGCCACACGTCCCCAACCTCCGCTGGACAAGCCCGAGGGTGTCTAACTCAGTGCATCTGTAATATAGCTTTGTTACTAACTCAGATCCGTGCCACACGTCCCCAACCTCCGCTGGACAAGCCAGAGGCTGTCTAACTTAGTGCATCTGCAATATAAATCATCTTCCTTCTTAACCTGGCTTCTATTTCCCTTCCTGTCACAATCACCCAGTCTTGAAACTTCAGGAGCACCTTTAATTTCTCCTTCTGCTTGGCCCTGCTAAAGTCCTATTAGCCAAGTTCCGTAACAACTCTTGGGTCAGCTCTGCACAGTTCCCGTGCTACAGCCCAGGTGATACGGCGGAGCCAGTGCTGGCCTCTGCTCCAGGAAGAACCTGTGTTTAAATCCCAGCTGTGTTGCTTCATCTCTGAGTGGTCCTGGATAAGTCCTCAAGGACCCTAAGTCTCAGCTTCTGCAAGTGTAAATAATCATGATATCTACTTAGCAGAAGTGGTGGAAGGAAGGGGCACTTGGGTGGCTCAGTCCGTTAAGCGTCCGACACGTGATTTCCGCTCAGGTCATGATCTCAGGGTCATGAGATCGAGCCTCAGTGTGGAGCCTGCTTAAAGATTCTCTGTCTCCTTCTCCCTCTGCCCCTCCCTGCTCTCCCACTCTTAAAAAAAAGAAAAAGAAATGTTGGAAAGAAGAGTGAAAATATATGAAAAGCACAATGCCTGGCCCCTAGAGCGTTGCTAAAGAAATACCTGCTTTTATGTTATTACCTTCGTCCAGATGCTCTCCCCTTCCATGGGGCCAGTCTCTGTATTTAACGTCCCAGAGAGTAGGCTCTGAGGATTCTGGCTTGCACAGCTTGTAGGTACTGGTCCCCTTCACTGTGATTACCAAGGCAGTGGCTCTTGGAACTAACAGTTAAGATACTAAATAATAACTGTTAACATTTACTGCACATTGCATGCAGCGCATGTGGCTATAACATGCCAGGTACGCTCCACGAAATATCCAATTTTAATTATTACAAAAATCCCGTAAGGCAGAGACCATCATTATCCATGTTTTACAGGTAATAAAACTGAGGTACGGAGTAGTTTGGCCAAGGTACCGTGCTGGTGTGTGGAGGGCCAGGCATCCAGACCGCATCTGTCTCACGCAGAGCCTGTGCCCTTCACCGTGAAACATGCTCCCTTAAAGTTCACGACCTGCAGAGCTCAGGAATGACTGACAGTCTCCAGATTTCTAAGTACAAACAGGTGTACATCCATCAGTTCCTGTGATAGTAACTATCTGAAGATCTTCAGGTCTTCTGGAACCATCTTTGTCTTTCGGATAGGTCTAACTTCACTAAATTTCTCTAGTTCAAATTCAAGCTTGATTTCTTGGCTAACGTGAGATTTGAATGTACAAAGATTGCACTTGGAGTCCTGGCTCCTCCGTCCTGTAGCTACACGATCTGGCGCAACAGAGCCTGTTAGATCTGGTTCCTTGTGCAAAATGCAGTTGATGGCCTCCCAGAGTTATTGTGGATCAGTCACATCTTTCCCCTTGTTATGTTGCCATCAAATGCAAGCCTAGCGTTGCTGGATGAGTAAGAGTGTGCTGTAACTACTGAGTCCCCACACAACGTGAGGGCTGAGCTGGGAACTGCGGTGGTGGCCTCCAAGACAAGGCACAGAGCCTGCACTCACGGAAAGTTACAGGGCCCTGGGAAGTTAAAAAAAAGCTCTATCTAGATCCTTAAAGAACCTTACGCAATGCCCAATGGGATATGCCAATGAAGGAGAACAGTCTAGATGGCAGACAACTGCCCCTCTGTGTCTGAGACGGAAGCACGCAACTTTTAACAGCCACAACAGGGAGACCGGAGCCTGCCAAAGCAAAGAGACTCTAAAGACCAGTAAACACGGAGCAAATGATTCCAAGAATCCTTACGGTTCTCGGCAGAAAAAGCCTCATGCAAAAATGAGTGTTGTCAGACTTGGGAGGGCGGTTTCTATACTCAGGACTGGTTTTAATTTTTTAAAATTATTTTTAATTTTTTTCCTAGCTTTACTGACGTGGAACTGACATATAAACAGCATTGGCTCTTACACTATAGTTTGAAACTGTTTTGGAAGCAAAAGTGAAGAGAAATTCCAAAGAATTGATCCAAAGAAAAGAAAAAATAAAAAAATTAGGTAAGGGTGGAGGAGGGATGGGGGAGGCAAGTGTCTGCCTGGCTCCCTGGCCAAGCACCGGTGACATTTCCTCAGTAACGAAACTCCCAGGAAAAATCAAATCCATGCGGTTGTGGAAGAGGAAGAACGGAAAGGCCTGTCCAGGGTGAGGGGGTTCACTCTCCTAAGAGTTCTTCCTCAACAAGAAGGTGGCTTCCCTTTCCCAAAAGTTCCATGCAAACGAGCCCTGCCATCCATTGGCCATAACAGAGGATAATGTAAGCACAGGCAGAAGGCATTTTCCCCTTTTGCTCTGAGCGCTCTTAAGACGTCGCCGTTGGAACTCTGTGTGCGCCAAACTTGGATTTTTTTTTAAAGGCGTCACTTGAGTTTTAAAGGCTACGTAAGTGATGGGAACATAATCGTCTTGGGAATCCACAAATAACTCTTTAAAAAGTCATAAATCTGCATCTCATGCCTCATAGTTTTCAACAACGGCGAGAAATAGGTCAGAGCCCGAGCTCGGTAGTTTCCTTCCCTCTTTAGCAGCCTGAGCACTGGTGGCTCTGGGCCTTTTCGTGCTTTCGCGGTAAATACCTAGGCTCTCCAGCCAGACTTGGACCTGAGCTGCTTTTAATTTTCATTTTTCAAAAATCATGATAGTACCACCCGCGGAAATTGCTTCAGAACCTTTTCTTTGACCCTTTAAGAACTGTCCTGGTAGGTGGGGGTGGGTGGGAAACCCTGCAAACTTATAAAAACACTAGAGCAATTCCCTAGTGTAATGTAAAGTTGGGGGGTTCTAAGCGAAGTTTCGGAAAGGGCCACCAACCGGCCCCAGGGTGGCCTGGCAGGTGCTTGTGGCTGCAGTGAGAATGGCCTGGGAGGCTTTTAAAGCAGTGAGTATTGCAAGGGCTCCCCCTGGGCCAGTTAGGTCCCAACAGCTGTGTGGAGGGAGGTGAGGCCTGGGCGGTAGGTGCTTTTAAAGCTCCCGGAGTGAATCTAGGGGTTCTCAAACTGGACTGCATTGTGCAGCCACCTGGAAAGGAGAAAAAAGACCCAACCCCAGACATTCTGACTTAATTAAAGGGGGTGTGGCCTGGGGAGCAGTTTAAAAATCTCCCCAGGTGACTCTAAAGAGCAAGAAGCACCCAGTTATACTCAAAGGGGTTCTGAATAAAAACCAGTCTCCCCATGGACTGTTCCAACACCGAGCATCGACAAGTGGGTACTGTTTGCCTTGCACTGATCTGTCTACCAAAGAAGAATGACATAGGGTTGCAGTCTTAAAAAGCTTGAAAGCTGAAATAAATCATGAAAGCAAATCAGCTTTGGGGATTGCAATTTCAATTTCAAAACAAGTACAGCCACGAGCTGTACTTTTCCAGTTCTCTCTGGATGATCCGTTGGCAGCCACCTGCCTTTCCTCCCACTTCTCTGCAGGTCCTGGGGCCCCCACCGCGCCAGCCCCACCATGCTAGCACATACAGCCTGGGGCTGGCAGGTCAGGGGTCAGGGTGGGCTCTGAGCTGCACTCCCACCTCCGCAGGTAGGCCTGCCCTTCCTTCCTGGCTCCTCCTCCGGTCCCACTGGAGACGCCTGCTTGGGCTGTAGCTCGTCCTGCGGAGCGTGAGCACCGGCCACGGCCCTAACCAGCACTCATCTCCTGGGGTGCTGTCCTGGTAGGTCGGGGGGCGGGGGGTCTCCTGGGGTGACCAGGACGAGTATTCCACCTGGGTGGCCTTCCTCACCCAGAGCCCTGCCTCAGTGCGGCCTGCCAGTCTCTGCTCTGCCTCCAAGTGCATACTGGCGAGGCCCCAGCTTTACAATATGGTCTCCTAGTTTCCCAGGGTTGCAATCTTTTTTGTTTGTTTTCTTTTGGTCTCCACATTTTCTCATGGGCATCTTCCTCCCTCTGAGGTATCTCCATTGCACACTACTGTTCAGTGTGGAGGGGGGAGCGAGAAAGAGGCATTTCCTCTGTGCCCTCCCGTCAGCTGACGATCCCCAGCTGTAGGACTCAGGGAAGGCCCTCCAAATAGGGCACGGATCTTGTTCTAAAGCAAATGACCAGGACACCTCACATAAATCAGGCTTTTTAAAGAAGGCTTCATTCAAAGCCATATTGTGGATCGAGAGTTATAAAATGACCTATTGTGAATTTTACTTTGAGGCCCCTTTATAATCCACTCTTGTGAATTTCCAAGTTAAAGTGGCTTTTATTTGATTACTCAAATAACTTTTTTTTCTCCTCTTAATTGAGGGTTCCCAGATAGTTTAGATATTTTAATCTCTCTACAAGTAAATGAAACAACTTTATCATTTGAAAGTTTCAAGGACTTGTTTTTCCTTATAATCAGACATATTCTTCACAGTATGAGGGGGAAAGGCACTCTCCAGACTCCTGTCATTCTTCTGCACTTAGCTATTCGTTGGCTGCCTATAGAAGCCACTGAACTAACCAAGTGTTTAAAATCTTGTTTACAAGTTTTTTCTATTAAAGCGAAATTTACCAATCTGCCTTTATTATTTCTTAAAAAGGAAATTAACATTTTCTTATTTTACAAAAACAGTTTCTTTAATTTCCAATGCTTAAAACAGAAATTTGATATTCTCCATATCCTTCAAATGAAAGCTCAGGCCAGTGGCAGACCCCACCCCCTGGGGTTTTCCAAGAGTCTCATCCTAGAGGAGCACATCTCCCTCCAGAATCTAGCACACACGGTCTGGCCGTTCAGGCATAAGGATTATTTTAGAAGGAACAGTGGTTTGTGGCATTATGTCTCAGTTTAAGGACATGTCCTTGTTCATATCTGTGATTTATTTGCTGCTGAGTCTTTGGTCAGAAATGCAACCCCGGCCATACTTATAGTGTGGTTTCTGGGAATGCCTCACAGGGAAAGGCCAGGGACTCCCTGCTCTTAAGTTTCAAAACACTTCCCCCTGGGTGAAACAAGTTCTTTTTCAATGAATATTAAGTCCCAAGGGAGTAGGGGCACAGGGAGGGAGGAGATACAGGACAACTGACAAACTCTAAGGAAGGAAAGATCCTATCTGGATGTCAACATTTGGAAGAAGGGATAAAAAATGCACCCCCCGCCCATGAGTGATCTTTGTAGACTTTAGGAACCTGGCAAGAACAGGGGGTGGGGTACCAGGAGGCCTGGGTTCCCTCTGGTTCTACACTCACAGCTGACCGTGAGGTCATAATCCTAGAGACTTCACTCCACCTCTACCCCACCTTAAAAGGGAAATAAAAGGAGGAAAAAGGAGGGCACCTGGGTGGCTCAGTAGGTGAAGTGTCTGCCTTCAGCTCAGGTCATGATCCCACAGTCCTGAGATTGAGTCCTGCATTGGGCTCTCTGTTCCTCGGGGAGCCTGCCTCTCCCCACCCTCTCTGTTTCTCATGAATGAATGAATGAATGAATGAATGAATGAATGAATAGGAGGAAAAAGGAGTAACAGATTCTCTGTGAAGTAACAGAAAGACTGTTAGTAGAACCATTTCTTTATGCCCAAGTTCTTAGTCTATAACACAAAGGGACCATACTAGATAATTTCCTGATCTTTCTGTGTGGACATTTTTGAGTTGATGGTTCTTTCTGATCAACTTCTTTGCTCCTACTCCTTTGTACTTAGCAACTCAACTTCCCACTCACCCCGCCAGCTAATTTCGAAAGCTTCTATTGTATTTGACTTCATAATTCTAAGAAACTGGGTCCATATTATAAAAATATGCTGGAAATTCAGGTATTCCCTGGAACATTGCATCGTATTTTAACCTACTCAATCCGTTGGTCCTGGAGATTTATTAGAGGATTTGTGGGGGTGTTTTGTTTTTCTTTTTGATGCTGTTTTTTTTTCTAATTCATCATTAGAATACTACTGAAGTACAACCCAGAAACCAGATTTGAATGGTCCAGTTTCTACTTATCTGTTGGCTGTGGCTGTGCTCACTGTCCTTGTGGAAGCTCTGTCACTGGGGAGGCGGAGTGCAGGAGTGATTCAACGCCTGGAAACTACTCCACCTGGCGCTGTGACAGCAGGAAGGGAGGACAGCTGAGAGGAGGGGTCCGAGGAGCAGCCTCTCCCCACTCCTCAACCGGACAACCTTCCCAACAAAGCCTGTTTCCTACCTGCTGGAAATGGTGTGAGAACCAAAAGAGACAAATGCCTCACAAAAGTACATCACATAACAGTAAGAGAAAAAGTTCTCAAACATAAAAAAATAAATCTTAGTTGAATACTGGCTTGTGATCTTTTAAATGTGTGATATTGTAGCCAAATTATTTATAAAAACTGACGTGCAAATCAAGCATTATAAAAAAGTGCACCTATTTTCATGGAGATCAAATACCTCAGTAGACCTACTTTTTACTGTAGCTTAGAACCACCACATTCAGAATACAGCCATACCTCCGATACATTGGTGGTTTGGTTCCAGACAACCACAATAAAGCAGATACCACAACAAAGTGAGTCAAATGAATTTTCTGCTTGCCTAGTACATATAAAAATCATGTTAATACATACTGTAGTCCACTGAGTATGCAATAGTATTAGGTCTAAAAAACCAATGTACGTACTTTAACTTAAAAATACTTTATGACTAAAAAATGCTAGCTATCATCTGAGCTTTCAGCAAGTTGTAACCTTTTTGCTGGCGGAGGGTCTTGCCTCATTGTTGATGGCTGGTAGTTGAAGGTGGGGTGGCTGTGAGAATTTCTTAAAATCAGACAAGGAACTGTGGTATATCATTCGACTATTCCTTTCACGATTTCTCTGAGCATGTGGTGCAGTTTGATATCATTCTTTTTTAAATTTTTACGTTAATTTCAGTGTGATTAACACACAGTATTGTATTAGTTTCAGGTGTAGCATATAGCGATTTAACAATTTCATATATCACTCAGTGCTTATTATGATGAGTATACTCTTTTTTAAAAGATTTTATTTGAGAGAGTGAGCAAGAGAGAGAGCAGGCACGAGCATGGGGGAGGGTCAGAGGGAGAGTGAGAAGCAGGCTCTCTGCTGAGCCCAACATGGGGCTCTATCCCAGGACCCTGAGATCCTGACCTGAGCTGAAGGCAGATGCTTCACCGACTGAGCCACCCAGGCATCCCAGGATAAGAGTACTCTTAATCCCCTTCACCTATTTTAGAATATTACTACAATGGAATACTACTCAGCCATAAAAAATAATGAAATCTTGCCATTTGTAACAACATGGATGGAGCTAGAGGGTATAATGCTAAATCAATCAGAGAGAGACTAATACCATATAATCTCACTCATATGTAGACTGTAAGAAAGACATACAAGTGGCTAACAGACACATAAAAAAACATTCAACATCATTAGCCATCAGGGAAATTCAAATCAAAACCACACTAAGATACCACCTTACGCCAGTTAGAATGGCAAAAATTGACAAGGCACGAAACAACAATTGCTGGAGAGGATGTGGAGAAAGGGGATCCTTTCTACATTGTTGGTGGGGATGCAAGTTGGTACAGCCACTCTGGAAAACAGTGTGGAGGTCCCTTAAAAAGTTAAAAATTGAGCTATCCTATGACCCAGCCATTGCACTACTGGGTGTTTACCCCAAAGATACATAGTGAAGAGAAGGGCCATATGCACCCCAATGTTCATAGCAGCATTGTCCACAATAGCTAAATCATGGAAGGAACCGAGATGCCCTTCAACAGATGAATGGATTAAGAAGTTGTGGTCCACATATACAATGGAATATTACTCAGTGATCAGAAAGAACAAGTTCTCAACATTTGCTGCAACATGGACGGCACTGGAGGAGATAATGCTAAGTGAAATAAGTCAAGCAGAGAAAGACAATTATCATATGATTTCTCTCATCTATGGAACATAAGAACTAGGAAGATCGGTAGGGGAAGAAAGGGATAAAGAAAGGGGGGGTAATCAGAAGGGGGAATGAAGCATGAGAGACTATGGACTCTGAGAAACTAACTGAAGGCTTCAGAGGGGAGGGGGTGGGGGAATGGGATAGACTGGTGATGGGTAGTAAGGAGGGCACGTATTGCATGGTGCACTGGGTGTTATACGCAACTAATGAATCATTGAACTTTACATCAGAAACCAGGGATGTACTGTATGGTGACTAACATAATATAATAAAAAAACATTAAAATAAAAAAAGAGAATTCTTTCTATTTTTTGAAAACAGGTTCCCTTTCAAATGTATGGAGCATGAATATTTTCTGTCTAGGTCTTACCTTTTCATTTTCTTAATGGTGTCTTTCAGAAAACATAACTGTTTGTTATGGTCCAACTTCCCGACTTCCTTTTACTGTCAGTGCTTGTGTTTGGGGTTCTGTCCTGCACCAAGGGCATGAATATTTTTTCCTAGAAGTGTTATCAACCAGTATTTTTTGACAAAGGGCAAGGTGTGGAAGGCTAACTAGAGAAGAGGCACAAGATGTGGACGAGGAGGATAAAATGCAAAAGAAAAAGGATGAAAAATTAAAAAATTAAAGATAAAATAGAGCTGGCCCTTTGGATAACCACCCGTATGATGGCATTGTGAAAATAACCACATTCCCATACACCCTAACACCTGACAGAAATGGCTGTGGGCTATTAGACAATCAGGCAGTCAGCCTTTATTGCTTTCTGGGTCTCAGAAATTTAGGGTGGATTCATTCCTGGAGAAACTGGAAGAATACCGGCTGCAGACTAACGGTTGGGGACAGAGATGATGAGAGCAGAGATGGGGCTGATGCCTCGGGTGCAGAGCACACTCACCCATATTATGTACTAACACACTCACCCACACTATATACTAGCACCCACAGACACGATGTACTAACACACTCACACAGTATTTACTCACATGCACACGCTTGCGCACACTACGTGCTAGCACCCATACACACGGTGTACTGACACACACACACACAATATACTAACACACTCACACAGTATTTACTCACATGCACACACTTGTGCACACTACGTGCTAGAGCCCACACACACCGTGGACTGACACACTCGCACATACGATATAGTAACACACAATTTACTCACATGCACACGTTCATACTAGCGCCCCCACACACGGTGTACTAACACACAATTTACTCACATGCACACGCTCGTGCACACTACATGCTAGCGCCCACACACATGGTGTACTGACACACTCGCACACACAATATACTAACACACTATTTACTCACATGCACATGCTTCTGCACACTACGTGCTAGCGCCCACACACACGGTGTACTGACACACACACACAATATACTAACACACTCACACACTATTTACTCACATGCACACGTTTGTGCACACTACGTGCTAGAGCCCACACACACCGTGTACTGACACACACAATATACTAACACACTCACACACTACTCACATGCACATGTTTGCGCACACTACGTGCTAGAGCCCACACACACCGTGGACTGACACACACACACAATATACTAACACACTCACACTATTTACTCACATGCACACGCTTCTGCACACTACATGCTAGCACCCACACACTCGGTGTACTCACACACACACACAATATACTAACACACTATTTACTCACATGCACATGTTTGCGCACACTACGTGCTAGCACCCACACACACGGTGAACTGACACACACACACAATATACTAACACACTCACAAACACACTCACACTATTTACTCACATGCACACGCTTCTGCACACTACATGCTAGCACCCACACACTCGGTGTACTCAAAGACACACACAATATACTAACACACTATTTACTCACATGCACATGTTTGCACACACTATGTGCTAGAGCCCACACACACCGTGTACTGACACACATACACAATATACTAACACACTCACACACTATTTACTCACATGCACACGCTTCTGCACACTACGTGCTAGCGCCCACTCGGTGTACTCACATACACACACACACACACAATATACTAACACACTCACACACTATTTACTCACATGCACACGTTTGCGCACACTACGTGCTAGAGCCCACACACACCGTGTACTGACACACACACACACACAATATACTAACACACTCACACACTATTTACTCACATGCACATGTTTGTGCACACTACGTGCTAGAGCCCACACACACCGTGTACTGACACAAACACACAATATACTAACACACTCCTACACTATTTACTCACATGCACACATTTGCGCACACTACGTGCTAGAGCCCACACACACGGTGTACTGACACACACACACAATATACTAACACACTCACACACTATTTACTCACATGCACACATTTGCGCACACTACGTGCTAGAGCCCACACACACCGTGTACTGACACACACACTTGCACACACGATGTACTAACACACACGATAGCACATGAAGTACTAAAACATACACCATCTAGTGCTCACACACATTATGTACTCACACTATATACTAATACACTCACTACACACATTCACACACTACACACACTCACACAATTATATATATATATGAATATATATGTATAAAAGTATAAATATAAATATATTTATATATTATTCATTTATTTTTTTCTATGTCAAGACCATACTCGACTTGCCAGACCATTTTTAGTTTATCACATCTCTTAAAATAATCAAAGTGGAATGAAATCCGAAAATAAAAAACAAATATCCTTCAGCAAGTGGCAAAAGGTCAGACCCAGGAGCAGAGTTTAAAAGAGTAAACTATGCAGAGTTGGGCCAAGAGGTGACTAAGAGGGAAGGAGATAAGATCTGTCTACAAATACCTGGAGGCTGTCAACAACAAGGAAAGCACAAACCAAGCCAGCCCACAACAAAGGCTGACCAGGAATTTGCTGCGTATCAAGGAAAGGAAGTGGATGAGGGCAAGGAAGCCTTCCCACTCGGGGTTCTCTGTGAGACGGAGAGGATGGCCTGCCGCCGCCTCCAGCCCCCTCCCTCCCAGGCCTCTCCCCACGGTGCCCTGGGCCTGCCTCGTCCCCCCCACCACACAGTGCTCGCCCAGCTTTGCCTGTCCTGTCCACACTAGTGAATGCCGGTGGGGCTGGACCCCCTCCCACCAGGACTCTGAGATCCAACCTCATCTGTCTGGAAACCCACACAAAACTGGGGACCACGTCCCTCTCTGGCTCCAAACTGGGCTGGATAAAGTATAACCACCTTAAGTTGGTCTCAAGACCCCTACCATCTGACCTGTAATAACCTTCTATCTTTCCCAAGTCTTGTCGAATCTTTTGTTCAAGGAAATTGGCCTTCCTAACCTCTACCCATACAGCATTTAGTACCTTGTGCCCTCCTTCCAATCAGATTCAAGTTTCACTCAAGATATTATTGTCTTCAATGTACTATGCAGGAGATTAAAAAGAATGAAGACAGAAATATGGACCTTGCCTTCATGAAGCCCATAATCTAGCAAAAGACACACATATAAACAATTAAACCATGTTACGAATGTTATCTTTTTTACACTATAGTATTTATGCTGGTGACATAAAAACAATATTTTAAAACCATAAAAGAGGGTGAAATGAATTTTTCCAGGAAGGTCTGGAAACTATGCCCCAGAAAAGCCTGTTCTTAGAATTAGGAAAAGGGTATGTGTGAGTGTGTGTAGGGTGTGTGTACATGTGTGTTGGGTGTGTGTGTGCGTGTGTGTTGGTCACGTGTGCATGTCTGTGTGTGTGTGTGTGTGTGTGCGTGTTGGTGTGATGGAGAGGCAGAGTGAATCTGCGATAACAGTGATGAGGCCTGGCACGAGAGTCTGACGTATCCACTTGGTTTCAGGCTGATGGGCAGCCCTGGGCAGCCGGTTGGCACTAGTGGCAGGAAGGGAATGGAGTGGGTGGGAAGGTGGCTGAAAGCAAGCTCTGGGAGAGGTTTCATGTCTTGCTACAGAGTTTAAACTTGATTTTGCAGGCAAAGTGAAGTCACTAGAAATTTAACAGCAGAATACAACATGAGGAGACCAGAGTTGTCTCTCTTCTCTCTCTCTCTCTCTTTTTTTTTTTTTTGAGACCTGTGTTTTCTAAAGATGCATTTGTAAGGATGACTGAAAGCAGCGCCAGAAGTGTGGGGAAGGGACCCAGGGCTGACATGTGCCGTGCTCCAGCACAGCAAGGGCTAAAGACTCGGTTCCTAGTTTGAGTGGCTGCACGGCTGCAGAGGCCCCTTCACGGGAGCCTGGCTGGAAGCACAGAGTGAAGACGGAGCTCAACCCTGTCCTGCCTGGGGACGTGGGCGCCCACAGTTCTTCCTTCTTACCTCTCAGTGGCTGTTTTCTCCATCTCTCTGGGGGCGCATTAAGCAATTATGAACGGACGCTCTCTTTTTCCTCCCTTCGGAATATGCCCGTCAGACTGTGGTAACAGGCAGTGCGGTACTGTTCTAGCTGGTGATGTTGGCTGATGTGGAGGTTAGGTGTCATCAATACAGACACCTGCAGCGGGAGTATCTGTAGCTGTAAAAGCAACCAAAAGGCATCTGGGGCCTTCCAGACCTTCCACGTCATGCCTTGTAGCATTTCTTCCATTACCTTGTGTAGCTCTTGCACTGTTTATCAATCCAAACAATGTTTAAAAAAACAAACAAACAAGCAAAGCGGGATTTATACACACTCACAGAGGTTCAATTCTTTCATTCCATAGTAAGATTGTCTTGTTCAGTGTCAGTCAATGAAAAAAAGGAAAAACCTAATAAAAGAAGTATTTCAATATAGAGCCATGAAGCTTTGGCTTTGTCGCATTTAGAGTCTCGAGTGAGTCTAAAACCTGGAGATGTAACATTGGAAGCCTAGACCTTCTTTTGGGAGGGAGGCACGTTGGAGGTGCAGCCCTGTGAGAGAGCTGACTGGGCGTGCTGGCTGAGCCCCAGGGGAGATGTCGGCAGGGTGCCCTCGGTGCCGCCTGAGCTCAGGGAGCAGAGCCCGCACGCCCAAGCTTACGTCCACAGTGTTGGGCAGTCATAAATGTGTCTACAGTGTAGGCTGGTACACGTCAGAAAGAAGGACTGTCTCTACTGAAACCTGGCCCACAGACCTGAAGACACCACCCAGGAAGATACGCAGCTGGCAAGGAAGCGCATGGTAGACGTCCCACATCACGGGTCGTCAGGGACATGCAAACGAAGACCACAACGAGACAGCACTACACACCTATCAGGATGACCGAAATCCAGACACGGGCCACACCAATGACCACAAGGATGTGGAGTAACAGGAGCTCTCACTCACTGCTGGAGGGAATGCAGAATGGCCCAGCCACAACGGAAGACACCTTGGCAGGGTTGTGGGATTTTTTGTTCTTTAAGATTTATTTATTTATTTGAGAGAGAGAGAGAGAACATGAGCAGAGGAGAGGCAGAGGGAGAGAAGCAGACTCCTGGCTGGGCTCGGAGCCTGCCACCCCAGGGCTGGATCTCATGACCCTGAGATCATGACCTGAACCGAAATCAAGAGTCAGGTGCTCAACAGGCTGAGCCACCTGGGCGCCCCAGTTTGGCAGTTTCTTATAAAACTAAACATATTCTTACCATATGATCTAGCAATCCTGACCTGAAAACTTATGTCCACACCACTTATCTGCACACAGATGTTTACAGCAACTGTTTTGTAACTGTTGAAAGCAACAAAGATGTCCTTGAGTAGGTGAGCGGTTAAATAAACAGTCGGTCGATCCAGACGATGGTGTATTAGTCAGCACTAAGAAGAGATGAGCTATCAAGCCACGAAAAGCCATGCAGGAACCTTTGATGTATTATCACTAAGTGGAAGAAGTCAGTCTGAAAGGCTACATATGGTCTGATTCTGGAAAAGACAGAACTACGGAGGTCATACAAAAATCAGTGCCTGCCAGGGGTTGGATGGGGGAAGAGTGAACAGGGGGAGCACAGAGGGGTTTTAGGACAGTGAGACTACTCTGGGTGACACTGTATGGTGAATACATGACATCGCAAGTTTGTCCAAATCCAGTGTCCAACACAAGAGTGAGCCGTACTGGACACTGTGGACTCTGGGTGACGGTGACATGTCCACATAGGTTCACCAATGGTAAGAAACGTCCCACGCTGGTGGCGGAAATGGGTCGTGGGGAAGGCTGTGTGTCTGTGAGAGCAAGGAATATATGGGACTTCTCTGCACCTTCTCCTCAATTTTGCTCTGTACCTAAAACTGCTCTTAAAAAAAAAAAAAAAGCGTTTGTGTAGACCACAAAACAGAGACGCAGTACTGATTCTTGCAGAAATACCACCTGGCAAGCACTTGCCCCTCCTCCACACCTTCCATCACCCTGTATCCCAGCATCTCTCTGATGTGCCTTTCAGTGGATAGGGCATGTGGAACCACCCGAAATTCGCAGAAGGGTCAGACTGCCAGACCAGGGTAACTCAAGTAAGAGAAGAACCGGGGGTCACTGGCAGGGACCCCGATTCCCCAAGCACGCTCCCCGGGGCCCTTTCCGTGCTCCTTACTAAGTTCCCTTAGAGGTGGCACGTGGCTTGTTAGTCCGCCGGTGAGCGTTCAAACTACCGAACTCTTGACGTGCTGGCTGCAGTTTGTGCGTATGTTAAAAGAGCACACCAGACCAATCTTTCAGAAAAGGGCAGGAAATTCAAACCCAAAGTCTTCTGTGTCCATACCAACTCAGCTCAAGTCACTTCTGTAAGTGTTTAGTGCACGTACACCTCAGAGACAGTGCGGGTTTGGTTCTAGGCCACCCCAGTGAGTATCACAATAAAGCAAGTCAAATGAACTTTCCGGTTTCCTGGTGTGTATGTGAAAGCTGTGTTTATATTAGAGTGTAGGCTAATAGGTGTGCAATGGCAAGATGTCTGAAACAGTGTATATACCTTAATTAAACAATACTTTATTGCTAAAAAATGTTAACCACATCTGAGCTTTCAGCGGGTCATAATCACTGATCACAGATCACTATAAGAAATACAATAATCATGAGAAAGTTTGAAATACTGCAAAAGTTATCAAAATGTGACATGGAAACACGAAGTGAGGAAATGCTGTTGGAAAAATGGCGCTGATACACTAGTCTGATGCAGAATTGCCACAAAACTTAAATTTGTAAAAAAAAAAAAAGAAAGAAAGAAAGAAAGAAAGAAAAAAAGCACTATCTGCAAAGCACAATACAATGAGCTATGTCTGTACTAGGAATCGAACTGTTATCTTGCTTCTGCTGTGAAAACATTGACTTTATCAAACACTTAGCAGCAAACAGAACATAAATCCACATAGCTTTTCATCTTTATTAATGTCAAATCCATTCCCCTAATGGTTACTTTTGAAATAGCTATAGCATTGATGTAAATGACTGTTTCACTTTGGCTTCTCTTATTTTGTATGTATACACCCACGTGTGTGTGTGTGTGTGTGTGTGTATGTAAAATGTATAAGGAGCTGATTCCCCCCTGCTTTAGTTAATCTTGATAACTAATACATTTGTTTTAAATGCACACAATCTCTAGTTGAATCTCTATGTAACTTCCTACTCCTATCTACCCTCACTGCTTAAAAATTAAAAAAAAAGGAAAGAAAACAGAAAACCGAAAAGATAAAAAGTAAATCCAGGGGAAAACTACCAGAAGCCCATTTCCAACAACAGATGACTCAACTAGCACCTGAGAATTTGTTGTACTTGTGTGTGCCGAGGTTCTGAACTTCCTGTTTCAATAAAATACCAAACAAGTTGTGTTTCCTTTACAAATAAGCTATTACATCAAGCCCTGTTCCTATAATTTCAGGGTTTTGTCTCCATTCCAACATTTTCTTTGGCAAATGTAGAAACATTCTAATTAAAGTGGAGAGGAAAACAAGCATCATTCATCACGATAAGAATAATGCACAAAGAACATCCTCGTTTTTTCCTTCTTTCGCTAAGTTGTGCTCTACTTTAAACAGTTTGGGGACTGGCGTCACTTAGTCCCAGACTAATTCCTAGGTAATGACTGAAGGCAGGCCTGAGTCACTTGAAAAAAAAAAAAAATTCCACAGGTATCAATAATTCCTGTCACAAGTTTAACATTCTCTTAAAAATATCCTTCCGGGCCGGAGAGGAAGGCATTCCTTTAGGTAATCACGTAACAACATCAAGGATCAAGGTTTCTTTTCAAGATCCCGAGATTAGAAGAGGCCTTCCTATTTGGGACCGTGGAAGCCTGAGTTGAAAGGAATAGTCTCACTTCCCAGGAGCTCTCCAAATGTCCACTTTCATCAGAACTTTTGAAAGCCGTATATTTGCTCTAAGAAGTAGCATCTAAACAGGTTTAACGCGTTTTAAAATACATGTTTGAACCAGAAGTCATCAGGATCTTCTCGCTGCTTGTTCACTGAACCCCCCCCTCCCACCCCCATTATGCACGGTGCATGAGTGCAAGAGAGTGTACCGCTGTATCTGTGTGCATGCATGTTACGCTGGGGATCCAATAAGAGCCAGACCTCCTTTTCTTTCCATTTTAAAGCCCTGTATTTTGGAAGGCAAAGATCTGAAATGCACCCACCGGAAGCCTGCAGTTCCAATATGACGGCAGTAAGAAACAGTCAATTCTGGGAGGTACAAGGCTTCTCCGGTCTCATCTGCGGTCGATGAGAATTCTTTTCAGGTTCCAGTTAGTTTTTTTTGTTTAGTTTTGTTTTCTTTGTTTTCAGTTACAACAGGCAGGAGAGACCCCACCCTGAGAGCATGCTCCTTCTTCTCTAAGGAATGTATCCCCGCAGCAAAATACAAGAGTGTGTCCTTCAAGCTCCTGCTCTGAAGCCCCTGCAGACCCACCCC
Source organism: Ursus arctos (assembly GCF_023065955.2). Taxonomy (NCBI): domain Eukaryota; kingdom Metazoa; phylum Chordata; class Mammalia; order Carnivora; family Ursidae; genus Ursus; species Ursus arctos. The sequence goes on from NW_026622952.1 coordinate 21,687,487, forward strand.
TTAACCACGCACGCAGATGTGCCTGCTTTAGCAGAGAACAGCAGCAGAGACAGGGTCGCCTGGGGTAAACAGCATCAACTACCTTTTTAAAGACCTTCCTGACAGTTGAGGAAGAAAGCCCTGCTTGCACTCTGTAAGAGAACCGACCTTTGGGGGCAGTTGTTACTGGGGGCATTTACCCTCCAGCTCACTGCTTCCTCTGCTTGGATGCTCTCCGACGGGATGCTCAAGGTCAGGCGCCTGGCCTCCTCTCCTGTCCCCGTGGTATCAGAGGCTGGGCACCGAGCTCTGTCTCTAGTTTCGGGGGCTTCTGCTTGGCCTCCTACGTTCCGACCCTCCATTCCCTCCAGGAGCTCTGCCCCTGACAGGAACTCTGAGAGGCTCAGTCCTGTGCCCCTTCCCAGACTTGTACAGACACTCCTGACCCTGACCCTCCAGGGAACCCACCACCATCTTTCCGACGCGCACGCCCAGTCTCCGAGGAGGCGCTTTGAATCCCCTCCTTCCCGCCCCTCTGCAAAGTCTGTGCACTGAGGACATTCTTACTTCCTTGTGGGGGATTTAGGTGCCATGTTACACTTGCAGATGTGCTAAGCTAATGCTGGCTGGAGAATCACCTGGAAATGTGAGTGTTGATACAGCAGCACAACAAGCATTTACTACGTGTGAAGCTCTATGCAAAAGTGCCAGGGGAAGAAAGACCAAAAGGCTCGGAACTTTGCCTCCAGCGAGCTCACGTTTCTTCCAAAGAGACCGATGAATGCAGGGTGAGCACCCATCCAGTGTGGTGGTTATGTGGGTTCGCTAAGGGAGAATACAGCACATTGAAGAAGCAGTGAGCTCAGAAATAGAGTCGTCTCAGAGGCTGGGAAAATAGGACTGTCGTGAAGGCTATGTTGCCAGGAAGAATTTAGGGAAGAGACAGCAGCTCCTTCTCCTTGACTCCCTCCTGCCTGCAGGCACTGACTCTCGGCTGCTGTGTTCTGTCTGGAGCCACAGCTCCCAGGGAGGGCCCAGCAGAATCCCCACTGGCCCTGGGGAAGTTCCGGCTGAGCGTGAGCTCTGGGCCCCAGGGCAGTTTGTTGGTGTTTCTCTCTGGCACCGCCAGACCCAGCTGGCACCTTTAACAAGCAAACTAAGTCCACCTTCCACATCAGATTCATCCCCTGAGGACCAAGCAGCCAATCCTCACTCTCGAGTCCTTAATCCAGAGCTAAGTCTAAAGAATCTCCTCCTGGATATCGAGTGTCCGCCTGAGGCACAAGAAGACGATGGTAGGAAGCACTGTGTCCTGCTTCTGGGCCTTTCCTTCCATATTCTCTCCCTCTTGACGGTGACCGGAGCCTCCCTGGGTGCCCGGCACGCTGCCTGGGACCAATGCTGACAGTCCACTCAGTTCTCCAGCAGATGAGACTGTCACCCTTGCGGGGTCAGGGGAGGGATGGAAGGTGCCCAGAGTCACACCCAGGAGCTGAGAGGACCTGTGTCCACCCTCGGTGGGCTCAGCCCCTGCTCTCAACCATGGTCCACCATCGCCCCTTCCCTACCCTCCAGCCTAGAGAATTCTTCCAGGTTCTCTGTGGATTTACCTGTGGAACCATGCGAAATGCCAGATCTTCCCAGATCATCTACACGGAGCCTTTCACGTCCTTTCATTCCCCCAGATATAACTGACATATGAACATTGTCTATATTTAGGTTGCCCAACATGATGTCTTGATACACACACACTGAGATGATCACCCAGTCAAGCTAATTAATACATCCATCACCTCACAGTTACTTTTTCTTTTTTGGTGGTAGTGAGAACACTTAGGAGCTACCATTTATTCTTCACCTTTGTCCTCCTACATTTTCACAGTTGGGCCTTGGCTCTTTCACTGTCGATAATGACTGTGGTTCTCCGCTGAAATGTATTACCTTTCTAGAAAGCTGTGAATTCCTGTACCTCAGGGGGTGTGCTGGCGTTGGTCTGGTTGGGTTGTTTCAGGTCTAACTTGTTGGCGTCTACTCTGTTCCAGGTCTGCACTGGGAACACAGCATCAAACGCCATAATCCTGTTTCCCGGGAATCCCCTCTGGGGCCCCCATCTGCAGCCTCACGATCCACACCGGCTTGATTCCTGGCTTCCTTCTTTGCCCACCCCAAGACACTGGGTCAGCTAGTGTTCCAGTGCCTAGACTTTCTGGCTGCCGTGTGTACAGACACATCGTTACCTAAATTATAAGCAACGGAGGCGACTGTCCTGGATGGCGGTGTAACTCTCCTCAATGGCTAAACACCCTCAATTTCTCCAATGCTTACAACCCGTGCTGATGGAAGCAGGAGGCCCACCGCCCTGTAAAGGCATTCTAGAGCCGCCCAGCTGCATCACACCCTTTCCTCCACCTTCCAGGTTAGTCAACTCAAACCCAAAGCCACGAAGAACTTGGTAAAAGACACAGCCCCAGCTGTAGGCGAAGGTAAGATGTGAGCCTAATACAATTATGAAGATAACTTCCAGGATCTTTCATTTAGACAAAACGTGTCATATGGGTTTATTCTCTTCAGTATGACTAAGACACAGAGAAGCAGCACTCCGTGAATGAGTGCCACGTGCCTGTGAACATCGGTGATAACAGACTCAGAAACATATTTTCACTGAACAATAAATAAATAAAATTGCCCCGTGACCATTATTATTTATTGCTTAAATTCTTCATCTGACTTTCTTAGGCTGCTTTTGGGAAATATTAACATTTTCCCCTTTCGTGAAATGAAAATAACCAAGCCAACCACCTTCATGGAACTTTGTCACTGTAAGGTGATTTTTATCTACGCGATTTTATCTGCCTCCCGATGATGCCAGGACTGTCGACTGTCTTCCTCTTGGCCCCCAACAGCCTCCTCCCACACAGCATCCATGGCAGTTCTTTCCAGACCTGAGCCTGATGCCGCCGCTCTGAACTCACACCCGCAGGGCTTGCACGCACGCTGCGCTCAGAGCCAGGGTCCCGCGTCGGCGTCTGGCCTCACTGGCTGCTCTGCCTCCCCCGCGGTGAGGGTCGGGCCTCCCTCCTCCTGGACCACAACCGGCAGGCAGCTCCTCTAGAGCATTTGCTGCACTGGGAGCACTCTTTGCCCTGCTCTCCGCCTCTCCCAACTCCTTCACGTCCTCAGTGAGATGGTGCCCGCGGTACACCCTGACGCATCTCCCACCCCTGCATCTCGGCCCTGCTTCCCCTCCTTGCTTTCCCCCAGGGCACTTGTGCTACCTGCTGCTTCTGTGCGTGTGTCCCTGTCTGTCTCCTCTGCTGGGATGGAATCTCGAGAGCAGTGCTACGGCCTGAACGCTCGTGTCCTCCCAAAATTCGTATGTTGAAACCTAGTCCCCAAGGTGACAGTGTTAGCAGGCGGGGCTTTGGAGGGTGATGAGGTCATGAAGGTAGAAGGTGATAAGTGGGATTCGTGTCCACAAAGGAGACCCCACAGAGCTCCCTCAGCCCTCCAGCCTGTGGGGAAACCAGGAAGCAGGTCCTTATGAGACCCCGAATCTGCTGGGCCTTGATCTTGGACTTCCAGCCTCCAGAACCGTGAAAAATAAACGTTCGAGGTTTATAAGCTACTCAGTCTGTGGTGTTTTGTTACAGCAGCTGAACGGACTGAGACAGGCAGGGATCCTTGACACTTGTTCCCCGACAAGTCCCAAGTATTCAGAGCTATGCCTCGCACGGAGTGGGTGCTCGATGAAGGCTTCTGAATCAATGAGTCATCTGTACTTTACTGATGAGGGACTACGGATCCGAAAAGCAAAGAAGTTTGTCTAAAGTCACTAAGTCAGTGACAGGCCTGTCCCAACTCATCTGTTCTCGACAATTCTATTGTCCTGAGATTTACAAAAGGTTCTTAGGTAACATGTAAGTCAAAACAGTTTAGAAAAACTTTGTTCTTAAAAGAAGTCTAAGACCAGGGATGCCTGGGTGGCTCAGTTGGTGAAGTGTCTGCCTTCAGCTCAGGTCATGATCTCAAGGTCCCGGGATCCAGCCCAGCCTCGGACTCCCTGCTTCTCCCTCTGACTCTGATGCTCCCCCAGCTTCTGTGTGCATGCTCTCTCTCTGATAAATAAATACAATCTTCAAAAAAAAAAAAAAAAAAAAGGCTAAGACCATTCCGGAGCCACTGAGGAGAGGGAGCTAAGATAGTTTCTGCTCTCTCCAGGCTCATTCTGACATCCAAGGCAGAATGTTACAACTTTACTTCTGATGTATTTATGCCTCCCTGACCCTCACTCTACAATGTCGGGGACCAGGGCTGTAGGTGGAGGCTGATGCCATCTTCCCCTGCAGACCTCAGCCAGAGGACATCAAGCTGCTCAGAGTTCTACTTCTTTCTTCTACAGAAAAATGTCCTGTGTCCATGTGTTCCCTACAACCTTCTCCAGGAAGCTGGCCTGACAGCAGCAGAACCCTCACTAATGTGGACGGACGAGATCCTACAGTCACTCACTGTTTCAAATCTGGACTTGACCAATGGCTCCTGTTTCTTGTCCCAAGAGTTCCCACGAAGGGACCACAAGTGTGTTTTTCAGAAAGATTTGCATGATCCATGCGAGCAGTATACTATCCTGGGCTGGACTGCAATGAAAACAGAGGTAAAACTCCACAGCTGTGGCCCCATCACAATGAGCGGTGATGAAAAAACACCCACAAGCCATCGCCCGGCTCACAGCCCTCTGCTGATGTGCTTCCGTGAATTTTCTTCAAACAAGTAACCCCTCACAATAAACACTCTCTGGGATCCTACACGAAGAATGCACCTGACTACGTGTGCCCTGAGTGTGCAGTGGGGAGGCTGCGGGGGCAGGCCCAACACTGTGGCCCTTCCACTCACCCTCTCCTTGCCCCCTCCTGCTGGGACACGAAGCCAGCCTGGCCTGAACACAGCACTGACTACAAGAGAACGTGCGTTCATGTCAAGGAGGACGTGGTGGAAAGAGGCGGCGGCGAAGCTGTCTGTGGCACATCACCCCTTTTTTTCTCCAAAGCTTCTGTTTGCCTGTAGATTGTGTGGGGTGCCATCTAGTTAGGGGTAGCCACGTTCACACAAGAAGAAAGTCAGGAACAGAGCTCTGCTCTATTCAAATGATTGCAAACTTGGCAAGAGTAAAACCTTCACTAGGGAAAGGTGATCATCGCTAGAGAGGTCCGTGCAATCATTTCATAGCATTACCCAGACTCCTAAAAATATCCTGACAGTATCCACCAAGCCTGCATTTATAAAGGTGCCTGAGACCTCTTCTCAATCTGGGCTAGGACAAAAATCCCTCAATAAAATATAGTATCTGAACCTAAGCCTTGAAGCAGCAATCTGAGAAGACTAGAATGAAACTTTGTTTATTTGGGAGAAATAGGAAGAGATAAAAACAAGATCTAGATCTCTTTTAAAATAAACAAGTACAGCGTAAACATTAGAATGACTCTGATTTAAAAAGAGACGAGAGAAATGGACTCTTGAGGAAAACCATTATGTGTTTGAATTAAAATCGAATGGGATTGATAACACATCTTTGCACCCGGGGTACGGAGTGTGCTGTAAGCAAGAAGCCGAAGCAGGAAGGGGGTGATTTCTCAACAGAGGTCTCCCTACCGGGCGGGTGGACGTGGGATGGCACAGTGTCAGCGTTCAGAGTCCTGAGAGGGAGTCACCTCCCCATCCTGTAAGGCCACCAAGCAAGGTCTGAGTGCGACTGAGCCGAGCCCCTCCCCCTCTCCTGGGACCAGAGGCACAGTGAGGCTCATTCTGCTCAAGGATGCTGTGAGCATGCTATTGCTTTTGAAGTGACTTTAAGTACCTACAACTTTGACCTCCCACCACTTGAGGTGCTCCTCATCCACAGGAAGCCACCCAAATGCTTTCCAACGTCTCCTTTCATCCTCACACCTGCCCTGTGAGGTAGGATTATCATTCCGCTTAACAGATGGAGAAACCGAGGCTCAAAAGAACCTTACCCATTTTCTAGGAAGCACTAATGTCTGCATTCCTACCTGGTGACACTAGACTCCAAACCAGTGCCCCTCATTGCTTTGCATGAAACCTTCCTGTTTAAAAAAATCACATAAAAATTATGTGATGACAGGCGGATTCAAGAATGCTGTTACCTTTAAGGGGGGTGGCATATGGAATCAGGTAGGGAGGGACATGAAGGGAGATTTACGTCTGTAATATTTTGTAAAATTTGCAATGTTTTACTTATGGAAAGCTCACAAAAGATGGAAGCAGTGATCATAAAATACTGAGATCTCACAATGCTGAATGGCAGTTAGACGTGCACCGTACAGCCCTTCCTCTTCCCCATATGCTCAAGGTACTTCATCAGATATACGCAGAAACGAGAAACACTATGAATTTTTAAAATATTTCCTGATATTCCAGCAGAGGTTCAGTTTTCTTTTCTCAGTTTGCTTCATAGAATTTTTTCCCTACTTCTGTCTCACAGCTTCCCCCTGGCATTTTACCATGAAAAATTTTAGACATACAGCAAAGTTAAAAGAATTTTAAAGCGAACGCAACGTACCTGACGCTACCAAGATACATACATAAAGTCACTTCCCTCTGTTTCTTTTGCATTTCAATAAACACACAGTTTGCCATGGACCAAAATCAGGAACCCTAAGGGTTTCAGACTAAGTCGTCCCTAGTGGAATTGGAATGCTCTATTCAGACACAGTGCAGAGGCTATGAGTATGTCTTTTTAAGGCAAGTCTTTTTGCTATGTTAAAGTAAAAACAGTCATTTGTGAATTGAGACTTCTCTTTATTATTTTCCCTTTAATAAGCATAGGTCTGTATAGAATTATCCACTATATACAGCAGCATCTTTGCATCTGGGCTTTATGACAAATCGATATGAAGGCATTCAAATGGCCACACGCTGGTTTAAAAGTTAATAAACCCTTGATGCTGTGCACATAACTTATGCAGTTGCAACAAACACAACAGCGTTGGAAGAGGACTCGGTACACTTGGGGTCCGGGGTTTTTATTTGTTCCTCTTGCACAGCTTAGTAAAGCGTTACCTCCAGGCAGAAGATCAAAGTGCCTGGCACATAGTAGGTACTCAATGAAGTTTTGTTTCCTTTTCCTCCCCCACCAACTTGTCTTCCTGAAAACAAAAGCTTTGTTGTTCAGGATTTCATCATTTCCAGATGCCTGCTCTTCAAATGACATCCAGAGTGATACACACTGATGTCACAAAGCCTGGAATTTCTGGTGGGAAATCGGCAGTAGATGAACTCACTGGGTACTAAGATCCTGTTTTCATGTCAATATCCTTAGTAATAAAATATGAGGAAAGAGAGGAAGTATAACATACAAATAAATATTCCTTACTCATTATCACAGTCTCAATTTATGCTGAAAAAGATTCCCATAAACTGAGGTATCAGTTGTTCTTCCAGAAGGAGGAAAAAGCACTTAATAAGTGAGAAGATGTACCATTCAAGTCTGAGTTCTGTAAAACAACTTTATTTCTGTGTCACTGTAATTCTCTAATGTCACGGTGGAACCAACTTGCCTTCCCTGAGACGACAGGACAAACACGTCCTGGGAGGATTCTTGTTGATAAATATATCTTCTAGGTGTTTTGATGATCTTACGCTTTAATTTTCGTACATCCATTATTTAATAAAAACCTATTTGTAAAAGTCTATTTTCACGGATCACCATTTTATTCTTTTAATGTAATTTCTGCCTGTCTACCCTTTTGGTCACTTTTGTCCTCATGCTATAAAAGTAACAACTCAATAATAAACTGTGTGAAGTCTCCCATTCGAGTCTTTTCCATTAGAATGGGGACCCCTAGCCATCCATCATGGCACTAGCAGATGGTGCGGGGCACAGCCCTGGGAAGAAAGCTGCTGGAGGGAGCTGGGCAGGAGGAGGAACGGTGAGCAGAAGGTCTAAGACTCAGAGGAGTCCTGGACATGCCAATAACGCAGGAACAGTTCAAACTGACCTGCACTCACTAATGGTTGTGTTCAACGTCCATCTGGCGGATGGTGAGAGCTACAGGACTTAGAGTGTTTGTAACCTCCTGAGTAATTCAGTGCTGGCCCAAACAGACACATCCCACTTGGCAAACTGACCAGACTCACTCTCCTTCAGAAAGTGGTCTGACCATCCCTTGTGATCCTAGCATGCCCCTCAGGGATGGGTCTCATCTGACCGCCAAAGAGCTTATCAAACTATTGCTTCCAACCACAGTCTGTATTCCAAGGCATGTTCTCACAAATGCAATTTTTAGTTCTCACTCCAATAAAGGTCAGCACCTTTTGTAGGCTGACAGCTTCATGGTTGGCCCAACCTTGTCCTGACTCCCAATCATAAAGCTGCCCTGATCACTGCAGCCACAGCAGCGTCCTCGGGACCATGATCAGGGTGTGTACCATCCCTGACCCCAGGTGAGCCTGCTCAGGCCCTCGCAAACAGCTGTTGTTGGCCCCCCCGCCCCACTACCATAAATGACTCCTCAGCCTCAGTGCCCTATGGATCCTCCCATGGCAAAGTGAAAATTCTTCTTGCACCTCTGTTTTCTCCAAATGACCTCGGACTGGAGAGAGCCTGCACTCCATGGAGCCCTGTCGCTGGGAGGGCGTTTTCGAGTGGGCTCTCCTCTAGCACATCATCAGTCGGAGGAGGCTCACTGGCTCAGAAAGCTCAGACTCACAGAGCACAAATTCTATCATCAGCACAGGTGACAAAGAGAAGTGTCCCCGCCATATGCTTTTGGGGATTGCTAATTCATGGCCTTTTGACTGAGTGTATGCCAGGGATCTCTGGATAGGGTCTCCACAAGCATTTGCTTATTTACCAAGGCTCCCTTGCAAGTAAGTATGCATTCTTACTTAGAAGTTCTGGGCTGCAACCTTACTGCGAACTTTTAAGACCATAATAAACCAACTGGGCCCCAAGATCGCTGTTCTCCTGAAAAATTACCAAGTGATGTGTAACTGTATACAAATACATGCCAAAAATCGTCATCAGATTCATAACAATCAAGAATAGAAACAATCCAAATGTCCACCAATCTCCAGATGAGAAACGAATAATGTTCTGTAGCTTGAGTGTAGTGGTGAACACAGAATTGCATACAGTTGCCAAAAGTCATCCAACTATGCACAGAAAGTGGTGAATTTCATTGCATGGAAATCATACCTCAGTAAGGCTGGGAGAAAAAAAAAAATCATGAGCTGAAACAAACAACAAACAAAATCTAAACCAGAAGTAGATCTTGTGATAGCAAAGTAGAGCTGGAGTTCAACGTGACTGAGTTACAAGTCAGTTCAGAGCACTCTGTATTTGCCAAACTCCAGTGAGTCATTTTTCCTTTCAACTTATTTTTACAAATGAAAGCGGCATTGTACAGACTTCTGGTCTATATAATTCAGACCACCACCAGAGACGGGCAAGCCTGCTCCTACCAAATGAATACACACTACGGACAACAAAAATCAGTGGCCATTGCCAACACTGAGAACCTGAAACAGATGCCCCCAGCCTGGAATGAAAAGTCTGGGAGTCCAAGAATGGAAAACTGGTGGTCCCAGGGCTCCCCACCGAGAAGGGCTGCTCCCCTGGCCCTCCCTTTGTCAGTGGGAATATTTCTGTCAGAGTCAAATCATCACAAGGGATTTCAGGTCAGAATGCCTCTGTTACAGGAGGTTGGTGTGAGAAACAAGGTGTGCTACTTTGGCCAAAGCCACCCGCGACATTCAGAAGGCATGCTTCCAAGTCTCTCATCCCTTCCACGCATCCTGAGCAGTCCTGCCAATTCATCGCACTAACACTTGCACGCTGGTCTGCAACAGCCCCGCCGCCCACAGCCGGGGGCTGCTCTGCAGCTCAGAGTCCCCCCTCCCGTTACCAGATGTATCCCTGTCCTTTGATCCATAATGCAGGACTCGTGGCTTCCTATACGACGCTGGACTTTATTTTGTTCCCTTGGCCAGAAATCCCCGAATATGTGTAAAGTCAGTGACCGGCCTATTGGCAGATGCTCAGTAACTGCTGAATGGGTGGTGGGCTTGTTCTGCATGAGATAAATGATGCATGAGGACTGAATCCTGTGGGCTCTGCACACGGACATCATTTATAGTGAAGAGCATGCAGGCTGGGAGGGTTCTAGCAAGGACACCCCAGTGGTAAACGGCAGCCCTGGGATCCCCCCTTCAAAGGCACGGAGAGAGCAGGGAGAATATTTGGGCTAGACAAACTCTCTTCTCGGAGTGGCTTGAGAAATTTAGTTACATTATTGCCCAACCACTTGTTTTTAAGAAAAGGATGCCTTTGTTTGTTTTGAGGAAGACTTTTAGAGTTAATGCTACAGGTGAACTTGTCTTGACATAAAGACACACAATAGAAACCTCATGCCTTTACCTCACTGCTGGCCAGCTTTTATGTTATGGATACTGAAGGTACTGCTTCTTTCCCCCCCCTCCAAAATCTGCTCTGCAGTCCCATGACATAATTGGTCATAAAAAATAAACTATAGACCAAGGTGTTCGGCTCCTGGGCTCTGTTTTATAAAAGAGGAGAAAACAGCAGCTAAATGTAATTTCTCTGTTTTTTACTGGGCAATACAGAGGGGGGACAGTTGAGTGTGCACGGGAACCCAGACTAGATGCATGAGGTGAAAGTGATGCCCACTGTCACAACTAAATTTCAATAAAAGAAAAGAAATTACTGCATTCTTTTATTTTACGACATTCAGAAACGCGAACCTGGGGGGAGGGGCAGGAAATGCTACCAGAGCACCCTATTCAGGTGACTTACTCATGTGAAAAGTCACTGAGGTGGAAGACGGGTGGTCAGAGGCGCTGGCGCTGCAGCCTGGCGCTAGGACGAGCCAGCGTCCAGGGGAGAGGCTCTGGGACAGCTGTGGCTGTGCTGGGTCACGCTTCCAGCTGTGGTGACCACAGGCAGATTCGACTTCCTGGTAGCGTTCACCCAAATGGTCTCATTTAAACAGGAAACTCACGGGACAATTGCAGGACACACTGCTGTGGGTGGACACAGCCCCTGCCTCGCATGTCACTCACGCTGCAGCTTACCCTGGGTCTGCGCCCCTGAGACCCGCACCACCTTGCCCTGTGCACTCCCAGTCATGGACAAGAGCTTTCTTTGTCTTGCTGATAAGCCATTTATTTGCCATAGGAAAATACAGAACCCAGAGAGAAGGCTTATTAGTCTGAAAATACTAGAGAAATCGAGTTTTACCTCCAATACTCGAAACTGACCTGCTGGAGGACAGTTTATTTTCATGAAATGCTGTTCCTCTTGTGCGTCCAAGAATGCTGGAAATGGGGTGGCAACGGGGTGGGGGAGGGGTTTTATCTATTGATGCCTGTGGCCCCATAAATCAGATTTGCCAGATAGACTCAAAAAGTTCCTTATATTTTTATTTGAACTTTTAGATTCTTGGGAACTTCTGAAATTGTCTCCATTTTGCTATCTGTTCATCAAATAGGCAGTAACTGTGTAACTGGGGAGCATGGCTGACCCAACCTGCTCAGCAGAACTGTGTTTACAGCAAGGGCTCCCCAGAATGGCAGTATCTTGTCAGGATATCACTGTGTTTGGAAAATGCCAGCAGGACAGGAAAATTTTATTGTAAGGTCACTTTAAAACGTCACTACAAACTACTTTGCGTATTGTCAAATTTTGGAAAAGATTAAGTGATGCTGTGGCCAACACGGAGAGATGTTTTGTAAGATAACCCTGGGTTACAATGGTCTGAAAGAGCGTGGCCTGGGACGGGCTGTGTTCTGGTGGTAAGTTATTGCAGATGGGGAACGTGTCAGGACACGCATGCAAAAGGACGGGAATACAGAGAGATTATAATAAAAAAGGATTAGTCTGGTAAGACTTTTAACAATAACCTCCATCTGCTACGTCTCCTTCTAAATCTGTTGAAATATTTTTGTGGGGGATTCTGTTTGCTCTAACTTCTGTTTTATGGTTTACTAAATCCTAGATTGTGGTAGGAATATAAACAGTAGGAAGAGAAAAGATTCACATCTCAGATGAACTTGAAAGGTCCTTCCTCCCCGATATTCCAATTCTGTAGTATTAGTTTTACAGTGTGTACTGATTCTCAATTCAATTTGCAATTTTTTACTATAAAAATTGATCTACGAATATGTTGGTTTCAATTACAGACAAATCTGGGAATTAGCTAGCGTGTCTGAGAAGCGATGGTGGCAGGAATGTCGGAAGGTTTCAAGGGGATCAGACCCAGTGCTATAGACACCAAGTCTTGCCGAATGACCAAAGCACCTGTCAGACTGGTGGGAATTTCAAGGTCTAGTCAAGGATATAAAATAAACCTTGAAAGAGCCACCAAAACAAAGTCCACCCACCCGGAAGTAGTAAAAACTCAAAATTTAGGACAAAAACTCAAAATTTAGCAAAGTGCCAAAGATGATGATGCTAAAAACCAACCAGCCATCCAACCAACCAATCAACCCACCCCAATAACAACCTGGAAAAAAGGGCCTCCAAGACAATGACGCTGCGTGCAGCCACCTTTTTGGGGTCAGGTTAGCCCATGGGCCTTTTCTATAGAGTAACCCACCAAAGATAATAACTCTAGGGCTATCTATAAAATGCAAAAATGATCGTTGCCCCTCAAAAGCTTGATTTCTCCCTCATTCCCACCTCGCTCCTTCCTAGCTTTCTGCAAGCTAGCTCCTGCTCCTCCCTTACAGGACTTACAGGTTTCCCTCCTGAGAACGCTCCGTCTACCTCACTCCTGCCCTTCATCCAGGGATCGTATCTGAGGGACGGATCACACTACATACACCAGCTCCTACCTGCGACATTTTTTGTTCCTTTAGCCGGCTTCATTTTGTAAGCACTTCTCATTCCTGACAATATGTAAAATTCGTATTTACTTACATATTTAAGTTTATATACTTATCATTTATTAAATTCATATATATAATGCATGTGTGCATATCTCTTGCGCTAAAACAACATGCATGTCCCATGACAGTAGGGGTTTTATACGTCTTACTCACTGCTACAGAACCAGTGCCTTGCAGGTACACGGAATGTGTTTAATAAATATCTGTGTGTTTGTATATATTCATAACATCTAAGGACTCTTTCATGGGATATGCACTCAGTTACTGGTCTCAGTTCTTTCTCCTTGCATCATGCTTACAAAAACTGCTGGGTACCTAATATTCAGCAAGACACCATGCTAGGCAAGATGAAAAGTGACATTTCACTGAAGGAGTTTTCGTTTACTACAGAACACAGTGATCATGGGCCAATGGCCCAATTTCAATCTGATGGATATCTGAATGCCTAGAGAGTAAAGCGCAGAAAGAGACTTCTCCTCAAGGATCGTGGCCCTCAGAGAAAACTTCATGGAAAATCATTTTATGGAAAAAAAAGTAGAACCTTAAGGGATGGGGGAGGCTTTGGAAACAGAGAACCTCATGTCGGCCAAAGACTCTAAGAAAGACCAGGAGAAACAAATGCCACGGAGATGGGAAGTGCCATGCTTTCTGAGAAACACAGTGTTTGTGATGGGGACAAAGCAGAGAGGTAGACGGCTGAACAGAGCCAGACTGTGGAAGGACCCCAAGGACGAGGCTCGTGGACAACGGTGTCCTTGGATGGGGGAGGGCCGTGAGCAGCACAGGACACAGAGACGGGGGCCAGGCGTCAGTGCTCTAGTCCCTGTGCTGAGTGGTAAGTTCAGAGTAGTTATTTAATAAATTTGAGTATTAAGAGACTAACAGATAAAAAGAATCTAATGATAAAAGAAGGCCATGCGTGGAGCAGTAAAGACGGCATGTCTTGAATCAAGGATTGTGAGTAATCCAGGTGTGAGCACCTGAGGGTAAGGAAGTAAATACTTAGACGGATTGGTTATTTGCTCTGGAATCAGGCTTGGGTTTGGATTCTTGCTCTGCAAGGTCAGTTCACGTCGCTGGATTTCAGTTTCCTCAACTGTGAGCCTGAATCTCCTACCTTGAGGAGTCATTATGCGGCTGGAAAGGGCGAATGGGAGTGAAGGGGCTGATTAACCACTGTAACAGTGAGCATCTACAGAGACCGTTAAGACAGGCAAAGCATTATCCCAAGTGCTTCACAAACACAGTAACGTACGGCCGTCATGCTGCCATCAAAAGGGATGGTGGGGCCATCTGAAGCTGCGCCCCCAGCTCCCACTTAGCCGCCCTTTGCACCACACCTTCCCACCCCACCAATCGCTGAGCCCGGGGCAGACGGCTACCCAGCGTGGGCAGGAATCCCATCACAGCCAATGCTGCCCAGTTTAGAAAAGTTCCAACATAATTTAAAATTTATCCAAAACTATTGAAAATCAGATAGTAAACATGAACAACACATAATGTGGGGTGTTTTCTTCACATAACTAACTTTCTTGTAAGAATGTCTAGTAAGAACCATCAGAAGATACTGTTCTGTTGTCACATGAGATCCTGATGTTTAAGTTACATGCTAATGATCAAAAAGAAAAACAAGGGAAGGACGGGATGACTGCTTTTATCCCTAACATGTGCCCTTCTCGGTGATATTCACATGTGAAGTTCCACAGTTACAAACAGTGCAAGGGCATCAAATTTCAGAATAACAAGTAGAAACTAGCAGCAAATCCAAATCCATCCCCCATTAAAAAAGAAATACATGGCTGAACCCGAACAATGAGAGCGTTAGGAGCACCGACCCCTGTGCATTCAAAATCCACATACAAGTTTTAATTCTCCAAAAACTCGATTAATAGGCTGCCGCCAACCAGAAGCCTTGCTGATAATGTAAGCAGGTGATTAATATATAATATATATTATATAATATATATTAATATATAATACGTATGTTGTATGTTATATGTATTATATATGTATATGTATTATATACCGTGTTCTTACAATAAAGTAAGCTAGAGAAAAGAAAAGAAAATGTTATTAAGAAAATCATAAGGAAGAGAAAATACATTTATCATATGGTACTTGTCGAAATAAAATCCACATATGAGTGGACTTGCAGAGTTCCAACCACCGTTGTTCCAAAGGTCAACTACACTTAGTGTCTGTGAGTCAAACGCACTCAATGTACAAAAGTATTACAAGTGTACAGTATATACCCGTAGGAATAAGAACCAGAAGATGTGTTCACACAATATGCTACATAGCACCGTGGCCCCTGGGAAGTCACCTGGCCGTCCCACAACCTTGCTTCCTCGTCTGTGAATGAACACTCTTCCTAAGTCTCTCTCCAACTCTGACGTCCTTTTCGTTTAATATGATAAAGGGCCACAGGCTGGATCAAGAAAGTGCTAACATTTGACTTAATACCTGTTAATGTTTGAATTATTGTCAACTTAGGAAGAGAAGTATTGGCAAATGTCACATGATTTCAGTAGGAGCGGAAGACCTCTGTCAGTGGTTGGCTGGCATTTGAGTGACAATTGTTTGCTGAAACAATCCCCACCTCATGGGTCCAGGTGGGACGCAGAGCTGCTTTCCCACCATGGAGTCTGAAAATGCCAGATTCTCACTCTCCCAGATCACTTGGCTGCTAGGGCACGGGTAACCTAGGAGCTAAAATCTGACCCTAGTGACCAAAAGAAGCAGGAATGGGGCAACGCTCTTTGGCGGGGTTGGCCAACTTTGGTGGTGCTGGCTGCAAATCTGAGACCTCCTGCTGGTTGGGGTTGAGGGAAGTAACATCTCACCAGGTCAGTTTTGTGTGGGAATTATGAATGCAGCTTTGGCTATGTAGCATCATTGTCATTTTCTGAACTACCCGATACCCTTTCAATCAATTCCATTTCTACATAAATCAGAAAGCATCAGTTTCCCTCACTTAGATAACTAAGGACCCTGGCTGTGACTGCTGGTGACAGCTGCCTTGGGGACATAAAGAGTTGTTGATGCCCCTTGATTATTTGTCTTATTTTTCTAAAACCATCTCATTATCTTATTTTCTCAGGATAATTTGCAAACCGCTTGGCATATACAATCAAGCATTAAATTACAGGGTCAATTTCAAGACTGCAATCACAACAAAAGTATGGCCAAAATGTCCAAAACTCTACCTGTTAATCATATGCACAGCACTTTTCATAAAGAAGCCCCAGAAGAACATTTTACTTACTGAGAGGGCTTAATCAGAGGGTGACACGTCAGCGCTGACAGCGTGAGGACTGATGGTGTTTGACATCTACAGTTAGATCCAGTGGGTGGACGGCGGCTCTCAGTTTTTTCCCCAGGAGATGATCTAAAATCTCATTCAATGAAGCAATCTTTCTTTGATCATCAGTCACAGGGAGGAGGGGACCGAGGAAGGGCAGTAACCTATGTACCAGATATTACGCCCAATACTTTGCCAATGTCACCGAATTCTCCAGATAACCCTGTCACAACTGTTTTCAAGTAACAGGTGGGAAGAGTAGAGGCTGAGAAGGAAGAGGCAGATGTCAGGTGGGTCTGAAGGAAACGAGAGAGGCTCTCCTAACATTGCAGGTAGCCCCATCTGGGGCAGTTCCCAGTGTTCTGAGACACGCTCAGGCCACTAGAGCCTTGGAATTCCATGATGGCTTGAAACGTCCAGACCCGAGGACCCAGGCGCTATGTTTGCTCTTGGAGCACTGGCCCACTGCTAGGATCTCCGGCTATTTCTGCATAAAACCCAGGCACTCTGCCCTGTGACACAACTCTAGGAATAATCAAGCCTGTGGGCTAGAGAAGCCAAACTCTATTCCCAACATTTAACCTATTTTGTAGGAGTGAGAGTGAGCACTGCTGGGCCCAGCATTCGAGTCTGAATCATACAAGGCATCATTTATCTTTCACGTTGATCTACCGGCTTCTTCTGAGAAGCGGTGCATCTGCTCAGGCCCCGAATGAGCCCATTTCTCACTGAGAAGCTTTCCGATGGCTCTGCTTACCCTGAACTCTCCTGTGTGGGTGACCGAGTTTTTGAAATGGTGAGATACCATCCCTGGGTTACAGACGTCCAAATACACATCCTGCATGCAGAATTTTGATTGTTCACCAACTTATATTTGATTCTATTCTGTGTTCTCTATAATCTACTGGCATTTTGGTAGTAATGAAATCGTCTATTCTGAAAAAGGAGAAAAAAGCCAATTACATAGTGAGGTTTAGATTATGTTTAGAAAAAATGGTCAACAAGTGTTTTACTCTTTTAATTATTAAAATGTTTTAAGTATATCCTAAAAAAAAAAAAGAAAAAAAGAAAAAACAGGCCTAGAGAAGTTGGATATTAGCTCTTGTGTTCTGAAAACAGGCATATTTTTGAGCCCTAAATAAGCACATTATGGAAAGGGGTTTCCCAAAGTTTTAGGCTTCAAGCCTTATTGTTTTCTCACTTTTCTTTTGCCAACTAAAATGTTGTTTAGAATTGATATTGGATAGCGAACAGCTGCAAGTTCTGGCTGAGTGTTTTCCTAGAAATACCAGTTCCAGAAAGAATTTCCACCCGTTTCCCTCTCCCATGAGCCTTCAGAGTGGATCAAACTTATTCTTCTCAAAGATCATGGTCCAAATGTTTACCAGGGCAGTCGAGCGTCTGGGAAACAATGCCAGGGTGGTATTTTTAGCTGTTGGTCAAAGGAGAGACCACTTCTGATCCCAGTGGGTGGGTAAGGCAGGAAAAGCCCCCATTTCCAAATCAGAAATAGAGGAGCTATTCTGCTACCTCACGGGAGGACACGCACGCAAGGAGAATTTGTTCTCTGTGATGCCCAATGTGGTCTGACTCTTCTAGGAGCTACTTTGGAGGCAGGTGTAAGACACAGACACTGGGTTAATTAGGCTCTGGATCACTTGGGACCTTCTTACTGATAATTCCTTGATTTGCATTTCTTCTTCATCAACTACAACGTCTTTCATTTGTTGAACTGAATAAGAGGAAACGACTGAAAATGGACAGGGTTATAATATTACAGTACTGGGTTCCGTCACTTACTAAACCTAACACAGCACTGTAGTTCGGGGGCACTCTGAACATCATTCTGCCCTTAAAGCAGGGAAACATATTATCATGGAAGATAACCACATGCAAGCCCTTTGGCTTACAGCAGTCGTGCAAAAGAAGGGCTAAACACGTCTTGAACAGGAAGGGCAGAGTATGTGTAGCTAGCAAGCACACAGCTAAACAGGGACTGTTTGGGTTGCAAGGGGAGGTTGCAAGGGAGCAACACATTTGAATACCTTTGCTAATGCTAATGCTAATTTGGGGGGAAGCTGTATTAGTTTGCTGGCACAGCTGTAACAAGGTGCCACACACCCAGTGGCTCCAACAGCTAAAATGTCTTCTGTCACAGCTCGGGAGGCTGGAGGTCTAGGAGAAGAGTGTCCACCGGCTGGTTCCTTCTGAGGCTGTGAGGCAGAATGCGTTCCAGGTCTCTCCTAGATTCTGGTCATTTCTGGTGCTCTTTGGTGGTTCTTGGCTTGCAGAAGCATCAGCCTGACCTCAGCCTTCATCTTCACACAGTGTCCTCCCTCTGTGTGTGTGTATGTGTGTGTGTGTGTGTGTGTGTGTGTGTGTGTGTCTGTGTCCAAATTGCCCCTTTTTATAAGGACATCAGGTCATATTAGATTAGGGCCACCCTTCTACAGAGTGGAGTCACTAATGTAATTTAACTAACATGAAGTGTAACTAATTCTATTACCAATGATCCTATTTCCAAAAAGACCTGATTCTGAGGTACTGCGGGTTAGGACTTCAGTGTGTGAATTTTTAGGGGACCCTATTCGACCATAGCAAAGGCCCTCAAAGAAATGACAAACTTATAAAAAGTTACCTTGCTACTAATTATATCTTGCAGATTTTATTTTCAATCACTTGCGGCATCTCATAAACACTACGAAGTAACTTTTTACAGACCAGCCTGGGTCTTCCTTCTTTACTCGCCCTCTCCTCTAGAGCAGAAATCTAGAGAATAGGACACTATGCCAGAATCCACAGAACTTGCACCAGTGGATTGTGGTCAAGGGTCAAGACTGATGACAACACTCCGCTATTTCGCTTTATCTAGGAAAACCGACATTAAGATTTATGCAATTCACATAGCTGTTGTTTTTCATTACTTTCCTATGCTATTAAATACTAAGTTACTTAACAAGACTGGCACTGATATTGATCACAAAAATAGGTCTTTACCGCTTCCAGCTCAAGTCAGTCTCTTGAGCTGCAGACCCACAGAGTCAACAGGAAAACTCTGCCTGGGTATTTCGTGGCCCATTACAACTGAACGTGCACACAGGCGCGTTCATCACCTCCCCTGCCTTCCTTTCCCCCTGGGCTCCCCTGGGTCACTGTCCAGCCAGCTGCCATTACTCTTGACTCTTCCCTCTCACTCCGTTATCCAGTCTTGTTATTATCCTGTTGGTCATTCATTGGGGTTTTTGAATCTGTAGCTTGCTGTCCTTCATTGTTTTGGGAAAATCTGCAAAACTGCCTGCCCTGTTCTCTCTCTTCTCTCCTCCTGAAATTCCACCCTTCAGGTCCCTCGCCTTTGTTCCCAGAGCCCGCCTCCTTGTCTCTCCGTACTGGACTCTCGGATGAATTCCTCTGACTTATCTTTCAACTCAGTGAGCCTCTCTTTAGATCTTTAGATGCATCCAATCTTTTTGATCTTAATGAATTTCAGGTATTGTATTTTTTTTTTATTTCATTAGGTTTTCTTTTTAAGCCTACCAGCTTCTTTAGTGTTATGACCTTTTAGGTGTTTTCAAAGTGTTATACCTTTAAGCATGGTAAGTTGAACTGTGCCCCCCTCCCCCGAGATATCAATCTTAACCTCCAAATGTGGCCTTCTTTGGAAACAGGATTGTTATGGATGGAACTAGTTAAGCTGAGGTCATAATGGAGTAGGGTGGGTCTCTAATCCAGTATGACTGGTGCTGTCACAGGCAGAGAGGCATGTAAAGACACAGGAGAGTGACATGTGATGACCAAGGCAGAGAATGGGGCTATGTGGTTGTGACTGAAGGAATGCCAGGGACCATGAGCAAACTCCCAGAAGCTACACAGAGGCAAGGAAGGGTTCCCACACAGGCTTCAGAGGGAATGTGCCAACACCTGCTTTCCACACTTCTAGCTTCCAGGACTATGAGACAATGCCTTCCTGCTATCTTAGGTTCCCCGGTTTGTGGCACGTTGTTATGGTAGCCTGAAGAAACTAATCCAGTACGGATGGTTATTTCATGAAATCTGGCTGATAAGTTCCATTTATAAAGTTCTTGCCAGTCGGCTTTGGCCATTTCTTCTTTCTGCAGACTTTTGCTAATGAGACTATGTTTGTTTACATGTTCATTTATTCTTGTGAGTTACTCATTTTCTTTGGGAAATTACCTGTAAGAATTCTTTGAGAGTTGATGAAGGTACATTTTTAAAAGATTTTGTTTATTTGTTTGAGAGAAAGCAAGACAGAGATAGTGACAGAGCACAAGTAAAGGAGAGAGAGAAGCAGGCTCCCCGCTGAGCAGGGAGCCTGATGCGGGACTTGATCCCAGGACCCCAGGATCATGACCTGAGCCGAAGACAGATACTTACCTGACTGAGCCACCCAGGAGTCCTGTGAAGGTGCTTTATTTTGGAAAGGATTCACTTTTGCTACAAAACTGTTGGCGAGGGGAGTAGTAGGGAGGGGTGGATGGCACTAGCCTTGGACCACTTTAGAAAAATGCAGCATGACCTGAGTTTTTTTCCAACTACCTAATTGGCTCTGTAAAACTAAAAAGGGCACTCCTGCGGTTATGATCTTCAGGGATGGGCTCCCCCTTTCTGTTTAATGTCAGGTAGCACAGACAAGTTCCCTTCTGCTCCGGGCACTGCAGGTAGAGTTCTCTGGGGCCCACCTTCATGGAGGGGGTGCCTCTCAAACTCTCCACTGGTGGAGCCTTTGTGTCCTCGCCCCACCCGCTGGGCCTTGCAAAGGGAGGCTCCGGTTTGCCATTTGCCAAATGTTTTGAGGGCAAATCTGTGGAATATTCCACTTGACTTCCTCGATTTGTGGCTCCACTTAAATTTGGGCCTGATATTTTCTATTATCTTGTCATTTTGCCGATGCCCTTTCAATGGTCTTTAGATTACTTTACGCAGCACCTTTAGTTGTTTTAAGTGGAAGAGTCAACACAAATAGCAAACCAGTCCCATTCCTGGAATTCCCACAGCCCATTAGTCTGGAAGTCCGACCGACTGTCCCTCTTTAAGCCTCCTCGAGCTCCATGGTGATGTTCTGGTTCAGGCTCCGAAACATCTGAGCTGCTTGGCTCTGCAGTTTCTCATCCCATCTCTTCCAGCCTCTCCTCCACGCGGCACTGCAGGGGCTTTTCAAAATCAGACCAGTCTACTCCCTCCGGAAAACCCTCCCTTGGCTCCACCTTTGGCCAGAGCAAAGTCCAAATGCCTGAGCCCAACTCCTCAAGAGCTGGTTCTGGGTGGGGTCTCCGGGTTCACACCTTCCCTGCACTCTGCTGAGTCACATTAATTCCTCTTCAGTTCTGGGGTCTGCTACTCACCGCACATGCTCTTTCTCGCCTTGGAATGTCATTCCTTTCACTTTTGGTCTCTATTTAGGAGGAGGGACAAGATTCTTTTTTTTTTTTTTTTAAGATTTTATTTTATTTATCTGACAGAGCACAAGCAGGGGGAGCGACAGGCAGAGGCAGAGGGAGAAGCAGGCTCTCCACTGGGCAGGGAGCATGATGCAGGACTCGATCCCAGGACCCTGGGATCATGACTTGAGCCGAAGGCAGATGCTTGACCGACCGAGTAACCCAGGTGCCCACGAGATTCTTTTTTAAGTCAGTGAGACACTCGGATCTAGACAATCACTGAAAGTATTCTTGATTGTTGACTCAGACCACATCTCTGTTCAGGAGCCTTCCCGTACAGTGCTCCGGCTCGGAACTATCCAGAGCTGCCGGGGCGGGTGTCAAGGCACCGTCCCTGCATGACGGAATGTGGACCTACCTCAGCGGACTGCACAAAAACTGCTGCAAGGGTCACGTCTCTAAACTCAGCCCTCAGACACAGCACAGAACTCTAGTGTTTGACTGTGACTATGGCACAAGCTGACTCATTGGGATAGGAACCTGGTCACAGACGATATTAAAACAGCTTCTAGCTCAGCGCGTGGTAAACAGATGCTGAGAAATATTTTTCACCCTGTGTGTGCATGCACACGACAGACACACACACACGCGTGAGTAGGTGTGGTGTGCTGTTCTCTTGCATTCAAACTACAATGAACGCATTCCAGGTTGTATATTAACTGTTATTGATTTATGCCCTAAATTCATGTCATGTCTATTAGGGACTGTAATAAAACACAGATGGTCTTGCCTGTTATCTGTCATGAGGCCAGCAGAGGGGGCAGGTGAGTACTACCAGTAGACATGGTCTTTGTATTCCCATGTAGGTACCATCTCTAGCAGGTTTCCGTTTTAATTTTTATTGAGTCAAGCAAGACTTTTTGACCTATAAATAAAAAAGATCACTGAAATATGCATCAGGATTTTGGGGGGAAGTATGTCGGATTTCTTTTCCTATAGGTATTCTACTAGAAGAGTGTTAGGACTTTTATAAACCATATATATATATATATATATATATATATATCTCCATATATATAACCATATATATATAACCATATATATATATATATATAACCATATGTGTGTGTGTGTGTGTGTGTGTGTGTGTGTGTATATATATATATATATATATATATTTTTTTTTTTTTTTTTTTTTCCCTTGAGGGAAACAGATGCCAGGAACTAGGTATGTTAATGCTGCTATAAATGTCCTCTCTTTACAGGCTTCGTACAATTTACTTCCTGTCATTTTTTTTTTCTTTTGTATCAGTCTTTCCTTGAATTTAGACACTTTCCTTGAAATAAAACATTTTGGGAAGTATAGTTTAATATTAATAGAGCACCAAAGACATTGAGCTAGGGTTTAAGACAAAAAGTGGAGCATATACATATCATATTATTAGGAGAGACTTCAATCATCAGTTGACAACCATCCTTAAGTCGACCAAGGAACAAGAATGGCATGGAGTTATTTTTATACGCTTGAATGCAAACATCACTTCCTTTTATGCATAACTATTTGTTATATTTTTAATGTAACTCCTTAGAAACTATATATAATTCTTCAAAAATGAGTTTTTATACTTATAACTCCATAATCAAGCCTAATTTCCCACAGGAAGATTTTTTTATATCAAGTCAGTCAGGCAGACAGGAATACCAAAAGGGGGTCATGTGCTTTTTTTTTTTTTTACTACTTTGACATAAGCAAATTTATTTATGTTAACCTATAACCAAGAGAGATAATATATCTTCACGTAAATAGCACATATGACATTTTTATCTCTTATTTTAAAAGGTTTCTCATAATTAAGATAAAAATTTTATAAATTTAGATTAAACAAAGATTAATCAAGATGGCATTAAGCCACTTTCAAAGGAAAATTCATTCTGAGAGAAATTTATATAGTCCTTTAGTAGAATGGTTATGACAAAGAGACTGGGCACATTTCCCATGAGCAAAGACTTTGAATTCTCTAAAATCTTGTTTAAATAAATCTAGGACCATTTAATATAAAAATTATAAGTCCACCTCAAAATGTCTCATGAACCATGTGTTAGTCAAAGGAAAGAGTCTATTCACTTTATATTGGTCATGGGTATAACAGTAATCATTGACATCAATCAACTGAAAGAAAATGTTTAGCATTTTTTTTCCTATGGGGAGAAAACAGGACATAGAATTACTGGCAAAAATATTATCAGGCTAATGCACTCATCTGTTGTTTTATAATTTCATCCACTGACTTTTTAAAGTTTTGACTTGTATCTTGACCTTTTGGGCCTTTTTTTTTTTTTTGATGAGAAGATAAAATACTCCATAAAAATATTAGAGAATGAAAATATTTTAAAATCAAACAGCATTGGAGATAACTTTATATAACAGGAGAATTACATAAACTAAAATATTCCTAAAAATTCAGGGAATTTATGATGAAATCTTAAAAAAAATAGTTACTTGGATATTTTCCAAGTTTCTAATAAATAAAAAGCTTTTTCTCTTCAATCTTTAAAGATACCTATAATAGACAATGTGGCTTTAAAACGCAAGCATTCTTTAGCAGATGCTATGCTGGTTCACGGCAGGGGCGACTATAAAAATTTCAGAATCTTTTAAGTTTCTTTAAAAAACGATCTGTCCTCTCGAAATGTCTTTCAGACAGCATTTCATAGCAAATACTCCAATAAGCCAGAAGGAATGAGTATTTGGTACCTTTTTAATTGAGCTAATAAGCTAAGAACGACAGCCACCGGAGAAAAATCTCCTATGATTAAGTCTGATTTTTCCATCGGTGTAACTCTCTCCCCAAGAGCCTCTGCGGCCCTCCCTCTGTCAAGCAGAAGTGAGGTGGCTGCAAGAAGACAGATCATTGTCACAGATACGGCTGATGCTATCTGGGCCTCTGCCCTTTGGTCCTAGCACTTACTCCGTCTGGTCTCCGAATGAAAACAGGTCTGGTAATGCAGGGGAAGTGGCTGTTTCCCAGGAAAGGAAATTGCCTGAAAACACATCTGGCAAAGGGCTTTTTCTCCTCCACTGGCAGGCAGAATCTTGTTTTAACAAAATATATGTTTCCTCACCTTCCACAACGGTGAAGTCTACGGAGCCAGGGCCCCCATTCTAAGCGGGAGGCATTTAATTTGTTCTCTAAATACAATGGGCCAGCTATGTTATGTCACATGCTATCTATGTTTAATTGGACAGGAAATTGTGCTAAACGAGGCATCATACCTCATTTCAGAACCGTGTGTATTC
The DNA here is from genome assembly GCF_023065955.2 of Ursus arctos. NCBI lineage: Eukaryota > Metazoa > Chordata > Mammalia > Carnivora > Ursidae > Ursus > Ursus arctos. The sequence goes on from NW_026622952.1 coordinate 21,712,382, forward strand.
TACAAGGTAAATCATCCCCTTCTAGCTATCGACATCCGATGAAACTGAAGAGGCAAAGAGAGGAGAAAAACAGTTGGTAAAGCCAGGAAATTGAGAAGGTGGTGAGAATGTGTATATAAAGCTTAACTAATGCAGTGAGAGAATCGGAGGGATTTCCAGAGAGTCTATGCTAAGCCAGTTCACACAATTGGATTTTAAGTCTGCAATGACGTGTGCACTTCTGAGATGACTTTCCCTGCTCACAGACACCAGAGGTCCAGGATACTGAAGTGGGCACCGGGGGGGGGGGGGGGGTTCCACACATGACCCAGGGGTTCCAGCTCGAGATGACCAAAGGCTACAGGAAGTCTCTGGCAGTGAGATGGAGTCCGTCACTTGGGGTGTGTGAGTCTGTCACTTGGGGTGTGTATCTGGGCTGCACCGGGGTGACCGCCAGGATGAAATGGCCCTCCAAAGACGTTAAAGCTTTGCCATGATAAAATCAGGGTAAAAAATCATTGCTTTAAATTCTCCTAAAATTCATCACCGTTAATGGAGAAGAGAGGCCCAGAGACACACTGGGCTGATGGGATCCTTATCACCCCACTTCGCTGAGCCTTGATTTCCATATCTATCGTGGTGGCAAGACTTATCTTCCAAGGGGATATGGGTGTGTGTGTGTGTGTGTGTGTGTGTGTGTGTGTGTTCATAGTCACACTTCCTTTTTTTTCTTTTCCTTCTGTCCTTATGGTAACTTGAAGGGGCCTTTTCTATGGCATTTTTTTCCCCCCAAATCTCATGGCTGGGAATTATCTTTCACCTGTCGGGTTCAAGATTTACTGGTTGTTCAACATGATTAGCGATGGGGGGCGGGGGGGCATCACCAATGTTTTTGCAAATGGCTCTAGATTCCACCTGTACATAAGGTTCAATTCGACATATCGACATCGAGTAGAAATAGACATCTTCTGTGAAACTTATAAAGAAATCACTACAGAGGGAGCCTGCTTTTGGAAAGCTGAGATGCTGATTTCCTTCCTTCCCTCTCTCCCTCCCTTCCTTCCTCCCAGTCGTGGCTTCATCTTTAGTTCTCATTCATTACTATACACAATTTGGAAATAAAAGTAGCAAAAATAACTTTCTCTAACAACCATTTTAAGTCTGCTGAACTTTCTAATGGTTTTCTCTGTGCACTGAACATTAAATTGTACATAAACACGTTGACTGATTTTATTTGGCCAATTTTTAAAAAGCCAGGGAGAGGGAGGGCGATGGACAAATATCTCCAAGGCCCTCTGGCTCCGGCAAGCCAGGCAGGCGCCTGAGTGTCCTGAGTGTGCCTGTCTGCCTACAAATGGCCAAAAATTGAAACAGAGTGTCCCCAGCTTCATTTATTAGGGTATTTCAGTTCTGCAAGTCCCTCCTATAGCAACATAGCACTTTCCAAAAATTAAGGCCACGCTGGCCAAGTGAGCTTGCCCCAGTCTCCGTGCCTGAGGCAGGCAGGCAGTGCTGGGATGACAGTGTTCTGCTCTGGGTGGTGGTGAGCAGAGCGGGCACGAGAGGGCTCTGGAGGTTCTGGGCAGACGGGAAGGCCGAAGCCTTGGGCTCAAAGGTTCAGTAGATGTGGGAGATCCATGTGCCTCTTAGTACCTGAGTACTTTCCATGCGTTTTCAATCAGGGGTGGGCTTCTCAGAGCAGACATCTGCCAGGTTCACCTCCTGGGATTTTAACAGTTCAGAAAGCTACACACCCCCCCCAGAATAGTCGGTCCCACTTCCATCCCTTCATTTGTCCAACAATTTAACCATCCAGTTGAATCCTGATTATTAAACTGGCTCTCTCTACAACAGCAGGGCTCACACGGGCCAACTCGAAAATTCTGCTTGGCAATCCATTGTTTGGGGGCTGCCCCACTTGGCGCTGTTCCACAGCTCGTATCCTTTTTTTTGGTTTCGGGGTTGCTGAGACACCATTCAAATAGAGCGTAATGTCTGGGAGCTTCTGAGATGGCTCTGGGTGACCTGGGGCCTCTGGAAGATTGTGGTAGGTCAGATTCCCTGATCCAGACAGAAGTGGATCTCCATCTACACGGACCTACATTTCGGGAGGGGAAAGGGAGGCCACAAACAATGGGAGATCCTCTGGCATTTCCCACACATTAGAGCTTTTGTTCCACAGACCAGACTGAAGCAGGGTCAGAGCTCTTTGTCATGCTGACCTTCTTTCAGCAATAGGTAAACGTGGTCTTTTTAGGGCTATCAAACACAATTTCCCTTGTTATAGAGTAAAATGCAAGGAGAACTTGAGACAGCTCTACAGAAAAAATCAGGAGCCTCCAAAATCTCAGCTGATGACATACAGTATGGGGGAGAAAACAAACATTATTAAGAAAATAAATAATACCAGGCACAGCTGTCCGGCAGAACTGTTAGGAAAAAAAATGGTTGGGCAGGAAGGCGGCTTTTGGGAAGGCTGTAATAATATTTCTCATTTCATAGCTTCATCGGCCTTTGCTATCCCATCGGCAGGGCACTGAAGAAAACTCAGGATTCTCTTTGAAGATGAACAGTTAACAACAGTTCTGAGAAGCAGAGTTAAGCCTTGTTCAGGGTGGAGGGGGATCTGGGCTGGGCTTAGCCTGCCCCCCCCCCCGCCCCGGGCGCTGGGACAGGAGTGGTCACACAGCTACCAAAGAACCACTACAGTGGGCCTATCTGTGGCTGAGGGCAGGAGGGTTAGCTGCTGCTCCTGTCATGAGGCTCCCCACCCAGATCTGCCTCTTCCTTCTAGGGCCTCCTACTGGCTCCCCTAAGTCACTGCAGGGGCCTTGTAGCTCCTCTCCTCAGTTGCTCAGTGATAGACTCTTACAGTTCCATGTGCAGCTCCGACACCGAGAACGTCCCCACCGTTCTGGTTCTGGTGTGTTGCCTATGGTGGGCCCTGCACAAGCGTGACATCTGCTTTACACCAGAGTCGGGTTTCCAAGCACGCCTTCCTGGCCTTGCATTTCAGATCCAGCTTCAAAGTGGTGCTTTCTTTTTGGTCAAAGTTTCCTGCCCCTTTCGCAAGTCCCTTATTCCTGGCTAGTCCCATGCTTCTCAATTCTTTACGAAGACATGCCACGATCTGAGACGTGGGAGAGTTGCCTGTGTACGTTGGCTGTGCATTTACAGTGGCCTCAGTCCCTGTGTCACATCCCCACCCCAGCTGAGTCTGCTGGGTTCTAACTCAGGAGCCAGCAAACGGCAGCTCATGGCCTGTTTTAAATGGCTGGGGAGCTAAGAATGATTTTTACATCTGTAAGTCATTGCAAGTCACATTTCGGGGTCCACAAATAAAGCTTGGCTGGAACACAGTCACCCTCCCCCGTCGATGGACTGTCTACGGCCACTGTTATGGTACTATGGCAGGGTTGAGTAGCTATGACAGAGACGGGATGGCCCGCAGAGCCTCCAATATTAAGCTATCTGACCATCTGACCCTTTGCAGAAACAGTTCGCCATCCCCTGGTGTAAGCAGAGCTTTCCTCACAACTCTCTAATAATTAACTCTAATAATTTCCATTTAGGAACCTACGAAGAGATGCTCGGGCACACTCCGACCTTGAAGGGACAGATGAGAAAGCATCCATGCCACCGCCGATGGGGTCAGGGCCCCAAGAGCAGCATCTCCCTTCTGGATGTTCCCCCAAGCCCTCCTCTCACCACACCCTGTTAGTTTACGGGTTTCTCCCTCATTCTCGTCTGAAGCGCCAGCACGTTATTATCCATCCCCAGTACCCAGCAGAGGGTCTGACACAAACCAGCAGACTGGAAGTACTTGCCATACAACCTCTTTCTGCAGCTACTTTTTAAAACCACCTCCCTTGCCTGGAAGGCAGATGAATGATTTTTCAAATGGGGAATACCCTTAGAACAAAGAGTGTGTACCTTACGTGTCTGCTTCACACTCAGAGCATAATAACATAGTCGCAATACTGAAAGTACTGACAAAGAAAGGAATATTCGGACATGACTAGTCTGTATCATTTCAATACTAGAAGGCACTACAGAGAAAGGATCATTGTGCTTTTCAAGTGAGCTGAGGCTTAGAAGTTAGCATTTGCTTTAGGTCTTAGAGGATCTCCAAACACAGGGCATGTCTTCAGAGCCTACATGCTCCCCCTACAGTTAAGACTGTGAATGGGTGCGTTTTCTTTATTTCCTCCTTCAGCAGAAACCATGTGCCAGAATCATGGTGGCATCAAACAATGGCTTCTGCTCTAGGACCCTCCCAGAGCACAAGTTCTAGCTTTCCCAAGTGACAGAACCCTCTGGACATCTGGCCAAGTCTACGAACACCTTCTCAGAAAATGACATGTGCTACTTTATTTGGACATTAAGTAACAAGATTCGGGGGTGAGTCTGATGACAATGTAGTGGTGAGTGCCAGTGCCAGCTTGAGACACTGTAACAAGATCGACTACAATTTCTACTGATGAAAAAGCCAGATACTGACCACTGTTGCTTCTGACCAATCCATAGTTAAAGGAGAGGCTATGTTTCAGTTATAGTTTGGTGAAGAAGGAAGACATATTTTTTGCCATCAAGTTTCCTGGACCCCTTGAATTCTGTCTGTGGAGCTCAGGTTAAGAACCCCGGCTCTAGAAGTAACCTGGGAGCCAGCCCACGCAGAGGAGGGATGTTTTTAAAGGTCTAATTAGGTCTCTTGAAAACACAAGTTCCGGGAAAATAGAATTCACTACACAAATTCCACGAGCACCCAAGAATTAAAATCATAGTTCTGGAATGCTCTGCGAGCTGCTCGTGCATGTTTTGGACTGACTCTGACTTTCATGCGTAGAGGGGTTCGTCAAGTCAGGGTGCAGATATACTTCTACTGACCAGGAAGAACAGAGCCTGTGCACCAAGATGCAAACAGACCGTGGCGAAGATTCCAAGGCTTTCCCCATGCACACTCTGGCTGGTTAGCATACTGTTAATCCCTCAAGTATTACATTTTAGTTATGAAAGGAAGTCACCCAGGAGACTGACAGAGCTGTAGAATTGAAATAGAAAAACCTTGGGAGTTAATGCAACCCTGGAATTTTACAGATAAGGACAGTAGAGCAGAGGTGATGTGCCTGATTTAACTGATCCTGGGGAAAAAAATTACAAAAGGATGGGATTTGAGCAAATCCTGATCTAAACCAGAAAATATTTGTGCTTCTGTCTCACCAGCCTCTTATTTAAATTCTGATTTCTCTGTGTATTGTAACTTGATGGACCATTAATCTGGCCAGTATATTTTGCTTTGAATATTGAAGTGGATATTTTGTTTAAAAGATGAAGCGTCAGAGCTCAGAAACTGGTTTTCCCAGCACGATTTAATAAAGTGCGATGTTCCTATCCGATGCTTTTAAAGTGAAAACTTTGTGTATGTAGTAAATAGTTCAAAAATCAAGAAATACCAAGAAAACTATTTTCCTTATGAAAAGGCAGAGAGTTTACAAGGGGAAGACTTCTTCCTTTTTGTTTGTAATAACAAAAATAAACCAAAGTCCTGACATATTTGTAGTATTTTTATTCCTAAAGGAAAAAACAGGAACTTTCATTGTACTTTAAAGTTATTAGCCCAGATATTTTACCAGCTAAGCACTGTGAGCTCAGTCTCACACATGAGACCCGCTGCTCTCTCTAGGAAATGCTCAATTAGGGTGGTGCCTCTGACACACTCAGGGGTCCTGTAGCCCATCGATTTTTCCCAGAGGGTTTCTGCAGCATATAGCCCTGGTTGAACACCACACACCATGCTCGGATTTTTCCTGTTGCCTGGCTAGTGACCCCCCTACAGGAAGATAACAGACACGCCAGGAGGGCGGAGCGGCTTGCTACACATGTCTGGCTACTCTTATCAACTTATCATATAAGGAAAGGAAAGTGATTGATTCGGATCCTGACACCGAGGAATCTGGGGGAAGAGAAACAAAGCAGCATTAACGCTGGTCTGTAAAGAGAATACAGCCCTCAGGAGTGAGCAGGGTTATTCTTCCTACTGCCATCTGACAGTTCACTGCAGGACCGACCCACCGGAGGGAAGACAGCATTAACGATCAAGTTCCTGCGGGAAAAAGAGGGAAGAGACTCCCACTGATGGTCCTTAAACCATGGCCGCAGAGCCCCGCATCTGAGAGGGCAGCTTAGGACCGGGATTCCCATGTGCCTTCGAGTTTGCTAAGCTGCTGGTTTATTACCAAAAGAAAGAAAGAATGTGGCAGATTGTTTTCTTTACTTTGAGCTGTGATCTTGTCCTAGCCGCAGCCTATAACAACTTTCGGAAAAGCATGGACAGCATCGGGAGAAGGCAGTATCAGGTTCAGCACGGAGCCTGCAGCTACACTTTCCTCCTGCCGGAGACAGACAACTGTCGCTCTTCTAGCTCCTACGTGCCCAATGCCGTGCAGAGGGACGCACCACTAGATTACGATGACTCGGTGCAGAGGCTGCAAGTGCTGGAGAACATCATGGAAAACAACACTCAGTGGCTAATGAAGGTAGGAAAAAAATCATTTTTACTTGGTGAACAGTTAAAGCTAATAAGATCAGCTTGGTTTTAACATCCCCCCCTCCCCAAAAGGCAATGAGCCCAGGAGAGAGATGGTGGCTAATACCTTTGAATGAATTATCATTTCTTTTATTGTTTTATTCTTTTATGCTCTCCCAGTAGTCCTGGGTGGGAAGCGAAAAGGATTATTGGAGAACAATACCAGAATCCATAGAGAAAGAGATCTCCCGAGTTCAGAATCTTTATTTAATAAAGTAGAGAAAGTGCACTTCTCTGCAAAACGTGTAGGCTGTGTTGTTTGTGTAAGTGGTTTAAATTCAGTAACACCCATTACCAGGGATGTTATAAACTGGTTGCAGGCGGCGGGGCGGGGGTGGGGGGTGCAGGGGGGGAGCTGTAAGCAACTGCGGTGCCGGAGCCAGAAGCCAGGAAAAACGTGACAATCATGCTAATTACTGAGACATAACGGATGGAGTAAAGTGCTTTACCAATTTCCTGAATTTATTTACTAAAATAGACTGCGACTCTTGGTAAATGAAAGGAAATTTAATAAAGCAGACCTTATGTTTCTCAGAACCTGAGGGCTTTACCCTGAAGGGTTTGTCGTTTTGTAAATGGGGTGAGTTTCGCAAGCGTCCGAGGGCATGTCCGGCACCCAGCCCCTCAGCGGGAGCCTCAGGCTGTAAAGGTCACCCCACGTGGGACCGGTGCGCAGGGCATTTCGCCGCAGCTCTGCTGTGACAAGATGGTCATGTTCTCAGGGCTACAGTGATACAGTTTCACAGACATTTCATAGAGACTTTAACCCAAACAGGATATTGAAAGCTCGGTTTTTCTTTCACGAGTAACCATTTTCCTCATGTACGTGTGGGGGCTATTTCTACAAAACCCAAAGTCACCCTGAAATTTTTCTTGATATGGACTATATATGTATTTAAAGGAAGCTTAAACAAATTATGTCAATAGATTAATCATTAAATATTATAATGACAGTACATCACGGTGCTTACACAGTAGAGACGGTACTATTTACCAAGCTAATTCACTTCATTCAAGACCTTGCCCCTTAAGAATTCTCAGCCTTTCATTTCCCCATAAACTTTCTGTTAGGATACTTTATCTTAATCTTAGAATAGATCTTGGCTCCGAATCTGTGTTTCTCATTAGCTGTCCTACCTTCAGAGAGGAAACGAGCAAGTTATTACTTGAGTCTAAGCCGGAATGAATGAGTGCCCTCAGCACTGCGTCCACCACAAGCAGAGCGGTCACTTCAATGCAGACACAGAAAACAACACACACTTATCAGAAAGACCTGCTGTCTAATACACAACTCATTACTTATTATCTTTGAAGGCACTGGCCCTTCTGGGCAAATTCTCTCCCAGGTTTTCCTCTTTTCCTAAGAAGGTCCCTATGGTGCGCACTTTTAAAATCTTCAATAATTCATACATGCACATAAAAAGAAGCTGTTCATTCACAGATGTACTTTAAAAACAGGCAGCAACACAGGTTCAAATACTTGGAAGACAGACTGCATGCTAAATGCCTGCTCACTCTGACGTCGTATTTCTTTCTAAATTGTCCTGCTCTCGCTGAACCACCCCCGCCTGCATGCACTGTGGCCACGCCAGGCTAATAGCCGCGGCGAGAGACGGAACATACATCATACGTAGTAAACACCCTCCTCTGCCCGACTGGTAAATCCTCTTTTGAAATAAACAGTCAAGAAACCCTAAAGAGTGTTCTGCCAAATGCAAGATTACTGAATTGCATTTGCTCAATGACGCTCACAGTAAGTATACCTGAAAAACTCCATAGTCAAGGCTCATATTTCTTTCTTAAACAACCCCCTTCTCTTGGATCTTTGAGACACTGTTTAAAGAAGGAAAGGGACAAGAAATTCTACACGAAGAGACCAACATTTTTTCCTTTCCTGGTTCAATTAGTAAATATTTGAAAAGGGGCACAATGGCATTTCTAGATTCTTTATCTCACTAAATGATCACCAACAGTGACGTCATGTTTATCTGTTCATCGGCTCAGCAGCACCTGTCCACCGGGCCTACCTGGGTGATGTGCACCTGAGAAAGTCTGTGTTCACTCACTCTGTTCACAGGCTCCTCATTTGGGAATGAAAGCCAAAAAAGCAAATATGAAACCTGTTTCAAGTGGTTAAATGTAACCTCTCTGCTTGTTTTTTATTGCTGTGTTTTGTCACCTGTGATAATAAACACTGTGTTTCTCATAAGGGAGAAAATAATATATAATGGAACGATAGATAAGCCACAGGATTAAAGGTTCAACATCACAATCTAACACGTATTCCTAGACTAGCCCAGAGAGAAAAAGTGCAAGTCTGTGTTTTTCGTTGTTTCTCGTATTTCCCTTTCTTTAGGGCTGTTTTTTTTTTTTTTAATGTTTTCATATTTCCTCTCTCTCTCTGATCAACACTAAAAATTAGAGGGGTCTGTGGGGGGTGGCAGGGTGGGAAACCTGTAAGATTTTAAGAAAGCTTGTTAAGAAGGAAAATAAGACCACGTTCTGGTGAATTTCAGGGCAGATGACTAGCAGGTCATCTCCCGAGTGGCTAGCACTGCCTACAGAGCTTGGACTAAGAAAGGTGTTTTGTACACATCAAGAGATACCACACTGCCCCTTTAATCTGGCAGGCAAAGGAGGTGTCAGACTTCTGAATGAGTGCAGAGGAATATGAATGGAGCCATGCAGGGAGGGCTCGCTCTCTGCTCAGTGGTTAAACAAGGAAAAGACAAATGCATGACAGTTTACCAAATACACCATGATGACCTAAAAAAAATTATATGTCACATCCCCTTGCTAATCCTGCAACTATTCTAAACCTCTACCCCAGTGATACTAAACTCACTATAAAAACTGACAAATAACTTAGCAAAGTGGATTTTATCTTGCCTGGAGACCAAATGTATTTTTTTTTCCGATAAGAGGAAATAGGGAAAGGAAATAAACAATTATTTCACACTGATGAATACCTCAAATTTATAAACAACTGCAAAGCCTATTGTGCTTTAAAACAGAATGTTTTGAAAAATAAAGCTAATGCCTATTAAATTGATGTAAACATTTCCTCTTTTTTTTTTTTTAATGAAAGAAGTACAGGGTAGGCACTATAAACCTGAATCTAGATTCTTTTCTTTCTCTAAAACTAATAATAATATATGCTTTTAATAAGGTAGGAGGTACTACTATTCTTCAGTGGATGCATAGGGGACAATGCACTTTTGCTGCTAAAAACAAAATTGCTGTCAATGGGAAAAACTGATGGTGAGAGGCTCAGGTACACTCAGACCACCAGCCCCCCATCCTGGTGGCAGTGGAGGAAGGTGGAGAGGGAGCGTGTGTATTTTATCATGTGTGGTTGCAAAACACTCCTTGGCTGTATATTCAAACAAATAAACCAGAGCTGGGTTCACTAAAGGAAAGAAGAAAAAAAATTCCCACCATATCCATAGCCAGTGGCCTACTGCAGGACTGGAGCAGAGCTGCCACTCCTATACTGTCTGTTGTATCTGGAATCATGAAATATGACTGTGTTCAGTGTTAGCAACAAATTCTGTGCATTCAAGCTGCAGAAAGCCTCTATTTCAGATGGCAGGGAAATGATTACTATTGCTATTTAATTATATATTAACATCACTATAGTAAGGAATAAAGAGATGACTGAAGTTTCACAATGGGGGAGGAAGTACATTTTTAAGTTTGGAAAATGCAGGTATAATATAATGTTTACTCTGTATCATGTAAGATATATATAGTACAATGTGTGCTTACTAGGTACATTATATAAAACACACTGAATATTTAGTATACACTGTATATGTTGTTTATATAATATTTGCTTTCCATGGTCAAGTAGCCTCTGCTCATTAAATGGGGCTGCTGGCATGCTGAACGATGTAGGTACCACACGGTGGGGAGGTGATTACTTGCCTGCAGAGTCTAGAACTAGGAAGTGGAGCTATATATAACTTCCATAATATCTTACTTCCTGTTTAGACACTGGGTAATCCATAAAGTCTCCATACTAAAATTTGAACATTGGTTTATTTTCATCAATGTAGTTCTTTACAGTTTACAAACAGGTTGGGATCTAAAAGTTTATCTGTAAGTCAGTGACTGTACAGGGACATGAAAGGGAATGACCTTATAAATGGTGATCCTCTGCTCAGGCTGGTCCAGAGTCCTGATTTTAATCTATAACTGAAATCCTGTGTATTTGTAATTGAAAAACAACAGTTTCAATCAGCCCTACCACCATATGGATAACTTAAAAAAAAAAAAAAGCAAAAATGTTATGAAAGTAATATATGGGCAATGTAAAATAAACCAGTCAAACCGTTAAAACAGTAGAAAGTAGGAAGTATAGTTCTCCGTCTCCCTAATCTTCAGCCCCCTTTTTCCAGATGAGCACATTTATACTAGCCCTTTACTATAACAAATTTAACGTGAAAACGCATGAATTTCCTTCTTCTTAAAATATGTGTGGTGGCATTATACCACTGTGACATGATACCTTGCTTGGATCACAAACGATGTGGAAAGAGGTTGAAAGAAAGAGATTTTATTTAGGGAAAAAGCAAAATTTGGAAGACTGAGGTAAAGAAGATGAAGTAAAGGGGTGTGTGTGTGTGCACACATGTGCACAAGAAAGAGACACAGAGATAGAGTTAGAGAGAGATAGAGATACAGAGAGATAGAGAGAGAGACAGAGACAGAGGGAAAGACAGAGGTGAGGGAGAGAGACACTACCCACAAGTGCTCAGTCAAGATAAGGAAAAGGGGCGGTATTATTGCATGACTGTTTTGACAGAAGAAAGGTAGCTAATATTGTCCTGTAATCTGGCCACCAAATGACACCACGGCCTGCACAGCTCTGGGATTTCCTGAATTGAGACCTAGAGGGTATATGCAATGAATCATGGACATGTACAGATTTTCCAAATCAGGTGCTCATAATTGCAGAATATCTGTGTTACTTAATGATGACAACTCTGCAAACTATTCTCTCTCTTATATGTACATATATGCTTATATGTATATAAAATTTACAAATTTTATAAAATATAATTTGTTTTTTACTAAACATAAAATAAGAAGCTATATATATATGTGTGTACACACACACACACACACACACACACACACACATATATATATATATATATCTTTTCACTACATCCTTCTTTGACTTGAACGAACCTGACAATAAGATTTTTCTCCTAAATTATTCTAGAATTCTTCTGATAAAAAGAGAGCTACTCAGCTTCCCAATCACACTTTTCTCATGAAAGTAGCATTAGTAATAGAGTTATTGGGGGCTGCTACCAGGTAGCGCTGAACCACGTTAAAGCACTTTCCACATCCTTAGCCCATTTTGTCCCAAGACTATCCCTAGAACACAGGCATGATAGATACAATCCTATTTATTTTTAATCACTCATAAACATGGGTCAAGATAATATCGATGTGCTTTGCAGTTTGGAAGTCTTGTATGGATTATCTAGAGAGAGGAAAACAAACAGGCAAAGGCACGTACATTCCCCCTTTTGACAAAAAACAGAATTTTCCATGGGGCTGGAAAAACTACAGCAAACTGTTGGGAGATGTGTGAATGAATATGAATATAGTGTTATTTCTTAGTCCACTAACGTAAATGAATGAATTCCACTCTACCCCCTCCCACTCCTTTTGGGCAGGAGCCATTAAAGTTCATTTATTTGTTCAACAAATATTTATTGAAAGTCTCCATGTGTCCTAGAGGCATTCTAGCACTCAGAATAAATCAGTGAGGTGAGGTCAACGACCAAGGGTCTGGCTCTGGTGGGGACTTGCTACATTATAGCATGGCGTTCCTGGCAGGACATGTGTCCAAAGGTAGGAAGCACTACACAAAATAAATGAGCGACAAGGGAAAGACCTGGTAAAGGAGATCAGGAGTGTTGGAGAGCAGGGGTGGAGAAGGGTGATGTTACCAGTTTGGTCACTTCACTGAAACCTCTTTCATAAAACGAAATCAATTCAAACTCCTTCTGAAAGGTCACTTTTCCTTTCACCAAAGGGATACATGGTTATTACAGAAAACAGAGCATACAAATGGTGAACAGAAGATACATGCTATGTATAATTCCATCATTCTGGAATGACTGTCCTTAATACTGAGTGCCTATAGATGCCTATGAATGTAGAATTATTTTCTCCACCACCTAACTCTGACTCAGGTATGCTAGCTGTCTGCAAATTAGTATTTTAATTAGATATTTCCCCATGAAATCACCTTTCTTTCTTATCCTAATCTTGGCACGCACCAGCTAATGAAAGATGTGAAATCTATTCAAGTCCCCTGAGGAGTGGGCCTAATCCTTTTACCATCATCGCTGCTTCAACCAGCTACAACCATTATCTTTGCCATTCAACTAGAACCTAATTAAAACCTCCATGGGACCAGCCCCGGGGGGCTCCTGGGATGGTAATTACTTTGCTCCAAAATCAGCCTCAGTCCTCCCTTTGAACAAACTTTTCAGAGCCTATGAATTGCTTTTGAAATCTTGACATTAACCTGACAACTTAACACTACGAAGTATTCACAGCCAATATTTAATATTTTAAAAACCAACACTCGAACCAACTAAGTATATACGTTAAGAATATAACCTGATATTTATTACGACGTCACGTTACATTTTTTCATGGACAATGGTGATTTTTAAGGGAAGAGATATCAAGATATATAGGTCTTAGAAAATACATTATTTTATCATGTTGACACAGTTTCTTTGAGAATGCATCATTTTATATGTGAATATTCATAAGTTATATTTTTTAGGTAGAGAATATCGATAAAGTCTAAAAAGGAGACAAGCATTCCGCCTCTCCATTTCTCAATTTTGTTACATTCCATCTAGACCATATTAATACCTGTTCACATATTAGCCATCTTCTCAATGTGAGGGTGACTTACTGTGCTGATTGGCCTGGTGACAGAACCTACCATCCCCATCACCCTGTCTTAAGTACTCAGTATTCCAGGATGGACACTGGCATCCCCATTACGATTGTTCCAGCAAATGCCAGGAATGAAGGGGAAACCTGAACTGTGCATTGGCTTCTGGAAGCCACTAACTAACACTTGGTACTGGGCCCAAGATGTTCCACTCCAGAAGTTTCTACTTTGGCAGCCGAAAGTACATATTGGTAATTAGGTTCAAAGCAAAAAGAAAAAGAAAAATGTGTCGTAAAGTTGTCCCATTTCGTGAACGCACAAGGAGGCCATACTCTTCGGTACAACCTGCTGAATTGTGCGGGACTCTGTAAAGGACAGTGAGTCTGATGGTCTTTCTGTTCCAAGACATGGAAGAGGGGTTTGGGAGCCTCTGAAGAACAAGGAAGAGATGAAAAAAATGGAGCCCACTTTAGGGGTTTCATTTTAGCCCAAGCCAGCCCCAGAAATTCAGCCAGACCAGAACAAAGGGAATGACATGCTCATGTTCTCCTGAATTTGGAATAAAGACATTTTATATGGGGGTGTCTGGGTGGCTTAGTTGGTTAAGCCTCTGCCTTGGGCTCCGGTCATGATCCCAGTCCCGCATTCGGCTCTCTGCTCAGTGGGGAGCCTGCTTCTCCCTCCGGCCTCCCTCTCCCCACTTCTCGCCCCCCTGGCTCCTGCTCTCTTTCTCACAAAAATAAATAAAATCTTTTAAAAAAAAAAGGCATTACACCAAAAGAAGACATATCTTGGATACAACTATTCAGATTCAAACAAATCTAAATATAAAATAAATCATGTTTGCATGTGAAGTCAATACTATTATTGATGGACAAGCATGCCTTTGAAGTTACTTTCTCGGGTTTTGGTGTCTGCATGTTTATTTATTTTTTTAAAAGATTTTATTTATTTATTTGAGAGAAAGAGAATAGGAGCAGGGGGAGGGGCGGAGGGAGAAGCAGGCTCCCCGCTAAGCCAGGAGCCTGATGCTGGACTCGATCCTGGGACGCTGAGATCATGACCTGAGCTGAAGGCAGACGCCCAACGGAATGAGCCACCTGGACGCCCTGGTGTCTGCATGTTTAATTAACTATATAACCCATGCAATGTGAGGCTAGAGAATACCAGTTTTTTGTTGTTATTTCATTTGTTCCTCTTTATATGTAGTAAATGACTTTAAAGACTTATTTTCTTACAGCAGTTTTAGGTTCGCAGCAAAATTTAGCAGAAGGTCCAGAGATTTCCTGTATACCCCCTACCCCCACATACATGCATAGCTCCCCCTGTTCTCAGTGACCCCCACCAAGTGGTCCTTTCGTTACAACTGATGGACTTCCATTAACACACCTTCATCTCCCAGAGTCCACAGTTTACGTCAGGGTTACTCTTGGTGTCGTGCACCCACAGGTCTGGACAAATGTATCCACCGTTACAGTGCCGTGCGGAGTAGTTTCACTGCCCTGAAAACCCTCTGTGCTCCACCGACTCCTCCCTCCCTTCCTCCAAACCTCTGCCAACCACTGATCTGTTCACCGTGTTCACAATTTTGTCTTTTCCAGAACGTCATATAGTTGGAATCATGCAGTATGTAGCCTTTTCACTTAGGAAGTGCCTTTTTTTTTTTTTTTTTTACCATGATTAACTACATTTGTTTAGTAACCCCTTGCCTTATTCAACTAAGTTAACTGGCTAAAACCCCCACTGTGCACCTTCAGAAATATAAGGCGGCAGCAGGACTCTAAGGGATTATGTGTTTCAAATAAGGTGATGAGTGCAAAAGCAAGGTGGAAACTGTATGGTGCTGCACTATTGCAGGGACCGTAATTATAATTAATTTTAATAACAACACCAGAAACACAGTTACCAAGATCTGTACTGTCTCTCATGTTCAAGATTACAATTCCACTCACTATCAGGCTGAATGAGCAGACCTCACACCTTTGAGTTGTACCCCTCAAAGCACATCCTCCCTCTGTAAGATAATGAACTTCCTTTCAACATGGAAAAGGCCCATTGCAAGTGCATACAGAAAGTGTCTATACCACGCGGCTGGGTGCCTCTCTAGAAACACCCTGCTCTGAGACTCTCCACGACCTCTTCTCCTGTACCACCTGCCTGTGGCGCTCCACCACGCTCACGGATAGAGCTATGAAGCCCATTAAAACAGCCAAACTTTATTGTTAAATGTATTTTTTATCACTTCAGCTTCCAATAAGTCATAAGCAATGCTGCCCTTCTGTCCGTTCTGTTTTTATGGAAGAGAGGTCCTCAAACTGCCTTCTGAGTGGGCATTCTGGAGTTAACTAGTCAAGCCACATGTCTGGGTAAAAAAGATTCAAAATTCCTAAGAGGTATCATTTCCTCTGGGCTCCTGTAAGTATTTTCTCTGCCATTAGATTTGTGGAATCACCAGATACTATCAATTCTTGGTTGTCTGCTGGATAATTATAAACATTAGTCTGAAGATAATCAGAATATTCCTTTGAGTTTTATTAACTACTATCTAGTCTTCGGAATCTTGGAAAATGATTACATACAGATGTAGCTTAAAACTTCCCTACACAAACTGGTCTTCTTAATGAGAAATTCTAGTGCAAAAATGCTGCTGGAGAGAAGATACTTTGCTGAATAACATAATCAAATTCTGACCACAAGCTAATTATCTATGCTTAACCTTTGGTGCATGTATATGAAATTCCTTTTTATTTTTAGTTACTAAGAAAGAGATTGTTAAATTCACTAAAACATTTTTAAAACTTATCCAGATTTAAACTTACTAAAGTGTTACTAACAGGAATTCCCACCCAGAATTGGTTTTAACCTAACTATAACAATAAAATGCTCTTAAAAGCATTGATGGCTGAGATAATTAGGTTATAAGTTAAAGAACCAGGGTTAATCAGAACACCATTCCCTCAAATAACCACTGGTCATTTTGCAATGTGTGATTGTCCATACTTTCAAATATGGTCCCCTTCTGGGTTACAACACAGTAAATCCATATGCGCTTTTTCCTCTAATTGGGCAATGTTTAATACATAGAACCTATTTATTACTGCATGACTAGCCTGCCCCAGGCCATGGAGGTTTTACATCTGCAACACACAGAGTTAAAGTACAGAATGCTACTTTCCTTTACCCTTCCTCACCCTGAAATGCATTACCATTCAAGTCAGTGGTCTCTGAATGAGAAAGAAGAAATAGTGAAAATACTTGTTGAATAAACAAGTCTTAGAGCTGGAATCCTTTCTCTATCCATTTCAGTTTTAGGGGATTCAAAATCCTAAGCTGGCCACACAGGTCAGCCACAACAGCCACGGAGATAAGCTAGCACCACTTACCTCTTCAAAAACAAGGGGGCTGTTGGCTCGTTACTGTGATGCCAGCATCTTTCACTTGTTTGTTTAAAAAGTCTACAGAGTTCTTGCAAAAAGGATACCGTTCATGTGACAGCAGTCAGTACAGGTCAAACCAGAGAAAGGCACTTCCCTCTTTGGCGGCGCTATGACCTTATTGCTGTACCATGAGAGAGTGGGCAGTGATCAGCATCATGATGGCAGCTGGCACACGTCACATTTACAACGGAGTGACAGCCCATTGATACTCTCTTCCTCCTTTACAGAGAAAACTCAAGCTCAGAGTGCTGTCAGATGGTACACAGCTGCCCAAACCACAGTCAAGTTGCTTTATTTTGGAGCTTCTTATAATAACACACATTCTCAAAAGATTTAAATGGAAGTCCACGTATCTCCTTGCGTGGATTGGGAGAGCTGACAGGCTTTGCAGTGTTCACCTGACACCTGCCGCTCTGACACCACACAGGATGGTCACACCCAAAGAATGACCACACCACAAGGAAGAGCAAATATGGCGAAGACCAATCTGGGTGGATATTCTTACTTCCATCTGAGCCCTGGAGGCGTGCTGAGATGTGAAGTGACTTGCTAGGCTCCAGAGATACCAGGCTGCCAGCAGACCCAGTGTGTCTTCTTTCAAAGCCCTTCGATCAACGGCAGTGTTCCACCCCCTCCCCTCCCAAGCTTTGCTTTTTCACTCTCAGGACTGGAACCTACACTCCTACGAATAGTAAAACCCACATGATTTAAACGTCAATATGACATTGTGTAAGCACACATGGTAGCTGCCACCCTTTGGCATCACCAGACACACATGCATCGTAACAGCAAGATGGCAGCCAGCGAAGTTTGGAGACAATGGCACATACCAGGCTATGTTTTCAGACATAGGAAGGGATTTGTTAATAAGCAAGGGCAGGTGCTAAAATCAAAAGGTAACTCTTTCACAGGCAGCCCTGCAGGAATAAGGGATGGGCAAAACGAGCCTTAAAGAACAGGAACTTATTCCTGTATGCACACACACACAATGCTCTCCAACACGCGGATGGACAAGGTCAGCCCTTGCCTTCACATTTATTCATTTATACCGCTGCATGAGGCAGGCCTCAGACTGCCCTGAGCCACAGTGGGGAAGCAGATGTTCCTGTCCTCAGAAGGTCGGTATTAGCCTAACACTCAGTCGAAACGCCTATGCTATTTCACCTCACTTCATCTCATCACAGAGGCTTTGTACCACCTCACATCGGCACAAGTAGGGTGAGTCCAGACAAAACATATGAGACCACATTCACGTAACTTCCTGTACAGCATATTCTTATAACTGTTCTATTTCATTTTCAGTTGTTAATATCTTACTGTACCTAATTTAGAAGTTAACTTTATCATAAGATGTATGTACAAGACAAAACACAGAATATATAGCGTTTGGTACTATCTGTGGTTTCAAGCTTCCACTGGGTGTCTGGGACTATGCCCCCCACAGAGAAGGGGTACTACTATATCTCTTCCTCCCAAGGTTACCCACCATCTGTCCTCCGTCACTACAGGTTAATTCTGCTAAGTTTTAGGTTTCGTATTCTTATTTGGTCCATTCTATTACTCCTCTGATTCATCCATGTTCTTGTAAAATTTGCTCTTTTCCATTACTGTGTAGTGTTTCATTGTACGACACAGTTCATGTACCCCCGGTACAGCTGTCGACGGATAGCGTTTCGTTGTACGACACAGTTCATGTACCCGCGGTACTGCTGTCGATGGACAGCGTTTTGTTGTACGACACAGTTCATGTACCCGCAGTACTGCTGTCGATGGACAGCGTTTTGTTGTACGACACAGTTCATGTACCCGTGGTACTGCTGTAGATAGACAGCATTTTGTTGTACGACACAGTTCATGTACCCGTGGTACTGCTGTAGATGGACAGTGTTTTGTTGTACGACACAGTTCATGTACCCGTGGTACTGCTGTAGAGGGATATCTGGGTTCTTTCATGAAAGTCAACACTTCTTAACTGGACACACCCATGTACTGTTATCATTGGAATCTATACAGTTGGACGGACTTAATGATGCCTTGAATGACTTCCAAGACTAATCGGCCCTCAAATGAAATCTACTCTGCAGAAAATATGTTGAGGAGTGGTCTCTTCCTCCACACGTAATTCCATAACCTCCATAATCAGAGGTTAACAAGAAGATAGGGTGGGGATAAAACAAAGAGCCTGTCAAGTACCCATCCGTGACTTTCTCTGGCCTTTCCAATCTTCACCGCTTCCCTGACAACACGTGAATTTTCCAGCCTCATCAGAAAGAGAGATGGTTCCACACTCGACAATTTTCCAGCTTACAGCTTGTGTCTGGGACCACCATGGCTTTCCTTCTGTTTTGAAGTCTTTCTATAATAATATTATGCTTCAGTTTGTATGCTTTATGGTCATCCTTATGAAAACCTTGTAAGGTGCACTTTCTGTGCCATAGCTCAGCTCCTCTACCAGTGGGGGCTGGCCTGAGCTGGCTTCTTGAGCAGTTATGGGGCCACTGAGATGCACAGCACAAGGGCCACGGAAAACCAAGAGCTGCTTTTCTGACATGGGCCAGAGGAAAGCTCGTGGCCGCTGGGGGTAAAGGTTAAGATGAGGATGCACATCCCAGCTTTAAGTTCATCACTGGGATTTTCAGCAAATTTCCTAAGCTGGCATGAACTTTTCCCCCAAAGACATCCATGCTCCAGGGGACTAATGACACAAGGGTTGAGGAAGAGGTCTACACATACCCGGAAAATGCCAGGATGCAGGAAAGACATTTTGGATGAGTCCTTTACTTAAGTTCTAACTTTGACCTCCTTACGCCAAAGTACTCCTAAAGTCAACCAGAAGAGAGCCAAGATTCCACTGGAACCAACTGCTCATAATTTGAATCCCACAGAGCAGCCAAAACTCCAGTGTAGGTCCTTCTGCTGAGGGGATTCAACAAAGATGCTAAGCCACAAAGTTTAAGCTGGCATTTAGACCACTTTAATTTGAAACCAGATTTCTACAGCTGAGGGAAACTTTCAAGAATTCACTACCACTGATAAAATTAAACTGGTTTGCAGGAGTCAAGACCAAATCATAGCAGCAACCACAGTGATTTCTGGTTAAAAAATGAGGGTGAGATGACTCATACTTTGATTGAAACAAACAAACCCTAACAATAGGAAAACCTCTGCTACTGCTCCTTTCTTCCTGTGTGCCCCCCACCCTCATTCCCACTTCCTGTGTGCCCCTCACTCCATTCCCACTTCCTGTGTGTCCCCTCTCCCTCATTCCCACTTCCTGTGTGCCCCCCACCCTCATTCTCACTTCCCGTGTGTCCCTTTACCCCTCATTTCCACTTCCTTTGTGTCCCCTCATGCTTCATTCCCACTTCCTGTGTGTCCCCTCACCCCTCATTCCCACTTCCCATGTGCCCTCACCCATCATTCCCACTTCCTGTGTGTCCCCTCACCCCTCTCCCACTTCCCATGTGCCCTCATCCCTTATTCCCACTTCCTGTGTGTCCCCTTATTCCTCATTCTCTCTTCCTGCCTGCCCCCCATCCCTCATTCCCACTTCCTGCTTGTGTCCTCACCCTTCAGTCCCACTTCCCCTGTGTTCTCACCCCTCGTTCCCACTTCCTACTTGTCCCTCTCTCCTCGTTCCCACTTCCTGCTTGTCCCTCTCTCCTCATTCCCACTTCCTGCTTGTCCCTCTCTCCTCATTCCCACTTCCTGCTTGTCCCTCTCTCCTCATTCCCACTTCCTGCTTGTCCCCTCACCTCTCATTCCCATCAGTTCCTTTGCATGGCCTTACCCCTCAACCTCACTTGCAGTGAGCTTTTTGCTCCCACTGAATTAGTCCGTGAAAATGTATATCTTAAATGCCTTGTGTGAATGAGAACCCAGCAGCTCTGAAAAAGGGGTGGTGGTGTACTACACCAGCATATACTATCCCTCAAAAAGCACTCCTTGATGTAAACATCTGACCCCTAAAGATGAAGCAGAGTGAGTCAGCCATTTCATGGTGGCTCAAAGTCATACTGGGACCCTCACCCCATTGAAAGAGAAATATCTCCTGAAAGGATTTTTTTTCCCCTTTAAGTTGTGAGTAAAAATTCAAGCATGCAGAAGAAAAAGTCAATTCTGAATGACATGCTTTTTATAACTCATGGCAGTGGAGTGAAAGGGAATAGGAATTTTCCACTAGCTTCCATTGGAATAGACATGCATGCAAGTCAGTAGGGTTAGGGAGAAGGGGCAGACCTCCAGAACTGAAACTAATTATGGGAAAATGATTCAAGTCCCTTGTACTCTTACCACAAGCATTTGGAGAATCAGAAAAGTTACTTTCCAAATTGCTTTGGTGTTCTGGAAAATTTGGCTTTTCCATATGCTATAAAACTAGTTTGACTTTGAACAAGTGAGGATGGCAGGCATGCAAACTATCAGTTACATGCAGAAGTGGACCACCTGACTTTTGTGAAACTGGTATACACTCTGTCCTTCCGCTACCCGACCAAACTCACCTCAGCCTGAGGCAACCGTGCTACCCCTGGAACACACGTCCGCTGCTCTAAGAGTGTTCCTCTATAGCACACTATGCTTGTAAAAGTTGTCAGCCTGAAAGGAGACATGGTGCCAAACAACCAGCTTGCAAGAAACGGGTGGTTCTTCTTATTGGTTTCGGAAGTTAGGCATATTCAAGTATATGTCTTAAGGAAGATCTTACATAATTACCAGTTCTTTTTGATTTACTGATTTTCCAATCAACATTTCAAATCATAGAGATTGCAGTTAAAGACAATATATGGATTGAGGGAAGGGAGGAGAGGGGGTAGACTGAGTACATATCCTACTCAATGCAGGAGTCTATAAAGATGTTTCAAGACTTAATACCAAGGATTTGCCAGTGGGATGTATGTGCCAGCTAGGCATCGCTCAGCTTCTCAAAGTTTGGAATCAAATTGGACACTGCCACCCTCCTTTTGAGTCCCATGCCGATTGTCATGCAGGACTTGGCTCAGAGGCATATTCTGATAGCGCTGAAATTGTGAGCTACTTTTCTTCTGTGATACTAATTCTTCTAGTGGCTGGCAGGTGTTAAGTATGGCGGGGTTTCCCTTGACCATTAAACTATCTCCCACGGCTCCTATGGCTTTGCTGCAGCGACCCAGGGTGCCCTGGCAAACCGTTTGAGAACAGTGCTAATTTCTTCCATTTAATTTTTATGCTAACATAGCTCCGTAGGCATTTATATGCCTATTTTACCAATGAGAAACCTGAGGTAAAAAAAGCTGACCAGGTAGCTATTACATAGTTGAGCTAGGATTCACACGCGGGGTGGCTGAGTCTCAGCATCTGTGCTGGAAGGACAACCCCACAATCACAATAGCTTCAAGAATCACAACCTCTTCCCCACCTTCACCCAACAAAAACAAAGGCACTTTATTCAGGTTTTTTATTTATTTTTTAAATCAGGTTGCTTAAGCAAGAACTACTTCAATTGGAAAAATTCAAATAAGATAAAAATTCAATGGACTAATTCATGGATTTCACTTTTCTCAGAGTAATTTTGTTTTCATTCCAATGGGCAATGGGTAGCACAACTATTCAGAGAATAAATCATTTTCTTCCTACACTTGAAGCCACTGAACTCCAACAAAATGCAACCCATGACTCAGACATTTATTTATTTATTATTTATTTTTAGACTAATGGGAACTGCATGAATTCTTTCTTGGTCTTCCAAGAGCAAATGCCTTTTATGCTTGATCCGGAAAGAATTGAGTTTCGGAATGTGAAATCACTAATTTACCTAACTGAATACTTTTAACCCTCTTTGGGCAGCTGGAACAGTTTAATCTATAGCTCTCTGCAGTTGCTGTGAAATCACTTTTTCAAAGTTCATTTCTTTAGGCGGTACTTAGAACAACCAGATGAAAGCTGCAGACAGAGGTAAACGAAATCACTCAGAGCAACTAGGGTCATGGTGTCACAGCAAAATTTGTCAAACATTTCATTTTTAATATCCTTTCCTTAAAAAAAAAAAAAACCTCTTCATTGAAGTCTAAAACACAGGACATGTATTAAGCATACAATTCCTAAATCAACAGCTTTGTGAACTTTTAAAATATGAATTTAGTCATGCAACCAGCTCTGAGGTTAAGATATAAAATATTTCCAGCACCCCAGAAGTTTCCCTCTTGCTCCTTCCCAGTTAATAACCTCCCTTGCACTACCACCAGCCCCTACCAATATCTCCCATTCAGCAATCATTATTCTTTTTTTTTTAAGGTTTTTTTTATTATGTTAGTCACCATACAGTACATCCCTGGTTTTTGATGTAAAGTTCGATGATTCATTAGTTGCATATAACACCCAGTGCACCATGCAATACATGCCCTCCTTACAACCCATCACCAGTCTATCTCATTCCCCCACTCCCCTCCCCTCTGAAGCCCTCAGTTTGTTTCTCAGAGTCCACAGTCTTTCATGCTTTATTCCCCCTTCTTTATCCCTTTCTTCCCCTACCGATCTTCCTAGTTCTTATGTTCTATAGATGAGAGAAATCATATGATAATTGTCTTTCTCTGCTTGACTTATTTCACTTAGCATTATCTCCTCCAGTGCCGTCCATGTTGCAGCAAATGTTGAGAACTCATTCTTTCTGATAGCTGAGTAATATTCCATTGTATATATGGACCACAACTTCTTAATCCAGTCATCTGTTGAAGGGCATCTCAGCTCCTTCCACGATTTAGCTATTGTGGACAATGCTGCTATGAACATTGGGGTGCATATGGCCCTTCTCTTCACTATGTCTGTATCTTTGGGGTAAATACCCAGTAGTGCAATGGCTGGGTCATAGGATAGCTCAATTTTTAACTTTTTAAGGGACCTCCACACTGTTTTCCAGAGTGGCTGTACCAACTTGCATTCCCACCAACAATGTAGGAGGGATCCCCTTTCTCCACATCCTCTCCAGCAATTGTTGTTTCTTGCCTTGTCAATTTTTGCCATTCTAACTGGCGTTTAAGGTGGTATCTTAGTGTGGTTTTGATTTGAATTTCCCTGATGGCTAATGATTTTGAACATTTTTTCATGTGTCTGTTAGCCATTTGTATGTCTTCATTGGAAAAGTGTCTGTTCATATCTTCTGCCCATTTTATGATTTGTTTATTTGTTTCTCACGTATTGAGTTTGAGAAGTTCTTTGTAGATCTTGGATACCAGTCTTTTATCTGTAGCGTCATTTGCAAATATCTTCTCCCATTCTGTGGGCTGCCTCTTAGTTTTCTTGACTGTTTCCTTGGCTGTGCAGAAGTTTTTTATCTTGAAGAAGTCCCACAAGTTCATTTTATCTTTTGTTTCTCTTGCCTTTGGAGATGTGTCATGAAAAAGGTTGCTTTGGCCGATGTTGTAGAGGTTGCTGCCTATGTTCTCCTCTAGGATTTTGATGGATTCCTGTCTCACATCGAGGTCTTTCATCCATTTGGAGTTTATCTTTGTGTATGGTATAAGAGAGTGGTCAAGTTTCATTCTTTTGCACGTAGCTGTCCAATTTTCCCAGCAATCATTATTCTGACCTCTGTCACCATCAGTAAGTTTGGTCTGTTCTTGAATGTGATATAAACGGGATCATGTAGTGTATTCTTTGGTGTGTGGCTTCTTTTGCTCCATGATTCCTGTGATAGCATTTAATTTTAGCAGTAACCTATTATGTTATTTTTAAAAGTTAAACTGCAGTTCATTAGCACGTCAAATCTGTCCCCAAGGAGCAACATTAACAAATCAAAATAATCGTTCTATTGTGAGAAAGCAAGTAGTGGAAAGTGTTTATTAAAGAATGTTCTTTAGCCCTTTCAATCTGGTGCCATATAATTGGCCACAAAACATAACTCAAGTCCTCCTGATTTGGACAGATCAACAGATTTTGTACATACAAAGTCAGTATGTAAGAAAGGTTATTTTACTGCAAAGTATCTGTGTCTTCATCTAAATGGATTCCTTCTTACAATGAAATTTTATGAAAAATTACTTTAGGATAAGTTAGTAATCCTATAGAAACAGAAAGTGTGCATTTAAACTCCATATGAAGCAGAAGCACCTTCATTTTATGGCCAATTTTGCATATCTATTCTTCCTCAGCCACTGGAGAGGAAGTGACTCCCCCAATACATGAATGGCATGCCCCTGAAACAAAAGATTGAAATAAACTCCCTCAAAAAATGAATCAGAAACATCATCCCCAGAACTGGTATTTTGTAAAGAGAGGTTTGATACAACATATATTTTGTAGGAGGATACTCTCTTATTTCAGGTCAGGAGGCCTCGGAAGACATAATTAGAAGCTCACTGATTTGTCCAAAGTCATAATCACTATGTGCCGTTCCCAGCTGAGGCTCTGTTCTCGTGGAGTCAAGCTACAGCCGTCCCCAGAGCACTGTGTGTGTGTGGCTTTTGGAACAGTTTCCGTGGACTGTGAGCCATAGACAGAAGTGGAATGTGCTCAGAGCTCTTGTATGGCCTTCCAAAGTGAACAGCAGTCCCACTTGGCTGTCAGCATTTCAGAGGTGAACAGTAAACACTTTGAAACATACTTAATACGCTTCTTATCAAATTCCAGATCAAGAAATGAAGATGAGTTAAAATTAGTTAAAAAAAAAAAAAGCCACACGATTCTGTCTTTTGCCGCATAATTTGGGCACTGAACATTGTTTTGCGTTTGCTGCACTGTTTCCGCTTAGAAAAAAATTCTACGGTTGATCAGGTTTTAAATAAGTTGTTAACATGCTTAAAAATGCATTACAGCTTAAAAGATTAAAGAACGTACAGCTTTAAAAATTAACAGAGCCTAATTAAACAAATAATTTCTATTCTCTAATGTGAGTTAAAAAAAAAAAGATTGACCACTTTACTCCTACAAAGCCCAGGTAAATACAATTTCTTAAAGTATGCACACAAAGGCCACTGAATTATGTGGCTAAATAAGAAAATAGGGAAAAAAGGCACAGCTTTATTTTTTTAAAGATTTTATTTATTTATTTGAAAGAGAGAGAGAGCGAGAAAGAGCACAAGCAGGGTGAAGGGCAGAGGGAGAAGCTGGCTCCCCGCTGAGCAGAGAGCCTGATGCGGGACTTGATCCTGGGACACCAGGATCATGACCTGTGCCAAAGGCAGATATTTAACCAACTGAGACACCCAGGAACCCCAAAAAATGTATAACTTTAAACACTTGGGGAAATGAAGACTGAACGAGAGGTCAAATTAGAGGCTATCTAATATTAGACTTGAGAAGAGGTACACTTTCCCTCCTAAATGGCTCAGAAAAGCATGAACTGTTATAAAATCATAATATTAAAAAGCTGCAGCTACAGCTTTATGAAAATGAGAAGAACACACTTGCCTAAACATTTCCCAGGACTATTACTGCAGCCACTGGCGTTTGTGGTTTGGGTGGCCTTGTTTGGCTTCAGCGTGTGATGCTGCAGGAAGCTCACGCAGCTCCCTCCCACCGTATGCAGGGCACTGTCACACTGTGCTCCCAGAAATGTCAGATCAGCGAAGAGTGGATACAAAAGTATACTGTATCCCTTTATCCTAGTCCACAGTAGAATGGATGGAACGATGTTCTGGCGAGCGAATACGAACAGGTCAGAAGAGAGCTACCGGCCATACTGGGAAAATAACCACAGAAGTCCACTGTGCTGACAGTGGGTCAGTGGTACATCATATGCAGAAGGTGGGATACTTTATCGCTAAATGCTTTCTTTTTATTGTTTTAATTCTTTTTTTAGTATTCTTTTCAGTTAGCCACCATCTTCCAAGGTTATGCCCCAAATTCTCTCCATCTTCGGGTTTGCTAGCTACCGGAGGTAAAGCAGCAGAGCTTGGCTGGAGGTCTGCTCTGAGGGGCAGCGCTCAGCAGGGCGCTCAAAGCCCAGTCCTGAGCCTCCCAAGCGTGCCCATCTGCATTCCCAAGCCCCCTCCCTCCCTTTCTGTGAAAGAAACAACACAGGCTTCCTGCCTTCCTCATAAAGAGCTAGCTTGCCTTGAAAGTATCTTCAAGGCAAATATCATTTACATTCCTTTAGCCTTGTCCCTCCTCTCCGGGCCATCTAGGTTAGTAACTGTGCTGGCGTACATTTATTTCATGTTAAAAAGAAAAGAAGGGGGAAAAAAATGCTGCTCCAAAGACGCTCGCACTGTCTGGTCCCTAGAAATCTCCGCGGGATTTCAGCAAAGCCACAGGAATACAGAAAGAGACCGCAGAAAAAGGGCAGATAAAAGATGGAAACAAGCACTGGGATCTGAACACTTCATCACAGAACTGAAAGAGTAACCCTGTGAACAGCAGGGGCACATTCCTTTAGGTGAGCACAGGTCCCCCATGAGGTGGTGAGTGCCACCAGGGATTACTCGTCCCTCCGCTGTGAGCTCGCACTGGTGATCCAGGTCCTGGTACTTTCATTCAGAAAATGAGAGAGTTCAACAGTATCATTGATTTCTAATGCCTTTTTCCCCTCAGCTTTGGACGGTTTATCATGCCACAGAGGAGTGAAAATGGATGGATATATCTATATCTATTTCTATCTCCACACATGAGGACATACGTGTGTTTACAAATATGCATAGGTCTATGAATATACATGTTTTCAAGGTACTATCTGCCATAGAAAGACCCTGAAGTAATTTACTCACTTTATTTTTTCTCTCAGTGCACCTTCGTTCTAGAGAGGCAGAAACAGTGGTTTCATTAAAAAGAAATCTCCAGTTATATTGTAGCCTAAATGCATCAGTCTAATTCCCAGAAGTGAATTTCAACTGCTCCCATTTGTAATAATTGATAATTCAGTTCATTTTATAAAGAAGAGAATAGTTTTCTATTCCCTTTCTATCTCTGTAGGAAGCATCACTACCAACTCCTAAGCTGAGAACAAAATATCCCAAGAACTAGAGCAATGCAAAAGTCTGCAGAATGTCTAATGTGTAGACAGTATTGTGAGGTTGAAAGTGAAGTTTTCCTCAGTCTCTTTAGCTGCTCCAACCTTGTCAGGTTCCTGGGTTCCGAGGAGGGCGCTCTGCGCCTGGGTTTCTGGTCTCCAGCGCCAGAAACAGTCAGTGTCAGAATGGCTGCCTTCCTGCCAGCTCTCCTCCGCAGCACACCGTGAGCACGTACCAGGTCCCCACTGCACCGAACTGTTGATGCCAGGGCTTTCGCCCAGGGAGCCCCTGTGACACGGGTTGGGCGCCACTCCCTCCTAGCCTCCTCCTCTGTCACAGCGCACTCTGGCCCACGGCACTGTGGGTGGGAGGCACATGAGTGCCCCGGACTCAGTTTTCTCCTCTGTAAACCAGGCCGGCAGCCCCACCCTGCAGTCTCAGCTGCTCCCAGGCCTCTCCGTGGCCAGCACCACACACTGGGTCTCCCTGACCCCCCCCCCCCCCCGCTGGCTGAGGATGCCAGGCCAACCTCCCCAGAGCGCCTGCAAGCAGCCCTCAAGTGTGGGAGAGCTGATGCCCTCAAGGCTATCCTCACCCAGAGGGACAGGAGCCCTCCCTGCCTGGCCACAGGTGGAGGGTTCGGGGCTGAAACACATTTCCTGCAGCTCCTCAGAAGGTTTTGTGGGATTTTTCACTGGTTGCTCGCTGCCCCAGTGGTGGCCAACCAAGTCCACATGTTTCAACCAGCTCAGCCTCCCTGCTTCCCTGGCCTGTCTTCCAGGGCTGCTCCCTGGGACCACTTCCTAAATAAACTTCCTGCATGCACGCCTTTGTCTCCGGCTCTGGGTTGGGGGAAACCCAAGCTAAGGCAGTAGGAGAATGAAGTGAAATTACTCTATTAACTAATTAATAAAGAAACATTTAATAAAGAAATATATACATAATATAGTATATAATATTTATGTATTCGTACATAAAGAAGTTGGTATGTATAAAATCATTTTGCAATTGTAAATTGCTATTACCACTTTTGCTTTATGTAAACATTTTTATCATCTTACATCTTGCTGCATTTATGTGCTCCCTGTCTCAGGAGTATTTATAAGGTATTGTGAGCCAGAGCTCTAATAAATATTTGGGTAAATATATACATACCTTAAGAACCAGTTTAAAAGCCATGCATATGTAAAACATGATACCTTTTCCCATATGAAATGCCCAAACTCACTTATGTTACTATATACCAGCCTTATTATATTTAAGTTGGCGTATATTTAAAATGGCTGTTATTGATGAAAAAACAGCCATTTTATCAGTAGGAAATGACTGGAATGCTTGAGGGGGAAAATACACTTTCTCCTTAGATTCTGGAACGATGGTAAGGGAAACACACAAAGGGGCAAAGAGATGTGAGTTTATAGGATGAAGACCCCCCCCCCCAATTATATAACAGAGGGAGACAGGTAGTTACATTCACAAGCAAAAGCAAAGAAATAGGGCTTGAGGGAGCATAGATATGCTGGTATTCAAATTATTTAAAATTTTATCAGTCACAGGAGGAGGGGGACAAGCTATTAACTTTAGCGTGGCCTCACGTGCTGCCTGCAACTCTGTTCCCGATCGTGTTTTCAAGTTTATAGTCCTCAACAAGCACACTTTTAGTCTCTTTATGGCCAGTGAAAATAGGAAAGTGGTTATCAAGACACAGTATCGGATAACTAAAAGTCACTCATAAACTATTAATAGAAAAAAGCTGAAAAGATAGAGCAGAACAAATTAGTTATAGGACTGGCTGTGGAGATAAATGGCCAAAATTAGAGACCGTCAAAGGAAGGCATGTGGCTTTGGTATAGACTTTTCTAGGCTGGATAAATTCAAGTTTGGCATCAGTACAAAGAGGCAACAGAAGAACTTTACAGCTGACAGGGCATTTGAACATTATCTCCAACGTGTGGGCAACGTATTTGCCCGCCGACTCCCGCAAATGTTTCGGAGGACAAAGATGTGCTTGAGTTATATATCTCTCAGCCTTTCCCTCTTTAACCTCTGCATCTCTCCTGAAATACTGCTGACTACATAACTGCTTAGGAAGTAAGCTCTCTAGATTAAAACACACACACACACACACACACACACACACACACACACACACACACTTTATAAGGAGCGGGAGGAAAGCCCATTTTGCCACTTTTCTGTCTGAAAACCTCAAAAGATATTTTAGTTTCTTCATGACAGGGAACAAAGAACATTAGGTCAAAAGCCTTCCAAACAGAAAATCCCTGGATTTAATAATCTTGCCTCCAAGTTTTCAAGCTAATTTTAAGAGCACATGCTTTGCGTGTTGTAACTAGGATGTGTGGCTGAAAAAGAGCTACAGAACGCCCATATCCCAAGCAAACAAGAACATAAATCTATAGTCATAGGAGATTTATTTTTTTTTTAAGATTTTATTTATTTGTCAGAGAGAGAAAGAACACACAAGCAGGGGGAGCGGCAGGCAGAGGGAGAAGCAGGCTCCCCGCTAAGTAGGGAGCCTGATGCGAGACTTGATCTCAGGACCCCAGAATCATGACGTGAGTAGAAGGCAGACGCTTAACCAACTGAGCCACCCAGGTGCCCCTAGTCGTAGGAGATTTAAAAATCAATGAAACAAGTACAAAATGTTTTTTGGGGTATCAAAACAAAACACAACAATGTGGTGGAGATCTTTGAGGAGGGTGTGCGATGGGGTAGGGGACAACTGCAGAAGGGGGAAAGGGACCCAGGCCAAGGGAGACCACAGACAAAGGCAGGGGGTCTGAAGCAGCCTAAGGGGTCTGGCCAGCCAGGAGGCAAGGTGCACAGAGGAAACCAGGCTGGGAGACTCGAGAGTACAGACTGGAAGTATGTGCTGCCAAGCGAGGGAATCTGCCCTTCATTTTACAGCCACAACCACATGGGAGTAATCTGAGCTGCAGAGTGACCACAACACTCAGGGTGGGGTTGCCGGAGTACAGTTAGGGGCTGTGTGACAATCCAGAAGACAGAAGAAGATGGTAGACACTGGGTGGGAAGAAGGGATCAAGTCAGGAGGGATTACTGGGGTAGAAAAAAACATCCTTTTTGGGGATGTGTGTGCCCAAGAGAGAACAGTTACAGTAACTTATTTCTAAATTGCAATGCTAGAGATAAAATGTTTCCAGTGAAACCTCCCGTAATTTGTTAATTTCCCAGGGAAGGTAGAGCATTCAGAGGACAAAAACTAATTAGGACACAGAGCTTTATTTAAATAGAAAGTATCTCTCAACCAGGACTATATAGTTGGTACAGGACCAAGATCAAAATCTTGAGGTTGGGGATAGTTTTCGTACACTATCTATGTTTTCCTTTCCCCAGCCAATTTCAAGATTACTTTCCTTTTGGTTGAAAAAAAATGATGATAATCTTGGTGAGATGAAAGACAACAAGGGAGGCATTTTAATGTGTAATCAATCTGCCATAGTTCCCTTACAAACAGACTTATTTTTCTTGTCAAATTTAATCATTCCAAATGTTGGAGAAGTAATCAAAAACCTTCAGGACAGATTTTTACATTAAAAAATATATATCTTTATGTATGTTAAAATAGTTTTACTCTGGTTACTTGAACTTCAATGCGTTGCCAACGTGAAAGGTTATGTTTAGGGTGCACTCTTTATTAGCAAATCAAACCAATAATGAGCAACAACCCATGCAATTACAACGGCAGTGACAGCCTTGAAACGTTCCTTGAATTTGGATAATTCACTTGACCTCTAAGGAAAGAGAAACAGCTTAAGGACTTCACTGCTTAGACCAACGATTTAAGAAGGGGGGAAATGAATGTCGACACCATCCTTTCAAACTGTAATGGGGATGGGCACATGGCCTCACAAATCAGAATCACTGCATAATCATCTTGGGACATGAAGGCAATGTCAAGCATTCCTGCAAAGCATGAGTGTGTGAAGCCACCCGTGTGAAATGAAGAAGAACCCCATCTCCTCCCTGGGGAGGTTCAAGTATCTTGGAACTGTTTTGAGAAGAGCAGCTAAGTGCAGATGGCAAAGACAGAAACAGCTGCCCAAGGAGAGGGGAGCGTGACACTGCTAACAGGAGCAGAGATCTTATTCGTCTCACATTTTTCCTTGAACGAAGACTTCCTTATACTAGAATGGAATTGCACTGGGCAGATTTCTACATTTCTGGGTTTCAGTCGCAGGTGATAAAAATAAGTGATACTAAACAAAAATACATTCCGGGGCAATAAACTGGAAAGAAGGAAAAGGCAGGAAAAGGGTGACATGGTGTCTGGGCTGAACTACCAGTGTTCTTATAGGCACACCCGTCCTAGCGCACGCGCCTAAGATCTGGGGCGCCTGCAGTCCGGGGAAAGAGCGAACACAGCAGGAACATCGCAGCACGCAGCAAACATTAACGGTGCTATTGTGGCTGTTCTTGTTGCTATTGCTTCTCGGACTAAATACGTTCTTCTTTGTTAAACAGCACTCAACTCTCACAGTGCCCATGTCTCTTGAAACCTTAACTTATTTTCACTGCTTCAAGTGTGAGAGCGCAAGTCTTTTTGAGAATCGACACAAAAATGTCTACTTTTTGATATTTCTGTTTCTGTTCCACTTTTCTCCCCCAGCCCTCAATTCGATACGGGGTCAGTAGCATACAGAATTTTACTTTATTTAGTTGTGGATACTATATATATAGACACTAGCCACATATATACTATGTATATGAGATCTATACACACCCAGGCAGCACACGTATACATGTATCTGTAACTTGCTTCCATGTAAGACTGACCACACTCACACACCCACCACTTACATGGACTTCGTCCTCCTGAAAAGCTGAAAAACAGGGACTTGAAAGCATTTTTTCCCTATTGTTTTCAAGCTTAGAAAAAGTTACGGCAATAAAGTTAAAACTTTTTACTCTAAAAATTGGGTCTTTTATGTCTTTTAAAGTTCTTGAGTATAATTTTAAATGGAAAGTTGACTTTAAAATGTCAAATTATAAGTAAGCTTCTCATGCGTCCTGATGGTTGTAACCACATCTGACTCAGTAGTTCTAGAATGGGGTGGGGAGGACTGAAGGACCCATTTTCCTCCTCTAGTTATATGATTTAGAGTGACAAAGGACCGAATCATTTTTATGTAGTTCTTAAGTACTAAAATCAATAAGAGGATTAAGACCTTTATTTATGCTAGTTTATACATTATTACATTAGACTATGGACTTAAACCAAACTCCAGCTTGAATATATCTTTAATAAGTCCAAACTTCCTGGAATAAGTCTTTCTAAATATTATCTTTGCTGGGTGTTAAGAGTAACTAAGACAACTTCTCTAGATGACTTTCATAACTTTAACTTTAACCTCAAAAATTCTATTACTCCCATGGTGATGAGAGAGAGTGAAAAGAGAGAGTGTGTGTGAGAGAGAGTGTGTGAACGAGAGAGAGACAGAGGGAAAGAAAGGAGAAATAACAAACTCTTGTCTGAGTTCTTATAAATTGTTTAAATCATAAAAGTTAAATTTTAAAAAGGCAGGGGAGGGGATGAAGAATACATTAAGAAAAGACAAAGCCACCAAAAAGCTTGAGCTACTTATCATTAGCTGGTTAATACAGGCTTAACAAGGGTTTCACTCTTCCGATTTTATGACGTCTACACTAGAGGTATTGCTTGGACTGCCAAGTAATAGCACATGACTTCATAGTTTACAGCAGTTGAATCTATTTTTATTCATATGGAGAAGGAAAGGCTTCGACTACAAGATTTTACAAGCGATCAGAGCTGCAGGAATTGTCAGGTTGCATGTTACTGACCTGCCCATTGACCAGGGGAGAACGAGGGAGTGACCATTAACCTTCAAGATAACTAGCAAGGAGGGAGATGAGAAGCACACAGAGGTAGGACAGAGTCAACCACAAGCAAGAAATGGAGGCAGTAAACCCAGAGTTCTAATACCAACCCTGAGACTTACAGTACCATCCAAGACACAGTTTATAAAAACTGCACCAACAAAGAAGCCCTTGAACTCTGAGGGAGAAACTCCACCCTTCCCATTGTATTTTCTCACTTCTACAGGCAGGAGTACAGAATTGCTTTGTGATCAAGATTTTAGGAGAGACGATGTTTGGTGACTGGCTCTATAAATTGTTTCTGTGCAGAGAATTACAAGTTTTAAAGAAAGGCATTATAAGCAGTTTTATACTCATCTTTCAGTTATTCAATTTAATTTTAAAATTTCTGAGTTACATGAGGAAAAAAAATGACTTAAATGAGAAAAAAATAAAAATAAGGGTTTCTGTCCTCGTGAACTTGTAGTTTGGGTTAATGAACAGAAATGTGGCTCCTATCGTTGGATCACCGTGAAAAACAAAGAAGAAAGGAAATTACATTTTACGTATCCAAAGTTATGCATGTACACGATGACTGTAAAAGCATAGCTTAGTTAATCCTTCAAACATTTCCCTGACCAATCAGAAACTCTATTCTATACAGGGGGACACTGGGCACCTCTGAAGTTAAGCAACATCCTTAGAGTCAAAGAAAAATAACAGAACAGGTGTCCACAGCCCAAAGCCCACATGCTCCTTCCCACACACCTGGATGTCCTACATTTATATTTAGTTGTATGATTTTACTGCCAAAAATATAGGTATCTATACCTATGGCAGTGAAATTAGCTTCTTCATTCTCTTGTGCTGAAGCTAATATTAAAATGAGTTGGCATGCCCACACACCCAGCACGTGGAGTGCTGAAGGTCCTAGTGTAGGATTACGCGTTTGCCTACTACCTGAAATGAGGAACTTGTGAAAGCGCATACATGTTAGTAAAGACTTACTAGGTCTAATGTGTGCTGAACAAGGTAGGCAGGAAGTGGGGGGACCTGCAGAACGTGGAACTGAGGGGTGATTCTGTGAGCGACGGGGTAATCCAACAGTGAGCTTTTCCTCATGCTCTTTCTTACACAGCCTTCTCAAGTCTCTATTTCAAGAAACCACAAGCCTAGAATGTGGGAGTAATAGTGATGCTTCTTAATACCAAATTGTCCTTTCCTGCCTAACGAGGACAGAGCTGCAGCTAGACAGAATGGCTGCTGATGGCACCCCCCTGCCCACCTCTGAGCGGGGGCCTCACCACCTCCTGTGCTGGCCACGGTGTGGGCTTCTAGAGTGACCAAAAACAATAAGCGCTCTGTCTTCTTCATGTGATGTTACCAAGCTGCTGGATTTAAGTCAACATAAAACCACACTGCATTGTACTACTAGCGATAAAAACACAGCAAAATTGAAGCAAGGCACAGGTCTTCCAACACATTTTTTTAAAAGGAAAAGGGAAAATATTTGGGAATGAGGTTTCTGACCATTTGACTGATGACTGTTTTTCTGCCACATGTTCTTTTCTAGCTCGAGAATTACATCCAGGACAACATGAAGAGAGAAATGGTAGAGCTGCAACAGAATGCAGTACAGAACCAGACCGCGGTGATGATAGAGATAGGGACAAACCTGCTCAATCAAACAGCAGCGCAGACACGGAAGTTGACAGACGTTGAAGCACAAGTAAGTAATGGAACAGAGAACACCTAACGGTCTGGCTGGATGAGCGACTAGCAAGAAATCACACTGCATGGTTACCTAATTACTGGAAAAATGAAGAAAGCTCGAGGGTAGCAGGAAAAAAATTGATAAAATAAGAATTTGTAGTTAGATAAGAATTTAAAATCAGTAAGTACATTTTCATCTTTTTTTCCTTAAAGATTTATTTATTCATTTTAGAGAGTGGGGTGGCAGGGGAGGGGCAGAGGGAGAGGGGGAGAGAAGCCCAAGCAGACTCCCCACTGAGCGTGAAGCCAGACATGGGGCTGGATCCCACAATCCTGAGATCATGACCTGAGCTGAAATCAAGAGTCCGACACTCAACCGACTGAGCCACCCATGTGTCCCCATTCTCATCTTTCATGCTGCGGTTAAATTACCCTTGTTCTACTAACGACATGTGAATCATTTCACATGATGCACACTCACGACTACAAGGTAAGGAAGTGCTCCTCTGCCTCGCTGGGTATCTTCTGGACTCTGGATAAGTACTGAACTGTTTTTGTGCATTTGAGAAATGAAAGGCTCAGTTCTTGGGGGCCTGAGGGGATTTAACTATCAAGTGAGGGCTGGGTCTTACAACTGGCTGCTAAGTGCCCTTTTAGCTTTCAGATTTTAGGAGCTGCTGATTAACAGCAGGAGACAGGAATATGAAAATAACAAAAGAACAACACCAAGACATTAAACCTCAAAACACTGAAACAAAATTCATCGAGTCATGCCAAATGACACACAGCGTGTGACTGAGTAAGAATAGTCTGGGGGTTAGGGGGCACCTGGGTGACTCAGTCGGTTGGGCATCTGTCTCCGGCTCAGGTCATGATGTCAGGGTTCTGGGATCGAGCTGCCTTGGGCTCCCTGCTCAGCAGGGAGTCTGCTTCTCCCTCTCCCTCTGCCCCTACCTCCACTCATGCTCTCTCTCTCTCAAATGAATAAATAAAATATTTAAAAAAAAAAAAAGAAAAAAAGAGAATAGTCTAGGTGGGAAAAAAAGGACTATTGGTGGAATTTATTAAGATGCTCCCAGTTCAAGTCTCTTCATTGGTGAATCTGCTTTCTGGTTCCTAACCCTGGATTCTTTCTAGGCTCATGAAGTTATTAGTACCTGCCTACTCTGAGTTCCAAGCAATGCTTTAAAAGAGAGAGAGAGGGAGAGAATAACAGAGAGAGAGAGAGAGAGGATTTAATAGTAAATAATTTCTATAATGTATTATTCCTATATGCTACTTCATCAGACAACAGCAGAAGGGGATATGAGGTAAGAGAAATGATACGCCTCCCAAATGGAATAAGATCACGTCTAGAATGGTTCAGTTATTCTTTCATTGTCCCCCTAACAACTGTTGGATAAAGTAGGGGAAACAGCAGGAAAGTGGTTAGAGAAAAACCGATTTTTATCTGAGGACAGAATAAGAAGTTACTTCTTTACCAAATCTTCCCACAATACTAGAACAATGTAGGAAAAGTATAACTATATTACATGATGGATCACAAGACGTGAAAATTGTAATCCCAAAAGGTGATAAAAGCTAAAAATGAAAAGATAAAAATTTTAAATTAAATGTATCAATATATCCATAGTTAATTATTAAAATAAATTAGTAATGTTTAAGTCACATCCCCTACCATTTAACAGCAAAACTAGTGGGAAATCAAGCTCATCCAAAAAATGTCTGCAGAGTATAACATTTCTTATATTTTCAGACAATGGTAATCAAGTGTAAGACATAAAGCAATGATGTAAACCTTTAGTACATCCTGTGTAAGGCATGCTTTCTAGCTTTCATTGAGCTTTTGTTGGGTCACATGATCTTTTTAAAAAAATCTATTGTGAAACTAGATATCATATGATTTGTTATAACAGGAAAATTGGAAGGTGGCTGGAAAGAAAACAGCCTATACTGTCTGGCTAACCACATTAAAATGGCTGAGCCTGAGCAAGGACATCAAGGGACCGAATTATGCACCAAATCTACTTAAGGCACTACTGAGCAATTGCTGTGTGAAATGGGCTCAAATCCAAACATAAAATTCTCTGATTACAAGGTTCTTGTAGGCTGCCAGAGTGAGAGGCTATTCAACCAGACAATGAGGGATGGGTAGAGGTCTGAGATCGTAAAGACCACAGACAACCACCTGACCTGGATAATTTAGATAGTCACCTACAGCCAGAGGCCTTGGGAAAGTGACAGAAAACAGCACCATTGATCCCGGGTTAGTGAGGACCTACATGCCATCCTCCCCACCTCTGGCCCATCGTGCTCATTGTATAGCCCTTAGCTGTTGAATAAAAGACCTCAGTTTCCAGTTCCTTTTAGCAATTACCAACATAAGAGTATTTGGGCCCAAAGAAGATGTAGGCCAAATCTATAGTCCAGGTGTTAATACTAAAACCCAACCTTTCTGCTGGCCAATGTCTTCACTCATTCATAAGACTGTTCATGGTATGAACTCATCCTGCTTTGACAAAGGACAGGACTATCCCTAAAGCTGGCCAGTTGGCCAAGCCTTTTATGAATGACACAGACCCTGAGCAAACAATGGTTCTTTCAAGGACCCTTATTCCTGGGCAACAATTCTGCCTTACACTTACATGTGATGTCACATCCTGAATAACCATGACCCAGAGGATGTGAGTAACGACTCTTCCTGCTAGAAGGCAGCCAAACGCCAAAGAATTCATCCTTAAATCTGTCAGAACACAATGGGAACAGCGATATTGCATATGGCGTATGCCAGAGAAGCCCACAGAGTGAAACTGAGCTCCTACTTCACAGCGATGTACTATTGTTTCCTAATTGGTCAATATGATTTTTAAAATTAAAAGAGAGAGAAATGGAAAATAAAAAATAAAAGGCTAAACAAGTGAATACAAACTAGGAAATGTCAGGCTAAAAATGAGCTACAGTTTTATAGATTGGAAGCTTGGGACTTCTAATCACGTCGCCTACTGATAAATAAGAGAACAGCATTTTGTTTTGAGCGGAAGCAAAACCTTTTTATCAACAACTTCTGATGTATTAAATATGACCATTTTATACTCCCACTTGTCTCACTGTGTGAAAAGAAATGCTAAAAGATGGCAGAACAAGAAGAATGGCATTATATTATTTGACACAAATACCACTGTCTGGAACTATTAAACACTTTCCAAAAAAAGACACGGTAAAAAAAAACAAAACAAAACCACATTCCAATGCAATCCAGGACTTCAAGCCTTTTCTTAAAATGAAGACTATGATAAAATAAGATATTTGGGTAAACAAAAAAATGCTTTAGTTATGTTTTCCTATAATTTAGCTGACTTAATTAAAAGGAAGTTATATGTAACTTTAAACATGACAAATAGGAATTTTATTTTGTTACATTTAGGTATTAAATCAGACAACAAGACTTGAACTTCAGCTTCTGGAACATTCCCTTTCCACCAACAAATTGGAAAAACAGATTTTGGATCAGACCAGTGAAATAAACAAATTGCAAGATAAGAACAGGTAATAAAACCCCCCAAAATTATAATCTAGAATTGCACACTTTCTAGATCTGAAAGCCTATTTCATGTGACTGTTAATAATAAGCATG
The DNA here is from genome assembly GCF_023065955.2 of Ursus arctos. Taxonomy (NCBI): domain Eukaryota; kingdom Metazoa; phylum Chordata; class Mammalia; order Carnivora; family Ursidae; genus Ursus; species Ursus arctos. The sequence continues at coordinate 21,751,446 of NW_026622952.1, forward strand.
GCTTCCAAAATGCCAGATTTCTTAATGTGTAGTGTCAGGATCCGACACCTCATGAAGGAAAGATAGGAAGAGGGTTTGCGAAGAAATTTGGAAGTGACCCTGCCTTCTAATCCCGTCTTCAATTTTTTCATTCTCCAGTCCCTTAAAGATTGTCTTCCAGTGATTCCCAAACTCTGCCTCCATACTGTGCAAGTTTATCCAAGACAAAATACTGCCGGTGTCATGGAGTAACAGTAACGCTGGCCCAGGCTTTTTAACAGTTCCTTCGCCTCTGGGAACTTTGTTGTTTCCAATGCAGAATGATCTACAGATGGAACCCACACTTGATGCACATTTCATGATGCAATCATTATGCCTAACACATATGATAAACTAAAAACGGAAGTTAATAATAAATATAATATTGATATTTAAACAAGATCTAGAAAAGCCCCAAGAAAACCAATACAAAAACACACTTGGGGTGATCAGTGGGGATTCAAAGGTTTATTGCAGTTGGGGACACATATGGATAATTGTGCTTATTATCCTGTTTCTAACCAAGACATGTCTATACGACAGGGAGAATGGCCAGACAACAATGTGCTCTATTTCACAGCTACTTAATTTCATTATTCTTAAGAAAAAATGATGCTGAACTTAATGTCTTACAATCATTCTTTCCTGTTAATCAGGAACTCAGCTGAAATAATTCTTTCTGTTCTTTGGGTAACAGGTTTAACTCACTACTGATTTAGGGTTTTGAAGAGCAAATAGATTTTTTCAATTTTTAATTTTTATTTCTTTGCAAATAGATTTTCTATAATTCAAATATTTTTCTTCAGTGTTTCAATTTTTTCCTTCTGCAAAGTCATAAACAAAAGTTTGAGACCAATAATTGAGTTACAACAATCTCTCCAATTTCATTTTCTTAAAATGGTCTTATTTAATAATGTTCTCTTATTTAATGATGTTGCAGTAATAGGAAAACATGGGAGCTGAGTGATTACTCTAGTTGCTCTCCACAATAATACTGTCGGGCTATGTGCAGTCGGTTGAACGCAGCCCAGTACTGAACACTGTCCCTCCTCACGTTCCTAATTCCATATGCTAAAGCACTAATACTGTCAGTTAAGTATTATTAACTATGTCACCCGAGTATCATCTTTGTAAATATTTGCCAAATCACATTGCCTTTTGCCTAGAGAAGCGCAACTCTGATTCCTGAGTTCAGACACACTGCTTAATGTTTTCACTTTACTACAAGTGAATTTGTTACAGTCAGCTGGGACTGCTCTGAAAGACATCCAACAACTTTCCTTCCATATTTTGATCACCCGTGATTTGGTAAAATTTCTTTGTATGTTAAAGCTTTACAATGTATAAAACAGTAATTCCAACCATCCCATAGATTGCTGTCTTTTCTGATCATTCTTGCATATGGGAACCTTCACATTTTTTTTTCACTTAAATCTTTCACATTTTCCCCCAGTTTAATCAACATTGACCAATGACGCACTTTTCGGGTACTTTGAACCTACTTTTATACGACACTAAATTTAAACAACACATTTCCTCCATAAAAGCACCTTGTCAAACATACCTAATAAACTATAATTTTAGGTGACTTAACAACAGCAAAGCACCAGAACTTGGATTGCAAACATCTCACTCAGAACGGAGTTGTACGCGGACTATTTCTGAATGACCTGCCAAAGCACAGATCCCGACAGGGATAGCTTGTTATCAGCAGACTTGTCATAAAAACCATATGTAACAAATCCATACCTATTTAGCAGCTGCAGAAATCACAATCTCTTGCATCACAAATACGAAATGAAGTGACAATAATAAGTTTTCCATTAATGAGTGTAAATCAATAAAAATAAGAAAACTGTGCAGATGATTTTCCATCTTCCAGTGAGTTTGGAATGCTGTGTTTTCAGGTGTCTTATATTTTGACTAGCCTAGGATCTCATTTGCAAGAACACCATTACAATTATCTTTGATGTTTTGCACATGTGACAAACCATGCCTTTAAATTACTTTCAGTATTTCCCCCAAAGTGCAACCGTTTTCATTACAGAATAGTTTCCAATGAAGCCAAAGTACTTATTAGGGTCAATGTTTTTCTGAAAACTGTCACTATCCCATATTTAGGTTCTCCAGATGAAGGTGAAAATTGCTATGTGGTTTTCATCTTATCATTCTTTTTTTTTCTTCTAAAAATAAATAATTCATTTATGGCCTACTTGTACCAGTCCAATTAAACTGTGATTATTGTTATTGAAAAGTGCCGCCACTGATACTGTCCCCTTCTGAAGAGCCTTGGTATTTCTGTCCGCACAGGATACTTCCCCACACTTCTCATCCGACCATGAGCTATGTTAATAGAAAGATAAGCTATACCTAAGTCCAACTTCTGTGCTGATGATCGAATTGATTATCCTGTATCAGAAAGTCAAATACTATGCTAACGTGTGAGCTGTCACACAATGTGGGTATCCCCCATGCTGTTCCACCTCCTTTCTTCCACCCCCCCCAACTCTTGGCCATGGCATTTGTGGCAATGTGCCAAGTCCTTGCTATGAATTTACAGTCTCTTTTCATCTACTTTATCCTATTTAACTTTATCCTATTTAACTTTCTCTCATTTAAAAACTGTTGATTGTCATTCATTAAATGGATTTCCCAAGCCAGTAGTGGGTCCAGATCTGCATTTTGCAAAGTGGTGCCTAAAATACAATCTGGGACTCCCCGCAGCTTTAAATGCAATGCTCCGCGCTTCTGTACCCATCACACGGTGCGCTCTCAGAGCCAGTGTGATCTGGGGTGACCTGATGCTGGGCTAAACTCTTTAATCCATGCTTGTATTTAACCTTAATATTAACTATTTTAGATCAAGATGCAACTGCCCTCTGGAGCTATACTGCGATAGGTTTTGGAGAAAGAAACTTTTTTTTTTTTTTTTTAAATATCCATCCTGGAGTGTTCACACTCTGGACCATGGGATTGTCTCATCTTTCTTTTACGCCTCCCCATGGAATATTAAAGACAACAAAAGACAGCTGGATAACAAATTTCAGCAATGTCATTTTGAAGGCAGTATAGATTAGTGACTTAAAAACGCCCCATTTATTTTATGTTAATTGTCTAGGTCAAGTGTCACAGGAGTGTTTCTAAAGCATGCTGCCTGAACGCTGATGGTACTAGAAATGATTTTAGGTAGAAAACGGAAAAACTTTACGCATTTATTTTTAGGTTAACTTCTGTTTACAGTAAGTCATCTTGGTTTTTAAATTAATAAAAGGGATATATGATTAAAAAATAAGTTGGCTAATATCAAGAAAAATAATAAATAACAGTTTAAAAATAAATGTGATAACACTCATGAAAATGGAGTGCAAATAAGAGCATTACAGTAACTGTTTATTTTTTGACTTGGTATACTGACCGAATACTTGCTGTCATATACTGATTTGCAATGACCTAGGCTGGGATAAATTTAAGAGCTGCAATTGAGTTTCTAATAATAATTATTAAAACTGGATGTTAATGCTTATAGCTAAGACCTACCATGGGTAGTCAGTTTCTCGGCTGAGTAGTGTTGCTTGCAGTGTTAAAGATTCAGAAAATGTGACTTTCCCCCAAAAGGCATAGTAGGCTTACAGATTATTTGAACTAGAAGGGACCTCAGAGATCATCATCTAGTCTACTGTCTCTGTTTTCGATATTTATTTCTACAGATGGATACTCATTTAGGTAGGTATGCACCTGAGATCCAGAGCAGGGATGGTAACACAGGGAGGTCATGCGTGGATGTGAGCTCTCAGCCTGGGCTTTCCACTCACCTTTCCACCCGCCAACGTGTGCTCCCAATACCGAGGCTGCCTTCTCGGTGAATAAGTCCACATTCCCCTACAGCAAAACCATGGTCTTCAAATGCACTCCATGTGATAACTTCTAAATGTGGACCTTACATTTTTGCTAGGGTATCTCATCCTCATATCTATGTCATACTTACCTATCTACTGTTTTCAGCAAGTTTGAGAGCTTCTGCAAGGTTGTAGCAACACCTTCACTCTGTGAAAACAGAGTGTCTTGGAGAAGCAAAAATTCAATAAATATAAAAGATTATATAAGAATTATGAAACCGATTTGATGTCTGTAAAGCAATCACTAAACTAACCATTATTTCCCTTTACAAGTTTCCTGGAAAAGAAAGTACTAGACATGGAAGACAAGCATATAGTTCAACTACGGTCAATAAAAGAAGAGAAAGATCAGCTCCAGGTGTTAGTATCCAAGCAAAATTCCATCATTGAAGAACTAGAAAAACAACTGGTGACCGCCACAGTGAATAATTCAGTTCTCCAAAAGCAGCAACATGATCTGATGGAGACAGTTCATAATTTATTGACCATGATATCAACGTCAAACTGTAAGTCAAGTTTACATAATAATTTTTCTTCAGTTTTAACTGCCATTATTTTGTAAGTGAAACTCTCAAAATTCCAAAAAATTCCCATCTTTCAGAAAAGGACTATTTCTATTACATGTTTCCTATGAAAGCTTTATAGAGTCTTATCACAGAACCAATTAAAAAGGAGGAAGTAATTCCACTCCCAGTTATTTACCTAAAGAATACAAAAACACTTATCCAGAAAGATATATGCACCCCTATGTTTATTGCAGCATTATTTATGAAAGCCAAATTATGGAAGCAGCCCGAGTGTCCATAGATAGATGAATAAAGAAGATGTGAAATACACACACACACACACATTATGGAATATTATTCATCCATAAAAAAGAATGAAATCTTGCCTTTCATGAAAACACGGATGGAGCTACAGAGTGTTATGCTAAGTGAAATAAGCCAAAGAAAAATAAGCCAAATAAGCCAATAAGAAAAAGACAAATACCATATGACTTCACTCATATGTGGGAATTTAAGAAACAAAAATAAACAAAGGAAAAAAGAGAGAAAAAAAAAACAACAAAAAACAGATTCTTAACTCCAGAGAACAGATGGTTACTGGGGGGGAGGTGGGTGAGGGGATGGGGAAACAGGAGATGAGGATTAAGAATACACTTGTTGTGATGAGCGCTGAGTAATGTATAAAACGGTTGAATCACTATATTGTATACCCGAAACTATTATAACACTGTGTGTTAACTGTAGTGAAATTAAAATTTTTTAAAATGCTATTCAGGGAGATAAAATAACAGAAAGAAGGAAGAAGAAGAGGAGAGAAGGAATATTTATACTAATTAGTTATTGTGAGGCAAACCCCCCCCCCCCACATGATTCCTGGGCTCAAAGAGCCTACTTTGCGTTAGTTCCATTGTTGTCTACAGGTATGAGGCAGGGCAGGTTGCTAATCCACAGTGGACTTTATTTTTTAAGTGGGAAAAACAAGTCTAAACCCAGAGGGCTGTCGTGAAGACTGACTTAATACTTGCATTGACTGGCATAAAATTGGCACTCGAGAAATGTCAGCTCCCTTCTCTCTGCCCATCCTTAGATATATTTTGCCTACTTCATTACTGTTTTACCTTTCACTTTTTTTTTTTTTTTTGGATTTTAGAGGGAAGAAGGGAGGCATCTTCAGTCATTAATTAGAAATGGGATATACAATTTGTGTGGCATTGTCATTTTAAGGTTTTGTTTATCTTCCTTAAACAAATTGGGTCTAGTTCTTACTATGGCTTATTTCCCAATGTCCTTTAAACTTGGATTCTTTGGAAACAGATACATTTTACATATGAATCATGTGAAGATATTCTTCACTTTCATAAGAAATACGTTCTCACATCGTCCTCAAGTCACGTGGTTATCCCAGACTTTTTCACGTTCATAGAACAATCATCTGACATCTGGTTGGAACAAGATAATGTGAGGTGTTAGTTCTGATGAGCCAAAGTAGAGGAAATCATGCAGCTCAAATCCTGGCAGGAAAAAGAAGCACAGGAGAGAGAATAGCAGAAGAGGCTTTCCTTTCCCCATGAGCCTCTAGCTGACATGAAGGAAGCACCTCTGTCTACATGTGATGCCTACCCGCGCATCTAATCCATATGCCTGCGCTCCAGTGGGTCTGCAGCATGGACAGAAATACCTGCAGGAACACACACACACACACACACACACACACACACACTCCCTTTTTAAGGCAAAAAGGATCGGGAAATCTAAATGTTGAGAGCAGAGTAAAACTTTGAAGGAATTTCATAATCCTATCATTTTTAGACTTAGAGTAAGAATTTCAAAGACAAAGATAAATTAATGGTAGGCTCCTCTCGAACATAAACTATAATGGGACAGTTGCTAAATATCCAAAGAACACTTTTATTATCTTTATCCAATAGTCTAAAGACATGTATCAAGAATTGGCTTTTATAAAAGGGAGAAAACATACACCCACAGCCTAGGATAACAGCTAACGGGGTATGCCACACAGCCACCGTAGAGGGGACACTGTTTTTAGGTACATTCTTTTTTTATTCTTTTGCAATAACTTTATGTGATTCTAGTCAAGATGGAAGATTTTTTTTTAAGTAATGGTTTACTATAGTTAATTGCAAAATACTTGCATTCCATGTTGATGATTAAAAAAAAAGGAAGTATGGGTTACTGGTGATAATATTTGAGAATTAATGCAGAACAGGCTGAAGGAGTAATTTTTTTGGAAAGGATAAAAACTGGTGGGTCCTTTCTACTTATTATAAGAATTCAAATGTAATAAAACTTGAATGCATCTTGAAATAATAAACTTTTATCTTTCATGAACTCCTGTTAAATGCTTTCCTATATTTTTAAAAGCAGCGAAGAACTCCCTCGATGTTAAGGAAGAGAAAGTCATTTTCAGAGACTGTGCGGAAGTATTCAAGTCAGGACTGACAACCAATGGTATCTACACGCTCACATTCCCTAATTCCACAGAGGAGATCAAGGTACGGTATTAGTCTCCTGGTTTCAACTGCCTGGCTGTAAACAGGTTATTTTAGAAGCAGAGGAACCACATAATGTAGTTCACACACCCAGACCCTTCCCAACTTCATGCAAAGCAAAACAACAAACATGTACTGAGTGAAACACCTGCCAAGGGCTCCACGTCCAGTCACTGCACACATATCCTGACTGGGGATATCAACAACGTAGAGATTTCTGTATCATCATGAGAAGATACATCTATTCCATATCCTCCTTGCATTTGACTTAATCATCATATTGTCAGCTGTTTCCCTTCAGGTGTCAGACTCATTTCATTGCTTTCCAAGAAAATATCCTCCAAATACTAGAGTTCAAATAACCAAATAGTTTGTCCTTCAATTGTTCTTTCAAAGAGCACTGGTATTCTATCAAAAAAAGGTCTCATATAGCTCACAGCTACAACAGCCACAAAAAGCTTTCCTTAGACACAGCCATGGTACCTCAGTTTGCAGAAGTGATGTATAGACATTTCCCATTTTATCATAGAACATATAAGAGGATACATACGCAGCAGGAGAGGCTTAATAAAATTAATAGTTTTTACTGCTTTGTCAAAGATGTCCCAAAGTGAAATATCGACTTATTTTTCCCCACTTGCACGGGTGTGACTGAAGCATATAATGACTCAAATATAGGGTATGCTACCCCTTCATTCATTCTGGGGTGCTGGTATTTCCCCCACCAGCATTGCTGTCCCATCAGTGCAGACGCTGTCACAGCGTCAAACGCCAAAAATGTCTCGGTGTCATTATGGAGACAGCGTCAGTCTGGTGGACTCGCAGCAAGGGTCTCAGGGACCCCGGGAGTCTGCAGGCCACACCATGTGGATCGTTGGGGTTGGCTATTCTTACCCTGACTAGCATTGGCCAGAGGACTTAAAACACACCATCAAAGAGAGTGGCTCATTTTCTTCTCAAGTATTTGGAGTGTATTTCAAGGCATTAGCTCAATTACTTTGTGGAAAGTGAACCAACAACCAGAACTTACCATCAGGAGAAGTTAGTATATAGCTTATCTCAGTTATTCTCAGTTATTCTGGATTACTCAGCATGGTTTCTGATGGTGCTCTGGGAGACACTGAGCTTTAGATGGGGGCGGGGGGGAACCACAGCCCCAGGGAATATTTTAATGCGGCTTCTCATAGACATCTGATAAGGTAAAATATTACAGGAGAGTCAGTGTGAAGTGTTACATAATTATCAGATGACTGCATATATTATATGCTTATAAATATGTCTGCATCTAATTGTAACTGCTACAAGTTGAACCAATGAAAACACTTAGAGGAAAGGCCATCGATACTGTATAAATATGGAAATTTTAGAGGTTCCTGGAAACATTACCTCTTTGAACTCAGTATTATCCTCAGTATTTAAAATGCTAATAAGAAAAAAACACTTTCAAAAAATCTAAGTATTAAGGGTTTAAGGACATAGAACTTGAAACAGTAACATATACTTTGATTAAGAATTTAAAAGATAAATATTGTGCTCTTCAAGTTAATACTTTCCAAAGAAAATCTTTCTAATTCATTCATGCTGCTTTAAATCAACCTTGGAAATCAGTTAATGTCCCCAGTGCTCTAGAAGCAGTACATTAGCGGGGAGGGAAAAAAAAACAACATAAACATAAATAGTCTGCTGCAGATGAGAAAGGAATGAACAAATCCTGTAGGAAGGCTCTCAATCCCCTTTGCAATCTGGTTTTCATAACAATCCTCTGTATACTGCTGTCTGTCACCAGATGTTGGTCTCTTCTTGGCCTAGAGCACTGGGGACAGGAGTGGCAGCAGGAGGAGCACAGAGGATATCGGTGCAATGTGCATGTTTTGCAAATCCAGAGGGCAACCACCAATTACACGGCACCAACCAACTGCTCTATAAATGTTTTCCTGACTCAGTGCAAGGCTCCCGCCCCACAGCACTGTCAGTCCAATGGCCTCATTGAAATGTTCTACAGCAAGATGAAAATATATAGTACCGTGGGACAACATGAGTCTTAGACCACGGTTGGAAACATTAGGATTTATATTTCTTCTAAACATTTGCAGTAAAAATAACTCCTCGACACAGCAGGAAACAACAATCTTACCAAACCTCAAGTTTCTCATCTCTAAAATAAATGGTCCAAATTAAATGACTTCTAGATTCCGTTCCAGATTTAAGACCCCATAATTCACGGTCTGATTGAGGGAGAGAAAGTCTGAGAGACTTGAGTTTAAATTCTGGCTCGGCCGATTTGTGCCTCTGACCATGTCATTTACCCTGTGTGAGGCCTCAGTTTCCTAATCTGTAACTCGATGAAGTAACCCTAGTCTTACAGAGCGATTATGAGGTGACAATTGACATACAGCACTTAGGACAGGACTTAGTACTTAACCATCTATTCAAGAAATGGGAACTGTTTACCATTTTGACTGCCCCCAAAGACTATGAGACAATGTTTCTGTGTGAAAGGGCAGCCATTTTTGCCCTGTTTCATCTAATTCAGGAAAGAACGTTCAACAGATCTTTGAGCCGACCTTTTCCAAAAGGGCCTACATATTTCAACTTTATTTTTGAAAAATTCATTAGGTTTCTGCAAAAGATAAAAACTGCATCAAAGGCATCTGAGTTTGTTTTTGCTGGTCAGAGACCTAATAATTTCCTTCCCTAAATTTCACAGGGTATGTACCTGTCTCCTAGTGTTCATCTGTGCGATTACCGTTTCATCAAGTCATTCACTGTGGCCTCAGAGCCGAAGCATGACATTTAAATCAAGCATTATCCACTGAAAGGCTTCACGTTTTAGAGCAAGATATCAGGTCCCTGAACCATGCAGTAGTGTGCTAACAGAAGTATTAACTGCCCTCGGGTTTGTGGTAGCTGGAGCGGTGAGGTCGTGGGCATTCTTGGAGGAAGTCTGCTTTCCTGATGCCGAGATAATCCATTTCATCATTTTCACTCAGTGCCCTCTGGCTATGTGGACAACTCTTCTTTGAACACTATCTTCCTCTGAAAGTTTCACGACTCAGTTAACCATGATACATCAGTTTCTATGAACTCTTTGTTCTTTTTCTCTTTTTAATCGGAACAAAGAGATATTAAGGGAATGTTCTAATCATCTCATCGTTGTCCCTGGTGGAGTTAGAGAATGGTATGGCTCAACCCATTTCTACACGGGGGGTGACTCGCAGCCAGCCTGCACTCTGATTTCCACATGAAGACAAACTTCTCTAAGTATCCGTGACTTTATAATGGTGATTTTGACAGCAAAGAATCAGATATTCTTAGAACAAGGATAGGCTCGCTAAAAACCATATCCGGTCTTTCCACCCACCAGCATGCCATTTAGGATGCAGAGGAAGCAAGCTGTCTGTACACACAAAACTCCTTAAACCAATATAGCCTATTCAGCTAGTTTACCAATTTTTTTAGAAGACATATTGAGAGAAGTGAGCAGTACTGACCATTGGGTGGACCACAGGCAAGTAAGAGGCAGTATTATTCATGAACTGATTTCAACTTGGAGCTGCATTGAGGGATCTGGCCTATTAACAAAAGGGTCAAGTTTCTCTGTTTTTGATAGCCTACTATGGTAGAAAAAAAGGTAGAGAATGAGGAATTTAAGAGACCTTACTCAAGTCCTATATTCCACTTAATAGCTGAATGACTCTGGTCAAATTAATCTAACTTTACTAAATCTTTTCACTACATCTTTCCTCCTCCCAAAAATGCAGAATTACAGTATCACAGCAGAGTTGTTTCAAGATTGCAGATAATGTATGCAAAGTACCCAGTGGTGCATAGCAATGATAACAAGAAAATTAATGATAATAATAATATCAATACAGGGAGATAATAAGGGGTCACCTTAAGTAGGTCAATTTTATTTGGTTAATTTAAAATGGGGAAATCATTTTATTCTTAATAAATGCAATCTTCTTTAATGGAACATATGTTCCCGAACATAAGGATCATCAGGGAAAGCAATATGGTCCAAGGGACCTTTGTGGAGAGAGATGGGAAGAGCGGTGGAGAGAAATCTGCTGGAGAACAGGGTGCTGGGTTCCCAGGGCAGCTCTCTGTCTTGTTAGCAATGAGACATCAGGCAAGCCACTGAAAATGAAAGACTGGGTCTAGGTGTGCTCTTGGTTCTCTTTTATCCCCCACTCTTTAGGATTTGAACTCACAAATGCAGAATAGTTCACATTTAAACTTACTCTGCCAAAATTATCTCCCTTATATCCCCAAAAGACAGAGGGAAACAGCAGAGGAAGACTATTTCTACTTGGTTTTGAGTGATAACGTTCCTATTTACTACCTCATATGCTGTAGGAAATTTTATCTTAACAGAATTTCTGGGAACATTTTTCATTCTACTATAATCTCATTATTTAAAACTATTTATGTAATCTTATTTGCAGGGGTGTTTAATTTCATCATAAAACTCCTGCTGAGTGGAAAGTGAGCATGCATGCTCCTGGCCCAAGAAGGAATTCTGTGTTCCGAGCAAATTTAAACCCACCAAGCCAGTTTAAAAGCAAAAATAAAAAGAGCTGGGAGGAGAAATACCACAGGCGGTGAGCAAAGTGCAAAGAAGCTTGAAGCCACGATCTGTGGGGCAGAGCTGTCAGGCTACTCGCAGGTCACATACGTCACACAGAGTACCCAGGGGCCTCAGATCTCTCATACTGAGGGATGAACCTAGAATCGAATTTTTATCCTACATGGAAGAAGTCTTCTAACCCCATAGCTTAACATAACAAGGGTCTTGGAAACCCAATAGTGCAGAAGTACTCCCTCTACACAACTCCCTGCAGAGTTGATAGGGACCGACAGCTACCATAAAGGTTTCTGGAGTCGTGAACACCAGCCGGTAGATTTCTACAGGTGGGAGATAAGGTTTGGGGCCAAACCGCCAAGATGTCCCAATCACAACAAGTCTCTAAGAAACAGCGACCTCTGGGTCAGCGAGTGGGGTGAGTCTTTAGCCTAGAACAGATGATGACAAGAAAGTCATATTCTCATCGACATTGAAATCGAGTTATATTACTGTTTATTTTTCATCATCATTTTAAATTCATGGTTTTCAATCATTTAAAACCATCTGCTTCTTGGAAGACCACAAAGATTTACCCTGGGGAACCCTATCAGCACAAGTCATACTGTAGGTATCCACATCTGTCTTGTTGCTGTGAGTTCAGACACAGCCCTGAGTCACTGGTGTTTCCCACGCAGTAATTGTGCACTTCCCATTGGCAGGCATACTGCGACATGGAAACCTCTGGAGGCGGGTGGACGGTCATTCAGCGGCGTGAAGATGGCAGTGTTGATTTTCAGAAGACTTGGAAAGAATACAAACTGGTATGAATAGCCTTTAAGCCATCTGAAAATAATTTTCTTGGTGAAAACTAACTTTTAAGATCTGCAGAACCTGCACCACAAATCCAAAACTAGCCAATGACTGTTGACAATTTTTGTTATCAAAGCATTCCTCTTAACTGGTGTCTCCGTCTCCCTACCAACGAATGGCCCTGTCAATGCAAAGTAAACTATATATCAGAACAAAGGCATGCAAGTGCGAGGCTTATTTGTAATGGCAGGCTCAGTGTTTTTTGGTAAGCCAACAGTTTCACAGAACTTCCCATGTCAATAAACGAAGCTGTTTACACTCATGTTTCTACTGGTGATTCCCCAAGTAGTTCCAATTACTCTAGCCCTAATTTTCTTCCAATAGAAGCTTGGTTTCTTAAAACTGACCTTCTAAAAAAGTCTACTTTCTTAGATGGAAGACACCAAATTTTCAGAGGACAGGAAAGAATTTCTGCTGAATATCTGGCAGTCATCCCACGTTAAATGGATAGACTATTGATTTCAAATACGTGAAGAAAAAACAAACAATGAGGTGACTGAATTTTACCACTTGGATTGCAGGGATTTGGGAACCCTTCCGGCGAACACTGGCTGGGAAATGAATTTGTTTTCCAAGTGACCAATCAACAGCCCTACGTGCTTAAAATACACCTTAAAGACTGGGAGGGGAACGAGGCGTACTCACTGTATGAACATTTCTATCTCTCCGGTGAAGAACTCAATTACAGGTGAGTTGTATGTAACTGAAAAACACTAACAGATTTGCTGGGTGAGCATTCCAAAAAGTGAGAGCCCCACGGCATTAACCAGGATCTGAAGTACTCAGAGGATACCTTAAATGGAAAAACATCTCGTTTCTTAGAGTTCTATGTTGCCTTTCAGGAAGTTCATCTACTTTTAAAATTCGTCTAGTTTTAAAATTCTAACTTTGGTTTTAATGATATAAGGGAAACTTCACAAACTTCACAGTTTGTTGTCTCTGCTGTGTATCCTCAAAGCGTAGATGAACCCCGCCTGGCAGATAACAGGCGTTCAACCAGTATTTGTAGGACATGTGAATGCTGTGTCCGTATTAGGAAATGTCATGCCAGTATCGTAACAGAGGTCCACCTAGGACCGTGTGGTTTTCTTCCAAAAGGTTTTAACAGTTAAATCTATTTTTCTGCAGCTAAAGTGCACTCGATTGTTATGCTCCATCCCAAAGTTAGGAAGAGTCCCCCAGTTTTAAAGTGGCAGACTTAGGTGGGAGGGTTAGTCATGCAAGTCCTTCACTCTGCCGTAGAAACATCAGCCGCTTCACAGCACCCCCTCAGTATTTGCCTTGCCCCACGCGTTTGGCGGCACTCGTGTTGAAAGTTCCAAGAAAAGCACGGGCATCCCTGACTCAGAATTTAGTTTCTGGCTCTCAATGCCTGAGAGTAGAGGCGGAGAGCAGAGAAGGCATTGAAAGACCGGCGCCTGACGAGCGAATGTGTACAGCAGGAAAAATCATGTACCTGCACATGGTCTGGTGGAAAGAGGTGCCCAGAGACCCACGTGCAACGCCGGAGGGAGAACAGTGAGATCGGGAGCCGGGTGCACCACGGGAATTGGTCTGGGAGGCACCAAAGAAACGTTCAGTCACCAACACAGCCCTGAAGGAATCTCAAGAGCACAGACACACCCATCATGAAAATACCTACAGTGGGCTCAGAAGTCAGCACAGTTCAGTAGGAACATCCCAGGAAACAGTCATATGTGGCTTGCAGTCCCACCTAAATCTCATTAATGCCCAACTCAGACCCTCTGCTCAACAGAAAATCCACAATCTGAACAGCTTGGAAAATAAACACGATTTCAAAGTCCTTGAGCTGGCTTCCTAGGGGTCACAGCGAAGGAAGAGCACAGAAACATAGGCTGAACAGCTTGCCTGAACTACCTGAGAACTATACAACATCCAGTATGTCCTGCTTTATAAGTGGGGGGTGTGTGTGAAAATTTTGAAAAACTTGAAGACAGGTAACATACCACGAGCACCAACAGGACTTTTAAAAGTCAGTGAAACAGAGCCCACCAACTCTCATTATAGAGAGAGCAGGGTTCCCTTGGAGAGGGAACGACGCAAATGAATGAAAAGATAGGTGTTTGGGCCTCACTGCAGCTCCAAGTTGACTCCAAAGAGATCAAAACTTCAATGAATTTTTAGACACGAGTGGCTGGTCATTGTTTTACCTCCAAGCTAAATATTTTTTCAACTGGCAACAGTTAGGAATCTACAACAGAGGAACTCAAAAAATTTTTTTAAAAAGAAAGAAAGAAACACAAAAATTAAGGATTAGACTGTTTATATAAGGAGATTTTACAAAATGGGTCATTACCCTTTTATGCTGACATTATAAAAATATTTTAGACCGAGATGGTTCTTAACAGACACTTCCTTTAGAATGCAATCAGTTTTGGGATACACCATTCTAAAGAGCACACATTCATTTAAAGCTTGGTTTAACCTACGTGGCAGGGTACGGCAGATACTACATTGAAACCACGTTGTCCCAGTAAAACTCGGCGGTGTGATAAGGGGCTGTGACGTGGTTGAGTAATAACACAGGTGTGTCTCAGAATGCTACCGTCTACAGCCACCGATTTGGGTTTTTTGCAAAGAAGTGTTCCCCAAATGCTGGAAAACTGAAAAATAATGTCATCAGGAAAGGATAAATGCATCGACAGAATATTATTATGATAATTATTTTTAACTAAAACTAAAAACTATTTGTATGTTAAACCTTGAAGACTGGTCACTCTTCGCAAACATTCTGGCAACTCCACACAAACATGCAGATTTCATTATTCAGTGCTGGCCTTGCTTCTTTCACTCCACTGTTCTATAAACTCAAACTGACACCAATATAAAGAAATTTCAAGAAATGTGGTTATTCTTAATAACCAAATTTAAAAGAAACCAACTATAAACCAGGGGGCCCTATAATAGAAGAATCTAAAAATGATACAACCTTTCTCATAAAGACAAATAAAAGATAGCATTCTCCCGGATTCTGCTCGCCTTTGAGGACTTTTAACGAGTCCCATAAGAACTGAAATTGTTGTAAGGAGAGAGAGGCTGGAAAGCAGTAAGGACAAACTACGTGGTTTACATCAACCCTATCTATGATTAATGAGAAGGGCCTGGAAAGAAATTAAAGTGTTTCAAAATCCCAGAGATGTGTAGGACTTACATAAACGCTTTGCAGCAGGTAATTAGAGGCTGTGCCAAGGACCAGGGTCATTTTTGAAACGTGACGATAACACTGAAATTCAGAAATTCAGCCAGTGCCTTATGATGGCGGTTTCTAGAGCTACAGTCCTAAAAACAATTTTAAATCTAAGTCATTAACACAGAAGTGACTTAGAACCAACACTTCATGGAACTCCATTTGGCATGCTCCGTACACCCACCTTTTCGTAACTCTTCCTCGATAGACAAACGTCCCTGGTAAGGGTCTACCAGGGTAAAACGCTACAGAGGAGCTGGATGCATCTGGGGCAAAGTCTAGCTCTACCACACTCCCGTCTCTGAACCTCAACAATTTCATATGTAAAAACAGGAGAAACACCTGCCTCTCTGGGCTGGTACGTGCATTCCATGCACAGACCCGTGAAAATGCCTGTCGCAGTCTGCTTACAGACAGTCCCTGGCAAACCTTTCCTCTCTTCTCTACCCTCTGTTCCAACATGAATTCTGGGAAATTATATGCCTGTCAAGGTAGTGGTTAGCAAAAGACAAGCATCATTTTGGGGACTCAGAGTACCATTCTCCCTGGGTCATTGCGGGGTTTTGTTTTGTAGGGTCCCCAGGTCACAAAGACTCAATGATCCGGGCTCCTCCACTGCCATATCCGACGTCCCAACACAGTAATGTCACATCCCTCAGCGTCACCCCCCAGCACATGAAGCCCTGCTCTGGGCTGCACCCTGCCAGCCTGCCAATGGGCTCCCTTGAAACAGTGTTACCATACTTTCTCTTTCCCTTCTCTCTCCTCCTTGGCATACACATCACTGATGCAAGCCAGAGTTTTACAATCTTCTAAAAGTATGGGCTATTATCTAGTGTTGAACTTAATATCACATTTATTCCTTTCTCAATGTCTGGCAAGTTTGCTACAATACTATACAGAAATGAGGCAAAGCAGCCCTAAGGATGTATTTTCTATATAGTTCTATGGATTTCTACTCCAAATTCAATGATCCCTTCCTTGACTACTAGCCTGTCCATCCCTACCACCCCACTGAAAATCATGATGCTTGAGGTTGTCTGCTCATCTCAAGACTCTCATTTCTATACGCATGATGCCTGGAGACCTGGAGAGAGGACCGCTTTACGTTGTATTTTCCCTTCTGTTTATCTGAAAGAGCGGGCCCTGAAGCCCCTGCTGATGCTTGTGCAAGTGATATGAGCTGAAGGTTTCATGGAAACATTCCTCAATGTCTAAGGATTTGATGATAAGTTGGTTCCTGTTTATACCAGTGCAAAAATATTTTGTCCAGAGTACGCATTAGTACACTAACCAGTACAAAACACATTTCTGCAGAATGGAATTCTTCATTATAAAAAATTTTCCACTACGGTAAATTAACAGCCCAAGCCAATTACGTTATTTTCTTTTCTTTCTTTTTTTTTCTTTGCATGCTTGCAGGATTCACCTTAAAGGACTTACAGGGACGGCCGGCAAAATAAGCAGCATAAGCCAACCAGGAAATGATTTTACCACAAAGGATGTAGACAACGACAAATGTATTTGCAAATGTTCACAAATGCTCTCAGGAGGTGGGATGACTTTTCTCTCTTCCTATTTGTTTTGGCAAGGAAGAATTTCATAGAGTGAAAGGCTGGCTATTTGGACTTGAACTTGTGATGGGTGACAATGTCCACATTTCATAAATAGACTTACTAGATGTAGGGAGATTTGTTTTTCACTTTTTCAGACTGTTGAGTCTTAAGAATGTGATGTGGACCTAACAATTGTCAGCAGGCCAACTGTGTCTCTTCAGGACCTCACTCTGGCACAGAGAGAGGACATCTGATATCCAGCAAGCTCTCCTGAGCTTGTGCTCGTTGACTAGCAGATGTCAGAGCCACGCTTTAATTTCATTTTGCTTTATTAAGAAGGTTAAAAATTCAAATTGGCAACCAAAACAGTGACATAGATTCATTAGCATAGAAGGGTTTCTAATTAATAATTCATTGTGCAAACATGGAATTTCCAGTTACCTTTCTTTAAAGATTTCATTAATATACAACAAATACTTACAAACACAAAGAAACTAATTAGCCAATTTGTTTTTTCTTTTTAGTACACCAAATTAAAATTAACAGTTGTCCACTTTAAATCAAGGTGTTTATGCTCATGCTCTTCTTGCTTCCTACCTTTCATATCAGACTGCTCTAAAAAAAAAAAAAGAAAAGAAAAAGAAAAAAAAAAGAAAACCACACCCAGAAGCAAGAGACTATTTTAACAGTCGCTTAAAATGGCCAGATTAGTATCCAGCAACATTTAAGAGTTCAATGACAGGGACCAAGCGCTAGAAAATTTACTCTTCCAATTTCTAAAAGTTTAAAATCAAATGGCCAGAACCAGTTAATTGTGACTGAGGCAAGAAAAAAGCTTGACAAATGCTATCAAGTGAGTTCTTAAAAATATTGAAAGACTTAAACCAGCAACAAAAATTCTGCTGACAGTACAAACGGAACGTAAAAGCAAACAGGAAGTTGGCAGGGTTTAATTTGTAGAGACCACAAATTATATTACCGAAAATTCATTCATTACTCACCCAGGAAAGAAAAAGGTAAGAGCTGTGGTCAATTTATTTGACAAATCTAAGGTAACTACATAAACAAGATCTATGCTTATCATGTGTTTGCATTTCAGTTAAGAATCATTTACAGTCAAGAGAAAGGATTTATTTATGAAAATAGTTTGAAACTCCATAATTTTCATGTCTTTAAAATAATACTGAAAGAATTAGATCCATTAAAAAAAATCAGTCCTGTGGTTCTTTAGATAATATATTTATATGTATCCACATAATATATACTGGCAACACAGGTCTTCCCTATTAGCCATATTTATTTCAATAATTATTTCAATGAGAGAAAGCTATTATATTGATTGTGTAAAAGCGGCCTGTCTCCCTCCCTCATCCTTTTTGAAGCCAACAAAAAGGGGAAAAGGGGTGGGTTGGGGGGACCAAATGTAGCGAATCCTTTTTTCCCATCTGCCATTCCCACACTGAACCCAGCTGTCCACACGAGAGGGCGGTGGTTTTCAGACCACCCGTATGTCATGAGCTACTCAAGAGAGTAGGAGAAGTGCATTAATAACCAAGGAAACAATATATTTATTTACTCAAATCAAGATTTAGGGCTGGGAGTAGAAGTGGGAAAGAGACTGAGGAGAAACACACAGCCCAAGAGAGAAAGTGGAGCAGTCCCGGCTGTAAGGATGTCAGGTCCCAGCCCACGGTCTGGGTCCCTGGTAAGCCAGTCCAGTGATCAGCTAGGTTTTTGCAGGGACAGCAAATTCTGTAGTTACATCAGCCAGCAGGCTCCAAGGCAGCCAGATCTATAAATTTGCAACATTCCTGAATATTTTGAAGGATTCTGAATAACACACACAAATGTCTTATCAAATCGACGTTAATCTGAATCTGCTCAAATCATGAGTTGTAACTGGATGAAATAATCGGTCATCACAGTCCAATGTGTAAATAGAATAATATAATCATTACATCAACATATTTTTTTATTTAAAGAAAGGAGACTTCACAGATACAACTAAAGCTGTCCTGCCAACACCTGCCTAGGGGTGAGCAATGAATTCAGGTTCATTCACATTAGTTATTCATTGTACTAGGTATACAGATCAGGAGCAGTTGTTTTTACCTGTATTCTAAAAATCTTACATAAATGCCATCATAGCGTATGTGTACTTCCAACACAACGTTTCTAAGATTTATTGAGATTACGTAGATCTAGGTCATTCCTTCTTCTTGAAAACCAGGGCACACTCCTGTTTCTAGAGAAGAGCATCAAAACCCCAAGTGTGGCCATTCAGGTGTCGATGCAGACCCCCCACCCCCTGCTGCTGAGCCAGGCAGCTCCCCTCACCTTAGTGACCACACCACGATCGCTTTCAATTCCCTTTGTGTCTCTAGGACTTAAAGATTTCCTTTTCATCTAGCTCCCCAGAGTACTTAAAATTTGGGGTCATTTAAAAACAAAAATGTCTGGTAGGAGGAGGGAAGCCCCAGTCAGTCTGGCCCACTAAGTTGCTGGAACTGGAAAGTAATCCAGTGAGAGTCATCCATCCATTCTTCAGTGTTTTGACTTATCCATGCTCCCCATTGCACTGTGGTGGTCACCATATCGGGACCAGGAAAGATATGCCAGTCATGTCTGTGGGTGACTAGTCTTCCCACACAGGGAAAACAGAGTACAACAGCCCGTAAAAACATTTGCCATATGGAACTAGGATTTAGCTTGAGTAAAGCTGGAAAACCATGGCTCTCATCTGTCAGTGGAGCACATTCTATACCCCTGAGTATTTGCATGTGTCCACTTAAAATGCACGGAATGTGACGGGGGGATTAGCCAAGTGTTTCTAACGCCACGGTGAGATACAGTTGGGGTTACCTAGTTCCTAATTCCTTCTGCGTCTTACTTTCACAGGCTGGTGGTTTGATGCGTGCGGTCCCTCCAACCTGAACGGAATGTACTACCCACAGAAGCAGAACACAAACAAGTTCAACGGTATTAAGTGGTACTACTGGAAAGGCTCAGGCTACTCGCTCAAGGCCACGACCATGATGATCCGACCAGCAGATTTCTAGATGCCCGCACACACCTGAGGAGTGATGGCCGATGATGCCATTTTCAGAGACCTGCTCCCGAAGCTCTAAAAGACAAGGCTGCACACTGAGTCCTCTCCCACCTCAGACAGGCAGCACGCGCTTGGGTGCCACAGGGATCCACGTGCCCCACTTAGACCCCGTGAACCTCCTCACTCAGACCTGCATCCCTCCTGCACCAACGCACAGCCCCGGCACTGTGACCTGGTAGAACGCCTGTGTGAAGATACATCCAAGCCTGCGGACTCAAGACTGACAACTTACAGACTCTGTTGTCACAACCAAGAATGTTGTGCCGAGTTCATCCGTAAATAACTGGAAAACAGAACACTTAGGCTATACAGTAGAGATAACCTTGGAGCTTTTTTTTCTAAGCCCTGTTTATAGATTGTGTAAATATCCATATGTCCTGAATTCAGCATCACTATCGTAATTGAAAGGAAGAAAAAAATCTCTAAGCCATAAAAATATATATTATATATTCAGGGATTTTTCTGGCAAGTGCTTATTTGCAGTTTAATATTTGGAGAAGGAAAAAACATAGTTAACGCATTTTTGCTCCTCCTCTTAGGTGCTTTAAACTTTCATTTTGAAGTCAGCTTATTTACGAATGTGTTGACAATGTAGTTTTAAGTTAATGCTCAAATATATATTTTAAGTTTAAATGATGAAAACTTCCAGGATCTCTGAAATTAATAGAAATGTGTGTTCTTTCAGTTTATATGAAGATTGTACTATTTTTTCCATCTGTTTCTGTTAAATATGAAGGTATTTTTAGTAATTAAATATAAATTATTAGATAATTACATTTAACCTTTATGATAATATTTTTGATTCTGTGATTTGATTCTGAAACAACCGATTGTGCCTCACGACAAGGAAAGATCTGATTTTTAATGATGAAGAAAATTATACATTTAATTTCATGACAAAGAGACTTTACTGTATTTTCCTCACTAATCTATTACAAAGGTCTTTTTTTTTTCTCTTCTAGTAAGATATATTTTAGAGAAGTAAGCTACAGTTTAGTTTGTGGTTGAAAAAACTTCTACTTAAAGCACTTACAAAGCCATACTTCTCAAGCTAGATTCACCCCTAACGTCTTTTTTTTTAAAATGTCCACCAGCAAACTGAAAGAAAGAAAGAAAGAAAGAAAGAAAGAAAGAAAGAAAGAAAGAAAGAAGAAAAGAAAGCATTTTGGAGTGCAAAACCAAAATCTGATGTTTATATTAGATTCAAATCTTTACAGAAAATTCTGAGAGCATGGATTTAAGCTCAGAGCTGCAAAACGTTAAACCCCTAGAGTTTTAACACCATTTGAAGTTTTCATAGTACAATTAACACTAATGTACATTGTAACGCTTTATAATTTGGAACAATCTCTCACGTATTTGCCTTGGAGTCAGAGGCTGCTAGGAAGCTTAGGGCCAAATTTGAAACCAGCATTTACCTCATGTCTGTCTTCACCTTATGCTGTTCTACTGCTATATTTTTTCTTTATTCCATTTTTTCTTGTGTAATTTATTTTACCGCTATATGCCCCCACCCCAACGCCATTTGAGAACACTAACATTTGCTGTATGTGTAGAGTCAATTTATGGACTCTGGAAGAGTCAGGCACGCCACTTTGTCCACCACTTCGCGTGCTTCCCCGACAAATATATTGAGTAAAGAACCTCCCCATCTTTGAATGGTCTCTCTTGTTACATTTAAGTAGGCTTTATAAATTCAACAAAGCACAGCTTTGTACCAGGTTAAAACATCATCTGAAGATATCTCTACTGCAAAAGAAGCCATAAGGCTCTGTGATGTCTTGATGACCGCACAGCAGACACTGAGGTGGAGAAGTGATAAGATGGGAAAAACTGGCAACAACATACTTGATAACCGGGTGCCCACGCCGGCAGGTGAAATGCATTTCAAAGACAAGCCACGCTGTGTTACAGAGTTACACACACTCTCTTACGACAGAGAGTAGGGGGGATTGTGTCTTTACACTTCAATTCCTTAAGTAGTATATCAAACACGGTCTTGCCAAGAAGAATGTTTTCTCTCCTTAAGAAAGTATTTATAAAGTGGAGGGAAAATCAAAATGATAATCTTAAAAAGGAAAACAAAAGCAACCCCACAACTTAGATAAATCAGTGATAAGAGGGCAGCATCCTATGCATACTCAAACAGCAAATAACACCAGCCCTGGTCACAGATAAAAACTGCCACTTCTCTTTCAGGTATTAATCTTCCAAAAGAATTAAGTGTGTCACAAACCAGTTAACTTTTTTGAAAATGAAAGCCAACATCTACACAATCCTACTTCCAATTAAGCCTGAAATTACCTATTTAATTATTACTTAATCTTTTAAAAAATTAGAACCTCCATTAAGCATTCGAAATATTTAAAATTTAAAATGCAGTAAAGTTGAAGTTGCATTTGGGAAGAGTATCAGAACGTAAGGACCGCATCATGTTGCCAGCAGGCCATGGCTTTTATACCCATCAGTTCTATCTCTACAAGCAGTAACAGCTTTATTTCTTGAAGCAGGAACAAGACATCATACCACCTCCTCAAGAATCTAGTCCTTTTTCATTTTTTGTTTTTCTCAATCCTGAGGACTTTCATAATTAAAATTCTTTAAGATTTCATTCCACAGGATTTTTTGCAGAATATTCTCACATTCCCACATTTGTTCTCACAGATGGATAAAAAAGTATTATGAAAAGCTCTATGAAAATGTGTTTTTATCTGCGAGCATAATTGGTCTTGACTTAATAAAAACTTGAGTCCATATCTATGCAAATAATAATTTCCTGAGAATTCCGAATTGTATTTACCATAATAAAATAATATCTGACTTACAGGAGCTGCGGGGAAGTAGTTAGAAAGTTCAAACGGCTCCTCGGAAATCCAGTGACCCAGTTCCAAAGACCACAGTACCTACAAGTGACACAATAAGCAGAACATTTATTATAGATTCATGAGGCTCTCGGTGGATAATAAACCACTTTGAAGATACAGCCAAAACAAAACAAAAAACCCAGCAGTGACTACACACTCCGTAGATCTGAACCAGATGTGTCTTACACACCAAAGTACCATCAGAATCTTCATGCTGCATCAATCTTATGAATAATAAATGCTTTTCTTTAAGAAAAAAGTTTCCAATGACTAGAAATCCGGGTTATTATCCTTAACTGAGGCCAAACACTAAACACCACCCCAATAACAAACATATGAAATACCTTTTTAAGAATTCCAAGTTTCCAATTTAAGAAGTCATTATAGACAATCCTCAGTAAATACCCCAGGATTTTATTAATTAAAATAAAAACCACACTTATTAGGAGAAGATAGATCATAAGCTTAAATTTAAAAAGCAGCCCTTCTGGCATGTGACTTTGTTTCTAATATGGACTCATATTTTCAGAAGTTCTCTTAAAACATTTGAAAATCCTTCCCAGGCTTTGGAAGGATAAAATGTTTCATAAACAAGCTTTCAGTATTATTATTTATTATTGTTATTTGAACCCACATATTTTAAATGATCAAAATGATGTTTTTGTTTTTAATTCAACAATGTTCAAGATTCTACAGTCATCTCTACTTGATGACCAAACTCCCCGAAAATCTGTTTCTATTTCCATGCGCCAATAGAATTTTATAACAAAAATAATCAAACTGAATTACATATCCCATATTTATTTTTCATCTGCAATTTCATTTCTTACATTCAGTGAATCCACTCTTCTCTAGAGTTGCTACATAAAGCTTGAGTTCGTTTTGCCGAATGACTGGGGATGATGAGGGAGTTGTCCTGTTTGCTAGTTTCTAAAATTCAGACCCATCTATGGGAGCTTGGTCTTAAATATTTCTAAGAAAAAGTGAGCATGCTGGTCGAATAAAGACAATAACGAGATACAGAATCTGAATGACAATTCTCAGCACTGGTCTGGATCTTCCTTTAAAATTGATGTATTTATTCACTCAACACTGTTTTCTTCATCTCACTAACCGCTTGTCTGTGAACAACGTATTGAGAGCCTACTGTGAATAAGAACCCACGCTAGGTCCCGAAAACACAAACCCAATCCCAGAGGAGTTCACCCTCTGGCAGGAGGCATGAAGGCAAACCACAAATGGTGATTTCTCAAAACAGTTCTGTGGGAACCTATAGAAGAAGCAAACTAACTCAGTCTAGGAGAATCAAGCAAGGGTCCACAGATGAGGTGACACTTTAAACGGAGTCTGAAAGGATGAGTAAGAATTCATCAGGCAAAGACAGAGTGAGGGGGGGAGAGGACATCCCCGCACAGAGAGAATGTCATGTGCCAAGGCAGGATTAAAGTGGGTTCTTTTTTTGGCTAAAGGGTGCTTTGGAAGAAGTGGTAAGAAAATTGTGTTGGTTAGATTCCTACGGTAAGGTATAGTAATACACCCTGTTTTTATCCCTGTGTGTGCAGGGGCATCAGCACATGGCAGAAGAACAATCCAGAAAAGACAGGAGAAAACTCTGAGGGTGCTGGGCCCCAGATGAGAGAATGGGAATGGAGTATAATGCAGGGCAGAGTGTCTTCACTAGAGAGAGAGAAAGTAACGAGTTGTGTTCTCAAAGACCCTAATTCCTCCCTCACTTAGATCTGTGTGTACACGAGCATTTTGTCAGTTAAGTCTCTTTTTGCTTTCCCCTGATTTTACTGGCCAACCAAGATAGAGATAGATGGATAGATAGATAGATAGATAGATAGATAGATAGATAGATATAGACAGATAATCTTCATAAGATCAATGAAAGAGGGTATGAACAAAATGGTACAGTGCCATCATGTTTCTACCTGGCTCCTTAGAGGTGGTTAAAACATTTAAGTAACACAGTGTTTGCCTTAGTTTTATCAATGTATGATATCATTTATAGAGACACACCAACAACATGTGTTGTGGTTCCCTACAAATCTGTGATTAGCCCAGGAGGTAAAATGTAAAAAGTTTCAAAATCAGGTTCATTTCAGACATGAGGCAATGTGAAAGAGTTAGGATAGTGAGAAACACAATGTACCAGTGAGAGAATCCAAGGAACCAGTCTTAAAAATGCATGTGGCATTTGAGTTCAAATGTAGTCCACATTCAAATGTCAACTGAACCTCCTGGAGAAAATTTATGTTCTCTGAGTTTGTCCCTTTCTAAATGTTATGAAAATAAAACCATAAGGCATTTATAGTAGAATTTCAGCAAGTGAATTAATAAACGAAATTTACAGGCACAGGCATCCCAGGAATTAATATTGAACAGAGATAGCAGAAAACACTGATTTGAGTGTAATGAAATCATCAAATCAGAAACATAGTGCAAGGTTTTGCTTTAGTTGTTTCATTAGCCAAAGTTACCCTTCTTTTAGTACAGTGTTCAGTATTGGGAAAATCTACTCTGCAAGATCATAGTTAAGGCTGTAAGTGAACTAAAACGTTAACCCAACATATTTCCCATCATACATGTGATAGAATAAAAATAACTAAGATGCAATTGGGTTGCATAAATACAGAGGTTCAAATCCCGTGTTTATAGCTCTTAATATGAGGGCTGAGTTATTTCAGCATCCACTGTGAATGGATATAATATTTTTGACATTTTACAACTGTTGTTCATAAAACTTGAACACTGTTGATGATTTTAAATAGGAACCACTTGTCTTATTATTAGACTCACAGCTACTGATGAGACAGATTTCCACAATGTAGGCGTGACCACGCAGTTAATTTCATACCGGGCAAAACAGAAATGGTCTTCTCTCATTATACACATCTCATCATTTCACTTGAACAATGTGAGTCAGTGAAGCTACAGTGAACCCAAGCCAGAAGACAGCACTGGTATTGAAAGCAAGTCAGTAATCGCATCATTTACAAGGAAGCCGACTTATGGTTAACACATAGCAAGATGAACACATCTTTATTTTCACCTTCTCCCCAAAACTCAACTAAAAGGATAGAATTAAAAAGAATGAGAAGAGTCTACAGCAGATAAAACAGGATATTTTGGAAGTTGCAAAGCAGATACATAAATGGTAAATGACTTAGAAGGGCAAAGAAGGTTCAAACTTAAGTGTCTAGAGAAAGAGGACCATAGGAAGCATCCAATTCCCTCCACAGATTCGCCAAAAGGCAAAGAATTTGGTGGTACTGGATACCTCTGAAGAAGGGGTATAGGAGAAGGGTCAAAAGGAGACATTTCCTACCCCCTAACCCACCCTCCCCTGGAATAAGACAAAAGGAAAGTCAGATAGGCTGTTCTAAGAGCAATGGTGGAAAGCACTAGGGAAAACTTCTCCAGCTTTCCCCCTGGGACTCCAGCCATTCTTTCCTGGGGACACAGATCAGCCCAGCAGAAAAAAGACATACAAATACTAAAGCTTGGATCTCAAACACCTCCATTCACATCAAATTATCTATACACCACTCAGGTAGGCAGAGTTTCAGTCAGCTTTTCAAAGCCTCATTATTGAACATGACTTTATGCCTATTTGATAAAAGCCTCTAGCTTGAAAACATAGACCAAACCAAACAAGAATGGAATTCCTGGGATTGTAGCGATGGGAAGTCCCTGGCTAACAGCAGTTCTGCAGACCGAGAACCAGTCTCAAGGGGGAAGAGAAGAAATGGCCTCATGGGTGGTGTCTCTAAGAAAAAATAAATGAGATTGGAAGATAATATGAAGTGGAGACAGATTTGAGAGAATAATTATAATGCTTTTAGAAATTTTTGCAGTCAGTTGGTGATAGCTGCATAGAAAACTAAGCAATCAAAATCATTGTCAATGACTAGCTCAGGAAAACCAACAAACACAAATTACCAGAGATGAATCATAGCGTATTACATGGCTCAGTTCAAATAGCATCCACATACTCATTCGTGTGTGTGTGTGTGTGTGTGTGTGTGCACATGAATGTGTTTATATGCATATACAAAATGTTAAACAAAAATTGTAACCACGTTGAGTAGACTGGGGAACAGAAGAGTAGATAGAACTGAAAGGCAGCCATACAGTCATATTTTGATCTTCCACAGAAGGAATTCTACAATGTCTCAAAGTGAATTTTTAAAAAATGGCAAGAAAACCATTTTATTTAGAAATATGCAGGTAACATATCAGAAGGCTACCTTAGGAGCGAAATATCCAGGCTGGGAAACAACAGGGCAGGAGGTGCCATTTTTTATTATAAAGCCTCATAAATTATACTTGCTTTTTAAAAACACTTTATTTTGGATAATTTTAGACTTATAGTAGAGAGAGTTCTCATTTAACCATCACCTAGATTTCTTTATTGTGTGATTATCCAACTTAACTTCGCTCTTCTATTTCAAAAGTGCTCTGCAACTTGAACCAGCTTGTTGATATCTACAAGAAAATCTTGCTGAGCCTGTAATTGGAACTAAGTTGAATCTACAGATCAAAATGGGGAGAACCAAAGAGAAAGACAAATACCATCTGATTTCACTTACATGTGGAATCTAAAAAACAAAACAAACAAACAAAACAGAAACAGACTCCTACATACAGAGAGCAATCCGGTGGTTGCCAGAGGGGAACAGAGTAAGTGGATGGCAAAATAGGAGAAGAGGAGTAAAAGGTAGAAATATCCAGTTATAAAATAAATAAGATACTGGATCCAATGTACAGCGTAGGGAATAGAGTTAATATGTAACAACTTTGTATAGTGGCAGAGAGTAGCTAGACTTACCATGGTGACCACTTCCTAATGTATATAAATGTTGAATCACATTGTTGTAAACCTGAAACTCATATAACATTGTATGTCAACTATACTTCAAGAAAAAATTGGGGGGGGGGGGGGGCTGACAGCTTAAAAAGTACCCATTTTCCTAATTCATGAACATAGTATCCCTCTCTTTTTATTTAGGTCTTTGATTTCTTTCATAGAGTTTTGCTGTTTTCAGCATGCAGATCCTGTAAATATTTTGTCAGGATTTAAATATTTTAATTTCTGTGGATGCTAATATAAACGGCATTTAAAGAAAATCAGAATTCCAGTTGTTTATTGCTAGTACACAGAAATACAACTGAATTTTGTATATTGACCTCGTACCCTGTAACCTTGCTGAACTCACTAGTTGTGGGAGATTTTTGTAGATTTGTTGATGTTTTCTGTGTAGACAATCATGTCTTCTGTGAATAAACAGTTTTATTTACTCCTTTCCCAATCTGTGCGCATACTTTTTTTAAGTTCCCTTATTGCACTAAGATTCCCAATACAACGCAGAAGAGAAACAGTAACAGCTTGCAATTGCTTGAACTCCTTTGTGAGGCAGATTAATTTGATTTATAACAAACAAAACCAAACCGAAACATAACAGGATAGCATAAATCCAAAGTGTTTCTGGGTATAAATGAATATACCTATAGAAAGCACAATGTTTCTCTGTTTTATTTTTAAATTTGAGAAGTTTATACTACTATCTAGTACTAGTCCTGACTAGTGGTCCTGGTGCTTTTACTAACTGCTTCAACTTTTTATTCCCCAAAGAATAATTAGAAAACTCAGAGTGATCACAAGTACTATAGCTCAAGATCAGTAAATGATACTTTCTAAACCAGAACCAATCAAATTAATTTCTCTTAACATTCTCCTTCATTTCCTTCTTTGTGGGAAACAACAACAATATTCTTTGTGTATGAAAGACTTCAGATTGTTCAACATATCTGCTGATTAAAATCAAATCTGACGGTCAGAAACTTATGCCTCGGGTTTAACCTGTGGGAATCTAGTTAATTTCAAATAGTTCAAAATTATACTTCATTCTCTACTTTAATCACAAGAAGAGATTGTCCTACCCATTCTTGCCCCCACCAACTGTGGTAGAAAACTTAGTTGTAAGAGTTTATGGAGGTATAAAAACATACACTCAGCATTTGCAAATCTCCTTATAGATGAGGAACAAAAACAATAATTAATTTTTTTGCTATTTTAAGCTTACAAGAAGACAATACAAATTAAATGACAAATATTTTTCTTATCAGATTTTATAGATTCTTTGTCTCAGTTATAAGAGTAATTAATTTGTTCAAACAACACCTTAAGAGAATTTGCTACTATGTACATTGTTTAGACTTTTCCTACCAGGAGAATAATGTTTGTGATTCTTCCACAACTACATACTATCGGATACTGGTTAACACCACAGAATCCTGGCAACTGGGTTAAACCAATCTCCATCTCTCTGTGGCTGTGTAACAAGAGGCAAGTTAGTTAACCTTTCTGTCACATGAAAACATCAGACGTCATTATAAATGATAAAAGGACCATGTAGCTAAAGAAATAGTAGTGGCAATGAAGCTATTTCTAGGTTACACTTCAGGATTAAAAAGTTGGGGTTATCTTTTCCGAAAAGGCCAACTTGGACTGGCAGAGTTTCAAGGCAATATTTGTTCCAAAATAAGCCACTCCTCTGCATTTTCAACACATCTCAGAACATCAGGAAATGCTTATATGATTCCATAAAGTTATTTAAAACTACAAACCCATTCCGTAGATGTAATGCCTCTCTCAATGAGGCAATTTTCCATAGATGATTTTTAAAAATTGAGTTGAAATTCTCATAATACACAAGTAACCATGTTAAAGCGTCCAGTTCAGTGGCATTTGGTATATTCACCATGCATGCCACCACGCCACTTCTTTCTGGTTTTAAAACATCTTAATCATTCCAGGAGTGTACCCCATACCCGCCAAGTAACCACCCCTCTTCCCCTCACTGCTCCGCTCCACTCCACCCCTGACAACTGCTAATCAGCTGGCTGTCTCTGCAGACTTGCCTGTTGCACAGAAACCGCAGCAGAGGAATCAGACAATGTGAGACCTTTTGTGTCTGGTTTCTTTCTCTTAGCATAACGTTTCCAAGGTCCATCCAAGTTATGATTTGAATGATGGCTAGGGATAAGTGTCAGAAATGCTTGTTGAATAACAGTAACTGATACTTATGGAGTGCTTACTGAGCACTTTATTGAGATGACCTTTTAGTCGTTTCACAGATAAGGAAACTGAGGCTTAGGGAGTATAGCTGCCTTACTGGTCACACGGCCAGTGAGTGGCAAGGTTAACATTAAAACTCACAGTCTTATCCATTAACCTTTCAGAAACATGTAAAGTGGTGTGCAGCCACAGAATAAAGATACCCACCTTTAAGGTAGCAGAAGATAAAAACACTCTCCAGGCTATCTCTAGAAGTAGATGCCAGAGAGAATATGGGCTATGAATTGAGGAAAGGCTGAATTCAAATTCAAAACTCACCCATTTTCAAGCACTGTGACTGTAAGCAACTTACTGAAACTGCTGAAGTCTCCGTGTCCACAAAGGACACAAAAGAGTCTTGTACTAACACACTGAGAGTCTAAGTAAGTCTCCTGCCAGGATGGCCCCTGTCCTTACATCTTCTGTGTGACTACCATCCCCTGGAAGCAGCCCCATCTCCCCCTCCACATATGGCTAGTTGGTCTCTAGAACCTTCCAACCTAGCGCATGGTTCTAGGGCCAGCAACCTGCACATCACCTGGGACCTGGGAGCCAGTGAAGAAGCTTAGGACCAAGACCTACTGAAACATAATCTGCATTTAATAAGATCTCCGGGGGATTCATACGTGATTAAGTGTTTAAAAAGCACTGCTCTGGCTGTCTCAAAAAAGTGGCAGGAAACCAAAATCTTAATACAACCTATTTAACCAAGACAGATAAAATAAGCAATAAAGTACTAAAAATTAGTAGTTAAGAACTCTTTTTCCTTTTTAAGAGATATTAACTGACGGAGACTGGATACCAACAGTAAGAGGAAAAGGATGGCGTACATTGACATATGCTCAAATAGTCTTACTAAAACGTTTAGCTGCATAGTATATGGGCATTTATGTGAGATTTGTGCTGCTTGTACTTTAATCTTTTCAGCCAGAAAAAATGAAAATGGATTATTCTTGGATTTTAGAGCTTAACGGCCCACTATTAGCTACTTTTTACATATTGCTAAGCAAAGACAGGGTGACCCAGCATTTCACCAGCAAACTTACATGAGAAGTCCAAATATCTTTATAAATAACACAAGCTCGTGCTTTTCTTATCAAAAGGAAAACAAAGAAATAAATATAACACATTCCAATGTAACTAAAACAAACATCAGAAACATCACTTTACTGTATGAAAACACAGTAGGAATTATTATTACCATTATAGACAATAAGCCAAATATTATGGCTACTCAGAGCAATCACTGTTCATTCTTTCTGTGAATTTGAGTTATAAAGGTTTTTTTTTTTTTAAATGAGCATCAGGTCGTCTTATTTTCAATGAGTTTTAACAAGAAAATCATGAACTACATGGATACCTCATAATATATAATGATGCACAATGTTTTTATATGACATTGTTAGCTCATCAGAGGCAAAAACAAATTCTGAGGTTTCTTAAAGAAATAAATATGTTTAGTCATGTACCTACGTGCTTATTCCTTCCACAAGTAATTAAGTGTTGTGTTCCAGCTCCGTCCTGGGTCCTGGGCCAGGTGAGACACGACATGCATGGTCTCTGCCCTCAAAGAGCTTGTAATTGCTAAGTATCCAGGGTCTGTTAAAGAGTTTCTGCTTCTCTGTTCGAAACTTTATTTTGCCCTAGTCTTTCGTGCCAAGGAGGGTATGGCTATGTCTAAGTAAGCTTTACCACCAAAAGATTCTGTTTACAATTTAACAATTGAAACAAATGCTCCACTACAATAAAGTGTACATGACAGGTCAGAAATACTTGAAGGTCAAACAATACAAACTTCCAATTACAAAATAAATAATTAATGGAGATATAATGTACAGCATGGCGACTATTTGAAAATCGCTAAAAGAACAGATCTTAAAAGTTCTCATCACAAGAAAAAGAATTTTTATGACTGTGTATGGTGACGGACGTTAGGTAGATGGTAATCGTTTCATAACATACAAATATCGAGTCGTTATGTTGTATGCCTGAAACTAATACAATGTTATGTCAATTACACCTCAATTAAAAAATTGTGAATAACATTAAGTATGTGTATACTATTCTTCCTTGTTTTATTATTATCTAACAAAGCCAAAATCAAAAAGAATTATATAAGGAGGGTGCTTGGCTGGCTCAGTCAGTAGAACATGTGACTCTTGACCCCAAGGGTGTAAGCTTGAGCCCCATGATGGGTGTAGAGATTACTTAAAAATAAAATCGTAAAAAAAAAAAAAGAATTATGCAAAACACAACGCGGTGGAGAGGTGTTTCTCTATGCACTGAAGGACACTCTCCAGTGGTGAGAAGAAAAACCAGCTTGAAAGAACTAAGAAATAGATCCATCATGCACCTCAAGCAAGCTGTTATTTCAGTTGACAAAACCACTTTTAGTTACATATTTATCATTCTCTTGTAAAGAAAAGCCTAAAAGGTTTCCTGTAGAGAACATTCCAGGGCAATGAATTTTAGGAGAAATGTATTGTGGGGATCATACATAAAAAGTATCAGGTAGCAAAATGTACAACGTTGTCAACTATAGTTTTGAAGAATGTATGACAGTTGTCTAAAATCCTGTTATTCCTCACATCAGCTCTCCTCAAAACCTAGTATTATCACTAAAGCCTAATTCACAGAGGTACTTAGGCAGACACAGAGTTCAAGTGTGCTGTTCTTTGGCAACCTATTTTAACTTGGGTATAGAGCTTAGAAACCTGAAAGAATGGACAGCTAACAATGTCCCCAAAATTACTGATAGATACCTAAAATGATATGTAAATGACAGCTGAAAACTATGTTCAAAAAGTCCCAGAGGTTTTGGATACCAGCCCTTTGTCTGAAATGTCATTTGTAAATATCTTCTCCCATTCCGTGGATTGCCTCTTACTTTTGTTGACTGTTTCCTTTGATCAAACTCAACGCCCAAAAAACAAATAATCCAGTCAAGAAATGGGCAGAAGACATGAACAGACACTTCTCCAAAGAAGACATACAAATGGCTAACAGGCACATGAAAAAATGCTCAACATCATTAGCTATCAGGGAAACAGAAATCAAAACCACATTGAGATACCACCTCACACCAATCAGAATGGCTAAAATTAGCAAGTCAGGAAATGACAGATGTTGGAGAGGATGTAGAGTAAGGGGAACCCTCTTACACTCTTGGTGGGAATGCAAGTTAGTGCAGCCCCTCTGGAAAACAGTATGGAGCGTCCTCAAGATGTTAAAAATAGAGCCACCCTACCACCCAGCAATTGCACTACGGGGTATTTACCCCAAAGATACAGACGTAGTGAAAAGAAGGGGCACATGCACCCCAATGTTCACAGCAATGTCCACAATAGCCAAACTGTGGAAGGTGCCGAGATGCCCTTCAACAGACGAATGGATAAAGAAGATGTGGTCCACATATACAATGGAATATTACTCAGCCATCAGAAAGGATGAATACCTACATCGACTACATTTACATCGACACGGATGGAACTAGAGGGTATTATGCTAAGTGAAATAAGTCAAGCAGAGAAAGACAATTATCATATGGTTTCACTTATATGTAGAACATAAGGAATAGCACGAAGGACCACAGGCAAGGGAGGGAAAACTGAAGGGGAAGAAATCAGACAGGGGGACGAACCATGAGAGACTCTGGACTCTAGGAAACAAACTGAGGGTTTCAGAGGGGAGGGGAGTGGGAGGATGGGGTAACAGGATGATGGGTATTAAGGAGGGCACGTGTTGTGATGAGCACTGGGTGTCATACGCAACTAATGAATCGTTGAAAAAAGTACATCAAAAAGTAATGATGTACTACTATATGTTGGCTAATCGAACATTAAAAAAAAAAAAAAGACTACACTTACTATGATGAGAGAAAAAAAAAAGTCCCAGAAAATCAAATCATGGTTGCATTTTTCTGATGAGACCTGAAGTTAAGATATTCTGTGTTGTTACTGCAAATAAAAATGGTTTCATTGAGTGTCAGATTGAGCACAAGTGACAACAAGGAGCTCAACGGAAAGCTGCAGAAGGGACGTGTCAAAGATGCACCTGTAGGTACAGCTGGAATTTTTTCTAAAAATGAGCTCTGAATTTGTGACACAACTCCACATGAACTTAGGGGAGGTCCTACAGTCCTCAGTCACAAGGCGAGAAGGAGATCATTCGAGGTTTAAAAAAAATTAAGAACTAGCCTCAGATGCACCAAGTTAAACAAAATAAAACCAGTGTGGTCCCCGGAGGCCAGAATTTTGAAAGGGACGGGCAGCAACAAGTACCAAAGCCGAATCTCTTGATTTGATCATTCGCAGCCTCGTGCATTTAAATTGTTTGCCAAATACGGCACCTTTTGCTCCACCTCCTCACCGCCTGATCTTTCTTGGTCTCCCTTGCTTGATCCTCCTCCTCCTTCTGGACTTTAAAATGTTGGCACAGCCCAGGGCTCTGTGCTAAACTTTGCTTCTCTCCTCCTTGTATACTCATCGCCTAGATACCATGGCTTGAAGTTCCATCTATGCACAAATGGTTCCCAAAGGAATATTTACAGTCCTAACCTTTGCTCTGAACACATGTGCATGCACACACATACACACACACACACACGTACACACACACGCACACACTTAATGTGATAGCTTTACTTGAACATCTAATAGGGATCTCACACCCAATATGTGTAGATCAGAATTTTTATTGTACCCCACACCTGCAAACATTTTTCTCCCCCAGGACCTCCTGCCTCAGTAAATGCCACCACCATCTACCCTCAGGCGGATGTAAAAAATTTAGGGAGGGGCCGTCTTGACTTCTCTACTGATACATGTCACGTGTTACGAAATCCTGTTAGATCTCCTAAAAAACACACCAGTCCGATCTCTTCTCTCCACCTATCTGCCACTATGCTAGTCATGGCCATTCTAATTTCTGACCTCGGTGATCATAACTGCCTTCTTCTGGTCACTCTGCTTACTCTTACCTTCCTGCCATCCATTCTCTACACAGAAGCCAGAGAGATCAAAGCCTGTCACTCTCTAGCTCAAATACTCCAGTGGTTCCCCGAACTACTGATCGTGACCTCCATGCTCCCTGGTTGCTAATAGCCTCTCCAAATACCTATCCTCCTTCTCCTCACTCAAAGTGCCTCAGGGCTTTCTTTCCCATACAAAGTCTCAGTTTCAAGACCCACGCACTTACTTTTTTGGGTCAGGCGTATTAATTAGATTCTGTCTAGCCCCTTTACAAAATTAAAGAACAAATTATTGGTGTATAGACATGAATTC
Source organism: Ursus arctos (assembly GCF_023065955.2). Lineage (NCBI taxonomy): Eukaryota > Metazoa > Chordata > Mammalia > Carnivora > Ursidae > Ursus > Ursus arctos. The sequence goes on from NW_026622952.1 coordinate 21,786,955, forward strand.
CCAAAATGATGATGGAATCTCATTCATATTACAGTCAACGGTTGTGTCCAGAGTGACCTCACAGACTTCTCACACTCAAAAACAGCTCTCCTTTAAACTCCACTACAAGTCATCCTAGATAACGATCACAGTCCTATTCACAAGTCTTCTCAAATGGTCTCATGAAGGGCAACACCAAAGCCCTCCATTTTCCAGGGCAATCACTTTCTCCTATCTGTCCTCAACCATGAGTCCCCATGGAACTAGGAAAGCACAGTGCCTCCAGGGTGGAAAAACCACACCCGAGGAATTGCCAGGATGAACCAAAGGGATGGCAGGGAGGACGGAGGATCCGAGTGCGACCACCTATGGCCTGAGTGCCAAGGAGTTTCTACTGCAACTTGCCTGAGGCTCTGCGGAGGAAGAGAGTGGGCATTTTTTAGGAACTATCTCAGTGAAAGGAGCAACATGCTATAAGCCATATGTTTCTCCACAAATGGAATCCATTATTTTAATAATGAAAGTTTATAAATTAGGTGTACTTTGAGATGACCATTTACAGTCACTGCCTTAGGACAATGCCTTCATCAAGACTGTTTCAAAGATCTGCATTCAAATCAGACAGGCTATTTTTTCTAGTATCTCCATCACTAAACACAAATGCAAAATTTGTGCACTAAACACTATTACAAAACAAACAGGGTCCTTCTCTATTGTAAAAATGTTCTGTAAGGACTCAATGAGACAGTGGGTACGAAAACATTTTTTAAAGTGGAAGTACTTTGTCAAGGTATAATTATCTGTGGCACAGTAAGAAGGACTCTGGAATCAAGCCAATGTGGATTCAAAGAAACAAACAGAAGACCTCAGTCAGCTTGGTATTCTAAGTGCCTAGCACGTGGCTGCAGCAGACAAATGTTTGCTAGAGAGAACTTAAGCCAACAGCTCAAAAACCTAGTGATAAATGTGGTACACCAAGCATATTTTGCTTAAACATTATTCTTAGAATGTGTTCAGAAGTTAAGGTTGGGGCGCCTGGGTGGCTCAGTCATTAAGTGTCTGCCTTTGGTTCAGGGTGTGATCTCAGAGTCCTGGGATCGAGCCCCACATCAGTCTCCTCCTCTGAGAGCCTGCTTCTTCCTCTCCCACTCCCCTGGTGTGTTCACTCTCTCTCTGGCTGTCTCTCTCTGTGAAATTAAAAAAAAAAAAAAATCTTAAAAACAAAAAAGAAGTTAAGGTTAAAAAGAGAAAAAGAATGGTGTTCAAGATGATACTCTTTAGTCCTGGGAAGACAGCGTGATGGACTAGAACACCAGTGACAATCCTAGCTTCCAGGCCTGGTTCTGCCACTGGTTATAATTCTAGGACAGCGACTTAGCCCTCTTCACTCGCCAACGAGAGGTACAGGCTGCACGCACTACAGGCTTCATTCTAACTCTGACATTTGATTCTATGTTCACACCGATTAAATCAGACTCACCACTTACTGAATACAGTGTGAGAAAGCCAAAACTGCATCACATCATTTCAAGAAAATTAACTCATTATGACATCATTCTTTGATTTATGAAGCACTTGATTATGAAGTGTTTTTTATTCTTTTGTTAACAGTTAAAGTGTCTTGAAATTTGTCTATAGAACTGACCAAACTCCATACTTGCATTTACAACTGATTTAACTTTCAGACTCTATATCAAGCCTTATTCCTAAACTATTCAGAATTAACATGCTTTGACCTGAATATAGGCTGAATCACTCCTCGCTGCTAGGCGGTGTCTTTGAAGCAGAGAAGGAGCTTTATGTAACAGGAGCCAGAAGGAAGAAGTCTCGGTCACAGGGCATTCTGCTAGCTTTCAGTGAACACAAAGCAGTGTAAAGGTAAAGCAGAATCGTAGATAAGTCAGGAGAGAATGGAGGAAACACCAAATAGGTGAAAGTTAGAAGACAGGGTCTCTGAAGATTTCAACTAGCACTATACTTAAACACAATATAACAAAAAAGCTTTGGTCTACAGGGATCCTTTGGTCAAATCAATTTCTTTATTTTTCTGTTGTGTTACTTCCTGTCTCCCACGAATAGGAAACAGAGCAACTCCCGACACGGTTTTCTATTTCTCTGTATCTGCCAGACAATTTAGTCATGAAGCAGGAAAAACACAAGTCATTCTCTCTGCTGAAAACAGCAGCGTTAACAATGAAAGTAGGAACTGCTGTAAACACGTACAAATTGCCAACACGGTTTTCAGAAAAAAAAAATTTTTTTTAATAAAAATTCAAACTGAATTTTGTTATAAAATCACCATAATTTTTTTGATATGACTAACTGGGCCACATACAACCATCTAATTTTGAAGAACTGCTAGAAGCCTCCTTTACAAGCAATTTCCAAAGAATACCACACAAACCCTGAAATAAAAACATTCTCAGTAATGTTTTTCTTGGAGGCAACCTTATATAGCTAGCCAAAAGGAATATTTTAAGAATCCCCCAAATTGCATTGGGGACAAGGAAAAAGGAGGGGGACCACAGAGAGAGAGAGAGAGAGACAGTCGTTCCTTTACACAAAGACAATGTGGTCCTTGAAGTGTATCATATGGACACTTCAAATCTTGGCCCTAAAATATGGAATTCATATCTAAAAGCATACACAAGCTGCAGATGAACATTAAATTGTGTACTGAGCTTTAGACATTATCTCGCTTGGCTCTATAAGTGACAAGGGCAACTATTCTCTCTCAAAAGGGTTTATTATGCATGAGTTCGAGCCCCACGTTAGACGTAGAGATTAAAGAAAAAAAAGTTCATCATGTTTGTGCAATTGCATTTTTTAGAAAATTAAAGGAAGGAGGCCAGGCAAGAAGCAATTATCTTTGTCTTATTTAAGTGAGATAAACAGGGAAAGAGATTCAGTTCATTTCTAAACTTTTTTTTTTCTTAAGAGTGCAAGTCAGCAATAATCTATTAAAATCAATAAACACGCAACACCAGTGAGAGGAAACATTTGGCAGACATCACAAGTATATCACGAATACACAAACAGGTCCTTTACGCCACAGTAGATCTGGTCCTTTTCAATTTCCCAGGAATTGGTACTTCTCACAAGTAATGAAAAAATGTTTAGGCATCACTGGCAAAGCATTGCCTGTAGTGGCTTTCATAGAAAGATACTAATGCCAAAACTATCACTCTTAAAATCTGAGAGTGAAGCAACAGAACTCTGATGGTTTTGGAGAAGGTTAAAATATATGAAAATCGGTACTATGGTGGCTTTTACAGAAGTGGGGTTTCCAATATACAGAATTACCTCCAGATACCCAAGGGGTACTCTCCTTACGTCCCTCAAAGAATGAATGCCGCATACTTCCTGTTGCCCACCCAGACCCCACCATGTCTCCCTCTCATGCTCGCCGGGGGTCCCCCAGTCAGACCCCACTGACTCTCTTCTCCCACGCGCCTGCCCCACTCACGAGCCCTCCTGGTCATTCCTCAGACTAGCAAGGACAGAACGGACAGCCCACCGCAAAGTTCTCACTCGTCCGGAGAAAAAGTATCTTATTTAAATTGTAGGGTTAATGCATTCTGTGGACAAAACTGGTGACAGTAGACAGTGTGTGATTCTCATAGCTCCTTGGGGAAGATGATGCATTGTCATTTCTGTTGTAAAGCTAACATTTATTAAGTTCTTACTTCCTGCCAATCACTGATGTGAGCACTGTGCATGTTTAACACTTAGCTTTCACACAATCCTGCGAAGGACGCACGGTCCTCGGCTCCGTGTCACAAACAGGGAACCACAGCTCAGTGAGGAGGCATACCATTCTCAGACCCAGGCAGCTGAACGAAGTCTATACCCATTTTATGTGGGGATGGAGGTTAATGTTCAGCCTGTGAAATCTCGGGATCTGGGACCAGCCATGGAACTTGGCATTGGACTCTTCTGTACTCAATTATTTTTCCTGTTGTTTCATGTTATCATCCTACTGTTAAAACGTCAGAAGCCTAGATCTTGTGTTATACTTTTGTGGTTCTATTTCAAAATACCCTTCATGTAAATGTAGCACCAATCTGGACTTTGTAAATGGTGACGATACTATGACAGAAATACACGGGGACCTCCAGACAGAGCATATACATATGTATTTATGGATGTGTCTTTTCAGGGTAGTTATTTAAATGCTAATATCCTTCTCGTTCCTATTCTCTCTGAATAACTATTTGTTGATTTGGGTCTTCCCAGTAGGAGCCAATATAAAATATATGAACCTGTCAGAAGTCTTTTTTATAGAAGAGATCGCCTTAATCAGGGGTTTAGTATGGGAAAAATAATATTAAATTTTCAAGCAGCGGCTTTACCACTATTTAAAATCACTATACTGGTATATTCAATGTGTTATTTAAAAATATTAACTGATTGCTTTCACGCACCATCTTGCTAGTGTAAAAACCTTGAAGAAGGCTCTCAGGGTTCAGCGTTCTTACAGCTGTCTCAGTCCAGTCTTTGCTCTTGTCTTAGAGTCCACACAGCTGGTCCTCCCTCTCCAGGCTAGCTCAGATGCCCACCAGCATCACCCAGTAAGCATGAAGGAACAGGAACAGCTTCAAAATAGTTAGAGACCCAAGGCAATCTATTTTATACTTTTTGTAGGCATTTCTTCACCTTTTTCCTTAATGTTCTCTATTTCTCAACTCTTTCTTCTTGTTTATAATCAACAAAGTCAGTTCTGAAGACAAGAAGTCCTAAATAAATGTATTGGCAGAGCTGGTTCCTTCCGGACACTCTAAGGGAGAATCTGGTCCAAGATTCCCTTGGCTGCTGGAAGTCCTTGGCGTTCCTTGGCTTGTAGATACCTCACTTCAAGCTCTGCCTCTTCACGTGGCCAACTACCTTCTGCGTCCTTCTAAGCTTTCTTGAAGCTTATCCTGAGAGAATTCATACCTATTAAAAGTGATCAACCTGGGAGCGCCTGGGTGGCTCAGTTGTTAAGCGGCTGCCTTCGGCTCAGGGCGTGATCCCAGAGTCCTGGGATCGAGCCCCACATCCGGCTCCACTAGGAGCCTGCTTCTTCCTCTCCCTCTGCACCTCCCCCCTGCTTGTGTTCCCTCTCTCGCTGGCTGGCTCTCTGTCAAATAAATAAATAAAATCTTAAAAAAAAAGAGTCATCATCCTGGGGTACAGTGAAGTAGATAATATGGTACTTATGGAATTAATACATTTGTACTTATGGGATTGCAGAATGATGAACCCCCTAGAAGCTGTCCACAGCTGAGCCCCAGACTCTGTGACTATGTTACCTTCTATGGTGAAAGGAACATTGCCAATGCAATGAAGTTAGGGACCTTGAGATGGGGAGCTATCCTGGATTATCCAGGTTGGCCCCATGAGAACACAAAGGTCCTTATAAGTGAAAGACAGAGGCAAGAAATCAGAGGAGGTGTGACAAGAGAAGCAGAAGTCACAAGGATGTAATTGCTGCCAGGGGCCACAAGCCAAGGAATGCAGGTGGCCTTTAAAGCTGGAAAAGGCAGGAAACAGACTCTCCCCTAGAGGTTCTGGAAGGAATAGGGCCCTGACAACACCTGGGCTTGAGCCCAGTGAAACCTATTTTGGACTCTTGACCTCCAAAAACCATAAGAGAATAAATTTGTGCTCCGTTTAAGCCAATAAATTTGTGGCAATCTGTTACAGCAGTCATAGGAAGGGAACAGAGTACCATGGACTCCTCAGAAGAGATTATTCAAGGTGGCGCCACCTTGTGCTTATCTAAGAGAACTGCTTCCAGCTGAGTTGGCTGAGCATCTTGGCAAGGATCCACGCGTGACATGTGGGCTCCGGGTGCTACAAACACTTGGTACCCTGCTAGTCGGAGCCAGAGGGAGCAGAGGTCACTGCATTAAACTGGCAGGGTCCCTTATGCCGGATTCATGGTTCAGATACTCCTGGTGCTGGGATGGGATGTGCCGTCTTGGCCACATCTTGTCTTGGCCCTGGTTTCTCTTACAGGTACATGACGTCAGCCTTGGTGCACAGGATGAACAGGCAGCCCGTACTAATGTATTCCTCTTTAATCATAAAGAATCTTTGTTAAACCATCTTTGTAACAACTTTTTTATGGCTGCTCAAGTCAACAGCACCGGCACTATCCACTAACCCCTTCCCCTCACACCCTGCAGCCTATCCACGGGAAAGCCACTGAACTCCGCCTCACGGTACTGTCCAAATCAGAGCATGTCTCGCCACCCAGTCCAAGCTGTGGTTTTCTCTCACTGGAAAACTAAGGAAACAGTTTGCCAGCAGGCTCCCTGATGCTACTCCTTCTTCCCCACAGTGAGCTCTGCATGTAGCAGCCACCATCCTCTGAAAAACACAGCTTGGAGCATCTCACTCCCTGGACAGAAACTTTCTGATAGCTCATGATGACACAGGAATATTAACCAAACACTACCACGGCCAAGCTTCCCTTCACCCACTGGCTCTCTTGTCTCATCTTCTACTTTTTCTCTTGGTAAGCCCCAACCAAGCCTTCTTATTATTCCTCAAACGTACTGATCCTGCCTTCAGGATCCCACCCTCACTGTAGCAGTCAGTGCCTTGAAGACTGGACCTGGAGTGCTGACTTTATAGGCGCTGTCTAGGAACTCCAGCAGCCCAACACCTGGAGGGCCGGGGGTTCTGTGGGAGGAGGGGTTACAGCTGGCGGGAGTGGAGCCTGGGCAGCCCTGCAAAGGGAGAAGAGGACTATCCTATCCTGAGGTCAGGTGGTTCACCAGCAGGGAGTCCACGATGCAAGAGAGTCATCCAAGTTGTGGCAAGAATCACGGTTATCTTTATTTATTTATTTGACAGAAAGAGGGAGAGAGTGAAAGCGGGGCGAGGGGCAGATGGGGAGGAAGAGAAAGAGGGAAAGAATCCCAAGCAAGCTCCTCACTGAGTGCAGAGCCTGACGTGGGGCTTGATTTTAAAACCAAGATCATGACCTGAGCGGGAACCAAGAGTCAGACACTAAACCGACTGAGCCACCCACGTGCCCCATCACAGTTGTCTTTTATTACTGAGCAGTATTCCACAGTACGGAAGTTTATTTATCCCTTTACCCACCAAGGGACATATGTGTTGTTGTCAGGTTTTGGTAATTATAAGCAAAGCTGCTACAGATATTCATGATATTCGTGTACAGGCTTTTGTGTGAGTGTGAACTTTCATTTCTCTCTGGCAAACACCTAGGAGCAGGGTTGCTGAATGACATGGTGAGTATACATCTAACATCACAAGAACTTTCCCAGCTATTTTTCGGAATGGCTGTGCCACCTCCCAACCTCACCAGCAGTGTATGGTGCTCTGCGTCTCTGCTACAGGACTGTCAACGCACTTTATAATTTAGCTGTTCTGGTAAATATGTGGTGGTATCTCCTTGTGGCTGTAAATCGTGTTTCTCTAATGACGTTGACACATTTTCATCTGCATATATTTGGTAGAGTGTGTTCAAAAAAATGCTTTTGGCTATTTTTTGTTTGGGTTGTTTCTTATTTTTGAGTTTTGAGAGTTCTTTATATATTTTGGATTTAAGTCTTTTGTCAGATGAGATGTGCAAATGTTTTCTCCTGGCTTCCTTAGAATGTTCTTCATGGAGTGTAGTTTTTACACTTGATGAAGTATCATTTATCACTTTTCCTTTTATACATCATGTGTTACACATCGTGTCTAAGAACTTTAGGGACACCTGGGTGGCTCAGTTGGTTAAGCATCTGACTTTGGCTCAGGTCATGATCCCCGGATCCTGGGATCCAGCCCCCGCATCGGGCTCTGTGCTCAGCAGGGAGTCTGCTTCCCCCTCTCCTACTGCCCCTCCCCCAATCATGTTCTCTTTCTCTCTCTCTCTCAAATAAATAAATAAAATTAAAAAAAAAAAACTCTCCATCTAAACCTGGGTCATACCCTATGTACTTTTAAGAATTTTATCATTCTACATTTTAGTCTGATCCATTCTGAGGTAATCTTTGTATATGGTGTGAGACACAGGTCCAGTTTTGGTCTGTAGATGTCCAGCACCTTTTACTGAAAAGTCTTACCTTTCTCCACTGAATTGCCTTTGGTTCTAGGTCAAAAACCAGTGGGCCATATTTGTGGGTCTATTTCTGGACTCTCCATTGTTTCATTATCTGTCTTCCCAGACACTGAATTGCCTTGATTACAGAGGCTTTAAAGGATGCCTTAAAAATCAGACCATGTTAGTCCTCCAACTTTGTTCTTCTCTTTCTAAATTGTTTTAACTATGCTAGTTCTTCTCTCTCTCTATATATATATATGTATGTATACATGTATATGTGTATCGTTTAGAATACACATATAGTCATACATGTATATATACATGTATATACATATGTACATATATACATGTATATGTATATAGTTTAGAATCAGTTTATCTATATCTTCGAAGAATTGTCCTGAGGTTTTAATTGGGAATGTATTGAATCTCTAGACTGTTTTAGGGAGGAGTGACATTTTAACTATACTGAGTCTTCCAATCCATGAACATAGTATGTCTCTCCATTTATCAGTTCTTTAATTTTTTTAACCAGTATTTTATAGTTTTCAGCATACAGATTCTGCACATATTTTTATGTCATTGAGTATTTCAAGGTCACCCCTGTATTATTACATCCTTATATCTTGGCAATTTGTTCTAAGAGCTTTTTTGTAGATTTCTTGCAATTGTCTACATGGACAATCATGGTGTCTATGAATAGACATAGTACCATTTCTTCCTCTCTCACCTAAATGTCTTTTACTTCATTTTCTTACTTTATTGCAGTTGTACTTCATTCATTCACTCATGTGACCAAGTGGCCCAGGTTCTACCTGAGCCCTGGAAGTTCACCAAATAGCATTTTCCACTTCCTGCCTTTCCCATGTATAGTGGTTAATCCCACATAAAGTTACCATATGCTAAATTTGCATCTGGCTCTGTTTCTATGTGTGATTAGTGGGAGAATATTGGCAGTACCCCGAGCAGAAACACGGAGGCATCAAGAGAGTTCGTCTTTACACATGGCAACAGTAAATACTGATTCTCATGTCTGACCTCTCTGCTCAAAGTCCCAGAAGAATAGATTGGGTACAGAATCAAGCACAGATGTATATCCTCATAAATGATAAAGTACATTTTTTCCTCTGACACAGGAGGGAAGGAAGAGCCAACTGATAAAGACACAGAAACACTGTGAATTGGAGAGAAGGAAGACAGGGTATTCATCCATGGAAGCTAGAGTTATAAATGATATTTCTTACAAATAAATGGGGATCAGTACATATATATAATTAGGTAAGGTAGTCCCCAATTGCCACCAGTGCAAACAGTACTTTTTGGGGGGAATTTCAAACCTTTTCACTTCATGACTTTAAGCACTAATGTCACAAACATCTTATACCAGAGAGCTGCGGGGTTAAGTCATGACACAGAAAAAAGACCATAGCCATTCTTAAAAATACATCTGCAGTTTGTTTGCATATTATAATTCTACTGGTTTAAATTAACATAGGATTAATATAATACAGTCTTAGGGGGAGGAGGAAGGAGGTTGGATATGTAGCATATTCAATATAGTAACACAAGTAAGAAATGACAGTACTCTCATCAGAGAGCAATGCTTTGGAGAGACCATAGGTTGAGGATCAAAGTAAAAATAGAAAGAGTAACAATCTCAATTTCTATGAATAATGAAAACAATGATTTAAAAAAAAAAGCTACCTTTAATGCACAGAAATAAGGGCAAGTAATGTTACAGATAGATATGCGCAAGATAAAACATATCCAAATGGGATTAAATGAACATGTTTCATCCTAAGTAAATCCATCTGTAAAAACAATCACTGAATTCTTTTGGCTTTTTAAACCATCACTAACATAGGTCACATTATTTCTTGGTCAAACACAGAAGAAAGTTCATTTGACTGTGAGAACACGCATTTTGTGTTTTCATTCCAAGCCTGTTCTAATCTTATTTCTGCCAGTGGCTGAGGTCTGTATCCAGAAGGCCACTCTTCTGCTTTCGGTCCTCACCACACTCCTGTTCCCCAGGGATCAGCAGTGGCTGGAGGTTTGGGGCCAAAGGGAGAAGAGATCAGGGAGAGAACAGGAATGGGATTCACGGCTCATAGGAAAGTGTACAAATTCACATGAATGCGAATCTAGTGATCCAGTGTCACCAACTCGGGATGACCACATCTATGACAACACCTTCTGTTTTCACATATGTACTTCCAACATCTGCTTACATAGTGGCTTACCCATTCATAAGAGAGAATCCAGCAGCCACGCGCGATTCCCAGCAGCACATTCAGCGTTCGCAGGGGCTTCCCAGTGAGCACGTGAGTCGTAGTGTCACACACTTCCCGGGCAAATGAAAAGCCCTTCAATTTATTCACAACCTGGATGACGAGGTTCTGCTTTCTGTTAAATAGGAGGAAACAAATCAACAAAATGACTATGTTACCTACATAGGAACATCGAGGTGATTACATTGAATAATAATTAAAAAAAAAAAAACTAGAAAGCTAAAATTCTATGATGATCTCAGCTACGGAGCTCACATTTTAATTTCTTTACAATCAATGACTTAAAATCTGGGAAATAAAAAAACTTCAGTTTTCAGCTCCAACTGTCTATTTTAATGGCTGATGAAGCTGCCCCAGGCTATAAGTGTCTTTGCCGCATGTCCATGGGCAGGAACACAGCCAGCATCAGAAGGGCCCCGGCTCTTCCCACCACTATTACTTCTCAGACAGATCTGAACCAACCTCTGCATGGTCAGGACAAAGCTTATCACTTGCTTATTTTATTTGAAATATAACATTTATTAGAATTCACACATACAGTTTTTTCTAGTAAGAGGGGGAAAAGGGTCCTTTTCGTTACATTATCAGATCAAACCTTATGGCCAATGTGGCAGAGCCTCCTTATTTTTGCAAAGCCCATCATTATTTGTCTTCTGGTCTGTCATTCCATTGGTACCTTAAGTACCTTTTAAGAAATATATATTCTTCCCATCTAACTTCCTCACCAAATTACTCATCATTTTTCCTCTCTTCCCTTTACGATCACCTTACTAAATAAAGCCCTTGGTTCTGACACATTGCATTTCCCTCTCCCTCCCAGCAAGTTTTGGAAATCCCCCAATGAAATACAGAGGACATGAAGGGCTTTCTAAGACACACTATGACGTACACAGTGAGTTAAGAGATAAATTTCTCTCCTCTCCAAAAACTATTATGAAGACAAAGAGGCTGCTCTTGCCCCTGCGTCGAGTGTCTCTAACAGTGCCCCGTCCTTCCTAGTTTTGTCACTACCGTCTTGGGCGTGTCAATCCAAGACCTGTTTCTTTACATGAGAAATGAAAGGGCGGTACTGTTTCACACTTTAAATTCTTAGAGATCCCTAAGGCAAAAAAAGACTAACGGGTCAAGATCTGGGGCCTATCACCACTTCAACTAGAGAATCTGTGCTTATTGGGGTGATGGAAAATATTAAATTGGGGAGAAATGTAAAGAAAACAAAAGCATAAGTGAAAAGCTCTAAACCATATGCTCCCCAGAACCCTGCATTTCCACATGTCGACGATTTTCCTTACTCCAGGTCTGGCAGCTGCCTGCTCTTTGTTGGATGTGTTAATCAAGAACAAGTGTGTCTGCGAGACGCGGCCGATCAACGCGGCATCGGGACGTCTAAGTCTTGTTCTTAACTTCAGACAAGAAGTATGTGTGGGGGGAAGAAAAATAAAAAGAGAATATGGCCTAAATGGAAGTTTGATTTTCAAAACTTTGATGGAGAAAATAACTATTTACTAATGTGTTTTATACTGGGGGCAAAAATACAGATTCTAAAAAATATCACACCCACCATACTCAATTTTCACTTCCATATTAGACAATTTGGAATGTTCAGTATATTTCATGAGATCAACAAAAATTGTGAGCGTGCTCCTTCTTCACTAGCTAACGTATGGTGTTTGAGCCATTGGTCCTTTTGATTTCACATGCCATGGGTGGGAAAAGGATCCTACAACAGAAAGTATTATAAGCATGCATTTTTTTACAGGCTATTTTTCACTGAAATGTCCCAACGTTTTGACGAATGCCTTAAAACATTACAACGTATGATTGATACTAAAAAAAAACCAAAACAAACAAAAAATAAAACATCCCCCCCCAGTTTTCCCCTTTAAACAGGAATTGAAAAATCTTTACAAAGAATATGGTGCTATATTTTTGTTGGATATGCTATATATTGTGTTAAATGTTTAAGGAAGATGATAAGAACGTGCCAGCAAGCTATTAACTCTTTCCCAAAATGTGTAGATAGCGGCTTTCATAGAGCTGTAGAGAGCTTCCCAGCAAAGTGTTTCTTTAAGAACTTTGAGGGAATCCCCCAGTGATGCTCCATTTATTGAACTTTCATGGGGTAGAAGTGGTAGACACAAAGAGACAGTAAATAGGAAGAAGCAAGAGGAGCAGCAAAATACTAGAATACCTCTTAATGTTACGTAAACAACTCAGAAAGTCTTCGGCGCTAAACCGCTCACAGTTTTCTAACCACCGTTTTTATTTCCAGCGTTCTTCTAACTCCAACATCAGTTACACAGAGTAACAGCAAAACAGCGCAAAGCTCCGAGCTGCCTTAAAAGCGCAGCATCACGGTATATGAAAGAAAAATCTGAAATTTTACATTGAGCAGAAAGTTATCAAAACAATGAGTACTTACTCAGATGGCATGCTTGTCATGACTAATGTTCTTGTTGGCTAGAGATTTCAAAAGAGAAGGAACAAAAAACAATCAGAAGTATAAAAAACATTTTTCCCACAGAAATTAACTTTAATACATTTTTTGAAAAGTTACATCACTTAAAAAATAAACATTTAAGCATATATCAAAGTAAAAAAACTTTATATTCCTGGAAAAAAAAAAAACCAGCCCGAGAGATACAAACTCAGATACTATTCCTAAACTAATCCAAAATAATTCCAGAACATGAGGTAGAGGAGCGGGGGTGGGAAGTCTATTCCCCTAGTTAGCTGGCAGACCTCTAAATGTGCCATCCTGCTTAGGGACCTGCGAGGAAGAAGACTGTGAGAAGGCATTTTTTGCAGGATGAAGAGCCGTTTTCCTAAGGTTTCTAGACAACTCTAGCCCTGCCTCAGTCACACATATACAGTACTGCTTGTGCTGCTGGGTGCCTGGGTCCCTCAAATGCTTTACCCTCTTGCACACAGAAGCTCAGATAATGGGACTGCTTACGCATGGGTTAGTATCTGCTATTAATTGGAACGGTAAAGTTTCTTTTTTTTTTTTGAAAATAAGTTTTTAAATACTTTTTTTTTACTTACATAGACACATGCTGATGGCATAAAAAACATATATATTAAGTGCTTTGGAAATATGTCATTAGAAATATAAATTCCCCTAAATTTCTACCAGCCAGAAATGACTACTGTTTAATAATTTGGTATATATTCTGTCAAATGTTCTTTCCATTGGAGTGTGTGTATATGTATAATTAAAATAAAATGAACTCACATTATCCACACATTTTTGTAACTGAGATGATACACTTTGAATGCAGACAACTGTGTAGTGTAACAATGAACTAACCATCACACACTTACTGTGTCTTGAAGGACCATGCGAATAAATGAGGAGAAGGAACAAAAGGCACTCAGAGGACCCTACGTGGACACGCACGATGGAGTCGAGGGGCCTGTGTACTGTACAGGTGTATTTGGGGAAGGTGGAGGAAGGAGAATGAAGAGATAATATCAGTCAAAAAGATACTCAAAGGAAGAACTCCAGTGGCAGATGTGCTGACTCAGGATGACCACTGACCTCTTGGCAGTTGTCCCTCCAGAGTAGTCTATTGTTAGCTCTCCTTTGTTTCGGATACAAAGGGAACAACTATAGCAGTTTGTGGGCTGAGTCTGGAGACTCTAGGAGTCTCTAGTCACCAGGGGAGATTCTGGTGGAACCTAGTCATGATCTTCAACGTTATCCTTGCATGAAAGCTATGCAGGCCCAGTGATGTGACCAGCCCCAAATAAAGTCCAAGAGGCGCTCCTTCCATGACATCCACTTTCTTCTGTAGAACCATCCAAAAGATGCCAGTAGAATGTCATCTGTGGAAAGTAACCCATGGAGTGAAGGGGAAGGGAACAGGAAATCTCCTGACTTCTCCAATGCTAGGCTTCATCTCCATGGCTTTGCCCTTCTTTACCTGCACCCCCTCTCCAGGTGAGCTTTCACACATCCTCATGGCTTTACATACCAGCCACATGCTGACGATTCCCAATTTCATATCTCTAGCACAGACCTATTTCCTGATATCCCGACTCAAATATTCTACTGCCTACATGATAAAGAGGGCCATCTGGAGGTCTAACAAGAATCTTTAATTCGACATGTCTGAAACTGAGACACTGTTCCAGTCGGGCAATTAGGCAAAAAAAATGAAATAAAAGACACCCAAATTGGAAAAGAAGTAAAGCTATCTCTATTCATAAATGAGATGATCTCATATGCAGAAAACTCTAAAGAACCCAGAAAAACGTTAGAACTCATAAATGAATCCAGCAAAGTCGCAGGATACAAAAATTAGTGTGCAAAAATCAGTTGTATTTCTATACATGAATAATCATCAGAAAAGGAAATTAAGAAATAATTTCATTTATATTAGTGTCCAAAGGAATAAAATATTTGGGAATAAAGTTAATAAAAGAGACATAAAAAAACCAAACACTGAATATTAAAAAAAAAACATCGAGGAAAGAAATATGAAAAGACCTCAATACATGGAAAGACATCCTGTGTTCATGCACTGGAAAATTAAATATTGTAGGATGACAAGACTGTCTAAAGCACCTTTAGTGCAAGCTCTACCAAAATCCCAGTGGTGAGTTTTGGAGAAATGGAAAAACACATCCCAAAATTCATATGGAATTCCAAGAAAACCCAAATAGCCAAAATAATCTGGAAAAAGAAACACAAAGCTGGAGAACTGACACTTCCCAATTTCAAAACCTACTACAAAACTACAGTAATCAACACTGTATGGTGCTGCCATAAGAACAGATATGAATACAGAGCTGAAAGTCCAGAAATAAACTCTCACATCTAAGGTCAACTGATTTTTGACCAGGGTGGGTGCCAAGACCACTCATGTGTAAAGAACAGTCTCTTCAACAAATGGTGCTGGTAGAACAGACAGCCACAGACAAAATGATGTGGGACCCCTGCTTTACACCATATATAAAAATTAACTCAAAGTAGATCAAAGACCTACATTTAAGAGCTAAAGTTATAGAACTCTCAGAAGAAAACAAAAAGGAAAATCTTCATGACCCTGAATTTGGCAATAGTTCCTTAAACAGGGCACCAAAAGCACAGGCAAAAAGAAAAAAATAAATCGGAATTCATCAAAATTAAAAACTTTGATGCATCAAAAACTACTATCAAGAGAATGAGAAAGATAACCCACAGAATAGGAGAAAATATTTGCCAATCATATATCTGAGAAGTGTTAATACCCAGAATACATATAACTCAACAACAACAAAAAGACAACAACAGATTTTAAAAATGGGCAGGGGCTCCTGGGTGACTCATCAGTGTCGCGTTCAACTCTTGATTTTGACTCAGGTCCTGGGAAGGTGCCCCTCATCAGGCTCTGTGCTCAGCGCAGAGTCTGCTTGAGATTTTTCCCTCTCCCTCTACCCCTCCTGCTTGTGCTCTTGCCCTCTCTCTTTTTCTCTCTTAAATAAATAAATCTTCTTTAAAAAAAGGACAAATAACTTGAATAGACGTTTCTTCCAAAGAAGAAAAGCAAATGGACAACGAGCACATGGAAAGATGCTCAACATCACTAAACTGTCAAATCCAAAATGAAATCTCAGTGAGATACCCCTTCCTGCCTGCTAGGTTGGCTACAATCAAAAACGTGAAAAATAACAAGGATTGATTTAAAAAAAAAATGATGCCTCTATTGTGGAAAACAGTTTTGTGGTTCCTCAAAAAGTTAAACCCAGAATTACCATACAGTCAAAACACTTACTCCGAGGTATATACCAAAAAGGATTGAAAACAGGGACTCAGATACTTGTGTGAGAATTGTCGTCACAGCATTATTCATAAGAGCCAAAGTGTGGAAACTGCCTACGTGCCCAACAATAGATGAGTGGATATGATTAATCTGGTGTTTACGCACAATACATTATTATTATCCAGCCATAAAAAGTAATGAGGCTCTAATATATATGACAACATGGAGGACTCTGAAAACAGCGTGCTAAGTGAAAAAAGCCAGACACACAAGACAAATATTGTATGACTCTACTTATATAAAATATCTAGCATAGGTAAATTCATAGAGGCAGAAAATAGAACAGACTCCCAGGGTCCCAGGCTGGGGCGGGGAGTGGGGAGTTGTGGCTTAATGAGTTCCAAGTTTTATTATGGAGTGAAGAAAATGTTCTGGAAGGAGAGAGTGATGATGATTGCATAACACTGAACACTGCCACTGAACCGTACCTTAAAAATGGTTAAAATGGCAAATGTTATGTTGTACGTATTTTATCATGATAAAACAATATCACTACCAATCTTCTCTCCCAAATCCACTCCTTCCACTGGTTTAGTGGCAATTCCCGTCCTGCTCAGGTCAAAAGCATTTTCATCATCATTCTCTTCATTACTTTCTCATACCCCACATTCAATCCATCAACTCATCCTATCAACTCAACCTTGCAGATGTATCTAGAATCTGACCGCTTCTCATCAACTCCACTCGTGACGTGCCAGCATCTCACATGGGTCACTGTCAAAGCCACTTAAATCATCTCCCTGCTAAATTCCCAGAGACTTCAGTTAACGCCCAATGCACAATCAGAGCCAAACTATGAAAACACACATTTGATTGCATCCCTCTTATTCTCCTAGCCTCTGGTGGCTTCATGTCTCACTCTTCATATATATGAACATGTGAATATAATCTATTAATCTATTACTATCACTCAAAAAAAGAAAATCGTGAATATGACCCCTGTTAAGTCTAAGTGGAGGAAGGTCAGACAGTTAAGTCAACCAGAACCTTGACAGCCAGGGGACATCCCTCCTAGGCTGAGGGGGAGAAACGGTTGTATATAAGGAAACTCAGACCCCAAAATAAAAGTCTAAATGAAAAGAAAAAATAAAAAAAAGGCAAAACAAACAATCTGACTTGTAGATGTCTGATAAGGAATCTAGAAGAGAAAGGGTCATTGACACGGTCCAGCCCCAAAACCTACAAGAGACAAGCTCTCCCTAGAGTCCCATGCTAACAAGTGCTGTGATCGAGAGCACACGTTCAGACTGGTGTGACAAATATTCCTGGCCTGAAATACAGTGATGAGACAGAAGGAGCAATGTTGTTATTAAGAGTAAGCATGTTTACTTATCTGTTCTTATAAATTATGCATGAGAAGACATATCCAATAGAATTCCCTCGTTTAATCAAGGAAGCTCTTTATACAATGATATGGATTGATATCTGCAACTTATTTTAAAATGAATAACAAAATAAGATGGTTGACAGATAGATACATGATAGATGACAAATAGATGAAAAGGAAATATTTAAAAGATTAGTTGTAGAATCAAGGCTGAAGGAGAAAACTGTGAAATATTTTGAAATGGAACAAAAGATTACTGGATATCTTCAATGGACACCTATGTGTTGTTCAGCACACACACCCTTCAGGGTTATCTGTGTCTATGGGGTTTATGCCTTTCCTCCTCTTTTGAGCTATTTTACAACTCTATTAGTTGTAGAAAATTGATAGGAATGCAAATTATTCTTGTCTATAGAAATGCAAATTCTGGGGAGCCTGGGTGGCTCAGTCCTTAAGCATCTGCCTTCGGCTCAGGGCGTGATCCCAGGGTCCTGGGATTGAGCCCCACATCAGGCTCCTCCGCTGGGAGCCTGCTTCTTCCTCTCCCACTCGCCCTGCTTGTGTTCCCTCTCTTGCTGGCTGTCTCTCTCTCTGTCAAATAAATAAATAAAATCTTAAAAAAAAAAAAGAAATGCAAATTCTGTGCAGTGGACATTCAAGTGACTTCCCTCTCCCAGTGGCGACAAAGCCATGTGCGAACTCTTAACGGTCCATTAACACGTCTCCTCTGTGGATTCTTCCACAGGACAAAACAACGTCCCATTCTCATCATTAATTAATGAGTTAAATAAAATCTTTAATACATACTCATATTCTATTAGTGAGAAAGTTTTGATGTATCTTTTAAAAATGATCTTTTAACAGTTATGAAGGTTTGCCACTAAGTTGCCCAACAGATTCATCTGCTAAAGGTCAGCAGCCTCTTTCAGACAGAAGCCGCTCATCTTTATCACCAGAGAACACTCCACAGGCAGCTTGAGCCCAGGAAGTTCTATTACTGGCTCCCCGAGCTGAATGCCAAGTGGCAATAGAACTTCACTGGCTCTGTTTCTCAATTTTAACTTTCCTCTCCACTTGTTTTGTTTTGTTTCATTAATGGATGAATTATTCTCCGTTAGTGGAAGCAATGCTTAGGAATTTGGTTTTATGGTCTACTTGGTGTTCTATATAAATTAATTAATGGATTATAAAGATTTATTCTTTTTTGGTAAGAGACCATAGAGGACTGGGTTTATTAGCCTTTTTATGTTTTTCTTTTTTTCTGCTTGCTTATTTGCCCATTTTGGAGCTAAAATCAATTAAGACTATTCATGCCCACAAGGAAGGAGAATAGCTCCTTGAAATCTGGACTGGTTTTAGTATTTCTGTCTTTATTCTTGACCAGTGACTGAAATTATAACTAACTCAGAAATGTTTTAAGAATTTAAATTCACATAATGTGTTTAGAAATTATTATTAGTTTAATAATTTTAGCTTAATGAAAATAGTTATGTCTTCTCTGAATTCTCTATGTAAGTATAATATAAACATACATTTTATTCTACTTGAGTTTATTTTTCCTAGACTTAGACAGGTTTACTGGTCAAATAAATAAGATTACTCCTCTATCACGATTAAGATTATAAAAAATATAAATTTATGACAAATCATTATTCTAACAAACTTTTTAATATCAATACTAATTGTGTTTTGTAATAAGTCAGTGTGAAGATAATTTCCAGGATCTTTAGTAGTAAATTAATTAAACAAGGAGGCCATTAGACTAAGGTGGTTCCAAAGCCTTAGC
The DNA here is from genome assembly GCF_023065955.2 of Ursus arctos. Lineage (NCBI taxonomy): Eukaryota > Metazoa > Chordata > Mammalia > Carnivora > Ursidae > Ursus > Ursus arctos. The sequence goes on from NW_026622952.1 coordinate 21,806,189, forward strand.
AGCCTACATAAGCAAGCCAAAACCAGAGCCTGTAAACCCCTTCAGGTTAAAAAATCAAAACCAAAGAACAACCAGTCACAAACAGCCAACTAAGCTTTCCCACATAAGGCAACCGCTTAAGCTGTAGCCAATCAAATAATGTGCTTGCATTGATTCCACCTCTTCTCATGGCCTTGGAGCACTCCTAACCACTAACCATTTGTCAGTGCCTGATTCAAATAAAATTTTGCTCAAATAAACTAAAGAATTTTTTAATTATATTTTTAAGATTTTATTTATTTGAAAGAAAGACAGAGATAGTGAGAGAGAGAGCACAAGCAGGGAAGAGAGGGAGAAGCAGGGTCCCCGCTGAGCAGGGACTGGATCCAACGGGGCTGGATCCCAGGACCCCAGGATCATGTCTTGAGCTAAGTCAGACGCTTAACCGACTGAGCCACCCAGGTGCCCTCCCTTAAAATTCTTAATATGTTTCAGTTTATCTTTTATTAGGTAACATAAACCTTGGACAGAGATTAATTAAAAAATATTGTTGGATACAGGGCAGCTGGGTGGCACAGTTGGTTGAGCAACCAACTCTTAGTTTCGGCTCAGGTCATGATCTCAGGGTCTTGGGATCAAGCCCTGCGTGGGGCTCTGTGCTCAGCGAGGAGTCTGCTTGGGACTTTCTCTCACTCTCCCTCTGCCCCTCCACTCGCTCTCTCTCTCTCCCTAAAATAAATAAATCTTCTTTAAAAAAAAAAAATTGTTTCAGGGCGCCTGGGTGGCTCAGTCGTTAAGCGTCTGCCTTTGGCTCAGGGCGTGATCCCGGCGTTATGGGATCGAGCCCCACATCAGGCTCCTCCGCTGGAAGCCTGCTTCTTCCTCTCCCACTCCCCCTGCTTGTGTTCCCTCTCTCACTGGCTGTCTCTCTCCCTGTCAAATAAATAAATAAAATCTTAAAAAATAATAAAATAAAATAAAATAAAAAAATAAAAAAATTGTTTCATAACTCAGTAATTTATAAGAGAGAAGACTGAAACACTGATTACTAAGCAGAGTTATAATTTTTCTATATTTTTGCTTTTTGTGTGCCATACAGAAGCTTGATCTTTGGGTCATGTCAATGAACATGTCCATTTTTGCAACTTTAAAAGGGTGTAAAAGAGACATAGGGTAGGATGGTGTAATGGAAGACTTGTTGGTCTGCTAACATGCCTATGTAAGATGGACATTTCTCAATTGTTCTCCCCAGTTTTCTGTGACATAGAACTTAGTAACTTTGGCTAAAAATAGATAATATGAATTACACTTACACTTAGAGTAATACAGAGGAATACAATTGTGCATGAGTCTGTTTTTTAAAAAAAAAAATTATGTTTCTTAAAGCAGTGGTTTTCAGGTTTTGAGATCTCTGGACTCCCTTATACTATTGGGACTCTACTGAGGAACCCAAAGAGTCTTTGTTTTTGTGGATTACGGCCATCATAGAAATTAAAACTGAAAAACTTCAAAAATATTTATTGACGCACTTAAAGACAGCAAGAAGCACACACTGCCTGTTAACAGAAATAGCATCTTGGTGTTACTGGTCAGGTGTTGGGTCCAGATGAACGCAGCTCTGGGCTTAAGTAAAGCGTCAGTTTGCCACAAGATAAGAAAAGGCATACTGAAGAACAAAACTTGGAAAGTTCACTTAACTTGCTTTAGTTTTTAATACTTGAGTCTGAAGGAAAGTTCAAAATGTGTTACAATTTTAGTCAATTGCACCTGATGGTGACGGGCTATTTTTATGGTTACTGATTATTGCCTACAAGGCAAAAGGCCAGTTTTACTTTTCTGCATAACCTGCTTAGAAAGCAAAGACTGTGTTACCGAAGAATGATCTTTCCTTTATGTTGAATATATGACGCCCGTGATGAAGGAAGTAAAGTTTGTTCACTTAGGTTACAGCCTATGCTTGTCTTTAAATGTTTTCTTGCCACTATGATGAGATGACTTACCCGCTATTGTTTCTCAGGCACATGTGATCCTATCTTAAGGATCTGTGTGAATCCTGTCTGGTAACTTTTTTGATTTTCGCCTTCTCTAAGTTGGATCCTAACTATACATAAATAAAACTTGAAGGATATCACTTACACCTAAAACAAACCTTTGACATTTCTCGTTGGAAATCACAGAAATATGATTTTACTTGTAAGAGAACTGTAGGGTAATTAGGTTGAACATGTCACTAGTGCCGAGTTCCACGTAACATCAGAAGGGCCACTCAGCCTGTCTAGGCGAGCATTTAATAGGTACACTGTTATCAGTATAAATAACTCAGAGTCCTAGGTTTCGAGGAAAGTCCTTGATACTGGTTTTGACCCTATTGTCCATAGTGTTTTTACCTTTAAGGAAAACACTGGCCAGCTGCTTTCCTAACAGTTGTGTTGAGTTTTCTCCTATTTAGGGTGTTCTAGTCCTACTATGCTGCTATTAGACAAAGTAAGTGTTACAATCTCAGTTATTAGATTGTTAATTTGGTGAGGGTCCTGCTTCTGTAATTTAAATCTAGCATCTGGTAGGCCAGTGGCTTTCAACTGGGGATGCACATCAGACTTACCTATTTTTTCTTCGTAAAAATATAAATGCCCAGGACCTAATGTGGCTCACGAAATCTCTTGATATTCTGACATGTCCTTAGCATATTTATTGTGTCTCAGGAACATTATACTACTTCTCAAGATTTGTTTCCTCCATAAAAATTAGGTTGATCCTTTTGAAACAGAGAAACTGAAGGACTCCATTTTAAAAATCTGCTTTTGCTCCTTGTCCTGCTTCTATTCCTGCTAGGACCTGCACCCATTTTACGCATGCCTCAGAATGCAAATAGGGTATGTCCTCCTTGTAGGGCAGAAAGAGCGAACGATTTCTCCAGAATAGAAAACATGTCAGGAGGGACCAGGAGAGAATGACGGGAGGAGCCATCACATGTGTTTTCCAGACCACCGACCCTACAATCTCGATGCCAAGACCCCCTGGCTCCGAGGAAGGTTTGACTTACAAAGGTCACCGGGCCCTTGTCTTTGTTCTAATGGGCTCCTGGACGCCTGAGAGGACATGTGCACCAGGCCACAGTCCTCGAACAAAGACAAGACTCTCTCCTTTCTGAGTCTTCCAGACGCTTTGTCTGCACCTGTTCTCTATACCTTCAACAAACTGCATTCACCTCCTGCTGGCTTGTGTTTGATTTCTGTCCTGTGCGCAGCCAGGGACCTCCCTGGCTGGTCCTAAAGGACCCCCTCGGCGGGTCTGGCCCTCCTACATCATTTTCACAAATAAATGTGTTTTTTTAAACATTTTGTAAATCAGAGATAATGCCTACTGACTTCTTTGAAAACATGTTTAATTGGTTTTCTTAAAAAAATTTTGCTTAATTTTTTGGTAATCATTTTATTATTTTGTTTGGCTTGCCATAAAACCACCAAATTTCCCTCAGTAATATTACTCTTACATCAGACCTTTCACATTTGAAAGTTAGGAGTAATAAATTGACCCTAGCCGGTTTAAGTCTACAGATAGTTTTGTTTCTGCAATAAGCTATAGGCAGAGCCTATGACCTCAACACGGGACTTGTCAGAACCCATAGAAAAGGGAGGTACCAAGGTATTCAAACTCCCGACACTTCACGGAATAAACAGGCTTCTCACGGCGCTGCTGAGATAGCTCTCAGATTCCCAGACCTCCATCTGGTCGACAGCAGACCGCTCTGTGAGACATGAACTCAAGCTCCCACAGAAGAGAACTAACTACACAGGATTAAATGCAGGAAATTCTGTGTGCTTGTGGACTTGGAATAATGTTGATATTGCCTTAATGTTGTACTTTGTGAACATTTCTCTTTCTTCTTAAGCTATCTGTAATTCAGAAGAATACAGTAGACACTACTTCCACAAACTGAAATAGAACATTTTAAAATGATACCTGATTTTCAAAAACTGCCTCGAAATTTGGAATCTTTTACTAAGTCTTTTTGTTTTCCAAGGCAGTACAGATTTTTGTATAGTTTCAGAATATGTTCTCCATCTTACCAGAATATAATTGGAAAACCTGGTTATGAAACCAGGCCTTGCCTAGAATGTTGTATTTGAGAATAATGCTCACTTAATCAGGTCTGGCTAGCGTCTCTGAAGGAGCTGAGGCTGCCTTTCCTCAGGGCGCCAAGTCCTCCTGGGAAGACTGCCCTGGTACCCAGCTTGGAGTCCCAGCCTCACAGATGCTGTGGAAGGTCACTTCCGGAACAGGCAAGACAGTTAGGATATTCTGAGGACCTCCAGAAGAGAAATCCACCGAAATTTATGGGTACTATGGATAAAATTTGGTGGAGAGTTGTCAGGCTTGGTATTTAAACTTGGGGCAGCAGATAACAGAGGGAAACAAAGGCCAATCCAAAATCACTCGTGAAAATGTTCAGACGGACGTTAATTTTTTTTGTTCAATATAGCATGGCTCTGGGTTTTACAAGCATCCCCCAGAAGGCCAGCACACACCCTTGCTGCCCCTGTGTAAATACTCAGGCATGAGTTTATAATCAAGAATAATCCTTTTTGAGATCATTTGATCACAAAAGAAAAAAAAAAAACACCAAACTTGTACAGAAACATTGTGGAGAAGACCTTGAGACAGAACAAAAGATTTTTGGGTGATGCTAATGGGCAACTATGAATTGTTGGAGGACATAGCCTCTGAGTTATTGGATTCAGCGGACTTGATGTTCTTCACCGTCTCTGAGCTACAGACAAGCCTGTCAGAGACAGAAGGCTGTTAGCGTGTCGTAGCATTTTTGTCCACTGACCTGTTAAATCAGCATGGTGGGTGGGGGCCAAATGACTTCCCTTTCCGTGAGGAAAAGGCCAGTTTTGCACCTAGGAAGGCATTTTGGCGTTCCTAAAGGTCTATCAGTGTGCATACTCACTGGGCTCTCCTTCGAACAACAGCTTTCTGGTTCCTTCCTTAAGACATGAGCTAAATAACAACAGGTTTTTATTAGTAAGAAATTCATGACCGCCACCCTCTTAAAAAAGTACCTCACTGTACAATTCTTTTACCGTTTCTCAGTTGAAAAATGCTTCTAATACACTTTTAAAAATGCAATTCTGCTACGTATCTTTTAATTGGCCAGGCACACGACCGCTAATGCAACACAACTCAAGTCAAGGTGGTACAGTGAGGCCTACAGCCGCCCCGCCTGCAGCCAGCATTTCAGCACGTTCTGTGGAGCTGAATAAAATTTCTATATATGAAAGTCAATGTACTGTGCATCTTCACAGAAGGCTATCACTCCTGGAAAATCCACAAAACATAAGAATCAACTGTGCAAAAAGAGTATATCAAGTCCAAGAAATACGATCAGCTGCTAGCAGACCCAGACCAAGATCTTTCTGCAGCTCACTTGTCCTTGTCTCCATACTTGACAGGGCACTTGGCCTGTCCTTATCTCACGGGTCTCATCTGAGAAATGAGATAATGAATTACTCCCAGAGGGCTACGCGATTAATAATTCTGTTGAAAGTAAATATTAATGCTAGCAGTTTTGTAAATTATAACCTTCACAGTATGTAATTTCATGAGAATACAAACATTTCTTAACTTAGTCCTTTATTGATGTAACCTTTGCTGTGTGTCACATTTCACCAATGGTAATAAAGACACGGAAAAAATGTGGCCACTTTATTCTCTCTAATGATGGTAACCTGATGCTTCTCTAGCCCGCACCATTCCCCACCCCGTGAAATCTATATGAAAGGTGATATCCAGAGTGTAAAAATCTAATGAGAATCCGTAAGCCTTGTTTACCATTACTGGAAAAGACCAAAAAAAGACGAGCTAACATTTATTAGAAACAACCAGATTCAATGTTGAAAAATTAAACAGCTCTTTACAACTGAGACCTAGATTTACCCGTCCTGTAAGATGCGTCCCTATTCTATTAAAAGTTGATTCTCCACGACACTGTTGAACTTCACCTGTGCCCTGTGCCCTAAAACATAGAGCACAAGTTAAAAAAGCTTCCCACCCTTTTGTGCTCTGAGAAAAGCGTAATTGAAAGGACCACCCTTCTCTCTCGTGCTGCAAGAGAGAACTATTAAAACCACAGGCCAAAATGGCATCACTTGAGCCGGGCCGAGTCCCCAGTCCCTACCCTCACCGCAGTTTCAACCTCCCCCAGAAATGCAGTCTTAACCATCAGTCAGGAGTTTTCCGGTCTGTATCAGTGAGGTAATCCGCGACATGAGCCTCCTCAATCCCCCACAGGAAGGTGAGGTCATCAGCATAAGACCCCCTCCCCTTCCCATTAAAGGAAGGTGATCTTGCCTGAAACAATCCTTTCTTTTCTTGTGCCCTAGACTCCTTCCTATAAAAACTTTCCATTTTGTACAACTCCCAGGTGGCTCCCCTCTACGTGCTAGATGCAGTGCTGCTGGATTCACGAAAGCCCATCAGATCTTCAAATTTACTCAGCTGAATTTTATTTTTTAACGGGATGCACGGCCACCCTTCCTCAGTGACTCAGGTAAGACCATCGCCATCCTCATCACGATTACCCTGAAACTTGTTAATGATACCCTAGTCTACCTGTCTCTGCAAAACCATGGGCCCCGATATTCCTCATGGAGGAAGATGGTCCCTATAACAACAGTCCGCATACAAAGTTTTTAATTATCTTGTGCATTTTGTTCCTCTCAGTTTTGGTGGGTGGCTCAGATGGACTTGTTCGTCCTTCTTCACAGTCCCTGCACAACTTCCTGACTGGTGATCTATGGGCCCAACATTGAGTCCAGCTCCTGATTCTGTCCTCTAAACTCTTGTCTCCTGAAACCCTGGTAAGAACTTGATTCTGATTCCTTTTGAGTATTTACTTGATTTCTGGTGCCAGCTTCCTTTGGCTTTATAAACTGACCATTCAGTTAGATCTGTAAAGGGGATGATGGTTTATAGAGATCTTTGTTGTGTGAAAAATGATAATCTGCCTTTTTAGTTTTTTTCTATTTATTTTTCTACTTTGAGCTCAAAACTGTTATGTGTTTCATGCCATCAAGTGCATATCCAGACTGAGTTTTGTATTACCATGTTTATGCTTGAACCACAAGTAAAATTCTAAAATTGAAATTACGAGCTCTGTGTGTCTCCATGCATGTATGCCTGCAATTCACACATCTGAAATAAGCGTCATGAGATATTACCAAATGAGATTATAAAATTTCTTAAAGAAGCTCTATTGTAATTGGCTTAGAAAGAAGACCTATAGGGACACCTGGGTAGCTCAGTCGTTAAACGTCTGCCTTCAGCTCAGGGTGTGATCCCGGTGTTCTGGGATCGAGCCCCACATCAGGCTCCTCCGCTGGGAGCCTGGTTCTTCCTCTCCCATTCCCCCTGTTTGTGTTCCCTCTCTCGCTGGCTGTCTCTCTCTCCGTCAAATGAATAAATAAAATCTTAAAAAAAAAAAAAAAAGAGAGAGAGAGAGAGAGAAAGTCATTCCTTCCTTTTATTAAAAAAAAAAAAAAGACCTATAAATTGAACATTCCTAAAATCCCCAGAAATTAAGGAAATTGCACTCCCAGTATTTTCGACATTCAAAAAAGAAAGAAAGAAAGAAAGAAAGAAAGAAAGAAAGAAAGAAAGAAACTATCCTCATAGAAACCCAAATGTTTTAACAATTCAAGTTCACATATTTTGGTAAATCTCTGGCAAATGAGATTAGCTGAATTTATTTTTGGCTTATTAAAAACACCTATCTCTTTTCTGAGTATTCAGATATAAGCATAATAAAATAGTACATTTTTATTCTTGTACATGTTCTTCCTAATCTTATACAGGCTTACTGATTGAATAAGTGAGCATTACTTCTACTTAATGTTTAAGATTATGAAAAATATAAATTTGTATTTAACCAAATTGAATCATTTTTTGATAATATTTTACTTTAACAGAAGCTGTGTTTTACATTATGAAATCTTTAAGATAATTTCCAAGATATTTAGGTAACTTAAAACCTTCATTTAATACTAAACTGAATTAATTCATGGATATTCACTAATCAATGCTTAGTAAGACAGAATACAGAAATTCTAACTAAGCATATATTTTGTAGCAATACTTTGAAAGAAATACAACTGTGTACATACTTCTGTTTTTCAAGAACAAGAATAGCTCTATCCTGAAGGGGCAGGGTTTTAGTTTCTGAACCCAACTGCACTCTTCCAGCTTGCTGAAGACCCCAAAAAGTTTCTTTATGGGTTTTTAATAACTATCAACATAGGTCCACTTGAACATAGCCAATCATAAACCCACTGCATGTTAACAATATCTTACTAATATTATGAAATTATTTCTGACTCTGCAGCACCCCTGAGATTGGTCCTAAAGTGTCAGATTGTTCCAGAACGCGAAAGGAAATCATAAAAGACAAAATGTGGAATGAACTTCATCCTGGTTTATATCTGAGATTGAAAATCTATGACATGAGCAAAAACCTTAGCAAAGTTTGCTCTGTATTGACAGGTTCATTTCCTTGGTTTACTGTTAACTGCTTTCATCTAAAATGTAAAGTGTCATTCATTCATTCATTCATTCATTTTTCTGCATAACTTGTTTAGATAACAAAGATTCTGTGTTTTACCAGAATAACCTTCCATGGTTTATGTTGACTTTACTGCTTCCTTGACTATTTAAGAGACCTAGTCATTTAAAAAACAGGTAAGGCATTTTAAATTTCTATTATCTCTATGTTTACTTGTAAAATCTTTTCTTGTCACTTTGACTAAGGAAGTAATCAAGTACTGTTTCTAAGTAACCTATGACCCTATCTTAATCAAATGCTCAAAGTTTCCTGACAACTTTTGATATTTTGCCATCCCACATTCAAATCCCTAAAGCTGTCTTTGAGATTTCCCAGAGACACCTGGAAAATCACAAATATTTTTTTCTTCCACCATATGGAAAGAGAGATGTTAGAAATAATTAGGTCAGTGTGATTATGTTACCATTGATGAGTTGTATGGGAGGAGTTGTCAAATCAGAAACGACACTTAGTCATCCTCAAGCTAAATTTGTGTAAAACGTTATTAATACACAGGTCCTTAGGTCCTACTCTAGACTCATAGGACCTCTTGACTTGACCATCTTGATATATTCTCGGTCCACTCTGATTACATGTTTAGGATATCCATGTTATATTATATCTTGGGGTTATTCTGTTATACCTGAAGACTTTTTTTCTATAAAGATTATGTTCTTCCATTTTAATAATTATGTGAAATTACTCTTCTTGGAAATTACTCTTCTTTGAAAACAGTGCTAACAATTATGCTTATAGATGTTGACTACACCGTTTCTGGTTGCCTTTGTGTTCATACTACAACAATGTTCCCCGTCAGCTGTGTTATTCTACCCTTGTCAGACCTCTCACTTTTGAGACTTAGTAATTCATTGGTCACAGCTATCTAGAACCTTTGTCACCTCCAGATCCTTGTTTCACTGTGATGCTTCCTGACCAGCGTTTCTTCAAAACGCTGTCTCTCTCTATAGGCCAGAGTGATGTCTTCAAAAGAAAGACCCTCTTAAAAGCCTATGGGAAAGGACTATGCCCAATGATTCCGGTGCAGTCTTCTGATGGCATCATTTAAACAATGCTGAATCCCTACCTGGGGATTCAGTCAGGATTTCCAGAATTCTAGTGGAGAAGCTGATGGGCTCATGATACTAACCCAAGTTTAAGCAAAGTGAGAATTAATTACATAGGCCTATATGAACTACTGAGGAAGGACTGTGGCTTCTATTTGGAATATTTTAATGTTCTACTTTCTGAACATAAGGAAGTCCTTGCTCTTCTTATGCTGTCTGTATCTTAAAACAATTCAGTGGACAAAGCTTTTGCAAAAACAAAGGACATATTTAGAAACGGTATCTGAGTCTTCCCCACCCGACCCCTCCAGAATTTGGAAACTCAGTATTATTTAGTGTTCTTGCTTTCAGGGCAATATAATTATGTCTAGATTTAAAAAGAATCTGCCTTCCTTGCTACCAGGACATAACTGAAAAAACTGGTTAAGTAACCATGGTCTCGGCTGCAAGATCATATTTGAGAATAATGTTCGCTTAATCAACAACGACCAGACCCTTTCAAGGAACTAAGGGCAGACTTTATGGCACCAGTGCTTGCCCAAACCCTCCTGGGGAAAACAAGCCAGGCACCTGGCTTCCAGGGTTCCTGATTTACAGATGAGCAAAAAAGATCCCTTTGTAGGGGCCCAAGAACTAGAGGACATGCTGGAGACCACAGAAAAAGAGAACTGATGCAAATGTGTGGATACTGAAGGTGAAATCTGACAGCAAACTCTTGGCTTGGCTTCCTAGTCCCAAGAGGCTTCTAAATCTACAATCTAAGACTCCTTACGAACACTTCCTGCAAACTATTCTTGCTACACCTACGTAAATAAATCTAACGAGGCCAGTCTTATTTTGCGATCATAAATAATCTCTCTTTGATTATTAGAGGAGGGACTATGGGAAAATAATTGCGTCTCTGTGGGAAACTATGCGTTGTTTACACCACGCATCCTGGAATGCCAGGGTATCGGATCCTAGCCGTGCTCGCTGTCTGAGTCATTTTGCACCTCTTTGTACGCTGCAGGGAACGGACGGATATGAAAACTCCGCTTTCTCTGGTAGAGATTCACTTGACTTCCTTTTTCCCTACGGAAAAACCAGTTTCCATCCCTACCTGCATACTGGCCCCATTCCTGTTGCCTTGCCCTAATTATCAGTCTTTACCAATTTCCAATTTCTCTGGTTTGCTGCAATATCTGGGTACAACCTCTCAAACTTGTGTTCCAAATTTTTCCCCACCTGATTCAGCATCACTAAGAACTAGCACCTGACTGCCCGATCTGGACTGTGTGGACTCTAGTCACCTTGAAAACGACAATTCTGCCCAGTTTAAAGAAACCCAGAGCTGAAGCCCGTGTGACCACCCATGAGCAGGGTCCTCTCTAGACAGACCATGAGGAAGTGTGGCACAATGCTCAGGTTACGCATGCCTTTCAGGACAGGTAAGCACACCTGTGGACAACCTGGCTGGAGACCCTCCAAACAACAGTTCATGCTGTAAAACTGGGAGATGCTCCTCCGCCGACCCCTGGGACCCACTGAACTGGTTCCGCTCAGGGCTCAGCTCCTGACTCTAGACGAGAATGTAACCTTCTATAGAAATTTCTGCCATTCCTTTTCATTTTAGGGATCCTTATTTTAAGATGCTTGATCTCCAGGACGCTTAAACAACGGACCTTTGCCATCACCTCTCAACACATAGAACCAACACCAGCGAGAGTCCTCAAGAGACTCATTCTTAGACTCTAGTTTGCCTCCCAGGTTATGATTGCCTCTCAGTTGTTCAGGGAGGAATGATATTCACTTGGGACTGATGGTAACACTGACAACATGAACGTCAAGCGCTGTGCTCCTGGAAAACAGGGCTGGTCCTCCCACTGTGTCCGAGGAAAAGGCTAACCCCAAAGGACCACTTTGCTCCCCCCAAATCCAAGAAAAGACCCATTACCACCTTTTTCCTTCATGACTCCCTTGTTTACCTGACTATGAAACCCCAGCTTTCACCTTTGCTCTGAGCACCCCTCACTAAGGAGTGATTTCCAAATTACAATGCTCTGAATAAAATCATCCCCTTGGCTGCCTAGTACACGTTGTCTTTCATATCTTCTACACACTTTTTTTTAACTCCTGGGAACAGAGCTTTGATAAAGGTTGTGGTTAATCAAGAAGCAATAATCTCATCAGATCTACTTAAGTTTTAATTTCAAATGTGAAGTTTACCCTCTTTGGTCAGTTTTGAATGAAAAGTGATGAAAAGATGAGAAATCCTTGAATAATTAATGGAAGCAGAATCATCCAATTCCTAAGAAAGAATAATATAAGATACTAAATACCCATTCAATCTTTAAAAACTAAATGAGCCGGAACAATTCATCAATCATCTCGTAGTGATACGAGAAAAAAGATTCTTGCCCCAGAGGGGGGACATCTAAAGAAAAATGTGACCAAGCTACAACTTGGAGAAGGAAAAGGAGTTTGGCAGATAGGGTAGGGCAGACATCCTGGACAGGATGAACAAATAATACAAAGAAATATTCGTGAAATTAGTGGCTCCATGGAGTATCTAAAGTAGTTTGTATGGATTCAACAAGATGTCAGTCATGATCGGTTTTACAAAAGCTTCCTTAAGACAGCAAAGAGGATACATTTCGGGAAGAATTATGAAAAGATAGGACATAAGGTCAAAAGATATAATAAGGAGCTATTGCAAAAAAAAAAAAAAAAAAAAAAAAAACCAGCCTGGATGAGAGATGGTGGAGGTCACAGGTTTAATTGCATTCATCAGACATGAGAAAAAAACACGAGCGTAAAGCACGCATCTTAACATTCTAGTTATAAGTACGAAGATCTCAGCAATGAAAAAAAGTACGATAAAACTGTATGGACAGACTGAAGAAAAGCTGACATCTTTACTGTATTATTTGCGATATATTAATATAAAATTCAACTTTCCCACTCCTGCTCATACATTCAAGTAAGACGTGGTATCGATTATCGAATGCCTATTACAGAGAAAGAAAAAACAACTGTTATGTTTCTAACATTGTTGTTCAGTGAAAAGGAAAATGTAGGGCTCTGTTCCTTAAAAAGGAAAAGCACTTGTCCCAGTACAGCTACACAGCACCAAGGAGGAATCAAAGCAAACACTGAAAGGCAAGCCTTGAAACCATCTACTGAACAGTGAGAAATCACAAATATAAAACACTGCATTTAATTTCAGCAAAAGCATTTTCTGCAATTCTAAAGCAGTGAGTGGTGGAAGAAAAGATATTTAGGAAATAGTCTGATTGGTTTTTGTTTTAGTATTATCAAGGGTAGGTCAAATTAAACAAATGTGCTTGTTTTATTGGTGACAAAAACACTTTAAAAGATAAACACTCTTTGAAATGGGTTTTGGGTTTAGGTACCATTTTGTAAGTAAACAGTGAACGTCTTCTCTGAAAAAGGGAGCGAAATTAAATAATCACACATTTGCCAAGATTATTGATTCTGTTCACTAGAAATACAGCTCACATACCTCCCTGCGCCTTACCAGAATCAGATATTTACATGAACTTTTTTTTTTAAGATTTATTTATTTATTTGACAGAGAGAGAGAGAGAGAGGCAGCAAGAGAGGGAACACGAGCAAGGGGGAGTGGGAGAGGAAGAAGCAGGCCTCCCGCCAAGCAGGGAGCCCAATGTGGGGCTCAATCCCAGAACGCTGGGATCACGGCCTGAGCCAAAGGCAGACGCTTAACAACTGAGCCCCCCAGGCACCTCTACATGAACTTCTAATAGAGCGAAGATAAAAAAGAGCAAGTCAAATATGAGAAGTGATACATTCTGGAAAATGTCCTCAGATTGCCTCCTGAGGATATTGTTCTCTAAATCCCTGGAAGCTGCATCACTTTAAGTGTCTTAAGACAGACTCACTCTGGATCCAAGAGAATGCAGGTTTCTCAAACATGCAGCTCCCCTAGATGTGTGCTTTGTACTGCTGAGATCCCCTTTTTAATCTGATGATAAATTCTATGCTCTCAAGCTGGGCTCCCTGCAGAAAAATGGGGCAAAAACCTTTAATTTTCTTTTATTAATTTTTTCATAACTTAATTTTCCTCCCTTATATCTTTTTTCCTTATGTGAAATTTGTTTTCCATTAGGAGGATTCTGGAGACTTCACATTTCTAAAAATGTAATCCCTTTCCAAATGTTCCCAAATAACACAATACTAGTGATCAATAAATCATCAGTATCAACTCTCAATACTTACATATTGTAGAAGATTAATTTTTATAGTAAAAAGAAAAATAAGCATAGAGAAAATGTACAACCAAGGTATTCATCAATACCCAATTTGTTAAAAAAAAAAAAAAAAAAAGGAATACACGTGCATTACCTCACTTACTGGGATGCATTTTCAAACAAACTTAATGTCTAAAACTAAAACCCCCTTGAGTGCACACATACACCCAGTGCCTGGCTCTGAATGTGCAGAACGGGAGGCAGTGAGGCTCTAAATGCAATGAGGACGCTGTTCCCGAGTGAATGTTTGTGTCCCCAGCCTCCATATGGAGAAACCCTAACCCCCAGTGTAATGGCATTTGGAGGTGGGGCCTTAGGGAGGCCACGAGGTCAGGAGGGTGGAGCCCTCACGCGTGGGATTCGTGCCCACACAAGAGTCCCAGACAGCTCCCCTGCCCCTTGGGCCATGTGAGGACGCAGAAGACGAACCAGGAAGCGGACCCTCACCAGACTCCGAATCTGCCGGACCTTGATCCCAGCCTCCCTGCCTGCAGAACTGTGAGAAATAAATGTCTGCTGTTGACACGCCACCCAGTCTATGGTGTCCTGTTAAGGTGGCCCCCACAGATGAAGACGCCGAATGCCAGACCTTGTGTTCACACAGTCCGTTCTCCACTCAGCGGAATGGCGTCCCAAGGAAAAACTGGGCCAGGGCAGGGAAAGCAAACGTGAGTATACAGCACGTATTCTAGAAAAAGAAGAAGTCCTGAAAGAAGAACAGAGCATGGGGGAAGGACAGCTCACAGGGGCTCTCTCCCTGGCTGAATCTGGGACACCGTGAGCACCCTCCTCCCAGAACATAGGACAGCAGTGAATTATAAGAGTCTGTGAGTCCACACGGTACATAGTGGGAGAAGGGGGTCTCAAGGGCATAAAGGAGGGCAGGGGAGTGGAGGGCTGGTCCTGGTCACATGCCGTCACCTACAGAGACGGCCACTGGGCTTCTGAGCCTGAACCCTTCCGTGTGACCTTGGAAAGAAACCTGCTCGAACCACTTAAGTCTCAGTGAAGGGCAGAAGCTCCTTTCATGAACCACTCCAAATATATCCCTAAACTCTCCGAATCTGGCCCTTAGGAAGCAAATGGGATAGATTTGAGGGAACATGGGCAAATTCATGGGATTTCCAGGCTAGTGCTAGTATTCTGAATCAAACACACACGCCTCTACCCTTGGCCCACAGGGGTCACACCACAAACTGCAACCCTTCCTCAACTGTCTCCGATTCCTAGTGTCCTAGGAATTATGTTGCCTTTTGTTAAATCCTCAACCAAAAAACTGGAACGACACAGTAAAAAAAAATACCAAAAACAAAAACAAACAAAGGCAAAAGCCACAACCTGATCAATGTTAGGAAAGATGTCAGTGCCTTTTATTAAATGAGAATTAGATTATAGACAGTGGATTTATTTAAAAGTAAACAGCGGAAGACATGTATACAGAAAAATAAAACCACTTACCTTCAACAACAACAACAAAAAAGTTTTCAAAATTGGAAATCACTGATAATGAAGACCAGAATAAGTTCTCCAAACTGAGCGTTTGATGGCCATTCTATATTATATTATGTTCTTACACAGACTCATTACTGATACATTAACTAAATACTAACTCATGTCCAAAAGCCACAAAAGCATATGCCAAAATCTATTTGAAATGCCTCATACTTTATTTTTTTTAACTAAGGCCATAATAATGCCTCATTGATTTTGCACTGTGGTTTTATCTGTCACACTTGCCGTTTACCCCTTTCCTTCTCCATAACAGTGTTTTTACTTTTTTTAAGCTACTAAATTATCCCAGATTAATATCCAATAATTTATAGCTCTAATATAATTTGGAAAGGAATACCTCTAAAAGTGAGTAGGAAGTCTTGACTAGACCTCACGAAAGGCGCAGTAATAAATGTCTTATCATTGGCGGGGGTTACTGTTCCCCGGAGAAGACAAGAAAAACCTGCCTGGGAAAGCCACCCACATGCACGGGGACACCCCACCTTCCGGACAAGTGTACACAGCTGTGCGTCTCTCCGAGTGTGTGATCGATCCCATCTCAGGAGCAGGACACGTGAGACAATGTGTCCCTGCTTCACACGTCTCTGATGTCAGTGGAAAGAAGCCGTAGCATTTGCAGTCTCCCCCTCCCCCGCTTCCTTTCTCTGGTCCACCCTTTGGCTTCGTCCTGAGGCTGAGGCATTGCCAGGACATACATCCAGCCATAACAAAGCTCTGAGGAGCAGGAGAGCATTTCTTCCCAGGGCTATCTCCAGTGAGAAAACACTGTTTCCAGAAACCTCCCAGTAAGACTTCCCTTCGCATCTTATTGGGCAGAAGTGAGTCATGTTCCCAAACTAATTGCTGGTGAGAGGAACAGAGTAACCGTGATCAGACTGGACTGATCCTCTGAGCAAAGAGGTGGGGGGGGGGGGGGGGCAGTGAGGTGGCGGGAAGGGGATTAACACGTATGCGCGCACTTCCCTTCACACTGGCTGCCCAGCGAAGAGCAAGCATTTTCACTAGGGAGACATGGGACTGTGCGTCTTTGATCTGCCATTTCCTTTACTCACAAAGAATCCATTTGGTTGATTTTTATTTTTAATGTAAAGATTGAGATTTGCTACTTCAGCAAATTGAGTTTCTGCATATCTGAAACAGATTAAGTTCATTATTTCTTTTTTTTTTTTTTTTTTTTTTTAAAGATTTTATTTATTCGACAGAGAGAGACAGCCAAGAGAGAGGGAACGCAAGCAGGGGGAGTGGGAGAGGAAGAAGCAGGCTCATAGCAGAGGAGCCTGATGTGGGGCTCGATCCCAGAACGCCGGGATCACGCCCTGAGCCGAAGGCAGACGCTTAACGACTGAGCCACCCAGGCGCCCCAAGTTCATTATTTCTAAACCAGGTTACCATGGTTTCGTATCACTTAGCAAGCTTGCCTCGGACACCAGTAGCTCTCTCTTTTTTTTTTTTTTTAAAGATTTTATTTATTTATTCGACAGAGATAGAGACAGCCAGCGAGAGAGGGAACACAAGCAGGGGGAGTGGGAGAGGAAGAAGCAGGCTCATAGCGGAGGAGCCTGATGTGGGGCTCGATCCCAGAACGCCGGGATCACGCCCTGAGCCGAAGGCAGACGCTTAACCACTGTGCCACCCAGGCGCCCCCAGTAGCTCTAACTCTTTACACCTGGAATGCTCATCGCTTGTCTGCCTGGTGCATGGGGTGCCTACCAGCAGCTCGTGAACATGGCTTCAAGTCTCCCCGTGCAGGGCCTCACAGACCTCTCCTTGGTGGGGAAAGTACGACGCGGGCCTCTACCTTTTCACGGCCCACGGTTACCACTGATGGCTCAAGAGAACATGATTCAGAGCCATCATGACTGTCCCTCATTTCCACCACTTCCAATCCAAAACAAAGCACACATTTTGTAATGCACGCAAAATCCGTTATTCTGTATTGAACACAGAAAACACAGTAAAGAGAAGGCAGTACTCTTTGAAGATTCTTTTTTGATGTTGCTTATATAAATATTTTTTTCTCATATAACACGAAAAAAAATAACACACTAATGGGAGTCCAAAGCATTATTACACCATCGAGAGGCAGTTGGTTTTCAGATAGCTTCGCAAAGTAACATCTGCAGGGGGACACAACACCTGTCATAACGAGCACATTCCCGTCACCGCCAACTCTGGGTACACATTGCCAAAAGTGATATATCAAAGCAACTACAGGTCGTCATTTAAACACCTGTTAGAAATCAAGGGCACCTTCAATCTTTGTAAGCTCACCTATCAAATTATCTGCACTCAAAAGCCCTACACAGGCGATGAGGGCCTATCTGACTGCATACAGCAGGTCTGAACAATGGGTAATTATTTATGGGGACATTTATAAAGGGTGTCATCCTCGAGGAAGTGTGGCAATTCCCCTAAGCGAGTAATAACAACATACTCATGCTGAATTTTCAAGAAACAAAATAAATATCACCTGTCATTTGGATGAGTCACTGCTATTTCAACTTGAAAGTTACACTTAAAAACAAAACAACCCACAAGATTATATGCTTGCAGCCAAGTCCACTATCTAGTGGCAAACAGCCAAAGTCCTGGAATTACTGCAAATGGTAGAATTACATTCATAAAACATCAGAGTCTCCAGTAGAGCAGTGAAGTTCTCACTCAGGGGCCTCTTAGAGGAGAGATGCTACTAGGGAACATAATCTGTTTTCAACAAAAAGTGCCTCAAACAGCCCATTTTGTCTATTCAAGAAGGCTTCTGCATAACCTCCAGCTCTCCTTGTCGCTGTCCCTAGACAGCCTCTCTTCATTCCATTCACTAGCTGCTCTCCACTGCAAAGTTCCTTCTTGAGGGAAGCCAGACAATGAGCTACAATTCCCTCTCTACAGCCTCCACAATAAAGGCACGATCAGAGCTCCCTGAAACATTCTTGCCAGCACCTCCGTGTGATGGCCAAATAGAAGACTCGATCTAAAATGTGCAAGAAGGGCAGCTCTTGGTGGTAACAATCAGCACGTTACATTGAGCTTCCATAGGTCCACTAGATCGTGGTTATTTTCCGATGGTTCTAATGATATTAGAAGAAATAACAACAACAACAACAAAACCCCGAAGTATTTGCTGGGAACTTTGAGGAAGCAAATCACCACAACACGAATCACTGACCACGAAACCTGCCTCCTGCCCCCTGGGTGAGGTGACAGGGGATAATTTCACACCAACGGCTCAAAGATGCAGCCCCATCTTACAGGGTCTCACCAGGGCAGTTGGCCATCATTTCAGAGCCATGTGGGGAGCTTTAAAAAAAAAAAAAAAGCCCAAATCTCCTTCCCCCTGTGCCCAGAGCTCGTGTTTTGGCCCAGGAATGACTGTGGTCAATAGGTCTAGGAAGAGACATCGTTTGGAACATCCTGGAACTTGGAAGGCCATTTTAGTTAAAGACACATGGCGGACTCGGGGTGGGGGAGGGGAAGGAAAGGGAGCAGAGTGACAGAGACCCAGTCTACTCTGAGTCATTGCTCCAGAACACAGGACAGTCAGTACGTGGGCATCACTGTCACCCACACTTGTGCTGGAAAACCAGCTAACACACTGAGCCCCTCCATCAGATACTCCCTTTAACACTGCATATTTCAACACCTTAATCAGCATTAAGACTTTTGAGCCTGGCACTATTATTATGCCTGTTTTATGTATGAGGAAGCAGAGACACAGAAATGTTAAGAGCTAATTCAACATGATAGAACCAATGTGGGGCCGAGCTGGGATCTAAACACAGGTCATCTGGCTCAGGGATCAACGCTTCTAGCAAAAACATACTGCAGTGCAAAACCTTCCCGCTTTCACTGTATTTGAAATACAAGACCATTCTCCAAGTTAAGGAAGACTATTCGAAAACAAATGAGGGACATTAAGATGATTATGACATTGTGTGATGGTTGAAAGCACCAGAAATGGTATAGCGAGTTCACTCAAAAAGTGGAAGGGAGATTAATGCATCCCTCGTTTACTCAGCAAGTACTAACCGAACACCTCTTTTGTGTGTGGTACTCAGCATGATAAGACAAATAGGACACCGTCTGTGTCCTTAAGGGCTCATACCCTGTAGAAGTGTGAGAACAAGAAATTATTGGAACATATGCAAGAGATTATTCATCATTTGTCCTCCTAGAAACTTGCAGAAATTAAAGCGTTTGTGATCTGGTGTGTACGGTCTTTTTTTTCTCTTCTTTTTTTTTAACCACTGTCAAAATAAGTATACTCGTATATTATGAGGTATTTGGGCCTCCGTTTCGCTCGAAGCCCCCAAGCTTATGAAAGCCAGCTAAAACCCTTCTGTGCTCTGACCCACAGCTTGTTTGCTGAGGGGACACCCGTGCTTGGCAGCCGTGGCTTCCAAATGTGGGTTTTTTTTTTTTTTAAGATTTTATTTATTTATTTGACAGAGAGAGAGAGAGAGACAGTCAGTGAGAGAGGGACAAAAGCAGGGGGAGTGGGAGAGGAAGAAGCAGGCTCCCAGCGGAGGAGCCTGATGTGGGGCTCGATCCCAGAACACCGGGATCACGCCCTGAGCAGAAGGCAGACGCTTTAACCACTGTGCCACCCAGGTGCCCCCCAAATGTGGTTTTAAAACACAGCCACCTGTGAAAAGCCATCCAGGTGGTGATTTACCTTAAAAGAAAAATTTTGCTGAGGATAATGATACTTTGAGCAACAAAAATGACAGAAGGACTAGAATAAATGAAAAAACTTAGGAGAAAAAGAACTCTCATATATGTTTTCCATAGGACTAGGATTCATCTTCAGGACTCTATGCCTGACAATATTAAGCAAGCAACAGAAAACAAATTAAAATTGGTCATAACATGTTATATTTCTCCCTCTGAAAAGATGGGAAAAATACGTCTCCTTGCCATTAATGTACATAATATAAGATTATAGAGGTCATGAAATTGCTTATCTGGATTATCAAAATAAAAGAGGTTCAACAAATTTATAAACATATATTTAAAGTAATAATTCTAAAAAAGATAGTTTCTCACTGATTTGCAGAGTGACTTTTCCCACTAAAAATGGGTACTAAATCAAAAAAACCTGGATTGGTACTTATCGTTCTGAGATTCTATAATTCAATTATTGAATTATTTGTTTTCAGTATTTAAGAGGTGTTTTACTGTGTCTTTTGCAACCAGTGACTTGAATGTTCATCTTAAAAATCCTTGCTGTTGACTTAGTCTCTCACTGCTCTGTTTTCAGAGAAGGATTTATTCTGTCTCCACCTTGGTGTTTTTGTTTTTTAATGGCTGTTAGAATTCACTCATTATTTCCAGGAATCGTAGACTGAATAGTTCGGAACAACCTCCCCACGGTGAATAATCAGTAAAGCTGACAAGATACAAGCAAACAACCACACATCAACTATCTGAAGGCACAGATGAGCTGACGAGACAGTGAATCACAGAAGGGACACCTTCAGAGGTGAACCAGCGTCTGAAAGCCATTTTCCCCAGGGGATAGCTGGCCTCACAGAGTTAGAAGCCTGACTTCAAATCATCTCAATTCCTGGTAAGAAGATAAATCAAAAATAACCAGGCATATTAGAGGAACACATGACTGTAAGCAAAGAGAAACAACAGACTACAAAGACAGAAACCATTTATCTGGTAGAGACTTCAAAATAAATACGTTTATTGGGCTCAAAGAAATAAGAGACAAGATTAATAATTTTGGCAGAGGACTAGAAAGGATAAAAAAAATCCAAATAGAATTATGAGAACTGAAAAATACAATAAATGGAATTTAAAAACTAAATATATAAGTTTACCATCAGAACAGACATATAAAGAGGGAAAGGTAGAATGGAAAAGAAATCAACAGAAAATATCCAGTATAAAATCAAGAGATACATAGGAACAGAAATATAGAAAAGCCATGAGGCAAGGTGCCTGGATGGCTTAGTCAGTTAAGCGTCTGACTTTTGGTTTCAGCTCAGGTCATGATCTCAGGGTCCTGAGATCAAACCCCACATCGGGCTCCACACTGGACATGGAGCCTGCTTGGGATTCTCTCTTTCCTTCTCTTTCTGCCCTCCCCCACCCCTTGCTCGCACGCACACTCTCTCTCTCAAAAAAATAAATAAAAATAAAATAAAATAAAAACAGGAGAGGATCTAAATAGACATTTCTCCAAACAAAACATCAGACGACCAACAGACACATGAAAAGATGCTCAACATCACGGATAATAAGGAAATGCAGATTAAAACCACAATGAGACATCACCTCACATCTGTCAGAATGGCTAGAATCAAAAAGACAAGAAATAACAAGTGTTGGCAAAGATGTAGAGAAAAAGGAACACTTATGCACTGTTGGTGGGACTATCACTGTGGAAAACAGTACGGAGTTTCCTCAAAAAATTAAAAATAAAAACACCATAAGATTCAGTAATTCCACTACTGGGTATTTACCTGAAGAACACAAAAACACTAACTCAAAAAGATATACGCACCCCTAGGTTTACTGCAGCGTTATTTACGATAGTCAAGATAGGGAAACAACCCACGTGTCCCTGATAGATGAATGTACAAGGAAGATATGGTATAGATATATAAACAATGGAATATTACTCAGGCATAAAAAAAGAATGAGATCCTCTCATTTGCAATGACATGGATGGAGCTAGAGGGTGTGATGCTGATTGAAATAAGTCAGAGAAAGACAAAAACCCATGATTTCACTCATATGTGGAATCTAAAAGACAAAACTAATCTAACGAACAAACAAAAGCAGAAACAGACCCATAAATACAGAGTACAAACAGGTGGAAGGATGGGCACAATGGGCGAAGGGGAGTGGGAGATACAGGCTTCCTGCTACGGAATCAATAAGTCAGGGGGCTGAAAGGTACAGCACAGGGAATATAGTCTCATGGTAACGAGTATGGTGACAGGTGGTAGCTACGCTCGTGGTGAGCACAGCGTAATGCAGATAGTTGTCAAATCACCATGTTGTACACCTGAAACCAAAGGTTCAGAGAAATAAACACTGTGTGTCAACTATTCTTCGATTAAAAAAAGACCAAAATATAAATTTTTTAAAATAATGTAAAAAAAATAAATATTTTCAAAACAAAAGTGAAGACAAATATGAGCAAGTGACAGAACTAAATTTACTAAACGCTTTTTCCTGAGCCCGTCAGCTGAAGACATGTATACACTATTCTGTATTGTTTTCCCTTTTGACCACTTACCTGTTTTATTAATATCCATGACAGCGATGCCGCCTTACACTCCCCACCTGTGCAGCATCTATCACTCGATGCATACAGTCACACAGCCCCTGTTCTCCCATTTTAGGGGCCCTTGGAGGCGAGAGCTTCGTAAGAACGAAGGGACGACGCTCCCATCCGGGATGCACGTCCCTAACCCACGTTCTCCCACAGACCCAGTTTAGGGTGATCATCAGGCAGAAGCCAGGCAAGGTCAAACGCCTGAAATACTAACTTCCAAGTTAAACCACATGCTTTGTGATCAGGCAGGGTAAAGGATGTTTACGGTTGTAAGTAATCAGTGTCTACTGGGCACTTTTTTTTTTTTTTAAATACGGGCGTAAGACCAAGAAAGAGATGAGTCGGTACAACTGTATCCTAAGAAAATGCCCATGGGAGGGTGAAAAGTGGGTAAGTAATATCATAAAGTGTGGCCATCTAAAGTAGGGGTGTGTATGGACTGCCACGGACTGCTTCAGAAGGAGCAGGGCAGAAACAGTAGTGCATCAGCCGAGTAAATGTGGAAGGTGTTTACTTCTGCCCGAAGGAAGAAGGTGAAGAGGCCACCCAGCAATTAGGAAGAAGACGAGGACACAGGGAAGCAAACATAAGCACAGCCAGAAGGTCACTAGCTTCGTACAAAGGGGCAGTCGCGGGAGGCGCTGCGCTGCGGCAGGTGCAGGGATGCTCGTGAGAGCCGGAGCGCAGGAAGCCAGCTGCCTACACGCATGTGAAGGGGACTGTGGGGATCTCACCCTGCAGATCTACCACTCTACCTGACCGGTGATTCCTTCCATTTGGGGAGTCCTTTCTTGCTTTCTTTTCTGAGACAAACCGGAATACATCAGTAAAGAAATCAAAGTTTCTACCACTTACAACAGACTTTCATGGAATCTGTCATTTTAAATGTCTCTAACCACAGCCAATATAAGGAAGGTGTCACTGTTCCTCTTCCTCAGGTAGCATCCGCCACGCGTGTTTGCCCGGACGACCGGGATGCCCCAGTGCCTTCTCTGTGGTATCCTTGCTTCCTGTCAGATTTTTCCTTGTTTTTCAGGACTGTTTTCCCATCGTGTGGAAATCAGGCTTCACTATCTTATGCTTTCCCGGCCTTGTAGGAATGAGGCATAAGATAATGAGTGGCTAATTTTAAATTTAAGCCATGAGGGCAGATGTGGAAGAACCAAAAAATGTTAAACCCTCCTGACATTATTCAAGTAAGCGTGCTGCGTGATGAGAGCAGAGCTAGCCTCAAAAGCTGAAGCACAAAGCACCGGGTACCTTTCACTCCAATGGCTTGAAATCAAACCTTCGTTAGCTCGCAAATGAACAAGGTTTGGGTTCTTCCCCTCCTGCCTAGTGACTGTTTATTCAGATAACAAAACAACAATTGTTGGCACAGCAGACACCCTCTACTTGAGAGAAGCTGTTGGCGTTTTTATAGCAAGAAGTGAGTTGGCAAATAGTAACTCTCTGTCCTGAATGTGACCGATACTCTCAGTTTTACTGTCAGAGTTTTCCAACATCCACCCATAATTAATTTTTTCAATAAAATACAAGCTGGACAGACTAGTTTAAGTGACATTCACCCAGAGTCGAACATTACGATGGAGTGGTATTGGAAAGTTTAAAATAGTATTTTCACACACCAACCTTTTGGGCTTTCCCTCTTTTCTTCGATTCCTTAAGAGGTCTGATGAGGTCCTTACAGGTTTCTAAAGAGCCATCTAAAACATCATGCCTTGTGGGTCCATCTTTAACACCTGAAATCCAAGAGGATTTGAAGATTAGTTAGACCTTTATACAGACTGAATACTAATGCAACTTAAGCAAAATAAAAATTAATTTATGCATACCGGTTAGATAAAAGTACTAGTCCTTTTAAATAAACACTGCATACTTGCTCTGTGAGGTCTGTTTAGAACGTTCAGTTTATTCCACTACAATGTCCCCAGCAATTCACCTAACTGAAGGGTCAGAAACCATTTTTGCCTGTCAGGTGACAATGTACCAGCGTAGCTACAATATTCCATTTGTCCAGTGGATAATGCAAGAAAATCTACACCCATAACTTAGGCCCTATTCCATCTCCAATTTTTAGATTTTTACATAATGATCAAAAACAAACTCAGAGAAAGCAGTTCTATGTTAGAGGAAATAAGTAATCTTAGCTTTGGGGTCAGATTTACTCTAGAAAACAGTCTTCACTATAGTACAAAGCTTTCCATTTCAATCTACAAGTGATAGATGATTCTATTCCCCACAAATTTCCACCTCAGACCAGCACCTTGCCATGAAGACATACAAACCAAAAAGAAGATACTCTTCAAGTGAAATGTGGTTTCATTAGATGCTAAACAGTATAGAAATCCTATGTAACCCACAATGAAGTGCGAAATGTCTACTTCGAATTGTTACATCTTTATACCGTTCTCCTCCTCTCTCTTTCCTCGCAAAATAGTTGCCTATTATATGACTTAGTTGGTATTTTGAAGAAAGACTAAGAACACCAGCCATCACTTACATGGTCTCAACAGAATCATGCATAAAAGGCAAATAGCAGCCTAGGGACACTCATGTCCCAGGCACAACGAAGAGATGGTGAGCCATTCCATGCCACCATCAAGATCATCCAACTAGTGGGTCACTGAGGCTCTTATCAACAATGTCTAATAATCAGGGTTTGTCCACCAGAGATGCAGAGATGACAAACACTGATCCTGCTCTTAGGGAGTTTACAACCCAGTAGACAGTGTAGACATCGGAAGTGAATACAATACAAGGCAAAAATATACTACGTGCCATCAGAAACTAAAAATCACACGAGAATGACCGCTTTGCAAATACTTCAGATAAAATGATTTGCTCTAATAAAAGATACGATATATTTTGGAGGGCCTGATTTGAAAGTTTTAACTCTTCTTTCAAAAATGGGACTCCAGTTAAGTGAAAACAAATTGCACAACAATGGTTAAATATTCTCTTGAATTCAAACGACTTGTTATTTGCAGCTTGGACTCTAAAAGTCTGTTAAGGTCAGGATCTGATTGACCTTATACTAAACCCTAATACTAAGTCCCTTTTGGAGATACTCAAACCAATCCCATGCTGACCCCACTATCTCCTCGGTGATCTTTTATATTTGAGGTATATTCCACTTCTCTCCCTGCAAGCTAACCACAGACCTCACTGAGGAGATGGGCTACTGGACACGGACTCCACGATTGACAGTTTGTTCCAAGATCCAGCTACGCTAGGTTTCTTTTACTCATTTTGAAGGTAGGAGTATCCATCTATCTATGCATTAGTTTCCACTACATTCCACAATCACTGTGAACTTCTAACTTCTAGGACAGGGTATGGATACATTTCTCATCTTTAAGGTTTAAGATTATAAGTAATTAGACTATTAGAATTAATTGTACCCACCATTCATTTTTTTAAAAAAATCTAAATGTTTACTCAAAGCAAGAGGATATAAAAATAAGAAAAGGAGAGAACTACAGATAAAATTTGGAATCCAATGTACTCTTGTTAATGCACCATGAGTAAGTTCCCTGCTTGCTAGTGTGTTTATGTCAACAAAGATTGCTACAGCCCCTGCCTCAGTTCTAGTGGAGAACAATAGGTTGTGAAGCATTTTGTAAACATAAAGATCTAAAAAACGTGTCATAACCTTTTAAAACTTAAGACTAATATTACTAATGACATTTTCACATTTTTCTCACATAATGTAATCACAAAATGATACAAGTACAGATGTTCCTCAGCTTAAGAAGAGGTTATGTCCAGATAAATGCATTCATTCTAAGTTGAAAATCCTGGAAGTCGAAATGCACTTAATACGCCTAACCTACTGAGCTTCATAGCTTAGCCTAGCCTACCTTAACTGTGCTCAGAACACTTACAAGGGCTACATTTAGGCAATGTTACCTAACACACCGCCTATTTTGTAATTAATGTTGACTGTCTCATGTAATTTAACAAATACTGTACTGAAAGTGACAAACAGAATGGTTGTATGAGGATAGGATGATTGTCTGTGTCGGTTATTAACTGTCAAGGTTGCGTGGTTGCCTGGGAGCTACGGCGCCCCACTGCTGCCCAGCATCTCAAGATAGTATGGAAAGAGCATATACACACATATCCGTGTGGTATATACCGCATATCACCAGCCCCAGGAAAGATGGAAATTCAAAATTCCAAGTACAGTTTCTACTGAGCGCATGTTGCTCTCGCACAATAGTGAAGTCAAAAAATTATGAAGTGGAATCATCACGACCTGGGAACCGCCTGTCTGAGTTACGTGGTTTTGTAAAACAGCATCTTGCAAACTCAGCTATGGCAATTTGCTACTATGTTTTCTTTAAGGATGTTTCAGTAAACCACAAGCAGCTGAAAATGCAAAGTAACCGTAAAAGCTAGTAGGAGAGAGCAGCCAGATTTTATTCCTTGCCACTGGCCTGCAACAAGTATTTCCTCCCCATCTTCCTGCTCGCCCACCTCTGATGACTCTTGCTGTTTGCTCAAGCCTGCAGTTTCTCAAGGTGGTTATCAGCTCTCCTCTCACTCCAAAGGGTGCTCTCAAAATGTCCCACAAAATCATTCACTACTCAACACTCCCAACTCCATGTCTATTGCCAAGAGTTATGTCCCGGCAAGGGTATCACTTGATAGATATCACTTGATATATCCAACTACCTAACAGACCTCCATCTTGAATGTCTCGGAGAAATTTCAACCAACACACTCCTGCTCCCTGTTTGATGAACGTTCTCAGCCATCTACGGGTCAAGCCTGAAAATCCTAGACTCCTATCTCTTCCTTCATTGTCATTCCAACTTCATGAAACAAGTGATTTCCTTGGTTTTCAAAAAACGATCAAATACAGAGAGAAGAGACCCTCACAGCCCCAGAACTTTGACCGTTAAGTTACACTGCCTGAGATTTCATCAATTCAAAATCTGTTTGTGTTAACAACATCATCATATACAAATACATCCAGGAAGGTTGGCAAGTGAACTCGTTCACTTCTTAGTGTGAATTAGTTACATCACTACCTCTGTTCACCCAACAGGGATGAGCAGAGTTAAGAGGTGGTTTTGATACTAAGTGACTCTTGGAGGCAGAACCAGGCTAACGCAGCGAAAGGACATAGGTAAGTGCTAGGAAAGGGAGAGAGAGAGAAGGAAAAATGGGGAGAGACTTAAGAAATGTCGTTAAGACAAACTTGGTCCATGTCAGTGTTGTGCTCAGGGCAGAGTAAGAAATACACTCTTATTTTCAACACCTATCTTCTCACGTATCCTCCTTTCCTGCTTCCAAGACATAGAATTAAGACTCACACTAGTACTAATAATACATCTAAACACTTAGTATTCATTGGTACAAAACACTCTGCAAGATCAACTGTATCAACGATAAAAAGTCTTCTGAAGGCTAATTTAAGAATCTGTATATTTAAAATGTACAAGTATATCCCAAAATTTTAACAATATCCCACCAGGAAATTTCTTCTGCGTCCCTAAAATCTGAATAATGAGTTATTTAAGAACAACGAAGAATGTAAAATCTTAGGACTATGGAAAGGGCCTTAAGACACCTAGGAGAAATCCTTTCCATATATACTTTTGGGATTTTAAATACATGCAAGTTATTCATGTGTTCTATGCAAACAAAACTCAGCTAACCACAGGAATACATTCATCTAATAAAATATCAAGTTCACTTTATGAATACAAAAATAAATCTAATTATGATCATCAAAAGATGTGGAATCTTTTCCTTTAATCACTGTAGAGACCATTAAAATGTGATTTCAATATGTAAACTTGTCTTCATACTATATAACTTTTACCATTGGGAGTAATTTCTTCATCTTCCAAATTCCCTGATACCTGCATATGAATTATATCGTGTCTTTTCTACCTAAGCTCTGTTAAGGGAAAGGGTTAGAGCTTCACATCAACCTTATCTCCCCTTGTATTGATCCCAATACCTTGGACATTGTAGGTGAATAGCAAACATGTTAATGAATAAATGAAATAGATGAACAAATATATCAAATAATGAATAGGTTGTAACACCTTCCTTGTAGCCAGCCTTCCTGTGAAGGCTGACCAACCCACACTGAGCTGTTGGATTGCTTACCTCCAGTGAGTAGACTGGCAGGTTGTGGGGAAGAGGGTTGAGATAAGTACTCTTCTTAATACAACACGTGTATCACTTGAACTGTCAAAAGCTGCGATCATTATTCTTCAATTTAAAATATTTAAGAAATACATGTATAGTATGCCTAGTTACTTGGTACAATAGTAATTCACACGTTTCCTTGAAGAAATAGTCAGAATATGCAAAACATGGAATAAGAGTATCTAAATGCCTATGACTGGATAGGCTTTAGTTCTTAATAAATATATATGAAATATTTTTTTAAGATTTATTTATTTGACAGAGAGAGAGAGCACAAGCAGGGGGAGTGGCAGAGGGAGAGGGAGAAGCAGACTCCCCACTGAGCAGGGAGCCCTACATGGGGCAGGATCCCAGGACCCCAAGATCATGACCTGAGCCGAAGGCAGACGCTTAACCTACTGAGCCACCCAGGCGCCCCTATACTGAGCCATATTAATCATTCTCTAAGCAGACTAGTACTATTCATCATGCTTTTTCCTGCAAAGCCAGGATGAAGCCTCATAATGCTTCCCAACCCAGAGCTACAGGCAGTGACCACTGACCAAGGGAAGTCAGCACACACACCATGTGTTCTATCACAGGATGAACACACTAAGACAGAACAACATCATATCGTGAAGGCTATAGGTAATTTAAAATATGTACTTCAGCACAGACAATAGGATACGAATATGTGTGCTAATTCACCTCCATCCAAAACACCCGCTCTGGGAGTGATCAGCTAACAGGTTAACAAATACTACACTCGAGAGACAACTCCTAGAAATCCTTCTGCCCTGTTATTAGATGTTTTGCTAACTGGCAAAATGGATCAAAGAAATGAGCTATAATTGGTGATGTCACCAGTTTGTTAATCAGCATAATGGATGCCAGAAATGTTTCTCCAGTTCAATTCATGGATTCAAGAAAACTGGATTGGCTGATATTTTACAGGGGATCCCTCTCCCCATGCAGGAATAACCCAGCAGGAGCTGCAGCTGGTAACCCTGGGGCTGACATCCAAGTCTTGATCCCTAAACGGCCCTATGAGAAACCGCAGGGTCAAAGGATATCTGGTGGCCTGAAGCTGTCAAGTTTACAGAAATTTAACCGTAGAATTTTGTCTGTGGCTAGTACACCTTTCAGGTAAGGTACGGAGGGTTCACCTGAAGGGCAAGACCTGGGACTTCAGCGCAGAGGTCTGTATTGTGGATAGTTCTCCATCTGCTTGCCAGTAGATGTTTAATGTCTGTGCCTGAGACTAGAAGAGTCTAGTCTAACCTTCACCAATCTCTAATAATTGATGACTACTCCCTATGAAAAAGAATCTAATAGTTGGCCATGCCCAAACTGCTGAGATACGGCCCATGTCTGTACTGACATGTAAAATTTTATCAAGAACAGCCAAGAAGAAAGTTGTCTAATAAACCAATGGACAAGGTGAGGACGTGGCTATGAAAAGGATTTCCCTGTGCTTTTGCCAATGGCCCCACTGGAACCACCTCAGCCACCTGTGTCCTTGAGAAACAAGCAGGAGCCAACTGTGTGCTGATTCAGTATGACCAGTCAGCTTTTACCTACTCGGCAATTAAAATTCATCTCAGGAGGCCGTCTGAAGAGCTCCGGTGAGCAGTGCCCTGGGTGGTGGAAAGCCATCTCAACAGATACATAGTTGCATCAAGCAGCTTCGTACACTTTCTGTCCTGTGGTGTCAGGTTCAAACAAGAAGCGAGATCTCCACCCCCATGCAAATGTGATGTGGACATATTTCTTGCACTCGAGCTACTGTTCCAGGTTTTCTAGGCCTGCAGGCAAGAACATCCACACAACTGCACAGCTGAGGAGTTTCCAACTGACCTTCACTGGAAGTGATTCATCCGCAATGTGAGGACACACTGAAAGCCACATATAAAGTGAAGAATCTAACAGACTTCCATAAATGGCTTCTACGCAATGAACGTGCTTGATGAAAACCACCTGCCTATGGGTTGAGAGCAGTATTTGGCAGTACCTATCTGTGTGAAAAGGAATTTTCAAAAGGAAAACACATAAAATCTTATTGTACATCTGCCTCAGTGAAAGTTTGCCATCAATTTTGATGATGGGAACACTCAATTTGAACCCCAATTAAGTGAAAAGTTATTCCTCTACTAAAAATAGAATTCTGTTCTCATTAGACATATTACAACAA
This sequence comes from Ursus arctos, assembly GCF_023065955.2. Taxonomy (NCBI): domain Eukaryota; kingdom Metazoa; phylum Chordata; class Mammalia; order Carnivora; family Ursidae; genus Ursus; species Ursus arctos. The sequence goes on from NW_026622952.1 coordinate 21,837,243, forward strand.
CAAAAAAAACTGCACTCAAGTTTGAGTTGTGTCAATAAAAATTTTGTAAAAATGTCTTTTTTTCTCTTTAGGTAGGTACCTACATATCTTGATTTTGCCTCCTGGTTCACAAAGCCTGAAATAGTTACTATCTGATTCATTACAGAAAATATTCATTGACCCCTGAAGTAGAGTATATTAAAAAATGAAGTAGATCTATTACTCTGTTGATTCCAATATGGAAATAGCTGACATTTTGAAAAAGCAAATCGTAGGGGGTGCCTGGGTGGCTAGTCAGGTATGCGTCCGGCTCTTGATCTCAGGGTTGTGAGATGGAGCCCTGTGTCAGGCTCCATGCCTAGCATGGACTGCTTAAGGTTCTCTCTCTCTCCCCCTCTCCCTCTGCCCCTAATCCCTGACTCAGGCTTTCTCCCAAAAATAAATTAGCAAATCTTAGTAAGATACTATAATCCTGCATATGCAATAAAACCCCCTTGAAACATCTACTTGCACTTCTCGCGCGTGCACACACACACACACACACACAGTGCCTGGAAGGAAACACAGTGAACCGCTGGCAGCATTGTTTCTAGCAGACACTCTGACCAACGGTTCATTCCCCATGAAGCATCCAGGGTGACATGTACCACAGAAATCAGATCTGGCGACTCCCCTGTGTAAAACCCCCAGGGGCTTCTCATCACACTTAAAAACAGAACCAAACCACTCCAAGTCTTGTCAGCTACTCGAGCCCTGGGATGTGGCTCCCGGTTGCCTAATTCATTTCTTCCCAGCCTTCCCTCAGCCCAGGGACATGCAGCCGCACTGGGCTCTGTGCGGTTCCTGCAAGCATTTTCTACCTCAGGACACTTGTACTCATGGTTTCCTCAGGCTGAAATGTGATGCAAGCCATCACAGGGCTCCCTCCTCTCCGGGGCCAGGCCTGAGATCTAAGGTCGCCTAACTGCCTGCACGGCTGTGGTTCTGCGTGTCCCACGGCTCGCGGACTGACGTCGTGCTCACCTCACCTACTGCGCCTTCCTCACTAGGTGTGACCTCTGTGAGGGACACACACTGTTCCCTCCTCTGGCAGCTCCCAGCAAGCTAGACGGGTGCCCAGGACACAACACATGTGTCAGGGGAACCAACAGAAGGAGGTAAGCGAGCAGGAGGACAGGAAAAGTTCCTCTTTTTAGCAACTTCTGTTACAGTGAGCATATATTTGCATATTATTTATAAATGAGAGAAGTTTAAAAAGAAAAAAATTACTGTGCAATGTGATTTCAGAGATTGAAGAAAAATTAACAGTTTCTCCCCCTGTCCGTTCTTCTCATATTTATTAGTGGATCTCTCTGCAACTTGTTCCTGTGCCCTTAACTGCACAGTATCTACCTTAGCGATCAGCAACGGCAATGAGTACAAGTGAACTGAAAACAGAAACCGGAAAAAAGACTTTTATTTCAACACAGGAGACTGGAGGTACCGCTTGATGTACAGAGTGTTTTTAGCGCTCCACAATTCCAGCCCTTACGGACTGTCTAAAGGAAGCTGCAGGCTGTACGCTTCTGTCTGTGGTAGACTCCCAGGCAGAGGTGGGAGTCAGAGACAATTTAAAACATCAGGGGGTCTTGACTCCGTCACTCTAAAACAAAGGGATCAGATTGAGGCTAGACGATACTTAAGTCTCTCCTGCCCTAAAATGCGATCATCTTCCATCTCTGTGGAATGACATAAAACAAGGCGACTCTAAAAGATATCTTTATCTTAGACCACACAGAACGTCTGTTCCATCTCTGAGTAAAATTTAGTGACCGTAGGGCCCTGGCTGCACCCCACTGTGTGACAGACCCCATTATGTGAAGCTGAAATCTATTCTCCTGGAAGGCCCAGTGCCAGCCCCCATAGTCCTCCACGCGCCCCAGACCCCAGGGGACTGTGCACATGGGGCTGAGTCCTAGAACATCCTGCTTCCAAGGAGAACCGCACTCTTTCTTAACAGCACTGGGGTTACAGGGTGCACCACACTGTCTGAAACCAGCCTTTTTTTTTCACTTAATTTATATTTGCATGCCATTAAATATTATTCAGAGGCTTTAAAAATAAACAAGATAAAAACTGAGAAAAATGAGAATGTAAGCTTTAAGAACAGGATATTCTTAACTACCAAAACACTTCTATATATCTACTGACTTATACTAACCTTAAAGTCAACATGATTTTAAAATAAATATTTTGCAAACACATACTAAGCCTAACCCAACATAAAATATAGTTTGTCAAATTTTATATATTTTCAGAAAGCTAGGATATAAAAAATAAGGTTAAAAACATACGAAATTAATTCTTTTGTGAGACTATTTTGGGGAATTTATACCCAAGGAAAAGAAATACATCAGTGATTATTTCCACACCCATAACTTTCCCATCTTGAAAAGGGCAGTTAAAATCACGGAGACAGCAGACAAATAATGAGAAATAAAGTTGGTCTTATGAAAATTTTAGCCTAATCTTTAGGTAAAGATGGTTAAAGTTCAAGATTTCATCACTTTTGACTGCTGACATTAATTTGTGCTTGTCATCAGAAAGTGTGAAGTGTTTTCTACTGTTGCCACTTTTGATACAATTACTACAATTACAGAATTCATTACGAGATGGTCACAATTAAATTACACACAGGAGAAAATTTACTTAAGTGATACGCTTAAAGCAAAATAAACAGAAGCCAAACAAGGCCTGTTACAATGAACTTCTTACCCTCAGCAAAAATGTTTTTCTCTTTATAACTAACATTGCCCAAAGTTTCATCAAAATAAATACTGATAATGTACTTCCACATTTCCTTTTTTGTTCCTTCTCTTTTCTTGATGGAACCAATGCCTACACCACCTTAATTTCCCTTCTAAAATAGCCTCAAATCTTCTAGCAGAATGCCCCAGTGTACATCACGTTACTACAAGGCTCCAGAGACAAGGAAGTGTCCTCTCTAGTCAACTACTCACAGTAGGCATCCCTCACTCTTGGAACCTACATGAAAAGACTTGGGAGGGATGTATTCCTAACAGCAGATTTGACCCAAGCACCTAGAAATTCCAGAGGATGGTAAGCTACCTATCCCTAAAGAATGCATCATTGGAAAATATCACACACACGCACATTCTTTAAAATTAAAAAGAGGAAAAAAGAAACTATTTTAATTATGGAAAGGTGGTGATGACGTGACAAGACGGACACACCAGCACATATTCCTACAACAAAGGTACTTGTAAAGGAGATTCACATACTTCCATCGTGTCTGCTGGCTGAGTGTTCCCTTTCTTCTGCAGCTTTGTCCACAGTACGATCACCCACAAAATCAAGCTCATAATCACGCTGCATTTCAGCACCTGAGGACTTCCACGTTCCAGAAGTGCTATCTTCCTTCTGCACACTTCTCACGTCCAGCAATCCTGTCATTTCCACGCTGCTTCGTTCCAGAGGAGGGAAATCGCCTCCAAGTCGAGGGAAATCGCCTCCAAGTCCCTCCCCTCCACACCCCTGTGACAGAGCCGGTTCATCATCCATATCTGTGCACGGGCCTGCTCTTCTCTGAGCACCAGCCTGCTGACAATGGCCTGGGGTTCCTTCAGCGGCACACACTCCCTCAGAGGTCAGGCAACCCCACACCGCGTCTGCTGTGTCCTGTGTAGGTTTCTGAAGACTGGAGCTAGTTTTTGCTGTTACATCGGTCATGTTGACCAACCTGCGATTTTTACCAATGCAGGAAAAGTCAGCCATCTGCATTATGTTTCTCCTCTCCCTCTGAGAAAGACCTCCCCTGCAGCTGAACTGAGCAAGGCCTGCGGATGGCTCAAGTCCAGGAAGAAGAGCCTCTGAACTCCTTTCCCTGAGATTATCAGGTGAAAAATAATCATCGTACGAAGACACCCCGCAGCCGGGAGCCTCGACAGCAGGCCTGGCCAGGAGCTGCAGGCGGCGTCCCGACTTCCACAGCTGCCCCTTCGGCCCAGCAGGCTTCCCACCGCACCTCTTCTTCTTCAGTCTTTCTTTGGGGGGTGCATTCACCCTCTCAGACATTCTTTTTTTCCTTGCTGAGGAGCTCTCAGATCGTGAATGTCCTGAAGGGCAGCGTTTGGTTGCAGATAACAGAGGGGACAAGCTGTGTTTCTCGTCAGACATCATCCTGGTTTCTCCCTCGGACTGCTGCTTGTCCAGGGTGACAACCACACCCACAGCATCTCCCCACCGGCCAGTCTCTTCTTTGGAAAGACTATCCATGGGTTTCTGAGGAGTTAACGGACTGAGGTAACCAGGAGATCTTGTCTTCAGCACAGGTGATGAAACACACACATCACTTTTAATTTCATCCACAATTCCTCCCAGTTTCCCTTCCTGACTTCCACATCTCACATTTCCACAGAGATTGTCAAAAGATGAGTGCAGATCACCAGCAAAGGATTCATCTGGAAAGTATTAATGAAGAATTAACTACTTAAATGGTTTCAATTATTATAAAAGTAACTCTCAGTTAACCGATAAAGCAATACTTCTTAAACATAGCTACTGGTTAAAAAGAGTACCAACCGTATCCTGGTTCTTCTTATTTCCACCTGAGGACAACTTTCAGGCGAGCATTCTTCATTAAAGAATGGGGCATGGAGGGCGTGGGGGCCGTGAAGAAGGCGGGGACAAACCTCTAAAACCGTTACGCTCACTTCCTGAACATTCATATGCATGTGCACTTTCTTCCACGAAGAGCATCCACATCTTGTCATTAATTTCTCAAGGAGGTCAATAATTCTAAAAAGTAAGAACTAATGCTACCATCTACGTCAAGGTCTAGCCTTCCATGAAGCAGCCCACCTAAGTCCTCTGTCCTCCATGCAAGTCCTCATGCTGCATTTATACTCAAAAGTGAACCACCTGGGAGATCTTAGGGTTCTGACTTCCCACGTGTTTTATACACTTCTTGAGTGTATGGCTAGGCTGCCACCCATCTGAAAACTGTACACACATTTCTCCCTCCAGGCCTTGCCTTCACTCCACACTTTAATCTGGGTCAATCCTACTCGAAACCCACCTCGGCTGTCAAAAATCTCTGAATCCTCCCGCTTCACCAAGTCTAGTTGCACACATCCTCCTCTGTTACGCAGAACTCCGCCTGAAGTTCCCAAAAGCATGTGTCCTATTATTAGTAGTATTCTTATCTGTCCCTCTCACTGGACTAGAAGCTCCCAGAACACAGGCACTATTTTCTGGAATCTGAAGCCTCTATCCCAAAACTACTAAGGGCTCTCCTTCTAAAGAAGAACAGAGGTAACCAGCCGGGAGTGGAGGGAGGCCCCAGCGGAGGTGGCACTGTCCCCACACCAAGTCAGGGAGCCTGCAAGTCTTGAAGGGAGGAGCTAGAAATATAGGACAATTTTAGCACTAGCAGCCAAACAAACTTAGCACACTTTTCAAAAAGCTGACAAGCAGTGTGCGTGTCATGAAGCATAAATTCTGAGGTCAGACTGCCTAAGTTCGAATCCTGGGCTAGCCACTCACAAACAGTGTCAACTTTTATCAGCTGTCTGACCTCTCTGACCTAGTTTTCTCATGAACACAATGGGGGTGACAATGGTATGTACTTCGTACGGCTAGTGAGAGAGTTAAATGAGGTACAGCACGTAAGACACATAGACCAGCACCCAAGACAGCAAAAATGAAACCTGTGTTAGTTACTAGCACTCGTGTCCACCTTGTATAAAATAAGTGCGAGTAAAAAATAAAAAGATGGAGATTATTTAAGACAGATGGATAAATAATTTTAGACACACACCAAAGAGACTACAAGAACAGGCCACACTTGAAAAGGAAGCTGTGACTTAAACTCCTGACACCTTCCTGTTGTCATCTGCCACTGCTGTGGCTTTCACAGCTCTGCTACTTACCTGGGCCCTTCCACAGGCGAAACTGCGTGGTTATATCACATTTCTTAAAACTCACTCAAAAGAAAGCTACATAAGCATGAAAAACCATCATTCCACGTGAAACAAGGGCTCCCACATTTCAAGTGAATGTACAATATAAAACCCTTATTTTATTCTTTCCAACGCTCTGCTTCTAGGCAGAAATTCTGCCTTTTATCTTCTAAATTTTCTAAGGATCTCTACACACCTCACTGACTGCCTTCAATCACATGTTGCATAGAGTCGTTACCCATGGTGTGAAATAAGCAGCTCTCATACTGTTCTCAGTTATACACAGTGTATACTCCATGCAAGTTAGTACGTACAACACGATTTTCTTAAAAAAAATGAGCAACTGATTCTGTGCCAAGAAAGCAAATGCCTAGGAGAAAAACCAGAGGAGCCGAAGAGGAGGTTTAACTCATGCAATTTCTTATGCCCTAATTGTATTACAATACCTATTTTTTATTTTAAGACCTAATTTCAGGGTGAAATTCATGAATTCTAGCTTTTAACCAACTGTTCTTGACATCAGAAGAAACTCCAAATAAGAAAATCATATTCTCATAGTTTAAATATATCACAGAAAAGAAAATAATTTTACCTGAACACAAAGTATCATGGGAAATGTTCCAAGCTTCACCCGGGGAGTTAGCTGGGTTATCATGAGACTTTTCAAGCGAAGCTGAAAACAAAACCGCACACTTCATCAGATACAACTCTGACATGTTAGTAGACGAAGCCCATGGTAAGCCTACTCATTTTGCTCTTCCACACAAACATCAACTCACGCCTGGTACTTCATATCCCAGACCTACTATAAAACAATAAGCACAAAAATCTTATTTTTGTTTTTATAAAACAATAAGCACAAATCTATTACAGATGATGAGATTCATAAAAAATAATCTACATATATCAGGTTATAAAAAGGGTTACATCATAGGATAATTAAAGTTAGAAGAGACTTTGAGGGCTGCCTGGGTGGCTCAGTTGGTTAATGCAGCTGACTCTGGGTTTCGGCTCAGGTTATGATCTCAGAGTCCTGGATCAAGCCCTAGGTCAGGCTCTGCGCTCAGCAAGGAGTCTGCTTCTCCCTCTGTTCCTCTCCCTCACGCCCCCACTCATGCTTGCTCACTCTCTCACGCTCTCAAATAAATAAATAAAATCTTCAAAAATTTTTTTAAAGATAACAGTAATAAAGAAAAACAAAAACTAATGCATGAGATATTTAGTCTAAAGTAGATTCCCTCAAAAGAAGAGCCTGATTTTCTTTAAAAGAAAACATCCCAAAGATATTAAAAATTACAAAGGGGCTATAAAAAATAGGATTCTCAATGTATACATCCAAAACTACACACCCAATATGTGCTTAAAATATATGCTTTAAAACTATAAATTCAATATAGGCTTTAAAAATCTCAATGAAACAAAAGCATTTTCTGGAAGAAAATATTAACAAAGTCTACCCAGAAATAGATAAAAATCTGTTAAGAATCAAGAAACAACTAAAATACCCAGGTAAAGAGAAAAAAAAACACCTTTCCACCACAATTTACTCACCAGGCAATTTGCCTCACTTTCACTTTACAAAATGCAAGCACTTACACGTAGGGGAAAGGTTTTCCCTCTTCTCCTTCATCTCCTGTAACCTCCTCTGCATTGTACTGTGCTGACCGGCGCACGTTTTAATTGTGGGACTATACATCAATGAGCCATTAGATTCAAATAAAAGAACAGGTACATCATTATCTGAAAATAAACAAAAATTTATTTAGCTAAAAAAAAAAAAAAAAAGGCCAGAAGGCTTAATACTTCAACAATATGATTCCTTTCGAGGAACACCCCCCTCCTCCACCCCCATGGTCTTCTTCATCCCCTGCAACATCATTACCCACTGCTACACTTCACCCCACCACCCCCACGTGCAGTAACACTGGCGTGAAAACTGCTGGCTGACATTTGCTGAGGAACGTCCATGCGCCAAGCACACTACGTGCACGGTTTCATTCAACCTTTCCCAAACCCAGTGCATCAGCTTATCAGTCTCCCCATGTAAAGATGAAGAAACCAAGACGCAAGAGTTAATAACATGTTTATATCCAGGATCACACAACTAGTGAGAAGGTAAAGCCAGAATGCAATCTGGTTCCTAAACGCTAACGAGAGCAGCAGAATATGCCACCCCAAACATGCCACGTTGGCATAAGGATTATTTTGAGCAAAATGCACTTAAATCACAGCAGGTGAAAGAGAGGTGCTCAGACACACCCCACCCCCGCCCCAAGCTACTTCCTGAATGCAGGAGATAAAACTCCCCTTTGAAAGATGCACCCCTTCCACTTTATCACCAGAGATGGGGCACTGAAGCCAAGAGAATTCTGTAAAACAGGCCTTGTTAAAGGAACTCTTACCCTCCTTTGGTTCCCTTATAGCTTACTTTTCCGCAATTGCCTCCCCTTGTTCAACACAAGCACTAAGATTCTACCAATTCTTTGGGATTTTATCTCCTTTGACAGCCCACATGTCACAAAAAACTTACAAGTGTGTATTGCTCTTCTCCCATTAATCTGTCTTTTAATAACAAAGTCCCAGCTGAGAACCTAAGATGGGACAGAAACAGTTCTGCCTCTAACAGTAGTGTTTACTCTGGGTCTCAGAAACCACCACCACTAACCAACCCTCTCTAACCCTCAACAGACGCACATATCAACTTTGGGGCCAGGACTCCTTCAGCCATGAAATGACGGTTAAATTGGGTGTGGTTGCACAGGTATGCGTTTTTCTGGAATCCATACCTCGTATATGCTCAATGAGAACTTCAGGGCTCTGACCACTTCCCTTCACCCACCAATAAAAAGACCAAGAATCATTCAGTGTCTTCTCCTTTGCAACTTTTAAGCCTGAACAACTCTAACTATACTTCTGCCATATTGCAGACATGTCAGTTGTATCTGTAATACCTTATATTTGTAGTGTTTAAAAGGCAATTTTTATTAAGATACAAACTTGATCCAAAAAGATAAAAAAATTTTTTAGTACCGTTTTGCCAAATTCTTTTTAAGTACACCATCACTGGTGTAAGAAGAAGGCCCAAAAGGCAAGAGTACAAAGCTGACAGGAGAGTGGTACACGGCTGACCTGAGGCTGTAGGGGAAACCCGATCACAGAGGGCGTGCGGTGTTGCAGGGCAGGTGAAACATAGGGTTTCATCCGAGGTACTTCCCCATAGGGTGACCTGAGGAAGTGGAAGCCCGGGGTGCGGTGTGCACCTGACTCCTGGTTTATACCCTTCAGACACAAGTACAGCAAGTACAGGTGACAGATGGTTGAGGACACAGCACCTCTAGGGGCCAGTCAAGGAGCCACTAGGAGGGTTCCCATGGGGTTGATGCTTAGAAATCAGCAGGAGTCAAGCAATCATTCAGAAGCAGGGGTAAGGATCGCGGTGGGTAACTGGCATCAGGTAGAAAGGGATGTCAAGAGTTATTGCTCCATGTGTCCGGCCAGAGCAGCACAGTAGACCAGTTAGTGTGAGGCTGTTAGGGAGGGACCAGCATGGCACCAAGAGAAAGAGACCTGATTCTCAGACACAGGGATGACTCAGCACAAAAACAAATGATAAAGGCTATGTTTTTAGAAAATTATCTGGCAGCACTATCTATACAAGCTAAATGTTCTAGTCAATTCTGTTGCGTTACCATAGCAGATTTAAAATAAAGCTTCATAATTCTACATGAAAAATTTCAAGATACAGAGCAGAGAATTTGTGACATGGCAATACACACTACAACAAAAAAGTAGAGGAATTAGTGCTTATTTCTATGCTATGCATTATAGTTACTGAAATTGCTTACATGTATCAATGATGTGTTGGGATTGGTCTGAAACACTGAATTTCGGTAGTGAAAAAGGCAAAAAAAAAATACAAAAAACACATATGGTACTTAGAGTTTCATGATGTTCTAAAGTATTTTTATAAATCATTAAAAGAATACATCTAGCAAGAAAAAAAAATCCAATTTTAAAAATGGGCAGAGGATCTAAACAAGACATTTTTCCAAAGACATACAAATAGCCAACAGGTACATAAAAAAAGAGCAGCACTCATCATTAAGGGAAATGCAAATCAAAACCACAATGAGATTCTAACCACATATTAGAATGATTATTATCAAAAAGACCAAAAATAACAAGTGTTGGCAAGGATGTGCAGAAACGGAGCTCTTGTGCACTCTTGATGGGAATGTAAATTGGTGCAGCCACTGTGGAAAACTCTATGGAGGTTTCTCAAAAAATTAAAAACTGAACTTTCCATATGATCCAGTAATTCCACTTTTGGGTATTTATTTACCTGAAAGAAATGAAAACACTGAAGAAAAAAAAAAAAAGGAAAACACTAATGCAAAAAGATATCTGACCCCTTCATGTTCACTGCAACATTATTTACAATCGCCAAGACATGGAAACAACCTACATGTCCATCTATGAATTAACAAAGAAACATGGTGCGTACACACACACGCACACACATGCAGGGATACACACTCAGAGGAATACTACTCAGCCATAAAAAAGAACAAAATCTTGCCATTTGTGACAGCATGGATAGACCTTGAGCATATTACACTAAGTGAAATAAGTCAGAGAAAGATAAATACTGTATGATGTCACTTATATGTGGAATCTATTAACAAAATCAGAAAACAAAAACCAAAACAACCAAGCTCATAGGCAGAGAGAACAGACTGGTGGTTGTCTGAGGCCCCGGCGTGCGGGGATAAGCAAAATGGGTGAAGGAGCTCCAAAGGTACAAATTCCCAGTTATAAAATGAGTGAGTCATGGGGATGTAATGAATGGCATGGTGACTACAGTTAGTAACACTATACTACATATTTGAAAGTAGCTGGGAAACTGGGTCTTAAAAGTTCCATCATGAGAAAAAAAAATTTTTGTAGTATGTATGGTGACAGATGTTAACTGGACTTGTGACCATTTCAGAACATAACACAAACCGTGAATCATTATGCCATACACTTGAAACTAATATGTTAGGTCAATTATACTTCAAAAAAGAAAAAAAAAAGAATAGAAAAGACTCTACATTAAACACATAAGGACAAAAATTTCCCTATTTTTGATTCCAGAGAAGCAGCCTGTTGCTACTAGAACTGAAACATGTAGCTAACTGATCTCCCAAGTTCATTATGTGATATTTGTAGCCTTGTGCAAAATGCATCTATAAACAACAGAGATTGTACCACTGTTCAAGTGCTTTAAGGTTTTACAAGTAATTTAAGACAAAGAAATAAAGTATCTTAAAGCCAAATAATGCCTACACAGAGAAAAAGAAAATACAGGATCTATATAAAATACAAATAATGTCTACACAAAAGCATCAGGGAACTACTGAACAGACCAGAATCAGAGGAGTCAAGATTCTGGAGAGGAGGAGCACTGAGAGGCCAGGGGACAAGCGTATGTTTTTACCCCCAGGAGGACTCATTAAAGGCCCTGGGGCAAGAAGCTGAAGGTCCAGTCTCCGACCAGGCAGAGAGCAGTTGCTGAGAAACAAAGACACAAGCTAAGTGTTTATCAGTATCAACAAACTAAAGAGAAAACCAAAGGCTTTGCGGCACCAAATCCCACTAAACAGGGTGTAGTAGAAAACTGGTCCTTGCATGCGATTTTATCTTCAAGAAAGTTGCCCAATTCTGAAGCTACAAATGGCAGGATACTAAAAGGTAAGTCAAATTCTTCTGTGAAATGGTGGAAAGTTCTCCGTGGTGTATTTTCGCTGAGAGATGAAAATGGGAGTTCAGAACCAGTTAAGGGAAGAGATCCTAGTTATCATGTCAGGCTCTCAGAGGAAAGGTCTAGATGGGGACACCTGGGTGGCTCAGTCAGTGAAGCGTCTGCCTTCCACTCAGGTCATGATCCCAGGGTCCTCAGATGGAGTCCCCCTTGGGCTCCTTGCTCAGTGGGAAGCCTGCTTCTCCCTCTTCCTCTGCCCCTGATATCTCTGTGTCAAATAAATAAATATCTTTAAAAAAAAGAGAGAAAGGTCTAGATGGCCACATTCTGGCATCAATGTCAAATCAGAAGTCTACCAAGCCTTACTGAAAGTCAGTGATGCTCCTATTCAAATCAGTCCAGATAAAGCCAACAAGGCCCAACTCCATCTGCTTAGCAGAGGAAACTAGAAACTTTGTGTCTAAGAAAATAATGTTGCCTAGAGCTTCAAACATATTTTATAACTAATGACTTGCCTTCAATTACAAAAACAAACCATCATTCCTACTAAAAGACAGGACGTATACCACAAAAAGCAAGAGAAAAAAAACATCATACAAAACAACAGAGGCATTCTAGATAATGCAGATAGAAGCAAAGAAAGATTGAAAAGAAAAAATGTGATTTAATAACAAAATCTATTAAAAAAATCGGAAACTCTAGAACTGCAAAATAAAAACCAAAATTATGAACTGAACAGATGGATTTTATAGCAGATTAGACACAGCAGAAGAACATATTAGTGAACTGTAAAAAAAAAAAAAAGTCAATAGACAATATACAAACTGATGCACAGAGGGGGAAAAAGAATTCAAGCACCTCTGTGAACTCCGAGTAGGATATTTTTAAAAAAAAACTGGACCAATGAGCATAAAATTCAAACTGCTGAAGGCAAAAAAAAAAAAGCAAACAAAAGACAGTCAAAGTTAGAAGAAAACATACCTTTAAAAGAGTAAAAATACAACTGTGGGCTTATTTATAAACAGGTATTATGAAAGCCCAAAGACGAAATGTGTTTCTTTTTTTTTAGCTTTACTGAGGAATAATTGACAGCTAAAAATTATATATATTTAAGGTGAAATAAAGGAAAGCTTATATTAACTAACATCTCCCTATTCTAGGTAATAAAACAAAAAGACCAAAAAAACATAAAGTGAGATATAAAGTAACAAAGAAATGAACAGGGATTTATTCTAACAGGGCTTCTTAGTCAAAATCTGTTTTTCTATAATCATTCCTGAAAGCAGAAATCTCCACTGATGTAGTGAGTGGCAGAGACTTTGGCCCCTGAGCTCACACCACGGCCCTCAGCAGGCACGGTCCAGTCTCCTGCAGGCTGGAGGTGGTCCGCCCAGGCGCCACTGGCCGTCGGGCGGCTAAAACAGGTACACAGGACCGCGCCGGATTTCTGGACTCACCCAGTCTGCTCTTCTGCCTTTGTAGCTCTGTAGCCATTTTCTCAAATTTCTTCTTAAGCCTTTTATCGTGTTCTGGTGTTTTAGGAATAAAATCTTTAGGCTGCATACACTTCCGCTGTGCAGAAAGGACATAAATATGAATACTATTGTGTAAAAAGACAGCCTGCTCCCCACACTTCTGATACCTTCAAAACCCTGCAAGTAAAACCTTCCGACAGAGGCATTCCTTGCACTGCATGTGAAACAGAAGTATTTCCGTCTCTCTGTGCCTCTGTAAGAACAGCAGCAGAACCGAAAGACTAAATACTTTCGGTTACATTTTCTGAGGCATTTTCAGGATCCCAGCAATCTTAGTTTCCATGAAGGTTCTTACACAAAATTAGTCGTTTTCCTTAATTTTGTTACTCTAGGCTACATTTTCTGAGGCATTTTCAGGATCCCAGCAATCTTAGTTTCCATGAAGGTTCTTACACAAAATTAGTCGTTTTCCTTAATTTTGTTACTCTTACATTATCTCTTCTCCTTCCCCCTCCCCCAAGACCATAACATGGCAACAAAGTATAAAAGCGATTATTCTCTAACAACCAAAGAAAAGAACCAAAATTGAATCCTGCTTAATACCTTTAAATCAATTCTATTCAGCCAGTAAAACCCCAAAACTCAAACTACACATACACGGTGTGACAATGAAGCCCAAGGCTGACACCCAAAGACAGTCTTGGGTGAACTTCCCACACCCGCACTGTGTCCTTGACTGAGCATCCTGCTCTCATTCATTAGTTAACAAAGATATATGTGTCAGGCACTGGTCTTGGAACAGAAGAGGATTCTTGCTATCAGGAGCTCATACTCTACTAAAGAATGACAGAAAATAAACATCATTATTAAGTAAAATAGAGGTTATGTGTGTCAGGACGGTTAATTCCAGCAGGCTTGGAACTAGCCTGAACTGTTTTCCCCAAAGTACAAGCACAGCATGCAATGTCCTAATGAACAATGTTGCTTTGTAACCATGAGTCCAGAGCATTTGGGGGCATTTGTACTCCCAGAGCTGGTCAACTGCTTATCACCAGTGGGAGGGCTCCGCTGTTGGGGGACATAATGTACTGACAACAGGGGTACATGACCAGCACAAGAGTCTCCCCCTGGCCTCCCTGTTCCCAGGGTGCTCCCCGGATTCTCAAGCATTATCCTGTGAATGGTCCTGTGAATCTCCGTTAGCCACTGAACCCTAGCTAACTGCCACCATTATTACAGTATGTCAGAAAGGGGTAAGTCCTACAGATAAAAAGGAAAACAGCAGGCGAGTGGGATCAGGACAGCTGGCACAGTGGAAAGGAACCACTACTGTACACAGGGTAGTCAGAGGGGGTCTCCCTGAGAAAGGAACTCTGGCACAAAGCCCTACTGAAGTTAGGAAAATGGTCACATGCGTGAAGTTTGGGGGAAACGTATTCCAGATAGAGGGAACAGATATGCAATGCAATGGCTCTAAATCACAAATATGCTTGGTGAATTTAAGAACAGCAAACAAGAGGGTCAGGCTGGCAACAGAAAGAAGGAAGGAGAGTGAAGCTGAGAACCTTGTCAAAGAGCCCAAAATAATACAGTCTGAAGTCATGTTCACTTCGCAACTGCACTTAAAAAAGGGAAAGGGAAAGGGAAAGTTTTCAGGCACAAGTAGACATTTAAATGAAGTGTGTAAGCAGTCATTACTTATGCTTCAGATCAGGGAAAATGACAAAGATTAATAATATCAGCCCTAGTCACTGTGTCAAGAAACAGGTAGTCCTTTACACTATTGTGGAACTGTTACAAAGTGCATGTACATTTTGACCCAGTCACTTCATTTCCAGATAATCCACTTGGAGAAATAAACTCAAACATGTCACATAAACAACGTGCTTAGTAAAAACCAACAATGATTCAAGGGTTCATGGATCCAAGAAAGACACGCTGATGCCATATAATATATGGAAGAGTGAAGGGCTACGTATACTGTCATGAAATGGTCAAACACACACTGTTACATGAAGAAGAAAAAAGCAATCTCCCAGACCATACATGTAACACAGTAGAACCTCATTCGTACGAAACGTGTGTGTGTGTCTGTAATGTACATGTACTGAAGACCATCGGATCCACAAGGACCCAAGTCAAACCAAAAATTGCTTATTTTGAGGAAAGACACATTAAGAGAGGTATTTGCCTTATCTGTGTTTACGCTATGTTTTATGATGAAAATACAACTCATATTATTAATGTGTTTTAAAAGGAAAAATGAAGGCGAGGAATCAGAGTGGGGGATGAACCATAAGAGACTATGGACTCCGGGAAACAAACTGAGGGTCTGGGGGGGGGGGGTGGGGGTGGGATAGCCCAGTGATGGGTATTAAGGAGGGCACGAATTGCATGGAGCACTGGGTGTTGTATGCAAACAATGAATCATGGAACACTACATCAAAAACTAATTAGTGTATGGTAACTAATATAACATAATAAAAAAAAGTAAAAATAAATAAGTCCTTTATTTGTAAAAGAGTAGACACAGCCATTGCTTGGCATATCACAGAGAGTGGAGACTTAGAGGCTCTATTTCACCTCTAATCGAAGGAGATCTGGACAAAGACTGGAGTTAAGTTTGTCCATCAATGCGCTGCAAATCCCGGCTTCCCGAACTGAAATGTCCGAGATACGAGATTTGCCATTTACAGAAAATCTGAGATGCCCATGGGAACGTCTTCCTTAACCTACAGGAAATGTACGGGTCTCATTCAGTTTGGACAAAGTCTGCAAATCTCCTCTCCAACAGGGATACTCATGTGAAAACAAAGCAACTCTGACGTTTCCTAGTAAACCGGTTTACCTCAAATAAAGAAATCACAATTAAAACTTTTAAATAATGAAAGAGGGAAAATGTTGTGGATCAAACGTGAACTAGATCTCAAAGGAAAGCAGTGTCTTTATGTTTGCACTGTGGATTTTCCATAATAAATAACTTCATTATTTAATAAATAACTTGGATATTTCTGCGTCTGACTTTTGAGATTCTCCAGCTAAACAGCAGAACGAAGGTATTTTGCTGCAGACGTTAACAAACTGAATTCCAAAGCCGTTCCCAGTGTACCTGCATGTCTGCCAGTGTCTTGGCAACTTTTAGTTTTCTGCTAGGCAGACAGCTCGTCCACTTCTTACAAATTACATCAAAGCATTTAGGGGATACACTAATGTCTGTAACTTTCTTAAAAACCCTGCCATAACTGCAACTGTCAAAATCACATACTTACTTTTTTTTTAATTAGGCTTGGTAGGTGTTCCCTAGTATTGGCTGCAGGGAAGAGTGCTTCATCGATGTGCGCTCCAGCTGTCCTGCATCTGTGTAATTAAATCGATAGAGCATAATGGGCATTTGTCCCTGTTATAGTCACACAGCATTACGTCGGCACGTATGTCAGTTAGCAATTTAAGAGATGCACAGGCCATGTTAACAGAAATGGCTTTTAAAGTAAGTACATTTATAACCAAACACAACGGGCAACATAAATTCAACTTTCCAAAATAGTCTCTCTACAATGTTGTTTTTTTTTTTAAGATTTATTTGAGAGAAGGAGAGTGAGCACAAACAGGGGGAGTGGCAGGCAGAGGGAGAGGGAGAAGCAGGCTCCCCGCAGAGCAGGGAGCCCAATGCAGAGCTCGATTCCAGGACCCTGGGATCATGACCTGAGCTGAAGGCAGACACTTAACCCACTGAGCCACCCAGGTGCCTCTCCCTATGGTGTTTTTAAAGTGTAAGAGTAGAAGCAAGAGGCAGGTAAGGGAAGCAGATTTTATGCAGTAACTTCAGACTTGTAACAGCCTTCAAATTGATGAGTGCAGGACGCATATACAGCATAAGCACATGCTGTTAAATGAATAGCGTACACAGGACCTAAAAGGAATAATCTAGAGCGAGAAGGGCCCTAAAGAAATTCAGCCAGAAAGATTATCTTGCCACCAAAACCGGTGTGTTTCACCGAGAGCAGGGTGGGCGATCCCAGCTTCTCCCGGCCGTGCCCTACTGCCCATGACTGTCTATCATCAGTCTGTCATTTCCACTGTCGCTAAGCCACCCTTCACACCTCCCTGCACGTCTTGGGAATCGCTGGACCATTACTTACTTATAAACATTCAGACGCTCAAATCTAAACAATTACAATAATTTTCTAAATGATCTCCTTACCTACAGTTCCTACTCTTCTCACTCATTCATATTATTACTGAAAGACTAAGCTTAAAACATTTTATTCACCTCTCCACAACCCCGATCAAAAGCCTTCAATCACTCATGTGTTTACAGAATAATCTCACCTACCTGTTGCTTCAGTCTTTTTAAAATATGGCCCCTAAACACTCTCCAACTGTATTTCATAAGCCTGTCACTGTTCAACATTTAGTATGCAAATGACAGTTGAAAATACCATTAAAATATAATGCAAAAAAGAACAGGACAAATATATCCATATTCATATAGAAAACTATCTTAAATATATTAAGAATAAAACAAAACTCCAGCAATGCGAACATGATGCTGTATACTATATATAATTAAGTATTTCTCATTTTAGGCAAAGTCTGGAAGATTACACACCAAATGACAATACTATTTATCACTAGGCTAATAAATCTCAAAGTGTAGTCAGAAGACCCCTGGGGTCCCTAAGCCTCCTCTGAGGGCATGTGAGGTCAAAACTGTTTTTGTCACAAGAAGGCTTCATTTGCCTTTTTCATTTCTCTCTCATGAGCACACAATGGAGTTAAAGCTAAATGGGGTGTGTGTGTGTGTGTGTGTGTGTGTGTGTGTGAGATCCCAATACACTGAATGCAGAGGCAGACAGGACACTGCCACTGTCTTTTATTAAGCCAGCCATGAAAGAAGTTTGCACAAAATGCAAAAATTAAAAAAAAAAAATACCACAGCACAGTAATTAGAGTAAGAGAACAAGGGAGAGAAGAAGCCAGAGAGAGAGCACGAGCGACACACGGGAATCAGGAGAAGCTCTAGGTGGGAGGCGAGCACCAGATTCAATTCTGATGAGGAAGCGGATTTGGGGGGATGCAGATCTTCCGTCTGGAGGAAGAGCACAGACAAAAGTGCAGCAAAGGGAGCAAGAGCGTGACAATTCTGGGAAAGCAGACCTCACCTGGTGCGACTGCAGTGAATGCACTGGAGCGAGGACACCAGTGACCAGGAGGTCATACAGGTCGCCCTGAGGGCTGTATCTGCTGCCAAGCTCCTGAGCTTTGACAGCCCAGGGTGCTAGGAGGGGTGGGGGGGGGGGGGGCGCTGGACAGGCCACTCTGCAGGATGTGTCCAGGACAGGGACACTTAGGGCAAGGAGTCCAGGCAGGGACTGTGGGGGTAGGACATGCTACAGGTTTCACCAAAGCTGTGGGACTGTGTGGAGATTCCTGAATGAGCAATATTTAGAAATAAAAATGGAATGTTCTCAAGCTCTTGTTACAACTGGTGGACTGAGCATGTATGTTTTTCTCTGCTGCCCTCAAAACCCCATTCAAATGAGAGTAAAGTAAAACAAAACGACACAGACCAACAGAAATAAAGAGTAGATAGAGATGTCTAGGGAACTGAAAAGCAAATACAGAAAAGGAAACCCGAGCCTGGAAGCTGGACGAGGGAGGACAAGGGACTGGACTCCTCTCCTCAGACCTCAGGGGCTCCAGCAGTAAGGGTGGGTCTGAGAAGTAGCAGCTGCACCCCTAACTGAGCCCACAGTCGGCCACTGCATCCCACTCGCTCCTGCCAACAAAGCAGGTGACAGGCTCGGTTTTCAGACGACTTGGACCAAGGACACGCTGGACTCAAGGATACCAGGCTGAGCTCAGGTAGGACAAACTTTCACACAAAAGGAAATGTATTTGTGTGCATTTTCAGATTCAGCTAAGAACAACTTTCACAGTCGTAATAATGTAAAGTAAAGCTGCTGATTTAGCTCATCAGCTGCTGATTTTATTACAGAATCAGGAGAGAAGCAGTGTAGGTGTGGGTGCAATGAGTAGGTGCACGTACATGGCGTGGGGTCCCCCAGAACGCGGCCACTTGGAGAACTAAATGTGCATTTCCAGACTACAAAGTCTAGAGTTTGGAAACTGGAAAGTCAAGGCAGCAGTGGAGCCACAGTAACTAGGAATACGGAGGTCAAGACAGACCTGCAGCAAGGCGCATGGGTGGAGAGGCGTCCCCCCTGGGGAACAGGAACTGAGGGAAGGGGTTAAAAAGGGACCACTGCTTCACTACAAGCTTTGTAATAATAGCTGACTTCTCTCTTTCCTGTGTGTGAGGGGCCCTCTCTCCATAACAGGATGGGAACAGGAAACTAGGCATTCTGATTCAAAGGGCTCTGGCTGGCACAACAGGGAAAGAAATGGCACCTGAACTAAGAAAACGAAGTCAGGAGGTAGTTAACAGAGGACACAAGTTCAGGCCTGGAGCTGTTTACGTGTGGGTGCTGTGCCTCATCCATAAGAATTCAGCTAGCAGGCAACCCCAGGTGCAGGTCTGACACTGAGAGGGCATACTGAGAATAAAGAGAGAGATGTGCATAAAATTCAAACCCCTTCCACAGCCCAGCAGGAGCACATTCCTGCCTCTAAGCTTCCTCTCCCCAGAGATCCCGACCACTGAAGCTCTGACATCCTCAAACACACTGGCATCATCCCGTCTCAGGCCATGACCTCCTGCTCCTCCACAAATCGGTCCCCAAGTCTCTGAACACCTAGTTCCTTCACATCTTCTTTGCCTCAGCTCACAGTCACCAACTCAAGAGGCCTCCCCAGCCACTGTGTCAGGAGGGTAACCAACTCCACATGGGCGTTGTGCCTAAGCCCCTCCTGCTCCCTTCAGAGGATTCACTAAACCCTGCACTTACAAAACTTGCTTCTTTCACAAAAACTAAGTTCCATGAGGGGAGTGGATTCACCTGTCTAGTTACAACAGTAACCCCAAGGCCTGGCAGAGAGTAAGTACTCAAAAGATATTTTCCGAAGGAGCAAACGTCATCACTGTAGAAAGAAACACTTTGACCTCATCTTAAACACACACATATGCACGCACGCTCTAGGCCACAGAACTAAACATAAAGGCCAAAGCTATAAACTCCTAGAAGAAAATGGAAGAAAAAATTCACAATTTCGAAGTAAGCCAAGACATTCAGACATAATATCAAAAACACAAAGCATAAAAGAAGAAAATGAAAAACTGCAGTTCAACAAAATAAAAAACTGGTGTATTTTGAAAGACAGAGCAAAGAAAATGAAAGGTCAGTCACACACTGAGATCAGATATTTACAGTATGTGTATCTGACCAATAATATTGATATGAACAATGTGCAAAAATCACCTGTAACTCAATATTAAAAAGCCAAAACCCAATTTTTAGAAGTGGGCAAAAGATTTAAACCAAAGACAAACAGTCACTAAGCATGTGATCTTACATTTAGTACAAGTCATCAGGGAAATACACACTAAAGCCAGAGGGGATCCTCAAATGTATGGTTAATTGACTTTTTTTTTTTTTTGAGAGAGAGAGAGAAAGGGGGAGCTTGAGCAGGGCTAGTGGGGAGGGGATCTCAAGCAGACTCCCTGCTAAGCGCAGAGCCTGAAGCAGAGCGCAGGACCCTGAGATCATGACCAGAGCCAAGAGTCGGATGCTTAACTGAGTGAACTACCCAGGAGCCCCTGGTTAATTGATTTTGACGAGAGTCAAAATCAGTGACAAAAGTTACTGGGAAAGAATCATCTTTTCAACAATGGTGCTGGGACAACCAGACACCCACACAAAAAAGGATGAAATCAGACCCCTACCTCACACCACGCACAGAAACTAACTTCAAATGAATGGAAAACCAAAACTGTTAGAGCTAAAACTATAAAACTCTCAGAAGAAAATACAGAAGTAAATCTTCCCAACTCAGATTTGTTAATAGTTCCTTAAATAACATCGAAAGCGTAAGAAACAAAAAATAAACTGGGCCTCATAAAAATCAGAACCTTTTGCTTCAAAGGAAACTGTAAAGGACATATAAAAACAACCCACAGAATAGGAAAAAAATACTTACAAATCATACATGATATGGATATATGTGATACAGCCATGCAATGGAATATTATTTGATAATTTTAAAAAAGTGAAATTCTGATACATGCTACAACATGGAGGAGTCTTGAAAACATTATTTTAAGAGAAAGAAGCCAGGCACAAAGACCACATATTATATGAGTCCACTTACAAGACATGTTCAGAAGAGGCAAATCCATGCAGACAGAGAGTAGATTAATACTTGCCCTGGGCTGGAGGGTATGCAGGGTGATGTAAAGGGTACAAAGTTGCATTCTACGGTGATAAGAATGTTTTAAATTGATTGTGTTGGTGGCTGCAAATCTCCGTAATTATATTAAAAAACACTGAATTATGGAAGCCCCTGGCTGGCTTAGTCAGTAGAGCATGTGATTCTTGATCTCAAGGTCATACATTTGTCAAAACCCAGTGAACTGTACATTTGAAATGGGTACACTTCATTTTATGTAAATTACATTTTTATAAGGTTGATTTTTTTAAAAAACAAAGTAATTACCTAAGCTCAAAGAAAGCGGATAGTGAATGGGGTAGGCAGAAAAATAGATCTAATGAAAGAAATGAGAAACAGGCATCAATGATAAAGCAACCAAGGAAAGAAATATTTCTTAGGAATGCCTCTTTTTAAACAAAGGCCCATCAATGACCAATTTGTACCCTGAGCAGCACCCACCAGCTTCTTCTTACTCAAGTGAAACACCACTTATTTCCCGCTGTTATAAGCAACAAAACAGCAAAAGGGGGTGGCCAGGAAGCATCCTGACATAAGACTTGGCTGAAAAGAACCAGGATAACTGCACCATCATTTACATGATACTTAAGTTACAATCAGCAGCATCCTAAAGCCCCGCCAGCTCACAAGAACCTCACATCAATCCTGGTGGATAAATACTATCATATCATTTTCTCACATTTGACAACTGAGGCTCACAGGAGATTATTTGCCCAAGTTCACAAAACTCCTAAGTATCCTCTACTAGTTAGTAGTTTGGGAAAAGGCTTGATTCAACTGGGTAAAATATGTGCCTGACCCAGGTAATGTAGTTGCAGAAGATATATTCAGTCCTTACTGGCAATTAGCGTCCCAACAATTTATCTGTCACTCAGTAGCATGGAAAGATGCACTTCTTGAATCTACCTGTTATCTACGACCTTTCACAACAAAGAAACAGGTGGCCTGTAATACTGGTGATGTCATTCTACGCATGCAAACAACTTGTGTGTTCACGTGCTTAGTAAAATACTAAACAGCTACTACATTAAAACCGGTGTTTATCGGGGACTCAATCAAAATCTACTGAACAAACAAAGACAAGCTCACTAGTTGCATTTCTGCTTTTCTTCAGAAATGTAAAGCGACACTATCCTCCCATCTAGTGGTCAAGCAGAAAAGTGTTTCAAGTGACACCCCTAAAAGCAGAACCAACTTTTTTGATCTTCAATTGCTGCTACTTCAGAGCCAACAGGGAACAAAGCAGCTTGTGTCATCCTTCCCTCTGGGAAGCCCTGCCTGGGCTCCATTCCAAAGAGCTCTTTCTCCCTTGAGAGCTAAGGAATGGTGGCACTTCCCACTGCAAGCCTGCTCCACCACCCCTCCCATCCCGCCCTCAGGACAAACCCTCTGCTGCACTGATCAACTCCAAGGGCTATGCCAAACACACCGTATATCACCAGCCCCCTCTGTATTGCCTTCATTCACTACCTCTTCAAAAGCTAGGGCAATGGAAAAGTATCCGACCTGGGAGAAAAAAATCCCTTTCAACATACAAGACAATGTGGAGGACTTCCCTCAGGGGACAAGTGAGGAAGAGGGATGTGTGCTCGCTTTCCAGGCACAAAGCAAGACCCGCAGTCACAGTGGGAGCTCTAACCATAGACACAAACTGAACTGGGAAGCAGTATTTTGGACTCAAAACCTCTTTCACTCTTAAAATATTCAAGGATCTCAAAGCCTTTTTATGTGAGTTATACTTATGGATATTTATTGTAACAAAACTCAGCAGTTCTTAAAAAAAAGAAAACTGAGCAGTTCTTCAAATATGTAATTGTTAATTCATTTAAAAACAATAAAACTCAATACATGTTAACACAAATAACAGATTTTATGAAAAGTGTTTCCCAAAACAGGAAAAAAAATTAGATAGAAAAGTGGCACGGCCATTCATTTTTGCAACTGTCAATAAACAGCTGATTATCACATCTGCTTCAGCATTCCATGTACTGTGTATGCCAAGCCCCCAAACAGTACTGTACTCTCCCGAGAAGATGAGAGGGAAAAAGGCAAATAACATCTTATTAACGTTATAAAAAGTTTCAACCCTGCTGACCCCTTATAGGGTCTGGGGATCATGGAAGTTCCCAGACCATGATTTGAGAACTGTTGCTCCAGAACTACAAGAAACCCACTATTCTGATATTATTTACTGAGTGATTCATGAATATTAGGTCTTACCTTCTCAATAAACCTATGCTGTCTGAGACAGGAAAAATGTCTTACTTTTGAATTAATGTTGTAATTGGTAACAGTAGATAATTTGGGTGTTGCTTTGCTTTGTTTTTTAACCAACACAGAACACTGAAAGCTTGCTACAAACAGAAAAACCTAATTGGCAGGTTTTTAAAAACACTTGTCCTACTAACACACAGCTTTTAATCACAGGAATAGGCTTAAGAAACTTTAAAAGTTTAAGGATAATTTTGAACTCTCTGAGCTCAATTCCCACATTCCAGCAATCTCTCTGCATGTGCTCTCAATTTTAAGAGTAGGTAAGAAATCTGCCCTTCCAGCCTTCCCTCCCAACTGACAATTCTGTACTAGGGATACACAGGTGAGGCAAGGGCAGACCCCTACAAGGTTTGTGTGGATGGGTGGGGAGCACTTATCCATTGGGGGCCTTCCCAGAGCCTGAGAAGGGGGCATCCGCGTGGGGGATGGCCCAGTACAGGGTGCTCGAGCCCAGGCAGGCAGAGGAGGGTGTCCACACAGAGGGAGGGGCAAGGTATGGTGAGGGGGTATCAGAATTGGAACAGGTGTAGAGTGGGGGCTGGGTGGGGTAAAGAGGACATCTGTGCAGAGGGGAATCCAAGCCTGCGCAGACGAGGGGGGTCTGTGCAGGGAGAGGCACAGCCCTGGAGAAGAGACTGGTCACCCACCTACTTGATTAACTGTCCTGCTAACAAGAATGACAGGAGTCAGGTTTCTCAGTCTGAGAACAGAGCTACAAACAATGGAAGGAGAAGATGAGCCCCCTGGTTTGGGACTAATGTTGCAGGTTATCAGTGGGAACCTGGCTCACTATACTTGGAGTTAGAAATACACAGGCACACATTCACACAGGTATAACTAACTCTGTCCACGAGAGGCTGTGGGAGCAGCAAGCCTCGATGGAACCAAGTGCACCCTAGCACCCAGATTATGGGTTCAAAATACCATTTCCAGTAAAAGGAACCAGGGATTCTGGAGAAATGGCTCCATCCAGGGCTGGGAAAGAGAAGGTACAAGTGGAGCTTGGATTAAATTGTTGTGCCAGAAAGAAAAGAGGTGTTCAGAGAATGATGGGAAACAGGTAAAATAACACAGAAGTCAACTGGATGGGTGACCCCGGCCAATCAAAGACAATTTAAACCTTAAAAGGAACAATGTTAGCAATGGGTCACAACCCAGTGAATAAAATAAGGAGACACGCACTCACATGCACAGTGTGATGAGGAAAGGTTAGTGACATGGTTGAAAGTACCTTCCCTCAAATGCCACAATAAACACAGAGGGGGTCACGTTGAACATGCCCAGGGCATATTCCCTCCCAGTGCGGAGGCCTGGCAGGCACCATCTCAAACACCACCAACACCCACACACCAAGAGGGTGCACTAAGACGAATCCATCTTCATTTCCAGGTTACTCCTGCAAGAGACTCAGAACTCAGATGATCTCATCAGGGAACACCGGGTAATCCCAAACTGACGGACACGATACATCACTATTTACAATCTTCAACCATATTAAAAGCACAAAAGCCAAAGAAAGAAGCAGGCATAGCCCGAGTGAGGGAGACGAGGAGCCAGGCTGACCAGGTGCATGTCTGCAGGGGGCTGGGAGCCGTCTCTGTGCAGTGCACAACTGCGGAGCAGCTGGTAAGACCCGAATGGACTCAGAACTCAACAGCGGGGGGCGGGGGGGTTGTTCGTGTTAACCTCCTAACGTGAGTGGCCGTGTGGGGCCATGCAAGAAAATGTGCTTGTCTGTAGGAACACAAAATGCAGGGGTGCTGGGGCATCTGGGCAGTGACCCGCTCTCAAGTGGGCGGAAACAAAAGCCTGTGAACTCTATTTCCAACGTACCCATTAGATCAGCCTTCCTCAACAGAACTGAGAGGCGACAGCCACCTTGACCTTTATTCCTTTGCCTTCACTTCCTTTTTCTTCAATATAAAAGTGTCCAATGTCCAAAGGAACCGTCAGAATTTTATCAGTTTCTGTTACACAGCTGTCTGCTCTAGGCAAAAAAACATGCCCAGAAATAGCCCAACAAAATGGGATTCTAGTGACACCTAGTGGCTTTATGTACCTACCATCTATATTTTCAGGAGGAAACGAGAGTAAGGGCCTGAATAGGCAGTAAACGTAGAATAAACAGGACATATAAAATAATGGTCAGTTCAGCCGTTACCTCTACGTTCTGCGGAAAAAAGTTCAAGCTCACTAAAAATCAGGAAATGCAAATGAAATAAATTTTATTTTTTTCATCGACAAAGTAGGAAAGATTAAAAAGACTGACAACTCACAATGTAACGGTTATGGGAAACAAGAGTTCTTTCACACTGCTAGAAAGAGGAGAATTTAGCGCACTCTTTCCAGAAGGTACTATGAGAGCATTTATCATAAATTTAAGTAGATAAGCCCTCTGAACTCAAAAACACACTTGTGGAATTTAAACCTATGGAAAAACTTACACATCTGTAAGGAGTAATGCACATGAAGACATTCAGTGTTGTACTATTTCTGACCAGAAAGAAAAAGAAATGGAAAACTTCATATTCATTAACAGATCAGTTACACAAATTACTTATCTCTTATAAAGAAGTGTATATGTTTTTAAAAATGAAATCTATCACTATATACAAACATGGAAAGATGTTCTCTAATATAATGTTAACTAAAAAAGTTTATGTGCATTCCATTAAAAAAATAAAACCTACATATTCCCATGGATGTACCTATGAATACGGATGTATAAATGCTTATGTATGCATTTTCTATGTGTTTAATAAAATGTCTAAAACTATATATTCCAAATTCTCAGTGGCAGATCTTCCCCCAACTGAGGGAAGATAAGCCAAGATGTAGATTAGGTGGGGACTTTTCACATTAAAAATATAAACATATTTAAATCTAAATACATTTAATTCAAAAGAAAGCTTGTCTTCAAGATAGCAAGAGGAAATATAAAAATCAGTAATTCTATATAACAATTAAAATCTGTACTACAGCAAACAATAAAAAAAGAATTTATATTAAAAATATGATTAAGTTCACTTTAAAGGGACTTGAGGAGATTGCCTTTGGGTAATAATTATTTTGGAGTTTCCCTGATCCCCTTAAGAAACAAGGGTTCAGCAGGGGCAACAAGAAGAGAGGAGATAAAGCAAAAGGGAAGTAGGGGACAGACTACCAAGGAAAGCAAGACGGCAGGACTCCCAGGAGAAGAAACTTTGAGAATTTCCTTGTCAGGATTAGCTGAGAGGCCTCTTTTCAGGACAAGGATGCCTGTCAGTTTACACTTCTACCCAAACATCTCCATTAACTTCAGGCTTTCAAGAAAGGTCTGTTTTTCTGTACCCCCCCCCCCCACATTCCTTTTAGGACCTTTTACTGGTAGCTCACCATCACTTCCCCGGAGAAATTTTCTCTGGTATCTCCAGGCTAATATAAGTAAAGCCTCCTCTGTTCATTAGTTAATAGGACAATATTTATCGAGCACCTACTATGAGCCAGGAATGTGTTACTTAGTGAAAACACAATCATAAAACGAGACAAACATGATGGCTACACTTACAGAGTTTACATCATAATGGAAAGACCAAAATGCATGATTAGGTAAGTAGGTAGGCAGACAGATGAATCACACTACTGCATATTCACCCAGAAAATACAAAATACTAATCTGAAGGGACATATGCACCCCTATGTTTATTACAGCATTATTTACAATAGCCAAACTATGGAAACAGTCCAAGCGTCCATTGACAGATGAATGGAAAAAGATGTGGTACACACACACAATGGAATATAATTCAGCCAGAAAAAAGAACGAAATCTTGCCATTTGCAGTGACATGGATGAAGCTAGAGAGTACAATGCTACGTGAAATGTCAGTCAGAGAAAGACAAATACTGTTTGATCTCACTCCTATGTGGAGTATAAGAAATAAAACAAATGAGCAAAGGAAAAAAAGAAAGAGAGAAAGAGAGAGAGACATACCAAGGAACAGACTCTTAACATAAAGAATAAACAGATGGTTAGCAGAGATGAGGGAAATAGGTGATGAGGATTAAAGGGTACACTTAGCGTGATGAAAAAAATAAAATTTAATTTAAAAAACAAATGAACAAAGTAAGTTCTAACAGCACAAAAAGGAAAGGAGTTGAGACAGAAAGTAACAAGGAAGACGCTGTTCGGTGGGCCATATGGTCTCTGTAATACTAGTCAATTCCACAGGAACAATGCAAAAGCAGCCGTTCGCAATACATAATCAAATGTGTATGGCTGTGTTCCAGGAAAACTTTATTTATGGACACTGAGATTTGGAATTTATATCATTTTCATGTGTCAGGAAACACTCTTGATTTTCTTCCCAACCTTTTAAAGCTGCAAAAACCACTGTTAGCTCAAGGCCCATAAAAGACAAACAGGGTGGTGGGCTGGATTTGGCCAACAGGCCATTGTTCACTATGCCTACCTAGGACCACGTAATTCTAAGCCATTTTATCTCAGCAAGAACAATATAGCTGATTTATGGGTTAGAAGTGTTGTACTTGCTAATGTACAAGAGGTGAAACAAAAGGGAGACAGGCACGAGGCTACTGAATGATGCGGCAAGATGATAGTTGTCTGGACTAAGGGGGAACAGTAGAGACAAAGACCCACGAAATCTATTCTGAGATACAACCAACAGGCCATTTTATTGGATTGCATAAGGAGATGAGGGAGCTGCTTCCATAAAAAGACAACTTTAAAAAAAATGCAAATGACAGACACACATGACCTATGGTTTTACCAAAACTTCAAATGACATATAAGTAGAAAAATAACCCAAGTCTGAATATAGCTGCAAGTCTGTGGATGCAGAAAGTGGGGGAAGAGGCTTATAGCTCCACAAAGAGAGTGGAGGGGCCTGGAGCATCAGAAGAAACACATGTAAAATAACTGAAAAAGAGGAAGTTTAGCACTAAATGCTGAAATACAGAATATGAGTGGTTCACAGCACCTGTCACAGGGAAGAGGCTCAGAAGAGACAGGCTCTGAAAAAATGTTAACTCTGAGGGATAATCAACTCTACTGAGAAGGAGTGGTAACCCTGGACAAACAGCAGTGGAGCAACCAAGAGGAAAACATTTAAGGATCCTACAAAACAAAAGGCCTCACCATCAACATCATTCACGAAAGGAACTATGCAGAGCAGAGAACAGAACTGACATAGGACAGTGCTCGGAAATTAGGAGCCCTGCTTATAAAATGAATGGGAACAGAACAAAGCAAACCACATTTATTAAAAAACTGTTTGGAAAAGAAAATGCAAATCAAACCATTTCAGCCTAATGAAAATCCACCTGCTATCAAAAATAAAAACAAAGCCAAAGAATATAACACAACTGTCACATCTGAATCAAATACTGTTAAACAAGTATTTGGGAAACTATATCTATTAATCCATCCATATGTGTGAGATATTTCTTGAATCAAAAATACAAAAACTAAGAACAAAAACAATAAAACAGGAAGACACTAAACAAGAGTTGATTAAATTCAGCAAACAAAAAAGAAAAGACAAAATCATGTCAGAGATGAAGACTTAATTATAACATGCTGAAGAAGAAACCAATTCAAATGAAAATTTAATTTAAAAAAATACTGATGAAAAAGGGGGGGGGGAGAAGGGTAATAAAAATAACATCCAGAAAGAAGTAAAAAGACTCAGAGTCAAAATGTTTGAAATTAAAGGCAGGTAGAGGAGGCCCAACATACATATAATTGAAGCCCCTGATGAAGAAAAGCTAAACAGCAAAACAGAGTAATATTTAAAACTATAAGAAAATCTTCCAGAACTAGGAAGGCCTGAATCTCTTGAAACGGCCAACCTAGAATTGGAATCAACAACTGGATTAATTTAAGACAAAAGAAAATAATTAGATTTTAAAGGGAAAAAAAAAAATCTTGGGTCCCCTAGAAGAAAGATCAAATAATTTACAAGAGGAAAAGAATTAGACTAGCCTCAGATACTAAAACAAACAAACAAAACTAGGTTCCAGTTGTGTTCAGTCATTAAAACCAAATCTCCTCCAAATGCACTATAAGTCATACATACCTTCTGAAAATTTTTAAAAGGGTTTGGAAACAAACAAACAGCAAACAATCTGTAGCTTTACCACATTTTCTAGGTGTTTACCCTGCAGAAAAGCAGTGACAGGGTCTGTGGGAGTGGTGGTGATGGGTAGCTCAACCTCCAAAAGGACTTGCTGTCTCTGGCCAAAGGAACTAGGGGAAGGAGCCCCAGCAAGTAGGGCCACCAGGGAATGAGGCAAGTACCCGGGAAACAAGCTGGGGAAGAGGAACCTCAGGTTCTGAGCATAAAAGCCCACATCCCTGGCTGACCCTGACCTACATGTGCATAAGGCAAACTGACATCAGCCTGCGGCCAAGGCTTAAAGAACTGAATGATTACCCCCCCTTTCTTTATCCCTTTCTTCTCCTACCGATCTTCCTAGTTCTTATGTAATCAGAGGGGGGAGTGAAGCATGAGAGACTATGGACTCTGAGAAACAAACTGAGGGCTTCGGAGGGGAGCAGCGTGGGGGAATGGGATAGGCTGGTGATGGGTAGTAAGGAGGGCACGTATTGCATGGTGCACTGGGTGTTATACGCAACTAATGAATCATCAAACTTTACATCAAAAACCAGGGATGTACTGTATGGTGACTAACATAATATAATAAAAAAATTAAAAAAAAAAAAAAAAAGAACCGAATGAATCTAAGCCAATGTCCACCACAGGTCTTAAGATGACAGTCTGCATTCTAAAACTAAACAAGTTAACTGCTTGCTTAAAAAAAAAAAACAAAAAAAAAACAAAAAAAAAAAAACCACTCTTCAGAGCAGTATAAAAGAATGCAGAACCTATCTGACATTTACAGTGTCCAAAACAAAACTCTAAGAGCCAGAAAATGTGACACATTCCTAAGAAAAAAGCAATCAACAGATGCCAACCCTGAAATGCTGGAATTATCAGACAAGGGGGTTAAAGGATCTACTGTTACTGTACCGTGCAAGAGAATGGAAAACACACATGTACGGAAAGACAGGAAAAGCAAAGGCAGAAATCTCAGGTAAAAAACAAAACACACAAAAAAGAACCAGGTGGAAATGTTAGAGCTGGAAAATAGATGAACTAAATTTACCAAGTAGATTTAATGACAGAATGGAGTTGATGGAGAAAAGAGTCAACGAACTTGAAGGAGGATCAGTGTGAAGAAAAAAAGACGACTGAAAAATAATGAACAAAAACCAGGGCATCAGGGATAAGTGGGGATGTTTCAAAGACTGTATTACACAGAAGGCATTTGCAAACTATGGGTTACAGGCCAACCTGGCTCACCACCTGTTTTTAAAATAAACTTTTACTACAACATGGCCACCCCCATTTGTTTGCTTCTTCTCTAGGGCTCCTTTGACACTACAAGAATCGAGTAGTTAAATAAAGACTACATGGCCCACAAAGCCTAAAATAAAGGCATTCCTCATCTTATTGTACTTTGCATTAATGTGCTTTGCAGATATCGCATGCTTTACAAACTGGAAGATCTGTGGAAACCCCACACAAAGCAGGTCTATCAGCGCTATTTTCCCAACTATATCTGTTCACTTCATTTTTCATTTTGGTAATACTCCCAAACATTTTCATTATATTTTTATGGTGATCTGGGATCAATGATATTTAATGTTATTATTGTAATTATTCTGCGGCTCCACGAGCCACACCCATGTAAGACCACTAACTTGATAAATGTGTATGCTCTGCTTGCTCCACCAACCAGCAGTTCCCCCATCTCTCTCCCTCTCCTTGGGCGTCCTGAGTCCCTGAGACACAACAATATTGAAATTAGGCCAATTAATAACCCTATGATGGCCTCTAAATGGAAGAATCACACATCTTTCAGTTTAAATCAAAAGCTAGAAATGATTAAGCTTAGTGAGGAAGGCATGTCAAAAGCCAGAATTCATCAAAAACTACACCAGTTAGCCAAGATGTGAATGCAGAGGAAAAGTTCTTGAAGGAAATTAAAGGGGCTACGCCAGTGAACACGTGAATGGTAAGAAAAGGAAATAGCCTTATCACTAATATGAAGAAAGTCTGAGTGGTCTGGACAGACCGAACCAACCACAACACTCCCTTTAAGCCAAAGCTGATCCCGAGCAAGGCCCTAACTCTGTTCAGCTCTGTGAAGGCTGAGAGAGGTCAGGAAGCTGCGGAAGAAACATCTGCAGTAGCAGAGGTTGGTTACTGGGTTTAAGGAAAGCACCCATCTCCATCACATGAAGGGACAAGTTGAAGCAGCAGGTGCTGATGGAGAAGCTGCAGCAAGTCATCCAGAAGGTGGGGCTCAGAGAATTCAGGAAGGTGGCTACACTCAACCACAGATTGTCAGCATAGACCAAACAGCCTTCTGTCAGGAGAAGATGTCATCTAGGACTTTCCCAGCCGGAGAGACGTCAATGCCTGGCTTCGAAGCTGCAAAGGACAGGCTGGCTCTCCTGTGAGGAGCTAATGCAGCTGGTGACTCTAAGTGGAAGCCAGCGCCCACGTACCATTCTGAAAATCTAGGGCCCTTCAGAATCATGCTAAGTCTACTCTGCCTGTGCCCTGTACATGGAACAACACAGCCCAGATAATGGTACATCTGTCTACAACATGGTTTACTGATTATTTCAAGCCCCCTGTGGAGACCTAATGCTCAGGGGGAAAAAGCTTCCTTTCAAAATATTGCTGCTCACTGACAATGATCACCTGGTCACCCAAGGGCTCTGACGGAGACAGAGAATGAGATTAATATGGTTTTCATGTCTGCCAATGCAGCATCCATACTGTAGCCCATGATCAAGGAATCTTTTCAACTTTCAAGTCTTACTATTGAAGGAATGCATTTTATAAGGCTATAGCTACCATAGATGGTGAGTCCTCTGAAGGCTCTGGGCAAAGTAAACCGAAAACCTTCCAGAAAGGATTCACCGTTCTAGATGCCATTAAGAACATTTGTGATATCATGAGAAGGGGTCAGAATATCAACACAAATGGGAGTCTGGAAGAAGTGGATTCCCGCCCCCCTGGATGACGTGGAGGGTTCAAGTAACCAAAGAGGGGGTGGAAGGAGCCAGAGAACGAGAATCAGAAGTGAGCCTGCAGGTGGGCCTGCACTGCTGTGCTCTCAGGATCAAAGTCCAACAGATGAGGGGTTGCTTCTGGTGGATGAGCAAAGATGGTTTCTTGAGATGGAATCTACTCCTGGGGAAGATGCCGTGAAGACTGTTGAAATGACAACAAAGGATTCAGAACATTACATAAACTCAGTTGATAAAGCAGCAGCAGAGTTTGAGAGGTCTGACTTCAATTTGAAAGTAGTTCTGTGAATAAAAGGCTATCAAACAGTATCACCTGCTGCAGACAAACTGTGAAAGGAAGAGTCAATCAATGCAGCAAACTTCAATGTTCTTATTTTAAGAAATTGCCACAGCCATCCCAACTTAAGCAAACACCACCCTGATCAGCCAGCAACCACCAATACTGAAGCAAGACCTTCCACGAGCAAAAAGATTATGACTAGTTAAAAGCTCAGATGATGATTAGCATTTTCTTATCAATAAAGTATTTTTTAAATCAAGGTATGTACATTTTTTAAACACGATGTTATTGCACGTTAAAGACTACAGTAGAGTGTAAATGTAACTTTTATATGCACTGGAAAACCAAAAACTTCATTTTACTCACTTTATTGTGATATTTGCTTTATTGCAGAAGTCTCAAGCCAAACCCAAAATATGCCCAAGGTATGCCTATATTTACTATCTATCCTTTTACAGAAAAACTTTGCCAATTCCTGTTACGCAGCTAATTAGAAAAACTAGAAAAAGAAGAGGAAATGGGACAGAAAAGCTATTTGAAGAAATAATGGCCAGAAACTAATCACATTTTTAGAAAAATTATATAAGCTTGTCCATTCAAGAAGCTCAATGAAATCTACACAAAATCAATTTAAAAACACCACACCTAGACACTTAAGTTAAACTTCTGAAAACCAAAGACAAGAAGAAAAACTGGAAAGAAGAGAAAAAAAACACACTACTTACAACAGAGAAATGATCTGAATGACTACAGAGCACTCAAGAGACACCAGAGGACAGAAGACTACAGGAAAAACTTTTAGGCAGTTGGAAAGAAAAAATAAACACTATCAAATTGGAATTGCATATCCATGGAAAATACATTCACAAATTATGATGAATAAGGACATTTTCAGACAAAGAAAAACTAAGCTCCATGCTCAGCGGGGAGGATGCTTGAGAGTCTCTTCCTCTCCTTCTGTCCCTCCCCCCCATGCTCTCACGCTCTCTAAAATAAATAAATCTTTTAAAAGAAAAGAACACTTTAAAAAGCAGTACAAACCAACTAGATCTAATAGATATCTAAAGATAGGACATTCCATCCACACAATAGAACACACATTCTTTTCAAGTGCACATGCAATATTTTCCTGGACAAAATGATATGGCGTAAAACAAGTCTCAATTACTTTAAAAGGACTGAAATAATACAAAATATGTTCTCTGACTACAGTGGAATGAAACAAGGTATCAAAAAACAGCATGAAGTTTGGTAAACACAAATACGTAGAATTTAAATAAGAACCTCCTAAATAACTAATGGGTCAAAAAAAAACATCACAAAAGAAAGTAGAAAATACTTTGAAATAAATGAAAACAAAAATACAACATACCAAATTTTATGAGATGCAGCTAGAGCAGTGCTTAGGAGTAAATTTATAACTATGAACCCTTATATTAAAAGAGGAAATTTTCAAATCAAGAATGTAATCCTCCACCTAATGACATTAGAGAAAGAGCAAACTAAACCCAAAGCAAGCAGAAGGAAATCATGAAGATTATAGAGTGAAAATAAAGAATAGAAAAACAGCAGAGAGGGGCGCCTCGGTGGCTCAGTCATCAAGTGTCTGTCTTCAGCTCAGGTCATGATCTCAGGGTCCTGCGATAAAGCCCACATTGGGCTCTCAGCTCAGCAAGGAGCCTGCTTCTCCCTCTCCCTCTGCCTGCCATTCTGCCTGCTTGTGCGCACGCTCTCTCTGTGTCAAATAAATAAAATCTTAAAAAAAAGAAAAAGAAAAAAAGAGAAAAATCAACAACCAAAAAGTAGGTTTCTTGAAAAGATCAATAAAGTCAAATCTTTTAGTTAGACTGATAAAGACAAAAACAGGTTACTAAAATCAGGACTGAATTACTATTACTACTGACCTTATATAAATAAAAAGGGTTATAACAAAAATACTACAAACAAGTATATACCAACAAATTAGACAATGTAGGTGAAATGAACAAGCCCTAGAAAGCCAGAAACTACTCAAACTGACTCAAGAAAGAAGTATAAAATTGAAGAAACCTATAGCAAGAGATTGAATTAGTAACCAAAACCTTTCCACAAAAGCAAGCCCAAGCCCAGATGGCTTCCTGGTGAATTCCACCAAAATCTTGAAGAATTAACACCCGTCCTTAGAAACTCTTCAAAAAACAGAAGTACAGGGGCGCCCAGGTGGCTGAATTGTTTAAGTGTCCAACTCTTGCTTGGGTCATGAGATCAAGCCCTGCATCAGGCTCTGCACTGAGTGTAGAGGCTGCTTAAGATTCTCTCTCTCCCTCAGCCCTTCCCTCCCACTCAAGAAGAAGCGCACCCAGGTGCTCTCTCTCTCTCTAAAAAAACAAAACAAAACAAAATAGAACATGCAAGATCTCAACTCATTCTATGATGCCAGTATAGCCCTGACACCAAAACCAGAAAAAGTCATCACAAGAAAACTATAGACTAATATTCCCTATGAATACAGATGCAAAAATAAAAATGAAAAATAAAAAGAAAGTACTGGCAAACTGACCCAGTAATTTGGGTGGGGAGGGGGGAGTATAGAACATGACCAAGCAAGATTTATCCCAGCAATGCAAGGTTGGTTCACCATATGAAATCCATCAATCTAATACAGCACATTAATAGAATAAAAGACAAAAAACAAACAAGTATCTCAATGGATGCAGAAAAAGCACTTGACAAAATCCAACATCTTTCAATGATAAAAACCCAAAAAAAATTAAAAAAATAAAAAAACTAGGAAAGGAAGGAAACTTCCTCAATATGATAAAGGGCATCTAGAAAAAATCCTCAGCTAACATCAACCTTAATAGTGAAATATAGAAAGCTTATCTCCTAAGATTATGCAAAGTGAAAAAAGCCCAATATAAAAGACCCCACACTGTAGGATTCCATTTATGTGAAATATTCAGATTAGGCAAATTCAGATACAAAAAGTAGATCTGTGGTTCTCAGGGGCAGTGACTGCTAATGGCTACAGGGTTTTTTTGGGGGTGATGAAAATGTTCTTAAATTAGATAGTAGTGACAGTTAAAAATCTCTATGAACTTAAACCACTGAAATGTATGCTAAAAGGCCGAGTTCTATAGTGTGTAAATTTTACCTTAATTAAAAAAAAATGCAGAAATCTAAATATAATTAGTCACATTGAAAGGAAATACCAGAGGAAACTCAGATCTTTAAGAATTAACAGTAACAGAAATAGTAAACATATGGATAAATATGAGACACTATTTTTTCTCTTAATTTACTTAAAACTTAACTTCATAACATACTATATACATACATACATAGTAATCAAAGGTTTAAATCTGTTTCTACATTCTTACTAAAAACACACCCACCTGCATCTTACAGTAATTAGAACTCCTTCTGGTCTTGCTCCTACTCGGTCCCCTTATCTCACTATAGAAGGTAGGAAATCTGATAGTGGCCACTTTAGAGCTGTCTTGGGCTAAAGACATACATGATAAATACCTCTGGAAAATGGAATGTTCCCTGAAATCCTAATGTAAAAAAGTCATACTGCTGCTTTTTTAGAAATCTAGAGTTAATTCATATGAAAGCAGGAAAGCAATATAGAGGCAGGGACTCTGATAATGATATGAAATTGCTCTAAAAGAATAAAGTCCAGGGCACCTGAGTGGCTCAGTCGGATGAGCGTCTGACTCTTGGTTTTGGCTCAGGTCATGATCTCTGGGTCATGAGATGGAGCCCCACACTGGACTTTGTGCTCAGTGAGGAGTGTGCTTGAGGATTCCCTCTCCCAACCCCTGCTTGGGTGTGCCCACACTTGCTCTCACTCTCTCTCTCTAATAAATAAATAAATCTTTAAAAGAATAAAGTCCATTAATTTTTTTTAAAAAACCTAATAACAAGGCATGGCCATTCAACTCTATATGAGGAACTCTAACTTTTTAAAGTAACTTTCTCCACAGCGATGTTGCACAATATAGGTAGCCCCTGGAGTTGTGGTCACTGCAGCCCTGCCCATTCGGTCCACAATGGCATTTTATTTGTCCTCTCCACTAAGTTATAAATTCTATGACATGCTGTGTCATACCTGTTCTAGTTTCTCTGGAGCACCTAGTATGTACTTGCTACTTTCGTATCAAGAACTACTTCCAGGTTAACTGGCCCTATAACAGACAGGGGTCCTGTGAAGAGTAGCTATCATGAATTCCATTTTCTCAGCATGCCCTCCATGATCTACATTTCAAGCATCATACTCTCCAACCACGTCCTCCTGTCCTCCCAAACACAATCTCTTGTACATCCCCAACAATTCCTCAATCCAACTAAGATCTATAGTCTGTTAATCAAACAGTGTTTCCACCACCCTTTGTTCCCTTCATAACCCCTCCAACCCCGATCAAATTTGGAGTCCACAGTCCATCATTATCCCTGACTCCATATCCCTCCAACCCTTTATGGTGGTTGCCTGGCAAAATCCAACCCCAGTTAAGTCCAACACTCCACCTCCTTCTTGCTTGTAGGTTGCTGGATAAACAACTGTCCTGTTGCTCAGGGCCTCATATTCAACTTATCAGCATCCTCAAGTGAACTGTTAGTCCTGCCCTGATCCATCCACTCCCAAGTTCCTAGACAACTATTTCATGTGTTTGTGCTCTCTTCAAACCCCCAAAGCCTCTCATTCTCACGTCACAATCTCGCTCCCTCTCACTGAGAAAACGGCATCAGGAAAGAATTTCCGTAAGACCTGAAGCCACATCTACTCACTTAGCAACAACTGTCCCCTATACTCTGCATTCCCTCCTATCCTTGATCCCATATAACCCAACCTATATAACCTATAGCATACATAAGATTAACCTGTATGTAACCTATATATCCTATGTAACCCATTGGCTTATGTGTTAGTCTATCCCTTCAGCCCCATTAATAAGCCACTAGAGTAAATGTCTCCTCTTGCCTTTGCATTAGCAAAATGTCCCTCTACTGGATCAGTTCTGTCAGCATAGAGATGCTGTCATTTCTTCCATCTTCCCCTCCACACCCCCCTCCAGGTACTCTCCCAGCTCTCTCTTCCCCACTGGAGTAGCCTCCATGCACTGTCTCCAAACTTCTACTTGAACAAGTCTTGCTCCCACTAATCTGCTAAAACTGCTGGTCAAGCTCCCAGAGACACCACCTTGTTAATTCCAGTGCTAACCTCTTAACCTGCCTTTACTCAACCTGTTTGCCACAGCTGATTATTATCCCTTTTTTGAAAGCTTTCTTCACCTGACTTCTAGAATCCCATCCTCACTGGTTTTCCTTCTCAACACCCAACACTAGAGTGCTCAACCTTGGAACTACCTCCCTTCCCTATCTATACTTACCAAGAGGTCATATCCAGATTTATGACTAAAAATAACGTCTGTATAAGGAAGATTCCCACATGCTTATCTTCAATCTCTCCCAGGGATTCCATACTCATATCCAACTGCCTACCTGACACCTCCACATGTGTGCCTAATAAATACCCCAAATTCAGCACATCCAAATGGAACTCAGGATCTCCCCTCCAAACCTGGTCCTTCTGAAGCCTTCTCAATCTCGGGAAATGGCAAACCCATCTTTCTGCTTCCTCAGGCCAACACCACACAGTCATCCTTGATTCTTCCCCTTCTCTACAAAGTCATATCCAAATCCTCAGGAGATCTAGTCTGGCACTACTTTCAAAAATACATCCTGAATCTGACCATGCTTCATGACCATCTGACCATGCAAGCAACGCCTCTAGGCTGGATCATTCAGCCTCCAACCACTCTCCTACCTCTTCCTTTGCCCCTTTTCCCACATATGTCTCTTCTGAATCACACTCCACAAGGCCCTACATCATCTGACGCCCCACTACCCTGCTGGCCTCAATCTCTTCCAACTCTTCCCATTGACGACACCTGTTATGGGCTCAATTATGTCCCCCACAAAATTCACATGAAGTCTTAACCCCAAGTACGTCAGAATGTGACCGTACAGTTGACTCTTGAGCGACATGGGCTCTAGGGGCACCAACCTTCAAAAATCCACATGTAAATTTTGACTCCCCAAAAACTTAATGACCAATGGCCTACCGCTGACCAGAAGCCTTACCGTTAACAAGCAATTAACACATATTTTGTAATGTTATATGTATTATATACTGTTTCTTAAAATATCTTAATTTTTTCAGTATTTCAAGACTGCACAGTTTATCTCTAAGTTTTTTCAAATTGTCATAAATCTCCAAAAAATTTTCCAAAGTTCTTACTGAAAAACAATCCGTGTATAAGTGGACCTGCTCGGTTCAAGTCCTTTTTTCTCAAGTGTCAACTGTATTTGGAGATCTGGCCTTGAAAGAGATAATTAGGGTTAAATGAGGCCACTAGGGTGGGCCCTCAGCCAATACAACTGGTGTCCTTACAAGAAGAGGAGATTAGGACACCAACACACAGAAAGACCAGGTGAAGACACAGAAAGGACAGCCATCTGTCAGCCAAGGAGAGGCCTCAGAAGAACCAATCCTGCCAACACCTTGAGGGCAGACTTCTGGCCTCCGGAACTGGGAGAAATCAGTGTCTATTGCTGAAGCCCCCTCCCTGCGGTACTTGAGCTGTGGCGGCCGAGCAGCTATTATCTGCTTCATCACATTCACCTCCTCATGGTTTCCTGAATACACCAAGCATACATGTCTCGGCGCCTGTGTGGTCATCTTCCCTCTAGGAGGGTTAAGGATTATACCAGGTCCATCTTCAGCTGCTGAAACCAAGGCC
Organism: Ursus arctos; assembly: GCF_023065955.2. Classification (NCBI taxonomy): domain Eukaryota; kingdom Metazoa; phylum Chordata; class Mammalia; order Carnivora; family Ursidae; genus Ursus; species Ursus arctos. Next base: position 21,877,190 of record NW_026622952.1, read on the forward strand.
TGAGGACATTAAATGACTTGCGCAAGTAAGAATCAGAGAAAAGACAAAATCACATTTCATCTGGTTCTGTGATGTATGAGAAATACCTCCACACTCGACCAATAGTAGATACTTAAAGAAAAAAAAATAAAGGAACCACTTACTTTTCAACCCAGAGCACTGAAACGAGCTTCACACCTCTCTTCTGTGCTTTGTCCCAAGTGCTCTGGTATCCATCTTTGAAGACAACGTGAGTTACCTGTTTGTTAAAAGTTTTTGAAACCTGTAGACAAAAGGCAGAAAACAAAACATAAATTACCATTTATGAACAATTTCATAAGTAAAATTGATCAAAAAGGGTACTTTATCCAATATTTGTCAAAAGGAAAACATCTAAAACCCCTACTGCAGCAATTCCATTTCTCATAATCTGCCACAGAGAACTACTCTAACAAATGGGTAATGCCGCTTTGAAAACCTATCTGCTCCAGTTAGGATGGGTGTGTCATACAGGTGTTTATCTCTGCTTCCTCTCAAAAAACCTACGACATAGAGAGTTAGAGCTCTACAAGGATAAAAAGGAGAGCGAATGTGGATAGGAGCTGGTAATGCATTTTTAGCAGACGAGAGAATAGGAGCTAAGCCAATTAAAGACATATAAGACAAGCCTTCTACATCAGCCATAAAATAAAATTCACTGAAAACAGACAATACAGGGAATACTTATGTAATTAAAATTAAAAACATTTAATGTATTTGGAAGAAAATAACATTCATTTAAATATTCAGAAGATACTGTGTTCATGAAAGAACATCTAAGATTGGGAGGTTTTGTTTTGTTGTTTTTAAAGATTCAGAGAACTAAAGAGCTCTTAGAAATTAAAAATATGATGACATAAGTAAAAAAAAGTCTATAGAAATCCTGGACAATAATAAAGTTGAGAAATTCTCCCCAAAGGACAATAAAAAGACAAGGAGATGGATGCAACAGCAGATATAAGACATGACCATAAGCTCAGACCAGGAGAACCAAGAGCTGAGAAATAATAGTTGAAGAAATACAGGGACAGAGAACATGGAAAAGAAATAATTCAAGAAAAGTTTCTCAAATTAAAGAGCATGTGTTCTAGATCAAAAGGACCTGCAAGAGCCGGCATAAGAATGAAATCAGCACCATATTAAGTATATCATCGTGAAATTTCAGTAGAGCTGGAGTAGAGAAAGATTAGACATTAAGAAACGGTAAGAAGTGAAGGTGGGGATAAATCACACTCAACAGTGAGACAGGACAATGTCATTAGACTTCCCAACAGCAATCTGGAAGTCAGAACACAAGGGTGAAGTGCCTTCAAGGAAAAATAATATACCCTGAGCATTTTACAATCAGCTAAAATATCAATCAAAGGTAAAGAAATGTATAATAAAGACATGTTCAAGCTCATGGTGTCAGAAAATTTACCTTTTATATATAATCTTTCCAGAAGTGGAAATGGTCCAATACATCATTCTTTTAACAATATTTAATTTTATCAAAGTAACATATGCACATTGTTTGGAAATAAAAAGGTAAACACCAAAAGAAACAGATAAAACAGATCTGAAAATGGCTGCCTTAGAAAAACAGAATGAAAAGTGTAGAGCAAAGGATTGCTGGTTTCTCCTTGTTTGAGAAACTCATGGCACTGCACATTTGCCCTTTTAAGCAACATGTATGCATTGCTTTGATAAAATATACATACATCTTTCTTTGTCTATCTACCTACCTACCGGCCAGAAGGCCCTGGAGAGCTTCTGAGGCAGTGAGGGATTATTACTGAGCCAAGACTCTAAGTACAGACTGACACAACCAGACAGAGGAGTCTAGCATTCAGGGTCATTTCTTCCTTAGGGCTTTTGCCAAATTTAGCAAATAATGGGTAGCACTTCTAAATGCCTCTAAGGACAAGAGGGGCAAAAACTGGACTGCCAGCCTCAGAATGGGAGAAGGGAGTCTGGCAAAACCCTCATATCTTGTATGGGCACCCAAACGGCTGATCCAGGAGTAAGGGTAAACCACATAATGGCCCTCACAGGTCTGCAGTCCAGTTTTAAATCATCTTCAATCCTGCAACTGGATTAAGATAATCCTGGATTATGAGGGGCGCCTGGGTGGCTCAGTCGTTAAGCGTCTGCATTCGGCTCAGGGCGTGATCCCAGAGTCCTGGGATGGAGCCCCACATCAGGCTCCTCTGCTGGGAGCCTGCTTCTTCCTTTCCCACTCCCCCTGCTTGTCTCTCTCTCACTGGCTGTCTCTATGTCAAATAAATAAAATCTTTAAAAAAAAAAAAAAATCCTGGATTATGAGCACTAAAAACAAGACTGAAGCAAATGTGAATCTCTTCTGAAGAAAGAGAATACAATTCTAGGTCTCTAATTTCAAACTTAAATACACACAATACTCAACTAGAAAAACAACAACAACAACAACAAACAAAACATCAAGCTTACCTAGAGATGAGACAAGAACATAAACCACTAGAAATAAAAAGTAAAAGTAGACCTAGATATTGCAATCTACCCAACAAAGCCTTGGGGATTGCAGCTAAAGCCCAGCTTGGGGAGACGTATAACCTAAAATGCTGTCGAGAATTTAGCTAAGCTACTCTAGGGTACTGCTGCCTTGGCATCTGTTTTTTTTTTTTTTGGCCAAGCATTCTGCAGGAGTCCAAAACCAACACCAACCCCTCATGCAAGCACATACCCTAGATAACAGCCCCAGAGTCACAAGCAAATGTCAGTTCCCCAATGGCCCTTTGGGCAACCATCTCCTCTGCCTTTAAGGTCCTTCCCCTTGTGTGTCCCTTAAGGTTCTGAAGCTACCAAAACCTCATTCTTTGGTTTGAATTGATTAATTCAGCCCTAGACTAGGAAGCTGAAAGCATTCCCCATGGAGCCTAATAAAGACATATGCCTCAGGTCCTGCCAGTCTCTCTGGCTGTACTTAGCCCTGACCTCCCAGTGTGGCTTCTCAAGCGTACGTGGCGTCATGCACCTCCTTCAAGACCTGTAATAAACTCCTGTTTCAATTTCTCTGTAGTCTGTTGTTTAACTGCTGTTCACCATTCGGCACCCTGCGTTCCACTTTACAAATGTGAATTTAACTATGTCATAACAAAAGCATGCACAAAAAGAAGGTTAAAATGTCAATGCAGTCATCTTAAAAAGCTGGAAAAAGAACAGCTAATTAAAACCAAAGAGTGAGTTAGAGTATTATAAAAATGAGGCCAGAATTAATAAAAAAGAAAAGGAGGATCAAGAAACCAAAAGTTGGTTCCTTGGAAAAACTAATAAAATCAATAAAACCCAAGTAAATGTTATAAGGAAAATAAGAGAAAAGGCACAAATAACCAATATCGGTATGAAGGGGTCATCTCTATAGACTGTGAAGACATTAAAAAATTCAAACAGGATATTATGAATAGCTTTGATCCAATAAATTTTGAAAATTTAGATGAAATGAATACATTTCTTAAAAAAAAATACCAGCTTTCTAAAAGCACTTATAATAGAAAAAAATGCATATCCTATAATTTTCAAACAGATGAAAAACTGTAACAAAAAAAGTTTTTAAAAAATCTACAAAGAAAACTCAAGGACTAGTTGGCGTCATCAGCAAATTATACCAAAAATTTAAGAGAGAAATACCAATCCTATACAAACTTAGAATAAAAAAGAGAAAGAGTCACAATTCTGCGATTTGTTTTATGAAACTAGCCTATCTTTAGTACTAAACCACAGAATAGCACTACAGGAATGAAAATGACCAGTATCACTCCTTGAAATATTTGCATGGAAAAAGAAGAAAACAAAATATTGGCAACTTGTTGTCAACAAATACATAAAAAGGATAATGCATTCCCACCACTTGAGTTTATTCCAGGACTGCAAAGTTGGTTAATATTAAAATAAATAGTTATTCACTATGTTAACAAAGTAAAAGAGAAAAAATTATGATCATCTCAATTATATGCAGAAAACACAATTGATGACATTAAAAAGTTAATTCATGAAGAAAACTCTCAGCAAATTAGGATCTGAAAGTTGGTAAAAAAAAAAAGCATTAAGCATATGATATCACTTATACATGTAATCTAAAAAACAAAATGGACTAATAGGGAACTGGTGGGTACCAGAGGGGACAGGGGTGATGGGCAAAATATGTGAAGATTAGAAAAGGTACAAAGCTCCAGTTTTAAGTCATAGAGACGAAAAGTACACCGTAACTTTGGTGACAGATGAGAACTAGACTTATCCTGGTGATCATTTCATAATGTACATAAATGTGGAATCACTATGTTATAAACCTGAAATACAGTATTGTGTATGTCAACTATACTCCAATTTAAAAAACAAAACAAAAAAATTGCATTAGGTGAAAATGCAAAAAGCTTTCCCTTGAGCAGAGGAACCACACAAAGATGCCTGATAAGTGTGCTCTATTTAACACAGGCCCTCACAGTGCAGCATGTCCAGAAATAGAAAGAGTTAGGATTAGAAAATAGAGTAACTGTCCCGTGCACATAATATTCAATTGTGTACATTTTTTAAGTCCTAAAAATGCCACATTACATAAATGAGTTTGCTAAGTCTTCTGGACACAAGGTAGATATGCAAAAATTATTTCTATATACCAGGAACAGTTAGAAAAAGGAATTTAAAAGATACCATTTATAAAAGCAACCAGGAACAGTTAGACAATGGAATTTTAAAGATACCATTTATAAAAGAGAAAATTATGAAACATTACTGAAAGAAATTCAAGAAACCAAAATCAACAAAGGCATATAAATTCATGGGTTGGAAGATTCAATTTCATAAAAACGTCAGTTCTCGCCATATGGATCTATTTTTATCAATCCAATCCCATTCAAAAATTTTGAAAGCTTTGGGGTAAATACCCAGTAGTGCAATGCCTGGATCATAGGGTAGCTCAATTTTTAAATTTTTAAGGGACCTCCAGACTGTTTTCCAGAGTGGCTGTACCAACTTGATTTCCCACCAACAATGTAGGAGGGATCCCCTTTCTCCACATCCTCTCCAGCAATTGTTGTTTCTTGCCTTGTCAATTTTTGCCATTCTAACTGGCGTAAGGTGGTATCTCAGTGTGGTTTTGATTTGAATTTCCCTGATGGATAATGATTTTGAACATTTTTTCATGTGTCTGTTAGCCATTTGTATGTCTTCATTGGAAAAGTGTCTGTTCATATCTTCTGCCCATTTTATGATTTGTTTATTTGTTTCTTGTGTGTTGAGTTTGAGAAGTTCTTTATAGATCTTGGATACCAGTCTTTTACCTGTAGTGTCATCTGCAAATATATTCTCCCATTCCGTGGGCTGCCTCTTAGTTTTTTTGACTGTTTCGTTGGCTGTGCAGAAGCTTTTTATCTTGATGAAGTCCCACAAGTTCATTTTATCCTTTGTTCCTCTTGCCTTTAGAGATGTGTCATGAAAAAGGTTGCTGTAGGCTGGTGATGGGTAGTAAGGAGGGCACGTATTGCATGGTGCACTGGGTGTTATACGCAACTAATGAATCATCGAACTTTACATCAAAAACCAGGGATGTACTGTATGGTGACTAACACAATAAAAAAATATTATAAAAAAAATTTTTTTGAAAGCTGACAAACTGCTTCTAAAATATATTTGGAAATGCAAAAGGCAAAGAACTGCCAGGACACCTTGAAGGAAAAACAAGAAGACTTACGAAGATTCATTATAAAGAGCAATTATGACTGTGGTCTGTCATGAGAACAGATAATGCGGATACTGAAACATAGTTACCTGACTGACGACAAGCAAAGGCATTAGTTCAGAGATTGGTTAAAGGATGGTCTTTTCAATAAATGGTGCTAAGATCAAAAATATTCACATGGAAAAAAAATGAAACTATTTCACACCATATATAAAAATCACTTCCAGATATATAGTAAATCTAGATGTGAAAGGCAAAATGGTAAAGCTTCCAGAAAATAACAGGAGAAATCTTTGTAATCTTGGTATAGGCATAGATAGTTGTTTTTTTTAAAAAAACACTCGCAACAAAGCTCACCATAAAGAAATAAACTATATTCCAATCATCAAAAGATACCATGAAGATGAAAAGACAAGCCACAGAGTTAGAAAATCTTGCAATTCATATGGCCAACAATGGGGTCAACCAAAAAACAGAAGGAATGCTTACAAATCAAGAAGAGAAGGAAAAACCCAGTGGAAATATGAGCTGGAGTCTTGAACAGGTTCCTCAAAATAAATATATGAAAACATGTGGGAAAATACAATTTCAAACCATGATGATGTACCACCAGAAGGGCACCAAAGGGCTCAAAGTAAAGACAAAAGCAAGTACGAGCAGCAGTGGGGCTCTCATTCACTGGCAGAAATACAAATATTTTCTGCGGTGGTCGAATCCGTTAGGAACCATTGCTAATCTTCTCAGATGTAATAATGGTCTTTTTATTATACAGGAAAATTCCTTGTTCTTAGAGGTTACACACTGATCCAGTTTAGGGGCAGATTTTATCTGTGACTCACTTTCGAATAGTTTAGGAAAAAAAAACCACATACACATGTAAATACACTGTACGGAAGAGATGAAGACAAAGCACGTATGTTAAGATCTTAACAATTACTGGGTCTCTATGTCCCACTTTTGTATTTGAAGATTTTCTCAATAAAAGGTGAAAAGCAAAAAGAGCCAACAGATGGAAAATCTTAATACTAAGATACTATGGTCTTAAGGGCCATTCTGTCAGCTCCCACACTCCACGGCCTTTTTCTCAGCCACTGCACCTCGTCTTTCAGCCCAAGTAGGGAGTAGGCATCAAAACAAGGAATCACCCTCTGGTTTCTACCTTCCAACAGATCAAAAAAGAAGGGGTCTCCTCGGGTTCTCAAGGGCACCCTACCCCAACATGCTCAACACTCTCCACTCCAGTCTGCTCTGGCCATCAGGGTAGAGGCTAGTTAAGAGCAGACAAGATTCAGGAGCACCCTCTCTGCCCGTGGCTGAATGCCTCCTTCCGTTTTACACCCTGGGTGTCAAGGCCTTTCTTGCCTCATCCTAAACTCCGGCATGCCTTCACCCATCTCACCGATCTCACCGTGTTAATCTCTCCCTTCACCCAGCCTATGCCATCCTCCCTCAACAATCCCCCCCCACACATGAATACACTCTGTTCACAGTTCAAGTCCCCATGAGAGCAGCCTGTCTTCACCATCTCCATTCCCCGTATCTCATTCATTCCTGGGCTAACGTCCAATCCTTTTACCCATTTCACTGAAAACTGTGCTACACTCAACAATAACCTTAGAGTTTTAAATCTAAGGTACACTTGCCAGTCTCAACTTGTCTGAAGATTCTGCATTGCTTTAAAATTCTGTCTTTGAAGTGCATCCCTCCTCTGACTTCCAGACTTCCTTTTCCAGAATCTCCTGGCATCCCCTCTTTGTTGCTGGGTCCCCTGCTCCCATCACCTGCCATCCAAATACTAAATAGGCTCCACCTGCAGCCCCTTTCATTCTAACCGCCTGAGTCAATCCCACAGCAGTGGTCTCACCTGACCCACAGGGTCTTGACCCCGTACAATATTATCTCCAGCTTGACTTTCTCAAATTCCAGACCCATATATCCAAATGTCTGTCAGATATTTTCAATATGCCCAAATCCACAATCCTTCCCTTAAAAACCTTTTCCTTTTCCTGCATTTCTCACTTAGGTCAACAGCATCCTGCATCCAATTAACCAGTGGCAGAATCCACGTTTCTAGGCTAGTCTTCTCACATCACCCACAAGGCCAACTGTTCTATAAATTCGACTATTCTAAACTTCTTTGCAGCATGGTTCGCCCCTCCCCCCTGCTGCACCACTCACCCACTGTCCTCTTTGTCCTCATCCCTCATGTTCTACATAGTAACTACCAAAAAAAGAAAATACAAGCATTTCCCATTAGGTATCAGAGGACTGCCATATGTAGCAATGGTAAAATGAATTTCTTACCTTTGCCCCCATATCCACAAGTTGGTTTGTAAATGCCTTTGAATAATTTTCTGTTCCATTCACTGACCAGACTTCAACATAGGCCACTACATCTGAAAATAAACAAAACAGTAGCATGAAATAAATCTGAAATTCTAGCATCCCTCCCCAAGGAGTTCAGTAGATGTTTATCTCGTTCTAAATTATTTACATTAAAAAGTAAATTCAAAGCTTCTTCTATCAAAAGCCTATTCAAAATAGCATTAGTGCGATTATGGTTCTTAAAACTCCAAGCAAAGAACAACTTTATTCACACACAAGCCAAGCCTTACCTTTTAACACTGGATGCTCTTCCCGGATTCCTAAACTAGGCTCGACTTTTCTAGTGAAGAGTATGGTTGGTGTAAAGGACCATACAACCACTCAACTTCCTATACCTGGAGACAGTCAGCCCCCCACGCCCCACAGGGCCGGGGACTGGACTGGACTCGGGGATAGCCCTCCACACCCCACGGTGTCGGGGACAGGACTGGACTCGGGGACAGCCCCCCACTCCCCACAGGGTCAGACACTGGACTGGACTCGGGGACAGCCCCCCACTCCCGACAGGGACGGTGACAGCACCGCACTCGGGGACACCCTCCCTCCAGATGCTGCCAGGCTGACTTCCGGAAAGGCCAGGCTCCGCTCCCCACGCGCCTAGCAAGCCCCGTCCACGCGCTCGCCGAGACCTTGGCGCACGCCCTCAGGCCCGCCCGCGGCCGCCGACTCAATTTCCAGAGTGCAGGAAGTCCCCTCACCTTTCAAGACCTGGCGCCCTGAGGTCCCGGGAGCCGCCATGAGAGACATACGACGCGAACCCTCAGCACCGCGCCAAGCCAGGAGAGCCAGGAGTGGGTGATACTGAGCATGCGCACGGCTGACGCGCGTCCCTTCCCCTCCGTCTCCACGGATATCCGCTCATCCACGTTTTCTAAACAGCCCAAGGAGGGTGGGTGGGGGGAATGTTAAGGTTTCTGCTTGCTTTAAAGGGGACAGGGGCTTTTCCAGTGCTCGGTCTCGGTTCACCTCCAGTCACACTGCTGGTCAGTGTTCTCCCCGCGAGTCTTCCTGTCCTCTTGGAAATTACGAGCACGGGTGTCCCCCAAACCCTAGTCAAACCCCTCTGTCTCCGTAAGGACACTCAGAAGCTTCCCGGAGCCTCACTGGCCCACCTGGGAACTGCGGACGGGGAAGGAGCAGAGTGGTAGTTCGCAGCCCCTGTGGGACTTCAGAAGAAACTTCTCCGAATCTCCAACCGCGCGGTCACGCTCACCCCGCGAGCACGGGGTCCCTGTGCGCCGCCCTGTCGTCAGCGCTCGGAATTACCGCTGGAAGGGCCAGACCGCCGTGCTTCAGCGTCCCCAAGAGCGCCTGCGGGAAGGGCGGGCACCCCTGGGGACCCCGGGCCTCAGATCCCACGGCGGGGGGGGGGGGGGGGCGGGGAGACACCCCGGGCCTCAGATCCCGCAGGGGGGGGAGGGGGAGCCAGTCTCAGACCCCACTGGGGGGGGCGCCGGGTCTCAGATCCCCGCTGAGGAGACACCCCGGAGCTCAGATCCCCGTAGGGGGGAAGGGGGAGCCAGGTCTCAGACCCCACTGGGGAGACCCCGGGTCTCGGACCCCACGGGGGGACCCCGGACCTCAGGTCCCCGCTGGGGGGACAGGCGGGAGCCGGGTTTCACACCCCGCGGGGGGCTGTGGAGACCCTGGACCTCAGATCCTGTCGGGGGGGGGGGGGGGAGGCGACCCCGGATCTCCGATCCCGCAAATGCAGGGGAAGTTGGGTCTCACACTCCTGTATGGGGACCCCGGGCATCGACTCTGCGGGGAGCTGTGGGGACGCTGGACCTCAGATCCCGGCTGGGGGACGCGGGGTACCCTAGATCGCTGACTACAGCTACGGGGTCTGGCGCTTGGCAGTACCACTCCTTGCAGCCTGCAAATCCCGGAGCGGACACATCCGGGCTGGAGCGAGCGAACCCGGGAGGGAGCTTGTGAGGTCCGCGTTGGTAAACAGCCCAGCAGGAGCGCCGCTGAGCCTCGGGGGGATTCAAACCTCCCGCCCGCGGAGCCCCGCCCACGCCTGCGGTCCCGCCCCGGGGCTATGCAAGCGTGTGGTGCCGGGAGCAGCTAGCCTAGGTGGAGAAACCCTAGTCCCAGAATGCCGGGTAGAAGCGGTAAGGGTCTCATCCTTGTCTAGTCCCGGGTCTTAGGGAGATTAACAGGAGAAAGAAACAAGTCTTAGGGAGAAAGCATCTGGCCCTTCAGTGTTAGCTGTGATGTTAGCTGTGGGTCTTTCACGGGCGCCTGTTACCAGGTTGAGGAGTTTCCTATATCTTCCTCTTTTGCAGGACTATTCCATTTTTTAAATGGAAATGTTTGAAATCAGGATGTTTGGTTTTGTGAAATGCTTTTTTTTTTTTAATCTATTGAAATGATCATATTTTTTTTCTAGGTTGTGAACAGGGAGCTACACTGATTTTTGAATGTTGAAATAAGCTTGCATTTCTAGGATAAACCCCACTTCGTCATGATGTACCAACCCTTTAACATGTTGTCAGACCTGTTTTGTTAAAATTTGTTTAGAATTTTGTCCTCTGCATTCCTGACAGATTTGGGTCTGCGGTTTTCTTGTAATGGAAACTTGGAGATACAGGAAGGAATTAAAAAATAACAAAAAGTGTTAAAATGTGGGTAAATCTAAATGAACATTATACAATCAAAAAATAACATAAACACTGATTGTATAAACCAACAATAATTGTCTTATGAGGTTAACATACAACATATATACAGTAGTAATGCCCTATAATAGTGGTGAATCGGTCAGGAGGCTCAGGGAGTGACAGTCCTCTCGGGCCCTTTCATTTTATTTAATTTTTTTTAAGATTTTTTTATTTATTTGAGTGGGAGAAAGAGGAGAGAGATGCAAGTGACAGCACATGAACAGGGAAAGGGAGAAGCACACGCCCCACTGAGCAGGGAGCCTGATGTGGGACTCGATCCCAGGACCCTGGGATCATGACCTGAGCAGAAGGCAGATGCTTAACCGACTGAGCCACCCAGGTGTCCCAGGCCTTTTCATTTTAAAGGAAGTAGTGGAAGTACTCATGTCTATTACAGTGTGATCAGGCAAGGTTGTATTTTGCAATCTCTATGGAAATCAATGAGAAATTAAATATTGTGTAACTATCAAAATAATAAAAGGAAATGAAAGAATAAAATATAACTCATTCTAAAAAAGCAAAGAAAGGATAAAAAATATGTAGCAAGCAGGAGAATGAACATAAGAGAGGAGAGATTTAAGCCCAAATTTGTCAATAATTATATTAAAGAAAGCACCCATTCTTAGTGGAAATACTCAAGAGAACAGGAATTTGTTGTTTCTTAGCATATATGCATACACCTAAAGCCAAGATCTTACTCGGTGGGGGAGCACTGCAGGCATTTCGTCTGAGACCCAGAAGAAAGCAAAGTGACTCCCACTGTCTGCACAACTATTCCACGTTATTCAGTGGATATAGTGTCGACTCCAGTTAGACAGAGAAATCAAATACGTGGACAGGAATCTTAAAATAAGTAAAACTATTTTTATTGCAGAGGAAATAGTAGGACACCTAGAAAGCCCTACAGAATCGCTGACAAAACAAACTTAAATAATCAATTCAGTAAGGATCCAGAAATGAAATGTACATGCAGGTAGAGGATGCATGGATACAGAAAACTCCGTCTGCAATAACAAAAATAAAGAACAGACTTAACAAGAAAACGTGCAAAACCTATTTGAGAAAAAGTTTGAAACACTCCTGAAAAACACAATAGTAGCTTTGAACAAGTGAAGAGGCATCCCTTCTTCTTGGCTGGAGAGCTTAACATCATAATGATGTCTGCTCTAACTAACTGAATGCAATCCCAATTTAAAAATATTAATAAATGTTTTAGGGCTCCTGGGTGGCTCAGTGGGTTAAGTGTCTGCCTTCAGCTCAGGTCATGATCTCAGGGTTCTCCGATAGGGCCCCACATCACATCAGGCTCCCTGCTTAGCAGGAAGCCTGCTTCTCCCTCTCCCTCTGCCCCTGACCCTACTCCTGCACTCTGTCTCCTAAATAAATAAAATGTTTTCTAAAAAAAATCAATAAACATTTTGATGGAGCTGGACAAGTTGATGCAAAAACTGATGTGGAGAAACAATATACCAGACCAGGAAGTCACTGGAAAAGAAAAGCTACAAAGGGACTAACACTACCAGACACAGCACATGCTCTCATTAAAACTGAGGTCTGATGCATGACCAGACAAACAGGCCAGTGGGGCAGGGGGGAGGGTCCAGAAATATGTCCAAGTATGTGTGGACATTTGATAAATAGTAAAGGTAGCATCTCAAATCACTGGATCGAAGATAGAGTTTTGGGAGCGCCTGGGTGGCACAGCGGTTAAGCGTCTGCCTTCGGCTCAGGGTGTGATCCCGGCGTTGTGGGATCGAGCCCCACATCAGGCTCCTCCGCTATGAGCCTGCTTCTTCCTCTCCCACTCCCCCTGCTTGTGTTCCCTCTCTCGCTGGCTGTCTCTATCTCTGTCGAATAAATAAATAAAATCTTAAAAAAAAAAAAAAAGATTTTTGGTGTCGTCAGGAAAAAAATATAAAATTAAATCCGTATCTCTGACCATATATGAAAATAAACCTAAAGTGGATTGGGGATCTGAATAATAATAATAAAAAAGAATGCAAACGCACAAGTTCTAGAAGCACACATGGGTGACTGGTGAATTCTGATATAACCTGGATGTTGAGAACAGACTTTGCAACCGTAGCTCCAATCCAGGTGCAATAAAAGAATGATTAAAAACAACAACACACCATAAAGAGTCAAAAGACAACTGACAGAGATCTGAGTCAGAGAGATTTGGAGATGCTGGCAAGGACAGAGGAAGGGGCCAAGGAGCACAGCAGCAGCTGGGAGGAGGTGGGGAAGGCCAGGGAATAGATTCTCCCCACGCGTTCTCCAGAAGGAGCTGTGCCCCACAGACACATTGACTTCAGCCCAGGGAGACTCATTGCAGACCTCTGTTATTACAACTGCAAGATAATAAATTTCGTGTTTTAAAGCACACAGACAGGTAACTGGAAAAACTGGAAAAAAATATTTACACTATTCCTAGCATATTTTTTTAAAAACTCTAAAAAGCTGAAGAAAAAAGACCAAAAGTTATATAGAAAAGTGGGCAAAAGAAAAGATTGCCAACCTTATGCATAATTAGAGAAATATAATCTAAAACTACACTGGGATATCATTTTCCTTTCAAATTGTCCAAAATGAAAGAGCTAGACAATACATTCTATTGGAAACACCATGGGTAAATACCACTATGCATGCTAATGGAAATAAAAATTTCACAACTTTTTGGAGGGGAATTTGGTAATGACTAAAAAAGGTACACAGGCATCTACTTTCTGACCCATCCATGCTACTCCTAGGAATTTACCCTGAAGATATTCTGCAATCTGAAATACATAGACACAATCTTATAAACGTTGCTTATGTCTGTAAAATATTTGAAACAGTGTATCTGCTCTATGTGGAAGAGTAGTTGACTAAACTGTGTTCTGTCTACACAATGCAGCACTTTGCAGCTATGAATAAAGAAAGAAGGAGGATGATTCCTATGAACTACAGAATGATTTGCAAGTTGTATCATAAGCGACAAAAAGCATATTCACGTGTGTGTTACGGGTTGGATTGTGTCTTTCCAAAGTTCCTATGTTGAAGCCCTAACCCCCAGTCGTTCCGGATGTGACCTTATTTGGAAATAGACTCATTGCTGCTGTACTGAGTCAAGACGAAGTCATACTAGAGTAAGGTGGGCCCCTAATCCAACATGACTGTGTCCTAGAGAAAGAGAAAATCTGGACAGACTCGCACACAGGAGAACGCCACGTGAGGACTGGAGCTCTGCAGCCACCAGCCAGGGAGCCCCAGGAGCTGGGAGTGGGGCGTGGATCCCCTCCTTCCCCACTGGCTTCACAGGGAGCACGGCCAGCCGGAACCTTGAGCTGGACTTCCAGCCTCGAGAGCAGTGAGAGAGTAAGTGTCCATCGGGTAAGCCACTGGGCTTGTGGCACTTCGTTACGGCAGCCGCGGAGACTAACACACTGTGCTACTTTTGTGCAAAAAACAAACAGAAAATAATACCTGCAAGTATGTGCAAAAAATAATCCAACAGGAGGGATACACCAAAAGTATATGTGATTTGTTACCCACGGGGTGGGTGGGAATGAGTCGGAGAGGAGGATGGGAACAGGGTGGAGGGGTGAGTAGGGACGCTTCTGGCAGAATGCCTCTTTATAGTTCTGTTTCTAGGGTCATGTTAGTGTGCATGTGCTCCACACATAAAGTCAGCAAAAAACTTAAAATATCCAACCGCATTTCAAATAAATAACATATTGGCACCGAAGGGCAGAAAAAAATAATTTAAGTAACTCTAGACACAGTGGTAAAAATAATAACTCTAAATAAATATCAAGTTTCAGTTAATTATTTTGTCTTCCACATGGGTACAGGTTAGCACTTTTGAAGCTAGAGCTTACATGGACTCAGTATTGGGCTGATAAATACACTGCACTGAGAAGAACCAGGCTCAGTGCTAGAAAAGGGAGCAGCAAAGGTGGAAGAAGCGAAGGCCGGAGTAAACTGGTGGTATTACGTTGGAATTGGTTTATGGTTTTTAATGTGCATAGATATAGAGCAATAGAAATAGAAGATCTGCTAGAGGCATAGATATGTACGTGGGTATTGATTTGTGCAAGCGTACATATATCGTCTAGCTCTGTCCTCCGAGAGCGCCTGTGATATCCCAGTGAGAAATGCACTCTGGTCCAAACTTTGGTTTCTAAGTACCCTTTTCCACTAACGAAATTCAGGTTCCTTGATAAATAGTGATATCAACAGTTTACAACCCATACCAAAAAAGAAAAACAGGAAATCACGAGACCATATTAACACAAGTAAATGAAAAAGTGAATGAAAGCAGGAAATTGTTCATTACAGTAGTATTCTATAAATTTGAAAGAATGATGGAATTAGAGTATCCCTAATTGGCAACCATAGTTAATTGTTTCAGACAACAAGCATCCACTGATGTAAAAACTTGTGAGCGAAAGTATAATGAGAAACAGGGCATTTTCATACACTCTAAGTATCCCTCTATATCATTTGTATTAATTGCACAGGAAAAAAACAGTAACTTTGCAGTGGGGAAACATAAAAGCACCCCCTGTAAAAAGTGATCAGCTGTCCCCATTATAGGACAAATAGACATCCACACCTTGTGTTGATGAATTGAGAAGGACACACTATCCCTCTGGGCATTCCTGCCAAATGATGTGTAACTTGAATCTAATTCTGAGGAAACATCAAGCAAATCCATACTGAGGGGTCTTCTGCAAAATAACTGTCCTGTTTGCTTCAAAAACATCCAAGTCACGGGAAACAAAGAAAGATGAGTATTCACGCCAGATCAAAAGAAACTAAAGAGACATTTAGCAACTGTATACAGTGTGTGATTCTGGATTGAATCAAGGACTGATTCAAGTTATAATTTTTTTTCTATGAGAATGTTGCTAGAACAACTGGTGAAATTTGAAAAGGGCCCTAATAAGAATATTAGATAAGTGTTAATTCCCTACTTTTGGTTATTGTACTGGGGTTAGTGAGGAAAATGTCTTATTTCAGGGAAATACACAGTGCAGAGTTTAGAGTAAAGGGATGTCATGTCTGCAACTTCCTCTGAAAGATTTCAGAGAGCACTGGCACACTCACATCCATTCATATAAGTAGGGAGGAAATGACAGAACAAATGTGGTAAATGTTAAATTTTGGGAATCTGGGCAAATAACTAGTGGGCATTCTTTGCACTGTTCTTGTACGTTTTCTGTAAGCCTGAAATTCTTTCAAAATAAAAAGGTTACAACAATGGTGGCAGGGACATAGTGGACTGGCCTAGGCTTTGCTGAGCCCGGATGGTCCGAACCCCTCAGGGGAGAAGACAAATACTGACAGCGAGTAAGTTGTGGCCTCGCTGCGCCCAGTGCAGTTCGACCAGCTGGACTGTTCTTGCTTATGTGAATAGGGGGTCCCAGGTTAGGCAAGCAAGAAGTCAGTGTAATCAGTTACTATAGCGATCCTATCAATAGAAGAGCAGCTCACGCTCCACCATTTAAGATCATTTGTATGAAGGACAGGATGATTTTAGTAGAGAATTCTAATACCTAGAAAAATACTGACATAAAATGCTATATTAAGAAAAAAAAATAAAGCTTAGTCCTCATATAAACTGGAAAGATAGTTGCTCTGTCCAGGAGAGAGTCTCGAGAGTAAGAGTGTTTTGATTTAGCTCTGTTTCAAGGGCAGTTTCAGAGCGGTAACAAAAGGCCTTGTTAAAATAAATGCATAAGTGAAAGGCTTCACTGAGCAACAGCCCTTTGAAAGGACCCATCCCCAACACAGAAAAGATTGTAAAGTTAACCAGTGTTACCATCCAACTCAACGTATTGGTTCTGCAGATTAGAGAAATAAAGCCAACAGCTCAAAATCATGGGACCACTTAGATTATAATCAGCTCCAGAGCTCAGGTCTTCTGACATATTAAAAAGAAAACCATGGGCCCAAAATGGAGTGACTTAGGTTAAGTCCCCAAATCAGTAGTCTAAGACTTACTACCTAACCTAACGAAAGTTTCAACCCCTCAGAAAATTAACCTTTCAGCAGACAACAGAATTTCCTGGTCATCACAAGACATTTGCTCCTATTGGGATAGTAGAGGAAAGGGACAGACCCCTTCCACTCCCCTTAGGAGGGCAACTTTGCCTAAACAAGACATTCTTTGCTGATAAATTCCTTTCTTCTTCCTTTTATTATTTTTTTATGAGCTCTCTCTGCCTTTAAAAACCTTCCTCTTGTTTAACTCAGCAGATCTCCCCTCCAATTGCTAGAAGGAATGCTGGATTCATGAATTGTTTAATAAAGCCAATTAGATCTTCGAATTTACTCAGTTATAGTTTGTTTTTTCACAGATGATACGTCTGGTTTGCTCAGTTTTTTAATTCTAGATTCTTTCCACAGGTATTTATCAGCACCTTCTCAACACCAGGAACTGTGCGCATATGCTTTAAACATACAGTGATGAACCTCTGCCCTCGACTGGCGACCTCGTCGTATCCAAAGGAGGATCTATCACTGAAGCTAAGGACTGTACATCTCATTAGTAAGGACAAAGTTAATTAAAACTGATGCACTCAAAGAAACATGACCTTTCCACTAATATGCTCTACTTTTATTTTTTGTCACTGCATTTCTATTCAGGGTTTTTAAAGAAATAATATCCAAAGAAAGGATCTCCTGAAGTCTAAAATAAGTTATCTGTGCTTCCTCTCCTCTCGGCAGAAGGATAGAAGATGAAAGCCATTTTTCTGTGCCAATACTCACCTGCAATGAAAGGGATATATACTAGAAAGCCCTTTCATACACACTCAGGACAAAGGAAAAGCTGAAAACATTGACTTTTCTGGGATGCACACTTCAGCTCAGCAGGCAGTGAGCTTTTCAGAGGTTTCTTTCTGACAACCTGACAGTTCTGAGACACGAATCAAGATGCTCACATCTCTGAGAAGTCCTAGCAGCCAAGTCCGATAAAAGGCCCAGTGCTTCAGAAGGGAACCCTGGTGCCAAGTCTCTAGTTCCCTCTGGAACGTTCCCTTCTCAACAGCACGGCATAAACATTTAGGGCAGAACTGGGTCTGGGTTTTCTAGGAGTTCATGAATTTCAGAGGTGAAGCAGAGAGCACTGAGTTACACTTTCCTTTATGGTATTTCTCAAAAAAAAAAAAAAAAGTGGGGAGAAACTTGACTAGCACATAACTCTAATAGAAAACTATAATTTTCTAGTGAAAATTCAAATTATTAATGTTAGAAGAAATATGGCATTTTCTTGAACAATAATAGCAAAATGCACTCCTTTCGAATTTATTATTTTTTTAAATAAATGTTTTACATGGTTTAGAATGAGACTGTATTATGATATGGGATACCTACCATGCTCCTGATGGGGGAGCAGAAGGCAAGCAGAGGGCAAAGAACAGGCTGATACCCTGCAAAACCCCCTCCCACTCCACCCCCCATCCCTGCCCCAGGGGGGATGAGTGCGTCATTCCTCAGGCACACGTGGCCGCCCAAGAACAAAGGAAGGGAAACAACAAATGGTTAACCGGACAGTGATCACAGTCACACAGGACATGAGTCTCCATCAGTTTGCAACTGTCTTAATGATTTATAAGAAAAAAACCAATTTTATCAATAGCTAGACCCCCAGAAACCTACAGACTCACATTCCTGGGGCCCTAACATCACCCTCCCCTCCATAGGATAGAAAACCTTATATAATCAGTCACTGCTTACACTTATATTGCAGCTCTTCCTGCCCACAGGTCCTGTCCCTGTGCTATAATAAAAACCGCTTCTTTTTTGCACCAAAAACATCTCAAGAATAATCTTTCTAGGCAGGTGGGTCCCAAACCCCACTCCAGACCACATCATAGGCACCCACAAACGTGGGAACAAATGTAAAAGCCATGAATGCATGAACTGAGAGAAGTAAATGTCTGGAAAGCAAAGAAAATGCAGAGGGTATGAAAAACTGAAAAACTGATATTACCTGCAAGAATCATCGGGAATTATTTTAGTTTTGTGTCTGGGTCCTGTTTCATCCACAGCGGTACAGGTCGAGCTCTACAGCTAACTGGAGACGTAGTGTGCTTATCCCAATGAGCTCAAATGTGAGTTCAAATGAGAGGAGCGTTTCCTATGAGGGAAGTTTCACCTTGACTGAGCATTTATTTCGTGTAAGTGCCAAGAAGCACATACCCATCATCTTCATTCCTACCAGGATCTACACAAGACTCCAGCAGAAAGCCGAATGCTGCTGCGCTCCTGTGTGTTGATCAGACGACACACTGTAGGGCATACCTCCAGGGAGCTGCTCCAGGCAAATGCTAGCTGTACATTCCTTTGAGTTACCCAAGTGACCGTAATGGAAGACTGGAAGTTAGCTTCTCTCCCCACCCTCGTTGTTTTGACTGCTCTTAGTGTCCCCCTCTTCCTGCATTTCTTCAACAGATGTTTATCTCCCAAGTCCTGTGGTCCAGGTACGGTGGAAGGATCTCGGATGTAACAGGGAAGCGGACAGACGTAGGAAAGGGAGAAGAACATGCTCTCAGGGAGCAGGTTGATCAAAATAATCTTCTGTGGCCTGAAGAGTTCCTCAACACTATTACTCTGGCTCAAAACTAAGTCACCTCAAATCCTTTCTGGAAGCAAAGAGATAAACACAGAAAGTGAGCAATGTGGAAAAATGCTCACCACCTACGGCTGAACTGAAGGAAGGAGGGCACCAAATTGTACATGGTATGGCCTCAGATTTGTTAAAAACTCTCTACCTCGGTATGTAGTCAAGCCCGGACACATTAGCACAGCAAGACTGGTTCCTGACGATTGGAATATATCCGGATCGTTTGAAAGCCGCTGCTGTCTCGAACCAGGCTAGGGTTTGCTGTCCCTGCTTCCCCCACCCGCTCCACCCCTGCCACCTTGCTTCCCAGGCCCAGCTGGCCTGCAGATCTGCTCCGGACCTCAGCTGAACTCCATTCTCATTGGTGGCTTCCTATGCCATGCTGGCTGTTAAATATTTTTTATCTATTATCCCTGTTTATATGCAGAAATCATTTTTTTCTAATACCCAGGCTGACTGCAATTACTCATGCCTCCTAAGACAGATTTTAATTTTTCTCCAGAGCAAAAATGCTTTTGTTCATTCACTCTCCCTTCCTCCCTTGTCCGTCAGGCCAGGGCAGCTGAGGAGAAGCCTCGTGAAAGAGCTTAGCTGGTGCCCAGGCCCTGAGCCAACACAGAGCCTCAAGAGTCAGAACCCCAGGAAGGCCAGTGGAGGGGAAGGTGGCATTGGTTGAGCGTGAAGAGTTCAGCAGGGCCAGACCATGAGGTTCCCCCTGGGGTAGGGTGAGGAGCTTGAAATTCATGAAGGGCAATGGGAATCCAGTGGAAGATTTCAATCCTAGCGCCCAGACTAAACTCAGTGCGAGAGATCATTCTGGAAGCTGTGTGGAGATTGGAAGGTGATGAGGGTGGAACTAAGAGATGAATTAGATGTTATTTCCATGACACGGACGAGCGCTGTTGGTGTTTGGGAAAAGGGTGATGTTGAGGGAATGTGGCAGATCGCCTTTCACTGTGTGGCTGCTGTGCCCATCCCCCACTACTACAGGTGCTGAGGCTAATGGCTGCCATATGCCACCTGCAATGGAAGCCCAGACTGGGAAGCCCAGCCCCTTGGCCAGCGACTCTCTCTTGGGTAGAGGAGGTTGAATGCAAAAGCCCTGCTCCTTTGTTTTGAGGCTGTTCAGAAAATCACAGAATGATTTTCACTTAAGAGCTCTCTGGGGAGATTGGCTGAAGCTAGGCTTCCCCTGCACATCCATGCTAACCTCCCTTCCTGATCCTGCCTCCTACTGTCTGTTGCTGTGGAACAAACACCTCTGATCTCTGTGACTTTAAAACAATTTACTACTGTGCCTGATGGTTTTGGCAGTGGGCTGGGCTCAGCCTCCTGTTCTCATTGGGATTCTCTGACGCTCTTACTTTCATATGGTGGGTGGGGCTGAGTTCATCAGACCCATTTGAAGGATTCTCCACTCCCGTGCCCAGCATCTGAGCTTCAATGGGCTCTGGTCTGGCAGCTCTTCCCCACTCCGTGGCTAGCTTGGGGCTTTCTCAAAGCCTGGTGGTCCCAGGGTAGTTGGACTTCTCCTCCTCCTCCTCCTCCTCCTCCTCCTCCTCCTCCTCCTCCTCCTTCTTCTTCTTCTTCTTCTTCTCCTCTGTCTTCTCATTCTTCTTCTTTTTTTAAGATTTATTTATTTGGGGGCGGGGGGAGGGACAGAGGGAAAGAATCCCAAGCAGACTCCCTGCTGAGCACAGAGCCCAACATGGGGCTCAACCTCACCACCCTGAGATCATGACCTGGGCAGAAACCAAGAGTGGAATGTTTCACCAACTGAGCCACCCAGGGGTCCCTGTCCTTGGACTTCTTGGCTTCCCTTGGAGCAAGTATTCTAACCCCCTGAGCAGAAGCTACAAAGTATCTTTTGTCCTGATCACAGAAGACACACTGTGTCACTTCCACCACATTTTACTGGCCAGCAACGACTCATAGGACCAGACCAAGAGGAGGGGGCTACACAGGGGTATGAATGCCTGATGGAGGAAGAGTGGGATCTGCAACTTGGGACAGCAATGTCTGCATAGATGAGCCCTTTGGGCCTGTGGTAAGAATTGTGCAGGGTCTGGGATTTTATTTTTTTGCAAGCTGACAAATTAGCCTGATTTGTTGCCTGGATGGCAGCAGAAGACACAGACTCTCGAGTCAGAGACATAGGACTTTATTACCCACTGCAAAACACTAGCCGGAGCTCCATGTCGGTTGGCATCGGTTCCGCATGCCCTCTGATTCCCACAGCAGGGATGCCAAGGACCCACGATGGGAGTCAGAACTTGCCATGGGTTGAGTCATAAGACAGGGACACAGAGTGGGTTCTGAGAGGGGTGAATGCAAATCTCTAACTCTAGTTGTTGATTTATTTTTCCTTTGGTTTTGTGAATTGTTTCTTCGAGTACTTTGAAGCAGATATGCTCATGGAAAATTACCCATTCTATTCCAAGTCTTTGGTTGGTTAGCCCCTACTGACCTACATCCTGTACTCATTTTCCATGTCAAGATCCTACTGTCTTTTGGCACAAGGTGGTAGCCACAGTTTAAAGCTTAGCATAGCTCTTACTGTGCCCCTGATTGGAAACACCCTTCCTCTGGGAGCCAAGACCTCCAGACCCGTAGAGCCTAGAACTGTGTGGGATGGGACACACAGATTCCCTAAGTGAGTCCCAGGGAGTGGTGGTGAACAAGGCCACTCCTGCTGTCACCCCTTGGTTCTCAAATCCATATATTCTACCAAAAGATAGACTGGAAGGGGACACAATAGCATAAAAAAGCCATTGCTTCAAGGTGTCCACTGCATCCTAAAGATGGTACCCGTGGCGGCCACAGGGATGTACGTCACAAGCCTCCATTCACACGGCATAATTGACCTAGGGATCTGGCTGCCGCAGTCTGAAGTCTACCACCACATCTGCACCAGCCATGCCCATAGCCTGTGGCCCATGGTAGAGACTCCACGTGGCGACAGACACTAAGCCAACCACAACTGAAGGAGAAAGTCGCAGTGCTGCAACCATCATTCTTTAAAGTGTGTACTTGTGCACGTGTCGTACATACTTCCATAGACCACATCTCGAGATGGAGTGGCTGATTTCTAATCTAATTGCAAGGGGCCAGAAGGAAGAGCATAATCACAAGCCCCTGAATGACCATGAATGGGAGGTGTGCTAATTCAAGTGTAATTTGTACAGAATGGAATCTGCCCAGTGGTGGGAATGAAAAACATGAAACATGAAATAACACTTTCGTGTTGATGATGAAAGACAGCTGCATAATGTTACATGTCCATGAAACCAGATTTAATGCTCTTTTTGAGACTTTCTTAGGTATCCCATTAATACCATAAAATCAGATATGTTCTCAATTAAATTAGGGTTGTGGATTATGTTAAAGTAAAACTATTCTCATTACTTTTTTGGTCTGCTTAAACTCTTCCCTTCTGCTACAGATGAGTTAAATTCTCCTACTGTATTTTCTCTTAATAATTCCAGTAGTGTTTTCTTTCCACATTTCATCAACTTCCTCTTTATGAGTACGGTCTCCAGTCTAGCTATCATCAATTTTATTTTAATTTTGATATTTATATTTTTATTCCTAAAATTTCAGTGTGTTTTAAAACAAATTTGGAATAATTAAAGATTTACAGGAAAGTTGCAGACATAATACAGACTTCACAAATACCCTCCACCCGGTTTCCCCTACTGGAGTATCCTCTAGAACCGTGGTGAGTTTGTCAAAACTAAGACAATAACATTGGTTCGTTGCTATTAAATAAACTCATGACCTCATTTGGATTTCAGTAGCTTTCCCCATGGTGTCCTCCCAGGATCCCACCGGGACACGCCCCTCTCTCCTGGGCCCTGCCTGTTTGTGATAGGTCCTCATCCTCCCCTAGCTTCCTGTGATCTTGACAGTTTTGAGGTATTTTGCAAAATATTCCTCAGTCTGGGGTTGTCTGAGGTTTTTCTCATGATTGGACTTGTGTTGTCAGTGTTGGGGAAGAATACCAGAGTTCGTTAAAAAATGGGTCAATTTATGCTGTTTATTATAGTTTCTCCTGATTCTTCCTTATGGAACTTGTTTCCTCCTGTGTTTACTGATTTATTTATTTTTTAAAAAAATTTTTATAATAATATTTTTATTATATTGTTAGTCACCATACAGTATATCACTGGTTTTTGATGTAAAGTTCGATGATTCATTAGTTGCGTATAACACCCAGTGCACCATGCTATATGTGCCCTCCTTACTACCCATCACCAGCCTATCCCATTTAAACAGTGATCTATTCTTTTTCCTTGGCAAATTATTTGCCAGCATTCTTTGAGCCTATGATAAAGTGTGTATGAGTTCCCCAGGGTCTGTACTTCCTTCTGTTGAGGGCCTGGGGGTCCCACCGGCCTCAGAGCACTCTAAATAAATACAGACGTCGTTGTGGTTTAGAGCACCCAGGTCATGTGAGTCTGCATATAAATCTGTGTGATTACAGCTTCTCAGAGACAGGTTTCTGTTTTCCAAACTGGTTTCGTGTAAACCAAGGGAATGATCCTTGAAGTGCCCTAAAGTGTGAGGTGAGGTGAATTCACTTTTGATAGAGCCCTGGGAGGTTTCCATTTTATGGGACAGAATCTCATTAAAGTCCCTACTTTGGATCAGGCCAGGGATACTGATATTCGAGGACCAGACCCCTGTGGTAAAGGATGTTGGGCAGAAGCTTCTGCATGCCACCTACGTGGATTTCTGCCTGATGGGCTCTCACTTTTCCTCACAGGGTTGTTTTAATGGTTTGAACTGCATTTTCAGTCCTTTAAATAGGAGGGTTGGCCTAGACTGGAAACGGAATAGGTTACTATAATTACTCAGTTGTTCACAAATAGCAAGTAATTAACGATACCGTGATTATTCTAGCTTAGAACTGTGTGCAGGTATCTTGTTTTAGCTCAAAAACACATCCAAGTGTCTAACTCACTTGGAAACAGGATGGGACTAAGGAATAGTACTCCAGGAAATTCTGAGTCATTTTAGGATCCGGATTAAACACAATGCCACGTATAGAAAGACACGTGTATAGCTGGGGTGCCAGGACGCAAGAGCGCCTGGCTCCGGGGATGACAACCTGCAGGGTGGCCACTCGCTGCAGCAAAATCCAAAGGCAGAGAGACCAGTGGTGGGGAAGCAAGGAAGGGATTTACTTCAGTGAGGATAACACCAGGAAGCCTGCCAACTAGCGTCTCAAAGACTGTCTCCAAAGTGCTGCAAATACTTCCAGGTTTATATAAGGAAAATATGGGGCAAAGGTGGGTGGGTCCAGGCAGGTGGGCTGTGAAGGTCACATGGATCATTGTCTGGGAGTCAGTCCTGGTGGAACTTGCTGGTTGGGGCAGTCCTTATTGCTTGAGGGCATAGTTTCAGTTACAATCAGGGGAGGCTTTGCCCTCAGGCCCTTCCACCTGCGTCATGAGACAAGCTGGAAAGAAGAACCCAGCTAGAAAGTTTGAAGGGAAAATGGAGGCAGCTGAAGCCCTCTCTCACGTGCAACTTGCACAAAGTATTCAAGACGACCTAAGTCTCTGGTTGCCCCAGAGGTCAGGGGGATGGACCGAAAGTTCAAACTCTAATGACTGGCTCACTGGCACCCAGCCCCCATCCTTAGGTGTAAAAGTCCCCTCATGAATGCAACAAAAGACACCTTTATTGCCCTCATCAAAGGAAATTCCAAGGTTTTTAGGAGCTCTGTGCCAGAAATGGGAGGAAGACCAAATATGTATCTCTTAGCATAAATCACACTATTTCTCGCAAGCAGAGATACAGTGATACTGTTCAGCAATGTTAGGTACATTCACATTGCTGTGCAAGATACCGTGTAACAGTCCCAGTTTTCATTTTGCAGCATTGAAACTCTGTCCCCATAAACGCTAACTCCTGGTCCCCCTCCCGCTAGCCTCTAGCAGCTGACATTCTACTTCTGTCTCTTGAATTCGACCCTCTAGGTACCTCAAGTAAGCAGAATCTTAGGTATTTGCCCTTCTGGGACTGGCTGATTTCATTTAGCATAATCTCCTCAGAGTTCTTCGGTGTGGTAGCGTGTGCCAGAGTTTCCTTCCGTTTTAGGACTGAATCACATGCCATTGCATGGATAGACCACGTTTTGTCTGTCTATCCACGATGCACACTGGGTTGTGCCTACCTCTTGGCTCCTGATGCTATGAAGAAGCATCTCTTCAAGTCCCTGCTTTCAAGTCTTTTGGATACATATGCCCAGAAGTGGAATTGTTGGATCATACAGCGATTTGTCACCTAACCTTTTAAAAATAACGGGTTTTTTTTTTTTTTTGTAAGGATATGTTCTCTATATATTTCAATTTCTGATAAAGAAGGGGTCAACTGAGTAAAAGAAAGAAACTTGGACATATTATTTCATGTAAATATAAATCCCATTATTATATTTTGACATTCTTTTCTTTTCCCAGTCACTATTCCTTCCCTCTTTACTTCTTAACACCTCAGTGGTAAAGAGGAGATGTGAGGAGTCAGGCAGGTGCGAGTGGCATAAATAGGACCCCTCAGAGAGCAGGACTCACTTTCATAGCTGTGAAGAACAGAAAACAACGAAGTAAAAAAAGTGGGTGGAAAATGGAAAGATTCGAGAGGAACCAAAAAAAAAAAAAAAAAAAGAAAGAAAGAAAGAAAATGAAAAGAGTACCTTTAAATTGTGGAGGAAATTATTATGTATGTTCCCATTTACATTTTTAGGTGACTTCTCATATAAAATCTGGAGGAAAAAGTTATAGAAAAGTGCTCTTACATAACACGTCTTATAGGCTCTCTCTCAAGGAGATCCTCAATAAACGGTACCAGGTGTTATCATCTCTTTCAGCTTCTGCACTGAAATTCACTCTTCTGTGAAAATAGATCTAACTTAGTCCGTAGAGGCTGAGGTGTTTTTAAAAAGTTAATAAAATGTAGCTACATTTTAATCAGGTCACGTCACTGTGAACTCAATTGCTTATCTGCTAGGAAGAATGGCAGAGAAAACCACATGGACAGTAGGTGTGTGTGTTTTAGGGATGCACACCTAGTTGATATTTATAGAGCAAATACAGAAAATTCTAGCCATATTAGTATGTGTAACTCATAAGATATTCTGAGAATCGTGTCAGTATAAATTAAATACACACAAAAAAAATCTTTGGTGAAATTATAGCACTGAAACAAAAAACAATGTAGAAAGAAATTCTGATTCCAGGCCAAAATACTTGGACCGGATTGGCACATTGCCATAACTGCGTTCTCTCCTTGGTGCTTTTATGAAAGTCATCAGTGGGTAAACTTTTAAATTTCTTCTTTGATGAGTTGAACTAAGTGATGTGCATAATATGGTTCCTGAAAGAAACGTTTACATTAGACTATGACTATATCTTTTGTTCAACAGCAAAATTTGACAAGTATATTCAGTTCATATTAGAACAGTTTTATATTTTACAATAAGTTTCCCCCCAATTTTTACATATATGGCAGCATATGTGGGGTAAGAGTCAGTAGGATAGCAGGAGATGGAATTGAGAAGAAACAATGTGAGAGGCAATTGGCCCCAGCAATCAACTTAAAGAATGATACCCTCATTTATTCTGTAAATACTTTCGGTGCACCTAATATATACCCATCAGCTTCTGGGTACTACAATAATACATTAGTTAACAAAACAAATAATAATTTTTATCCTCACGGAACTTATATTTTAGCTGAAGGGAGACATAACCGAAATAAATAAGAAAAACAGAATGTGTTAGATGGTGATAAACCCTATGGTAAACAAAAATAAGAAATGTTTACGGTGAAAGATGGGAGGTGGGTCTGCAATTTTAAAAAGGCAGCAAGGGTAGGCCTCCCTGGGAAGGTGACACTTGAACACAAACTTGAAAGAGATGCAGAAATTAACCCTGAAGGAAAGATGGGTGTTGAGCACAGGAGGGACGGTAGCAGGTAGAAGAGTCGTAGGTCATGCAAACAGAGCTTCGAAGTCCCTAAGATGGGAGCAAAGGTGGGGGTGATCGAGAATCCCCAGGAGGCAGACAGCTGGAGCGGTGAAGGGGGCAGATTGTGGAAGAACAGGGCAGAAGGGAAACGAAGCCTTTTCTTCGAGCAAAGCGGAGAATCACTGTGGACTTGGAACACAGAGGTGGCAAGATTCTGCATAGGTTCCATGGGATTCTTCTCTGTTATTTTGAGAATAGGGAGCAAGGTGTACAGGTGGAAGCTGGAAATCAGACAGCATGAGATTTTGCAGCTCCTCTTGCCAGAAGGACAGTGGCACGGGCCATGGTGGGAGCACGGAATAGAACATCGGTTCAGATTTCAGTAAGAATAGGAATAAATGCTTACTTATTGAGTATTTACTGTGCCAGGAATCCCGGCAAGCGCCTTGCATACATTATCTCATGTAGCTTCTCAGTGAGCTCACAGGGTAAGCACTGTCCTCACCCTTAAACAGCTGACGAAGCTGGAGCCGAAGAGGTCGGGTGATCTAAGACTGCGTGCTCCAGCCGGGGTTTGATCGAATCTGCGTGACCCCAACACTTGTGCCTATGGTATCCTGAATTCCATGAAATTCAAGAAAATGTGTAGATCGTACTGAGAAATGTAACAGTTTTGCTAACTCAAGAACTCAGGAATGAACATCTCAATGTAATTTTGTTAAATTATCCTGTCTGTATGTGTAAGATCTAGGTTTTTCGGAATTTTTGAAGACTATAGCCCTCGTGACAGGTAAAACACCTCACTGTTCTTCTCTAAAATGCTTTCTGTGTGCATTTCTTACTATGTTGGGTTAGGGACTTTGGTCCTATCCCCCTAAATACACTCCCCCAAAGAGGTTCATTTTCTTTCTTTCTTTCTTTCTTTCTTTCTTTCTTTCTTTCTTTCTTTTTCTTTTTTTTAAGATTTTCTTTATTTATTTGACAAAGAGAGAGCACAAGCAGACAGAACGGCAGGCAGAGGGAGAGGAGAAGCAGGCTCTCCGCTGAGCAGGGAACCCGACACGGGACTTGATCCGAGGACCCCGGGATCATGACCTGAGTCAAAGGCAGACGCCCAACCTACTGAGCCACCCAGGTGCCCCAAGAAGTTCATTTTCTAATTCCAGAAACATGAATGTGTTACCTCACATGGCAAAAAAGCCTTTGCGGATGTGATTAAGTCAGGGATCCTGAGATGAAGAGACTATGCTGGGTTATCAAAGGGGGAATCAGTGTAATTCCAAAGGCCTTTACAGGAGGGAGGCAGCAGGGTCAGAGTCAGAGGACAGGTTGGCGTGACATGTGGCCCCTGGGCCAAGGAAGGCAGGGGACCTCCGGAAGCTGGAGAAGGCAAGGGACAGATTCACCCCTAGCACCTCCAGGAAGCATGAAGCCCTCCTGATACCTTGATTTCAGATGTCTGCTCTCCAGAAGTGTCAGACAATTAATGTGTGTTTTACTAAGCCACTTAATCTCTGATAATTTGTTATAGTAGCAATAGGAAACTAAAAGACATAAAAACAGACTAATAAATTCTAGCTAGCAGAGCAAACCCTTCAGTATGGTATATAATGGTGTGTTTGTATATCACATAATTATTAAATAGTATAAATAATTATTAAAACCATAATTTAATGATTATAACATATAATCATTGCATAATACAACAAAAATGATTATATAATTATGTGATTATTATAATTATATACTGTATAATATGTATATATACCTATATGTATATGTATTCAGATATGGAGGAGTGCCACTCTTCCTGCTTTATATTCACAGCCCTGGGAGTAGAGGACGGGAGCCCTCCATTCATGAACCCTTATCTAAACATCCATCCAAATGTCACTTCAAATATTAAGCTCAAAATAACAAAGATGAATAAAACCACAGTTTAAACAGCTAAAGCATAGTTTTCATAGGTAAAATCATGGAAGCATACAATTTGAGCACATGTCAGAGATTTTACTCAATTTATTGATTAAAATCAATTTATTGATTATTAGTGAGATATTAAGACCAATTCAAAGACCATTTGAGGAACTTTGTATTTTTTATGGACAATTTAATAGAGGAATCTTAGCATAAGATTATGGCACAGAACTGGGAGTGTTAATGGGTACGGTACAGAATTGGTTAATGTCCTTCAGGGCAACAAACTTTAACATTTTGTGGGTTACCTTTTCCACTGGACAGAAATTATTTTTATCTGTATCACAAAAAAAAATCTGTAAGTTAGCATACATGTTTATTTATGGAGCCTGGCAAATTTAATCATCACAAACAGTTAAATACTGCGTGTCTTCCCTCCTGTATGAGAGGAAAGGACGTGCCACTCACCTTTTTGCCTTCTATCCCAGTTTTGAATAATTTTTTTTTAAGATTTATTTATTTGTTTTAGGGGGAGAGAGAGAGAGAGGAGGGAGGAGGGGCAGAAGGAGGGAGAGAGTCCCAAGCCAGCTCTGCGCTAAGCCCAGAGCCCTACCCGGGGCTCGATCTCATGACCTTGAGGTCAAGACCTGAGCTGAAACCAAGAGTGGGTCGCTTAACCGACTGAGTAATCCAGGCACCTCTTGGATAATTTATCTTAACTCTGTCGTCAGTCTAGTGACTTCCAGATTCTAATCCAGAGGGAAATGTAGAGAAAAAGTAATCATAGTCCAACCCAGCAAGTGAGCAGAGAAACGTGTCACCCCACTGTTGTCAGACATGTTCAGGGATAGAGGTGCCGTTATTCTCTGGAAATACTGAAATAACAGTCAAGAGGCATTTGGAGCGAATAGAATGCTGGATGAAACCCATCCCACTATTGTTGTTATTTGTTGTAGAAAGAAGATAGCAAAATAATAAAAGTAGAAAATTGTGGCTAAGAACCCAAAAGAATGAGGAAGCTGATGAAAATAAAGCCACTCTTCTTGGCAAGTAGTATAACTTCACAAATCTAGCTTGACATCCCGTAGAAGTGATAATCCATCACATTTAAAAAACTTTTCCAGAAATGTCACTGGTTATGCTACCAGCAAATGTATATTTCAACAAAGCATTAAAATAAAACCTTTTCTTCATAGAGCCTATCCAGCTAAGAATTTCTAAAAACTCACTAAGGGACTAATATTAAGACAATCAGTACAGTGATAGGTTTTGCATGTATCAGTAATTTGTAAAATAATTGAAGGTGAACAAGTGAATCATAGACTAGGAGTCACTCTGTGACGTCATCCTATGAAAAAGACGTATGATGCGGCTGTCTTTAGGCAAAAGGCGTCTGATTCAGTAACTTCTAAAAGGAGTTGGAAAGTTACTATGAATCTTTAAAGGAAATACTGAGTATATGTTTCTAATTAGGAAGAATTTTGGGGTTCTGACATTTTGGTGACCATTTATAAAGCTTGTATCACTAACAAAACACAAGTGTGACTTCATAATTGTCTTGGAAACAAAACGCAAACAGGGATGAGGACCTATGTGCAGCCATTGCCCAGTGTTGCCAAGACCAAGTCTGAGAAGGAAAAAGAGCCTGCAGTTCTGTTTTTCACGACTAGATGGTGCTGCTCAGCTTTGAAAATTTTAAGCTCTTAAAAAGCCTGGAAAAACCCAAGCAGGAGTTCCTGGGGAACCACCGAGGACCAGTGCCTTTTACCAGTGACGCATGTACTCGACTTTACTTTGCTTGACAACAGTGTGCATGTCACAATTAAGATAATCATTCTGGAAAAGTGTCTTACAAACATGTCTTTCAATCTCCAGCATTCTGTACAAATACTCCCGTGCCCTATATACAGGTTGCAGATGTATGTATTAGGACATGCTCAAAAACCAGTAAAATTAACAGAGGTAAAACAGGAACATATCGAATCACACAAGATTGCTTTAAAATACTACACAAAGGATCTAGGTTCAGTTTAGGAACACTAGAAAATAAAGATAATTAAAATAACGATAAAATGACTTATCATTTTTCACCGCAGCTTTTATAGAAGCAAAGTGGGTTGTTCTTGTGATAACTGGGTGTCTAGGAAACCAGAAAAAAACATCGACGCTGTATGTTTTTAACCCTGTTAGTTCTTTGCACTGTCTGTGACAGGACAAGTCTTGGTAACTTCCCCCTTACTCTGCCCTGAGTCCTGGATTTCAGGGATCCTGGGATGCACACAGGGTTCACCTTGTGCAGCTCTGAGATGGGCAAGCAGTCCGCTGTCGATGTTGCTCTACCGTCTCCCAGGGCCAGGTGGCAGTCGTGGTGTGGCTATCATCCTCCCAGACTGGGACAGTACCCGCAACAGCGTTTGCTGGAAAGAAAATGTGACAGCCAAGAGCTCCACTTGCAACTTCCAGAAACCAAATGTCTCTGGGAGGTGAGAAAGGTACTGAAACAGGTGTGTTCAGCGACATTCCTGGGGCAGGATCACCAGTAGAACAGTATTCCACGGTTCCAAAGCAGGCTTCAAAGCTCAGCAAAAATAGCTTTCAGTTAAATGATGCATTCTTTTAAGAAGTGCTGTGTCACCAACCCTTTAAATGGTACAAAGGATAATTTTGGATTAAAAAAAAGTGGACATTGATATCTCTGAGAGAAAAAGTGTTTCAGAAGAGTTGTACTTAAACAGGAAAGTTTTTCCAAAATCTTAATACATTTTGCTTCTATTTTCCTTGATGTACCTATAAAATTACTATATGAAACAAATTGTGGCCAAATTAAGTCTAAATGAGTTATTTCAAGAATCGCATATAAATATTCCAAGTGGTAATTGTGTCACGGTTTAGTTGGAAGGATTTCTTTCTTTCTTAGTGGAATATAAAACAACGTGCATGTGATGATCGGTGACATTTCAGCTTAGATGGGACACAGGTAGCCACGTGAACTGCCTATTCTTACACGGCCGGGAGTATGTGTAGTGGTTAAACGTCATCAGCCTTAGTGTTTAAGACCCGGAAGTGACACTAACTGTGTTAGAGCATCTCTTAACATCTCCAAGGCTCGGTTTTCTTACATAGAAAAGGGGCTGAGACAGTCTCTATCCCCCTCGGAGGTACATGCAATCCAGTTATTGTTATTTCGCCCGTGTGATACACAACCGATACGTGCTAACAATCTGGTGGTAATCAGAAGTCGTAGTAAGCGGAGTCACGAGAAATGGCTGGTGGCAGCCATACTTCATTCTAAAGATTTTGAAATCCATGCACTCCATAACAGACCCATAGCTGTCTTTTCTTTTTTTAAGATTTTTTATTTATTTATTTGACAGAGAGAGAGAGAGAGAGCACAAGCAGGGGGAGCGGCAGGCAGAGGGAGAGGGAGAAGCAGGCTCCCCGCTGAGCAAGGAGCCCAATGCGGGGCCGAACCAGAACCCTAGGATCATGACCTGAGCCAAAGGCAGACGCCCAACAGACTGAGCCACCCAGGTGCCCCCACGCATAGCTGTCTTATACAAAAATCTTGTTTTTCAGAACGCCTGGGTGGCTCAGTGGGTTAAGCATCTGCTTTTGGCTCAGGTCATGGTCCCAGGGTCCTGGGATTGAGTCCCGCATTGGGCTCTTTGCTCAGCAGGGAGCGTGCTTCTCCTTGTGCCTGCCAAGAGGGCACCCCTCCCAATCCCTCTGACAAATAAGTAAATAAAATCTTTTTTAAAAATCTCGTTTCTCTTCTCCAAGTCTTTACCCAAGAAGATAGGTTCTCTATCAACGTTCTCATGTGAGGTGATTTCATCCACTCCTGTGACCTCAAATACCATCTATTAGCTGATACCCTCAAGGTTGCCTCTCTACGTTGGACCTTTCCCCTGAGTTCCCATGTGATATATTAAACTACTTATTCAGAAGCTATGTTTAAACATCTCTTAAGTTCCTTAAACCTAACAGAGTCCAAATAGAACGGATTTGTTTTCATTTCCCTTCCACCCGAACAGGTACTTCCCAGCAGATGGCAGCACTGTCCATACACTTAGGAGACATCCCTGTTCTCTCTCTCTCCAACATTCCATCTGGAAGGACATCTGGATGGCTCTGCCTTCTAAATAGGTATGGACTCTAATGTTCCTCATCATCTCCACTACTAAAACACTGGTCTACACCACCGGCGTTTCTCACCTGCGTGCTCCAAGAGCCTCCTACATGGTCCTTCGGCTTCATCCTGCCGCCTTACCTGGTCTCACGCCTCACAGAATAGCCAGGAGTGAGCTTCCCAAGGTATAAATCAGATCATCTTTATCCTGCTTGAAACCGTCCAGCAGCTTCTCATGACTCGGAGAACAAAGTTCAAAGACTGTGGTAGGTCCTGTGAGGTCCAGCATACCCTCCAATGTCTTTCTGTTTTCCCTCATTATAATAGTATCCTGGTCTTTCTGTATCCTCAACACCCTGCTCGGAGTTCTACTTTTGTGTTCCAGTGGGTCTTGCCTTACTCTTTATCACATTGGTGTCCATTGAAACGACACTTGGCGTGAGAAGGCAATGGCCCTGAGTCATCCTTCCACCATATTACATCATTTCATCTTTCTTTGGAGAATTTGTCAGTGCTTGCAATAATCTTTTTATCTAGCTCTCCATCTATCTATCCATTGTGTGCTTATTTTCTGCCTCCTTCTACTAGAAAACTTGCTCCTTCAGAACAGAGGTCTCTCTGTGCTTTCCTCACCAATCTACCCTCGGCCCCTAGAATGTGCTAGAATGTCGTGGGGACTTAACAAATCCGTGCTCACAGACTGAGCATAGGGTGTCATATTGTGCTTAGCATGCAGGCTAGGAGAAGAACTGATTTTGCAATTAGACACCTGGGTTGAGTTTTAGCTCTACTTCCTAGTTGTTGGTTATTATGCTGCAAGATTTTTGGTAAGCTGCTTCAGAACTCTCCAGAAGATTAGGAATGTAAATAAATAAACAAGTAAAAGGAATATAATATGAGCTAGGGTAGGTCATTTTATACCTAGCTGGTTACTCTGTTGTTGATAAGAAAATAGTAATCCACAGATATAAGATCAATGGATTTTTAATAAAGAGGCTAAGATAATGCAGTTGGGAAAGGACAGTGTTAAAAGCAAAAGGTGCTGAAACACCTGGATACCCACTCCGAAAAATGAACTCCTTCCCTCACATCATACACAAAAATGAACTCTAACTAGATCATCGACCTAAATGTAAACACTGAAATGATAAAACATTTAGGAGGGTAAGAGGAGAAAATCTGAGCAATCTTAGAGAAGACCAAGGTTCCTTAGAAGAACACCCAAATCATAAACTCTATAAACAATGACAAATTGTACTTTATCAAAATTTAAAACCTCTGCTCTTCAAAAGACATCATTTGGAAAACAAAAAGGCAAGCCACAGGCTGAGAGGAAATATTCACAGTACACATATCTGACAAAGGATTTGTATAGCAATATTGAGTAACTTAAATATATATATATATATATTTAAAATATATATATATATATATATATATATATATATATATATATATATAATAACTAAAAGTCTTTAATAAGAAGACAACCCAGAAAGGAGATATGGACAAAACACTTGAAAAAAAGACAAAGAAAGGGCCAATGAAAAGATGTTTAACGCCACTAGTCATTGGGCATCAAGGCTAGAACCGCAGCGCGATACTATTTCACAGCTGTGACAATGGCTAAAATGAGAGGTTAACCACACAGAATGTTGAGGAGGATGGAGACCCGTGAGAACTCTTACCCATTGTGGTAAGAGTGAAGAATGGCACAACCACTTTGGAAAACAATTTCTCATAAAACTAATCACACACATACCATACAACGCAGAACTTTCCTTTCTAGATGTTTACCCAAGAGATAACAAAACCTGTGTTAATCCAAAGATTTGTCTGTGAATGCTTATAGCATGTTCATTGACAAGAGCCCCAAAGGGGAAGCAACTCAACTGTCCATCAGTAGGTGAATGCATAAGAAAACCATGGTGTATCCACGAGGCCTACCGTGCGCTACTGCTCAGCGGTAAAAAGAAACGATGTCTTGATACGTGTACCAACATGCGTGAGTCTTGAAAGCACCATGGTGAGTGAAAGACACTGCATATGAATGTGTGGACACTGTATGGTCTCTTTGATGTAAAAGTCCAGCAAAGGTAAAAATAATTTATAGCATCAGGAAGCATCTTAGTGTTTACTTGGGACCAGTGAGGGCAACCTGACGGGTTGATGGAAATACTCTGTATCTTGCTGCATTGGTAGCTATGTTTGTCAAAAGACACCAAGCTGGATATGAAAATGGGTGCATTTTATTGTACATAGATTATACCTCAGTACAGATGATTTAAAAAGAAAAAAAAATGGGGAGTAGTTGTCATCCAAAATTGTTAGAGCAACTGTAAGAATCTGGCTTTTAAAAATGCTCAGTAAATATGGCTGATGCTGAATCTAATTGAGCTAATATCTGTTCTCGTTCTGGGGAGAACAGTCATCTCAATTAACTTTCTCTTCCTCAGGTTCTTAGGAAATGGCTTTCGGTTCTGGAAGGTGAAAGTTCACTGGGCAAAGGGCCAACATATCTCCTTACTCTTTACTCAACTTGGCTTCTAGAGCCCAGGAAGGAGGCATGAGAGTGGGGGCTCCTTGATACCTCACTAAAGAAAGGGCCCCTTGCTCACCCACGATTTTCCCTTTTGGTGTTAGAGAATCATAAATTGTTCAGTGGGAGGAAGCCTTGGAAATTTCCCAGCTCAATTTCCAGTTGCCTCATCATTGCCATCATCTCGGACTTGCTTTCTCACAATCACCTTTGTAAGATCTAAAGTACTCTTGTTGTTTCTTTTTCAAATCTTCTAGGAGTCTGGCAAGGGCTTACATATTGGGTTTCCCCTTTTCTGAACACACACTTTATTCCACTGCTTTGACTTTTGTATCCACATTTCATGTACCTCAAGTTGAAGGTTAAAATTCATTATGCAAAGTCAAGCAGAACTCAACCAAAGATACAATGTAAATCAGGCTTGTTTATCACTATTTCCATAAACGCATACATTAGGAGATGTGGAAAGTGTCAGTCTCTCTGCAGTGGCCTTGATGATGATCCTGGACTAATTAACTTCTCAGGAATTTCTTTTAGTTTAACGATTCTTGGAGAAGGGCAAACACATGCCTTCCTTCACGGTGGGGACAGTGAGTGGGCAGTGGCTCTGGGTCAAGTTTTCCCTGCCCTTTCTCTGCCCAGGAGTGGGACTGTGCTGGTCTTGGCCAAGCTACTCAACTTCTCTGAGCCTCCAAGACGTTCACATGGGAGTAATGCAATCAGTATAGAAGGATTTGCTTTCTTTGTTGCAAATTAGATAACATAGGAACAGTTGGGTGCATAGTTGACATTTCCCAGATGTTAGTTTCTTCCTCTCTCCTGCATCTCCCCCAGAGTGGCCTGGCTTCCCAAGCAATCAGATTCTCCTAGAAGAGTTTCACAAAGCAGAAAATTTCTTGTGTGTTTCTGAACAGGTCTGATGTAAAAATTTGTAAAAAATATCGTCAATTTTGTAAAATATGTTTAAAGTATGTAGTTTAGAAAGATGGAGCCTAGCCCCAGCTACTATCCGACTGCTAAATATTCACTCCTTTTCCAGCTTTTGTATCAGAGGTTCCCAGGTAAAAAAAAAAAAAAAAAAAAAAAAAAAAAAGAACATTACAAAGTATCTCTTTCTCTTTACTCAAAGTTGTGGACAGAGGAGAATTTTATTTTTTCCTACTAGACACAACAGGATGAGTCCTTCTAGCTTATGCCTGCCTGTTTGCCTCTTTGTATATAATTAGAAGGGTTCATGCTGACTGTATCCATTAACCTTCAATGACCTAGAACATTCAAATTCATAGAGATGGAAAGTAGAATGGCCCTTCCCAGGGGCTGGGGGAGAGGGGGTGGGGAACTGCGGTTTAATGGGAGTTTCAGTTTGGGAAGGTGCAAGTTCTGGCGGTGGAGAGTGGCAGTAGTTGCAGGACAATGTGGATGTACTTAACGCCACTGCACTGCGTGCTTAAAAATGGTTAGAATGGTAAATTATGTGTTTTGTGTATTTCACCACAGTAAAAAAAGTAAAAAAAAAAAACCCACTGGGGACAATAATCTCTACTACTAGGATTAATGGAGATATTTACTCAAACAGCCAGCAGGTGCTCAAGAAAATGTGAATTCTGCATCCATGGGGGGCGGGGGTAAAAACCTGGAGATGCAGCTTCTAAGGACAGTCTTTCTCTTAGAGTTTAGGGTTTGAACCTGCACTCTACAACCAACTGGGAGACATGAACCCTCTTCCTAAAAAATTCCTTGGGATCTTTGGTGGGCGGTTGGGGGAGCAGAAGTGTGAGGGAGGGGGTACACACACAGTCCTACCACCACCATCATAAGAAGGGGTGTTTACATGCAGTCTCGGCTCCTCTATGTACGTAGTAAAGGACATGGGGCACACTGGGTGGACGGAACAGAATGGGACAATGGTGGAGCTTGGGCAGGGAGGGAGGGCATTTCAGAATAAAGGAGTGTGAGTGAGCAAAGGCACTAAGTAAGAGGGCTGCTTTTAGTATTTTTTCCTCCCACTTAGAAAGAAAAAATGCCTCCCATGTAATTGTGAAGAAATGCATTTGAGCAAATGAGGCTGCGTCAAGGAGAGTCTGGGAATGGCACCCTGAGGGGACAAAGTCCCTAGGCTGGCTTGCTCACTGACTGGGCTCGGCTGGGATCAGGCCGGCAGGGGGTGGCGAGCAGGTTATTAGTAAAGGCTTCGAAAAACAAGAAAAGGCACTTGAATCTAATCTGCAAGCCAATCAGAAGCCATTTTAGACCTTTTGTTTATTTGCTATATTTAGTGAGAGGATGGGAGGGGAAGCT
This sequence comes from Ursus arctos, assembly GCF_023065955.2. Taxonomy (NCBI): domain Eukaryota; kingdom Metazoa; phylum Chordata; class Mammalia; order Carnivora; family Ursidae; genus Ursus; species Ursus arctos. The sequence goes on from NW_026622952.1 coordinate 21,915,418, forward strand.
TTTCACCCTCTCTCACTGCTCTCTGACTCAAAACTAGAGGAGCTGCTCTTGTTAAGAATTCGCAGGAGATAACCAGACCTCAGACAGCTGCCTGCCTGTTTCCCTTTGCTGGCGTCCGCCTCCCCCTGGCGGCTCTCACTCATCGCCCCTCCCACTTCTTACAAGCGGACGTGTTTAGGCTGCAGGAAAGGCGGGAGAAAGGTGTGGGTGTGTCTGAAGCCAAAAGCAGATTCTCCAGGTTTGCACACCCGCAAACTCTCAGAGCAAAGTGGCATCATTTAGGCGCTTGGGGACAAGGAACCAGACTAGGTGATTATCCGTGGTCGTAGGGAGGAGCTGAAGGCTGAAGATACTGAAGGAGAGTGAATCCAAGTTTTCCGCTTAGCTTCTGATTTCTTTATTTTTTTCATTTGTGAGGATGTTTTGTTTTATTGTGTTCGTGAGGATTAACATGATCTTGTATTTCAAAGATAGATTTTTCAGCAATCCATCTGAATGTGCTTTCATTCCATGCCACAGCTATTATTTAATGTATTTAAAAAGCCACTGACTCTCTCAGTAGAGTCTGGCTAAGTAACTGCTTTTCTGTTTGCACTACAGGCAGACAGACGGGCAAGTGGCTGCTTCAGCTAGCCGGTGCTGCATTGATTCTTCCTGTAAGCATCTTCTGGAAAGTCAGTGGCTGTGGCACAATGAAGCCTTGTAGGTTGAAAGGAGAGTTAGAGCGCACAGTGGACATGCAATGTAAAAAAGACCTTATAGAAGCACCGGAATCCACTACTGAGACCATACTTTTCTCTGGTTAGTTTTGGGGACATTCAAATTCTTACTGTTCTATATTGAAAGATTATGGAAGTTGGATTGACTCAAATTTCAGCTCTGTGCTCTTGGGCAAATTATGTCGCTTCCTTGCATTTCAGTTTTCTCATCTGTCAAGTAGAGCTCTTCCCGAGTTGTGGAAGTGCAATGAAAAAGGATATACGAATGCCACTCGGTGGCTGATAACCTAACCGTTCATCTCCTGCTGCACTGTTCTTCAAATTGGGTCCAATGCCCTGTAAGCTTTCTTAAATAAGCAACACCTTCCAGGGACTATGCATGAGGACTTAGGACAGGTGACCCCTTCAGCAGATGACTGAGCTTATGTGACAAGCCTTTCCCTCTAATTTTATCAAGGAAGACAGCTTTACACCTCAAGTTCACATTTGAGGATGCTTAAGTGTGTATCTCATAACCCGTCTACAGAGATATAATTTGAAACGGATACCTAACGATCATACGAACATGTTCAACATTGACCTGCCTTTATTTCAATTAATGTATAAAAGCAATAACAGCTAGCAAAGCCCATTTGGAAGATAATGGACCTCCTCATAAGCAGAAAGGCTCTTCTCTCAGCATGCCCACATCACTTTTACTGAGATACAGGGTTTCCTGTGAGGTCAGCCAGTTCTTGTTCTCATATATTTATCCCCTTGCACAGAGGATTCCTTGTCTCTTTTCCAGCCTCTCATTGCAGAGGCCCAGAGTTAAGATAGATGACTTTGTAAGGTGTAAGTAACCACCCATAGGGGAAAAAAGGCAGCTGATAAATTAAGTGAATATGGGAAATGAATACCCACCATCCATTAGCCAACGCATATCCAACAGTAAAGGCAAGCAGAAAAGCTTTTCAGGGTTTAGAATGACAGGGGCCAAGTTTACTATAGTCAGCGGGTGAGATGCTGGAAAGAACACAGACTTTGGTCTTGGACCTGCCCTGGGATCTCAGCTTCGACATGTATAAGCCCTGCTACCTCGGGCAAATTATTTATTCTCTTGGAGTCTCAATTTCCTGGTGGAAAAAAATAAGGCTAAGATTTGTTGATGCTTATGATGCACAGGGAGCTGTAATTTGTAACTTACATCGAGGGTCACATTCAGTTCCCACAAAGTCCGTAGAAGCTTGCGAGTAGGTTAGCCCATTTTTCACATGAAGAGACCAAGACCAGTGAGATTAAGCAATTCACCCAAGGTCTCCGAAGTTGTAAATTTTAGAATCTGTAATGGAGCCCAGGTCGGCCTGGCTCTGAAAACTATACCCTTAAAAATGCATTATGCTGCTTCATTTGCACAAATGAGAAAAATAAGATCAATCTTGATTGAGTGGATTTTAGATAATGAGATGATATACATAAGAGTTCCAGAGTGGTGTCCAGCCCAAGAGTATATGCTCAGTAAAGGTAATAATTATTGTATCATTCAGAAAAATCGTGAAGACGAGTGGCACGCAATATTTAAGAAAATCATGATAGTTGTTCGTTAAGCTTTCTAGGGTATTATATGCACAATTACAATTGCTATTTGTAAAAACTCTATTATTTAGATTTTTTAAAAAAGATTATCTTTCCTTTATAAATGAAAAAAATCATAGCTAAGGGAGATCAAGTGTTTTTGTACAAAGTGAAAACTGAGACCAGGGCCATTGACTCCAAAGCCAGTTTTTGTTGTTCTTGTTAGTGTTTATTGTTATTTTGTTTTTAAAGATTGTATTTATTTGAGAGAGAGAGAGAAAGAGCAAGTACAAGCCCGGGGTGGGGGGGCATCAGGCAGAGGGAGAAGCAGACTCCTCGCTGACCAGGGAGCCTGATGTAGGGCTTGATTCCAGGACTCTGGGATCATGACCTGAGCCGAAGGCAGACGTTTAACTGACTGAGCCACACAGGTGCCCTGTTAGTTTTATTTTTAATCACTTTGCTAGTGGTCTTCCTAAAGAAGAGAAACAACTTCTTCTTCTTCTTCTTCTTCTTCTTCTTCTTCTTCTTCTTCTTCTTCTTCTTTTTAAAATTTATTTAGATTCAATCAGCCAATATATAGTACACCATTAGTTTCCGATGTAGTGTTCAATAATTCATCAGTTGCGTATAACCCCCAGTGCTCATCACATCATGTGACCTCCTTAATATCCCCTGACCCACCTCCCCTCCAGCAACCCTCAGTTTGTTTCCTAGAGTTAAGAATCTCTCATGGTTTTTCTCTCTCTCTGATGACTTCCCATTCAGTTTTCCCTCCCTTCCCCTAGGATCCTCTGTGCTGTTTCTTACAGAAGAGAAGTTCTGATCCCCCAGATGAACCTGGATTTTGGAAGAGTTATGTATGAATTTATGTTAGAGGGCCCATTTTAGGTGGACATCCTTGGTAGTAGCAGTGGAATGAAAAGTAGAATTTCAGAGATCAGAAAGCTGAGCAGGAAAGGAAGTATTTTAAACCAGAAAATGGTGAATTAATTTATTTTGGGGAAAAATAACCTCAAACATGTATTCGATGAAAAACAAAAGCTTGGAAGCAGAATAGTGAATCTTGTTAGAAAGATTGATTTTGGCTTCCTCCTGTTCTGTTCATTACACGTGAATAATCACTATAATCTAATCTATAAATGGTAAAATTCCTAAGTCAGATGGGACCTAAATCTCCATTTTGTAAACTCTGAATTAATTCTGTGAGACACTTCGGTGCCATGCAAAGTTATTGACGTTGTATCTAATTCTATTTGGTTTTTCCATCAGCCACAGCATTCTCCTTGCTTCTAGAGAGGCCATTATAAAATATTTGAAATTCAATAGTGTTTCATTTGGAGTTTCACTTGAGGGCTGCTGCCTCACTGCTAACCTCATACAATGCTCATACGGGTCCTAACATCTCTCCTGGTCATTACATCTCCTCCAGCTCTTCGGGGGGTGGGTCCTGAAATGCCCCCACATCCTCCGGTCTTGCTCAGTCACTGGAAATTTCCTGTTACCTGCTCTAGGGGCAAAGCCCATGACATACGTACATAATGTGCACGGTAACAATGGTCGATGTCTATCTTCCCTGCTCTAAGGGCAGCTGCTGCTTCTGCTTGGCTTTCTGCTCTATTCTCTAGACAGCCGTATGTAAGTGGCAACATATGAAATGTCCAATAATTGACTGGTCCTAACCCACAAAAATGGCAACTTCCTATGGTTCAACCGAATTCCTATATGTAGTAAGTGTTTTGTACATATTTTATTGATGTTGAAATGCCTGTGGCAATTCTTTTAAAATTCAGGTCTGCCTGCTCCCAGTCCTACCTCCCATTTCTTGTAGAGGATGACAGAGTTGGGGGTAGGGATGGGTTAGACTTTAGGGGATAATAGTCTCCCTTGCAACGCTACCTTCCAAGGTAATTTCCAGTTTCTGGAACTAAACAGCTAAGGGCAAAGGATTTTGTCAAGTCCCAGGGCTATCAGTCAAATTGACCTGAAGCAGGAGTCAGCACAAGTCCCTCATTAAAGCACAAATAGATGAACTGACCGCGGCTCCAACGGCGAACTGCTCCATACTAACTGAAATAGTAAATACCTGCATGCGTGGCTCTCTTTCCCTCAATACGGTAAAAAGAAAAAGAAATTGCTAATTATTGACGTCCCCCCACTCCCAAATTTCATGGATCAATAGAAACTTGAGCAGTTACCCAAGTTGACTCAATTGCTGTTTCTGGTGTTGACAAGCAGCCTTTGACGAAACAAACTCCCACCACAGTGCTTCAGGCAAAGGAGAAAAGATCCCAGATTAGAAATTGCTGAAGGTCCGGGTTATGGGTGCACAAAAATGAAGACACAGTCACAATTTCAAGGGGGGAACTGCAGTGGATTCTGGGAATGGCAAAGCTAGGGTTGCTTGATGATTTGGGGGAGAAAAATAAAATGGAAGACACTTAATCTCCAAAGTGGCCTAATATTCTGAAAATAAACTTGCCAAAGTCAAGCAAATAAAACCCAGAGAGTTTCATTTATAAAAAAAGATATCAAAAGGGGCGCCTGGGTGGCACAGCAGTTAAGTGTCTCTGCCTGCGGCTCAGGGCGTGATCCCGGCGTTATGGGATCGAGCCCCACGTCAGGCTCCTCCGCTATGAGCCTGCTTCTTCCTCTCCCACTCCCCCTGCTTGTGTTCCCTCTCTCACTGGCTGTCTCTACCTCTGTCAAATAAATAAATAAAATCTTTAAAAAAAAAAGATATCAAAAGAGGGAAGACTTTTAGAGAAATAAGCTTCCCAATTTAGGTAACTGTGCCATTAATCAAAGGCAGACACATTTAAAAGAAATAAATCTATCTCATTAAGTTTCCATGGCCCAGCAGTCTGAAATCTTCCACATCTTGACATTGAATGTGCATTGAGAACCTCACTATTTGACTTTTAAATATGCATGACTATGCTGGCTATCGCGACTACGATAGTTCGTTCGGGGAAGCGATCAACACAAACACACTGTTTTTCGTTTCTTGTCCACATAAAATGTTCCAAATATATTAACCTCAAGTGTTGCATTTGCTTATTTGTTTGTTGTCACTCAGGCTTTTCCCCCTTCCAAGCCCCACTCAGTTTCCCTTTTGGGTTATTACTGTTTACCATTTTGTGCAGTCATGGGCGAGAGCGAGTCTGGCTGCCTTTCTCCCACCCTCGAAGCTGAGGTGGCCATGTCCTTTCCTCTCTCACTGTGTCCAGCTAGAGAGGAGCACTGGGTTGGCCATCTGGACCATGTGCCAGGGCTGGCCTCCCGACAGAGCGGCTCAGGATGAAAGGAATCACTGTGGTGGACTCATCCCACTTAGGTGCCCATTAGGTCTGTTTCTGCCGTGAGCTCCTGCTATGGCTGCTGCAGCCTAGCTCTCTTGGTGCAATGCTGTTTATTCAGCCTCTCGTAGATTTAAGAAGCTTCAACATGCTTACGATACATGCACTTGGCTTATGTCAGTTTCTGTTGCTTACCACCATGGAGTCCTAACTGAAACTCCGTTTTATGCCACGCAGGCACAAGGGAGACGATGGTTTCAAAGAGCAAATGTTATCCCCAAAGGAAGAACTGTGGCCCCATCTTCGCTGAGGCTGGGTCCAGTTTCCACCTCTGCCAATTAATAACTGTGTGTCCTTAGGTAGGTCTTATAATGCTTCTAAACATCATCCTAGAAGTTCTACTAAAATGGCCATAACAGTTCTTCCTCTGTCTAGGGCTGTTATAGAAACTCAGTGGAGTGAAGTGTATGAAGGAGCATTATAGGCGCTGAACCCTTGTCAATAGGTCTGTCATCAAGGAGTAGAAGAGCCGACCACCTCTGCAGCTCTCCTCCACAGCCCCGGGCTCCAGAAAGCCACCGACAGCATTCAGTTGTTCAGCTATTCAATCAACAGATACTCATCGACTCTCTCTTATGTGCCTGCAAGTGTTCTAGGCAGTTGTAAGACAAAGAGGAGACAGGGGTTTGTCTTCCAAAAGGTCAAACCCTAACAGAGCAGACAGAAAAGTAAGCAGATGACTGCAATTTGCTGTGATAGCACACAGCTATGAAGGTTTGCACACTAGCGTCAGTGGGAGCACGAAAGAATTGTTTATTTTGCTTACAGGAGTCAAGGAGGCCCTGTACTTGCTCTTGGAAGGAGACTAGATTTTCATCAGAGGATCAGCAGGAACGGATATCCCAGGCAGAGTGAACTGCATGGCACGTTGCCTTCTGGGGTGCCTGGTGATTTGATAGGGCAGAAATGGGAAGTGCATTGAGGTACTGGCAGGAGACAGGGCTTTGAAAGACTCTGACACTCAAGGTAGCCTGTGGGCCCAGGACTCCATGGAAAAGGGCGGAAGTGACCCTGAATACATACGTGAGGGGGTGAGTTGTCCTATGGCTCTGCCCATCCTGCCCTCGCTCTGTGCTCCTTCATCGCTGTACAGACGCTCAGGCATGAGGACCACCTCCACAGGGATCGTGGGTGTCCCTGCCATCATTGCCTTCCAGCAGCCGACCTACTGGAAGGAGATTAGGCCCATGGAAGCTGCTCGCATCACTTATCTAGAAGGAAGAGACATTTTTACGCACAATTTTGCTTTCAGAAAGGATTGTTTTCATGCTGAGAATTCAATAAAACCAAATTCCACTGTAACAGCCTCAGCTAATCAGCAAACAAGCCTGAGATTAGAAGTGATTGGGATACACGACATACAGAAGTTGGGGGCGCCTATGGGAAGGGGAATGAACAAACACAATAGCATAGAAGCATGGGCTCACTTGTCTTCATTTTTTGATTCGCTTTTCCTTCTATTCTTATCATTTACTTTCTTTGGGTTATTTCTATTTCTCAATTTTTCCCCATAGGTTCCAAGTTATTAGGAAAGAAGAGTCCCAGACACAAGGACCTTGCTCTCTTCTACTTGGTTGTATAAATTGAGTTATGAGGATGAATGCTGGGTTTCCCCAACGGGCCTTGATTAAGCCATAGTCTAGTTTGGAGTTTGCAAGCACATTAGATTCACGATCCCTTAGTGTTCATAATCTTTTTCATCCATTGAGTCTCTAGGCTCAAAAATAGATCTCACAAAAGCTAAACATACTCTTGCCATAAAATCCAGCAATCCTGCTCCTAGGTATTTACCCAAAGGAGTTGAAGACTTACGTCCATGCATAAATTTGCACATGGATGTTTATAGGAGCTTTATTCATAATTGCTCCAAGTTGGAAGCAACCAAGATGTCCTTTCATAGATGAATGGATAAATAAACTGTGGGACATCCAGACAATATCATTCAGCAGAAAGAAAGAAAGACAGAAAGCAAGACAGAAAGAAAGAAAGCAAGCAGGCACCTGGGTGGCTCAGTCGGTGAAGCATCTGCCTTTGGCTTAGGTCATGATCCCGGGATCCTGGGATCGAGTCCCGCATCAGTCTCCCTGCTCAGTGAGGAGTCTGCTTGTCCCTCTCCCTCTGCTTGTGCTGTCTCTGTCTCAAATAAATAAAATCTTAAGAAAGAGAAAGAAAGAAGAAGGAAAGAAAGAAAGAAAGAAAGAAAGAAAGAAAGAAAGAAAGAAAGAAGGAAAGAAAGAAAGAAAATGAGCCATTAAGCCATGAGAAGACATGGAGGGAACCTTCAACACATATCACCAAGTAAACGAAGCCAGTCTGGAAAGGCTGTATACTGTCCGATTCCAACTATTTGACATTCTAGAAAAGGTAAAACTATGGAGAAATGGAAAGATCAGTGGTTGCTGGGGTGGGGTGAGGTTGGAGAGAAATGAACAGACAGAGCACAGGGTACGTTTAGGGCAATGAACCTACTCTGTGTGACACTATAATGACAGATACATGTCATTAAACCCATGGAAAGTACAACACCGAGGGCGGACCTAGGGTAAACTGTGGGCTCTGGGTGATGATGGCGTGTCAGTGTAGGGTTATACTTGGTAAAAATGTACCATTCTGGTGAGGGGTGCTGATGGTGGGGGAGGCTGTGTGTATGGAAGGGCAGGGGTTATATGGAAAATTTCGGTGCCTTTCTCTCAATTTTGCTGTAAACCTAAAACTTCTCTAAAAACAAAAATAAAGGGGCACCTGGGTGGCTCAGGTTCAGCGTCTGACTCTTGATTTCGGATCAGGTCATGATCTCAGGGTTGTGGCATCGAGCCCTATGTTGGGTTCCCCGCTTAACAGATTTTCTCTCCCTCTCCCTCTGCCCCTCCTGCTCATGTTCTGTCTCTCTCTAAAATAAATAAATAAATCTTTAAAAAAATAAAAAATAAAAACAAAAATGAAGTCTTTAGAAATATATATCCAACATTTCTGTTTATTACATAGAATCGTTTGAATAAATTAATAAATATTTATGGCCTATGAATTTGCAGCCATTTGAAAAAAACACATGAATTGAAACAAAATAATATACTTTATTCTTAAATCACTGTAAGTACTTACTCATAGGATGTGTGTGTCTGTTGGGCACTGCTACCACACGCTTTCTCAAATGTTGGAATCAGATTGGACACCACCCTCATTTCCTATTATCATCCCATATGAATGTGGTGCTAGCTTTCTATCAGAACGACTACCAAAAAACTCACTTGGGCAAGGATGTAATGTCGCAAAGACACAATGTCACCAGATATTATATCCTTTTAACTTTTGCTCAGTCTTAGTTTTAATTCAGGGGTCAGTGAATTACAGCCTGTGGACCAAATGCAGCTCACCACTCTTTTTCTATGGCCTATGAGCTAAGAATGTTTTACCTTATTAAATGGTTGAAAAAAATCTGAAGGGTAATATTTTGTGACATGTGAAAATTATATGAACTTTGAATTAAGTTTTATTGCAACATAACCACATTCATTCATTTATGTCCTTTCTATGGTTGCTTTTGGGCAACAAGGGCAGAGTGTAGACATGGGGGCTTCTCGTTAGTTTGAGCTGTCACTGAGGACACTGCAAATCATGGTGAGCTCAGTTGTAACTCCACATGTGTCATACATGCCACGACATCTTATTTAACTTTTCATTACCCAATGCAGATCCCTCATGTTAGAAAAAGAAAAGGAAGGAAAAATATCACACTTTAAAGGCACAGCAAAGTATCAATTACTTTGTTACTGATTTAGATGGTAAAGAATTATATTTATCAGCAGACTTCCAGCAAGAATCATTGCATAAAGAGTGGACGAATTGGGGAGCAACATTAGTAATCAAAAAACAAAGCAGTGATTTCAAGTAGTTTTCCTTTGTTCTTGATGATTTGGCAGATGCGAGCAATATTACCCTGTTGTTTATTTGAGGAGTCAACGTTGAGTTTAAAATGATGAAGAATTAGCTTCTATGAAAAGTCGGCATGTGATGACTGCTGTTGAGAATACATTCAATGAAATTGAGAAAACACCAAGTTCAACCTGAAGTGGAATCCCATAAGACGTTTGGCAACTGATACTAGTAAAATAGGTGTGGGGCACAAGGTGTCTTAGCTGGACAAATTACAAAGCTTGTGAAAATGCCAAGTGTTGAAAGCCTACGGTCATTTATTTTATGATTCTTTCACAGGTACTCTACAGAAAATGTTTGACTAGATCTTATGTTATTGAAGGAGTAGTATCAGTGGTACATTTCATTTGCTTTCCTAGACTTAACCATTGTCTGTTCTGTAAGATGTTAGGAAACAAACGCTGAATACTCTGACTTCTCTTGCCACATAGCAGTTTGGTGCCTCAGCAGCGATAAAGTTTTATCGTGATTTTTACAGCTTAGGGTCAAAATTGAAAATTTTTTTTGAACGAGAGGAAGTATTCTCAACCACTACTATGGAACACTGAATGGCTTTGGGAATTAGTTTTTGCTGCAGGCTTGATGACATTTCTTAAAGAATTCAATCCAAAATTACAAGGCAAAACAGTGCTTACATGCAAAACTTACATTACTACAACGTCATTTTGACAACCAATGTTTGGATCTCAAATACTGTCAAGCTACTGTATACACTTGCAGTGTTGTCAAAAGTAAAATGCTACATCTATCAGGAGAAAAATCTAATAGAATTCTAAAAACAAATGGTTTCTTTCCAAGTGATGAGTATCCTCAGTTAATATCATATGTTCATGGGGTAGTATTGGTCTTTGCAGTTTCTGTCTGTGCAAAAAACAAATTTCTATTTTTTTAGTTTTTTAAATTTTTTTATTTTATTTTTTATTGAGATATAAGTGACATACATTATGTTAGTTTCAAGTGTACAACATAACGATTCAATATATGGCTACATGGTGAAATGACCACCACGGGAGGTCTAGTTAACACCCGTCACACATAGCTACATTTTCCCTCATGAAGAGAACTTCTTTTTTTTTTTTTAAATGATTTTTTATTATATTATGTTAGTCACCATACAGTACATCCCCGGTTTCCGATGTAAGGCTCGATGATTCATTACTTGCGCATAACACCCAGTGCACCATGCAATACGTGCCCTCCTTACTACCCATCACCGGTCTATCCCATCCCCCCACCCCCCTCCCCTCTGAGGTCCTCAGTTTGTTTCTCAGAGTCCATAGTCTCCCATGCTTCATTCCCCATGAAGAGAACTTCTAAAATCTACTTTCTTAGCAACTTGCAAATATACAATGCAGTGTTATTACTATTATTATTTATAACATAATATTATTAACTATAATCACCATGCTGTACATTACACCCCCAAGACGTGTTGATTTTATAACTGGAAGTTTGTACCTTTTAAACACCTTCTTTCATTTTGCCCTGCATCCCCCACCCCCTGCCCTTGGCAATAGTCAGTCTGTTCTTAGTATCTATGAGTTCTGGGTTTTGTTTTGTTTTTGTTTTTGTTTTTTTTCATTCCACATGCGAAATCATATGATTTTTGTCTTTCTCTGATTGATTTCACTTAGCATGATGCTCTCAGGATCCATCCAGGTTGTTGCAAATGGCAGGATTTCCTTCTTTTTTTTTTTTAAAGATTTTCTTTCTTTATTTGACAGAGAGAGAGAGCACAAGCAGGGGGAGCAGCAGAGGGAGGGGAGAAGCAGGCTCCCCACTGAGCAGGGAGCCCAATGCGGGGCTCAATCCCAGGATCCCAAGATCATGACCTGAGGCGAAGGCAGATGCTTCTTTGACTGAGCCACCCAGGCGCCCTGGATTTCCTTCTTTTTTATGGCTGAATAACACACTAATATATACTACATTTTCTTTATCTGTTCATCCTATTGTTGGATACTTAAGTTTACATGTCTTGGTTACTACGGTGAACATGGGATGCAGTTATCTTTCTGACTTAGTGTTTTTATTTCTCTGCCCTGAAGTGGAGTTGCTGGGTCATATGGTAATTATTTTGTAAATTTTTTTGGAAAACCTACATACTATTTTGCACAGTGACAACAGCTTAAGGCCGTACGGACTGTGCACAAGGGTTCCCTTTGCTCCACATTCTCACCAACACTTGTTATTTCTTTGAAAAGACATTTTCAAACATGAATTGCATGAAATTTCATTACAGATCAACACCAAGAGAGGAACATTTGTAATTGATTTTGATGATAGGCAGCACGAATTTTGATGTCTAATTAACTGAAATGTGCATTTCCAAAAAGCATTCCATTCTTCTCCATAGTAGCCCTGCATTAGAAAAAAAAATGTACTCAATGATTATATTTTGAATTTCATCAGTAAAAAAATTTGTAGAAATTTATTTTATTTCTTATTATGTAATACCCACAAACTAGCTTTGGTTTTGCCCTTTGGCCTGAAAAATCTAGTACTTACTATCTGGTCCTTTGTAGAAATTTGCCAACCCCTGTTTCCATGTATGCAGAGTATGAGAGAATGGGCCAGATATGTTTAGCATGCTATTCTCACAATGAAAAGCAACATATTAGGAGGTTACTCGCTTGACAGTGACCTAGTCACACCTTGCTGCAGCACTCACAAATGTTCATACTGGAGCAGGACAACCAGGTTAGGAAACTGCGTGTGCTCTGCATCAGAAGTCAGGCAGAGGGTCAGGAGGACGGATGGGACAGTAGCTGGACAACAGAGATCAGAGACCCAAGTATCAGGACCAGGCCCCTGGGAATGGGAGAACCCAGCACAGGGCACATTGCTTCACACAGGAGCTGAACAGGTTATTGTAAATCTACGGATCATAGTTGCAAATAGCTAGGATCACGAGCTTGAGAGGGAGACGTCACTGGAAATTACGGGGCGGTAGAAGGGAGAAGTGGTTGCAGGGAAATGACCTGACACTGGTGGAAAATGAGATGAGAAAATGTATGCATCCAGTGCAGCCAAGTCAGACTCTAGCGCTGGCCTGCAGAGAGAGGGTCCAACAGGAGGTCTGAGCCTAATTACACACGTCATTTAGTTCAATAACAAGAAAGTCTTTCTCCTCTTTTTTTTTTTTTTCTCTCTCTCCCCGGTCCTATTTTCTGTTGGATAAGGGGAAATTTAGGACCAAGTTCTATAAAACCAATGTCTTTCTGCCATATCTCATTCTGTCGGTCACTTCAGAATCTAGCAAGTATATTTTCACCGTATTTGTTGAACTTGGCCCAGGCTTGGTGTCCTGAGTCATATTCTCTCTCTTTTTTTAAGGTTTTATTTATTTATTTGAGAGAGAGAATGATAGAGAGAGAGAGAGCACAAGAATATGAGCAGGGGGAGGGACAGAGGGAGAGAGAATCTGAAGCAAACTCTGGGCTCCGCTCAGAGCCTGACGTGGGACTCGATCCCGTGACCTCGAGATCATGACCTGAGCTGAAAACAAGAGTCGGGTGCCCAACTGACTGAGCTACCCAGTCAGTACTACCCAGTCACTACTTTAGTCATTGAGGCTGAAGTCCACCACGGATATCAGATCGTGGGACAAGAGAAAGAGTTTGCTATAGTCTAAATGTTTATGTCTCCCCAAAGTCATAAGGTGAAACCCCACCTCCAAGGTGATGGTGTGAGGAGGTGAGGTCTTGGGAAGGTGGTGAAGTCATGAGAGTACAGCCCCCATAAATGGAGTTAGTGCCCTCATAAAAGAGGCCTGAGAAAGCTCCCTCGTGCCTTCCACCTTGTGAGGACACAGAGAAAAGTCAGCATCTATTAACCAGAAGGCTCTCACCATGCACAGACTGGGCCAGTGCCTTGACCTTGGACGTCCAGGCTTCAGAACCGTGAGAAACAAATGCCTGCTAATTATGAAACACGCAGTCACGGCATTCTGCAACAGCAGCCTGAGCACTAAGACATCTACTTGCTGGATCGAAGGACAGGACAGGACTCCAAGGTCTGGGAGTGCGGTGGGACATGGAAGTTCTGACTCTGAGCAGGAGACAAGCCACAGGCCAGCAAGAAGGTGCCAACTCAGAAGTCAGGATGGGCAGAAACCAGAAAGACCAAGTAAGGAATCAGCTGAGAAGTAATGGTTCAAAGCGGCGATGGCTGGGTAGGAGGTGCAGGGAACACATGGACATGGACGCTTGGAGATGTGGCTGTTGGAGGGTGGGTCAGGCACACACTGAATCAGTCTCAGACTCAAATCCCAACTACCCAGAATTCTTGTGCTTACCAAGCTCTTGCATCAGAGGAACAACAGGCTACAATGGCAACAACATCACACCCACAAGCATTCATCTCTCACATCCAAAGAGATGGAGAATGGACCATGTGTAGCTCCTCGTTTCCTTATCGAGAAAAGAGATGTGCATCCATTCCCGCCAACAAACTCAATGAATTTATCTTTTTTGAAACACCCAAGGCTTCTGACCACTTGTCCCTATTCTTCCCCAATGGATAACTTTTCCAACTCTTACTTATCGTTTACGAGTGGGACACCCTTTGTGTGGAAGGACTTGGCAATATGAAACCAAAGCATTAAAAAAACGCATGTCACCCTACAGATGATTTTTCAGTTTTAAAGGCAAAAAAAATACCTTATAATTGGAGAAAACCTGACAAACTTACCCAAATGACCAAATTTAGCATCAACCATAATGAGACACACTGACATCATGATTCCTGATACGTTTCCTTGAGGACACAGCATCACTTACTAAATGTTGCTGCTGGAAAAGTTTTAACTGGAATGGAATTATGAGCACACAATTGAACAGATATAAACGGAGGGGACTTCTGAAAAACACCTGGCCTGAAAAAGAGCAATCTCATGAAATAAAAATATCTGGGGGCACCTGATTGGGTTCAAGGAGATGCAGACACAATGCATCATCTTTGATGGGCCCATAGATAGAAAAAATATGAGAGAGAGTTCTGGAACAATTGACAAAATCTGAACATGGTTGGCAAATTACATAATAGTGTGGTATCAACATTAATTTTCTTGAATTTAATCCTTTACTGTGGTTATGGAGGATATCCTTGTTTCTAAGGAAAAAATGGTAAAGCATATAGGTGTGAAATGTCGAGAGAGAGACAGAGACGGAGAAAGAGAGAGAGGGTCGTTGGGGTCCGGAGGAAGGTAACAATTGAGGGAGAAATACAAATAAATGTGGAGAAATGTTAACAACTAATGACTCTAGACAAAGAGTATAAGGATATTTGTTTTATTCTTACAAGGTTTGTCATTTTACTAAATAAAACATTGAAAAAAAAGAGAAGCTTTTGTAATTCTTCTTCCATGAGTTTATCTTAAGGGAATAATTATAAAGTTGCATAAAGATATATGTGTAAGTACATTTATCATGGCCTTGCTTATAAAAACAAAACACTTTTAAATAATCTAAATTTCTAGCAATAGGGATTGGTTAAGCAAATTACAGTCTTTTTCTTCAAAATATATGGAAGAGAATATTATGCATTCATTAAAATTATTTTAAAGGATACTGTTTCTTGACATGAAAAATATTAATAATATATTGCTAAGTAAAAAAAGCAATTGGAGAAAACATGGTTGTATAGCTCTAAAAATACATACATATATATAACCGCATGCCTTCTTTAAGATATTTAAAATATTAAAAGGACATACACAGAGATATTAGTGGCATTTTCTTTCAGGCTGAGATTATAAGTGATTTTGAAAAGAAGTGCTTTTTTGTTTTTGTTATTATTTGAAAAAATTGAACATATATTGCTATTCAATTTAGGAAAAAATTTTCTCTAAATATGGTTAAAATCTTTTCCCCAGGTTATTTATAACATCTCTCAATTGTTGAAAGTTGCATTTTCTTTGCTATTTGGATACGTCATCGTTTTGTGTCAAATCTCCCGAGATTTTTATGAAGCACTATACACTTTACTTATTTTCCCGCCTGGCTCTGTACCTCTTCCTGGCATTTTACCCTGTACCATTACAAGTGCCCCTTTGAACACTCATTTCATAGTTTTCCATTATCTGAATGTCCTTTGGACATTAGGATTGAGATCTCGCACTGCATTTGCCTGATAGAACTTTACCCTATCCTAGTATTATAATCTTCCTTGGTTTCACTTTGTGATCCAATCTGAAACTCTGTTTCTCATAACAGGTGGGTTAAGCCCTTTTAAATTTATTCATATGAAAGTGAAGTTTGGTCTTGGTTGTATCCTATTGCTTAATGTTTTGCTGTTTTTATGCTTTAAAATATTAAGATAGTTTTTACAGTTTCTTAGAAATTAAATTCACTCTATGATCTAGAATTTGTGCTCCTTCTCTTTCCTCCATAAGTTGACACTTAGGTACACCCAAAAACCTGCACATGAATGCTTACAGTTATGATGCTTTATTCATAATTGCCTAAACTTAGAAGCCACCAAGACGTCCTGTGGTAGATGAATGGATAAACGAACTGTGGTCCACCCAGGCAATGGAATATTATTCAATTCTAAACAGAAAGGAGCAATCGAGCCATGAAAAGACATGGAGGAGACTTAAAGCCATAGCACTAAGTGAAAGAAGCCAATCTGAAAGGCTACCTACTGTGTGATTGCAACTATAGAACATTCTAGAAAAGGCAAAGCTGTGGCGACAGTAGAAAGATCAGCGTTTGCCAGGAGTTAGGAGGGAGACAGGCTGAGCAGAGAGGGTTTTTAGGGCAGTGGAAATACTCTGTCTGATGCTATAATGGTGGGTACATGTCATTATACGTTTGTCCAAACGCCAAGGGCAAACCCTGAGATAAACTATGGGCTTCAGGGATGATGATGTGTAGGTCGGCCAGTTGTAACAAACACACCCACTCTGCTTTTGATAGCCTGTGTGGGGGCAGCGGTATCTGGGAACTCGCTGTACTTTCCCTTCCATTTTGCTCTGAACCCAAAACTGCTCTAAAAATAAAGGTGATTAAAATACATTATTGACTACGGGACCTGTTTGCTTTGTTTCTTTGCTTAGTTATTTTGATAATTAGGAAAGTGGGTATTTTTATTCAGAGAGTCATTCCTTTTCCACCATTATACAATTGCCTCAAAACTCTATTTCCTTAAATAATATGTTAGTTCCCTTCTAAGAACAATGGTACAATTAGCTTGTTTCCCTTTTCGCCCCATTCCCACTCCTCAACCATTGATTTTATATTTATTAATATTATTATTCATAGTTTTGCCTTGGTACTATTATACACGTTTATGCTTTAATTACTGTATTTGCTGCAAGCAGTATTTAAAAATGTCCAGCTATTGAGGATCAAGCAATGCAATGAATTTCCTGTAATTTCCAACCTTCTGCCTCACGTTCCCATTTCTACCAATTGGATCTTTCTTCTGTTGTCGGGGCAGGTGGCCTAAGTATCCCAGTCCACTCCTCTAGTCCTTTTTTTTTTTATTAATAATATTTTTTATTATATTATGTTAGTCACCATACAGTACATCCCTAGTTTTTGATGTCACGTTCCATGACTCATTACTAGCGTGTAACACCCAGTGCACCGTGCAGTACGTGCCCTCCTCTGGTCCTTATATTTATGTCTCTGTCCTCTATTTAGATACAGTGGACCTTTTTGCCATTATTTCCCTAACTTGCCTGCTGAGATGCAGCCTTTATTAATTCCCTCAGCAGTGTCCCCGGCTGAGTTGTAGTACTTTTTTTTTTTTTTTTTTAAGGATTTTATTTATTCGACAGAGATAGACAGCCAGCGAGAGAGGGAACACAAGCAGGGGGAGTGGGAGAGGAAGAAGCAGGCTCCCAGCGGAGGAGCCCGATGTGGGGCTCGATCCCAGAACGCTGGGATCACGCCCTGAGCCGAAGGCAGACGCTTAAGCGCTGCGCCACCCAGGCGCCCCTGAGTTGTAGTGCTTTTATACCGTTGTGGTTTGTCTACTTGAGAGGCGGGTTCTGGCTCTCACCCAGGCACACGGCACACAGGGCGCACTGGGGTGCTCCGAGTCCCTTGGGTTTACCTGTTTACCTGAACCACCAGAACCACGGGGGTTGGGGGTTTGCTGGGAGCGCTCCTGCCAGCGGCCAGCCTGCTCCCCTCAGCTCCGCAGCCACAGCCAGGCTGCAAAAAAGGCACACACCGCTGTGGCCTCCAGCGTCCCTCTCCCTTATCAGGTGCAACTGTGCTGATGGATTTCAAGATTCCCTCTTCTCCGCAGCCCCTCTTGAGCGGCTTTTGCAGCCCTTAGATGTAATTTGTAGTCTGTGGGTTATATCTGCCTCCTAGTTTCACTGGGGGAAAAAAATGAAGCCTGAAAAATGGCTTTGTTCCCCTTATGGCTTTTTTATGATTTCCAGGAGAGGGGGAAAATGCTGACTCACAAAGCTTTGTTTACACTGATGCACAGAAGCTTTTAAGTTCTAAATATATGGCTTTGTTTTGGTTGTACTTTTGGATATTTACTTCTAATTTTATTGCTTTGTGGTCAAAGAACGTGGGCAGGACGATATCGATTCGATTCTATTGATTGAGAATTTCTGTGCGATTTAGCGCATAGTCACTTCTTTGGTAAAAGTTCTGCTCGTACTTGGGAAAAATGTATCTTCTTATTGCTGGGCTGGAGTTCAGCACATGCTCATGAGGTTAAGCTTGTTTACAGTCTTGCTTGTATTTTCTCTGTCCTTTGTTATTTTTCTCCTGCTTCTACCGTTCGCTGAGAGCATTAAAATCTTCACCATGACTGTAGATCGGACCATTTTTCCCCTCTTACTTTTTTAATACATATTTTCTTGGTACAGTTTTTTTTTTTTTAAGTTTTTATTTATTTATCTGAGAGAGAGAGAGCATGAGCAGGGCAGGGTGGGGAGGAGGGAGAAGCAGAGTCCCCGCTGAGCAGGGAGCCCAACACAGGGCTCCATCCCAGGACCCTGATCATGACCTGAGCCGAAGGCAGATGCTTAACCCACTGAGCCACCCAGGCGCCCCCTGGTTACAGGTTTTGTGTAGGTTTTCCTATTTATATACGTTGTGAGGCTGTATTGTTTAGGTCAGGCAAGCACACAAGGGGTGCTAATCCTCCTGGTGAGTTGCTCCTTTCTTCCAGATGGGATTCTCTTGAGCTCTCTCCTTGTTTTTGCATTAAAGCCGTTTCCTCTGCTCAGCATTATATATTTACCTCAACCTGTCACTTCCCTTCAAACTTTCTCTGTCATTGTGTTTTATTTGAGCTGAATCTCTGCTAAATGACATAGAGCTGGTTTTTTTAAAAATTTAGATTCCAGTTGTGTCTGTCATTCAGCTCGTAAGTAGAGTCCTATTACTGTGATAAATGTTTGGATTTATTTATACTTCCTATTTCTCACTCCTTTACCTTACTTCTTATGTGTATTTTTATTTTCTACTGGGTTGTGCTTCCTTTATTCACCTCTTTTCACTGATTTATAGTGTACTTATTCTGTTTCTATTCTTTATTATATTTTAAAATATGCACACTGTATTTAACAAAGTTCTAATGGTATTCAATGTTTTATCCTACTGGACCATATCAAAACTTGAGAATATTTAACCCTGTTTTTTAACTTCCTCTATTACATGTGTTTTCTTCAATATTTCAGTTCCAACATGTTTTTATTTTTTATTTATTTATTTATTTATTTATTTATTTATTTATTAAATGATTTTTTTATTATATTATGTTAGTCACCAGACAGTACATCCCCGGTTTCCGATGTAAAGTTCTATGATTCATTAGTTGCGTATAATACCCAGTGCACCATGCAATACGTGCCCTCCTTACTACCCATCACCAGCCTATCCCATTCCCCCACACCCCTCCCCTCTGAGGCCCTCAGTTTGTTTCTCATAGTCCATAGTCTCCCATGCTTCACTCCCCCTTCCGATTACCCCCCTTTCTTTATCCCTTTCTTCCCCTACCGATCTTCCTAGTTCTTATGTTCCATAGATGAGAGAAATCATATGATAATTGTCTTTCTCTGCTTGACTTCTTTCACTTAGCATTGTTTCCTCCAGTGCCGTCCATGTTGCAGCAAATGTTGAGAATTCGTTCTTTCTGATAGCTGAGTAATATTCCATTGTATATATGGACCACAACTTCTTAATGCAGTGATCTGTTGAAGGGCATCACGGCTCCTTCCACGATTTAGCTATTGTGGACATTGCTGCTATGAACATTGGGGTGCGTATGGCCCTCCTCTTCACTACGTCTGTATCTTTGGGGTAAACACCCAGTAGTGCAATGGCTGGGTCATAGGGTAGCTCAATTTTTAACTTTTTAAGGGACCTCCACACTGTTTTCCAGTGTGGCTGTACCAACTTGCATTCCCACCAACAATGTAGGAGGGATCCCCTTTCTCCACATCCTCTCCAACAATTGTTGTTTCTTGCCTTGTCTATTTTTGCCATTCTAACTGGCGTAAGGTGGTATCTCAGTGTGGTTTTGATTTGAATTTCCCTGATGGCTAATGATTTTGAACATTTTTTCATGTGTCTGTTAGCCATTTGTATGTCTTCATTGGAAAAGTGTCTGTTCATATCTTCTGCCCATTTTTTGATTTGTTTATTTGTTTCTCGTGTATTGAGTTTGAGAAGTTCTTTGTAGATCTTGGATACCAGTCTTTTATCTGTAGTATCATTTGCAAATATATTCTCCCATTCCGTGGGCTGCCTCTTAGTTTTTTTGACTGTTTCCTTGGCCGTGCAGAAGCTTTTTATCTTGATAAAGTCCCATAAGTTCATTTTATCTTTTGTTTCTCTTGCCTTTGGAGATGTGTCATGAAAAAGGTTGCTTTGGCCGATGTCGTAGAGGTTGCTGCCTATGTTCTCCTCTAGAATTTTGATGGATTCCTGTCTCACATCGAGGTCTTTCATCCAACATGTTTTTAATTTCCCCAAATGTTTTACTCTGGCTGTTTTAGTCAGTGTTTGTTTAAATGGACCCACATGCTTACCAATTCTTTTTTCTTTCTTAGAGCCCAATGAAGAGCTCGATCTCACGACCCTGAGACCATGACTTGAGCCAAAATCAGGAATCAACTGACTGAGCCACCCAGGTGCCTCACGCTTACTGATTCTGAACTCACCCTGACTTGTTTGACTCCTTCCTTTGGGTTCGTACCTGTCTTTCAGCTGTGCATGCTTCAGGAGGTCATTCAGCGAGGACGTCTGACTCATCGATTGTTTTTGTCTCCCTCTGAAGTGTCCTTATTCCCTTCACTCCAGGATGTAGCTGCTGTAGACTTTTAGGTGGAGAGGTTTCTCTCTCCGCATTTATTGGTCTGTCATTTTCCAGCACGTGAATGTTGGTATTTATTCTTCATAGATGCCCTAGCTTTTCCTTTTCCGTTTTTTTTTTTAGCACATTCTCTTTGTGTTTGCTCTACCAGACTTTCACAGTGAAGTGGTCCAGTGAAGACTTATTTTTCTTTATTGGGATGCGTATTAGTTATCTACTGTTGCAGAAAACTACCCTAAAATGCAGTGGCTTGACACAACGCATATGGATTACCTTGCTGTTTCCGTGGGTCAGGAATCCAGGCATTCCTGGGCTGGCTGTTTTGCTCCCAAGTCCCGCCCCAAGGCTGCAGTCAGGGTGTTGGTCGGGACCACAGTCATCTCTCAACTGGGACAGAATCTGCTTCTAGAACCCTCATGGGAGGCTGGACTGAGGACCTCTCTTCCCTGCTGGCTGTGGGCCCAAGGCCACCCACAGTTCCTTGCCGGGCGGTCTTTCCCACCTGAGCAGGTCGGGGAGAAGAGCCAGAGAGAGAATGTGAGAAGACAGAAGTCATGGTTTTTTATAACCTAATCTTGGAAGGGGCATCCAGTCACCTTTGCCATATTCTATTTGTTAGAAATAAGTCATTAGATCCAAATCGCACTCAAGGGTGAGCTTTGACACAGGACATTGATACTGGGATGTGGGTGTCATTGGGAGCCAATGTAGAAGATAGAACACAGGACACTTGATTTCTAAATCTGAATATTTATGTTTTTTCATCAATCTTGGAAAATATTCAGCACTACTTTTTTAAAAAATCTGACTCTTCTTTTTCTTTATTATATATTTTAGGATATCCTATAAACAACTGTTGGAGCTTCTTATCCCATAATCCCTTTAGCTTCATCTCTTTCTGTCTCTGAGTTGATTTCTGTCTGGGCTGCATTCTGGGCAATTTCTTCAATCCTACCTTCCATTTCACTTCTTTGCTCTTCAGCCATCTGGTATTTAACACATTCAGTAAATTTTCAATCATTTACCATATATTTTAACAGATTTTATTGGTTCTTTTAGTAACATTTTTGTTTTTCAAGCCTGTTAAGGAATTTCCACCTATTTTAATTCTATGGTATCTTTAAGATTGTGTTGTGTTCTGTTCTCAGATGTTGTGTTGTGTTCTCAGATATCCCTGGGGGTTTTTGCGTTATTGGGAATCGTTTCCTCATGTGTTTTGTGAGCTTTGGTTTTACGTTCATCTCTAGTGCTTCATCTGAGGGAATCCTATGTGGAGTGGGCTGGGGATTTCCCTCGAGAATGATTTTGTACTTCTATCTGCCTGGTATCCCAGTGACACCAAAATCCTGAGGCTAATTTTGGCGTATTAATTTCACTGTTTTGGTATTCTTGAATCACCTAGGCAGAGTAAATTGGAACCCCATCTTTTAGTTCAGAGCTTGCCAAACTTTACATGCAGAGGGTCAGATAGTCAATATTTTGAGCTTTGTGGGACATTCAGTCTCTTGCTATTACTCAGCTTTGCCCTCGTAGTGGGAAAGCAGTCATAGATAGTACATAAAAAAATGAGCATAGCAGTTTTTCAATAAAACTTTATCCAATAAAAACCAGTGACGGATGGATTTCGTATGCGTGCCATAGTTTGCCGATGCTGCCTCTAGGTAGAGATAAACTCAGTTTTTCAATTCTTTTAGGAGACGTTTACATTTTTTAAAATATTTTTTAACCAGAGCTCAGGGAGAGACCAATTTGATTGTTATATTTTTGTGGAAAGATTGGATTTCTTTTGAGTGACCTCTTCATGAAGGGTTCAGCCATTCGAAGAGTTTCCAGTTTTTAAAAAAATTTTTAGTAAGATTTAATTTATGAGAGAGAGAGAGACGGAGAGGGAGAGGGAAAAGCAGACTCTGGGCTAAGCACAGAGCCCAACTCAGGACTGGATTATGACTTGAGCTGAACTAAGAATCAGGCACTCAACCGACTGAGCCACCCAGGTGTCCTGAAGATTTTCCAGTTTTATGCAGGAGTCTCAGTCCTAGCTCCCCGCACCGAGGAACCAAATCCTCATGGCCTATTAGGACTGGGGCTGGCTAGTCGAACTCTATTATGCAGTGTGTTTTTAGGTGTTTCATAAGCATTTGAAATAAGTCATTGAAAAAATTAATTCTTCTTCATTTCTTCTAATTTTTATTTTTCAAATTACTTATTTGTACTTGTGTCACCCAAAAACCCAATATCTTGAATGTACGATATACTTCAGAGATAGGGAATGCCCACTTTCACCAAAGCTACTCTGAACATCACTTACAAAACCTAAACCTATTTAACTTCTGATAACTTGCATAGTCAAATGTACTTTGTAGCCCAGGTATTAGCGTACTGGAGTTCACCAATGTACTTTTTAATGTCATTGATGACTTTAGAATAATAAGCATGAAAATATGAAATTGAAAATTATTTATTTATTTATTTATTTATTTTTTAAAGATTTTATTTATTTATTTGACAGAGAGAGAGAGACCGCCAGCGAGAGAGGGAACACAAGCAGGGGGAGTGGGAGAGGAAGAAGCAGACTCCCAGCAGAGGAGCCCGATGTGGGGTTCGATCCCAGGACTCTGGGATCACTCCCTGAGCCAAAGGCAGATGCTTAATGACTAAGCCACCCAGGCGCCCCAGAAATTGAAAATTATTTAAAAATAATATTAATAAAATGATGCTTTTATCTATTTTATTTTTTAGGGTTTTCATAAGACTCTATTTGAAAGGGTCCTGTTGCTAAATGAAAGGTTTGAACCTATTACTTTTGAGAGAACCGAAACTCCCTGTCTTGCCATCTCCTTGCACTCGTGAACTGGAGGCACATGGGGTCAAAGTCAGGAACATATTGGGGCTTCTTCAAAGGGAAGAGCTGAACAAGAAAGAAAGACGTGCTCTGTTTCCATTTCCACCCTAAGTGGGTGGACTTCGATCCACTTCCCACACTAAGAATGCAGAGTGAGTGTCAGACTCCAGCGTAGATACGGTTCAGTCCTCAACAATACAGTCCTTACCCCTTACCTCTGAGACCAGCTGTACTTGGGTGTACCCAGGCCATATGTGCTTCCAACCAACTGGCTACAAATTCGGGGTTCCCACACCTCGTCAGGTTCATTAGCTCCACAGAACAACTGAGAGAACGCAGAACAACACCATACTTAGGATTAGGGTTTTATTAAGAAGAATGCAGAAAGAGACACACAGGGCAAACTCTGA